>NC_062579.1:93605437-94812104 GCF_022837055.1 Prionailurus viverrinus | reverse complement strand
TTAATCTCCAAATCCTTTTACCTATATCCACTCGTTCTATGCTCACAATCTTAAAATAATGTCCAAGAACTGGACCATAATTTCAAGGCCTAAGACATGCATTATGTTTACCTAATAAATCTGATGAACGTTATTATCTAAATTAAGGGGCAAAAAGGTCAATTCTTCCATTTCAAACTATACAAAAAAGATGAGGAATTTAGGTAGGGTGGAAAATATGGACAAGATTTTGAGGCTTTTGTTGAGTCAGGACATTTTAAAGTTATTGACTATCCCAAAAATAATCAACTAAAATTGTAGCTACTACCAACCCCAAATATGTCAAAATCAAGTAGGAATTTATGGATTACCATGGCAAATATTAACTCAACTGCATTACTAACACTTCTAAAACATCAGATCTTGCATATTAGAAATGAGCACAAACATCACAAATATCAGACAACAAAATATGTATCACTAATGAAGGAGGAATTTAAAATCACAAACACAACATTAAAATATTTTATTTAGGGGGTGCCTGGGTGGCTCAGTCGGTTATGTGTTCAACTTCGGCACAGGTCAAGATCTTGCGGCTTGTGAGTTCGAGCCCCACGTCAAGCTCTGTGCTGACAGCGCCAAGCCTGGAGCCTGCTTCAGATTCTGTGTCTCCCTCTCTCTCTGTGCCCCTCCCCTGCTCACCCTCTGTGTCTTTCACGCAAAAATAAACATTAAAAAAATTTTTTAAGGCTGAAAAATAGTCTCCTCATTCAAAGTTAAATTTGGTGGTCAGTTGTTAATGCTAACTGCCCTCCTATACTACCAAAAAAAAAAAAAAAAAAAAAGGGCAGCAATTGAGACACCATGAATAGCCCATAAGTAATTTTTCACAGTGATGTCACAGAAGTAAAACCTGAATTCATCCTAACAACAAGCTTGGGGAAGAAGTTAACAGAGACATTTTCATGGCAGAGATAAATACTAAGGCTTAAAACAACTTGTCTGAATGGCCAGGACTCCTTACTTAAAACCTTGAACTCTTAATCCTAGTCCACACAGAAAAGAAAATGCATGCAAAAGGTACTGCTGGCTTGCACAGTCAACCGAACTGGACATTTACACAACCTGAAATGTTATTTAAATTTAAATCATTCCCAAAAGTTTGATGAACTTGCAAAGTTATATGATAATTCACGGTGGCCACGTTGGTCATGGATTAACAGATTAAATATTTAATACAGGGGCATCTGGGTGCTCAATCAATAAAGCATCTAACTCTTGACTTTAGCTCACGTCATGGCTTCACAGTTCATGAGCTCCAGCTCTGTGTAGCGCTGCACGCTACAGTGCAGAGACTGCTTAGGACTCGCTCTCTCCCTCTCTCTGACCCTCCTCGCTCAAGCTCACACACGTGCATGTGCGCATTCTCTCTCTCTCGCTCTCACTCTTGATAAATAAATAAATAAATAAATAAATAAATAAATAAATAGCATTAAAAAAAACTCAACACAAAAGTTTACCTCCTTCCGCTTCTGTAGCAGGAGTTCTAGCCTCTCATTGGCTCGTTTTCCAATCATTTTATTCCGTTCTGCCTCATACTGTCTTTGTGTGTTATCCATATTAATGCTAAGATTTAGTGCCACATTCACCAAAGCTGTCATCAACTTCATAGCTATTTTTAAATGGAAAATGTTGAAATTAGTTTCACAGATGCAAAATTTTACAACTTAATATCAAGTTAAGAGAAATTAAGGATAAAATGGGCTGTTCTGCTTCTAACAGAAAAGAAAAATACAGCTGCTACAAATGACAACAACAAAATAAACAACAGCTAATGTGTACTGAATACTTACTATGTCAGTTACCTATGTTACAGTACTTTTCATGGATTATCTCCTAAACCTCACAACAGCTCTCAAAGTCAAGTATTATCCCCATTTCATTCACGAGGAAACTGAAGGCCAGGGAGATTAAGGAATATGCCTGGTGTTATACACTTCATATAAGTAGTTAAACCAGTATCCAAAACTAGGCAATCTGGGGCACCTGGGTGGCTCAGTCTGTTACACATCTGACTTTGGCTCAGGTCATGATCTTACAGTCCAGGAGTTTGAGCCCCGGTGCTGACAGCTCAGAGCCTGAGGGGGCCTGCTTCAGATTCTGTGTCTCCCTTTCTCTATCTGCCCCTCCCCCACTCGTGCTCTGTCTCTGTCTCTGTCTCTGTCTCTCTCTCTCTGTCAAAAATAAACTTTTAAAAAACCAGGTAATCTGACTTTAGACTATGTTCATATCCCACTACTCTAAACTGTGTCCCCTATGATCTTTTTCAGAGATATTTCACCTTCTAAGTAAATTTTGGTTCATATAGCAGTCATTTAGCTATCTCCATAACCAAAGGGAGAAGCAATCTGAGTGCTCATGTCAAACTATAGTGTGTAAAACTGTGTCTCCCTCTTTCTCTGCCCCTCCCCCCTTGTACTCTCTCTCTCAAAAATAAACAAACATTAAAAAAAAATTTTTTTTAAATAAAGTGCTTTTTATTACACTTCCTCCAGATTCCCACCTTGTGTTACCGAACCCTGGCTCCTGAGACCAGACTTACTGTGATTTAAAACTACTATCTCACCATTTTATGTGTTTTTTAGTTTATTCCAGACTAGTTCTCATTGCATAATAGAACAGCACAAAACTAAATCTTAATTTGTGGCTACTGGGTGTCTTTAAAAGGGATCCTCGGGGGCGCCTGGGTGGCGCAGTCGGTTAAGCGTCCGACTTCAGCCAGGTCACGATCTCGCGGTCCGTGAGTTCGAGCCCCGCATCAGGCTCTGGGCTGATGGCTCAGAGCCTGGAGCCTGTTTCGGATTCTGTGTCTCCCTCTCTCTCTGCCCCTCCCCCGTTCATGCTCTGTCTCTCTCTGTCCCCAAAATAAATAAACGTTGAAAAAAAAAAAATTTAAAAAAAAAAAAATAAAATAAAATAAAAGGGATCCTCGGGGCGCCTGGGTGGCGCAGTCGGTTAAGCGTCCGACTTCAGCCAGGTCACGATCTCGCGGTCCGTGAGCTCGAGCCCCGCGTCGGGCTCTGGGCTGATGGCTCAGAGCCTGGAGCCTGTTTCCGATACTGTGTCTCCCTCTCTCTCTGCCCCTCCCCCGTTCATGATCTGTCTCTCTCTGTCCCAAAAATAAATAAACGTTGAAAAAAAAAATTTAAAAGGGATCCTCAATTTTCTCTTCAGAGCTATTTCATTCCCTCAGATTGTTATTCTGATCTAAAATTATCTACCTTACGTCATCATACTTATTTTCATTTACTTTAGCCATCAAGTTCTTAATATTAAACACTACCTAAATTCATAGAGCAAGAACACATTCGTATTTTGTGACTTCCAATCTAAAAACAAAAATCCTATAGAAAGATTGCCTGCATTTTTTTTTCCTCTACTCCCTTCCCTCAGATTACCTGCATTTTTTGAAAATGGAAGACTTAGCAAAAGTACGTTTTTAATTGTACCTTTAATTCTTTAGGAAAATAAAGGATAAAAACATCCCCACACTTAAAGAATGAAAAATTTTTGCAGAAATCATATATTCTAGCATTAAGGCTTATAATACTATAGTAACAATGAAAGTCTAGTTGATTTTTTTCCAACTCAAACCAAGAAGTACATATTCAGTGATAGCGTATCAACAATTTTACTTTTAGCACAAAGGAGGAACCAAAAGATTTTATAAACACCAACACCAAAAATCACTGTTCTAGAATTATGTAAAGCTTAAAAATATAACTCATTTCAAAAATCAAAGAATTTAGCTCAGTCTAAAGTTACTCTGAAACATAAAAAAATTAAAATAAACTTTTGTGGCGTGATTAAAGAATAAACATGATCCTGCCAGGACCATCAAACCAGGAGGGACAGGGCATAATCAGAGACAAAATAAGGGTCATTAGGACTACATATCCAAAGTGACTGACAGTCTCCCCAAATTTGCTGTCAATATTCTCCCTGATAAAACGTCTTTCAAAAACATGACACATTCCTATCCACTTCTTTTCCCCTTCTGTGGCATAGCAATCAAGTAGGTTTAACACAAGAAAATCACAATATATACTAACTATAATATACCTTTAAAAATCAAAACTGAAAATATCATTGCATTCCTAGTAATTCATGGGGCAAGGGGGGGGAGTGGAGGAAGAGTGTCCTGTTGATGGTTACTCTACAAGCAAAATTAATTTGTGTGATTATTTCATTTCTATTAATGGAAACGATTTTCATCTCTAACCTAAAGAAATAGGCAAAAAAATTTTAAATACTGACCTGCCAGGGTGCTTGTATGTCGAAATGCTCTGACTTGTGAGTCAGACAATCCTGTAAGAAGTGAAATGACTGTATCCATCATGTACTCATCATATATGATGCTATACTGACACTGCCGTACTAATACGCCAATGAATTCACAAAAACTGGATTTGAACTTCTTCCACTGAGGCCCAGCCATGGTAAGTGGATAGTCTCCACTATCCTAAAAACAAAAATTTTAAACAGGAATTTCATTTACAACACATGATTTAACAAAATTTCACTTGTCTTTGAAATTCCCTAGGCAAAAGCTGAAAATAGACTCCTTTACCTCACCCTTCTTCTCCATTAAATCCTCAAAGTAGGCAGGAGAATATGCAAAGGTGGAGGTACCTTTGAACACTTCTCTTTAAGACCAAAATGGAGATTCTGAATTCACTTTAACTAATAAAAATATATACCATTACTCAACGTTAAAAATATAAAGGTTCTCCCATCAAAGCAAAACATTATTCTGATTAACAAAGATAAACTGATTAAATTTCTTTAAAACAAAAGCATAGCAATAAAACAAAAAAAAATAAAAAAAAAAAAACAAAAGCATAGCAAAAATCAAACCAATGTTCTATTTTTAATGGATTAAAAATGATGAAATCATACTCTCAGCCAGTCTAAATGATGTTATGATTTATAAATAATCAAAAGATTACAATGTATATTTTCATTAGCTTCAAGGACATCAGTCAAAAGACATAAACAATGACATAGTTATTTTTTTTAAATGATATAATTTTTAAAAGAAATGTAAAGATAGCTAGTATAGCCTGGAAAGACTGGTACTTGAGTTTTCTTCTACATAAAGATGGGGCATTCTCCAGTGCAGTTACATTGAGAATCCCCATAAATCATTAAAAACAAATCCTTAAAAAATAAAAACGAAAGCCAATACTCCACAGAACATCCAAAAGTAAGAGTTGCTTTCAAGAGTATCCTAGAGACTTAAGATCATTTTATTGGTACAGTTTAGTACATTTTTTAACCATGATATATTTTTTTTCTTAAGTAGACTCCACGCCCAACGAGGGGGCTTGAACTCAAAACTCTAAGATCAAAAGTTGCATGCTCTACCAACTGAGCCAGCCAGGCACCCCTATATTTTGTCATCAGAGAAACATTTTTTTTTAATTTTAGGTCATGGCATATAGAAGTTGAACTATTATTTCTCATCTGAGAACAAGATCCTAATATTCCAGAAAAAACCTTTCTTCCATATTATCTGATTAAATCATTTAGTGGCTACAATGAACTGTATCATCTTAATTGTTGTTAGTTTGCGGATACTTTCAAATCAGATTTCAGGATTCTTATCTCAAATAGCTATTTCCCTTTAGTAAGAAGGTTCTCACTAAAACATTTTGATATTAGTAAGTTAAAATAAAGTAGTCCCTCCCACCATTATCCAGTTTCATTTTCCACCTTTCAGTTACCCACAGTCAACCTCCATCCAAAAGCAGATGATCTTTCTTCTGAGGTATTGTCAGAAGGTCAATAGTAGCCTAACACTATGTCACAACACCTATGTCACTCACCCCACTTCACCTCATCATGTAGGTAATTTTGTCATCTCACATCATCATAAGGGTGAGTACAGCACAAGATATTTTGAGAGAGACAGACTACTATCATGTAACTTTTATTACAGTATAGTGTTAGAATTGTTCTGTTTTATTGTTAGTTATTGTTAATCTCTTATTGTGTCTAATTAATAAATTAAACTTTATCACAGGTATGTATACATAGAAAAAATATAGAATATATAGGGTCTGGTACTATTTGTGGCTTCAGGCATCCACTGGAGATCTTGGAATGTATCCCCTGGGGATAAAGGAAGGGGTGGGGGGCGGGGAGGGACTGCTGTAATACCATTACTCATAATTACCTCTCAACTACTTGGAGACTGATTAATAGCACTTAGTGGTCATCAAAGCCTTTTTAAACAAATCTTGTCTATCTTTTAGAATGATAGTTGAAAGCTCCTTCATCAGAGTAAGCAAGAAAAAAAATGATCAAGTAAAACTCAAATTAGACCAGACTTTCTACTTGAAAATCCACAGCGACAAGTTTTGAAGAGTAAACCTGCTGGTCCTGGAATGCAGCTGTGAACCCTGCCCTGAAGGAGCTTACATTATAGTAAATCTGTCTTTATTGGTAACAATACTTCAAAGACATCACTGTGATAAAGAATTCACTCAAGTCTAAGCTAGTATTTTTTTATTTGTATTGTTCTTATTACTCATATTTGAAACATAAAAGATATTCTAAATAATAACGTATAGAGAACTGACCCTTAAACAACATGGGTTTGAACTGTACGGGTCCACTTATACATGGATTTTCTTCAATAAACATATGTATAGTACTGTAAATTTATTTTCTTAGTAACATTTTCTTTTCTCTACCTTACTTTATTATAAGAATATGGTATATAACATACAAATGTTTGTTAATCGACCGTTCACTGGTAAAGCTTCCAGGGAAGAGTAGGCTATTATAATAGTTAAGTGGGGGGGGGGGGGGGGGGGGGGCAAAGTTACATGCCTATTTTTGACCATGGTGGTTTGGGGGGGGGGGGGATTAGCATCCTTTATCCCCACGCTGTTCAAGGGTCAACTGTATAGTCTTTTGCCTCAGCTACCTGTTCCCCAAATATTGACCAAATCTATCTTTAACAATATTCCAAGATGTGTTCTTAGGCACTACATTTTATTCTTTCTTGAAGTTTTAATTTTTTGACAATAATAAAAGCTACCATTAAAAAAAAAAAGCTACCATTTATTAAGTTCTTAATATATACCAGGCATTGTAAAATGCTAAGAAATTTTTCAAACATTACTGAGTTAAGTCTTTACAACAGCCTTATGAAAGAAGTATTATTGGCCCCATTTTACAGATCACGAAACTGATGCCAAGATAACAACTTGCCCAAGATCACATCTCATCATCTGATTAAATCTGATGCCAAAGCTGTTATCCATAACACTAACACTCAGAATTTAAGAATACTTTCAAGGGTAAATCAAGATCAACATGCATAAAATTATCAAAACATTTAGGATAAGTTACCTCATCAAACTCTTCAGTCATTTTTCGAATTATTTCAGAGTTCTGCATATGTCTAAACATTTCTGCTGTGACAACTCCTGAAATGTGCAAGTGTAAGAAGTTAATATACATTGTAGAATGAATAAAATAAAGAGAACTTCTAAGTCAGCCTCTAACACTGTCAGTCTCTATAACATTTCTAACTGACTTAATCTAGTCTTACCTATAATATGTATACTAGCTTAACCCCTTTTAATATAAAACATGTCATCAAGGGTGAGGCAACACCCAGAGTAACAATTAAAACTTCAAGTATAAAACTGAATAAGGAAGAGAGTGATAGGTAAAGTTCACTTTAGCCAAGTTTCCTTATTAAACACCACTATGTATAAGGCAATAACTCGTTATCCTCCAAAAGGTTTCAAATAGACAGTTGTAGTTCCTGCTCATCTTGTAATCTAGCTGGAAGTTTTAATAAAGAATAACAGAAACAGGAAGGAGGCGTCCAGGTGGCTCAGTCAGTTAAACGTCTGACTCTTGATTTTGGCTCAAGTCATGATTTCACAGTTACAAGATCAAGCCCTGAGAAGGGCTCTGCGCTGACAGTGCAGAGACTGCTTGGGATTCTCTCGCTCTCCCTCTCCCTCTCACTCTCCCTCTCCCCAGCTCCCGCTCTCTCTTGGAAGGAGGAAGGAAAAAATAAAAACTATTAAATGCAATATGTAAGAAATGCCCTAATGAGTGGCAATGCCAACAAAAGCTATAGGTTAGACAAAAAATAAATAAATTAGCATAAGTCAGGTGTTTCACAGAGAAGGAATCTGATAAGGACATTCAGAATTTCAAAGGAATATGGGAAAGGGGAGGAGAAACGGGGTATATTACAAGTAGTACAAGTTAGCCAGTAGAGAGATCAAGTATCAGAAAAGGGATTTCTAGAAAAAAGACAAGACAGGAAGAAGATGCACATGAACTTCCACTGATGGGGTATCAGGTTATTTTTTTAAAAATCATGTAAAAACTAGATTCTCAAATTCCTATTTCTATTGCTGGATTACTTATTCCTTGCCAGTCATAGCACTATGAACACCATAAATATAGTACCTTCTAAAAAAAATGTCTTGGTATAAGAAGATGAGATATATTATAAAAATTAGATATAGGGGCGTATGGGTGGCTCAGTCAGTTAAGCTTCCAACTCTGGATTTCGGCTCAAGTCATGATCTCAGCATTCTTGAGTTTGAGCCCTGCATCAGGCTCTGTACTGACAGCATGGAGCCTGCTTGGGATTCTCTACCTCTCCGTCTCTGCCCGCCCCTCAACCTACCGTCCCCCCCCTCCCACCAGCTCACATGCACACTCTCTCTCTAAACATTTTTTTAAATTAGATACAATTAGACTTCTTTCAATTAACCATGATATATTTTGTATATGCACATACTTGTGTGTGTACATATATAAATTTTAAAACAACAATAAAATACCATACTCTCTTTCCAACCCCAAACCAGAAAAGAACAACTGATACCTGAGTTCCTTCTCTATGGGCATGCAATTTAACACTTCCCAGTAGCGTAATAATGCCAGCAAGGCTACAAGAGGACCTAGCATCCAATGAGCCTCCTATACACCAGCCACGTGACATACATGCAGCTCTGGGAACAAGCCTATGAGGCAGGCACTGTAATCCTAGCTTTACAGATGAGGAAGCTAAAGGCTAAGGCGAAGAGAAGCTAAATACTTTGTCTGCAATGATTCATCTTCATCATGCTGCCACCCCCAGGTAAGATCAATTTCTAGTGGTGCTGTGAAGAGCCTTTACTTACCACAACATTAAAGAACTACATGACGGTTTTAAAATATTAACAAATCTGGAAGGAAGCACCATTTTCCTTGCTAAAGAAGGACATTCTCAAAAACATTCCAAAGGTTTTTATTTTAATCTAGAATCATGGATATACCATCTTCAGAACCTTCCTACACTTTACACCCAGGTGCTATAAACTTGGCAATGCTATAGAAAGACATGTTGCTCAATCCCTGAAACAATTTCTACAAAATAAACATGCATATAATAAATAAATCTCAAAGCAAACATGCTGCATACATTTCGACAAGTGTCCCATTTCTAAAGCTCCTCTCTGATCTCACTGACCATATAACAGCCAGAAACCCAAAAATAAGCAGAAAAAAAATAGCTGTCACAAACTCCATGCATGTATCCCCTGGGGCAGGTGTGAAGGTGCCATTAAGACACCAGGCCTAAGGCACTGCTTTGAAATTGTAGAAGAGATGAAGACAGACTGCTAAAAGCTGATAAACTGAAAAGTGACAGCTGACCAGGAAAGAAAGAAGGAAACACTGGCCACATTCAGCCACCACAAAGCAGCCTGAAGCCTTCAGTGTAGCACCAAATATCCCACCACACCTCAATAGCTGCTAAAGGCAAAACTACAGTAAAATAACTGATGTTCATGATGACAATCAGGACTCCAAAAGCAAAAGGTTAAAGTACAATACATATACATAACGATGTTTCTAACTCGTTTATAAAAGAATTCAATTTAAATTATGCTGAGTATGTTTTGAAAGCATTTAATGAGCTTAACTTTGGATTATATGATAAATTCTCCTTTGTGGAACTTTCTTGATTCTAAAATAAATATTATGGCAGTGTTTAAATATACCTAATAATTTAAGTTTTCAACACCTTCAATTTTTAAAAATCTGGACAACCTAGTTTATGACCAAGTGTATCCAAACGCTCAACTGGCAGGCTCCTGATTCATAAAACACGCTGGTGCCAGAAAAGGAATGAATCTGATAAAGGAAAATGCTCTGACTATGGCCTTGCTTTAAAACTACAATGAGGAGCCTAACTAAGGAAACTAAAACTAACCAAACTACTGTATAACAGGGAAGACTAAACATAAAAATCAGAATTTTAGCTCATCAAGTTATTTCTGGCACCTGTTCAGTTGTTCTGCAATCAACCTTCCACTGTCAAAGAATCTAAAGAAAAAGGACAGGGCCCTTGATTACACACCACCACAAACAGGTACCTGATTTCTTCTACTCCAGAAAAATAGACTGGACGTAGACAAAATAAAAATAATATTGATATATCTCATTTATGAAAAGTGTTATTCTGATTCATCACTCTGTCATTACTACACACCCCTTGAGCAGAGTCTGCAGAATTCTGTAATACTGATTTGTGGCTACCTGTAGCTGAGAAGTACACTAGGCAACTCTGTACTCTAAAGTTTTAAAGTCTCTAAAAAGACAATTTTTAAAATCTCAAAACTGACCACATTAATGAGATTATGCAGGTAAGACTCAAGAAGTTAATTTTTTATCCATCTGGACTCTCATACATAATATCTAGTATGCATGCTGCACTGAATGTTGTGATCAACCTCAAATTAAATGTATCATTTCTTAAAAGGTTACTTGTTCACAGGAACTGCTGAATTACTATACTGTACACCTGAAAATAACAGAATACTACATGTTAACAACACTGAAATTAAAATAAATATTTTAAAAACCTAACTGAAAAAGTCTTTATATAAACAGATTATCTAAATTTTACACTGAGCAGTGTAATTTTGAGAATTAGGATTTTACTCCTATGCTACTTGGAAGAGAAATGTGAGAAGAATGTAAACTCTATTTTCAATAAAATGTCACTTTCAAAGTTAAAAAATAAAAATAAAAAAGTAAAAACTCATTTAAAAAATGTGACTTGTTTTACAACTTCAATAATAGTACTTTTAAAGTATTATTATAGAATTAAAGGAGTAGACATAAATAATGTGCTTCTTTGGATTCTCTTTACAGATTTACTTAAATCTGTCATTAACATCTTAACTTCTCAGATCTATTTTTAAGCAAACATCCCTCCTCCTGACTTATTACTAATGCCTGTTTTTGGTACCACTTTCATTTAAAAAAAAATGTAATACTCTTGGAAAACTCTGTAACATTTATTTTCCTGGACACCTTCTAGAATTTTAAGGACGGACCAAGTATTACAGAGAAACAAAATAGGTCCTAACCTGCCCAGGATTTTGTCTGAATCATTTACTGATCCAGATCAGGATGTATGACACCCCCCAACTTACATAATTTTGTCTCCCTGCCAAATGTCTGCACTAAGTATTTTTGCCCCAGGGAAGACACTACTGTATTTTATATTTACCTCACTCCTACTTCAAAATCTTTTTAAATAAAGTGAAAAAAATTTTTCAACAAAACCCCACTCCGAAACTTCTCTACTTTTTAGAGAAAAAAAAAACTAGAAAGTTCACCAAAACCTTACTTAACTTAGTTACTTACTTACCTACTTACTTACTCTTATTCATGGCACTTTTAAACTCCCTACACTTTACAATTCCCTGCCACTTGAACCTGTATCTCTTCATTATCTTCCTCCTCCCTTCTTAATCCATTTCTTTGTTCCTAAAACCAGATGCTGAAAGTGGGAAATATATCTAATAAAAGTAATATAATAATTATAAATTGCCAAGTTTTTAGTTAACTTTCACATATGAATACAATGGTCTCAACAGAGTTTCTTTCTTATTTTGTTCTTTGCTCTTTTTTCCTTTAACATTTTGTATGATTATAATGCAAACAATTCAGTATCTTGGCATTATTTTCCATGTAAAGCACTAATGTATATTTAGGTGGAACAGAAAGAGATCATTTGAGAACATTCTGCTTCCAAAATCAATGTATCTTACCTTTACAGCCTGAACACTGAATAAAAAAGTTGATGAGGTCAAGAAGTGCTATATCTCGGTCATGCTTGTAGGATTCTATCCAATCATCTACCACCGACTACAGCAGAGGAAGAAATTAAAGAAAAATTAACTTTTGCTAATGCAAAAAAAACAAATTAGCTTTTGCAATGTTCTAAGAATTAAGTGTGATTAAAGTCATTAAGATTCAACATTAAATGGTATCCCATTACTTCAAATTAATATATACATACTTGTGTACTAAAATTTAAAATTAAATTTTAACTGAATTCAATAAAATAATCACCTGATGCCACAAAATGATGATCGATCTTCTGTTTAATCTGCATTAAAAGGAATCTGAAAACTATGGGACCCAACTCTATAAAGTGTAACTACTTACTTTTTAGTGACATTAAGGATATCCTAGAAAATATTAAACATCACACCCATATTTTTTCACTAAAACATGGTAGTAAATATAAATAACACTTGAATATTAACATTTCAATGAAATGAAAACAAAAATCTTTTAAAAGATGTGAATGGCTGGGTCAATGAGAAAATGCACCACCAAACAATTTTTTTTCAACACTGAGCACTAATAGTCCCATGTTAATAACAAAAGCAAACTGATGGCTAAATAAACATCATAAGAAAGTAGGACAGTTCATGGATCTGAAGACTTAATATTATTAGATGACAATACTTTCCAAATAGATCTACGGACTCAACACAATCCCTATTAAATGGGGCACCTGGGTGGCTCAGTCGGTTAAGCGTCCGACTTCGTCTCAGGTCATGATCTCAGTTCCTGAGTTCGAGCCCTGCACTGGGCTCAGTGCTGACAGCTCAGAGCCTGGAGCCTGCTTAGGATTGTGTGTGTGTGTGTGTGTGTGTGTGTGTGTGTGTGTCCCCCTCCCTCCCCCACTTGTGCACTCTCTCTCTCAAACGTAAACAACATTAAAAAAAAAAAAACTTTTTTTAAAGCCTAGCTGTCTTCTTAGTAGAAATTGGAAAGCTGATCCTAAAATCCTTTGGTAATTCAAGAGACCTAGAATAGTCCAACAATCTTGAAAAAGAAACACAAAGTTGGAGGACTCACACTTCATGATTTTGAAAACCTGCTACAAAGTTACAGTAATCAAGATAATACAGGCTTAAGGATAAATGTGTCGATCAATGGAATAAAAATGAGAATCTAAAAATGAGAATCTAAAAATTTATTTTTTTATATTGATGGTTACTTGATTTTTTTGATGCCAAGACAATTCAATGAAGACTAGCTTTTCAACAAATGGTGCTGGCAAAACTGGGTATCTGTATGCAGAAGAATGAAGTTGGGCCCTACCTCATACCATACACAAACCTTAACTCAAAATGATCAAAGACCAAAATGTAACAGCTAAAACGATAAAGCAACTAAGTAAATCTTTAACTGTGTGTTAAGCAAACTATTCCTAGATATTAGACTAAAAGCATGAAAGACAAATGACCAATTTCACTTAATCACATTGAAAACTTTTGTATTTCAAAAGACTCAATCAAGGATGAGAAAAGACAATCCACAGAATAGGGCAAAATATTTGCAAGTCATGTATCTGGTAAGGCATTTGTACTCAAAATATAGAAGCATATATTGTGTTATTGCACTTCACAGATACCATGGGTTGTTTTGTTTGCGGGTTGTATTGTTTTTACAAACCAAAAGTTTGTGGCAACCAGGTGTCAAGCAAGTCTATTGGAGCCATTTATCCAACAGCACATGCTCACTTTGGGTCTCTGTCACATTTTGGTAATTCTCTCAATATTTTAAACTTTTTCATTATTATATTTGTTATGGGAATCTGAGATCTTTGATGTCAGTATTGTAGTTGTTATGGGGCACCATAATCCGTGCCTATATAAGACTGCGAACTTAATAAATGCTGTGTGTGCTTTGATTTCCTCACCTCTCTCTCTCCTCAGACCTGTGTAGTCCTTGAGACATACTAGTATTAAAAGCAGGCCAATTAATAACCCTACAATGACCTCCAAGTGTTTAAGTGAAAGAAAGAGTTGCACATCTCTCCCTTTAAATTAAAAGCTAAAAATGATTAGCTTAACAAGGAAGGCATGCCAAAAGCAGAGATAGGCCAAAAGATAGGCAGGCCTCTTGAGCCAAATAGCCAAGTTATAAATGAAAAGGAAAAATTCTTGCAGAAAATGATGTGTTGTTCACTGAACACATGATGACAACAAAATGAAACGGTCTTATTGCTGACATGGAGAAAGTTTTACAGGTCTGGATAAGAGAATCAAACCAGCCACAAAAGTGCCTTAAGCCAAAGTCTAATCCAGGGTAAGGCCTCACAACTCTCTTCGATTTTACAAAGGCTGGCAAAGGTGAAGAAAATGCAGAAGGAAAACCGAAGCTAGGAGAGGTTGGTTCATGAAGTTTAAGGAAAGAAGGTGTCTCCTTCACATCAAAGTGCAAGGTGAGGCAGTAAATGCTGATGTATAAGCTGCAGTAAATTATCCAGAAAACTAGCTAAGATAATTAACCAGGGTAGCTACTCAACAATAAATTTCCAATGTAAACAAAATAGCCTTATCGTGGAAGTAGACGCCATCTTAGACTTTCATAGCTAGCTAGAGAGACGTCAATGCTGGTCTTCACAGCTTCAAAGGACAGACTGACCCTCCTGTCAGGGACTAATGCAGCTGGTGACTTTAAGTTGAAGGCAATGTTCATTTACCATTCCAAAAATCCTAGGGCCCTTAAGAATTACGCTGAATCTACTATGTCTGTGCTCTATAAATGGAACAACAAAGCCTGTTGTCAACATGGTTTACTGAATATATGAAGCCCACGTTTGAGGCCTACTGCTCAGGAAAAAAAATTCCTTTCAAAATATTACTGCTTATTGACAAAGCACCTGGTCACCCACGAGCTCTGATGGAAATGTACAATAGGAGATTCATGTTATTTTCATGCCTACTAACACAAAATCCATTCTGCAGCCCATGGATCAGGAAAATTTCAACTTTCAAATCTTCTTATTTAAGAAATACGTTTCACAAGGCTATAGCTGCCATAGTTGGTGATTCCTCTGATGTATATGAGCAAAGTCCATTGAATACCTTCTGTAAATGATTCATCATTCTATATGCCATTTACAATATTTGTGATCCATGGGAAGAAGTCAAAATATCAAAATTAACAGGAGTTTAGAAGTTGTTGATTGTAACCCTCCTAGCTGACTTTGAGGGCTTCAACACTTCCAGTAGATGTGGTAGAAATTTGACTGCAGATGTGGTAGAAATAGCAAAAGAACTAAAATTAGAAATGGAGCCTGAAGGGGCCCCTGGATGGCTCAGTCAGTTAAACATATGACTCTTCATTTCAGCTCAGATTGTGATCTCATAGTTTGTGAGATCTAGCCGCACGTCAGCCTCTGTGCTGACAGTGTGGAACCTACTTGGGATATTTTCTTTCTCTCTCTCTCTGCCCCTTCCCCCACCTTAAACATTAAAAAAAAAAAAGGAGAAGGAGGAGGAAATGGAGCCTAAAGATGTGACTGAATTGCTGAAATCCTATGACAAAACTTCTAACGAATGAGGAATGCTTCTTATAGACGATCAAAGAAAGTGGTTTCTTGAGATGGAATCTACTCCAGGTGAAGATGCTGTGAAGATTGTTGAAATGACAACAAAGGATTTAGAATATTATATCAACTTAAATGATAAAGCAGCAGCAGGTTTTGAGAAGATTGACTTCATTTTTGGAAGGTCTACTGTGGGTAAAATGCTATCAAACCGTATTGCATGCTACAAATAAATCATTTGTGAAAGGAACAGTCTATTGATGTGGCAAATTTCATTGTTGTCTTATTCTAAGAAATTATCAGTCACCCAAAACTTCAGCAACCACCATCTCAATCCATGAGCAGCCATCAATCAACACTGAAGCCAGATCCTCTACCAGCGAAAAGACGGCAACTCACCAGAAGCTCAGATAATGATTACCATTTTTCAGCAATAAAGTATTTTTTAATTAAGGTATATACAGTTAAGGGGTGCCTGGGTGGCTCAGGCAACTGAGCATCACACTCTTGATTTCAGCTCAGTTCATGATCCCAGGGTTGTGAGTCCAAGCCCGCGTCAGATTCCACACTGAGCATAGAGACTACTTAAGGTTCTATCTCCCTCTGCCCATCTTCCTGACTCGCACTCTCTCTAAAAACATTTAAATATTTTTTAAAATTCTGAAAAAAGTATATACAGTTTAGACATAATGCTGTTGCACACTTAACAGACCACAGTACTGTATAAACATAACTTTTATACATACTGGGAAACCAAAAAATTCATCTGACTTGCTTTATTGTGTTATTTGCTTTACTGCAGTGGTTTAGAACCAAACCAACAATATCTCTGAGGTATGCCTATCTGAAGAACTCTTACAGGGCACTTGAGTGGCTCAGTCGGTTAAGCGGCCGACTCCGGCTCAGGTCATGATCTCACAGTTTGTGAGCCCCCAGCGTCAGGCTCTGTGCTGACAGCCCAGAGCCTGGAGCCTACTTCAGATTCTGTCTCCCTCTTTTCCTGATCCTTCCCCACTCACACTCTGTGTGTGTGTGTGTGTGTGTGTGTGTGTCTCAAAAATAAATAAACATTAAAAAATTTTTCTTACAATTTAATAATTTTTAAACATCAAATAATTAAAAATACAGAGAGGGGCACCTGGATAGCTCAGTGGGTTAAGCATCCAACTCTTGATTTTCGGTTCAGGTCATGATCTCACATTCATAAGATCAAGCCCCACATCAGGCTCCATGTTCAGGGTGGAGCCTGCTTGGGATATTCATATTTTCTCTTTCTCTCCCTCTCTCTCCCTCTCTCTCTCTCTCTCTCTACCCTCCACTCCCCCCCCCTAAAAAATAAACATTAAAAAATAGACAACGATTCTGAATACAGTTCTATACAGAAGATAAACAAATGGCCGTTAGCTCATCAAAAGATGCTCAATGTAACTAGCCATCGAGGAAACGGAAATAAAAAGTATAAGATACCACTTCACACCCACTAGGATGGCTATAATAAAAAATACAGACAGTGACAAGTATTGGCAAGGATGTGAGAAACTGAATGCTAAAACACTGCTGGTGAAGAACATATAACGGTGCTGCCACTTTGGAAAAATAGTTTGGCAGCTTTTCAAATGGTTAAAAAGTTACTATATGATCCTGCAACTCAACTCCTAGGTATGTATTACCCAAGCAAAATGAAGATGTATGTTCAAACAAAAACCTGTACAATACTTGTAACAGCATTATTCACAACAGCCAAAAAGTGGAAACAAACAAAATGTGCATCAAAAGATGAATGGATAAACAAAATGGAATATTTGGCAATAAAAAAGAATGAGGTTATGATACATACAATATGGATGAGCCTTGAAAACATTATGTTAAGTCAAAGAAAAAACTCAAAAAGGACCAAATATTGAATGGATCATATATATGAAATGTTCTGAATAGGCAAATTTATAAAAAGTCAATTAGTGGTTGCCTAGATGTGGGGCAGATGAAGAGAAAATGATTGCTAAGAGGCACAAGGTTTCTTTCTTTAAAAATATCTTAAAATTAGGGGCACCCGGGTGGCTCAGGTGGTTGAGCCTCTGACTTCAGTGCAGGTCATGATCCTGAGGTTCATGGGTTCCACCCATGCATTTGGCTCACTGCAGTCACCACAGAGCCCGCTTCTGATCCTCTGCCCACCTCGCCTTCTGCCCCTCCCCCGCTCATGCTCTCTCAAAAACAAAAAAAATTAAATTATTGTAAAATTAGATTGTGGTGATGGCTACACAACTCGGTGAATATACTAAAAACCACTGAATTTACATTGTAAAGGGTGAATTTTATGGTATGTGAAGTATGTTTCAACATTATATTTTCTGTAAATAGGACAGAGCTAAAAAAAATAAAGCAGCACTTTATTCTTTGGGGGACAGAAGAGGAAACCACAAAGCTGATGAAAATTATTTTTAAATAAACCAAGCTTTAAAAATTAGGATGAAAAATAAGAGCTACTAAAAGAACCAAAATGTCAAGAGGGGAAAACACTGAACTTCTGTACCAACAAATATAAAACCTGGGTACAAACTAAATGAATAAAATATGTACAATTTGATATACATTAAAGAAAATAAAAAGGAAGTATTATCTAAGAACTACCTGGCTCAGAGAATGAGAAGAAATCTTCTACAATTTTACCTAATTTCTAGATTTCAGTCCTTTTCTGTACTTTACAACAGCTTAGGTATGTTAACTAAATCAATTTAACACATTTAGGATTATTCCCAAATATGATACAATTAATAAATGCCAAGAGAATATATTATAGGACTGTGGGAGCTTTAAAATATGGCCCAAAATGTTGGACACTGTTCTTCAGTAAGAAGTGGGGTCTATCTATGTTCCCTTATCTAGGACTGAAGGCAGTAAAAATGATGCTTCCAAAGGTAAGTCACTGAACACCATTCAACTGCATTGGGTTCTTGGAGCACTAGAGAACTAAACGCTCCTGCTCAGGACACTATCCAAACCCAGAAGCCATAATGTAAGAAACCCAAGCCACATGCAAGAGCCATTTATGCACACTCCAGGTAACAGTTCCAGCTGTGCCCAGCCTTCAAGTCACTCCAGACTAGACACCAAACATCAATAAAGAAGCCTCCAGATGATTATAGTCCCTAACCGTTTACGTAACCTCCAAGCATTAAAGCTGTGTCAGGTAAGGCCCCCAGCTATCATGGATAGGAGCATAGACAATTTCATCCCTATTTAGTTCCATCTGAATTCTAGACCAACACAGAATCATTAAGCCTAATAAAATGATTGTTCTCTTAAATCATTAAGCTTGGAGTGATTTGTTATGCAGCAACAGATAAGTGAACAAGGGCTATTTTCATTAATAAAGATACAAAAATATTTAATGAAATCTTACAAAAAGATCACATCACATTAAAAGGTTACTGAGAAAGATCAAATAAAATTTGTACTAGGAATACAAGGCTGGTGTAATAAATACAAGCTAACACATTAAAATATTTTAAAATTTTCATCATCAAGTAACTTGCTAAAAATCTATTCAATAAGATTCAACATATATTATCTACTAGAACTAAGGGCATGGGCATGCATGATCCCTCCTTTTTTAAAATAAAAACTATTTGAAAACCAATGACCTGTCTTGTACTTACTTTCATGTATAATAATACACAGTCCCTGATCAAGAAATTAATAACCCAGAAGCATTTTCAGACACATGCATACCTATATTACAATATACTAAGTGCTATAATGGAAAGAGGAGAGTAAGAAATATATTCAAGGAAAGAGACAGAGCCTGTGAATGCTTCTCAAAAGAGTGACATATGATTTAAGTCAATCTTATGTGATACCGAAAGAAAGAAAGAAAGAAAGAAAGAAAGAAAGAAAGAAAGAAGAGTAAAGAAAAGAAAAAAGAAGAAAGAAAAGGAGAAAAGAAAAGAAAGAAGGCTATTCCAGGCAAAGGGAAAAAACGAAAAGAAAGGTGTGGGAGTGCTGGGTAGGGTGGAAGCAGAGTACATACTGTGGCTGGGGAAGAGCAAGCACACCATAAAAAAAAATCTGGGCTGGAACTTTTAGATAAGGAAGAACTGTTGGAAGCTTGTAAACAGGAGACTTCCTTGATCAAATTTTGTATTACCAAGATAACACAAGTAAGAGTACACAAAACAAACTAGAGGTAGAAGACAATTCAGGGAAATCAATGGAGAGATACTGTGGACATTCCACTTTTAAGGGTGAAAACACTTTTAGAAATAGAAAAACAAATAGCATAGAGGTACAATCTTCATATGTGACAAACCATAATCACAAAAATAAAGAAAATGTTCATTCTTTAAACACTGAGATACCATTAACAAAAAAATTAAATATAAAGTGAAATCCTCACATTTTCTATTAAAAATTTTTGATGAGCCAAAAAGTTAAACAAAAACCCTATAGACCAGACAAAATTAGAACAGTCTAATTAGCTGTGGATATAAGTTGAGACTTCTGATGTTAACAAAAATGAAAGATACCAGAAAAAAGATTAATGCATTTAACAGCTTAAAATATTATAGAAAAAAGTATAATATAAAAATAAAAAAGAAAGTAATGAAATACTATATATGATGTAACTGAGACAATTTATTTCTTTGATAAAATTAAACCATGGGAACAACAGAGAGGGGGATAACTTTTTAAATTAGGGAACGACTAAGTAAACCAAGCACCGTAATATAATTAAGATGTTATTTTTTAAAACATCAAATGTATATATGAAATAGTCATTTAAAACATTAAAGAAATAAAATCCATACCCTCATCACAACTATATAAAAAGCAAACCATAGATGAATAAGTGAAGGCAAATTCAAATTTAAAAAATCATGTTCCTCTGTACAACTGGTAACAGCTCACACAATTTTTATTATACATGTAAAAATGCTGTTTATTAGTCCTAATTGATACTTAAAATTTACTTACAAAACCATACATATTAAGTCCATATTTATAAACAAGAATTATATTTACTTTTTAATAACCAAAGCTTAAATGGCTAGTTCTCCAAAATCAATCCATGTGTACTTTTTTTGGATTAAAACTAATTCTCTGAAAATGATTCCTTGTAGCTTTTATAAAGTAAATAATAACCTTATTTTCTTTGAGTATAGTGTTTATTCAATTTTTTAAAACAGTACAGGTTTAGTCTCCAATGTAAAGCCTAAATTCTCGTCACAAAATCATGCAGAAGAAACAAAATTAGGATGACTTGACATGGATATGACTCTCACTTTTTACTCTTCTGCTAAGAAACAGCACAAGTAATAAAATGTGTAATAGATAACAGTGATCAACGTAATTCAATTCACTAAAGTGGATGGTGATTATATTAGGTCACTCAACCAAGAATTCTATATGGGCAAAGGACTTCATATTTTAATGGTAGACACATAAATTCAGGGGAAATTAAAACCTCATAGTTTACATCAGCATATTTTTTGAGCAAAGAATTTTTTATTATATACCATGAAAACAAAATAATGCAGTAGAAAATGACAAGACACAGCTTAAAGGTCTTATGTCTGAATGGACAGATCCCTAGTTTTGATGACTTTATTGCTTTTTTCTAATAAGCAGTGTTAGAAATTTTTTAAATGCAATTCAAAATCTCCAGCATTTCATATAACTCACTAAAGTTTAAAATGTACAAATGAACTGGGATGAATACGATAAACATTACCTGCATAGCACTCTTGCCCATTTTAACAACTTCAAACAACATCATGTTTTCCACTCCATTCTGTTGGTGATGACCATTCATTCGGTTTGGACCAGAAGGAGGTTTTCCTCCTCCATTTCCACTTTTGCCCTTTTCTCCTGGGCCCTTTTTGCCTTTTTTACAAGTCTGCATAAAAACACAAGTTGGGTAAGTTATATCATTATCCTTGAAAATTCAAAACAAAGCTACAGCAGAAGCAGTTAAAAGGGTACATAATTATAACATGCCTAAACCTGACCTAAAGAGGAGTGCCATACACATATGTTGAGACAGCCTCTTTGTGGTATCATTTTGTTTACTTATCCTATCGGACACCTCACATGAGGTTGCAGTTAGGAGCACAGTCTCTGCAGACTGACAGACTGCATGGGTCCAAATTCTTACTCCTATCAGCTGAGTGATATTGGGCAAGTTACTTAACCACACTGCGCTGCAGACTTTCTCATTGGTAAAGTGAGGATAAAACTGTGCCTACTCATCGGGTTGCATACTTTAGGGTGCAGACTAGAGTGGGCAGCAAGAATAACAAAACACCTCATCAAGTAAGTAGCTCATATTTAGTTCAAACTTTTAAATTCTATTGTTAGTCTTACAAATTATTGTGGCGGACTGACAAAGGAATTCTAAAAAGGATGAACAGGTGTATCAACCTCATTCTCATTCTGGATAAGTGAAGGCAAATTCAAATTTAAAAAATCATGTTCCTCTGTACAACTGGTGATAGCTCAACACTTATTTATCATGAAAATTCAGTTAATGAACACTAGGGAAACAAAGGACCTTTATAAGGAAGCTGTCAATACTGGGGGGTTGGGGACTTCATAAATCAGTGAAAAGGTTGCCTACATGCCTCAGTTATAAAATACCTCCCACGGCCTTTATACCTTGTTATAGAAAAGCAAGTCATTCCCTAACTCAGAGTCCTCATTTCTAAAATGTCAGAGTTGTATTAAATCTTTACAGATTAGAATAGATGATTTCTAGGTCTCTTTTCAACCTACACGTTTCTATGATCTAGAGCAAGGATCGGCAAACTTTCTGTACAATACCAGACAGTAAATATTTCAAGCTTTGCAAGCCACATTCCATCTCTGTCACATGTTCTTTGTTTATTTTTATAACCCTTTAAAAATATAAAAGCCATTCTTAGCTCATGGGCAGTATAAAAACAGGTCATAGTTTACAAACCCCCAATCTACCGCCAGGTCTACAAATGTATTTCTGTTGACAGCCCGTATGGGTCTATACTTTGTTCCATAGAGGGTCCTTCCTCAAGAGTCCAAAACCACCCTACTCATAATAACTACTTCAAACTCCTTCCTAACAACTGAAATATATTACTTGTTAACTTACATTATTTTCTTAATGAGACGCAGCCTTTGTGAAACTAAGTCATTAATTACTAATTGTAGAATGAAAGGTTATTGTCCCCAGTAGAAGGATTTCGGATAAGGGTGAAAGAAAAAATCAACTACCGGGAGTACACTAGAAAAGTATAAAATGTTAATGTTAATTAAACGGAACTATATATTTGCAATCTATCTATCACATGCTTCAATACCCCCTGTTGGTATGGAAAACTAATTAGTACAATTAAAACGGTTCAAAGAATATGCTATGCTAGAAAACAACATGCAAGGAATGATAACACAGGAAGTACAAGAAATAAACATGCTAACCTGGGTACAATCTTCTAGATGAAAAACATCTCTAAAGAAAGACTATGAGCTAGCATACTACAGCGGATTAAGAGCACCATCTTTTAACATGTGGGCTCAAATCCTTTAAGCACTGGACTTCTCTGGACCACAGTTTCCTATCTATAAAAATAAGGAAGATTTCTAATCCACAGGGTGGTTCAAATATTAAATTAGTTAAACAAACATTATTATTAGCATAGTGCTTGGGATATACATAGTATAGTGTCAAAACGTAGTTACCAGGACGACTGGGTGGCTCAGTCAGTTAAGCATCTGACTCTTGATTTCAGCTCAGGTCATCATCTCACAGTTCGAGATCGAATCCCACATCAGACTCTGTGCTGACAGAATCTGAGGGATTCTCTCCCCACCTCTCTGCCCCTCCCTCCCTCGCATGTATTCTCTCTCTCAAAATAAATAAACTTAAAAAAAAAAAAAAAACATAAGTTACTATTATAATAAATCCTTGACCTGACCCCTAACACCTCACTCATAGCAGTGGCTTATATAAAGTTAACCTGTGGCACAGTAACTTTGGGGAGTCCTCTATTCAGATGCCACTGTTAGTCTTATCCCACCTTGTAAATGAAATCAAAGTCAAAAGCAGATTTTTAGTTTTGCAAGATATTTGTGGAACAAGAAAACATGGATTTATAATGAATAAACCATAAACTACCCACTAGAATTATAGTTGTCTTTGGATAGTTCTGAGTTAACATTTTATTCATTCACACTTTTTCTGTCTCAAAACTTCCACTTTTTAACAGACTAAAAAAGCATATGAAATTATGAAACATGGATTATGTGAACTCTAAAAATATATTCCAAGGACTAGTTAAATAAATTATATTCCATACATAAAATGTGATGCCTTGACAACATTAGAAATTACAGCAAAAATTCACTGATAGGAAAGCTGCTGACAACATACTATTGAGTTTTAAAAGCAAATTAAGCAGTCTGCATAGTATAAACCCATTTAAGTAAAATTCTACGTGCATGTTTATAGACAGGTATATGTATAAAAAAAGTATGTTCATCAAAATGTTTACTACATTACTTCTGTATGATAGGTTTATAGGGAAATGTTACTTTGTTCATTTTACATTTCTGTTATTTAGACTTTAAGTAAATATGTCATAAGAAAATATAAATCCAAAATTCATTTTGGGAAAGAAAATGGTTAACAAAAATGAATCAGCTTTTGTACAATGTATTCACACACATGCACAGGGTCAAGTGTACTTTCCAAATCATCAAAATAATTCACCCATTCACCAAGTTGTCCAGAGCCCTCAGGCTAACTACTCATATTCTAAACTTGCATTCTATTGACTCAGAACCTTACTTTGTTAGTTTTTATCCTTGGCATTATTTATAAAGAGTGAAACTCTTGTCAACTGTAACCTATTAGACTTGAACTGGTTATAGGTTACATCTTTAGAATAGAACATCTTATTATTGCTTTGCTTTATATTTGACTACTCATGTGTAAAGCCAACAAAATATTACATTGTGTTTAGCATACTGTGCTTCACAAAAGAATCTATTAGAAATGGAAACAAGTGTTGGCAAGGATGTGCAGAAAAAGGAGCCCTCGTGTACTGTTGGTGGGAAGGCAAACTGGTGCAGCCACTGTGGAAAACAGTATGTAAGTTTCTCAAAAAACTAAAGCTAGATCTACCCTATGATCCAGTAATCACACTAACGATTTGGGTACTTACCCAAAGAACACAAAAACACTAATTCAAAACGATATATGCACCTCTATGTTTACTGCAGTATTATTTGCAATAGCCAAATTATGGAAGCAGCACATCAACAGATGTCCATCAATAGACAAATGGATAAAGACAATGTAGCGTGTACATACAATGGAATATTACTCAGCCATAAAAAAGAATGAAATCTTGCATTTGCAACAACATAGATGGAGCTAGAGAGTATAATGCTAAGTGAAATAAGTCTGTCAGAGAAAGACAAATACCATATGATTTGACTCCTATACGGAATTTAAGAAACAAGTGAACAAATGAAAAAGAGAGAGACAAACCAAGAAACTGACTCTTTGTAACTATAGAGAACAAACTGATGGTTACCACAGGGGAGGTATGTGGAGGGATGGGTGAAATAGGCAATGGGGATTAAAGAGTACATTTACCATGACGAGCACTGAGTAACGTATAAAATTATTGAATCACTATACTGACACCTAACACTAATGTAATACTGTATGTTAACTATACTAGAATTAAAATTAAAAACATAATAAATTTTTTTTAAAAAAAGAAACAATGATGTATTATTAATTTCAACTTTACAGTAGTGGAAATAGATAATCAAAAGATATTTGACCCAGGGGCACCTCGGTGACTAAGTCAATTAAGCATTCAACTCTTGATTTTAAGCACCCAACTCTTGATCCATGGTTCATGGATCAGGTCCTGCATCGGGCTCTGCATTGATGGCACAGAGCCTGTTTGGGATTCTCATTCTCTCTCTCCCTCTCTCCTTCCCTCTCTCTGCCCCTTCCCTGCTTGTGCTGCCCTTTTTATTTTCTCTCTCAAAAAAAAAAAAAAAAAAAAAAAAGATATTTGGCCTAGAAGCCAAAGAAACCATATGTGTTCAGAAGGTTTACCACACCAATCCAGGAAAAAAGCATTTTTAAAAGAGAATATCTATCTGACTGGGGCTGCAAGAGTCAGTCAGTCTGGCTCTTGATTTGGACTCAGGTCATGATCTCATGGCTCATGAGTTCAAGCCCTGCATCATACTCCACAATGACAGTGCAGATCCTCCTTGAGATTCTCTCTCCCTGCCTTTCTCTCTTTCAAAATAAATAAATTAAAAAAAAAAAACAAAATAGAATATCTGAGATACAACTAAAACTATATTTGTGTGTGTGTGTGTGTGTGTGTGTGTGTGTGTGTGTGTGTACAAATGACCTTAAGAACCAAAATAAAGTTATAGTCTGTACATACCTTTCCTTTGCCTTGCTTTTGGTTTTTTCCTTCAATGTCTTCAAAATCTGTGTCAGAAGAAAAATGTGTTTCTGACTCCCTGTGACAGAAAGATAAGCAATTATTTAAAACTTTCCTTATAGGGGCATCTAGGTGGCTCAGTCAGTTAAGTATCTGATCTCTTGATCTCAGCTCAGGTCATGATCTCATGGTTCACTGGATCGAGTCTCACATCGGGCTCTGTGCTGACAGCAGGGAGCCTGTTTGGGATTCTCTCCTTCCCTCCATCTCTGCCCCTCCAGCATGCATGTTCTCTCTCAAAATAAATAAATAAACTTTAAAAAAACAACAAAAACATTTCCTTAGAAATACAGGTGGAATTTAGGGCACCTAGGTGGCTCGGTCAGTTGAGCATCTGACTTCAGCTCAAGACATGATCTCACAGCTTGTGAGTTGGAGGCCCACCTCAGGCTCAATGTTCTCAGTGCAGAGCCCACTTCAGATCCTGTGTCCCACTCTCTCTCTGCCCCTCCCTCACTTGGCGCACTGTCTCTCAAAAATAAATAAAACTTTTTTAAAAAACATTGGTGGAGTTAATAATTTTTGCCATATTTTCTAACAGAAAGGTTTGATTTATTCTTTTCAATTAATTATTTTCAATTAATTCTTATTCATTAAATATAATGAAGATGCTTCCCCAAAGCATCATACCACAGCACATTCCCAAACATAAAATTACATAACTACAAAAACAATAATCTAAAACACAAATATCTAAACATTTTTTATTTTGTTAATTTTAACCAAAATACAAAAACAAAACCAATGGTTCTCAAAATTTTAACCCTAGGAATTGTGTTCTATTGTAATGGCTGGTTTCATTTTCTGATTGAAACACCATTGTGCCCAGAAAACTGTATTTTAACACTAAGAACTAGATGAACTTAATATTAGGGAATTTTAGCAATATTAAGGATCCTCTGACCACTCCTCTCTCACTCAAAAAATATTTGTATATCTAAATATAACTATACAAAACATGTATTTCTGAAAGGTATATATAAAACATTTTTACAAACTAAGCCATTTGAAATACAGGTATGCTAATTGATCAAAATCCTTTTTGAAATAAAGAGGTGGTAAGCTATATAGTCAGGAGAACTGATTCTAGTACTAAGAAACTGTGTGATCTGAAACAAGTGACAATCTCTCAATCTTCTCATCTACAAACAATGTATATGCAAGAAAGAATGAAATCTCTCAAGTCTCTTCATTCTCGTACAAGAAGTAAAGTTGTCCTTTATTTTGGAGAAGGTGGGGTGTTTTGTATTATCTGGATTTTCATACACATGAGGAAGAAGACTAATTTAAATACATATGTGTAATGCTTCATATATATGTAAATATGGGTCTCTGTATCTAAATAGTACTAACATAATCTCATTTAAATGCTTAAGCCAAGGCATACTTGGAATTTGGGTCATAATGGATTTTAGGATTGAGCCACACCCATAAAAGATAAAAGTCTGCCACTCCAAATATGTAAACCTCGTACCAGTTTTGCTTAAAATAAATGCAATCAAAATTTAAAGCTATCTTTCTAAAGCTAGTCTTCTCTAACTAGATTTCTTTTATTTCCATTTTTATTGCCACAATAACCAGTTGTCCGGAGGCTATGAGGTAGGAATACTTTACATACGTATAATAATGGTTAAGGTGCTAGCAGGGAAAAAAATTACTATTTACAGCACTCAGATACAAAGTAATTTAAACAATGTACTGAAGACAGTGGCAATCTTAACTATCTCCTATAATGCTGTGAGGAAAGGGCTTATAATAAATACCATTTCCCAGAGTTAATGCACCAAAACCTAAAAGACTACTATAATATTAACCCTGAAAAACTCATGCCTGTTACATCTTAGGAAGATTGTTGTCAACAATATTCTCCCCACATACCTATATGGTCTTGCAAAAAAAAATGTTTTTAAGGATCTGCTGAATATAAATAATACTTCTTCCTTCCCAAGACATCTGTGGGACACCATCTCTCTTAGAGAGCTCAGGAACTGCAGTAAGTCTGCAAACAATAACTAGTCTTCACAATATTCCAATGGCCACAGAGTAATCACAGGCTCAATTACACTCCTAATCCTCATCTCCAGGCTATCCCAACTAAAAGAATGAGCCACTAGAGGTTTGATTACAAACTGGAAAACCTTATGAAGAAATCTGGAGTAATCAGGATAAGAGTCTAAAATATCCCCAACCAGAGAAGAAATATTCTTGAAAGTCTGTCTTCCTCCAGTGTTTTCCTCTGCTTTTAAGATCAAAAGAACACCACCACCTATCCTAGGTAAAATAGCCTATGCTAGTATGTTTATGGAGCATACGAGGTTAACCTTTTAGTGGCTTGAAATTTCATGAGTCATCTATCATATGACTGAACCACCCACTCCTTTCTCTTTACCCTGGCTCCCATCTCATCCCCCACCAAATAGTGCTATTCTACCTCCACAACAATTCCCACTTATCCATTATCCTATTTCAGTCCTTAATTACTTGAGATATTCTAATAGTAGTCTAGTTTATAATATGAACAGTCTTTTTTTTTTAATTTTTTTTACGTTTATTCATTTTTGAGAGAGAGTGTGAGTGGGAGAGGGGCAGAGAGAGGGAGGCACAGAATCTGAAGCAGGCTCCAGGCTCTGAGCTGTCAGCACAGAGCCCGACCCGGGGCTTGAACTCAAAGACTGCGAGATCATGACCTGAGCCGAAGTCTGATGCTCAACCGACTGAGTTACTCAGATGCCCCTATAATATAAACAGTCTTAATTGGCTCCAATATTAATTAACAATTTAAGAAATTTCCTAATTTTACAATAGTCAAACCCAAAATTATTTTTTCCTAACACTATCCCATATCCTCCCTCAAACAAAAATAAGAAATGTCCCTCAAGAATCTTAAAATAGAATTAATAAACACTGGGATTGAAGTCACATTAAAAAACGTACTTTGAAATATTGGCAACATCCCAGTAGACCCCCCATAGTCTCCACTGAAAATAATAAAGTTATTTCAAAAATGAAAACCTAGGAGCGCCTGGGTGGCCCAGTCGGTTGAGCATCCAACTCTTGATTTCAGCTCAGGTCATGATCCCACGGTTGTGGGATGAAGCCCTGAGTCTGGCTCCACGCAGAGCATGGAGCCTGCTTAAGATTCTCTCTCCCTCCCTCTGCCCCTCTCCCCTGCTTGCGATCCCCCTTTCTCTCTCTAAAATAAAATTAAAATTAAAAATTTGTAATTTTTATAAATAAACATGAAAATCTATACAGCATCAAAAGTAGACACTGGCAACCATTATGTACAAAGGTATCTATCTAATGTTTTCACAATTTTTAGCAACCAAACTATTTTCAAATCAAGTCTTATAAAAATTCCAACAGCAAATATACTATGGTGTATATGTGTGTAAAGTTAAAGGGATCCAAAGGCAGTTTAAAGTTTCACTTTTCACTGAGGCACCTCAGGAAACTGCAGCTTAGTGTGAAAACTACTATTACATACAGTAGCTCAAATTCCTTCCTACATCAAATACTAAAAAGTAGTTAGAATAAAAGTTGAATAAGGAGTATAGGTAGCTTTTAGAACAAGGGTAAGAGAAAATACCTACGTTGAAGTTACTTTATGGACCACTAAGCATGTAATTTGTTTCTGGAAAAAAATATGAAGAGTATATCCTACCCTCCCAGATTTGTTTTATCCTATTATCATTGGATTTTCTAACAAAAATCTGATATTACATCCTAAATGCTACTACATGGTACATATTCCTTACTAATGAGAACACTGTACTTTTTAAGAATTTCACAGCACTCCCTCAAACAGTTTGCTACTGTAAAACCAAGTACAGATTCAAAGAATCGCACGGCAAAATAATAAATTAAAAAATAAATTTAACACATAGTACAGAAAACCATGGAATTGCTTTTACAGAGACAAACCAGCACTGATATAAACTGTTTCAAAGTTACATGCTTATCTTCTATCTTATATGTTAGATCTTCTGAACTAACTTTAACTGAAATTAATATACTATATTTCCCATTTCGTGGAAAAAGCAAGTATTTAAAAATTTTCATAATATACTTACTGTAGTAGATTAAAATCAGTTGGTATTTCTGGAGCTGCTATCATTTCTTTATCATCTTCTGGAACACCCCAATGTCAGAAATATATTCATATATTTACGTGGGTAAAATGATGGTTTGCTTCTTTCTTCTAAGACAAACAATTCCTTTAAGGGAAGGGATGCCATATTTATTACAAACAAATGAAAAATATTGGGAAAGATATCCATACTCAAAAACTAGATCTCCAGGGCACCTGGCTGGCTCAGTTGGTAGAGCATGCAGCTCTTGATCTCCAGGTTGTAAGTTCTGGTATAGAGATTACTTAAAATCTTAAAACAAACAAAAACAAAACAAAACAAAACAAAACAAAACAAAACAAAAACTAAATTTCCCAGTGCCTGCTACTGTCCTTTAGTAAATAAGGATTTTTTTCCCCTTGCATTTGACTGCTTTTTCTAGATGTGGATTTGTTATAAACAGATGTAGCCCCACCGTAGCGACAACAGTTACAAAGAAAAAACACTGTATTACAGACAATTATTTTTAAATTTTGTTATGATTCTCTCTCTTTGGTCTCGGCCACAGAAACGAGATGATGAAGGGGATGTAATCATTTGGAAAGTGTGGCAATAAGACGCACACATTGTGCCGCCACCGTGGCTCCACGGCCTACCACCTTCAGAAGTCAACCTGTGGTGGGGCGCCTGGGTGGCTCAGTAGGTTAAGCGTCCGACTTTGGCCCAGGTCATGATCCCATGCTTCATGGGTTTGAGCCTAACGTCAGGCTCTATGCCTCCCTCTCTCTCTGCTCCTCCCCTGCCTGCACTCTGTCTCTCTGTCTCCCAAAAATAAATACATATTTTTAAGAAATTTAAATTAAAAAAAAAAAAGCCAACCTATAGCAAATAATCCTGTCAAGGGGAAGAGAAAGTATAACTGGAGTGCCAAGGCTAAAAGATGAAACACCACTGGGACTGATCAAATGAGGCACCTAAAAATTGTATACTGCAGATTCCAGCATGGATTCCGTGAAAGAACAACACTTAAACCCAAGAGGGCAGATGCTGCAGCATCTGTTTCATCTTAAGGATTTCAATAATTAGTTACAAATAAATGTTCTGGTTTAAATAACTAAAATTTGTTATGATTCTCTAGCCTGGCTTAAAGAGATGTATGCCCTAACTAGGAACAGGATATGACTCTTTTACTGGTCCTAAAATCTTTATGACAAGTTTAAAACCATAATACAAGATGCCTAAAAATTCTGCAGCTTTTTGCTGATGATGTACCGTACAGTTAAAAGGAGCTAGCCAGCGGTGCCGGACTGGCCTAGTCTGTAGAGCATGCAACTCTTGATCTCAGGGTCATGAGTTCAAGCCCCATGTTAGGCATAGAGCCTACCTTAAAAAAAAAAAAAGGCAGGTTCTTCTATAATAAAAGAAGCAGCCCAAAGTCTTGCTTATTAATAAATAATGTCATGATAATACCACACTGTGTTGAAAAGAGAAGGGGAAAAAATGTTAGCTCTGATCTATTCCCTCAAGGAACTTACAATCAATTTAAATACCAATAATGTCATGTAGACAACAGATGATGCCATATGTGACCAAAATAAGTTTAGTTTGGCCATAGGAAGGATATTATTTCTAATTTTGAAGGTCAAAGATGCAGATCCTAAATGAGAAAATGATCTAAAAGTAAATGATAAGTCTGTCTATAACAAAAAAGAAAAAATAGGCTGGGTCTGAAGCTCTTAATCTTGTGTGTAACTTTCTTTTATAATTTTTTTATGTTTTTCTTTTATTTCCATGTGAATCTAGTACTTGATGGCCACCTAAAGAAAAAGCAGATAAGACTAAATATATCTAATTAATAATAAACATTATGGGGCACCTGGATGACTCAGTCTGTTAAGTGTCCACCTGTTGATTTTGGCTCAGGTCACCATCCCAGGGTTGTGAGATTCAGTCCCGCATTGAGCTCTGTGTTGAGCATGGAGCCTGCTTGGGATTTTCTCTCTCCTCTCTCTGCCCTTCCCCTGCTCGCACGCACACATGCACTCTCTATGCTCCCCAAAAATAATAATGCTAAAATATTGCATACTGATTAACTTCTAATGATCTCTCCCAATAAATATGACATTATACAAGAAACTGATAATTCAATTTTTCCATTAATTTTAAGATTTTTTTTAAAGTAATCTCTACACCCAAAGTGGGGCTGAAACCCTGAGATCAACAGTCGCATGTTCTGCCAACCGAGCCAGCCAGGTGCCCCATTTTTTTCCATTAATTTTAAGTCTCTAAAAATCATAAATGGCTAGTAATATGCAATTAATAGAAATTCAAAACACTACATTTCCTAGCTCACTCTAATGAAGCTACTATGAACAGCAAAATAATGAGGTAATAAGAGAAACAAGAAGAATGAGTAATCCACAAATCAAGCCCTGAATAATCAGGGGTTGTCTATACTGCCACTCTGAGTTATCTTTTTTTCTGAAGAGTACTCATATTGTAAAATCTTTATTTGGATATGACCGTTAGTATGGTCTTCTCATTGCACTAAATCATGGTCCCAGGATTGTTCTCCTCTAAAACCACTAAATTGTTAATTTGGTTTTATTCTTATTGTAACCTAAGGAATTATCTAAGTAGCACACCAGAACTCTGATGCTTGCCATCACACGTAGGATGCACTCTAGCCTCCTAAAAATCCCAACTTATTAAAAAAAAAAATTACTTCTTAAGAAACAATTTTGTTTTTTATAAAGGAGTTGGAGAAGTATAGAGCTAATAAGTTCTAACCAACACTAACCAGGCAATCTAGATGGCAAGATGGAAATGAAGTGCTTGTTCTGTCTGCCTACCTGCAATGTCCTCAGCCCTCCCCCAAGCACTTTATAAAACCAAACTTGCTGCATTCCTTAAATACACAGTTTTTAAAAGTAGTTCATAAATATATTCTCCTAAGGGACATAAAGAATGCATCAGCTCTGAAAAGCAGAGAACACTAAATAAAATAAGCATTATATGATACACTTACCACATTCCTCTAAATAGCACAAATTTCTAGTGTACAAGTTTTGCCAGGTCAAATTAATTTGTTCAGTATACAGGGTTATACTAACATGGATTTGGTAATTAGAAACCACAGCAAACACTAAGGAAAAATGGAATTTATGAAGATGTTAAGTCTCTCAGACAAGTTGTATTTAAAAAAATTTTTAGGGGCGCCTGGGTGGCACAGTCGGTTAAGCGTCCGACTTCAGCCAGGTCACGATCTCGCGGTCCGTGAGTTCGAGCCCCGCGTCGGGCTCTGGGCTGATGGCTCAGAGCCTGGAGCCTGTTTCCGATTCTGTGTCTCCCTCTCTCTCTCTGCCCCTCCCCCGTTCATGCTCTGTCTCTCTCTGTCCCAAAAATAAATAAACGTTGAAAAAAAAATTTTTTTAATGTTTATTTTTGAGAGAGAGAGAGAGAGGGAGGGAGGGAGGGAAGGAAAGAGAGAGAGAGCGTGCGAGCAGGGAAGGGGCAGAGAGAGAGAGAGAGAGAGAGAGAGAGAGACACACACACACACACACACACACACACACACACACACACAAAATCTGAAGCAGGCTCCAGGCTCTGAGCTGTCAACACAGCACAGAGCCAGATGCGAGATTCGAACTCCCAAACCATGAGATCATGACCTGAGCTGAAGTTGGATGCTAAACCGACTAAGCCACCCAGGCGCCCCTACAAGTTGTATTTTAAAAAGAAATACCATGACAAGGTCTAATAGATTTAGAAAAAAATTATTAAACTCGCCAACTCCCTATCCTGGTTAAATATTTGTTCTAATAATTTTCTAATTATTAAAAATCCATCCAACCAATTAAAGGTATCTATACCATGTGCCAAATGCAGTGCTGCGCACTGGGGCGCACAGTGGTGAACAGGAGAGATCCTTACCCTTATGGAACTACCTGTACCAATAAACATGAAAATATATTTCTACAAGAAGGCACCTACCTATACTGCCACCTAATATTATTAAGCATAAATACCAAATTGCCTGTATCTGAGTTTTTGCTATTTTAATCACTGTCTAAATAACCAATTTGCCACCAAAACAGTTCTTCATAGCTCAAAACATTATACATATTAAAGCTGGTTTGTACTTCTTTAAGGGGAGGGGGAATCAATGGGTAAATGCGCACTGGGTTTTTTTAAGAATATAAACTTTTATCAGTAGAAAGGGCTATAATTTTTTTTATTTTAAATGTCTACAGCTGTATATAAATACAGTTGCTTCCCCCAAAGACTTACATTAAAAAAACTTATAAACAAAGTCTTTAAATACACTTAATAACATTTGTCCCAAGTGGGAAAACCCAAAACTGTAAGAATATGTAATGCTCAAATAAAAGTAAGAGTCTGATGATCAAACGTATCACACCATTTCTGGCCTACTATAGGTTACTAATTTTTTAAAAAATATGCTCAAAGATCACAAGGTGGAGCTCTCACCTAGTGTCAAGGAAAAACTGATTCTTATCACAAAAACTGATTCTGCAACTACTATAAAAGAGTTAACATTCCAAAAGCTTTGGAAGATAATTCACAGAAATGAAATTTGCTTTAGCTCTTAATCACTATGTTCCTTTTAAGAAAAAAATACATACAATAACAATTAGCTTCTGTTTCTCCTTACTGAAAACTAAGTAACACATTTGTAGACAGTTTGAATATACTCTAAAGTAAAACCATTTCCTTAAGCTCAAGTGTATTAGTATACTGCCATTAAAGGTTTGTTAAATACATTCACACATAATTATTAGAATAAAAGGTAATAGGTGATTATATATTTTCAATTCTATACATTAAATTCAAGTAAATGCTCTCAGTAGCACTTCTTTTGATATAAACAAAGATCTAAAAGCTAAAACTTGATCACCATAGCTTTTTCAAGTTATCTATAATAAATACATGTTTATGGCCTATTATTCAAAATTTACATTCCATGTTAAATTCACTCAATAACAAAATCTTCGCTCACTTGTGAAAACCTGTTAGACTCCTATAACTAGAACATACAAACACAAATATATAAAAAATGTCATTATGTTTGCATAATTAACTTTGAATCACCTGCTAATAAATTCATTAAAATTACCCCCCCCAAAAAAGTAAAAATATACAAAAAACATGTTTTCCTATGATATTGTTTAAAAATCTTAGAGTAATTTTGATTTTTTGGTAAAAGAATTGTTTCAAAGTTCTTTTAACTCAAATCCCAAGTGGTCTCAAAACACAAAGTAAAAAGCTCCAAAACAGAGAGCCATCACTAACAAGGTCCCTCAGAATCCACATATTGTTAGGGAGTGAGGGGAGCATTTAAAATGACTAGGTGTGTTATGTCCCTAAAAATGGAGAAATATTCAGCTGCTAAAGGCCAGCAAATTCAGCACATACAAACATGCTAATCTATTATCTTAACACTCTTCTCAAAAGGATTACATCCTTCTCTAAGAATCACATCTAAGAAATACATATAACCCTCTGAAATGCCACCATCACTATAATATAAACACTTAAAAGTAGGAACAACCTAAATGTCCAGCCATTTATTAACTTACGGTACAAAAACACAAATAATATAACATTCATTCTCTACAACTATTTATGATGACTGTGTAGCAACATGGGTAAAGTTTGATACATCAAAGCCCTCTATCAATGGATGCAATATTAACAACAACAAAAAAGCAGCAGCAAAGGAGAACAGTTAACATAGGGTGGTGAGATGCCTGTGGCTCAGTTGGTTAAGCATCCAACTCTTGATTCTGGCTCAGGTCATGATCTCACAGTTCCTGAGCTTGAGCCCTGTGTCAGGCTCTGCACTGACAGCTCTGGGCTCTGCCCCAACAGTGGGGAACCTGCTTGGGATTCTCTCTCTCCATGTTCTGCTACTCCCTTGCCTGTGCTGCGCAGGTGTGCAGGCATACTCCCGCTCTCAAAAAAAAAAAAAAACATTCAAAAAAACCATCAGGATGGTGACAATATAGGTGATTTTCACATTTTTAACTCACAATTTTATTATTAGTATGGAAAAAGTAAATTATGTAGGTGGAGATGTATTTTTTTAATGTCATCTTTTAAAATCTGAACTATCTGAGGAATTACAAAACTATCTCTGCTGATTTATTCATATTTCGGGTCCATAATCTCAAAGTATTTACAAAAATCCGAGTTCTATCACAAAATGATCTTTTTTTAAAAAGTAATCTCTACTCCCGATGTGGGGCTCAAATTCACGACCCCTGAGATCAAGAGTCGCATGCTCCACCAACCGAGCCATCCAAGCGCTCACATAAAATGATCATTACCAGGTTCATCTACTCAAGGTTAGCAGGGAACAAAAACTTTTTGTATATTTTTTTAAAGTTTATGTATTTATTTTGAGGGGGGATGGGGCAAAAAGAGAGGCAGAAAGATGATCCCAAGCAGGGTCCGAACTGCCAGGGCGGAGCCCCCACACAGGGCTGAAACTCAAACCATGAGATCATGGCCCAAGCCAAAATCAAGAGTCCGACGCTTAACCAATTGAGCCACCCAGGCACCCCCAAAAACTTTATGAACATAGGTATGCTTTTATTGGCCTATCTACTTTCTTAGAAGCCAACTGGCAGGAGTCTATCATTTAGGTTGAGGTCATGAATGTTAAAAGGTAAACTAGTTCCTGCAGCAGAACACTTCATCAAAATAGGAAAGTTATTATCATTCCTTATGTCAAATGATACGTGGCAACTTTGAGTACATAGGGCAAGAAATGAAAAGCTCACCAAAAAACTGCTAATCGTAAATACTTACCTTCAAAAGAAGAAAATCTACTGTCCCTTTAATGATTAATAACCTTCTTAAAAAAAGATTTCTCCTTGCTCAAAAAGATGTTTTTCTTCCCTCTGTTTATCTCCCCAATTTCTGCTATAGTCTTCTAAGGAGATGACAAGGTGTAAAGAAATGACAAATCAAGCAATGATCATGTACACCCAGACCAGTAACAAAACTTCAACCAAAACATTTCTTGATAGCATACTCATATCGTAGCTACCACGTGTATCATTTGCAAATATATTTTCGTTTCCATAAACCTAGATGGAGTCCTTAAGAATTTCTAGTGAAAGCACCTGCTTTAGCACAGGAAAAGGTAATCTGGAAACGGTAGGACTAGAAGAAATCTGCGCACTTCAGAGAATTAATGACCCCACCTACATTTCCTAATTAACTGTATGATAGGTCAAGTATCTGCCCTTACAAACTTAAAAAACAATATACAGAAGGAAAGAGGGAGGCCAGAAGTAAAAGGACTTTCTCAAATAAGTAGACAAACTGAACACAATGCCACGACACTTCAGAAACAACTTCTACTTCAGGAAGAGGGGAAGGAGCAAGCTGGGGCACAGTCTACACAGATATGCTATCACTACACATTGCCAGAAACTAAAGCCAGACAGAACTGGAAACATCCACCTGTTCCCCTCCTATTTTTAAGTATGTGATAGTAGGTGCTCAGCAATCTTGCTAGTTTCCTTGTCTACCCACATTCCCCAATACCTTCCAAATATGACTCCAGTGCTAAACACAATTAGAATCACCTGGCCCAACCTACATATTCTGCTTGCCCCAGATCTTGACCATCGATTCTGATTTCTGTAGAAAATCTAGCATGCCACTCCTCAACTTTGCAACAAATGAGTACTACCAGTTGGGGGAGGGGGGGGTGTTGGCAGAGGAAGGGGAGGGAGATAAGAAAAAGCTTCTGCTTTATTCCTGCAGACCCACTACTCTTTCACCCTGTACTCAGTTGTACCCTGTGTCTGAGTCATCCCAGGATCAATACCCTGCTTTGTTCTTGCTATAAATTATCTACCAACCCCATCCCATGAACTGGATTCCTGCCCAAAACCCACCCTAAAAACAGCATCTCTGTGTCTCTCCAGATGCCCTAATCTGAATGCCACATCGTCCTCCCATCTGTCTACCATACCGGCACTGGCTGCTGCTAGACACTGGATATCATATCATACCTGATATACTGGACATGTATCAACTATCTAATTCCAAGTCTGCTGATTCCCCAGTGTGTCCTAACAAGCTGCAGTTGACTTTTATAAATAAATATCAAAACAGATAAATATCAAAATAAATATCAAGCTAAACATCAAAACAGAATATTTGTTTTACCATAAACTATCACCTTAAACTCTTATCTCAGTCTGCCAAGGTCAATAGCTAAATCATGAGTAATTTTTAAAAATACTATCAATGCTCACTCTTCATCTAACTTATACCAGAATACCATACCTACCTTTCGACACTGAGTTAATTTAAAAATATATATATGCCCCCACTGACAGAACTTTCTGTATGTTAAGACATCATGAATAAACAGCAATAATTACAACTGGGTGTAGTGGCTATCAACATTTCAAAGGTGAGACCCAATTAGCTGATATAAATGAATATCTAGATCTGAAAACCAAATTTACAACCATGAGCTAAATTCATGTGTAAATACTTATAAATGGTATACAGTATAAGCACAGTACATTATCACCATCAAACCCACTTCACATTGGGCACCACTAGCTCACTGGCAGATTTCAAGCAACAGATAGCAAAGCAGATGTGATAGCAAAGTAAATGAAAATAAGGATAATCCTACCTGGATTTCAAGGGAAATCCACATTTTTATCTCACATATTCTCGGATTATATCAAAACTTTCATTTATTTATTCAAGGTAGTACAAAAAGTATCTAAATGAAATACTGAGTGTTTATTAATAAGTCACAGGAATATGGAGATACAACTGTAACTAAGATAACAATTCAGTTAACAAACAACAATAAAAGCAAAGTGTAAACAAGCAAAACCACTCTATAGAGGATAATGGGAAATTTTAATCTAAAATGTTTATTTTCAGTTACTACTAGTAAGCACAAAAATATTGTCATTTTAGTATGACCAGGAAACACAACATACAAGCTACATATTTAATATTTTTTGTGCCTTCTATTTCTGCTTAGATAACAACCTGTTAAAATACCTAGCATTAGCATCCACTTGATATAAACTGCTAACCTTTCTACTAACACCCACAGTATACAATTCATAGGCTTGAATTATATTTATATTGGAAGTTCAGAAATCAAATATGCTTTCACAATGAAGTTTATAAACCAGTATGGATACTTCCCATTTCTTATTTCAGATTTAAGAGGTTGGTTCTTCTTTTGTTAATTCTACACAATGACAATGACAGAAGAGTCATACATATGTAAACTAAATTTATTTAAATTCTAACCTTAAACTTTCCTAAAGATTAAAACATGTAAATGACATTTTAAAAGTTAAACTAAGCCAGACAGACACTACAAAAACCCTCAGACCAACATCCCTGATGAACACCAATACAGAAATCCTTAAAAATATACTAGCAAACCAAATTCAATAGCACCTTAAACATAGTATACACCATGACCAAATGGGATTTATTCCTAGAATGCAAGGCTGGTGCAACATATGAAAATCAATCATTGCAATGCACCAAACTGAATGAAAGACAAAAAAAATTCATAATCATCTCAACTGATGCAGAAAAAGCATTTGATAAAATTCAACACATTTTCATGATAAAAACACTCAACAAACTAGGAATAGAAGGAAAGTCAACAAAACAAAGGCCACTAATGAAAAGCCCACAGCTAATATCCTACTGTTAAAGATAGAAACTTTCCCTTTAAGATCAGGAATGAGGCGGGGGGGGGGGGGGGGGGGGGGGGGGGGGTGCGCGGCCTGAGTGGCTCAATCAGATAAGCGTCAAACTTCGGCTCAGGTCATGATCTCAGGGTTCGAGCCTCCTCGGTTCGAGCCTCCTGTCGAGCTCTGTGCCAACAGCTCAGTGCCTGGAGCCTGCTTCAGATTCTTCAGATTCTGTGTCTCCCTCTCTCTCTGCCCCTCCCCCACTCATGCTCTGTCTCTGTCTCTCAAAAATAAACATTGGAAAAAAGAAAAAGATCAGGAATGAGGCAAGGATGCCCACTCTCCCCACTTCTATGCAACATAGTATCAGCAGTCCTACCCAAAACAATTAAGCAAGAGGGGTGCGTGCCTGGGTGGCTCCGACTGTTAAAATGTCAGACCTGGACTCAGGTCCTGATCTCATAGTTCATGAGTTCTAGCCCCACATCGGACTGTCTGCTTGCAGTGTGCAGCCTGCTTCAGATTGTGTCCTCCTCTCTTTGCCCCTTCCCCACTTGTTTTCTTTCTCTCAAAAATAAACATTTTTTAAAAAGCACTTAAGGGCACCTGGGTGGCTCAGTCGGTTAAAGACAGCATCGGCCGTCGGCTCAGGTCATGATCTCACGGTTCGTGGGTTCAAGCCCCACACTGGACTCTGTGCTGACAGCTCAGAGCCTGGAGCCTGCTACAGATTCTGTGTCTCCTTCTCTCTCTGCCCCTCCTCTGCTCACTATTTCTCCATCTTTCTCAAAAATAAATAAACATTTAAAAATTTTAATGAAAATAAAAAACAAGAAAAAGAAAAGACACCCAAATTATAAAAGTAAAATTATCTGTTTTCAGATATGATCCTGGATGTAGAAAACTCGAAAAATTTCACAAACACACACACACACACACACACACACACACACACACACACCTGTTAGAATGAACAAATTCAGCAAAGCTGCAGGATACAAAGTCAACACACAAAATCAGCTGTGTTTCGGCATGCCTGGGTGTCTCAGTGGTTAAGGGTCAGACTCTTGATCTCGGATCAGGTCATGATCTCACGGTTCACGCGTTTGAGCCCCACATCTAGCCCCGCGCTGGTGGTGCAGAGCCTGCTTGGGATTCTGTCTCTCCTTCCCTCTGCCCACTCCCGCTTGTGTGCACACACACGGTCTCTCTATCTCAAAATAAATAAAAACTTAAAAAAAATCAGTTGTGCTGGGGCGCCTGGGTGGCGCAGTCGGTTAAGCGACCGACATCAGCCAGGTCACGATCTCGCGGTCCGTGAGTTCGAGCCCCGCGTCAGGCTCTGGGCTGATGGCTCGGAGCCTGGAGCCTGTTTCCGATTCTGTGTCTCCCTCTCTCTCTGCCCCTCCCCCGTTCATGCTCTGTCTCTCTCTGTCCCAAAAATAAATTAAAAAAAAAAAAAGTTGAAAAAAAAAAATCAGTTGTGCTTCTATACACCAACAATGTACAATCCAATAAGGGAAACTAAGAAAATAAGTTTATTTACAATTGCATCAAAAGAAAAAACTTCTTAGGAATAAACCTAACCAAGGAGGTAGAATACTTATACACTGAAAATTACAAAATATTGCTGGATGAAATTAAAGAGGACACTTGGGGCACCTGACTGGATCAGTCGGTGGAGCATGTGGCTTTTGGTCTCATGGATATGAGTTCAAGCCCCACATTGGGTGTAGAAATTACTTAAGGTCTTAGAGAAAATAAAAAGAAATTAAAGAAGGCACAAATAAGTCACAAGACACCTATGTAAATTGATTGGAAGACGTATTATCATTTAAGATGTCCATACTACCCAAAACAATCCACAGATTCAATGAAATTGCTATCAAAATCCCAAGAGCATTTTTTTTCCAGAAAACAGAAAAAATCATCATAAAATTCAAGGGACTCCAAATAACCCAAACAATTTAGAATAAAAGAAAGTTGGAGGAATCACACTTCCTGCTTTCAAAACATATCACAAAGCTACAGTAATCAAAACAGTGTTGTACTACCATAAACACAGACAGACATAAAGACCAACAGAATAGAACGGAGAGGTCAGAAATAAACCCTTGCATACACATTCAAATTATTTTTGACAGAAGTATGAAGACCACTCAATAGGGAAATGACAGTCTCTTCAACAAATGGTGCTGGGGAAACTGGATATCCACACGCAAAAGATGTGAAGTTGAACCATTCATTATCTCACACCATATAAAAAATTTCATTAAAAACAGGTTAAAGACCTAAATGTAGGACCTAAAACTATAAAATTCCTACAAGAAAATGTAGAGGAAAAGCTTCATAACACTGAACTTGGCAATGATTTCTTGGATAGGAGACCAAAAACAGGTAACGAAAGCAAAAAACAGACAAATGAGACAGTATCAAAAATTTTACACATCAAAGGACACAACCAACAGAGTGAAAAACTACAGAATGGGAGAAAATATTTGCAAATCATGTATCTGGTAAAAGGTTAATAACCAGAATATATAAAGAATTCCTACAACTCAACAAAAATTCAAATACCCAAATAAAAAATAGGCAAAGGATCTAAATCAAAATCAAATCAAAACCACAATGAGATACCACTTCATACTCACTGGGATGGCTAGAACCAAAATACACATGCAAGCAAGTGTCCACAAAGATGTGTAAAACACTGAACACTTGTGCACTGTTGGTAAGATTGTACAACCGTGCATGTGCTATGCAAAACACTGTGGAGGTTCCCCCCAAGTTTTTAACTGAACTGCCATTATGATCCAGCAATCCCCACTTTCGGGTGTATATCCAAAACAACTGAAAGCTGGTTCTCAGGTATTTGCATACCCACATTCATAGCAGCAATATTCCCAATAGCCAAGAGATGGAAGCAGCCCACATCTATCAACAGCTGAACAGATAAATAAAATATGGTATATACATACAATAGAATATTATCCATCCTTAACAAGGATGGAAATCTTGTCACATGCTACAACATGCATGAGCCTCCAAGACACTATGCTAAATGAAATAAGCCGGTCAGTCACAAAAAGACAAATACTGTATGATTCTACTGACATGATGAGGTATCTAACGTAGTCAAATCCAAAGAAACAAAAAGTAGAATGGTGTTTACCAGGAGGTGGAGGGAGTGGGAAAAGGAGAGTTGTTTAATGGGTATCATTAAATCAGAGTTTCAAGATGAAAAAGTTCTAGAAATCTGTTACACAACAATGTCAATTTAACTGCTGAACTGTCTGCTTAAAAATGGTAAAGATGGCAGGGGCGGGGGGGGGGGGGGGGCTAGGTGGCTCAGTCAGTTGAGTGTCTGACTCTTGATTTCCGCTCAGGTCATGATCTCACAGCTGTGAGACAGAGCTCCATATGGGGCTCTGCGCTGAGTATGGAGCCTTGCCTAGGATTCTTTCCCTCTCTCTCCCTCTGCCTCTTCTCCCCTGCTCACAATCACGCACGCATGTGCGCTTGCGCTCTCTCTCAAAAAATAAAAATAAATTTTAAAAAGATTATCTCTCTCGCCCTCTGCCCCTCTCTTGCTTGCACTCTCTATAAAACTTTAAAAAAAATTTTAAACAAAAAAAAAAATGGTGAAGATGGTACATTTTAAGTTTTTTACCACAATAAGATTAAATTTTAACCTTTTATCAAGTAAGCATCTCTTGTATCATACAGTCTCACAAGATTGTATCACCAGACACTTGAGAACACCTTTCTACTGAATCAGCATACTACAGACCTTAACTATTGACATCTTTTGAAATGTAGTTTTATAAATAAGACACTAACAATTTATACCTACACTCAAAGTATTTTGCTTTAGCAAATAGATTTGTCTCTTTAATATGGTAAAAAATGAACCAAAGCTTGTGTAACTTTATGGCAAAAGATCCAAAGAAACATCCAGATTTAAAAAAAAAAAAAAATGGAAGCACTGTTTTGCTTAGACTGAACAAGGTAAGCTAGGCCTAGCTATCTTTTTAAAGTTACAAACCAGAGTATAAAAATGATCATTGAAACCCATTTAATAAATGCTCAATGTTTCTCTCCTTTGTTCAAAATTTGAGGGGCGCCTGGGTGGCTCAGTCGGTTGAGCGTCCGACTTCAGCTCAGGTCACAATCTCACGGTCCGTGAGTTCGAGCCCCGCGTCGGGCTCTGGGCTGATGGCTCAGAGCCTGGAGCCTGCTTCCAATTCTGTGTCTCCCTCTCTCTCTGCCCCTCCCCCGTTCATGCTCTGTCTCTCTCTGTCTCAAAAATAAATAAATGTTAAAAAAATTTAATTATAAAACTTGATGGTACAAGTTTCATAGTTTCCCACAAGAAAACAGCATACAACTTAAAGCTGGAAAAAAGCAACAAGAACCTTCTCCCAGCAATCAAGCAGGCTGCAGTCAAAGGCTAAACATGCTAGAATTGCATCATGAGATGATACTAGGAATTAGAGGAGTTACTACTGATCCCTAGAATGTAGCATGTGGTTCCATTAAATTTGGTGGGGGGAGCTAATCATTAGCATACCTCATGAAGATGACCAGTAAGAAGAGATATTAAAATGTTAAACATATACAGATTACTGATACTAGATATTACAAAGGGCCCCACATTTTGCCCTGTAACCTATTCCATTTTTAGTGCCTTTATATCCCATATCCCTGTAAGTGTATTTCATCCACCTGAGTATGCCATCCAATGGTGAAAAAGAAGGAAACAAAACCAACTCTCAATCTGAGCTCTAAGATGATGGGAATGTTTTAAACTCATAGAGCAACTGAGACCAAAAGACCACCTTATTTCTAAGCCACCACAAATATATTAAAGCATCCTACAAAATTTCCCCTAAAAGGATTATCTAAATGCTAAAAAAGGAAGCAAAATAATGACTCAGTACACATTTAATATTAAGAACGATATGTTATTAAAGGAAAATATATCTTAAAACTAATGTTTTAATATTAGGTATACTTGAAAGTATACTATATTGCAGAGAACTTGAAACTACTATCTTAAATTGGAGAGGTTTATAGTTATTGCACCCTTACTTTTAAGATGGAATTTGTTGCACTGATGATTTATCTGTGAAGTCATTAGTAAGGAAAGAAATTTTTCAATTAGAAAACTCTTTTGGGGTGCCTGGGTGGCTTAGTTGGTTGAGTGTCCGACTTCAGCTCAGGTCATGATCTCGCAGTTCGTGGGTTCAAGCCTCGCATCGGGTTCTGTGCTGACAGCTCAGAGCCCGGAGCCTGCTTCGGATTCTGTGTCTCCCTCTCTCTCTGCCCCTCCCCTGCTCACACTCTGTCTCTCTCTCTCAAAAATAAATAAAAACATTAAAAAAAAAGAACACTTTCAATAGAAAAACATGTGTGTAACGATCCACTTTATAAAAAAAAAAAGTGCCAAATAATTTAGCAAAATCTGAGAACAAGATGCCTAAGGAGATTCTTCATATTCAAGTATCTCCCATTTTATTCTATTATTACTACTTTGGCAAAAGTGCTCAAAGTACTCTTTTCATCATGAAAAGCAACCTCTCTACCATCTGAGATTATGCTCAGCTTTTCTGATTAATAAGTTTCAAACAAGAAAAAGATTTCTTCAACTGCTTCTTGCAAATTATTCTGCCAATGTTTGCCGAATATCCCACTCATTGTGCACCCCCACACACATAGGTTACTCCTGTTACCACTTGCTTTGGCTAGCAATAACCACTTACTAGGTATTCAACTATATTTCACCTGTCTCTCATTTTCTTTCTAAAATTACATAGTAACAAGCAGATTTCTCCAATGTTGTATTAATCATTAGCACAGTTGCTAGTGAAACTATCTCACTACTTCATATTGATCGTAACTTGCAGACAGATCATGAAATGGTTCAGGTCAGTATGGCAGATTCAACTCTCACACCATGGAAGACATCATCAACACAACTCTTCTGTTAGGTCTGGCACCTAATATCAATGTCTGTAACAAATTATTTTATTTTTTATTTTTTAAAATTTACATCCAAATTAGTTAGCATATAGTGAAACAATAATTTCAGGAGTAGATTCTTTAGTGCCCCTTACACATTTAGCCCATCCCCCCTCCCACAACCCCTCCCGTAACCCTCAGTTTGTTCTCCATATTTATAAGTCTCTTCTGTTTTGTCCCCCTTCCTGTTTTTGTATTATTTTTGTTTCCCTTCCCTTATGTTCATCTGTTTTGTCTCTTAAAGCCCTCATATGAGTGAAGTCATGATTTTTGTCTTTCTCTAATTTCACTTAGAATGATACCCTCCAGTTCCATCCATGTAGTTGCAAATGGCAACATTTCATTCTTTTTGAATGCCGAGTAATACCCCATTGTGTGTGTGTGTGTATATATATATATATATATATATATATATATATATATACCACACCTTCTTTATCCATTCATCCATTGATGGACATTTGGGCTCTTTCCATACTTTGGCTACTGTTGATAGTGCTGCTGTAAACATGGGGGTGCATGTGTCCCTTCGAAACAGCACACCTGTATCCCGTGGATAAATGCCTAGTAGTGCAATTGCTGGGTCATAGGGCAGTTCTATTTTTAGTTTTTTGAGGACCCTCCATACTGTTTTCTACCATGGCTGCACCAGCTTGCATTCCCATGTAACAAATTATTTTGACTAGTATACTACTTTCAAGATAGTATACTAAAATAAGAATGTATACATGGATGTGTTTGTCTGCCCAGAAGGAAATACTGGAAGGATTGACAAGAAACATTTTTTAGGTTGCCTGTGAGGGGAAGGGGATGAAAGAAAGAATAGAAGAGGACCAACTCCTCAGTTAAGCGTCCAACTCTTGATTTTGGCTCAGGTCACGATCATGGGATCAAGCCCCACACCAGGCTCCACACTGTCAGCTTGATATATGCTCCCTGCCCCTCCCCCACTTGTGCTCGCCCTCTCTCTCAAAAAAAATAAATAAATAAATAATATTTACCAAAGGAAAAGAAAAAGAAAAAAGAAAGAATAGAGAAGGCAGGAGTCTCTGGAGACTTCTATGTATACCCTTCTATGTTGAATTTTAACTTCTGATTTAGGAAAATGAATTATCTATTGGAGACATGAAACTGAATTTCTGAAATGCCTGAAGTTGAAAAAATTTAGAAAAATAAACTTAATCATGTACACTGAATAAATAACACAAATATACAGAGAAAGTGCTTATACTAAGATTCCAAAACACAACACAACATCCTTAGTGTGATGAATTCCAAAGACAAAATGAAATCTAAGGAAAATTTAAACTTTACTTAATAGTTTTATCATTTGTGGAGCGCCTGGGTGGCTCAGTCAGTTAAGCAACCGACTTTGGCTCAGGTCATGATCTTGTGGTCCGTGAGTTTGAGCCCCATGTGAGGCTCTGTGCTGACAGCTCAGAGCCTGGAGCCTGCTTCGGATTCTGTGTCCCTCCTCTCTCTCTGCCCCTCCCCCCCACTCGTGCTCTGTCAAAAATAAATAAATGTTAATGTTAAGGCAAAAACTTTTTAAATAGTTTTATCATTTGTTATAATACTGATCATGTTCGTCCAAAGCTATTTTCTTTTTCCTGTAGGATAGCAAATAATTAATCAGGTTAATGGTATTAAAAATCAAAAGTTTAAGTGTAATGGTATTAAAAATCAAGAGTTTAAGTGTAAGAGAAAAAATTATCTGCTTCGGACTCTGAACTGATGGTGTGGAGCCTGCTTGGGATTCTCTCTCCCTCTCACTCTCTGCCCCTCCCCCACTTATGTTTTTTCTCAAAATAAATAAGTAAACATTTAAAAATAAACAAAATTTAAAAAAATTAATAGGGAAGGGAATTGAGACAGACATGCACACAGTGAGAACATCATGTAAAAGATGAAGGAGGAGACCAAGGTGATGCTTTTATAAACCAAGAAACACCAAAGATTGCCAGCAAACTATGAGAAGTTTGGGAAGAGGCATGGAACAGACTCTCTCCCACAGCCCTCAGAAGGAACCAACCCTGCTGACACCATGCTCTGGGATATCTAGCCTCCAGAACTGCAAAACAATAGATTATCATTGTTTAAGCCACCCACTTTCTGGTACTGGGAGCCCTAGCAAACTAATACAAATTAACATGAACACTAATTTCAAATTTCCTTCAATGAGTCGATGGTTAACCTGTGGTACATCTGTACCATGGAATATGACTCAGCAATATAAAGGACTTAACTATTGGAATGCAACAACTTGGACAGAACTCAAGACAATTATGTTGAGCAAAAAAAGCTAATCTCAACAGGTTATGTACTATATCATTTCCATTTATAATAGTCTCCAAAATGACACAAATATGGAAAACAAATTAGTGGTTGCCAGGGATTAGGGACAGAATTGAGGAAGGTGAGGGAGGGGGATGAAAGTAACTATAAACAAGTAGTATGAGGGATCTTTGTGATGATGGAACAGTTCTGTTATCTTGGTGGTGATGGTTACATTCATCTACACTGTGATAAAACTGGACAGAATTATAAACACACTGTCACACAAATGGGTGCACATATAACTGTAAAAATCTAAATAAATAGACTCTATGGGTTGCACCAATGCCAATTTTCTGGTCTTGATATTGTATTATCATTCTGCAAGATGTTTCCACTGGTTAAAACTGAGTGAAAAATACATGGGACTTCTCTCCTGTTTTGGCAACTTCTTATGACTCTAGTATTACACCAAAATAAAACTTTTAAAAGTCTAATTAAAATCCTAGTATGGGGGGTGGTGCACCTGGTGGCTCAGTCATTAAGTGTCTGACTCTTGATTTCGGCTCAGGTCATTGTCTCATGGTTTGTGTTAGGTGAAAAGGCAAAGGAATTACAACAGCCAAAACAATTTTTTTCTAATGTTTATTCATCTTTGAGAGACAGAGACAGAGTGCAAACAGGGGTGGGGCAGAGAGAGAGGGAGACACAGAATCCAAAGCAGGTTCCAGGCTCTGAGCTGTCAGCACAGAGACCGAAGCAGGGCTCAAACTCACGAACCGTGAGATCATGACCTGAGCTGAAGTCAGACGCTTAACTGACTGAGCCACCCAGGCGCCCCTACAACAGCCAAAACAATTTTGAAACAACAAATTTGGAGGACTCCCACTATACATTATATCACAGCTTCATATAAAGCTACAATAATCAAGGCAGTGCAAATGGTGATCAAGAGAGACCAACAGAACTACAAACTTGAAACAGACCCACACCACAAATGGTCACTTGGCTTTTGACAAAGTTACCAAGGAATTTCAATGAAGAAAGGTCCTTTTCAAAGGTTGGGTACCCATATACCAAAAGAAGTTACTTAATCGATTACCTCATACCATATGCAAAAATTAACTCAAAATGAATGCTAGAGTCAGTGTAAAAACCTGAAAGTATAAAACTTAAGTGATTCATTAATCACTAAACAATAGAAAAACAATCCAAAAATCCTACTGGTGAATGGATAAGCAAATTATGTTACACCCATACAATGGAATACTACCCAGTAGTAAAAAGGAACAAACTTGATACACATGACTCCACTGAATCTCAAATGCATTGTGTTAACTGAAAGGAGCCAGGTTCAATAGACTACTTATTAATTGTAGGATTCCATTTACATGACAGTCTAGAAAAGTAAAAACTATGGACAGAAAACAGATCACTGCTTGCCAGGGGCACAGGATGTGGAGAAAGACTGACTACACCAGGCTAATGACCTCTTTCTTGCCAACTTCAAAAATCTCTTTAAGTGTCAGGATAGTCTTTCAGGCTTGAGAAGCCACAGATTCTCTCCACTGCTTCCACAGACAGATCACTTCCTGCTAATATGGCATCCTCATGCAATGCCATAGTTGTTATATACAGCCCTTTCTCAGGCAATGCAATAGTTGTTATATACAACCCTATCACCTCTCCTAGTCTGACTAAACCTTGTCTACCAAAGCTTTATCTTCTACCCTGCTCACCATTGCCACCCACAAAGGACATTATCTTTTGCACTTGAGATTTTTGAGATCAGCCATCCCCTCTTAAGCTAGCTCACCACTCTCCATGCTTCTTGGATGCACTACAGACCCTCCTTACATATTTTCTTTTGTGATCTGCACATTTTATCTGTCACCAAATATGCTAAAAAAAAAAGTTTGCAAAGGGTTTTTTCCTGTTCACCTCGTTATTTCTGTAGCATACCCAAAACATCCCTCACATCATGGTAAAACCAAAAGTTTTATCAAAATATTTAAGCAATGTCATAACATGGTTCCTACAACACATCATCAACTCTCCGTAAACACTCATCAACACTGAATATTTTTTAAAAGGTTAAGAGTCTTGCCCAAGGTTATACAGATAGTAAGAGGCAGAAATCTGGGGCTTGAACCTGTCTTTGCATATTTGCTTCACAAATAGATGGGACAGATGGATATCTTGTTAGGCTAATTCACATACCATATCTTCAGAACATAAATGAGATTATGCTCTTCAAGTCTTCTGAATCAGTCCATTTCAAATATAAGAGAGGTGTTGGTTTCCTTCCTCTGTATTTAAATGTTTAAAACAATTACATAGAAAAAACGCCGAAATATCTTACACACCATGATCAATACATGCAATAAAAACGATTGTTTCTTTACAATTGTGTACACAAAAATTATCTCTAGCAAAATCTAGAGCAGCAGAAAATCAACAACAGCTGCATTTTACCATCAATCATATTATAAAGCAAATAGGCATTTGCCACCTATAATTGTACTTTTCTGAAGGGGAGCAGTAGCCCCACCATAGTATCTACAGGTGATCACTTAAAAAATAAATAATGGAAAAGTCTATGTATAAGAGTGATTCTCTTAAATTCCAACTGCGTAAGAATCATATAAAATGCTTATTAAAATGCAATGTCACAGGACCCACACCAAGAGACTTCTTCAGTAAATCTGTATTAAAGTCTCAGGTATCTGTATTATTCATAAATCCCCTACACAGATGGGTCCATATCACACTTTAAGAAAAGCTGCTGTAAGCCATAGAATCTGCAACCTCTAATATACAAAACGACCCAGTTTTAGAGACTGAGAAGGCATGAGTAGTTGGGAAGAGAAACAAACACACTTCCTCTTTCCTGCCTTGGGCCACTTAATCATCTGAACCTTACTCACTCAAATGCCAGAAACCCACAGCTCAATGCACTTCCCCAAAATGTCCTTAAGAAGCTTCCCAGAGTCGAAGCCACCGGTGGTCACCACACCACTCTTCTTTCCACAAGAAGGAAATAGGTCTTTTCTATAAGATATTGCCCAAATTTAAGTTAATCAAGATTGTAAATCTCCAGAAGTTTATTCCATATAGGCTTCATTTGCCACTGGGATCTTCCTCCTTCCAATTTCTATAATCTATGGAAATACCAGACACTGCCTGTTTTTTGAAGTCTGAACAACCCAAGACAGAAGCTTACTTAATTGAAAAAAAGTATCAGATAAAAAGAGTTTATTTTTTAAGCTGTGAGTTTAAGAAAAATACAAGATAATCTCTGAGCACTTGTTACACAAGCCACTTCCCAATCTTGAGAAGATCCGGCAAAGACCAGAAACTAATGTTTTTATTATTGAAAACAAACCTATAATCCCAATTACAATGCTGGTCTCATTATTCCATGAAAGTTATTCATTCCCATCTCTGTTTCTCCAGTCTGTAACCATAACCACCCTCTTCTGCTCAACCTAGAACCATTCTGTAAAGCCTAATTAAAACCCTAGCTTCTAACATCAGCTCCTGGCATCCTCTCAAACCTCGCTAGTCCTCCCCACTCTATCCCCAAATCCATTTCCTAATTACCCTTTTCTATTTACCTAGCATTTATTTCAGCCTTTAAATTATAAATTATTCTAATAATCATAATAATTACCCTTGTTCTATGAAATTCTCTCTACTCCAGCCCTTAATAAATCGCTTTCAAGTGCAATATACTTATAGTTAAATGCACAAAATTAAGGATTTCAATTCAAATACTAAGCACCTCTATATTAGCACTGTGACAGCTCTGATAAAAATAACAGGTACAATTTTCAAAATGTAAAAAAAGGATGAAAATAAAACACGGACTCCATTTAATGACCATAATGCTGAAGTCTTTAGGGGTAGAAAGGTACTAATGTCTACAACTTACTTTGATGTTTATTTATTTTTGAGAGAGAGAGAGAGAGAGAGAGAGAGAGAGAGAGCGAGTGAGCGAGCAGGGGAGGGGCAGAGAGAGAGGGGGACACAGAATCTGAAGCAGGCTCCAAGCTCTGAGCTGTCAGCACAGAGCCCCATGCAGGGCTCGAACCCACGAACCATGAGATCATGACCTGAGCTGAAGTCGGATGCTTAACTGACTGGGCCACTCAGGTGCCCCTACAACTTACTTTTAAATCCCACCAAAAAAAAGGTCATCAATGGATAGAAGGGAGCAGTGGCTAGATGGATGGTATCTGACAAAGCAATTATAGCAAAATGTTAAAGACAGAATCTAAGTGATGGATATACGGGTGATCACTGTACAATTATGTATATTGTAAATTTTTCATAATAAAATATGGGGGGATGCATAAAACAGTCACACACACACACACCTGCAAATGAGTTTTACAGTACAGTGAAGGTGTCACCCAAGCAATTACACAATTGAGTATACTGAAAGTACACTGGCATAAATATGCATAGGAAACCCCAGGGCACAAAGAAGTGGCTCTTAACTAGGAAAAAGGAGCTCAGATATGGTTCCCATGTGACCCCAATCTAAATCTGGAAGGACATATACAGTTATGCTGGCAAGTGGGTGCAGGAATATTCTAGGCATTAGAAAGCTCAAGCAAAGAAACATGTAGGCATCAAACGGCGTGGTATGTTTAAGGGAACTAAGAGCAGTTGGATACTACTACAATGTGTAAGCAGAGGGGGAGAGGGGGAGAGGGGGATGGCTGGCTGGTTTGGAATGCCCTGATAAACTTCTACTGAATCTCAAACACTAGGGTAAGGCACACTCCCTGAACTTTTCCAGATAATCACTACCTCTTTCTATTCCTAAACTTTACACAAGTTTCCATCATTACAATAATGATCCTATATTTTAATGTTTTTGTTTCCTTAGCTACCTTCTGTATTCAGACTGTGGACTCTTTGAGGACAAAAACCGCATCTTATACACAATTCACACTGAAAAGACACCATTATAATAAAGTTCTTTTCTGGGAATAAGGTATGCCCTAAATCACATCCCCATGAACTTCCCACACAACAAAAATTGTTTAGGCGAACTTAGTATAGAGAATAATACAATACCACTTTTTCTGGAAGAAAAAAAAAACACTAAATTACATGTACTCCCAGAAAAAAATGTGCATTTTTAAAAGCCATGATGGATAATTAGATTCATAAAGCATATACTGCTAAAAAATGTGCTGATATTATTAAATGTTAGGATAGTGTCATCAGGTAGAAAGAACAAATTACAGACCAATACATATGTTTCCTTTTAAGACTTTTTTTTAAACATTATTTTCATGTTTAGTTATTTTTGAGGGGGGGGGGAGGGGCAGAGAGAGAGGGAGACACAGAATCTGAAGCAGGGTCCGGGCTCTGAGCTGTCAGCACAGAACCTAACGTGGGGCTCGAACTCATGAGGCATGAGATCGTGACCTGAGCTGAAGTCAGATGCTTAACTGACTGAGCCACCCAGGACCCCCCAAGATTTTATTTTTAAATAATCTCTACACCCAATGTGGGGCTTGAACTCACAACCCTGAGATCAAGAGTTGCATGCTCCACCGACTGAGCCACCCAGGTACCCCATAGACCACAATTTTCAAATATGATCCAATTTGTTTATGCTTAACAAAATTTCTAGAAGGATCCAAAGAAACTATTAGCAGTGGTTACTTCTGAAACTGGGAATGGTGACATTGGAATTTTTCACGTTACGCCTCTTTTGTACTGAATTTTTACCATGGGTAGATATCATTATTTTTATACAACAGTTACTCCTTCTTTCAAAGTAATTTGCTCTAAACATTTTTTTTTTTAATTTTTTTTTTTCAACATTTATTTATTTTTTGGGACAGAGAGAGACAAAGCATGAACGGGGGAGGGGCAGAGAGAGAGGGAGACACAGAATTGGAAGCAGGTTCCAGGCTCTGAGCCATCAGCCCAGAGCCCGACGCGGGGCTCGAACTCACGGACCGCGAGATCGTGACCTGGCTGAAGTCGGACGCTTAACCGACTGCGCCACCCAGGCGCCCCTAAACATTTTAAAAATCCTTCTTAAATCCTTGGAAGACATAAAGACCATGCAACACAACCTGTAAATTTTCCAAACAATGGTTGTGTAAAATACATGATACAAGAAATATGAACATTCCAAAGAATCACAGTACAGAGAACTCTCAATGATTTCACTCCCTGAATATTTTTTAAAATGTTTATTTATTTTGAGAAAGAGTATGTACCCATGTGTAGGGGAGGGGCAGAGAGAGAGGGAGAGAGAGATTCCCAAGCAGGCTCCATGCTGTCAGCACAGATCCCAATGCAGGGCTGGAACTTAGGAAGTGAGATCATGACCTGAGTTGAAATCAAGAGTTGGATGCTTAACCCACTGAGCCACCCAGGCACTGCTCCCTGAATATTAATTTAAAACAAATCCACCCTGAGAGCTTGGAATTGGTTTGGGATTCTCTCTCCCCCTCTCTCTCTGCCCCTCCCCTGCACGCAGGCGCACACACACACACACACACACACACACACACACACTCTCTCTCTCTCTCTCTCTCTCTCTCTCTCTCTCAAAATAAATAAATCAACTCAAAAAAATTTAAAACCAATCAGAGGGGTGCATGCACAAGCATACACATTGGGTGAAGGCAGGGGATATCAATTTAACAGTAATACCCTTAACTGGAACACAAGTGCAAACAACTGAAAAAGGATTCTGGTAAGTTCTCAAACCGCCACGACCATCATACTATTTACACAAGTAAAATCTTTTTTTTATTTTTTTTTTACATTTATTTATTTTTGATAGACAGAGACAGAACACAAGTTTGGGGGGGGGGGTGCAGAGAGAGAAGGAGACACAGAATCAGAAGCAGGCTCCAGGCTCCAACCTCTGAGCTGTCAGCACAGAGCCCAACGCGGGGCTCGAACTCACAAACCGTGAGATCATGACCTGAGCTGAAGTCGGACACTCAACTGACTAAGCCACGCAGGCACCCCTTACACAAGTAAATTCTAACAAGCTTCTTTTAAAATCAGTATATAAATGAGAAATACAAGAATCAATGGTGCACTGTGTCTTGTAGTACAGATGAATGGAAAAAGAGAAGGAATCAAAACTAACACCTCAACCAGTCTTTTTTACGGAAGCAATGAAACAGAAAAGAACACACATACCATAAAATATATCAACCATAAAATATATGAAGTAATTTGGGAGGCAGAGAGCAGTGAAGTTATTTGCTTTGCTGATTGACAAGACAAGCTCCACAAAAGGCAATGGGCATAGAAGATTACAATGGATGGTTTCCCTCATAATACTGCAGTGGGACAGACATATATCTGGGGCTTAAATAAGCATGCTTCTTTCATCTCACCAAGAAGTTGAAGAATCTCAAATAAATCCATTAAGGGAAAAAATAGTTATATAATATATGTAGGTCTACTTATTGTAGCTATGATTTTCAAGAAGAATAACACTGAAACTCCACAGTAAAATACAATAGGTTGACTGATAATGTGTGCTGAAAGTCTACTGGAAGAAAAAAGTAAAACACCAGTAGTTGAGAGTATTAAAGTCCCCCGAAGGTAGGAGATACAGTATATTGGACCATGTCCTCGAGGTCAAGTCCCCTGATAGTTTAAGGGCAATGTTCTTCAATGTACACTACACAGGAAGCATTATTACCTTGGTTTCCAGAAAATTACACACAAAATTACCTTTAAGAAACTCAGAACAATCGCACAGCATCCATTACCCTGATAAATCACTTATTTTCATTTTTCTTTCCAGGCCTTGTCTATATATGTGTGCATAAATGCCTAGATGTAAATCTTTTCAAAACTGTAAACACAGAGTGGATTAATAGTGCATAATTTTCCATCTATATATGCACTTCTACCACCTCTGTGATATTCATACTAAAAACTAATGTTTTCATGAAATTCCACCAGATATGATGTCCTATAACCTATTTATTTATTGTTAGACATTAAGATTGACCCCACTATTTCATTATAACACTGCTTCCTATATACATATAGATTTATGCTGAATTATTCCTGATTTTCTCATTATTAGATCCAAGTAGATGAACATTTATTCCAGGGCTCTTGATTAGAGACAAGGTACATTTTTACGATTTTTGGCTATCTGTAAAATGGGAGATTTGCACCTATTCTTTGCATGGTTACTGCCTAAGGATTTAAAGTGACAGCTGTCAAGCACTTCACTAAGTAAGACTCAGTAAATGGTAGTAATATTATTAAAACCTTCAAGTCCACTAACATTTAAGATGACAATAGTTGTTTATATCAATTTGTATGAATTCTAATATAAAACCTTTGGTCGTATTTGCTATAAATGCATTCCCAAATTTTGTTTTATTTAAGTAATCTCTATACCCAATGTGGGGCTCAACCTCACAACCTCAAGATCAAGCATCACATGCTCTCCCAACTCAGTCAGCCAGGTGCCCCCAAATTTGTTTTTTCATCTTAGCTGTTCCTTTCTATACTGTAAAAAAGTTTTGTATGTGACATTTTGTAAAGTAATGTTAACAGAGTATATCCCACGTGTCAGAAACTTAACATAATACGCTATCTTTATTTTAAGGTAGGTGATATCCTGTCCATTTTACAGATGAAAAAACAAAGAAGTTAGGTAATTTCCACAAGGTCAAACAGTTGAGGAAAGGAGTCCTAAGATTCCAACAAGTTTGCTTTGCTCGAAGGCTTATGTTCTTTCCACTATTCCAAGATGCCTCAAAATACATTCAAATATTTTTGGAAGCCATTCACCATTACAAGTATACACATGAACCAGAAAACTATTAAGAAACCCAAATACCTTTGCTATCAGCTAGTCAATTCATTCAGTAGCATACATATCTCCAAGATCAAAGACATGGAAGATTAGAAACAATACAGAACCAATCTGAGGATGAGAGCTGGATTGGAATACTGGCACATTAGCTTTGTAATGCTAAATTATTTCATAATTTATATATATATGAGATTAAGAGTATTTAAAAATTCTTCCTGATCTAAAATTCTATGGTTCTAAAGAACACGAAACCAGGAAACAAGACGTATATTCTAGAGTTCATTTTACCAATTTTAGTTGTGTGACCTTGGGCCATGTTTGGCACCTGTGAAAGGCTAACTCCTCATGTGTAAAGTATTTGCATAAATACCACAAGACTTCCCCCCTCTAAAGAATTATTATGAGGACATACTGAAAATGCTATAATAAACTCTACAATGCACTGAAACTATGGTGGAATCATCGCTACTGTTACACTTGATTAACACACATAATGAGCAGTACATTTGGAATTTGATATTAGGTAATATGTTCAACACTGGAAAATAAAGTGCAAGCAAACATAACTCCCCTCCCCTGATCCTCCTCCAAGATGGTGGCAAAAAAGCAATACAGTTTCTAACTACTCTTTTCTCACCTTTTTCACATTTCTTTTCTGCAACTTGCAAAAGAAGCTAAGTTTGGAAATGTACCAAATCAGATGCTTAACAGAAAAAGCTTACCTTAACTTGAAGATAAAACTGATCAGAAGAAAATATGCTAATAGTCATAACTCAGATAATGAGCTCAGACATAGTTACATACAGCACAACATTTATTTAATGGACTTTGGGGACTAGAGTCTTTTTTTAGCCTCACCTCTAATTTCTTGTATTTTATAGTAATACTGACAAGGCTCCTCAGATCTCAAAACTTTTTCCACTTCTCAGATTTAAAACAAAAAGCAAAACACCCTGAGTGATTTCTGAAAGTTCAGAAGTTTAGTTACATTCACAACTAGGACTGAATTTACTTCTAAATACTTTATCAGTATCCAGATAAAGTAATATTATTCTTCTAAGTAGGCTCCACGCCCAATGGGACTCAAACTCACAACCCCAAGATCAAGAGTAGCATGCTCAGGGTACCTGCGTGGCTGTCAGCTGAGCATCTTACTCGTGATTTCAGTTTGGGTCATAATCTCACTGTTCATGGGATCAAGCCGAGTCGGGCTCTGTGTTGACAGTGCATAGCCTGCTTGAGACTCTCTCCCTCCTTCTCTGCCTCTCTGCTTCAAGCATGCGCACATGCTCTCACGCTCACTTGCGCGCTCACTCTCTCTCTCAAGATAAATAAACATCTAAAAAGAAAAAGAAGTGTATGCTCTACCAACTTAGAGCCACAAAGGTTACAGCATTAAACCACAAAGTCCCTGCTCTCACAGTGCTTAAATTCTAGTGGGGGGAGAAAGACCACAAAGAAACAAGAAAATACCAAGCAGTGGTAAAAGCTACCATGAAAATAAAACAAGGTGGTTGTGTTGAGAGGGGATCATTTTAACTAAAGCTATAAATACATTTTATGTATCTAACTAAAATAAGTCAATCTATAGAGCGTCTGAAAATTAACTATTCTGTATTTCCATTTGCTCCAAAATTCTCTCCCCAGACCTGCAAACTGTTTCACTATAAAATTGCTAGTGCAGGCATGGCCTGGCTGGCTCAGTGGGTAGAGCAAGCAATTCTTGATTTCAGGGTCATGAGTTCAAGCCCCACACTGGACGTAGAGCTTACTTTAAAAAAGTTGATGGGGCGCCTGGATGGCTCAGTGGGTTAAGCGTCCAACATCAGCTCAGGTCATGATCTCGCAGTTCATGGATTCGAACCCCGCGTCAGGCTCTCTACTGACAGCCAGGAGCCTGCTCCAGATTCTATATCTCCCACTCTCTCTACCCATCCCCTGCTCATATTCTGTCTCTCTCAGTCTCTCAAAAATAAATGTTAAAAACATTTTTTTTAAGTTACTAGTGCATCTTTATTTACTCAAAAGTTAGGGGTGCCTGGGTGGCTCAGTTGGTTAAGTATCTGACTCTTGATCTCAGCTCAGGTCTGGATCTCAGGGTCCTGAGTTCAAGCCCCATGCCCACTGTGGAGCCTATTTAACAATAATAATAATAATAATAATAATAATAATAATAATAATAACTCAAAAGTTAAATAGTCCAGGGGCAGCTGGGTGGCTCAGTCAGTTTAGCATTTCTTTATCCCAGCTCTGGTCGTGATCTCAAGGTTTGTGAGTTTGAGCCTCGAGCCCCACACTGAGCCCGCCTCGGGCTCTGCACTGACAGTGTGGGGCCTGCCTGGGATTCTCTCTCTCTCTCTCTCTCTCTCTCTCTCTCTCTCTCTCTCTGTGCCCCTCTGCCAGACTCTCTCGCTCTCCCTCAAAATAAACTTTAAAAAAAAATAGTAAAGGGTGAAACTTTTTTAAAAAAAAGTTAAATAGTCAAGAACATTCTCAGATATCCTAAAGAAAGAAGAGTATCTTTTTCCATAGGTTTCACCAGGCCATGGCACTGACAAATTCTCAATAGGAAAGCCTATGGACTTTCTTCCTGAAAGTAGAATATGGACCACCATCTGACATAACCATAAATGCAATCATGTAATTATTTTTTAAAAAGAATGTCTAACAGCCATTTTTAATTTATCTACCCTGCTCATAACTAAAAATGATCATTACTATCAAGAAACAGGCTGAATGTGGGGCGCCTGGGTGGCTCAGTCGGTTGACCGTCTGACCTCGGCTCAGGTCAAGATCTCACGGTTCGTGAGCTCAAGCCCCATATCAGGCTCTGTGCTGACAGCTCAGAGCCTGGAGCCTGCTTCAGATTCTGTGTCTCCATCTCTCTCTCTGACTCTTCCCTGCTCGCACACGCTCTCTCTCTCTCTCTCTAAAAAATAAACATTAAAAATTAAAAAAAAAAGACGAAAATGGGGCACCTGGGTGGCTCAGCCGGTTAAGTGTCCAACTCTTGGTTTTGGCTCAGGTCATGATCTCAGGGTTCATGGAATCAAGACTCTGTGCTGACAGTGTGGAACCTGCTTGGGATTCTCTTTCACCTCTCTGCCCCTCCCCTTCTCTCTCTCAAAATAAACATGTAAATTAAAAAAATAAAAATAAAAAATAGGGGTGCCTGGGTGGCTCGGTCGGTTAAGCATCCAACTTCAGCTCAGGTCATGATCTCGTGGTCCATGAGTTCAAGTCCCCTGTCAGGCTCTGTGCTGATGGCTCGGAGCCTGGAGCCTGGAGCCTGTTTCAGATTGTGTCTCCCTCTCTCTCTCTGCCCCTCCCCCACTCGTGCTTCTATCTCAAAAAGTAAATAAACATTAAAAAAAATAAAATAGGGGCGCCTGGGTGGCGCAGTCGGTTAAGCGTCCGACTTCAGCCAGGTCACGATCTCGCAGTCCGGGAGTTCGAGCCCCGCTTCGGGCTCTGGGCTGATGGCTCAGAGCCTGGAGCCTGTTTCCGATTCTGTGTCTCCCTTTCTCTCTGCCCCTCCCCCGTTCATGCTCTGTCTCTCTCTGTCCCGAAAATAAATAAACGTTGAAAAAAAAATTTTTTTTAAAATAATAAAAAATAAAATAAATAAAAAATAAACATAAAAAAGACAAAAGTATGTATACATAAGTTGGTTCTGAGACCCAATTCCAATGTGTTTTTCTTCTCACAGAGCACCCAGTAATTCTCCAGACACCAGTTGGGTGTCATACAATGCAACTCAATTCTGACACCAATCTACTGCAAGATAGCATCAAATTCCACAGGTTCAGGGTTCGGTCCTACAGGACTGCCCCCCACCACCACCGCCCCACTAGCATCTTCTGCTCCCAGTTGCAAACCCAGGTTACCTGTGCTTCTGACAATGGGCTACAGACTGGGCATTCCCATGACCACGTCCTTAGACTTCAGAGGACAGCTCCAAGTCCAGGTTGTTACCGGTACTGCTAACTAACTGGCTATAAATCAGAGGCTCCTAAGACCCTCTCCCTGGATTCGGTAAATTTGCTAGAGGAGCTCACAGAACTCAGATCACCGGTTTATTATAAAAGGATATAATTCCCAGGAACTGCTAGATGAAGAGACACATAAAAGAAGGTACAGAGAAAGGACATATTTCCCTGCCCACTCAGAGCTCACCATTCCCTGAAATTCCACATATTCACCAGCCTGAAAGCTCTTGGAGCCCTGTCCTTTTGGGTTTTTATGAAGGCCTCATTGCAGAGGCAGGAGACTGATTAAATCATTGGCCAGCTGGTGACTGGATTCCATCTCCAGCCCCTTTCCCCACTCCATGGAGGTGGGAGGCGGGAGGTGGGAGGCGTGGGGGGGGGGGGGGGGCGGAGCTGAAGGTTCCAGATGTCAAAACACAAGGTTGGCACCACTGGCAACCAACTAGTCCCATCCCCAAGTGCTTTCCAAAAGTAACCTCATTAACATAATGAAAAACACATTACTCTTTCTCAACACTTAGGAAATTCCAAGGATTTCAGGAGCTTTGTGCCAGGAATGGGGTCAAAGACCAAACATACATACACACACTTCTTATAAATCACAATATCACAACAGCCCTACTTCACATCATAGTAAAAAATCCCAGGCATTAACTTTTTTTTAATGTTTATTTATTTTTTTAAAGAGAAAGCATGCGCACAAGGGGCAGAGACAGAGGGAAACAGAGGATCCAAAGTGGGCTCTGCGCTAACAGCAGAGAGCCCAACATGGGCCTCGAACTCACAAACGATGAGATCATGACCTGAGCAAAAGTCGGATGCTTAACAGACTGAGCCACCTAGGCGCCCCCAGGCATTAAGTTTTTACACTTGAAAAAATGAAGTTTCCCAGGTGGTGGTAGGTGGGGAGTGGGGGAGCGGGGTGCTGCAGGGATTATACTGGAATATGGAAAAGCATTTGATATTATGTATTCTTCTCACTAATAATATATACATTACTACAACCATATAAAACACATACATGGCACTCTGTACTTGTCCTTTTGTAACACTTAATATACTTAATTTTAACTGCTGATTTAATATCTTTTACCAACAGTAGACTAAATTCTTTGAGGGCAGGGACCAGGGTCACTGCTTTATCTCCAGTGCTTAGCACAGTGCCTGCCACATACTAGACACTCAAATACTTGTGGAGCAATTGTATTTCTGGGTATATAAACCAAGGAACTGAAAGTAAGGATTCAAACAGGTATCTGTACACCCATATTCACAGGAGCATTATTCCCAATAGTCAAAAGGTGGAAGCAACCCAAATGTCCATCATGGATGAATCAACAAAATGTGTTATATATACACAATGGAATATTATTCACCTTCAATTGGGAAGGAAATTCTGGCACATCCTACAAAATAGATGGAAGCTTGAAAACATTATGACAAGTGAAAGAAGTCAGTCACAAAAGGACATATATTCCGTTTCCCTTTAGATGAGGTACCTAGAATAGTCAAATCCATAGACACAAAGGAGAGCACTGGTTTATCAGGGACTGTCTGAGGCAGTTGTTTCATGGGTACAGAGTTTCATTATGGGGTGATGAAATAACACTGGCGATGGATGGTGGTAATACCTGCACAACAATGTGAATGTACTTAACGCCACTGAACTGTACACTTAAAATGGTAAAATGTAAGTTCACCAAGAAAAAGTATTTTTGGAATGAAGTAATAAGTATTAGAATTTGGGTAGTTTTTCAGATCAATAATTTTTCTTTGAAATGTTATCCCAAGAAGCAGAAAAGTGAGAAGATTCTACAAGATACTCAGCCTGGCGTTATTTCTACCCAAAATAGCTTTTCCAAAAACTTGAAGAAAACTGAAGTGATTATCTACAAACTTTATTTCACACAGAAGCACAGAGGGAACAAAGAAAAAAGGCTTTCCTTTTCAAAGTAGACTCTAACAGTGGTGCCTGGGTGGCTCAGTCGGTTGAGTGTCTGACTTTGGCTCAGATCATGATCTTGCGGTGAGTTCGAGCCCCGCGTCGGGCTCTGTGCTGACGGCTCAGAGCCTGGAGCCTCCATTGGATTCTGTGTCTCCCTGTCTCTCTGCCCCTCCCATGCTCATGCTGTCTCTGTCTCTCAATAATAAACATTTAAAATTTTTTTAAAAATCGACTCCAACATATCCAATCGTAACTATCATAGCTCACATACAAGAACAATCAATTCTTTGATTATCCACACTAACATAAATGTTTCATACAAAATAATTCCAAGAGGTGCTCAGGTGGCTTAGTCGGCTCTTAATTTCAGCTCAGGTCATGATCTCACGGTTCGTGAGATCAAGCCCCATGTCAGGCTCTGTGCTGACAGTGCAGAGCCTGCTTTGAGATTCTCTCTCCCTCCCCCTCCCCCACTCCCACTCTCTCAAAAATAAACATTTTTTAAAAAGACAAAATAATTCCACTGAATTTTTAGAAAGAAATAAGCCAGGTATGCCCTTCCTTCTTGTCCCAGACCACTTCACAGCTTAGTGTTATTCTTGGTAACCTGGGACCCAGTGTAAAAGAAGAACCCAACTCCCAAGAGATGCCACAAAGAAAACAATCTACATGAGGATAACCATTGATTATATCAGCTTTAAAGAGAATTTCAACTTGACACAATTGGAACAAGTTTTTATACTGTATACAATTTAAAAGCATCTCCCAGATGAGAAATGGATTCTTTTCAAATTTCAGATATTTACGGATTTTATTTTACATTTTCCTAGATTTTCTCCTATCTCCCTGACCACTCTGTATCAATGGTCCTACTTCTTGCTCCTGTCCAATTAACAATGAAATTTTCACCCCTGACCCTCTGCTCCTGTTTATAAGTTCTCCCCTCTAAAAGCCAATGTACTCTATGCATAGGAATCCCTAACATATATTTCCTGTTCTTCTATCTATTGAACTCCAGTTGCATAATATCAGCTTAAGGTTGAAGTATCTAAAATATAATTCATCTCTTTCTCTCCAAAATCAGCTACCATTTAAATGCAAGAGCACAGTACAATATTATCACTACTGTGTTCCAACTACATAAATTATTGCAAGAAATTTTTCAAGAAGTAGAAACAAAGAAAGAGGTATGCATTCCAGAACATCATAAAATAATGACTTATGTGCTATCAAAATATTAACTAAAATATCATTATTGAAAGTTTCAATACATGGCGGTTTTTTAAACACACACTCATATGTACGTATGTGTGTATGTATGTTATCTCCTACTAAATTGTAAGTGGCAAAGCTAGGAATCCTCCTCTCTGAAGCCAACTCCTTACTTCATATCTAGCTCCATACTGCATTCATTACAAATGCACTATAAAAGCTCAATGAACAAATCTTTAAGCAAAATGAGGGATTGAAAGTTAAGACCGTAAGAAGAAGCTGGAAGGCAGACCTCTACTAAGAGATAAAAGGCTTCACAGAACCTAGAAACTGAGCTGAGTGCACATACTCCTCCTGGAATTGAAGGCAATTCATGAGAAAGGTTTCTAAAACTACTCAAGACTCTTGCTATCTCCCTACTCCCACCCCAGAACAGGCCCAAGCACATGCCACAGCACTTCTTTACTCCAGGGAATGGGCATCTTGGCCCATTAAGATTAAATCAGTTTAATTTAGGATCAGCTCACAAATGCAGTCTATAATCTCACGATACCACATAATGCATCCACTCAAATATTTATACAACCTACTATGTCCCAAGCACTGTTCTAAGTGCTGGAGTGAAGGCAGAAAAGGGACAAATCATGTAAAGTTGTGTTTGATGGTGAAAAGAGCCACACAGAGCAAGAAAGCAGAGTAAGGAGGAAAGTGAATGCTGGGGGCAAAGAATATTATTTTACAGAACATGACCAAGGAATGCTACACCGAAAGGCTAATTACTTGAGCAAAATGTGTCCTGATGAAATGAACCAAGCCATGCAAAGGGACCAGCAAATACAAAGGCCTTGAGGTAAGAACCAAATTATTTGGGCAAATTACTTAATTTCTTTAGGCCTCAGTTTTCCAATCTGTAAACTGGGTATATAACATCCCCTACACCATATAAGTAAAGGTAGTATATTACATCAAATATCTGACCCATGGAATGTACTCAATAAATGAAATTATTACATACCAGCAAAACCCTCAGCATATTGTCAGGCACACAGAAACACTCAGAAAAAGTACTGTTATATAATCCCCATAATAACATAAATCAGATAGCATTACTTCTTTTACAGCTGGGAAACCTGAGAATCAGAAATTTGTCCAATCCTCTGTGGACACCTAAAATTCCTGAGGATGAAGAAACACTCTACAACTAAAGAAATGACTTAAGGGGCGCCTGGGTGGCGCAGTCGGTTAAGCGTCCGACTTCAGCCAGGTCATGATCTCGCAGTCCGTGAGTTCGAGCCCCGCGTCGGGCTCTGGGCTGATGGCTCAGAGCCTGGAGCCTGTTTCCGATTCTGTGTCTCCCTCTCTCTCTGCCCCTCCCCCGTTCATGCTCTGTCTCTCTCTGTCCCAAAAATAAATAAACGTTGAAAAAAAAAAATTTTAAAAAAAAAAAAAAAAAAAAAGAAATGACTTAAAATAATACACAGCCAAGGGATGCCTGGGTGGCTCAGTCAGTTAAGCTTCTCACTCTTGATTTTGGCTCAGGTTATGATCTCACCAGTTTCATGAGTTCAAGCCCTGTGTCAGGCTCTACACTAGAGGCACAGAGCCTGCTTGGGATTCTCTCTCTCTCTCTCTCTCTCTCTCTCTTTCTCTGCCCCTCCCCTACTTGTGCTATCTCCATCTCCAAATAAATTAAATAAATAAATAAATAAATAAGTCGCAGCCAAGATGAGGAAACCTTTCACATTACTGTCAACCAATCAGCAGTATGGTGCTTAAGAACATGGACTCTATAGCCCGACTGCCTGGGTTCACATCAAAGCTCCACCACTTCCTAGGTAAGTGCCCTTGGGCAATTTACATTTTTGCTCTGCACCTCTGTTTCCTCAACTGTAAACAGGAAATAATAATAGTACCTACTTCACAGGGTTGTTGGGAGAATTAAATGGGTTACTTTCTGATATCATTTCTATCTCAGTGCGCAGCATTTGGTTATGTAGTGTTAGTAGTAGTAATAGTATAAATTTTTTTTTTAAATCATCAAAATGTTTCCACTTCCCATGCTGAATTTTAGAAATCATAAAGACACCAGAAGTGGAAAAGCAGCAGAAAATGGAGACAGGAAAAAATGAAGAAGAAAAAAAAAACACCACACACACACACACACACACACACACACAAAACCACAAAGTGGCATTATAATGTTGCCTGGACTTAAACCAATTTACCTGAACAGATTTTTCCTATTAGTATTATTGTCCTTTAGTAGGAACACTAGCAGTAAGATATGTGCCAACAATGCTTTAGACAACATTTTATTTCATAGTTTATAGCAAGTTTAATTTCTTAAAATTAATTCAGATGTCATTTTACTGAGGATTAAAACAAATACAATATAATAAACTTTATCATCTTCCCCCCATCCAACGCTCTTCTAGGTGCTATTCAACACTTATTATAAAATATGAAACATCACATGTAACTTCAGACTAAGAATGATTTATCCTCTATCAACTACTGGTAGAAAATAAGCCTTTCTCCAAAATCAAAAATACAAGAAACAGCGTGCCTGGCTGGCTCAGTCGGTAGAGCAGGTAACTCTTGATCTTAGGGGTCATGAGTTCAAGCCCCACATCAGGAGTAGAGTTTAGTTTAAAAAACACAAGAAACAGCAAGTGTTAGCAAGGATGTAGAGAAAAAGGCATCCTTGATCATTGGTGGTAGGAATGCAAACTGGTGCAGCCACTGTGGAAAATAGTATAGAGGTTCCACAAAAAAGTGAATAGAATTGCCATATGATCCAATAATTGTACTACTGGGTATTTACCCAAAGATTACAAAAAAACTAATCAGAGGGGTGGCTGGGTGGCTCAGTCAGTTGAGCATCCATCCAACTTCGGCTCAGGTCATATCTCGCAGCTCCTGAGTTTGAACCCCAAATTGGGCTTGCTGCTGTCAAGCATGGAGTCTGCTCTGGATCCTCTGTCCCTGTCTCTCTCTGCCCCTCCCACACTTGTGCATGTGCACACATGCTCTCTCTTTCTCTCTCTCTCTCTCTCTCTCTCTCTCTCTCTCTCTCAAAAAGAAACATTAAAAAAAAACCCTCTCTCTTTCAAAAATAAACATTTAAAAAAACACTAACTGGAATATGCACCCCTATGTTTATTGCAGTCTTATTTAAAATAGCCAACACATGGAAGCACCCAAGTGTCCATCAATAGATGAACGGATAAAGATGTGATAGAGGGGCACCTGGCTGGCTCAATCAGTGGAGCATGTGATTCTTCATCTCAGGGTTAAGTTTGAACCCCACATTGGGTGTAGAGATTACTTTAAATATTAAGTAAATTCTTTAAAAAAAAGACGTGGTGTGTACACACGCACAATGAAATACTAATCATAAAGAATGAAATCTTGCCATTTGCAACAACATGGATCTAGAGAATATAATGCTAAGTGAAGTCAGTCAGAAAAGACAAATACCATGATTTCACTCATACATGAAATTTCAGAAACAAAACAAAGAAAAAAAGAGACAGACAAACGAAAAAAAACCAGACTCTTAGGGGCACCTAGCTGGCTCAGTCCATTAAGCGTCCAACTCCTGATTTCAGCTCAAGTCATGATCTCACAGTTTGTGAGACTGAACCCCTCTTTGGGCTCTGCACTGACAGCCCAGAGCCTGCTTGGGATTCTCTCTCCCTCTCTCTACCCTCCCTCACTCATGTTCTCACTTTCTCAAAAATAATAGTTTTATTTTATTTTTTTTTAATTTTTTTTAACGTTTATTTATTTTTGAGACAGAGAGAGACAGAGCATGAGCAGGGGAGGGTCAGAGAGGAAGACACAGAATCTGAAACGGGCTCCAGGCTCTGAGCTGTCAGCACAGAGCCCAATGCGGGGCTCGAACTCACAGACCGTGAGATCATGACCTGAGCCGAAGTCGGACGCTTAACCGACTGAGCCACCCAGGCACCCCTCAAAAATAAAAGTTTTAAAAAATAGACTCTTAAATATAGAGAACAGATGGTTACCAGAGGGGAGGTTGATAGGGGGATGGGTGAAATAGGTGAAGGGGATTAAGAGTACACTTATTGTGGGGCACCTGGGTGGCTCAGTCGGCTAAGCATCGGACTTCAGCTCAGGTCATGATCTCACGGTTCGTGAGGTTGAGGTCCATGTCAGGCTCTGTGCTGACAGCTCGGAGCCTGGAGCCTGGAGCCTGCTTCAGATTCTGCGTCTCCTCCTCTCCCTACCCTTCCCCTGCTCACACTCTGTCAACCTCTCCCTCTCAAAAATGAATAAACGTTAAAAAAAAAAAGAGTACACTTACTGTGATGGGCACCGGGTAATGTATAGATTGTTGAGTCAATATATTATACACCTGAAACTAATAGAACACTGTTAATTATACTGGAATTTTAAAAAAATTCATGCATTTTTAATTCTCAAAGCAGAAAAAAAAGCCTTGCTCCTACTCTATTTCCAAAAGTTCCCTAGCTACTTTGAGAGATTTAACTTCCTCCTCAGTCTCAACAATTCAGGATTACTGTCTCTTTAAAAAAAAAAAAAATTATTTATTTTAAGTAGGCTCCATGCCCAACGTGGGGCTTGAACTCATGACCTCAAGATGAAGAGTTGCATGCTCTACCAATTGGGCCAGCCAGGCACCCCAATTATTGTCTCCTTTTATTCTCTTTCCCCCAAAAAAATTATCACTATGAAATCTATAAATCAGCCCACTGGGAGGCAGTGTATCACCATGTAAAGAAGTACTGTACGCTGGAATCAGGCAGAAAGAACTGTATTCAAAAGTAGGCTCTGCCACTTACTAGCTGAGTGAACTTAGGCAAGTCACTTAACCATTCTGGAACCTCAGTAAATGAAAATACCACCAACTGCCTCACAGGAGGTTGAAAGAAATAAAAAAAGTCAATGTTAGGGAATGTACAACTTGCCACGTACTAGATGTGGTAATGATATCCTATACAAACTTAAGATTTCTCATTAAGGCAAAGCCAACTAGAGGAAATTAACTACTTCTCTTCCAACATACAGCCCTTTAATGTGAATATTAATAATGTAATTATAATGCAGGGTTAAATTTCTAGAAAACCTAAGGTTTAATTCAATCTTCACTTGAGAATCTGTATAACATATAGTACATGACACAAGGATTCAAAATTAGATAAAAACACAATTCGTAGTCAGAAGAAATTAACAATCTACTTATAAGAGATAATGAAAAAGTTAACAATCTACTTATAAGAGATAAATGAATATTCACCAATATTGTACATTTAAACACTATATATTTATATACACACATATAATTAGCTCTCATGTTAGATTTGCTATTTTTCTGCAGCAGCCTAGATACCTGTTTCAATCTAACTTCAAAAGTTTAGGAACTAATTTCCTACTAAAGAATCTTTTCTAATATAATGCCATATTGTCCAAATCATCCCTCTGAAATTTTTCAAGTATATTTAGAACACCGTAATATGAATGCAACTACTGAATATTCCTCAATGAATAGTAGCACTTTATGCATTGATATTTAATCAAAACTCAAAAAAGTACATATACACAGAGCTGGAAAAATCCATTTATCATTGACAAATTTGCTTTTCAAAAACATACCTTCATGCCTCTGCTTCCCTGCCAACCATGGCTACCACCACTTCCTCAATTCTCCTGCCAGGAATAAAGTCTGAGGAATGCCTTTTGGCCTGAATGAGTAGTGGAAACAGGGAGGGATATATCCCAAAGGAAAAATATTACGGCTTTGCTAATATTTCCTACATTTTCGTTACTTCTTTAGTGTAAAAGGGAAATTCTCAAAGGTTCATGTTCCTATCTTTAATACTATTTCTTTAAACCACAAAAAAAGGCATTTTTTAGGAAGAGGATATTAAACATGTTCTTTGTAATAATATTCTAGTTGCCACAAAGTTTGAAAATTAGGTACAAGGCAGTAGACACACTGGTAAGTGTGGAAAAATTCTCCTTGCTTTTGAAAAAGGGAAAATGATTAGAAATGCAAGAAAAGAGGGTATCATACATCCCAATCCTGTAATGGAAATACTTCAAATACACCAAACCTAAATCATCATGTATATCATATTCAGAGAATGAATTTAATGAGTATCATATAGTGCTATGAAGACATTTCAAGCTAACATTCTAACAAAGAATTCAAAGTCAAAAAGTTAAACACAGGGGCGCCTAGGTGGCTCAGTCGGTTAAGCGGCCGACTTCGGCTCAGGTCACGATCTCGCGGTCCGTGAGTTCGAGCCCCGCGTCAGGCTCTGGGCTGATGGCTCAGAGCCTGGAGCCTGTTTCCGATTCTGTGTCTCCTTCTCTCTCTGCCCCTCCCCCGTTCATGCTCTGTCTCTCTCTGTCCCAAAAATAAAAAATAAAAAATAAAAAAAAAAACAAAAACAAAAATAAAAGCAAGCATTTACAACATGAAATAAAGACACAAAAGAATGCCATATATCAGTGACTACTGATTGCCTCTTTTGCTTTTACACAACACCATAACATCATTTAGGTCTCAACTTTTGGATAACAGTAACTAGTTATAGGAGATGATCGTGGTCTCTTTTAATTTAGTTTTTTATTTTTTTGAACATTTATTTATTTTTGAGAGACAGAGACAGCATGAGCAGGGAAGGAGCAGAGAGAGAGGGAGACACAGAATCTGAAGCAGGCTCCAGGCTCCAAGCTGTCAGCACACAGCCTGACATGGGGCTCGAACTCACAAATTGCAAGATCATGACCTAGGCCAAAGTAGGATGCCCAACCGACTGAGCCATCCAGGTGCCCCTAATTTAGTTTATTAACCACCACCCAAAACTGAAGCATTCTAAGGCTACACTTACAAGTCCTCAATTGTTGGGGTGCCTGAGTGGCTCAGTAGGTTGAGCGTCTGGCTTCGGCTCAGGTAGTGATCTCACGGTTTGTGAGTTCAAGTCCCGCATCAGGCTCTGTGACGACAGCTCAGAGCCTGGAACCTGCTTTGGGTCCTGTGTGTGTGTCTCTCTCTCTGCTTCTCCCCCAGTCACTCTCTGTCTCTCTCTCTTTCAAAAAGAAATAAACACTTAAAAAAATGTTTTTTTTTTAAAGTCAATTGTTTTTTCTCCCAAAACTTTTCAAAGTAGTCCTTAAAAATACTTGTCACCAGGGGTGCCTGGCTGGCTCAGCTGGTAGAGCAAGCAACTCTTGATCTTGGAGTTGGGAGTTTGAATACCACTTTAGGTGCAGAGATTACTTAAAAATAAAGTCTTAAAAAAAATACTTGTCACTATCTCAAATTAAGAGCACTGTATCAAAAAAAAATAAAACCTGCATTGATGACTATTGGTTTTAGCCTAATAATATTCTTTTATATATAGTAATCCCAGTACATAGTGGTTTGTTTTGTTGTTGTTGTTGTTGTTGTTTCAGAAAGAGCATGAGGGGGGGAAGAAGGGGAGGGAGGAGAGGGTGGAGAGGGGGAGAGGGGTGGAGAGGGGGAGAGGGAGAGAGAGAGATAGACACACACACACACACACACACACACACACACGGAGAGAGGGAGGGAGGGAGAGGGACAGAGAATCTTAAGCAGTCTCCACATTCGGCACAGAGCTGGATGCAGAGCTCCTCAATCCTACGATGCTGGGATCATGACCTGAGCCAAAATGAAGAGTCAGATCCTCAACCATCTGAGCCACCCAGGGGATCCCCCCACTTCCAATTTCATGATAGCTTTTAATGAATTAAAGAAAAGATTTACAAAACTAAACAGACCTACTTACTAACCATGCAGTTGTTTATAAGATATTGACACCAACAAAACCTCCAAAAGTAAACTAGCCAGGGGATAAAAAACACACAAATTCCTCAACAAAATATCAAAATAGCCAAATATGAAAAAACTTAAAGTCCTCTTAAGATCAGCTCTCTGCCACTCACCCCCACTAAAAAGGGTGGGGAGGGAATTTTCGTTTGCAATAGAGTATAATCTGCAATTATGCTGAATTCATTTCTCCAAATGTTTGAATTCACCTACAGTAATCATTTTGGGGGGGGGGGGGATGTACCACAAATATAAACAGGCGGGAATATAAGGCAACTACAAAAGTCATCAAAATAAAAGAGAACTATTAATTTTATGAAATGACACTTCAAACTCTACAAGACAACTCTCAAATTATGTTACAGAATCAATTTAACTTCAAATAAATCTCTAACCTGTAAGTTTTTCTTTCTTTTCTAACACCACTTCTCCCTAGTCACAAAATTATTTCTCTCTCACTTTTCTTCTAAGAAGAGATTTCCCACATAAAAACCTCCATGAAAAAGCATACAATTAACATTTCCTCCCTAGAAAACAGTAAAGGAAGTCTGAATAAAATGTAAGAAAATCTGTTTACAGATTTCAAACAGTAAAAGTAGTTACCTTGGTTTTTTCCTTTTATTTCAGTGGACCTCAGAAGCTATTTTTTTTTTTTTAACAGTGACTCAAAAGTCCAATAGTCACTTGAAAAAAGCCAACTGGGGTGCCTGGGTGGCTCAGTCGGTTAAGCGTCCGACTTCAGCTCAGGTCACGATCTCGCGGTCCGCGAGTTCGAGCCCCGCATCGGGCTCTGGGCTGATGGCTCAGAGCCTGGAGCCTGCTTCCGATTCTGTGTCTCCCTCTCTCTCTGCCCCTCCCCCGTTCATGCTCTCTCTCTGTCTCAAAAATAAATAAAACATTAAAAAAAATTTTAAAAAAAAGAAAAAAGCCAACTGGAAATTCTCCTGGGTAGAATTTTAAAAACACCGTCTCTCGTCTTTTACTGTCAACCCCACACCAACAGAAATTCCTCCAAGTAAAAATAACAAACTCTCAGAATATGGCCGTTTAAAGTAATTAAATCACTTTCATGTCCAAATAAATTGTAGAGGCTGTGAATCCCTTCCTACCACTTACTAATTAGGCAAGGTTTCCTCTTGAAAAATGGGGTATTCATTAAGGACGTCATATATCCTAGCTTCTCTGGGACAGTTCCCATTTATACTATTATCCCAGAATGCCATCTAGTTAGAGTCCCCTTTCATTCTCCTAAGTATGCCGGGGTGGCTCAATCAAGTTAGGTGTCTGACTCTTGATTTCAGCTCAGGTCATGATCTCCTGGTTTGTGGGTTTGAGCCCTGCCTCAGGCTCAGCACTCACAGCGCAGAGCATGCTTGGGATTCTCTCCCCCTCTCTCTCTGCCTCTTCCCCACTTGCATTCTCTCTCTCAAAATAATAAACTTTTTAAAAAAGTATCCTGATTTGAGCAATAAATTATAGGATAATGGGTAACAGGGCTATGAAGATTAAGAGAGGTAATGCAATGTAAAGCATTTGTGACAGTGTCTGACACAGAGTTAAGAATTCAGTTAGTGTTAACTATTCCTTATGTTAGTCACCATCAAATACTTTATAAGAAGTTTTGAATTGAGGGGCGCCTGGATGGCCCAGTTGGTTAAGCGTCTGACTCTTGATTTCAGCTCAGGTCATAGTCTCACAGTTTGTGACATAGAGCCCCGCGTCGAGCTCTGCGTTGACAGCGCGGGACCTGCTTGGGATTCTCTCTCTCCCTCTCTCCCCCTTTCCCTCGCTCTCACATGCACACGCTCTCTCTCTCTCAAAATAAATAAACTTAAAAAAAAAGTTTTGAGGGGCACTGCCACGCCTGGGTGGCTCAGTGGGTTAAGTGTCCGACTTTGGCTCAGATCATTATCTCACGTCTGGTGGGTTTGAGCCCTGCATCGGGGTCTGTGCTGACAGCTCAGAGCCTGGAGCCTGCTTCAGATTCTGTGTCTCCCTCTCTCTCTCTGCTCCTCCCCTGCTCATGTCTCTCTCTCTCTCTCTCCCCCTCTCTCAAAAGTAAACAAACATTAAAAAAAAAAATTTAAGTTTTGACTTGTATAATGAACAGTGCTCCTACAATATTCCTTTTTACAAATAAAATTATTCAACTTCCCACATTCAATTCTTTGAAACAACTAAGTAGCACTAACTGCTTGAAATCAACACTAACCAATTTATCCAACTTATGCCACAGAGATGACAATATTATCAATTACATTCACATTTTATCATACAAAAGTTTAGTAGAGCTATATTAGGGTTACCGACAGGAAAGTTAACCGTGAAAAGTAAAACTGCTTAGCACCAAACCAAGTCCCTTAATATTCTAGCAGCCCTTCTCATACAGGGTTCCACAAGGTTAACCACAGAACTCAGAAAATAATGTGAGTGACAATTTCCTGAATTCTCCCAAGAATGGTACAAAACTAGTATCTTCCTAGATACACAGGAGAGAAACTAATTCATTGTGTACAATGGATGTCTTGGGGCATAATTCCGTTGTAGAACACTAGGGTCTTGGTATTCTTGGAGTACAAAAGGGGAAAATATGGATGAAAAGACTCAATATTGAACAAAGAAATCTGGATAGAAGACTGCATCACTCCCACAAAATAAGGGAATAATTAACATAAAACATATAAATTGCACTCATGGCTATGAAAAACATTATACATTGTTTTACCTCACCTCCACTAATTTATCTTAGGCCAGATATCTAACATCTAGCAGTCCTTCGGACAAGAAAAGTTCTAGTTGTAGTTTATGAAAAGCAAGAAGGAAAAAGCAAAGAAAGCTGAGACTAATGAACCTACTAATAATCCAGGTCACCAATATTAACTATTACCTGATACAAATTAGAACAAGAAAATTTAATAAAGTGAAAAGATGAACTAGAAATTAGAAGCAGAGAAGATATTAACACTCAGGAGGAAAGAGTATTTTTAAGGTACCATTAAATAACAACAAAATCCCCTTACAGAATCAATCAGAGCAGTGAACTACAAAAGTTGCATAAATTTTTATTTCAAATCTAAACCACTCAATAAACAAGCTGAATGACTGGGGAACTATTCTCAGCCACACTCAGCTTCCATTCTGTATAGAACATAAATGACATAAGGGAAAAATTTTTCAGTGAAACCATTCTATCTACCATAGTATGACCCCTACCCCCAAAAAGTCAAAACTATAACTCAACATGTTATCACATTAACTTTTGTATAATGAGCACACACAAACAAAACCAAGGCTCAGATTTCTTTCAACTATCTCTTAGCGTAAAACACAATTTAGACCTTTCATCGGGCAACAACTCATCTAACCCTGTGTAAAAATCTGTATTTCCCTTGCACTGTATGTGAAAAAAAATCTTCATTTTGTAATATTAAAATGAGGCATGCTTTCTGGTGATAAATAACCCAAGACCTAAACCAGTTAAAGGAAACTACTGAACTTAAAAAAAATACACACACAAAGGTTTTGAGGCCAAATTACTTTGGGTGTAAATTCAGGCTGTCAATTATTATGTGACAAGTCATTTATTCTTTGAGAACCTCAATTTTCCCATCTGTAAAATGATAATAACCACCTATCATGCAAGGCAGCTGAGAAGATAAAACAATAAATGTTAAAACACTTATTGGCATTCAAAAGGAACTTAAAAGTACACTAAATTAAGTTTCTTTCTTAGAATATCTCAAGATTCAACAAGTTAGAGGTCAAATCCAATTACAACAAATGTTGTGCATGCAAAATTTTAGTGTAAACAAGACTTACTTCTTCCCCCTCTAACATTCTGACATTATAAAAGAGTTTTACTTTGAGTTTACATTAGATTATTCAGAACTTACAGATATCTCTCTAGTTGGTCTCATCAATCCTAGTAATGCATTTTCCAATCAAATAATAAAAAAGAACAGAGCACTGACATTACTCACCCTCCCTTCCTTTGGAGGAATGAGGAGTGTAAAACAAGTTCAATAACCTCTTGACTAACTATATGTAAAGACTTCTTGTTTTCTTCTGGTTAGTATCAAAGATGGAACTATAGCAAGCATACATTAAGAACACAGTTCAGGTAGCAGATCACCACAGCTGCTAGAGATGTTGGGTTTTTTTTAATGCATATATTCAAAAATTAAGACTCCACAAGCAACACCACTTACACAGAAGGAATATAAAATTTGGTTCAATTAAATGCAAAGCAGGCAACCCAGGATATGTTAAAAAAAAAATCTGACAATTTTTTCTCACATTATCTTTACCAAACAGAAACATGCAATAACCACTGCTCATGATAGCCAGAGACACAGACAATTATTATACAGGGACAGTACTGAGCCACAAATTAAAAGTTCAATGCATGTATCAGATGTAGAAAACTACAAAAGGAAAATGTAAAGAACTTTTAAATTTGCCTGTATCTTTAAAGTTTCTTTATTCTCCAATGATTAATCACATTTCAGGATATACTGATACCCATAGCTAACTGGGACTATCCCTTTCCTTTGCTAAGCTCCCCCAATTTCCAAAATGGGTATACAATAGTGCTCCATTGTACAATGAGCTGTCATTTCAAATATCTGAATAACCTACGAATAGCAATTTCAAAGTGCTAATAATATAAGACCCAGTTGTTGTTTTTAAACATGAGACACAAAAGTCACAATATTAAAGAGATATGAATCTTATCCCGCTAGGATGTAATGAACAGATCATGGTGTCCATTTAACATAAATTTTCTTCTCAAAGTTTATTTTTGAGAGAGACAGTGTGCACAAGCAGAGAAAGGGCAGAGAGAGGGGGATAGAGGATCTGAAGCAGGCTCTGTGCTGACAGCAGCCAAGTCCTATGTGGGGCTTGAACTCATGATGAGATCATGGCCTGAGCCCCACGTTGGACACTTAACCAAGTGAGCCACCCAAGTGTCCAGGTGTCCATTTAATGTAAATTCTAAATTAAAAGTTAACTTGCAGCATCAAAAACTGAAGTCTTCCATCTATTATAGAGCCCAAAGCAAAAAGAATACACTATTCACTGTTTACTCTCTTCCCACACATGACTGTGGGTGGCATCAGTTAAACATGCAGAATATTAAGCACTACTAAACCGTCCAAGGCATATTTTCACATCTAATGCTATATTCCCAAAAGATAATTTATTTGAGCCTGAGCCTACTCCCTACTTCTCCCCACCCATTTTAATACATAGGTCCTCAGACAACCACCAAAGTCAATAATGTAAGATCGATAAAGAAAATTATGAAAAAGAAATGCAAGACTTAATTTCATTCAAATCTTTAGTGTTTGGGCTTTAAAAAATATCCTAACTGGGCACCTGGCTGGTTCAGTCAGAAGAGCATGCAACTCTAGATCTTGTGAGTTCAAGCCCCATGTTGGGTGTAGAGATTACTTTTTTAAAAAATAAATAAAATTTTAAAAATTAATAATCCTTACTAAATACACTTCAAAGTTACAAAACTCTTAATTTGTTGGCTTAGTAGTTTAGCTGTGGCCTTCCACAATAAATCTGAAGCCACAATCTTCATCATCTACTTAAGATTATTTGCATACAAGAATTCAAAAAATGTCATCTGTCTTCTCATAACATTCTTAAAGCTAAAACTTGCATATGAATACACAGACTAATATTAACAGTTATGAAATATCTTCCTAGACTAGGGTGGAATTTTGTTTTATTAATGATGAGGGAACACACTTCACCCAACATAAAACTTAAATATCCATTATTTTGGATGTCCTTTAGAACTTTGACATATTCAAAAATACATCCGAGCACCTGGCTGGCTCAGTTGGTGAAGCATGTGACTCTTGATCTTGGGGTTGTGGGTTCAAGCCCCATGTTGGATGTAGAGATTACTTAAAAATAAAATCTTAAAAAAAATACATCTCATAGGGGTAAAAAGCCTGACACTGAACAACACAAAATTGCAGAAAATAAGGCACTTACCTTCAAAGAATGTAGAAGCAATTCACAAATATATTAATTAAGGAAACTGAGGATTGTAATTGCAATGCACTTTTACTGTTGATGGGTAATGGTCAGAATGGCCTTAATAGAAAAACATTAGAATATTTTACATATCGACTTTTAACTACACTACATCCTTAAAGTGAGGAGTGCGATTTAACTCACTTTATAAGTAAATGTTCATTTTCATATCAGTTTTTTTTTTAAAGAACCCACCCCACCCCCACTGCCAGTCTCTGATAACCTTAGAATGCTATAGTTATTTCACAGTAGGAAAGAATGGCTAATAAGTACATTTCCTTTCCAATCCTAGTCTCTACCCATTCATTAAACACCAAATACTGAAACTGAATTCAACTCCTACCTCTATGTTCCTACCAGGAATGCGCCCTAGGGCACCCGAATCCCTTCCACTGTCACTTATTGCAACTGCCAAAGCCCCTCCTATTAATAGTAAATCCCTTTCATACTGACTCACTGTAACCCCAACTTAATGAAATAGACAACAAGCAAAATTTACAAAATCTGAGAAAGGAATTTTCCCGTTTTCAAAGGATTAAAAAAGAAACTAAAAGTAGAATACATTCAGACTAAGTTACAAACATTTAGAGTTCAACCGATTTGTAAGTATGTATACTGCTTATTCTATACTGGTTCAAATTAAATATTTTTTTGAAAGTTTGTATATCAGGCATTGTGTAATTACTTATGCAAAACGCCAAGTTTTCCACGCAGATAACTGATAGGTAAATACAAACGTATGCCATCACATCAAAATTGCAAGCCAATTTGAAATTTTTTCTTCATATTTTTTTAATTGTGGAAATTTTCAAGTACGCACAAAAAAGTAGAGAGAATAATAGTACAATAAGCTCCCCTGTACTCATCCAGCTACGATCAACTCAAGGCCACTTTTGTTTCATCTCTACCTCCCACCACTCTCTCTTCCAATTATTATCTTCAGAAAAGAATTAAGAAGACACTGTGCTCGGTAAGTACCCTGAAAAAACCCCAAAGATGCTAAAGTATCAAAGACTAGTAAGAAGAATTTAACAGTGACTGTCACCCTAAAATAACTACTTGCAAATTTAAGAATTCAGTTAAAAACAAAGAAATAGCCATCTTTAAGAATTTTAAAAGTCCATAAGATCCAAAAGGCATATTTAAAATTATACCTAAAAGGAGAAATAGGAATAGGTGGTGAAAATGAACTTAAATATCTGCAATTAGCTTACATTCATGTAGCACCTCGGCTCAAAACGAAAAAAAAAAAAAAACAGACTATTTAACATAATGTGTCATAAAATTACAATTCAACCACTTGAAAAACCGCTGAACGCTTATGCCTTAACTGGTCCTTCTGATCCCTAATTACAGATTGATATCAATGTAAAAAGAAAACCAGGCATTTTAACGTAAGCGTTTTAAAATGTTCAAAATTAACCCCACCGTTCATTGGAAAATATATGAAAGCAAGTCTAAACTACCTGAATTGTATGTCATTAAACAGAAATGTATATCCACTTTCCAGGGCCCAGGTTTTTTTTTTTTTTTTAATAAGTTCACATATACCCTGAAACGCAACGCGCTAGGCTACAGATAGAATTAGAAGACCGCCTCCTGCTCTTGCTCCTAACCAATACGCAGAGAGAGAAGGTTGGCAGGAAAGTGCTGCGAGGACAGTAACAAACACCAGCAGCTCCCGAGCAGGCCCTGCTAGAGCCAGGAATGACGCACTTCGGTAACCCGACTCTTTCTCCCCTCCACCCCCGCCCCCAGCAGCGGTGCTGACACCGCCAACAGCCCGGAGTAGGAAAAAAGACAACAGAAAAAAGGCAGAGGTTGGACCGCACCAGGTTTCATCAAGAAACCTCGATTATTCCTCTTTCGACACTAACCACTAGGACTAAACAGGAAAAGAAGCTTCGTGCTTAAGCAAGTCCCATCATGGTGGTTTAAGAGTCACTAAATTAAGCTGATAATGAGTCCAATCCACAGAGACAAATACAGGGTGTGGCTGCCGTGAAATACGGCGGTCCGTGGGAGAAAAGGGGTATGGAATTTACACTCCAGTATGAGGGGAAGATGGGGCTTTACCAAGGGGAGGGGGGGCGGCCCGCGCATTTTAAGGAACCATTTCAAAGCAACACAAGCTTTTCGTTTACTTAAACCTAATCCCACAGATCAAAAGTTTCTAATAGATATATCGTGTAAACTGTAAATAACCATTTAATCAAACACCATGACCCTCAATTAAGAAACCATCCGAGAGAAAGGAGGGAGACGGTAGGAAAGGGTGGTAGGCAACAAGATATAAAACATTTCTAGGCCACGCAGGAGAAAGTCTCACAAACCGGATGAAACTACTAATGCAATATTAAAAATTAAAGCTGAACACTGCAGCATGAAAAATCTCACGATAAAACCCATTATAGTTCAGGATTAAAAATAAAATGACATACACACCAAGGGAGAGCGGAAACTAAATGTCGAAAGTACAGCGGTTTATAAAAAACTAAAGGCAAAACAAGACCTTCTCGCGACGAGGAAAAAAAAAAAGGCAGAAATCAACAATACGTTTACGAATGTAGGCCAGAAGAAAATGGGAACGGGGCTCAAAGTTTTGCGGAACTACTTGATGCTGTTTCCCACACCTTCTCTCTCCCATGGCCCATCAGACCCTTTTCGTGCTAAAATCGCCGGCCACAGATCACCGGGTACGCGACAGAAGAAAAAAGAAAGTCAACCCCAAGCAAGAATAAAAGTGTAGAGAGAAAAAACAGAAGCTGCCTACCTGGGGCAAGGATCAGCTCAGTTCGTGCCTTGAGAAAGACAGTGCGGGTGGGGGTGGGAACGAAAAGCAGCACTAAAACTAAAACAAAAGTGGCGCCAAAACCCCCCAACAAACAGCCTTCCACTCCCGCCCTTCCCCCCTCCTCCCATGCCAGGCAGGCAGGGCCCCCTTCGGGGCAAGGTCTGCACGCGGGGGCCAACACTGCCAGACCCCAGCCTATTTATAAAATTGTTGCCCGAAGAAAACTGACCGAAGTCGGGCCTCGGAAGGGATGGAGAGATCGATGCCAATCGCTTTCCCAAGCAGTTCCCCCACCACGCGCTGGAGATGATGGGGCGGGGGAGAAGCAGAGGGGCCCGTCACATGAATGTTGTTCCCTCTCTAGGAAGGGAGGAAGAGAGGGAGGGAGCGGAGGGAGGGAGGAAAGGAAAGAGGGGAAGGGAGAAGGGAGGGGGCACGAGGGAGGGGTGTGATCAGAGTAGATTTTCCCTCGCCTCCCTCGGTCCGAGGCCCAAATATACACAACTGAGCCTCCGCTTCTCCCCTCCCCCCTAGGTTCCCAGCACCACCATTTTGCTCTCTTCCTTCCCCTCTCCACGATACCGCGCTCTCCCCCACCCCAGCCACAGCCTCCCCGGCTTTCCTCCCCCGACTATGGCTCGCACCCCACCCCACCTCCAGTTTGGGCTCTCCCAGGCTTAAGAGCCTGCCGGAGAAAAGGCACCTAAATCTAATGCAACACTGAGAAGCGGAGCCTCCATCTTGCGCTGCTCCGCGTTCTCCATTTTGGGCCACCCATGGGGGGGGGGGGGGTCTCCGTGGAGGCCCCGAGGGAGAGTTGGGCGAGGGAAGGAAGAGAAAATCTTCAGCGAGGGTAGTCGAAAAGAAGAGTCGTGCAGTAGAAAGCCACTCTAGGAGTAGGAGGTAGGGAGGAAGGGGGGCTGGAAGTTCCTTGGTAGTGTTGAGGTGGCCACTTGGGGGGAGAAGGCAGAAAGAAGGGTTGGGGGTTACGCGGGGACGGGGAGGCTTCTCCCCGTCTTGACTTGGCCACCCGCTCCATGGCTGGCCCCGCTGGGGGCAAAGGGAGTAGAGGGGAAATTAAGTGGCAATAGAGTGCCCATTCTCTTTCCCTCCCAACTCTTCTCTCGCGCCCTGCTTCAACCATACACACCTCACGGTGGGCCCCGCGCCCTCCGGGTGCCCCTCCAAACTTCTAGAAGCTTCGCCTCCGCCATTTTATAACTTACCTCCCCCCTCAGCGTACACAGAGGCAGCAACGAGACTGTTCGCCTCCCCCACTCCTCCTTCCTTCTTTCTCAGGCCGGGGGCTTCTTCACCCCTGGGCTGGTACAAGATATTTTCCCCTTCCTCTTCTTTACACCCTCGAATTCTACTCAGGGACGGAAGCTCCCGCGGTTCTAGAGCGGTGGGGGGTTTTGAAAGTGGCGGTCGGATCCGGCGGGTTTTTTTTTTTTTCTTTTTTTTTTTCTTTTTTTTTTTTTTTTTTTTTTTTGGTGGCGCTTCGGGATTGTTTGGGGTGTTCGCTCTTCGGCGACTTGGAGGCGAATGGAACGCGCAGGCGCCATCTGTCGGCCACGAACCCGCGCTCGGCTCCTGTTGGGAGGGAGCGGCATCTAGCGGCAGCGAGCTGACACTGCAACGCTTCTCTCCCAGCGTCCTCCTCCCTATCAACGACCAATCGTGGCCGACTGCCTCCCGGGTTCAGCGTCTCCGACGCCGCCTGCAAACGAGGCGCCCGCAGGGGCGCGCCGCCGAGTGGGGTAAACAAGGTTCCGTGCCCGCGCCTGACTTACTCATTCGTTTGGCCGCGCTTCCGCCGCGGACCCGGATCGCGCCGCGTTTCCTCTCTTTAATTGGGGGGGGTCGAAAGGAGGTCGTTAGGAATGTACGGCAGAGCCCCGGGCCGTGGGAAATCGGAAACCGGGGTCGCGCGGGACTCGTCCCCCGGGCTCCTGCGCCCCGAGCGCAGCCCGAGGTTGGCAGCCCAGCCGGGCATCACCCTTCCCTGTCCCCTCCTCTGGCACGCCCCAGCGAGGGGCCTTCCGCCCTAGTTCCGGGACCTTCTTTTCCCCCCGCGGTCCCTACCCCTTCCCACCGAAAGAAGTCTACTCGCGGAACTCTGGCACCTGATCCTAAGTGATTCAGGGGCTTCGCTTTTTGAGTTTCTGTTTTTGCTTTTTTGCTTCGGCTGTGGAGAGAAAGCGAGCCGATTTTTCACCGGGAAGACTTGACACTGGAGGAAAAAAAAAAATTTTTTTTTTTTTTCTTTGCAGCCCACTATTCCCGTCTCCCAGAAAATGTGGTCTCTCCCCCTCTAGGGTCTAAGAGATTTAAGGAACTGGGCTACTAGGCTAGGCCGGGCGCTCGACCAATTTATTCTCGACTCTTGGGGCGGGGGTGGGGGGAGGAAACGGAACGGAGCGAAGTGGAGGGAAATCAAAAATTTGGGCTAAAGGAGTCGAGAGGGACCTGTCCGGTCTTTCCCCGTCCTCCCCCGCCTTCCCCGCTGATCCACTGTCTTCCTGGAAACGTGGGACAGGGCTGCCTCACGACTTTGTTAAGAATTTTGGTTCCTCCTTGTCCTGCCCCCTCCCCCCTATCCCAAGGTGTTTGAAGTGCGAAAGGAGCCCTTACGTTCCTTTGACCCCCCTGTTAACTCCAGTCTTTATCACCCTTTTTATTTTTTTGTTTGTTTCGAATCCAGCGTCCCGGACCTTTGACCACCTAGAACTCTCTACGCGGGGGAGAAAAACTCGGGGAGGCCCTGTCCCCTCCGAAGCGCCGCTTTTCCTAGGACAGGAAGAAGTGACCTATTACCGTGTCTCCATTGCTGTTACAGAAGTTCCCAGGTTCCCACAATAGTGTGTAGTTAAAGGCACGTCGTTCCTCTTTCTTTTTAAAAAATTTTGGTTAGAGTATTCCTTTGATACTGAATTACCTTTTAGTTACAAGAAAAGGAATAAATGTAAATGTTACTGACAAATTTTCCAAATGAGAAATAACGAAAGCCCCGTGTAAATCGAGATTTCACCCGATATCACCTTCAAAGCATTCCTAATGGAATATAATGATTAATTTCAGTCCTCAAAATATATTCCTAACACGCCTTAGTTTCTCTCCCATTCTGTGTGCTTACTGGTTTTTTTCTGCAACTTTAAAAAAGAGTTATGGTATATTTAATCAACTGAACAATTCAAGTTAAACAGAAACATCTAAATATCAATAACAAATAAAATCCGAGACGTTTTTACTTACCTCTAAAGCTTTGGGTAGTGGAATACTATTCAAAATAAATTTCCATTTCATTTATAGACCATCTTTGGTAGAATGTTATACAGTTTTTAATAGATTCAAGTTACGGAATGATGCAGCTAGAACATTAAATAGGGAGTAGTGGAAAATTTACAGTTACATAAGTTAATGCAAAATTCCACTTAAAGTAATAGAAAAATTGGGCTCTGTACCAAATCATTTTACATTAATTTAGTTCAATTGTGCCAATTTACTATCAATTGATATTAAATTATTTCCTGCCTTAGTATTAGCTGAAAACTACTGATTTTCTGCTCCAAACGTCACATTTATAGTACATGGTGCAAACAGTTTTTCACCTATTTTGTAAATTCATATTCTTATCTTATTGTCTATGTAGCAACTGAGACTTTAAACAATTTTATACCTTGAAAAAACATTGAAAACTTCCTCTGTTTAGTAAACTTTCTTTCATCTTGTGAAAAATACCATTGAAGAAAACCAGTAACTAACTGGTATAACATCTGAAGAAAATTTTATAGCAAATTTGTACTGATGTTTGAGTGTTTCACAGTAGCCTCTCTTTTCTTCTAGAGCTTATTCACAAGAATATTTATTGAGCTTTCAATATGTACAGATTACAGTGCTGTGTGCCCCAGTCCTGTCCTAAGAAGTGAAATGTATTTCATAGGGTACCGAGAGACCAAAAAGGGAACCCTTTGAATTTGAGGACAAAGTGAGAAAATGCCACCAAATGAAATATGTAACTGATGTAAAATAAGCTTTAATCTAATTATTTGTAACATAGCCTTCGTTAAAAAAAAAAGCTTTCCTTCATGAGATAATATTGTAATAGCAGAAACTTTCAGTGCCTGATGAGAAATAAGAAAAAGGAAAGTTGAATACTTAGAACATTTGATGCTATTTAAGGGACAAGACACTAGTTGATGCAAAAATATTCTGGTCACTAGAAATGCATACCCCACGGGGTAGCAGAGATAATCTTCCTATCTTACCACAATCTAAATAAAGCATTCCACAGCTCTCTTTAACTCCATCTATACCAATGGAACAAGCTTCTGATTATAATTTAAATTTTCTAGATAGTCTCCTACTCTAGGCAGCATGTATATATAGTCTGTATTTTCTAACACCATTCTAAATGTGAACAAAAATCCAGAAGCCTGAAGGTGAATAAATTTGAGCCCACAGAAATTTAAAATTATGTATAGCAAGGTACAATAAACAAAGTCAAAAGATAAAGTATGAGCAGACTATATTTGCTACATGAATGAGAAAGGCATGACACATATGAAGAACTCGCACAAATCAACAAGATAAAAATGCTCCAATAGAAAAGTGGAGAAAGGGGGCGCCTGGGTGGCTCGGCCAGTTGAGCATCCAGTTTCGGCTCAGGTCATGATCTCACGGTTCCTCGTGAGTTTGAGCTCCCCATCAGGCTTGCCACTGTCAGTGCAGAGCCTGCTTTGGATCCTCTGTTCCCCTCTCTCTCTGCCCCTCCCCGCGTGCGTGTTCTCTGTGTCAGAAAAAATTCTTTTTTAATTTTGAAAAAATTTTTTAAAAAACGGAGAAAGAATATAAAGAGTCAACTTGCTGGAAAAGAAATGCAGATGACTGATAAATACATAAAACGGTGCCGAACTTCATCCGCCACTAAGACATGCAAACTAAATACCTACCAGGTTGGCAAAGATTAAAATTTTTTAAATTTTTTTAATGTCTATTTTTGAGAGAGACCGAGTGTGAATGGGGGAGGGGAGAGAGAGAGAAAGAGAGACACAAAATCTCAAACAGGCTCCAGGCTCTGAGCTGTCAGCACAGACGCTGATGAGGGGCTTGAAGTCGGGAATGGCGAGATCATGACCTAGGTTGAAGTCGGACGCTTAACCGACTGAGTCACCCAGGTGCCCCAGAGATTAAAAGTTTTTGATGGTATTCAGTATTGGTGAGGCACTGAGAATTCTCACGTACCATTGGTGGGAATTGTTTAAAAACAAAATATCTCAGGGGCACCTGGGTGGCTCAGTTTGTTAAGCATCTGACTACAGCTCAGGTCATGATCTCACGGTTCTTGAGTTCCAGCCCAGAGTGGGGCTCTGTGCTGACAGCTCAGAGCCTGGAGCCTGCTTTGGATTCTGTGTCTCCCTCTCTCTCTACCCCTCCCCCACTCATTCTCTCTCTCTCTCTCTCTCTCTCTCTCTCTCTCTCCCCCTCCCTCTTCCTCTCCCCTTCCCTCCCTCTCAAAAATAAACAAACATTAAAAAAGAAAGTATCCCAGGGGTGCCTGGGTGGCTCTGTGAGTTAAGCTTTCAACTCTGGATTGAGCCCTGCTTTGGGCTTTGTGCTGACAGCTGGAGCCTACTTGGGATTCTCTGTCTCCAGCTCTCTCTGCCGCTCCCCCACTCACGCTTGCTCTCTCTCTCTCTCTTTCAAAATAAATAAACATTTTTTTAAAAAGTATCTCATAGCATACAAGATGTAAAATTAACCTGCCATTTCTATTTCTAGGAATCTATCATACATGGATGCTTGTACAAATTACACAAAGATCTGTGTAGCTTTGTAATAAAGAGAAACTGAAAACAGAAATGGCATCATTTAAGGAAATTGGTTAAAGAAATTGTGATACACCTAGGGGCACCTGGCTGGCCCAGTCGATGGAGCATGGGACTCTTGATCTCAGGGTCATGAGTTCAAGCCCCACGTTGAGTGTAGAGATCACATAAATGAATAAATAAATAAAAACTTTAAAAAATTTTAATGCTGGTAATAAAAGAAAGTTCTGGCTAGTGGAAAGGTAATTACTCCATTGTAAATTAATAAATTGAGCTTCTAGGGGTGCCTGCGTGGCTCAGTTGGTTAAGCTTCCAACGTCCGCTCAGGTCATGATCTTGCAGTTGGTAGGTTTGAGCTCGGAGTTGGGCTCTGTGCTGACAGCTCAGAGCCTGGAGCCTGCCTCAGATTCTGTGTCTCCCTCTCTCTCTGCCCCTCCTCCTCTCTCTCTCTCTCTATGTGTGTGTCTCTCTCTGTCTCTCTCTGTCTCAAAAATAAACAAACATTTAAAAATGTTTTTTAAAAATTTGTATCAATTGAATTTCTCGTTTATAAATCAGCTTTTTGTGAACTTTGATACAGTGATTTAATTTCTGAATTCCTTATCATAATCCCTGTATGAACTTGTATAAGATTAAGGGCCTGATACTTTGACACTCAGGAGTACACTATGGACCTGTGGCGTCAACAGGAAGTAGACCTACCAATAAGCCTTTTCTGAAACGAATAGCTGGCACCTTCTAAGACATCTCAGATACCATATTATTGAATTTGCTGATTTTTTTTCACTTTGAATAACAGACAATATTTCCAGTATGAGTTCATGGAGCGGAAGCTGTGCCTATATACAAAAGATTGATTGTCTCTCACACCCAACCCCTCCCATTTCTCATCTCATTCTACAGTAATAGGCCCACGTCCGGTTTCTTTTGCTTTCAACCCAATACTGATTAGAATACCACCTCACTTCCTACTTTTATGCTTGCTTACTTCCTACATCCTTACTCCTTTACTTTAATTCATTCACTTGCACACTCTTATTGACTCGGTTGGCCTACAACAATGCTCCTCAAACGTTAATGTGCTTAAGGATAATCTGGAGATCTTGCTAAAGTGCAAATTCTGATTCAGTAGGTTTGAGGTTAGGGTGGGACCTGAGATTCTGCATTTCTAACAAACTCGAGGGTCATGCCCAGCCCATGCTGCTGGTCCAAAGTCCGCACTTTGAGTGTGAGGGCCAGAGGAGCAAAGTACAAACTCTTTAGGGTAGTTTTCAGTGCCTTCCATAGTTTTATCCAAATCTCATCACTCATAACTGTGAACTCTGCTGGGGCGATGTCTGTATAGTCTCTGTTTATCCCCAGCACTCAGTATGTATGTGTGTATGTGTGTGATATATATACATTTTTTTTTCTTTTTAAAAATAGGCTCCACATTCAAGCTCCATGGGCTTGAATTCACGACCCTGAGATCAAGTTCTGTGCTGTAGGAACTGAGCCAGCCAGGCACCCCTCCAGGACCTAGTATAGAGCCTGAAACAGGATAGGTGCTCAAAAACTATTTGTTGAATGATTTGAGGAATGAATTAATAAACTAAACGACTACTCCCAGCTCATATACCATATATTCTAAGGGAACTAAATTACTTCCCATTTTCCTAGTACTTTCCCACCTCTGTACATTTGCTCACACTATTTTCTCTCCTTTCCTAAGATTTGCCCTACTCAAATACTCTCCATCCTTAAATGCCCAGTTTAAATGAGAAAATCTCCATGAAGCCTTCCCTGATGTCCCAATATGGAAATAATCTCTCTCATTTTACAAGGCTTCCTCCTACCAGATTTCAAATGCCTTGCAAATAATCATAATAGTATTCACATTTTGTTCACATTTGCGATAACCACCACGCCTAGCACAAATGTTAGCCTATAGCAGAAAATCAATGTTCATTAAATTGAAACAGGAAAATAAAGAATTTTCCAGATCAGCACTATGTATTAGGACCTTTTGCGATGATGGAAATTTCTGTTATCTGGGCTGTCCAGTATGATACACACAAGTAGCTACTGAGCACTTGAAATGTGGCCAGTGTGACTGAAGAACCGCATTTTTCATTTTAATTAAAATATAAATGTAAATACCTATATGTGGCTAGTGGCTACGTACGGGACAGTAGCTATCTAGACAATTTTAGTTACAACTGTTCTTCATTCAACAGTATTTACTGAGTACCTCCCATGTGCCAGACACAGAATAGGCTAGGGGCTGGAGACACAAAGATGAATAATTCATGGTGCTTGACCTCAAAGAGCTTGCAACCTGTTAAGAAAAGATAGTCAGGATCAAATAAATCCAATCAAGTGTTATAGGTGCTACTACAGAAGATTGACGAAATAGAATGTGTGTACAAAGGTGAATGTGGGCATGAGTTAGAAAAGGCTTTATAAGGAAGGTAAGAGTTGAAATTACATAGTGTTCATTAGGCAAACAAAAGATAAAGAGCTTTACTCTGGGAGGAGTGTGAACAAAGGCATAGAAAGTCACAACAGAGAGCCCCTCTCCTCCTGGAACTACAAATCGTTTGGCTAACGACTAGGAAGTGGAGGGCAGAGAGCTCTGTTAAAAGGAGAGCTGAAGAAGTTTATGCTGGAGATGTATGCAGGATCCCGATCACAGGGGCCCCTTGGGATGCCCATGTAAAGGAGGGAGCTTGGTACCTATAGGCAACGGTGTGCCATGGACGCAACATGCTCAGTTTGACATTTTAGAAAGACGTCTCTGGATGATGGATCGGAAAGGGATAGACAATCTAAGAGGTTGTAGCCAGTGTGCATGGGCACAAGGGCAACCGGCGCTGAGGATCCCAAACAGACCAAGTTCAGCACTTGCCTCTAACAAAATCCGAAGGCACTGGTGATGAAACTGGAAAGGAATTCATTTCAGTGAGGCCAACACAGGGAAGACAGTGGACTAATGTCTCCAAGACTGTCTCCAGTGCTGAAAATCCTTCCAGGTTCATATAAGGAAAATGTGAGACAAAGGTCAGTGGGTACGTGCAGGTGGGCAGGAAAGGTCAGGTCGATTGTTGTCTTGGGATTTAAGGGGTCTTGCTGGCGTCAGGGCAGTCCTTATTGCTTTAGGGGGTAATTTCAGTTCCCAGCACGGGATGCTTTGCCCACCGGGTCTTTTGCCTGAGTTAAGAGATAAGCTGGAAAGAATTTAATCAATTAGAAAGTTTAAGGTCAAAATGGAGGTAGTTGAAGTCCTCTTTCAAGGTGATGAGGCTTAGACTAAGCAGTGGAAGTAAAAATGTATTCAGGGTTTAGACAGGGCACATGTGCTGCTTTTTGGCCTGAAAGAAGGTAATTACAGTGAACGTCTTTGTTTTGTCTTTATTTGATCATCCATTCAACTTTTTTTTTTTTGCATATAAAGACATAGCTTTCACTGAATGTCCAGATCTCCATGGAAGCAAAGTAGAAATTTAGTATGAATATCTGGAAATTTCAAGGAAAAAAACGACCTTCTGCCTACTGCTTCAATCATTTGAGAAATACTAGCCAAAATAATCCATTCCTATCAGCAGCTAATTCTTTCATTACTTAATGCTGGCACTGGTCCTAGTTATTTGTATTAAGTAGTTAAACATGTCATAGGATTTGTTGTGCAGACAGATGACATTTGCATTATTTTTTGAGTGCCAGCATTTAAAAAACAACAACAGAAAAGACATCAAGGCACAGGCAAACCTATCACTTCAGACCTATGGATTATTTTAAAGGCCCTGTTGTGATGCAGGATTTTTCAATATGTTCCAGAGACATTTATCAGTTTAAACCTATACACATTGGGGCACCTCGGTGGCTCATTTGGTTAAGTGACTGACTTCGGCTCAGGTCATACTCTCACGGTACGGTTCATGGGTTTGAGCCCCACATCCTGCTCAGTGCTGACAGTTCAGAGCCTGGAGCCTGCTTCAGATTCTGTGTCTCCCTCTCTCTGCCCCTCCCCCACTCAAGCTCTGTGGGTCTCTGTCTCTGTCTCTCTCTCTCAAAAATAAACATTAGGGGCGCCTGGGTGGCGCAGTCGGTTAAGCGTCCGACTTCAGCCAGGTCACGATCTCGCGGTCCGGGAGTTCGAGCCCCGCATCAGGCTCTGGGCTGATGGCTCGGAGCCTGGAGCCTGTTTCCGATTCTGTGTCTCCCTCTCTCTCTCTCTCTGCCCCTCCCCCGTTCATGCTCTGTCTCTCTCTGTCCCAAAAATAAATAAATGTTGAAAAAAAAAAATTAAAAAAAAAAAAAAATAAACATTAAAAAATGTTTTAAGGGGCGCCTGCGTGGCTCAGTTGGTTGAGCTTCGGCTCAGGTCATAATCTCCGGGTTCATGGGTTCCAGCCCCACATAGGGCTCTGTGCTGACAGCTTGGAGCCTGGAGCCTGCTTCGGATTCTGTGTCTCCCTCTCTCTCTCTGCCCCTCCCCCAATCATGCTCTGTCTCTCCCTCTCTCTCTCAAAAATACACATTAAAATTTTTTAAAAAATGTTTTAATTAAAAAATAAACCTAGGGGCGCCTGGGTGCGCAGTCGGTTAAGCGTCCGACTTCAGCCAGGTCACGATCTCGCGGTCCGTGAGTTCGAGCCCCGCGTCGGGCTCTGGGCTGATGGCTCAGAGCCTGGAGCCTGTTTCCGATTCTGTGTCTCCCTCTCTCTCTGCCCCTCGCCTGTTCATGCTCTATCTCTCTCTGTCCCAAAAATAAATACACGTTGAAAAAAAAAATTAAAAAAAAAAAATAATAAACCTATACACATTTAATGATTACATTATTCTTCATTTTGTTTGTTGTTCTGTGGAACTCCTTGGTGGATACTACTTTTTATAGAAATAGTACTGTAAGCAGAAGCATTCTTGTTAGCAGAATAACAGACACACCCAAGAATAAATATTTTTTAAAGTTCTTTTAAATGTTTATTTATTTTTGAGAGAGAAAAGAGAGAGGCGGGGGGTGGGAGGAGGCAGAGAGAGAGGGAGAGACAGAGAACCCTAGCAGTCTCCACGTGGTCAGCGCAGAGCACAACTCAGGGCTCGAACTCATGAACCGTGAGATCATGGCCTGAGCTGAAACCAAAAGTCGGAGGCTTAACCGACTGAGACACCCAGGTGCCCCCAAAATAAATATTTTTTTTACCTATTTCCATATATGGCTGAAAGTCATTTGGTTAAAATTAGCATTGCCCAGGACCTCCAATAAGACTGTCTCTTTTTTAAGACTCTCTTTTATTGGCACACATGCAGGCTTATAAAGCTAAGACCATATTAATGACTAGGAAGGACACTACCATTAATAACAACAAAGACTATTCCTTGAATTTAAGCGCATTTGTTATTACTAACTACCAACATTAAGTAAAATTCAAACACTAGAACCACTGTAAGCACTTGATGTGTATCATTGGTAGCAAGTTTACTGTTGTTATATGTTGATAGCACTTCTAATGTTAGACACGAGAAATTAATGCTAGAACTCCTCGTGGAAAGATTAAGAGGTGTGAAGAAAAGATGAAGGGAGAATTGCAAAGTGGAAGGAGAAACTTCTGAAAAAATACATTCTATCCCCCAAATGTAGACAACCCTGGATTAGATGGACCACACCCTTTTTTTAAACTATAATGGGTATTATTGGGACAACTGGCAAAATTTGAATAAGGTCTATTTAGATTATATAATAATATTGTAACAATATTAATTTACCGATTTTGATAATTATACTGTAGTTATTGGGAGGTTGTCTTCATTTTTTTTTTCTTTTTAAGTAATCTCCACACCCAATGTGGGGCTCAAACTCACAACCCCAAGATCAAGAGTTGCATGCTTCACCGATGGAGGTGAAGAGGTGCCACAAGATGTCTTTATTCTTGAGAGATACACACTACACTATATAAGGGTAAAAGGGGCATTGTGTCAGCAACTTATACTCAAATGGGTCAGAAAGAAAGGTAAATCGGGGCACCTGGGTGGCTCAGTCGGTTAAGCGGCGACTTCAGCTCAGGTCACGATCTCGCGGTCCGTGAGTTCGAGCCCCGCGTCGGGCTCTGTCTGGGCTGATGGCTCAGAGCCTGGAGCCTGTTTCGGATTCTGGGTCTCCCTCTCTCTCTGCCCCTCCCCCGTTCATGCTCTGTCTCTCTCTGTCTCAAAAATAAATAATAAAACGTTAAAAAAAATTAAAAAAAAAAAAGAAAGAAAGAAAGGTAAATATATTCCTTATATCCATGTTATATACTATGGTGGTGTGCTAGAGCCTGCTAGCACTGGCTCACAAGAGCTAAGTGTGCACATGTCTTCCCGACTTCAGTTCGTGACCTCACATTGGGATCTTGAAATCAGACACGGTGAGGGCATTTAACCATGCAAATCAGCAAATGCAAGAGAATCAGGGCTATTTTTCCCCCATGGAGAGCCAGTTGTTAAAACGTATTTGCCATGGATCAAAGTCAAAGATAATGTCCAGAGTCATGAATTTTTTGTGTGTTATAATTGACAGAATTAATTTAATTCTATTTTCCTTTTAACCTGAGTTGATACATTCAAAAAACCTAATGATGTTAAATCTCAACAATTATAGTAATGATAATATATTTTCATATGCCATCCTCTAATCATCTGAAAATACATTTCAAACATATCTACCCAGGAAAGTAGGTAAATATGTACATTATTCTAGTTTTGCAATTATTTATTGTACACTGTAAACTAAAAGCAATCATATCTAGCAGTAAAAACCGATTTAGTTATGCCCGAACACTGCCTCCCAAGCATCTGAATCCTTCACAGGACTTTGTGAAGCTTCATGTTCTCCATAATGTCTCTCTTGAATACTACATTCCACATTGGTCCCTTCCTTACAGTTCATAGAGTTGTCTAGAAGATACATAGAAGAGCATCCAGACTGACTCCTTCATTTTTCAGAGGAGGAACTGAAGAGTCAAGAGATCAATGTCCTCAGGATAACACAGGGTCCAGTGACAGAGCTAGGAGCAACACCCTAGTCCTCTCATTCTCCAAACCCTAGGCTATTTCTCTACACCACTGGGAACACACTTTCCAGACCACTTTTAGATACTGGATCATAGCCTTCTACTTGCTGGCCAAACGTAGTGTGCTTACTCATTTTGAGAATAGGGACATCTATCCAGCACAGTAGATAAGTCAAACTTGGTGCTCAATAGACATTTGATATATCCATTAGTTTGGAATGCCTTTCACACAGACTTTTTCTTTTTTTCAAAGATGCTTTTAGATTTATTTACAAAGCCATAAAACCTGACATATTTTCTTAGAGCTGTAAATGAAGAGCTGGCTACCAACAATGAGAGTAGACGGCTTGTTTCACAGAGGGTGGGACATCCAAATGTCTAGGAGCCAAATCATAAAATGAGATCAGCTTTGGAATCTCTACTGAGGTTTTATTCTTTCAGATTTAAATACGGTTTATAGAACACTTTGAGAATCCATTTAAAGTCACTTCACAAGGCAAAACATTATAGCCATTTAGATATTCTTAAAAGAGAAGCGTATCAATTACTGGCACAAGAAAATGCAAGAAATAATGACTATCAGAAGTTGTTTGAAAAAAAAAAAGGAAGTTGTCCCTATTTTTAAAAAAATAACACTTCCCTACAATCTTCAGGATGAGAAAATGATAAAATTTGAATGAATTTTCAAAGGGACTACCAGATGAAACTTAATGAGGTTAGCAGTCTAAGATCCCAATCATCAGAGACTTTTCAACTGGGGTCTTTATCCCTTTATGAGTTGTCGAAACATTCTTAAGGTTTACAGCCTACCATTCAGCAAGTTAAGACCAATATAACACCCACTTGACCAATTCAGTCTCTTCCCAAGAAGAAATAACAAAATGGAGTTTGAAAAGGCATTCATTAGTTACAACTGTTGTGACACAGACCTCAAAAACCTTTGAAGTATAATGACCTTTCAAGTACAATGATCAATCACTATGCATGAAAAAATCGGATTTTATACAAAGCATAAGAAATGGCATGCTCTTTGATTGGAGGTCAGGTTCTACACTTTCAGTTTGCAGATTGCAGTGTGTGAAAATTAAAAGGCAATGAAAAAAAACAGTAAGACCAGTATTTGCTGTCATGACATCATCACTTTAACCAGACTGTGATTTTGATGCTCAACAGGGCAGCTGCAAATGGTTAGAAAGTCACAAACACTACTGTTTTTTTAAATATATACATATATTTTATTCAAGTGTAATTAATATACACTGTTAGATTAGTTTCAGGTGTACAATATGACTATTGATTTTGGAGACATTGAAATGGATGAGACACATAGTTCCTTTGCCTGTGAAAAAGAAATAAAAGCCATATTTTCTAAAAATGTATCTTTCTAGAAAGTTAAAGATGAGGGGTGCCTGGCTGCCTCATTCAGAAGAGTCCTTGGTCTTGGGGTCATGAGTTTGAGCCCCATGTTGGGTGTAGAGATTACTAAAAAAATAAAAACTTAAAAAAAAAGAAAGTTAAAGATGAAGAACTCTAGAGAAACTCTTGTATATATGTGCACAAAAAGCATCTACAAGAATGCTCATTGCAGCACTTTTTCTAATGGAATCAACCTACGTGTGTATCACAGAAGAGGAGATATATCGCAATATGTTCATATGGCAATACTTTGTAGTAGTGAAAATGAACTAATGCTACATGAATCAACATGGGTGAATCTGAAAAATGTTAGGTAAAAAATCAATGTTAGGTAAAAAAAAAAAATCAAGGTGCAGAGTAATGGCTAACATTTACGCTTAGTTTATTATGTTCTAAGTGTTTACACATATCAACTCATTTAATCCTTAAAACAACCTTAGAAGTTAAATATTTTTTATGAATTTCCATTTTATAGATGAGAAAAATGAGGCACAGAGAGATTAAGTAATTTCTCCAAGGTCACACAACTAGTAACATGTACAGCAGAAATTCCAGAGCACCTCTGGCTCCAATATTGGTGCTCTTTTTTTTTTTTTTTTGAAATTTTATTTTTATTTTTTTTTTACTTTTGAAGGAGAGAGAGAGACAGACCATGAGCAGGGGAGGAGCAGAGAGAGAGGGAGACACAGAATCCGAAGCAGGCTCCAGACTCTGAACTGTCAGCACAGAGCCCGACGCGGGGCTCGAACTCACCAACCGTGAAATCATGACCTGAGCCGAAGTCGGACGCTCAACCGACGGAGCCACCCAGGCGCCCCTTGGTGCTCTTATTCATTGCATTATACTGCCTCTACTACTGATTGTATGATGCCATTTAATAAAGTTTAAAATAGGCAAAACAATGTCCTATACATTTATAGATATACACCCATGTGATAAAAATACAAAAAGGTGCATGGAAATGAAAGTCACCAAGCGGCGCCTGGGTGGCTCAGTCGGTTAAGTGTCCGACTTCGGCTCAGGTCATGAGCTCACGGTTCGTGGGTTCGAGCCCCAAGTCCGGTTCTGTGCTGACAGCTCGGAGCCTGGGACCTGCTTCAGATTCTGTGTCTCCCTCTCTTTCTGTTCCTCCCCTGCTCTCACTCTGTCTCTCTCTCACTCTCTCAAAAATAAATATTTTTAAAAATTTAAGAAAAAAAAAAGAAAGTCACCAAATCCATGATTGTGGCTACTTATGAGAAAGGGAGATGGGAAATAAATGGAGGCAGGAAATTTCAACTGTATCTGTAAAGTCATATTTCTTTTCTTTCTTTTTTTAAAAAAGGATCTTCAGTAAATATGGGAAACTTAAGATTTGACAACCCAGGCAGCAGGCAGATGGGAGTTTATAATATCATTCTCTATATTTTTCTGTATATGTAAAACATTCCATAATTTTAAAAACAGAAGTTATAGGGCGCCTAGCTGGCTCAGTAGGAAGAGCATGCGTCTCTTGATCTCAGGGTCATGAGTTTGAACCCCACCTAGAGATTACTTAAAAAAAGAAGTTTTAAAAAGAAGAAATGAGGGCACCTGGGTGGCTCAGTCAGTTAAGCCTCTGACCCTTGACTCCGGCTCAGGTCATGATCTCATGGTTTCATGGTTTCATGGTTCTCATGGTTTCATGTTGGCTCTGCATTGGCAGCACAGAGCCTGCTTGGGATTCTCTCTCTCTCTCCCTCTCTCTCTCTGCCCCTCCCTCACTCACGCTGTCTCGGTCTCTCAAAATAAATAAATTTAAAAAAAAGACCAATGATTCTGTTAAAAAATAATAAATAAATAAATAAATAAATAAATAAAAGAAATGAAATACTATAAAGCCAGACTATTTGTCTTGGATCTCAAATAATACAAAATAAATAAAGATTCTGTGAAATTCGGATACCCTTTTTCATTTCAGTTAAAATGCATTTGGGTATTTCATAAAAGCTCAGTGATACACTCTAAAAACATTAGATTCTACAGATAAAGGAATGAAAACTTCTCAATACAATAGCACTAGCATACATCATATAAGTACCACATATGCAGTCTCTTGAGAGATCATGTCCAAGTTCAAGCCAGAAGTCCACATAACCATTTTGGAATTCCTTAAATGCAATGCTGTTCTTTTATACCTTTAAATTATATGGTTTAAAAAGATTCTATTCAATCAAGGGAAAGGAAGAATTCTGAAATCAGCTTTCAGAAGTATTCTGATAAATGACCAGGTTTGACAGGTGCCTGGGTGGCTCAGTTGGTTTAGCTTCCGGCTTCGGCTCAGGTCGTGATCTCTCAGTTCGTGGATTGGAGCCCCGTGTCAGGCTCTGCGCTGCCAGCAGGGAGCCTGGAGGGTCTTTCAGATTCTGTGTCTCCTTCTCTATCTGCCCCTCCCCCACTCACACTCTCTGTGTCTCTCTCAAAAATAAATAAACATTAAGAAACATTTTTTTAAATGACCAGGTTTGAAAAAACATATAATTCTATTTGGATAATAGGGCATTTTGCTTCTGTAACAACTAATACAACATTTTTTTTTAATTTTTTTTTTCAACGTTTATTTATTTTTGGGACAGAGAGAGACAGAGCATGAACAGGGGAGGGGCAGAGAGAGAGGGAGACACAGAATCGGAAACAGGCTCCAGGCTCTGAGCCATCAGCCCAGAGCCTGACGCGGGGCTCGAACTCACGGACCGCGAGATCGTTACCTGGCTGAAGTCGGACGCTTAACCGACTGCGCCACCCAGGCGCCTAATACATTTTTAATTTAAAGGTCAAACCATTGATTTGGGATGTGGCAGAGAAGGGGGACTATTCTATTTTCCTGTTTACAGACATTCAAGTAGTTACACAAGACCTCCCAAAATCTAAGACACAGTAGCCTTTACTTCATTTGGTGGAAAGGGGGTTTCTACTGCTGTTGACAAGAGAAAGAAACAGTTTTATGGCTATTTTCCCCTTTTAAGTAAAATAGAAAATCCTCCAAGTAGATTTCATGTCAATATATCTTTCCCTAGAAATAGTCAAGAGAGTTCAGGATCATATAAATATTCATGTAGATTTCCCCCTTTAAACTTTTTTCTGCCTTCTCTTACATATTTCGAAGCACATTTTTCCTGTCCAGAAAGGATGGAGAATTATCCCCATCCTTTAACCTGGGAGTGAGAGGAATTTTCCACTGCAAATCTTGCTGTCTAGCTACTGTGCCTGTAAATTATGTTTCTGAAGCCCTGATTCTCGATGATTTCCAAAGCAGTATTCACTCCACACTCTGGGGGTCAACTTTTGGCACATCCTCAAATCTTGAAAGTAACATAGAGTTAATTACCGTGTTTATGAGACATTTGTTGCCTCCTCTCTCTTTCTCCATGTGTGTGACTTCACCCCTTTGGTGTAGAAGATCTGAAAAAAGAAGGTGAGAAGGAAAAATCAAAAATGATACCTTTAATTTCTATGTCCTAACAAGGAGCTCTAAGTACTTTTCTCTTATAATGCTGCATTTGCCTTTGCAATTTCCCTGCGAATTGTGTATGTTGGAGCTAAGGAGAAAGACTGAGGCAATCATTTAACCTTTTAGTTTCATTATCTGTGAACTGGGAATAAAAAGACAGGCTTGACACACTTTGGTTCTTTGAAGATAAAGTTATTAAATATAACACACGAATCCATTCTCCTTTCACAAAACCAGAACATTAAAAAGGATAAAGCTAAAATCTCTGTATTAGGGTTCTCCAGAGAAACAGAACTTACAGGATATCTATTTATCTATACATATAGCTATACCTATAACTATGTATATGTATATGTGGAGAGATAGATAGATAGATGATAGATAGATAGATAGATACATAGATACATAGATATATAGATAGGGAGAGAGACTGATCATTAAGAATTGGCTCAGCACAGGGCTCCTAAGTCTGTGGAGCATCCGACTTCAACTCAGGTCATGATCTCGTGGTTCATGAGTTCGAGCCCGGCATCAGGCTCTGTGCTAACAGCACAGAGCCCTCTTCTGATCCTCTGTCCCCCTCTCTCTCTCTGCCCCTCCCCACTTGCACTTTCTCACTCTCAGAAATAAGTATTTAAAAAATCTTGTTTAAAAATAAGTAAGTAGGGGCGCCTGGGTGGCGCAGTCGGTTAAGCGTCCGACTTCAGCCAGGTCACGATCTCGCAGTCCGTGAGTTCGAGCCCCGCGTCGGGCTCTGGGCTGATGGCTCGGAGCCTGGAGCCTGTTTCCGATTCTGTGTCTCCCTCTCTCTCTGCCCCTCCCCCGTTCATGCTCTGTCTCTCTCTGTCCCAAAAATAAATAAACGTTGAAAAAAAAATTTTTTTTTAAATAAAAATAAAAATAAGTAAGTAAATAATAAATAAATAATTGGCTCAGCACAATTATGGCTGAGAAGTCCCAAGATCTGTAGTTGGCAAGCTGGAGACTTGGGAGAGCTGACAGCCTCGAGAGCCAAGAAGAACTAATGTTTCAGTTTGAGCAGCTTAAGCAATCAAGCAGGAGGAAGAGTCGGCCTTTCTGTTCTAGTCAGGCCTTCAATTGATTGGATGAGGCCCACCCACATTGGGGAAGGCAATCTGCCGGACTCAGTCTCCTGACTGAAATGTTAATTTCATTCCAAAACATTCGCACAGACACCTCGAGAATGTTTGTCCAAACATCTGGGAACCCTGTGGTCTAGTCAAGTTGACACATAAAATTAACCATCACAGACCCTCCCCTTGGCCACTTTCCCAGCTTGTCCCTCTCCCTTCTTCCCATAGAGAAACATTTTTTAGTTTGACGAGCATTCTTCCAGATAAATCTTTTCTTTTTTTTAATGTTTATTTATTTATTTTGAGAGAGAGAGCACGAGCAGGAGAGGGACAGAGAGAGAGGTAAAGAGAATCTCAAGCTGTCTCCACACTGTCGACAGAGAGCCGGATGCAAGGCTGCGTCTCTCGAACCGTGAGATCATGACCCGAGCTGAAATCAAGAGTCAGACGCTTAACCAACTGAGCCACCCACATGTCCCCTTCCAGATAAATCTTTTACTTTTACCTAAATAGGTACAAAAATAAATAGTAGTGTAGTATGTTACATAAAAGGTATCATCCCATACATATCCTTTTGTGACTTGTGGTTTTCATTCAACATTATATTTTTAAGATTTATCCCTGTTGATACATGCACTAATTCGTGACTTTTAACTACCGTATAGTGTTCCATTGAATCAGCTACATTTTATTTAGTCATTCTTTTTTTTATTTTTAAATTTATTTTTGAGAGAGAGAAAGAGACCGAATGTGAGTGGGGGAGAGACAGAAAAAGGGAAAAACACAGAATCCGAAGCAGGCTCCAGGCTCTGAGCTGTCAGCCCAGAGCCAGAGGTGGGGCTCAAACCCATGAACCATGAGATCATGACCTGAGCCGAAGTCAGACATTTAACCGACTGAGCCACCCAGGCACCCCTTATTTAGTCATTCTTGTATTGATGGAGACTGAGATTGTTTTCTATTTGTTAGTGTCAATGACAGTTCTTTTTTAAATTTTTAAAAAATGTTTATTCATTTTCTGAGAGGGAGAGACAGAATGCGAGTGGGGAAGGGGCAGAGAGAGAGAGGGAGACACAGAATCTGAAGCGGGCTCCAGGCTCTGAGCTGTCAGCAAACAGCCTGACATGGGGCTCGAACTCACCAATCGTGAGATCATGACCTGAGCAGAGGTTGGAGGCACAACCGATTGAGCCACCCAGGCACCCCCTACTAACAATAGTTGTATAGTAAATATCTTTGTGCACACGTGGGGATGTTTCTCTACCTAGAAGTGCAATTGTATATAATTCTTTCAAGGGGAAAGAACTAGTTTAATGAAAACTGGTTCCAAAGTTTTAAGCTAGTCTGTTTGGTTTGTGTGCAATCTTGTCAACAGTTGCGTTTTGATAGAGAGACTTGCGATAGAGATAATGTGGCAGGGGATCAGCTCTTCATCCAAAACGGGCTTTGCTGGGTGGCTATCCTTTGGAGGAAATCACCGTAATTCAGAGTCCAGAACTCACTTCTGCAGATGCAGGGCCTGCATTTTGCTGGTGCACCCACTGAGACACCCGGTTTTCAGTATCCAGATACTACTGAAGCCACTTCAAGTATAAGAAGGTAGATTCTTCTTGTTTTCCATATTACTTCGTATTCTTTTTACAAGAATGTCTTCTCAAAGTCTTTAGGACTGCACTAGATTATTTATGTCTTCTGATGCTTGTGACTTTTACATTTCATTATCGTTCATAACTATAAAGTATGAATTTTCAGGGGCACCTGGGTGGCTCAGTTGGTTAAGCCTCCGACTTCAGCTCAGGTCATGATCTCACAGCTCGTGAGTTCTAGCCCCATGTCGGACTCTGTACTGAGCTCAGAACCTGGAGCTTGCTTTGGATCCTGTCTCCCTCTCTCTCTGCCCCTAACCCGCTTGCATTCTGTCTCTGTCTCTCTCAAAAATAAATAAACATTAAAGAAATAAATAAAGTATGAATTTTCAGAGCTCACAAATGAAATGCTGATTGATTTTATTGTCTTTTTAAATGTTTTTTATTTTTGAGAGAAAGAGAGTGTGAGCAGGGGAGGTGTGGAAAGAGAGGGGGACAGAGGATCTAAAACGGGCTCTGCGCTGACAATGGCGAGCCCAATTCGGGGCTCGAACTCTCGAAGAACCATGAGATCATGACCCGAGCCCAAGTTGGACACTGAGCCACCCAGGTGCCCCTGATTTTATTGTTTTTCAGGCCTGTGTATAGGTGAACAAACTCCCTTATTTTGTAACTAGGTACTGTCACTCCTATTTTATAGATATGGAAACTGTGGTTCAGAGAGGTTAAGGGAATTTGCCCTAGGTCACAAAGCTCCGAAATGGTCAGGCTAGGATTCAGTCCTGGGTCTCATGGTTTCCAAGCCCTGTGCTTTTTCCATAGTACACTGCAGCTTTTCATGACATTTTCTTTCTCTATCCCTAACTCACTCTGTGACAATATGTATGAAAGCGCTTTGAGACATATAAAGAACCAAGTAAGTACTAAGTAAAACCAGCATTTATCGACAACCTATTCTACATCAAGCACCGGACTAGGCATGGCACCTTATCTGTACATCTCATAACATCCCTCTAAGATAGATATTATCATCCCCAACTTACAGATGGGAAAACCGAGGTTCAGAGAGTTTAAGGGACTTGCCCAACGAGCGTCAGGGCCCGGATTCAAACACAGGTTTATTAGGATCCAAAATACATGCGCTTTCCACAACTAAGCCACCTTCCAGTGTATCATTTCATTATACTTCTATGTATCATGAATATCTTCATTCTAGTCAAACATATCTTTTTTGGACAGCCTTTGTGTCCCTTTCTGGATTACCTTAATAGTGGACTTCATTTCATTTCTTACCTTAATGGGGAGGAGTTGAAGGAAGAATTAAACTCTTGCTGTTATCTAGTGCCTTTTTCATTCCACTGTTATATGTTTTTACTTAATAAAACGATTTTGCATGCATTTTTTAAACTGTTGACAGAACATCAGTAAACAGAAAATTTATCACCTATGAGCAGTCCTCTGTTCTTTTCCTTAATATAATTTGGGTCTTGATCAAAGTATGTGTCTAGTTCGGTAGGCATTTTTATCTTTAAAAAATGGCTAAAACAACAGAGTAAGAAGAATCATTCATAAGTTTCAGGAGTCACTCATTCATTCATTTGTCCATCCATCCATTCAGTGCACATTTATAGAGTGCCCATTATGTGACAGGCATTATGTTAGGTTCTGAGGATAAAAAGATGAATGTGACACAATTGCTATTCTCGAGAAACTCACAGTAGATGGGGGGAGACCTACAGGCAAATTGACAGTTACCATACAGTGTGATGTGTGCTCTGCCTGAGCAGGAAAGTAGTACAGTGATTTCAATAGTAGGTCCTTGAGCCAGGCACTTGGATTCAAATCCCAACTCTGTCACGTACTAGCTGCCACGGTAAGAACTGCCTTTGTGTGGTCAGTATGCGAATTGAGTTATTTATGTATGTGAGTGATCAATAAGTATCATTATTATGATAGCAATAAGAACTAGGCGCTATCACAACACAGATGAGAGGCACCTAATACAGAATGACAGGGGGGTAGAGGGCAAGAGAAGAGGGCAACGTTTTTTGACACAGAGTCTAGCATGGGCAAAGGCACCAAGACCTAAGGAGGCATGGAATGAATTGAGAAGCTACAAGAAGTTTGGATTGCTAATATATAAAGGGCAGCGGGGGGGATGGGGGGGAGTAGAGGGAGATTAGGTAGGGGCCAAATCACGGAGGGCCCTTGTAATCAGTGCTAAAGACTGAACTGTATCTCGAGAGTGATAGAAATCCATGAAGGTTTGTGATAAAGAGGCTAACATCTGCAGATGACTTTGGTGGAAGTGTGGAGGACGGACAACGGGGTGAGACTAGTGTCACGGAAACCTGTTAACAGGCTGTGACGATAGGTCAGAGGAGAGATGATGAGGCAGACCCCGGGCTAATGGTATGGCGGTGTAGATGGAGTATGGGCCAGTCAAGAGATATTTAAGAATTGTGATAAGCAGCACTTGGAGGCCATTTGGATGAGGTAAGTAGAAGATGAGTCTCCACTTCTGCCATTCACTAGGATAGGAAATATAGGAGAAGCAGTTAGGGGAGAGATGTTCTTGACTTCGGTTTTGAGTGCTTGCAAGATAGAATCTAAATTCCTTAGCATGACGTTCAAGGGCCTCCACAATCTGGCCCTAAACTATATTTCCAACTGCATCTTGCCGGTATAGCTTCCCCCAAATCCGATTACCAAATGGTATTCTTTCAGACTGGTTTCCTAACCCCCTGCCTCCTTCAAGTGCGTCAGGAGTATGCCACAGTACAGTAAGGGGAACAGACATAGACACAGAGGGGTGCCTATATGGTTGGTTGAGCATCTGACTTTAGCTCAGGTCATAATTTCACAGTTCGTGGGTTCGAGCCCCGCATCAGGCTCTGTGCTGACAGCTCAGAGCGTGGAGCCTGCTTCGCATTCTGTGTCTCCCTCTATCTCTGCCCCTCCCCCATTCTCTCTCTCTCTCTCAAAAATAAATCAATGTTAAAAAAAAAAAAGACATAGACACAAGAATGAGATCATGTCCATGAGATAATGTGATGGTTGTCTCCCTCTCCCTCTCCCTCTCTCTCTCTCATTCTTGGTCTCTGCGTGTGTATCACAAATAAGGAACAAAGAAGTGACATTTCAGCTGTATGATTGTAAAAAATGGCTCCCAATGAATGATGCCTCCCCTTGTTTCCTGTCCCTTTGCAATGTGATTCTGTAGCTCCTCCTGTCAAGAAGTGCACTCTATTTCCCCTCCCCTTGAATCTGGGCTGACTGCGGAATTTGCTTTGACCAATAAAATGCAGCAGAAATGACATTCTGGGATTTCTGATCCTAGGCAGGTCTTAAGAGAACTAGCAGTGTCTGCTTTTGCTCTTGGAACCCAGTTACTATGGCAAAAAGTCTAGGCTATCCTGTTGGGAGGAGGCTGTGTGGAGAGAGAGGCCCTGGAGGAGGAGAGACCACATGGAGAGAGGACAGGTGTGACAGTGTCCCAGCTGAGCCCAGCCCCCCATGACCCACCAGCTGACGGCAGGCACAGGAGGGAGCCCAGGCAAGACCAGCAGACCTGCCCAGACAACCCACAGATTCAGCAAATAATAAATAAAGTTGTTGAAAGCCATTCAGTTTGGGGGGAGTTTGTTATGCAGCAATAGGTAAATGAGAGGGACTTGGCAATTAGAAAGACGAATAAGAATTCTTTAGGAAGATAGTGGAGGAAAGAACTTTTCCAGGCAGAGGGCATATTACGAACCAAGGCACAGAGGACTGAAAGGACACAGCCTATCTCAGGAAAGACAAATGGTATTTTGTGGTTTTAAAAAAAGGGAGGCCCGCCTGGGTGGCTCAGTCGGTTGAGGTCTGACTTAGGCTCAGGTCATGATCTTGCGGTTTGTGGGTTCGAGCCCCGCATGGGGTTAGCCGCTGTCAGTGCAGAGCCCGCTTCAGATCCTCTGTCCCTCCCCGCCCCCCACGCCCCTCCCCTGCTAGTGCTCTTTCAAAAATAAATAAACGTTAAAGAAAAACAAAACAGAAGGTGCGCCGCAGGGAGTGGGTAATGAAAAGGGGAAGCTGAATCTAAGTCTAGAAGGGAAAGGTGTTACCACTTGTAATTTACTGCTGAACTATGACTACATCACATCTTAGAATGTCATACAGGAATTGTGTTTCTCCGGTATTATTCCTTGTTGCTTTGTGAACCATTTCTCCCAAACTTCCTCAAAGAAATGATTAGGTCACCATCTAGTTTCCTTCAATGCCTTCTTGTAAAGATTACTAAGAAGCACGGTCAGAATTTAGCTGGTGACCAGTGGGTAGGTTAATGTTGCCTTTCATCTTTCTTCTTTCTTTCTTTCTTTCTTTCTTTCTTTCTTTCTTTCAAGTAGGCTCCTCACCCAACATGGGGCTCGAACTCAGGACCCTGAGATCAAGAGTTGCATGCTCCACCAACTGAGCCAGCCAGGTGCACTGCTTTTTTTTAATTTTAATTTTAATTTTAATTTTAATTTTAATTTTAAAGCAATTTCTACACCCAACATGGGCCTTGAACTCACAACCCTGAGATCAAGAGTCTCATGCTCCACCAACTGAACCAGCCAAGCACCCCCCCTTTCATTTTTCTTAAGTTTTCTTTGCTGTTCATTTATTAAAGAAGCAATCATTTATTGAATTCCTAGCATATCCCAGATACTTGGGATTCAGAAAAAGTAAGCCATGGTTTTTACCTTCTAGAAGTTTATAATCTGTCTGGTGAACTTGATAAGCAGTCGAAAATTATAATACAGCATGCTTAGCCCCAGAGAGGAAGAAGAGGCTTCCATATAATAATTATTAAGAGTGCCTTGGTGGCTTAGTCGGTTAAGCCACCTTAACTGACTCTTCATTTCAGCTCAGGTCATGATCTCACGGTTTGTGGGTTTGAGTCCCACATCGGGCTCTGCGCTGACAGTGTGGCGCCTGCTTGGGATTCTCTCTCTCTCCCTCTCTCTCTGCCCCTTCCCCACTCGCTGTGCTCTCTCTCTCTTTCAAAATAAATGAACTTAAAAAAAATAATCATTATTATCTAAGACAATATTGTATTTACAGAAAGAATTACCACCAAGACCCTTGATTTGTTTCTGAAATAATACACTGTAAGCTTTTAAGCAGCCATGAAACTGTGATTGGCCTGATGCTACCAGCTTGGGTTAGAGACCACCCGGGATACTTGAATGTCAATGTAAACTTTGCTCCAAAAAAGCCGAATTACATATAGTCAGACTCCCTTTCCAACTCCTATGTAATATGTTTCTGAAATCCTCATTTTTAAAATTCCTATTAATTATTTTCCTTTCATTTTCTTCTTACAGCCTAGCACTGGCTCTATGTTTTATACATTTTTCATTCATGTATAATTTCTCAGCCATTCGGAGGTCTCGGAATCAGTTCTGTGCTAACACTTGCAGCCTCTCCATCAGCTTTTCATTGCTTCTTTTTCCCATTTTGCTTTCAGTCATTGTTTTTTCAATTCCCTTCACCCAGTCTTTCTTCTGGCTCCCTAGAAACTACTGTATAGCCCTTTAATTCTTTTATAGTGTACCTAGCTGTCAGTTCCATTTTGCCCACGTGTCTTTGAAAACGTCTAGGAGAGAAGCATGTCCCTCTCTCACCATGTTTTCCCCAACACGGTGATCTTGACCCTGTGTCTGCTCTGTTATGAGCTCTCTCCTATTCCACACTGGCACTGTGATCCCTAACTCAGCCTGCAGGAAATTATTTTCCTCCTTGCTTGGATGATATCCTTCAAGTCTTTCTGAGGATGGAAAATATCATCCTGTTGAGCCTTCAGGATGTTGTTTGAAAGAATGCTGTAATTTGCCAGGAATATCTGCACAGTGGTTGGACTTTCAGTATATGCATTATCTGTTATTGTTCAGCCACACCTAGTTTTGCGTATTACACCAATAGGATACGAGGCAGAGATTTGACTTTGACCCAGAATTCTTTTCAGTTCTATATCAAGGTATTTGTTAGTTTGATGCTATCTGAATTACCTCATTTTTGACTCCCACAGAATAATTTAATTGAAGAAGGTTTTCATACTCAAACAGATGGGCTGAGCTGGTTTTTCCTCTTTTATTCCCTCAACATAATAATTATCTAACAGAGTAAATCAACTGGAGTCTTTCTCACTTTGGTCCTATCTACTGCTACCTCTTTGGTTCAAATATATATTCAAGTTTATTTATTTAATTTGAGAGAACACGCACGAGTGGGGGGAGGGGCGGAGAGAGAGGAGAGGGAGAATCCCAAGCAGGCTCTGTGCTGTCAGCCCAGAGCCCAACCGAGGGCTCAATCTCACGAACTGAAAGATCATGACCTGAGCTGAAACCAAGAGTCAGACACTCAACCAACTGAGCCACTCAGGTGCCCCTCGAATATATATATTCAAAACCTAGACTTAATATTTCTTCATTTACAAAACAAGCCTGGATCGACAACATTTGCTGTCACTTGATAGTCTTAGTATGAAGATGTCACCTTTATAAGATTTATTCATTTCTCAAAACAAATCTGAACCAATCATTTTACAGTGATGGCACCTGGGTTAAGGTAAATTTCTGTCTAAATATCAGTATGATTTCCCTACCCTTATTCATAAAAATACAGTAAAACCTTGGATTGCAAGTAACCTGTTCTGTGAGTGTTCCACAAGATGAGCAAGCATTTCTAATAAATGTAACTTGATAAACGAGCGATGTCTTGCAATACGAGTAGTATGTGATGCCGAATGTCACATGATCACAACTGAGCCAATGGTTCTTAAAATTCGCTGTGATATACAAGTGCTTTGGAATACAAGCATGTTTCTGGAATGAATTATGGCTCGCAAACCGAGGTTTTCCTGTAATTGTAAACAAATAATACAGAGAGATCCCTTGTACACTTTGCCTGGGTACCCCTCTGGGTAATGTTGGGCAGTTGTTGAGTACAATGGTCAGGAAAGAATTCTTGAGACATTGTGTGGTGCAACTTAGTAATTTTATTTGAGTAGCACAGGGACGGAACCCTTGGGCAGAAAGTGCTCCACCTTTGATGTATGAAGTTGGTGGTTATATGCTTAGTGTTCAAGAAGGAGGGCACGTGTAGGCAGGTCATAAAAGTCTTCATCAAATTTCTACTTGTAAAACTACCTTCATAAGATTTCTCTGGTGCTTATCATTCATTTTGAAATCAACCATCAGTGAGATATACAGGCAGTAATGAAGCCCTTATAGAATGTAGCAACTAGCATGTATTTGATCCTTATTAAAATTATGCAGGCTATAGGTCAGCCTTCTGGGGTAAAGGTGAACATTTTTCTGCTTCCATCCCTCATCAGTAACATCTTGCAAAACTATAGTATTGCTGGGAAGGAAGAAATTTGCGCTTCCCTTCAAGGTCCTAGCTGGACCAAAAATCACATTGACATGGGACAATTTAACAGGAGAAAATTAAATTTAGCTTTGTATATATGGGGAGTCCACGAAGGCATGAAATTTCAGATACAGGCAACATGAGGCTTAAATGACATTCTGAGCTAAGGAGAGGGGTAGGATCTGGGTATACAAATGGGAGGAAGACCATTAACAGGAAGGTGAGAAGAGATGTCTGGAAAACAAAGTTGCCCTGTTATACAGGTAAGCTTCCTAGGTAAAGAAGAATCTCTTGTAATAGCTCTCTTCCTGGTACAGCTAGTAGGCAGTTGGGGGGAGGTAAAGAGCTTTTCCCGAATCTGTTGGGTTTTTATATTGCTTTTAATTCAAAATAATCTTCATACCAAAGGGGCCTATCTTGGGGCAGCCTGCCCTTGGCCTCTACGACATTATATCACAACCAGAACATTGGCATTGATACAATTCACTGGTCTTATTCAGACTTCCCCAGTTTTAATTGTACTAATGTGTGTGTGTGTGTGTGTGTGTCTGTGTGTGCACGCATGCATGCACATGTGCATGTGTATATTAATTTATATACAATTTGGAGGTGCCTGGCTGGCTCAGTCAGTGGATCATGCAACTCAATCTCAGGGTTGTGAGTTCAAGCCCCAACGCTGGGAGCAGAATTAACTTAAAACAATTTTTTTAAGTATTAAAAAAAATTTATACACAATGTTATCACCCATGTAGATTCATGCATCTACCAGCACAGTCAAGATACAGAACAGTTCCAGGGTGCCTTGTTTGCTCAGTCAGAGGAGTGTGCAACTCTTGATCTCAGGATCATGAGTCTGAGTACCACGTTAGGTGTAGAGATTACTTAAATAAATAAAACTTTTTTAAAAAAGGCACAGAATAGTTCTAACACCACAAGGATTCCCCCAGTTGCCCTTTTGTAACCATACCCATCTCCCTCTGCCTTCCCCTCCCCAATCCTTGACAACCACTAAGCTGCCTTTCATTTCTTTTCTTTTTAAAAATTTTTATTTTATTTTTTTAATTTACATCCAAGTTAGTTAGCATATAGTGCAACAATAATTTCAGAAGTAGATTCCTTAGTGCCCCTTACCCATTTATCCCATCCCTCCTCCCACAACCCCTCCCGTGACCCTCAGTTGTTCTCCATATTTAGGAGTCTCTTCTGTTTTGTCCCCCTTCCTGTTTTTATATTATTTTTATTTCCTTTCCCTTATGTTCATCTGTTTTGTCTCTTAACGTCCTCCTTTGAGTGAAGTCATATGATATTTGTCTTTCTCTGACTAATTTCACTTAGCATAATACCCTCTAGTACCATCCACATAGTTTCAAATGGCAAGATTTCATTCTTTTTGATTGCTGAGTAATACTCCATTGGATGTATATACCACGTCTTCTTCATCCATTCATCCATCAATGGACATTTGGGCTCTTTCCACACGTTGGCTATTGTTGATAGTGCTGCTATAAACATTAGGGTGCATGTGCCCCTTCGAAACAACACACCTGTATCCCTTGGGTAAATTCCTAGTAGTGCAATTGCTGGGTCGTAAGGTAGTTTTATTTTTAATGTTTTGAGGACCCTCCATACTGTTTTCCAGAGTGGCTGCAACAGCCTGCATTCCCACCAACAATGCAAAAGAGATCCTCTTTCTCCGCATCCTTGCCAACATCTGTCGTTGCCTGAGTTGTTAATGTTAGCCATTCTGACAGGTGTTAGGTGGTATCTCATTGTGGTTTTGATTTGTATTTCCCTGATGATGAGTGATGTGGAGCATTTTTCATGTGTCAGCTGGCTATCTGGATGTCTTCTTTGGAGAAGTGTCTATTCATGTCTTTTGCCCATTTCTTCACTGGATTATTTGTTTTTTTGGGTGATGAGTTGTATAAGTTCTTTATAGATTTTGGATACTAACCCTTTATCTGATATGTCATTTGCAAATATCTTCTCCCATTAGGTCGGTTGCCTTTTGGTTTTGCTGATTGTTTCCTTCGCTGTGCAGATTTTTATTTTGATGAGGTCCCAATAGTTCATTTTTGCCTTTGTTTCCCTTGCCTCCGGAGATGTGTTGAGTAAGAAGTTGCTGCGGCCAAGGTCAGAGAGGTTTTTGCCTGCTTTCTCCTGGAGGATTTTGATGGCTTCCTGTCTTACATTTAGGTCTTTCATCCATTTTGAGTTTATTTTTGTGTATGGTGAAAGAAATTGGTCCAGGTTCATTCTTCTGCATGTCGCTGTCCAGTTTTCCCAGCACCACTTGCTGAAGAGCCTATCTTTATTCCATTGGATATTCTTTCCTGCTTTGTCAAAGATTAGCTGGCCATATGTCTGTGGGTCCATTTCTGGGTTCTCTATTCTGTTCCACTGATCTGAGTGTCTGTTCTTGTGCCAGTACCATACTGTCTTGATGATTACAGCTTTGTAATACAGCTTGGAGTCCGGGCTGTCCTCCATTTCTTAAATTTTGTCATTTCAAAAATGTTATATAAATAGATACTATTCAAAAGTTTTGGGGGCACCTGGTGGCTCACTTAGTTAAGCATCTGACTCAATTTTTTTTAATGTTTATTTATTTTTGAGAGAGAGAGAGAGAGAGAGAGAAAGCGTGAGAAGGGAGGGGCAGAGAGAGAGGGAGACACAGAATACAAAGCAGGCTCCATCCTCTGAGCTGTCAGCACAGAGCCCTACATGGGGCTGGAACCCACAAACCCGTGAGATCATGGCCTGAGCTGAAGCTGGACGCTCAGCCGACTGAGCCACCCAGGTGCCCCTAAGCATCTGACTCTTGATTTCATCTCAAGTCACGGTCTCACCGTTTGTGAGATAGAGCCCCACGTCGGGCTCTGAGCTGACAGTGCAGATCCTGTTTGGGATTCTTTCTCTTCTTCCTCTCTCTCTCCCTCTCCCTGGCTCCGGCTCTCTCTCTCTCCCCCACCCCCCACCCCTGTCTCTCTCTCTCTCAAAATAAATAAACGTTTAACATTTTAAACAACAGAAGTTTTCTGCACTTCAAGTGAGAAGCATATGCAGTGCTATAGCATTTCGTAAAAGCCGAGCCCCCTTGGTGTTTCTTACTCCAGAGGGAAATATTTCTTACCTGCGAGGTAAAAGGAAACTTGACCCACTCTCTGGATATCTTAGTCTGGTAAAGTTCTAGTTTTGCAATGGTAACTGACGCCACTCAGCAATGGGCACTTCTTTGAGTAGTGGTTTCTATGAAAGGAAACTCTCCCCCAGGTAGTGCAGACATAACTTTGGGGTTCGAGAGAATGAAAGAAAGTGCCTGGGATTCATGTCAAAATTGTCACACATATTGCCCAGGCAGGTGAAGACACTCTTATCAAGCATGACATTCCAAGGGCTTAGAGATAACCTCTCAGAAGCCAAGAACAAAGGTCAGACCTCTTCTCGGGCAAGGTTAAATTCTTTACTGCATAGTAAAATCAATTGTAAGATTATTACAAGATTATTTGAAGCTTTTAAGCCCTTTAAAACTATCAGTTGCATTTTTTACTTTAAAACAAAAATCATAACTTATTTTTTACTTCAGTTATATAGCAAATAAAAATAAAGCTAATATTTAACTTTTGCTGGCAAGGAAAAAAAAGAAGGGAGGGAGGCAGTTCATCTGTATGTTCTTACATCTATCTTGCATTTTAACATCATCACTGCCAACAGGCTTTATTTTCTTCTTTAAAATGGGGACATGCTGGGATGCCTGGGTGACTCAGTCAGTTGAGCATCTGCCTCTTGATTTCTGCTCAGGTCATGATCTCAGTTCGTGGGATCGAGCCTTGGAGTCAGGCTCTCCGCTGACAGTGTGGAGCCTGCTTGGGATTCACTCTCCCTCTCTCTGCCCATCCCCCGTTCTCTCTCTCTCTCTCTCTCTCAAAATAAACATTTAAAAATATATTAAAATGGAGAAATGCCACAGACAGAAGGAAATTAATGAGACACACAACTATATGTAATGTGGGATCCTGGACTGGACCCAGGAACAAAATGAACGCTAGGAGTGAAACTGGTGAAATTTAAGTAAGGTCAGCCGTTTACCGTGAAGTATTATTTTTGTGTATTGCGCCAATGCTAATATCCTGGCTTACATTATTGTTTTAATGTTACGGAACTTGGTCTGGATCACCCGGCACAAGAACCAAGTGGCACTCGGAGATCTCGGAAGGCAGGAGGTTTATTTCACACCGGTGGGCTCAGAGGAGATCACTCTCCAGAGGTCCGCACTCCACGTGTAAGCAGAGGGAACAATTTATAGTCTGTCACTTCCACATTCCGCATTAGTAGTAATTTGGTGCCTGGGCAAGCAGGGTCGGAAGAAGAACCTGGAAGGGGAGTCTTCGGTCAGGGACTGGAATTTCCCTATCAGTCCTGCCTGCCATCTTATAACAGATGTTTCCCTATCAATAATTCTGTGAGTTGTTACTATTAGAGAAAAGTTGAGTGAGGGATAAATGTGAAAATCCCGTATTATTCTTGCAACTTTTCTGTAATTCTAAAATGATTTCAAAATAGAAAGTTAAAGGAATTGTCATACATATTGACAAAATTCAAACTGAGCTCAAGAAAAAGCCTGATTTACACTCATAGTCTCATATTCCATTTTATATTCCATCCTTAGAAGCAAACGCTCAGAAAAAGCGTGGTTTCCTTTGAACATAAAGATGTCACTATGGATCCAGGGTCATTAGGATATATAAGCTTGACGTTTTTCCTGTGATGGGGAAGGGTATCACATTCACTTGCTTCCCTCTCTCAAATGGCAAAATGGCAAAGCGAGTTTGTGGAAGGTGGCTCAGGGTAGGGGTCAATGGTCCTTTCTTCCAGTGTTCTCAGTTGGCTTTCTTTTTCTAGCTTTTCCCTTACTATCCAGAAGGATTCTGATGTGGTCACACGGTCTTGCTCGCATCTCCCCTCTAGTTTTCTGCTTGGCCGATCCCAGCACCCCTCCCCGCCCCCCCCCCCCATTCAACAACTCAACATTTGGGTTTTAGCATCTCTTTTCTTCTCCTGCTGTGGAGTCATCTAAAGAATTTCACCTGCTGTGTGTTTCCCACAGGCCAATTAAAATGGGGGAGAGGGGAGGAGGGAAGGAATGAGAAAGGCATAGAAGGAATTAGCAAGTATTAAGCAAAGTCAAGAAGGGTGTCCTTTTAGGTTTTGGAGAAGCCACTGAGATGATCTTTTACAACCTTTTGGGATTATTATCAGGGAGGAGATGAGTGAGTCGATTGGAAACTTGACAAATGTAGGTAGAGAGGGGTCTGGAAAACTGAACTCCGCAGAAGGAAAGACATTAAGAATCCTAAAGCCAGGGGCACCTGGATGGCTCAGTCAGTTGAGCATCCGACTTTGGCTCAGGTCGTGATCTCACAGTTCGGTGTGTGAGTTCGAGCTCTGTGCCACAGCCTTCTTCGGATCCTCTGTCCCCTTCTCTTTCTGCCCCTCCCCCACTCGCGCTCAAATAAACATTAAAAAAAAAAATCCTAAAGCCAAAGGATTAGTCTGGGTCCTTACTACTACCGTGGGCTGCATTTGATTGTAAAGGCAACTGCTGGGGCACCTGGATGGCTCAGTTGCTTAAACACCGACTCGTGATTTCGGCTCAGGTCATGATCTCAAGGTTTATGAGATCAGGCTCCGCTTGGGGTTCTGCACTGACAAAGTGAAGCCTGCTTGGGATTCTCTCTCACTCTCTCTCTGTCCCTCCCCTGCACACTCACACACACATACATGCACACACACTCTCTCTCAACATAAATAAATAAACATGAGCAAATAAATAAAGGCAATTGGCATCAGGGCTAAATATAGTAGTGGTAACTTGAGAACAAGGAAAATCTACCTGAGCTGGGTCATTTTAAAGACCGAGGAGAGGGAACCAGTCAGAGACTCACCGCAGGGTGCAATCACGCGCCTTGAAAAAGCAGGGCTCATACAGGAATCTCAAAGCACGCTAGCTACCGACTTCAATTAGTGAGACCATCGCTTCCTACAGACAAAGGAAGAAACTGAGTCAGAAAGGTCACCAGGCCCCTTCAGTCATACCAAGAATCACCTGCTGAGTGGCTCCTATTTCCAATTTGTCATTTGAATCAATTGACCATTTCCAAACGAAAAGGGGACGCTAGAGCGGTGCTTTGAGCGAATGTGGGCTTCTGTTTTTTTGTTCGGAAGCAAGGGCGGCTGAATTCCTTTTAAGACAGAATACTGTTCGAAGAGTTATTATTCAATGGAATGTATGGAGATACATTAAAATCCCCTCTAAGATACCTGCCAGAACACACAGATAAGCCTACAGAGCTTAACAGCCCAAGTGGGTCCTTTTGTCCTCCGTCATTAACCTTGCATACAGAAGAAAACAAAACAAAGCAACAAATATGTCACATACAGTCATAAAGTTTTAGTATCTGGAACGGCCTTCAATAATCTTAGATCTGTTAGCTCTGGTCACACCACTTTGATGAAACCCACTCTCATTATTGGTTCACACCCTCATTTAGCCTTCCGTGTTCCTGTTGTAGTGATAGGCTATACCACATGATCTAGCAATGTTGTCACACTGTATTTACACTCTTTTTTAAAAATCTTTTTCAGGAGTGCCTGGGTGGCTCAGTCGGTTGAGCAGCCGACTTCGGCTCAGGTCATGATCTCACGGCCCGTGAGTTCGAGCCCCGCGTCGGGCTCTGTGCTGACAGCTCAGAGCCTGGAGCCTGTTTCGGATTCTGTGTCTCCCTCTCTCTCTGACCCTCTCCCATTCATGCTCTGTCTCTCTCGGTCTCAAAAATAAACGTTAACAAAAGTTTTTTTTTTTCAGTATTTGTTTATTTTGAGAGAGAGAGTGCAAGCGGGGGAGGGACAGAGAGAGAGGGAGACACTGAGTCCAGAGCAGGCTCCAAGCTCTGAGCTGTCAGCACAGAGCCCAACGTGGGTCTTGAACTCATGAACCGCGAGATCATGACCTGGGCCGAAGCCGGACGCTTAACCGACTGAGCCACCCAGGCGCTCCATGCTCTTTGTGTTTGTTTGTTTATATATTTATTTTGAGAGAGAGAAAGCTCGAGTAGGGTTGGATCAGAGAGAGGAGAGAGCGAGAATCCCAAGCAGGCTCTGCAACGACAGCACAGAGCCCGATGTGGGGCTGGAACCCAAGAACTGTGAGATTATGAGCTGAGCCGAAGTCAGGTGCTCAACTGACTCAGCCACCCAGGTGCCCCTGTATTTACACTTTTTTGCTCCTTGGGTATTTCGAGTTAAACAACACCACGTTTGCCAGTGGCCCATGTATTTATTACGTTTGGAAAGGGGGAATATCTTGTGAATGATGAATGCAAATCTCTTTTTGCTAACAAGACTGTAAACTCCAGGAGGGCCATGCCTCGGTCTTATTTTCTCCTATCACTACCTCCCAGAATTTCTGGGTACACTGAGAACAATGCACACTGTTGGCATGATTTCACAGGATTAAGAGACACTGGTAGAGGCCAGCAATGAAGTGACACAAGGTTTCAGCTAACTCATGAAACAAGGTGGCTTAATTTGAATATATATTTCAAATAAAAAGGTGCCTGTGTGAGACTCATATATTCCATTCAGCCCCAGCAAAAGCCTCGTTCAGGTGATGGCTGCCTGGTGAATGAGTATCTTTTCCCTTATCCCCCAACACACCTCACAAAACCTGCTTCAGAAAATAAGGAACAGGGGCAGGGCACCTGGGTGGCTCAGTCGGTTAAGCATCCCACTTGGGCTCAGTTCATGATCTCGTGGTCCGTGGGTTCGAGCCCCGCGTCGGGCTCTGTGCGGACAGGTGGGAGCCCGGGGCCTGCTTCAGATTCTGTGTCTCCCTCTCTCCCTCTGCCCCGCCCCCACTCGCACTCTCTCTCTCAAAAATAAACATTAAAAAGAAAATAACAAACATGTTTCCTGCTCAGAAATTCAAAGCCCATCATACCAGCTTGAATCGGTCTCATCTGTAGGAGGAGACACGAAATATATCCTAAATGTGTCCCCCAGGACCCCTAGTGCACATGAAGCGCCCTTGAGAATTTGCAGTCAGTGGCCTCAAACCTCTCATTCAAAACCCCCATTTGTAGTTCTTCAGACAGGTCAGACTTTCTTGATTCTGGGCTCTGCACACGCTTCTCTCCTAGGCGGAACTCCCTTTCCCCACCTCCTTGCCTATTTCAAGGGTCCCGCCTTCAGAACACTTTCCCTGAGACCCTCCCCCAAACAGTTCGCATTAGATACAGTTCCTTTGCCCTTCGGTGCTCTATGACAGAATGGATCCCCTAGCGTCTGGCACCCGGTAGGTGTTTAATATTTGTTCACAAAAAGGAATGAAATTTGGGGCGCCTGGGTGGCTCAGTTGGTTAAGCGTCTGACTTTGGCTCAAGTCACGATCTCCAGACTTGAGAGTTTGGGCGCCGCCTCCGGCTGGCTGACGGGCGGGGCAGAGCCTGCTTGGGTTTCTCTGTCTCCCTCCCTCTGCCCTTCCCCTACTCACGCTTTCTTTCTCGGTCAAAATACATAAATAAACTTTAAAAAGAAGGAATGACATTTGTAGAAAATCAGTATGAATTCTGGACTGTATTATATTTGTCAATGCACAACTTTTAAATGAGGTTTTCCCAATCGGTTCCTTTATTAATTTCTTCATCCATTCCTTCACTCAAAAAAATTAACTCAGTGCTTATTAATGGACTAGACAGCATGCTAGTCATTTCGAACACAGTGATTAGGAAGACATGGTTCCTGACCTCCAAGGTTTGCCTTGGCAATGTAGTGAAAAGTTCTCTTTCTCACTCCCAAAGTTTTGAGATCAGAAACATACATTTGGGGGCACCCGGCTGGTTCAGTCAGTAGAGCACGCTACTCTTGATCTCAGGCTCGTGAGTTAAAGCCCCACATTAGGGGTAGAGCTTAGTTTCAAAAATCTGTTGGGGGGCAGCTACGTGGCTCAGTCGGTCAAGCGTCCGACTTTGGCTCAGGTCATGAGCTCACCGTTCGTGAGTTTGAGCCCCACGTCAGGCTCTGTGCTGACAGCTCAGGGCCCGGAGCCTGCTTCGGATTCTGCGTCTCCCTCTCTCTCTGACCCTGCCTGCTCGCACTCTGTCTCTCTCTCTCAAAAATAAATTAACATTAACAAAATTAAAAAAAAATTTTTTTAAAGAAACTTTTGTTTTTTTTTTTAAGTTACTTTAAATTTTGCAATTCTAGTCGAATAGCTGCTAAGGACTGCATAGACCTATTTATTACTTCTATGTGGTTTTCTGGTTTGGTATCATATGGCCAGCCAGGTCTTGCCATCGAAAACGGAGCCTGGATTTGGACATATATCCTCTAAGTTCAGACAGTGAGGCAGCCAATTTAGCTAATTCATGCCAAAAATTAGCTAAAAACATTCTCAGTGCCTAGAAGAACAGCTTGACTGGTGAATCACCATATGATGTAGGTGAGTCACATAACCTTTATGTCTGGGGTTCCTTAGCTGTAAATTACAGAGATGCTAGGACTATAATGAATGACAGACACAGTGCCATAGTGCAAGAATACCATACCAATTATTTTATTGTCCCTAAATTTAATCTGTTTTATACATTCTTATTTTCACATGTTAGAAAATAGAGTTGACCTGACTGCCTGAGTAGATGTGTTAGAGAGCCACTTGATTGGCAGGGTTTATGAATACAATTTCCACAATGGTAACACAGCGCCAATTTCTCCAATTATCTCGGTGCCATTACCCATATACTTCTGATTTAAACACAAGGAGTAACCGTGTAGAGAGTGGAAGACATTGAGATAATGTATACAAATGTTTTTGAGAGTCATGGGAATGACCACGAAACTTTACAAGGGAATTTCATCACTGGATATCCCTGATTAATCAGATACTGGTCCAGAAGTGTTTCATTTTGTATAAAACGAACCCACAATTAGTCCAGTAAACTCTAATTAGAGGAATGATTCCTTGGGCCTACAGAGAGGGTTTATACTTTTTGAAGCTCTTTCATGTACGTTTACTCATATGATCCTTGCAACAATCTTCTGAGGTAGGTGGAGAGGGATTATTATCCCTCATGTATTAATCTTTTTGTTACATTTTATTTTACATATTATTTACATATATGTATTATATACATATAAATAATATTTACCTATTATTATATACCTAACCAAATCTTGCTTTATAACCCAGGCTTAGCATAACTTAATTCTTATAGACCACATAACATAATCAAATGACAAACAAACAAAAAACCTAGATGAAAGAAAAACAGGTTTTTCCAGATGAGTTAGGTCATTCTCTTAATGATTCACACAGGCCTTTGTTAAATTTCTACTAGGAAATCTATGCACAATGTCTATGTAACAAAAAACGAGATGATTTTTCATAAGTTCTTCTCCAATTCAGATTAATTTTATGGGGAAGAATTAGGCTCTTTTGTTTTGAAAAGAAGTTCCTCTGGAAAAAAAGTAATTTAAGTTCCTCTGAAACATCAGTAAGTGTTCATGAACATACTTATATGTTCTTCGCTCCTCAATACAACTGTCAGAAATCTGGCAGAAGCAGAGCCTAATCGCTGCCAAACAAAATTCCAATATTTAATGAGAAAATACATTTTTGATGCTTTAGCCAAAAACGCAAAGCCCCTTATATAAGCTAATGGAATTAAAAAGAAATCCCTCGTACCTGGCAATGGAATAAAGTTAAAGAAATGCAGTGCACAGACTTAAAGAAAAGTAACTGGCAAAACTTTATGTAACGAATGGACGTCGGTAATTTTGTATGTGCAGCAGTCCCCCCTTATCCGCGTGGGATACGTTCCGAGGTCTTGATGCTTGAAACTGCGGATAGTACCCAACCCTAAATATACTATGTTTTTTTCCTACACCTACATACCTATGATCAAGTGTAATTTATAATTTAGGCACAGTAAGAGATTAATAATAAAGAACAATGATAACAAGACTGTAATGAAAGTTATGTGAATGGAGTCTCTCTCAAAACATCTTTTCTTCCCCACTCAAAACATCTTGTTGTACTGTGCTCGCCCTGCTTCTTGTGATGGAAGGTGATAAAATGCCTATGTGGTGAAACGAAGCGAGGGGAATGACGTAGGCATTGTGACGTAGCCTTACTGACCTTCTGATGATTCGTCGGAAAGAGAGTCATCTGTTTCCAGACCACAGTTGACCACAGGTGACTGAAACCGTGGGAAGGGAAACTGAGTAAGGGGAGACTACTGGAAAATATATCTTTCGAATACTGAATAAAGTTTATTATTCAATATTCAATAAAGTTTATTGAAACGAAACTTAGATTTTGGAGCGAGATCATTGTTTAAATACTATTAACCTCAATTGAGTATACTCTAGCTGTGTTTTGTTTTGTTTTTTTCAAATTTAAACTCCTTTGGGAAACTTTGAATGGGGAAAACAATGATCAGAGTCTGGTTTCTCTTAGATTTTTATTCCTTATTTGTTTTGAACCAGTATCCTTCCAATATTTATTCATAAGCCAAAGTTAACAAGTATAGGCCCAGGCAAAAGAGTTTTTATGCTGTCATCATTAATTATGCTGCATACAACGTCTTGGAAATCTCAAATTAACCAGGATAAGATTGGGGGAAAAAAACACCTCTGAGCAGACCAAACCTATAGAAGCCAGATGTCCAGTTTATGTATTTGTTATAAGCAAATTAGCGGTTCACAGGAATAGAACAGAAAACCACCGACTTTCATCTAGCCTGAAGACTTCAATTTTGGTTACAGTTAAAGAGACCAATAGTGACCTATGAGTGTGGATTTCTTCAACTCGAAAGGCTTGACGCCACTAGAGGAAAAAAGAATTCAGAACTGCTAGTTATTAACATTAGAGAGGCTTCCGACTTCATCGCAGAGTAACTGTTCACATTTCATTGAAACTTTGGCTCTTTCTACAAGTGCAGGTCTGTTCTGTACCATTTCAAGTGATTGCTGTCACACTAAGTGCTTACGAGTGTGTCGAGTGGGTCTTCGAATCTTTAACTCTTCCACGGCTTGATTGGAGGATAGTTTAACGGCACGGGCAGCGTGGGGCTATTCTGAATTTAGCAGTGAAAGGGCTGAAGATTTATACTCATAAAATTCAAAGAGTACTGTATGCAAGAAAGTTTTGTTGAAAAGTAGAATCAGAAGGGACTTTCAGGATGTATTTTGTGTCGCGTTTTGCTAACAGGAGAAAATACAGGACTGGATCAGCACTAAGTTAGAAGGAAAAGAAAGGTGAGGAGGACAGTCATTTGTAGAGGGCTGGGCCAATTTGATTTACAGGTTTCAGCCATTTAATTCTTTCTGGATTCGGACCCCTTACGATATCCCAGTGATTTCCAAACTTTAGCCTGCATCAGAACCACCTAGAGGGCCTGTTAAAACACCGAAAGCTAGGTCAAGCCCCAGAATTTCTGATTCAGGAGGTTTGAGATGGGGCCCACACATCTGCATTTCTAACAAGCTCCTAGCTGACGCAGATGCTGATCCCTGGACCACACTTTCACAACAAGCCATCCATATACCATGCAGTTAGCCTACTAACCGCATTATATATATATATATATGTACACATACATCTATATATACAATTTCTTTGTATTAAATAAACTGTGCCCAATGTGAGGCTTAAACTCATGACCTCAAATCAAGAGCCGCATGCTCTACCGACTGAGCCAGCCAGGTGCCCCTAGCCTACGAACTTTTAGTAAGTACCACATTTATTCTGTCATCTATAAGCAAACTACAAATGATATAGTGAGAACATAGTTTTGGGTTTGTGTTTTTTTAAGATTTTGAAGTAATCTCTACACCCAATGTGGGGCTTGAACTTACAACCCCGAGATCAAGAGTCACAGGTTCTACCGACTGAGCCAGCCAGGTGCCCCAAGAACATAGTTTTAAAGTATTTTTATTTTATGTTTGGAGGGAGAGAGAGCGCGCACAAGCATAGGGGGAGAAGGGCAGAGGGAGAGAGAGAATCCTAAGCGGGCTCCCCGCTCAGGATGGAGCACGAAACGGGGCTCAATTCCACAACCCTGGGACCACGACCTGGGCCAAAATCAAGAACCGGATGCTCAATCAGAGCCATCCAGGCACCCCTTTAAGTATTTTTAAGTATTAGCTCTGAGGGGTTTATTTACACTAATTTTCAAAGAGGGGAAAGGGGGAATAAAGTTGCCTTTAATTCTTGTGTAGATGTCCATTAAAATTTAGCAATAGTGGGCAGTTAAAAATTCAGTGCTTGTAAAAAATGTTCTAATTACAGGAGAAATGACACAACGGCTAGGATTTGTTCTAGAATATGCAAGTGAACCAAGGATGGGGGATGGGGGAATCCCAGATGAAACGAGATGGGCAAAGTGTTGATATTTATTGAGGCCGAATGAGGAGTGCCATGGGATTAGCTCTGCTTTCCTATTTTTGTGTAAGTTTGAAAACTTCTGTAAGAGAAAGCTTTTTTAAAAATTTTGTTTTTGGTGTCTTCTTTGGGGCTTGAACTGTAAGAGAAAGCTTTGAAAATTCACATCTTTATCAATATTCACTGAGAGTATAGTTGACACGTATGAAGAAAGGTAGGCTGCATTTAAATGGTTTGTTCGAGATTTATTATGGTGACTGTATTATCCCTTGGGACAAACAGGTCACTCTTTGTGGGGAGGGGGTGTTACTATAGTTCATGTTTTTATACATCTTCAAAACTGTGCTTTTCATGCACAGACAGAATTCTACAAATTAATATGAAAACAGATGTCTGTTTTAACATGCCATGACTTGATGCGTACCTTGATGCCTGGTCCAATGGCAGAAAATATATGTTATAGTTGAGTTTCATTTGCCTATTTTTAAGAAGGCTATTTCAGCTTCTCTGAGAAAGTAAAATAAATACAAAGTAATATGGTACCATTTTAAAGAATAGTGCTTTATTGAATAAGTTTTATTCACAGAAAAATAAGCTTTAATCTATGATGACTGCCAGATTATACAGTGGAAAGCAATTTTCTTAGTTTTCCATACTGATGGAAAGGTTTCTACTAAATGAAAAAAGCCATAAAATTATATTCACAAATATAGCACTCTATCTCAAAACATTTCACATGATTATTCACAACACTAATACAATGACATAAGAACCTGTCATTCTGTCAGATTAGATAAAATATAACAGTAATGAAAAAAATGCAAAATCTTCTAATAAAAATTACATTAAAGCCTTTATTACAGCAAATTGAAAATGCAAATTTGTTACTAAGCATAGAGAAAATGACAAAATATATAATCTTAAATGTTACATTAATGATACACAATAAGAATGTAGTAAGTGCCAAAAAAAACTATATGCATATCTGCAAACATTAGTCATCAAAATAGAATCTTACCACCCAAAACATTAATGTAGTATTGTACAATTTGAAGATATATGTATTTAAGATTGTCCTATGGTATTAGTCATAAAGTGTCATTTAATATGTAGTGAAAGCTACGGTATAGAAGAAAGAAGAGTTGAAAAAATAAACATCTGAGACCTCCCAGGAGAGGTAACTTGAAGTTTTTCACCTTCAAACTATGTCCCAGTCTGGGCTGCCACTAATTAGCTATACAGCTTTGAGTAAATCACTTCACTTTTGAGCCTCAGCTGCCTCACCTGCGAAATGAGGGGGATGAATCAGATACTCTCTAAGGTCACTTCTAGCTCTGACCCTCTATGATTCTATTAGGCCGCTAATGAAATTCACATTGTGCTAAGTGTACAAGAGTCAAACTGAAACTGATTATGAAAGTGGGAATAAGCCAGTTGTTTCTATGAGGAAAGCTCACCTGAATTTGATAAGAACAGTTTTTTCAAATTTTTTAAAAAAGGAACTTAAATATTTTTAAGGACTTGACCTATTTATTATAATTTACATCTTAACTATGAGAAACACCAAAAAAGAGGAGTTAAGAGTCACTGAAAGAGTTATCATCTAAGCGGTGGCCCAAATTTCCAGAGTCAAGGCAAACCCATGATGGGCGAGGGTGTGCTAGGAAGGGAATTAACATTTGTAGCAGGTATTTTACATACACAGTCTCCCCTGAATTCTCATAATTTTGTAAGGTAGGTGAAGAAATAGCTCTTTTTAATCTTTAAAAAAAAATGTTCATTTATTTTTGAGAGACAGAAGAGAATGCAAGCAGGGAAGGGGCAGGGAGAGGGGGAGACAGAGAATCCCAAGCAGGGTTCCACACGGTCAGCGGAGAGCCCGATGCGGGGCTCGAACCCACAAACCGTGAGATCACGACCTGAGCCGAAACTGAAAGTCAGACACTTAACTGCCTGAGCCACCCCAGCGCCCAGCTCTTTTTTTACAGCAGAGTTGGCTAAAAATAACTACCTCTGTCAAATATCCCCTCATTTTCTTATTTCTCTAGGGGAAATGAAAAGCCTACCCTAGCTCTCCCGTTCCTCCACCCCTTCCCCCTCCTATTCAGCACCTGGGTAATCAGGACACAAATCGACGATTTGGGCCTAAGGAGTCCCACACGTGCAACTAATGGCGTGATGGCAGTCTCCATTCAGAGAGTTCAAAATTCCAATTTTATCCACTAGAATGAAAACGGGAACAGAACCACCAAGATTTAAATAATGCAACAACAAAAACAAGATCATAACATGCAGGGCCAAATCATATTATGCACACCCATTACACCCACCCTACCCCACCTCAGCCCCTAGTCAAAAGGGAAAACAAACCCAAAAAATCCAAATTTAGCACTGAAGGCAACACAAAACCGTTAATTAAGAAACTGGGAGTTTACTTTATAAACATTAAACCCATTTTTCAAAAATTGAAACAAGGCTTTTGATCAGCACACCAAATTATTACGAATAAAGAGAACTACTTATCACGGAACGACTCTTCACGTGACTGAAATGTAGTAAAATAGGTGGTGACTTCTTAATCTTTAGCGTAGACTCTAGAGCAGAAAAGGAATGTCTACATGTAGATATGGAGACCTATTTTGGGAAAGGGGAGGCACAGATTTGGATCTGGTTGTATTTGTGACCTTGCGAGTGATCATTTTTTTTGCACAACCGGGTGGAAAGGGTCCAGTGCTTTTTATAGTGAGAACACAAACATCGGTAAGTCTTTAAAAAAATTTGATTAGAAGTTGGAGTGTGGAGTGATTTCAGGGTCTGAAGCAACAGCGTTTCTAAACAATTCTTAAAATAAACTTGTTAGCCACATCAGCTTCATGCATTACATTTCACAGCTCACGGGGAGAAAAAAAAGGTCTTTCTTAACTCTAAACATACAAGTTTTAAAAAGAAGAGTTTTAAATGAACTGAGGCTCCCAGAACAGGAAAAGCCTTATGTTAAAACAATTCAGTCCTTGGCCAACAACTAGATTGAACTAACTACCTGCCTCGGAGCTGACACGTTCTGGAAAACGCATTTAAAACACGTTAACACTTTTCTCCCCTTATCATTTAAATCCCAAGCTTAGACTACATATGTAAAATTTAACTTAATGAGTATATAACTACACCTGAGAGGATGTGCAGAAGGTAAAGAAGTGGGAACTTACACAACGGAACAAGAACAGGGCAGTCAGTATTTAATTTAAAAAGTTCTCACTGAAATTCGCAATGCCTTAAATGAGTATCACTGAAAATTGTCATCGACAGAGGTTAGGAGAACATGACGGTACTCTTTCTCTTAGAATATACAATGAAAACAGAACTTTGAAATTTCACTCTCAAATGTTTCTCTGCAGTAAAATGCCTCACTCACCTCTGTGACAGGTCAGTTTAAGAATCCTATTAAGAAAACCCTGGGTGTTCTAGGAAGCACTGTTAAACTTCCATTTTTTTATCTATAGACTCCTATTCAAGTTTTATTTTAAGATTTAAGCAAGTATTCTCGCTTTCCTGTCAATATTTTACAATTTCCAAGAGATTTTAAGGATCTTGAGAGAACATTTCAGAAGTATCCACTACTATTACTAATCAAGAAAAGAAAACAATTAGGTCAAGACTTGACATTTTGTCCTATATACATCTTAATTATCCTAACAGTAAAAACGCACATGAAACTTTAAGATACAAGACGATATGGGAACCTCAACACAGAAAGCTGTCACTCTAACTACAAGCAGTGTACAAACATGCGTCTACTTTTTCCTACATAAGCTGACAGATGTTTAAAATACTGGGTTAACAAAGATCTTTTAGTAAAGTGACTTAGGCAGGCTTAAACTAGCAAGGATTAAGGCTGAATCCTTACTAATTAATTGGAAGATCTGAGACATATTTTATATTTCATTTTACAAAATCAGGAATATTTATTTTGAAACAAGAGAAGAAGACATGGTCTACCTGTCAGAAAACTACCACTCAGAAATATTTTTCATCCACAAAGCAGGAAAAAACATAAAAACATTTAAATTTCACATTGGCACCAAAAAGGTTAACTGCTCTGCCTTCCTGGATTAGAAAAACTAAAGCTGAGCAATAAGTAGTTTTGCAGGCGTTTGAACATGCCTAAGCCTTTAAATCAGTAAAATACTTTCTAAAAATTCTGATTACAAAAGTAATACATACTTATAAAAAATTCAAACAGAACAAAATGAAAAAAAAAAAAAAAAAAGAAAGAAAGTGAAAGGCCCCTGCAAACCCACCCCCCACCCCGGGACCCACCCCTTCCCATCAAGAGAAACCACAATTAACAATTTGATGCATCATCTTTTCAAATCTTTTGTTCTATACAAATACAAAACACACACACTTTCATCTGGCTCATTCTATACATAGTGTTTTGCCACTTCCTTTTACACTTAATGTAGCTCTGACATCTTTCCATGTCAGTACGTGTTGGCTACATGCTATTCTATCCTTAAATACCCTTTTGAAAATGGCAAAATCATTTTTTAAAATCACCCACCCAAGCACGTGTGTGTAATTTTAAAAGAGAATGGACAGAATCCTAAAACACAAAGACAAACGTCTAAAAATAATCTCTATCTTTCCACCAGTGTGGAACAGTTCATTCCTTTTTCACACAAAACAAATTATGTGATTGGGGAGATTAACTCTAATCTCCACGTTTACACAGAATGCTCCATTTGTTAAGCCTATATGAAAAGAATGAGAAATTCAGTTGATTAATTCACTTACACTTAGAAACCAAGTTAGTGTACTACAAATACACACTGCAGTCAGTTACAATATGATGCTTAGCCTAGCTTTCAATTAAATAACAGTAAAAAAAATAAGATATATAACATAGCTAATATCTCCCCCAAATCCAATCCAGAAATTCATATTTTAGATTACAAACTAGAGCAGCGTACTTTACATTTTGTCTACTTGGTAGCAAATGTTAATGGCATTCAATGCTGATTACTTAAAGTCGGTTCACATCACACACTCAATCAGGGTAATGAGAAGAACATAATGCGCCTAACTGTAGAGTTAGATTAAGACATAAAAATTTTTTGCTTGAAAGTAATGATTGTGTAGCACATGGGACATTTGTCAACTGCTTCAGCACATTGTTTACAAGTGACCAGATGTCCACAAGGAATAAAAACCACAGCAATATTTCTATCCATACAGATTTTGCAAAGCTTCTCCTCTTGCAGGAGCCTTAGCTGCTCTTCGGCACTAATCTCTGCACAAAGAGAAAAGAAATGGGTTAATTTTAGACTTCCTTAGCTGCCGACATTGACTGAAACAACGTGAACCCCTACTACGTGCCAGGCACCAATCAGGTGCTGGGAGACAGGAAGACTCACGTGGGACACCTGTTCCTGAGTAGCTGGTGTGCCGGGGGAGAGAAGGACGGGAGCGGAGGCTGTGCAGGGAAGCACAAAGTACAGAGTGATAAGTGCTATAATAAACTATGTATAAAGGACTCTGGGACAAGATGAGAGGCCAAGTTCTTCTGTTCAGATGCACCGGGGAGGGCTTCCTGGGCTGGTGGCTGCGCGGTGGGGACCTGGGTGATGTGGAAGAGTGACATTTACACATGGCCGGTGACTTGCCCAGCAGAGAAGCGAGGGTGAAGTAAAAGAAGGGACACATGGAAAGGCTATGGCTCACCCCGGAAGCGGAAGCAGAAGCGGACGGATGGGTCTGAGGGACACTTCTGAAGTGAGACTAGGAGGATTTGGTGATTGACTAGATGGCTGGGGTGGGTGGGGGAGAAAAAATATGAAACGGGTTGATTGTAAGACTTCTAGTGTGGCTGGCAAGGGGAGGGGAATGCCAAAAGGAAATCTAGAAGGAGGTACTGGCTTGGCATTTTTCAAGTTATTTTTGAGATGTCTGCAGGGCATCCGTACATAAAATGTCACTGGACAGCCATGTTTTGAGGTCTGAAGTCAGGGCTAGAGACAGAGATCTGGGTGACATCAGCACACAGGTGGCACTAAGGTACTTGCTTAATTCAGCTTTTCCCAAACTAGGTTTTGTGAAATGTTAAATATGTTACAAAAATGTGTTTTGTGGCCGTAGTAACTGTAATGACCACAACCTCAATGATGGCAGCAGTTAACAATAATACAGTACTTATTACTATGTGCTAGATACTATTCCAAAGGCATTACGTATTTTAACAATCTTTGTAATCTTTGTATACGTGTGGTTTCCAAATCTGGCCTCACATGAGAATCACTTGGGGCATTTTTAAAAAATGTTTCTTCTATTTTGAAAGAGAAAGAAAGCTTGAGCAGGGGAAGAGCAGAGAGGGAGGGAGGGAGAGAGAATCCCAAGCGGGCCCCGTGCCATCAGTACAGAGCCAGACGTGGGGCTCGATCCCACTGAACCGTGAAATTATGACCTGAGCAGAAATCAAGAGTCTGACACTTAACTGACTGAGCCACCCAGGAGCCCCAGGGCATTTTTAAACACTAGATTGCTAGGCTCCATTCACTAAATCTAAAATTTCTAGGGTTGGTTTTATTTTTTATTTTGTTCTGAAATTAAAGTATGCAAAAAGAAACAGGTACGGTTTTATACAACAACAATTTCTGGGCTTGCACACACTGGCGATTGGGAACCACTGCTATGAAGTACAGGACAGTACAACACAGTGTATGTCCCTCTTAGAAAATCACAATGCATGTCCCTATTTAACTACAGAGCTCCTTTGTCACCACATTCCTTTTAACATGCTGGGGAATACTATTTTGAAAACAAGTCTGGGAAACAGTGGTTGAGTTTCATTCAATAAGTATTTACTCAACACTTAACTAGGTTCTAGGGACTAGAGATACAATAATTAACATATCTAGACCCCAGGCCCCTAATCGTTCATAGACAAGAAACACAAGTAGACAGGAAATTATAAGAGCGTAAGGATAAAGGCAATTACAATGTGTTATCAAGAACACAGGAAAGGTGCGAGCGTGTGCTGGAGTGTGTGCACACACACATAAATGGAAGGCCTCCTGGAGGAAATGATACTTAAACTGGGTCCTAAAGGATGAGGAGTTAACTAGGAAGGAGAGAGAGAGAAGGCCCTGGGGGATGGAGGCGGTGGGAGAAGAGTGTCTAGGCAGGGGAAATGGCATAAGCTGGCTCCAGGAGGAGGGATGGAACCAGACGTGCAAGTACACGGGTAAGGCTTGGGAAGAGAGTCACAGGGAAACAGCATGACAAGAGGCTATAGAAGGTTAACAGGGGCCCAGTCGTGGAGATTTGGAAACCCATGGGGCGCCTGGGCCGCTCAGTTGGTTAGGCGTCCAACTCTTGACCTTGACTCAGGTCATGACCTCACAGTTCTGGAGTTCGAGCCTCGTATCAGACTCTGCGCTGAGCATGCAGACCCTGCCTGGGATTCTCTCTCTCTCTCTCTCTCTCTCTGCCCACCCCCTGCTCATGCTCTCTCTCTCAAAATAAATAAACATTAAAAAGAAAGATTTGGCCACCCATGTAAAGGAGTTTGGACTTGTTCCTGAGGACGCTGGGAGCCAGGAGGAGAGAGAGAGGAGGAGATTTGCGCTTTGGAGAGGTATGCCTGACTAGGGGAGGAGGGAAAGTATTATTTAATCTCTTTCTCCTTCTTCTTTTTTTAAATCTCTTTCTTCTTAAAAAGCAACCTAGAGGGCATAATCAAACCTATGCTCAAACATAGAATGCATCAGAGATAAGATCAAGTGCCTGTCCTCAAAAAGCTTAGTCTAATGGGCAGGACAGAAAACAATGTTACAAATGCTCTAATAGCAGGTAAAATCGAGAAGAGGGAGCTTCAGAACGCTACTCTGGGTATGGGGGTAAGCCTGAAAGAATGACCTCTCAGTGGAACTGGGAAGGAGGAGTTCACAAGATGGATTTAAGGGTGAGAAGGGATGGGGAGGTGTTTAACGGGGACAGAGTTTCGGTTGTGTAGATAAGAAGAGCTATGGAGAGTGGGTGCACAATGTCAATGTACTCAAAGTACTATTGAACTGTATACTTAAAACCTTAAACTTTTTTAAGTTTATTTATTTAGAGGGGAGTACATGAGCACAAGTGGGGGATGGGCAGAAAGAGAGAGAGAGAGAGAGAGAGAGAGAGAGAGAGAGGATCTCAAGCAGGTTCTGTACTCCTCACCAAGTGTGACGTGGGGCTCGATCTATTGACTGTGAGATCATGACTTTAGCCGAAAGCAAAAGTTGGAGGCTTAACTAAGCCATCCAAATGCTCCATAAAAAATTTTTTTAAGGAACGCTGGGGGCGCCTGGGTGGCTCAGTCAGCTAAGCAGCAGACTCTGGCTCAGGTCATGACCTGACCTCTGGGTTCACGAGTCAGAGCCCGCACAGGGCTCTCTGCTGTCAGCACAGAGCCCACTTCAGATCCTCAGTACCCCTCGCTCTCTCTCTCTCTTAAAAAAATAAGGAAACCTGAGTTTTATTCCCAGCTATCTGAATGACACTGGGCAACAGCATAACTAGCTTCAGTTTTCTCACTGAAGCGATGAAAGTTATTATATGATCTTTCAGGTTCATTCTGGCTCTGATGGTTTGTGATTCCATTTTACAGACCACAGGAGAATGAAATGTGAGGCCTACCAACCACTGTTATCATCAACCTTCTGTACCTCGTTTTGGCCTGATGTACAGCCACTTAACTCAGATGGTTTTACCCCCTCAGACCAATAGTTTACCTCTGAAAATTATAGTTCATTCAAGCCTTAAGGCAACTATCGGATTCTACATCCTTCACTTCGTGCCTTTCCCCTTCAACTTTCTACAAGGCTTTCTTCTAGGTCAGGAGGTTCCTGGCACGTGAACTATGAAGGCAAGACCTAGATAACTTTGGATGGTATTTGCTAATATTTTTACCACATTATTTAAAACTTTCTAGAATATGGGGCACCTGGCTGAGTCGGTGGAGCAACTCTTGATTTCGGGGTTGGCAGTTTGAGCCCCATGCTGGGTACAGAGATTACTTAGAAAAAAAAAAAAAAACTTAAAAAAACCCATTTCTAGAATAAATTGATGTTACTCATGTTACTATCAGAGCAGATCCATGTGGACAGGTTGATAAGAAATATGTATGGTAGTTGATTTTTATATACAGTAATACATACATAAAGGTTAAAATAAGCACTTTAGAAGTAAAGGGCTTTACAGCACACTATGTAATCTTGAAAAAGAAAGAATGAAAGATACTATTTGGTACTATTTTTAGAAGACCATTTACTAGGACATTCTCTGTCACACAGCCATTGGGATAAAAGCCAGCACTGGATGCAGGATTTCTCGGTAAGCAATACAGTGTAGTTTTTCTAATAACTTCCACCTGCTCGACTTCAATTAGACCTGCCTTCTATTTTGTATAAAGATTCCTAGCGCCAGTCTTTCCTCCTCAGGCTTTGAGAAGAGGAATATGCAGCAGCCCTAGTGTGAGAAGACGGCCTGTATCAGTGACCCTGCCTCGCAATTTAGTGAGACTAAGGAGAGGTCAATTCCTGCCTCTGAGAGCTGCCCTTTGCTCAGACCCTGCTTCCCACACCATCCTAGCTTGCTGTGGTCTCAGTGATTATAGGAGCCGCCAAGGCCTCCTGCTGGCTAGAAAACAGACACTCCCCAGTGCACTCTGTCCCTGCCACCCACTGCTACACCCCACTAACTCATTCTGTTGCATTCATCGCCTTCAGGTGTAAAAGGTAACACTTCAACTGTCAAACTTGAGTTATGGTTAAGACGCAAGGAAAAATGATACAATCACTTGAATTTCTATTGCAGTAGAAAGATGACTGAGTCAGTGGTCCATTTTACCATCTCCAAGACAAGTGGAGCTATTACAGGTTTTAAATAAACGCATCGTTAGGAAAAGGGTGGTAAGCTTTCTGCTGCATGTTTTATATCAACTGATCTAATTTTATTTTTTTTTATTTTTTTTTTTATAATTTTTTTTCAAAGTTTATTTATTTTTGGGACAGAGAGAGGCAGAGCATGAACGGGGGAGGGGCAGAGAGAGAGGGAGACACAGAATTGGAAACAGGCTCCAGGCTCTGAGCCATCAGCCCAGAGCCTGATGCGGGGCTCGAACTCACAGACCGCGAGATCGTGACCTGGCTGAAGTCGGACGCTCAACCGACTGCGCCACCCAGGCGCCCCTCAACTGATCTAATTTTAAAAGCCATTAAAATCATACTGGTTTTTGACTGAGGTAATTATCTGAATAATGTTTTAGAAGCATTTGAAATAACTTAAAGATCAAAAAGGTCTATTTTTTTAAGTAAGCTCCACACCCAAAATGGGGCTTGAACTCAGAACTCTGAGATCAAGAGTTACATGTTCTTCCAACTAAGTCAGCCAGGCACCCTAAAAGGGTCATTAATGTAAAAAAAAAAAATTAGTAAACTTTAAGGTTTATTAGCACTGGGAGAATTTTCAACCTTTGGAAGAGGTGGTTAACAGCTCAGAGAACAAAGATTATTATTATTTTTTTATTTTTTAGAGGGAGAGAGATAGTCCCAAGTAGGCTCCACACTCAGCGAAGAGCCCAACGCGGGGCTTGATCCCATGACCCTGGGATCAAGAGTCGGACACTCAACCAACTGAGCCACCCAGGCACCCCTCAGAGACCAGTGATTATCACAACGTAACTCAGTACCCAAAATGTATTCACAATTTGAAACCTTTTAACCTTCAATGTTGCTGTCAAACACTAGAGTAGCTATCATCCTTAAAGAAGGAACCTGTATTTTTAATTTTTTTTCCTAAAGGGAGTTCATATGATTCTCTTGCACATTATTTAATACACTTTCTAGGGATGCCTGGCTGGCTCAGTTGGTAGACAATGCGACTCTTGATGTCAGGGTTCTTGAGTCTAAGCCCCATGATGGGTGTGGAGCCTACTTTAATTAATGTTTTTATTTACTTGTGAGAAACAGAGTGTGAGTTGGGGAGGGGCAGAGAGAGGGAGACAGAATCTTAAGTAGGCTCCAGCTGACAGCTCAGAGACCGATGTGGGGCTTGAACCCACAAACAGTGAGATCATGACCTGAGCCAAAGTCAGATGCTTAACTGACTGAGCCACCCAGGCGCCCCAATATATGATTTACAGTGTTAGAGTGCCACTCATTCAAGCTCTATTTAGTAATATAGCACTTTTATATGTTCACACCACATGAAAAGTTGCAGAACATTCAAAATCCATTTCAACTACAAAACTTACAGATTCTATACACAGTGATAAAAGCCTTTTTTAAAAAATTTATTTTCAACATTTACTCATTATTGAGAGATACAGAGAGACAGAGCATGAGCATGGGAGGGGCAGAGACAGGGGGAGACACGGAACCCGAAGCAGGTTCCAGGCTCCAAGCTGTCAGCACAGAGCCTGACCCGAGGCTCAAACTCATGAACTGCGAGATCATGACCTGAGCCGAAGCTGGACGCTTAACCGACTGAGCCACCCAGGCGCCCCAATAAAAGCCTTTCTTGTTCTTTATCTAAACTAAAACACAAACCCACACTCTAAATTTTTTTTTAAGTATTTATTTTGAAAGAGTGCGCAAGAGACAGCACACGAGAGGGAATCCCAAGTAGGCTCCATGCTGTCAGCAGGGCTCGATCTCATGAACCATGAGATCATTATCTGAACCAAAATCAAGAGTCAGGCATTGAATCAACTGAGTCACCCAGGTGCCCCCACACTTAAAATGAATAAATCAGTGGCTCTTACTTGGATCCCGATTGGAAGAAATCAACTGTTAAAAATGTTTTAAGACAAGGGGGAAAATTAAAACCAACTGATTTTCAGATGATATTATAGAAGTACTGGTAATTTTTTAAATGGGGTAACAGTATGTTATGGAATAATGTATCTCCCCAAAATTCGTATTTTGAAGCCCCAAACTCCCAACGTGATGGTACTCACAGAGTGGCCCTTCGGGAGGTAATTACATTTAGATGAGGTCATAAGGGTGGGACCCCCTCATGGAATCAGTTTGCTTTCTCTCTCCTTCTTTCCTTCCTTTCTTTCTATGTATTTGTTTAAGTTTTATTCATATATTTTGAGAGAGAGAGAGAGTGAGAGCGCACAAACAGTGTAGGGGCAGAAAAGGGTGGGAGAGAGAGAATCCCAAGACACAGCTCGGTCTCACAAACCATGAGATCATGACCTGAGCTGAAATCAAGAGTTAGATGCTTAACTGACTGATCTGCCCAGGTGCCGCTGTATGTATTTATTCTTAAAGTAAACTCTATGCCCAACCTGGGGCTCAAACTCACAACTTGGAGATCAAGAGTCACATGCTCTACTGACTGAGCCAGCCAGACTTCCCATGGACTCAGTGTATCTATAAGAGGAAGAGAGACCAGAGTGCTCTTTCTCGGCCATGTGAGGACACACAGAGAAGGCAGCCATCTACAAGCCTAACCTGAGCACAGTTTAAGTTACTGCTTAACACATGGTATTAAGATTATGTTAAAAAAATCCTTATCTGTTAGATATATATTATTTACAGGTGAATGGTGTATGGGATGCCTGGAATTTTCTTTGAAATACATAACAAAAAAAGTTGGGGAAGAAATCAAACAAGATTGGAAAACTATTGACAATTATTGAATCTGATCGATGGGTATGTCAGGGTTCATTATATGGCTTTCTCCACTTTTGGGTATTTTTGAATTTTTTATTGTCAAAAAGTCTTTAAAAATGTTTATCCTAAGGGGGATGTGAGAAGGAAAAAAATGAATGGGCCACAAAGTCATGTAAGATGCTGGCCATAAGGAAGTGCTGTTAGGTGTTTCTTGCTTTTTAAAAACAGTCACGCATACCTTTCTGCAATGAGGTCTGGCTTGGTTCATCCTGTGTATTGTCTTTCTGAGCACTCACTAGGTCTGTAACCAGAATCTCAAGTGATTTATAGTTGCTCCCAGATGTCTGAATTTTTTCTTCCATTACTTTCTTAATGTCTCTGAAATTGAATCCCATTCGTATAGCTTGTTGTACCATAGGATCTTGGAAGATGGCATCATCTGAAATAAAAATTGGTGAGAAAAAGGAACGTGGAATTTAAATAATTATTTTCATTAGCACAACTCAACAGCAAAGTATAGTTAAAAAGAAACATATGAGCAGCAAGCAAAGCCCCGCTCCTCAAAAAAACCAAAAAAACCCAAAATGCTAACCAGCAAATCAAAGCTACTTTGGGAAGAAGATTTTAAAATATTTAAGCACTGAAGAATCTTTCAGAATGTTATAATTGAAAATGCAGTATGTATTTTGTAGCACTATGAATTGAGATTAGGTGGTTTAAAGACTAAAGAAACAGTGAACAATTAGGTAAAACTGAGAAGAAAAAGTTAAGTGCTTTGAAAATCAGAACTTTATCAAATCAGCTGTACTCATTAACAACTAACCTAAGTACTTAAAGAGTGGATGTCTTTCCCTTGTCACTAGCAATTATTTTGGAAAAATTGTGGGGAATACGGGGAAGTCCCAGTCTGTGACTTTGAATGTGTGTGAGTTTCCTATCTCTGAGACTTAGTTTCTGTAGCCAAGGGGGGTGAACTAGATAAGGCAACAAAATGAACAGAAATTCGCTTTAATGGTACTCAAAGTAAAATACAGGTTATATAGGGAACTGCTAAAAAAAAAAAAAAAAAAAAAAAAAAAGAGACTTACACCCTCTGATTCATCAATTCTACTCCTGAGTATTAAAAATAAGTACAAAGGTCCACCAAAGACATCCACAAGAATATTCACAGCAGTGTCATTTATAACAGCCTCAAACTGGAAACAACTCAAATGTCTATCATCAGGTGAATGGATAAGTAAATTGTGGTATATTCCAATACTACACAGCAAGAAGGAAAAACAAACCACTGCCACAGACAATATGGACGAATCTCACAGATAAGATAAACAAAACGTCATCATAATGATGAACTAGTAACAAAGGAATAGACTGTATGATTACATTTGTAAGATGTTCAAATCTAACCTATGGTAATAGAAGTCAGAACGTAACTTGGGGGTAGATACTAATTGGGAAGGGGCCTGAATGAGTTTCGGGCATGGTGGAAATGTTTTATTATCTTGATTTGGCTGATGACTACACATAAATGCATATTAAAATTCATTGAGTTGAATACTTCAGATTGGTCTATTTTATGCATTTTATTGTATGCAGATTATACTTCAATAAATGTTTTCTGCTTCACCAACTGAGCCACCCAGGCACCCCTCAATAAATGTTTTTTAAAAAGAGAAACTGGAAAAGGATTTGACCATAAGAACTATTATATGGTAAGTAACAAAAGAAGTAAGAAAATAACTTAAGATTTCTGTTTGATAAAGAAAAATTCTGTTGGGAGGTTATAATGCAGACAAAAGACCATTTATGAGAATACTAACGCATCTGGATGAGAAATAAGGGCAGAAACTAGGGCAGAATCAGTGGATTTTAGACAATATTAAAAAGGTTGAATTCATCAGACCTGGTGGTTAATTAAATGTAGAGGGATTAAGGAAAGCAAAGAGCTTAAAATGACTCAAATTGCTGGGCAACTCTGTGAACTGCGGAACTATTAACCAACTTGGGGGGGCGGAGAGCAGGACTGGATTCAGTCAGGGTGGTTTTTAGAAATGCGGAATTTGAGCTGCTTTTGAGATTTTTAAGTGGAGATGTCCAGAGATCAGCTGGACAGCGCTCTTTCCTGGTTCTACTGTCCGCGTTTTGTTTTGTTTTTTTCAGCTTGTTTTGTTGGCTCCTTCTGCTCACCTTCCGCTTCCCTCATCGATGCACCCTTTTTAATGATCTCTCTGGATGCTTCCCCCTACCACAATTTTACTCTTATTTAGGTGAGTTCCAGGTTTTAATATCCATGTACTTGGATATCCTGTAGGTATCTCAAGGTCACCTTGCTTAAAACTAAAGGCAGAGACAACAGGATATGAGAAACAATTAAAAGGACCCCTACCTTACACATATATAAAAATTAACTCAAAATGGATCAAAGACCTGAATGTAAAAGCTAAAACCATAAAATTCTTTTTATTTTTTAATAAAAAGTTTTTTAATGTTTATTTTTGAGAGAGAGAGACAGACAGACAGACAGACAGACAACACGAGCAGGAAGGGGCGGAGAGAAAGGGAGACACAGAATCTGAAGCAGGCTCCAGGCTCTGAGCTGTCAGCACAGAGCCCGATGCGGGGCTCAAACCCACAGACCATGAAATCATGACATGAGCTGAAGTCAGACTTTTTTTTAACCCACTGAACCCCCCAGATGCCCCTAAAACCATAAAATTCTTGAAAGAAAACATAGATGACCTTGGATTAGGCAATGGTTTCTTACATATAACACTATAAAAGCATAAGCAACAAAAACAGATCAACTGGATTTCATCACAATTAAAAACGTATATGCTTCCAAGGACACCAGCTAGAAAGTGAAAAGATAACCCACAGAACGAGAGAAAATACTTGCAAATCATATATCTGACAGGGGGCTTACATATAACAAACTAGAATATGTAAAGAACTCTTACAACTCAGTAACAGAAAGATAAATACGACAACTTAAAAAATGGACAAAGGCAATGAACAGACATTTCTTCAAAGAAGACCTACAATTGGCCAATAAGCACATGAAAGGATTCCCAACATCATTAGCCATCAGGGAGATGCAAATCAAAAGCACAATAAGATACCACTTCACAAACCCACTAGGATGGCTGTAATAAAAGAACATACAATAACAAGCATTAACAAGGATGTGGAGAAATAAACCAGAACCCTTACACACTGCCAGCAGGAATGTAAAATGGTGCAGCCACCTTGGAAAACTGGCCATTTATCAAAAGGTTAAATGTAGAGTTACTACATGACCCAGCAATTCCATCCCTAAATATATACTCAAGAGAATTCAAAACCTATTTCTACACAGAAATTTGCACACAGATGTTCATAGCAGCATCAGCATCATTCTTAAAAGCCAAGGAATGGAAACCCAAATGTCTACCAACCGATGAATGGGTAAACATTCATGGTATTATCCATACAAAGGAATATTTTTCCACCATAAAAAAAGAATGAAGTACTCATATAGGAGTACCGAAATGTGGATGAACCTCAAAGCCATATATTATGATTCCATTCATATGAAATGTCCAGAATAGGTAAATCCAGAGAGATGGAAATAAATTAGTAGTTGTTTGGGTTTGAGGGTGAAGGGGCAGCAATGGAGAGTGACTGCTAATGGGTATAGGGTTTCTTTTGGGGGTTACGATAATGTCCTGCAGCAATTAAATAGGTTGTGATGGTTCCACAACCTTGTGAATATACTAAAAACCACTAAAGTGTACAGTTTATAAGGGTGAAATTTTTGCTATATGAATTACATTTCTATTTAAAAACATTAACCCTAAACCAGAGCAAGAGTCTCATTTAGTCATAAAAAACACAGTATGCATTGTAAAGGTGATTATTATCAAGAAATACTATAGAATCTTTGTTTCTGGATAATCTGAAAAATACAGGCTGGAATAAATGATTTCTTAAACTGTATTTTTTATGCTCATTACAAAACCTGTATCAAACATTATCAAAATGGCTCTCTTTCTTAAGCATATTCATGAGTATATATAGTTTTCTCTTGCCTTGTAACCCTTAGGATACTAAACAGATGATGCTATAAGGAGTGGGGAATCAGCAGGCATTCTCAATAAACTTTCTACTATTTTCGAAACATGATGCCTAAGTTGAGAATGAGATCTACAGTGTGATGTAGGTTTCAGAAGACCTCGTTTAGAGTCCTAGTTCCACTGACGATTTGTAAGGTAACTGTGGGCAAGACACTTAACCTCCTTGACTCTGTTCTTCATCTGGAAAGTGGGGATAACAATATCATATTTTCTTAACGTAGTATTTTTCTGGTTTTCAAACATGCTTATGATGAGTAAATAATCTCTGATATAAAAACCTCTACCCTCTATAAGGTAACAGGAGATAAACTGAACCGTGCCCCTCTGTGAAGAAACTGGGGAAGGCAGAAAGATGGCATGGGATAAGGAAGCAGGTAGGGCCAATCGTGGTGATGGCACATTAGCAGAGCACTGGATTCATGATCCTGGCTAACTGAAGAAGCACCAGGGACAAAAATACACTTAACTCTTCCTTTCGCAATTTTAATAGAAATGGCAATGGACAGCCTATAGCTGCTTCTCCTGAAATAGGAAAAGCTAACTGTCCAACTTCCATATGAATATTCTTTTTTAAAGTCTTATTTTATTTTTAATTTTTTAGTATAATTAATGTATCAAAATATATAATTACATAACTTATGGTTTAGTATAATTTTTAATTTTCCAGTATAATTAATATACTGTTGTATTAATCACATGAATGTTCTTAATAGTTAAACATCTGACTTAAATTTACAGGCACTTCACTAATTCTTAATTCATAACAATGTCATCTCAAATAAACACACCCTGATTACCTTGAAAGAATAAGCTTGTATTTCCAACCTATAAATAACAACTATAATAAATTGGCAATGATGGGGCTCCTGGGTGGCTCAGTCGATCAAGTGTCCGAGTTTAGCTCATGTCATGATCTTGAGGTTCATGAGTTCAAGCCCTGCGTCGATCGAGCTCTGCATAGATGCTTAGAGCCTGGAGCCTGCTTCGAATTCTGTGTCTCCCTCTCTCCCCCCTCCCCCCACTCACTCTCGCTTGCTCTCTCTCTCAAAAATAAACACTGAAAAAATAAATCAGTAATGAAATTAAAAGTATATTTAATAGGCATATTTACCAATTCTTTTGGTTAATGATGGCATTTTTTCAGCAGTTCTTACCTAAAACAGAAATACGGATTTTTAAGTTAGAATTATTTTTGGTAGAGGCAATTACCTCAATTTGAAAAGTTACATTAATCATGAATTTATAAATTGGCTTTATTCCAATGTTCACAAGAGGCATAAACTGATGAAGCTAGAAGTTAAAAGATCATTTAACCCAATCCATTCACTTTACAGACAAGAAGCTGAGACTCAAGGAGATTAAACAACTTGATGGAGGCAACAGAGTTCATGGTGGAGCCATAACGGCAACTCTAGCCCCCTGTTCTAGTCCACGGCTGTTCCCTCATGGTGCCAATACCTTGGCCACCCCAGGCCGCACCATCAATTTAGACACATTTTTGAGACTTAAAATATCATCTATGAAAAGTTTAAAACTATTTATGAGTATAAAACACATTACACAAAAGTCTAATTTCAGAAAGCTGAGGGATTAAGTATTTTAGTTCTTAAAGCCCAGTTCTGCTTACAGTGATAGTTCAATCAGCTCACAGGGAGTCTCTTTTCACAAATCGGCTTCAGAGTAAGAATAACAAGCCATTCTTCAAGATCTCCCCTTTAAAGCTCACCATACACTATTAATTTAAAATACTATACGGTGAATTTTACACCAAGAAATCATTGCAAAAGAAATTACATATTTAAAAATACATATTCTACAATACGTGACTTACCATAGAGTCCTCAAGTGAATGGGTTAAATGAATATTGGTTACATAGTCTTGTCCCTTCTCTTCTAACAGATATTTACACCTAAACAATTAAAAGAAGGTTAAACTTTGGTAGCTGATAAATTAGTAAGGTAGAAGTAAAGATATAATCTCCATTATCTTAATTCCATTAACTTGCTTTTTGGTATTTCTAAGAAGTGCCAAAATAAAATGTTATTCAATTCCCTATCAACTGTCATTTTAAGGTCAAAAAATGTGTCCCCTTTGTTATGCTACTTTAATCTTAGTGAGGCAAAAAATATCACCTATTAAATTATCACCTTAACATTTAAAAAATTTTCTTCAAACAGTTAATCTTAAATTTTATTTAGAGGATTAACCAACTGTACATTTTGAAGGAATTCTTTAGGCTTCTAACCTTTCCTTCTAAGGCTTTTTAAAGTTAAGATTTATTTTCAAACAACTGCTCTGAAGTTTTACGTTGTACTATTTTGCAGGCCACAAATTCACATCATTTACATACGTGTGTACTTGATTTTTAAAGAAGATGGAAAAGAGACGTTTAGCGTATGTCGCTCTCATTCTAAGATGCCATTGATTATACGAAGCACGATTATTTTAAGTACCACCACTGCCAATTCAATTATGACCCACCTCCAGATGTGTCCTCATTTCAGAAATCTGCAAATGTGAATAACTGTGTGTGTTAGAATCACTGAGATAGAGTAAAATCGGCTAGGGGATGTCATGGGTTCTTAAGGAAACTCCTTGACAGCAAGGGCTCTACTGCCCATCATGAAAGAGCCTACCTCCAACAACAACAAAACCATATATTCCTAATCTGGCATTTAGAAACAGAATTATCTGAATGCCAGAGATACAATATACAAGCAATGAGTGCTTTCTCTGGTCACCAGAGAAGGCTTAGGACTTTTTTTTCCCCTATAAAGTAGGTGACCCCATTTTTATAAACCTGGTGTGAATTTCAAGCCATAGTGAGGGCAAAAATAGTTGAGGTGAAAAGTTATTCAAGATTTTCCTACTGCAAAGTGTCTAACTTGCCTGTTCCTGAATAAGCATTTAAATACCTTACCCTGGATACCACTTAGCATGTTGTTCCCAAGGGTCTTCACTGGGCTTCCAATCAGTTAGCCCTCCTCCGCAGTGAAAGCATTTTACTTTATCACCTTCCCCTAAGAAAAGACACAAGTAAAAAAATACATGTGTTTGTGCAATTAAAAGCTAACGCAAAAATACTCCTTTTAACGCTGAAATTAACCATTTCTAAATACATGAAAGCCTCACGGCTTCAAAGAAGACATTCAAATTCACATCTAAGTAATAGACATGGTTGTTTGAGGAGGAAACAGACACTAAATTCACTGAATTAATCTGAGGTATTTTACAGAAGACAAAAATAAAACTGTCCAATTTTTATGTGAAAAATTACAATTGTTACCTTCTCTCTAACATGTCATTTGGGGCCATCCATACTATCTGAACTTAACAGTAAAGCTCAGCATAATGAAATTACTAGTAAGTTTCTCTACGGGTTATAGCTACGTGACACGAAATAAACCTTCATGGTTTCTGTAGGATACTATGTAAATAAAATATTGAAATAACTGAGAGTTTGTATTTTGGCACCGTTCAATCCTAAAGTAAATGGGTCAGATATATCGTGGTATAACTGAATATTCCTGGAAGGCATCACACTAATGGCCCTTCCTGACAAGTTTACAATAGTCCATTTGAGAAGTGCTTATTTGAAGCAATAAGGCATCATACAGGGCAGCTTTCAAACATATAGTCTAGACATAAAAGGCAGATACCAATTTTAATATCGGCCACGCTAAACTCTTGACGTTAACTCTTCTGTGGGGTGTAGAAAGAATGCACGTAAGATATGCACTGGGCACACAGAGTAGGTGCTCGCTCCGTTACAGTCAGCCTTGCTGTCAGACCCATTCTTGTACCATCTTTTGCAGGTCACCCTTCTCCAAACAACAATCACACGAAGGGGAAGAGAACTCACGATATGGCGGTCTCTTTCACAGAAACGGAGTGCTTACATTGCAGATTCAACGTAAGGGTTCACAGATTTGATAGTGATACAAACCATCAGGCCAGCCTACACCTAAATATTTACCAGTTCAGGGGGCTACAGCAATCGATTTACTTTTTTAGGAGCCCTGAGATAGTTGGGAAGTTATTTAACAGCCTGATTTTATAATAACGTTTACCTAAAGCATAAAATCCAGCTCTTGCAAGCTGCTCCTTGTTAACGGAGTACATCCACGTCCCAAAAGTAACGATCCGTGCTTCATAATCTGCCATGGCTGGATTTCTTGGAGCATTTGTCGAGTTTGGGAAATTCCTATCAGAACTCACAACATCAGATTCACTTCGAACATTCACATTCCGGCCCAAAACAAAGAAGCAATTAGGAAAGTGCCGCCTGTGTTCTGACCATGCACGATCGCAAGGTTCCCAATTTTTCAGTTTTCCGCCACAACAAAAGCACTGCACTTGATCCTCAATACCTGTGTAGTAGAGTCCAGCGCTAGCTAACTCTCTTGGGGTCAGGTGGGCATAGTCTGGCCAGTTCTGAAATGACTTTAATCTAGCTTCTTCACTATACATGGCGGGGTTCCTCGGGTATATGGTGTCTGATATATCTACGACCTGTCCAGTTCTCAAAAGATAGTCTGCGTGAGTCTCAGATGGCCTGTCTACAACAAAATGATTTCTGTTTCCCAGATAGCTTTCAGCTTTATACTGACCATTTTGGATACCAGGGTTTGTAGGTTGCGCAGCATGATTTTCAAAATAAAAGCCATTGATAAATCTGCAATTTGGGGATACTTTCCTGTGTCGTCCAACTGCTGAGTCTCCATATTGCCATCTATCTACTGCTGCGTGGCAGCTGAAGCAGCGCACAGTGTCTCCTTCGCCGGTATATAGAAAACCCGCTCGTGCCAGCGTTGATGCCGAGACAGGACTATTACTTGGAAAATTAGCGAAAGTCTTTAATCTATTAAACTCTTCTACAAAGTCTTCATCCTTACTGAGATCTGCAGGTACACAAGGTTTAGATGCTTCAAAACTGTTAAAAGTCATCTTCTCCTGAAAATAGGACTTGTCCACCCTTCCTAAAAAGAGAACATTACATGAAGAAATCCAAAATGTGAGACGCAGCCAATATAATTTTGATATCAGAAGCTAATTAACTACTGATGACATAAAAGTAATCATACAATCTCTAAGAAATATTCTAATTCTAAATATTAGAGTTCTACATTACCACATGATTCAAGTTACAAAGTAAAAACCTGCATTTTTTGTTTTTTAGAGGAAAGTAATATTTAAGTAGGTAGAACTATTCATTTTTAATTGCTTATTTTGCATAAATATGGAAACTATGTGATGCAGAATATATTAACATTATTAACCATGTAAAACCATTAATTAGGAAAAACAGAAAAGCATAAAATATGCAGATTCTTAAACTCCCTGCATAATTGTTATAATGAATCATTGTATAGTCAAGGCATCAAAGTTCAGTTTTAACAATTAAAAAAACTGTGTATGTTCAGAATGTTAATGAACTAATTTTTAATATTTCTTTACTTCCCTGCAGAGCAAAAGATACCTGAGTTTTATGCACGGTATTGATTCCAATACGTCCTTTAGGAGCATCAAATGTTTCTAGGGGCGCCTGGATGACTTAGTCACTTAAGCGTCCGACTCCAGCTCAGGACATAATCTCACAGATCATGAGTTCAAGCCCTCCGTCAGGCTCTGTACTGACAGCTCGGAGCCTGGAGCCTGCAGCCTGCTTCGGATTCTGTGTCTCCCTCTCTCTCTGCCCCTCCCCCGCTCATGCTGTCTGTCTCAAAAATAAAACATTAAAAAAAGTTTAAAGAAAGGAATATCAAATGTTTCTGATTTTCATGCATATGAAAATGGACTCTCGTAGTCCATTTTTTGTTGGAATTAGATCATTTCAGATGTATGTATTACTGCCCTCTAGAGGGCAGCTCCAGAGAGATTCTGAGTATGTGTAGACCTTAACTGCAGTTACTTTTGCTATCAACTTCCCATGGTCAAGAAACAATCTGTTCAAATGGAAGACAAGTACTAGTGTAGCCTCATTAAAGTTGCCAAATTATAGCTGTGTAACATTTAACCCAGAAAAAATTCTAAAAAGAACTAGCTGGGTTATGAGAAGGGTGGCCAGATGATTTAGCCTCCAAACCTGGACACTCTGAAACTGAAAAATGATGTTACTAATAATTACACTGGGACAACAGGCATAAATCAGGGTTGCCCCAAGCAAACCTGGTTCTCCGGAATCTTGCACCCTTCCTAATACTGTGCTCAGTATATGCTTGGCAAAAAAAATTTAAAAAAGGACACAGTAATTTTTTTTAAGTTTATTTATTTTGACAGACAGCAAGAGAGCATACGCGTGCAAGGCAGCGGGCAGAGAGAGGAAAGAGAGGGAGAAACCCAAGCAGGCTCCATGCTGTCAGCACAGAGCCTGACACGGGGCTCAAACTCACGGAACCATGAGATCATGACCTGAGCCGAAATCCAGGGAAGGACATTTAACTGCCTGAGCCACCCAGGCGCCCTGGGACACGGTAATTCTGTCTCTACCATGTATGTGCATTAATGGATTTCTTGGGAAGAATTAACAGCCCTGGCATTATGTTGGCACTACATGTCTCGGAACATCATCTCAGAGTCATGTTGAACACAAGGCTTCTGTCTTGCAGGCTGGCAATAAACTTCAGTCTCTCTTGGCCTTGTCAATTTACAATGGTATTAACTCCTACATATGCAAGAGCTCAGATATATCTGCAAGGAACAATTTTTGGAAGATAGTCTCCATGATTTTTCATTATTGTTTCCCAGATGTCTGAAAACATTTTGACACTAGCTTTAAGACCCCTCGTTGAATCAGAATAAGCTGGATGACAAAAATCAAGATTCAAAGAAACCAAAGCTGGCTGATACGCTGAGATGAAATTTAACAGGGATATTAAACATTACATTCTGACTTTAAAAATCTGTTGCACAGCTAAAGGAAAATGGAAACTTGGTTTGGAAAGAAGTCACGTGAAAGCAACTCTCTAGATTAAAATCTTGGGATTTTAGTTAATTAAAAATTCATTTTGAGGGGTGCCTGTTTGGCTCAGTCAGTACAGCATGTGACTCTTGATCTCAGGGTCGTGAGTTCAAGCCCCATGTTGGGCACAGAGCTTATGTCAGAAAATAGAAATTCATTATATGAGCCAACATTACATGGTTGCTAAAAAAAAAAACACAAAAAAAAACCCAAAAACAAAACAAAACTTAAAGCAACTCCAGGCTGCATTAATGTCCAGAAGTGCAACATCAACACAAGGATGAACGGTTATAACAATCAACAGCAGTACAGAATGGACTGGGTTGCCTTGTAGATTCCTCCCATTACTGGAAGGCACAACGGCATAGACTAGGAGGCAGGACAAAACATTTCTAAGTCTATAATGACCCTGAAGAATTAATGCTCAATATAATCCAAAACATAGGAAAATTACCTTCTCTGAGGTGGTAAGTTTTATTTCTCAGGTCAATCAAAATAGACAGAAATGTAAAATCAAGGATCTATTCTCATTTTGAGATAGTGGACATCTTGTATGGTTCAAGTAGTCACCCCATTTCAGATAATATTAGATACAACTCCATCGTTCAATACCAGCAGGAGAATCTGTTTGAAGCTTTCAAGTGGAGACCTCATCTTACCAGGGGTTATTTCCATGCTAATAGTTTAGATTTCACTGTTTTGAAAAGCAGATATTTATTCAGAAACACCCAATTGAGCACTACATATACATTATCAGAGTGTGAGCTTTTGTTGCAGGGTGAGAAAGCAGAATTACTAAAGAGGTTAAGAGTGAAAGGGAGAAAAATGACTGACAAAAGACAGAAACCTTGGGTTTGGAGGAAGGCACCAAACGAAAGGGATGAGAGAGGATTTTTTTTTTTTTTAAAAGAAGGATTTAAATGGAATGAAGGTGGGAGAGATGATATTCAGAAAATGAGTATATATAGCACAGGAATTGTGAATAGAGAAGAAAATGGGGTATGAATACTGGAGAAGGGTGACCAAAAGGCTTTGGATGTAAACAGGTCTTAATACAATAAAGTATGCGGAGATAATTTAAGGCTTCTTTGTGAAAGCGAGCTTAGGCTTTGTATTAGGGAAGCAGAAAGGTAAGAAGGCACAGAGGGAAAGATGTGAAAGCAAGCTGTCAAGGACTTGCAAATTTGTCTAGTTTAAGAACTTCTAAACCTCTGAGTCAATGACCTGGAATAGGCATGAGAACAGTGTTGCAAGTTTACAATGTTATAATGTTATTAAACGTCCAACTCTGGATTTCAGCTCAGGTCATGATCTCATGGTCATGAGATGCAGCCCCGTGTTGAGCTCCACACTGAGCATGGAGCCTGCTAAAGATTCTCTCTCTGCCTCTGGCTCTGCCCCTCCCCTGCTCACATACTTTCTCAAACAAAAAAGTTACTAAAATAAATAGCAACAGGAAGTAGATTAGTGGTTGCTAGAGCTGGGGGAGGAGGGGAATGAGGAGTAAATACACGTGGTTACTGGGTTTCTTTTTGGAGTAACGAAATATTCTGAATTAGACTGTAGTGACGGTTGCACAACTCTGCGAATACACTAAAACCCACTGAACTGTACACTTTAAAATTAAGTTTATGGTAGGTGAGATGTATCCTGATAATGCTGTTTAAATGCTAGTTTGGTAATAGTATACACTTTGGAGCATCAGAGGTGATTTTCAGGCTAAAACAAAGGGACCCTTGCTAACGAAATTACTTTTTTATATGGAAACCTAGATGTTACAATACATTTTCGGAACTAGGCAGAGGCCTAAATCACTTCTATTTGAAGTGGTTACATATTTAACCTGTTACAAAGATCCCAGTTAATTTTTCTTTCAATTACATTCTTTAAATTCTATCGTGAAGTCTGATTCTTACCTCTTTTGATACTCTGAGGACCTCAATTCTTACGTTCACAATATTTTCTTAATGTCGTTCTTCTGTTGCAAATTGTTGTAAATCATCTTCTGAAGTGCATTTTTTTCTAACTTCTAGGAAATCAAACCAATTGGCTGTTTTTAGGAGCCAATTAGCTTCTTTCCACATTGTGAAGCACTGAAGCTATGTTCCTGAATTATGAAATTCTGTGTTTTTTTAACACTGGGGTTTATTCATCTTACAGTTTATTTATAAACTAATTCCAAATAGGTATAACTGCACTGACTCTGGTAATACAGAAGACTCTAATTCTTCGTTTCTTCACATTGCAAAACATTCCTTTTGTTGTACACACACACACACACACACACACGTGTGTGTGTGCTTTGGAACTCTTTTAATGTATTCAAGTAGTGTGAATTCTTTTGAATATAAGATACACATAGGTTAAAAGATTTTTATACACAGGACAGACTTGTGCACTTTTTATACAAAGATTTTGGATCTTCTTAAGTGGGATTGTTCCAGGAACACTGGCTACACTTTGGGAGAAAGTTGTATTTATCATGGACAGGTAGAGTTTATCCGTATTATTTTCATTAGGCTATTTATTTCTCACACGTCCACTTAGAACAGTTAAGAGTAAGGCTGCCAACTTTCATTCTCTGCCTGAATTCTTTGGTATTTATCATTGTACGATGTGCACAAGCACTACAGTATGCATGTATATAGAAATTTTAAATTTTTTCAACGTTTATTTATTTTTGGGACAGAGAGAGACAGAGCATGAATGGGGGAGGGGCAGAGAGAGAGGGAGACACAGAATCGGAAACAGGCTCCAGGCTCTGAGCCATCAGCCCAGAGCCTGACGCGGGGCTCGAACCCACGGACCGCGAGATCGTGACCTGGCTGAAGTCGGACGCTTAACCGACTGCGCCACCCAGGCGCCCCTATAGAAATTAAGAATATTATGAAGTACATAACTCCCCTATACTTTACGGATAATTCCCCAAAAGCTATTTATTATTTTTTTATTTTTTAAATTAAGTAATCTCTGTGCCCAATGTGGGGCTCGAACTCATGACCCCGAGATCATGAGAGTCATGTGCTCTACTGACTGAGCCATCCAGGAACCCCTATTAATTCTATGGTAGGGCTACTATGGATGCCTTTAGAACGTTTGTATGCTATTAAAACAATGGAAGAATCAAATGACTCCATTCTGAGGGACAGATTCTCTAGATGGTTAAAAAAAAAAAAAAGATGAAATAAAGTCCTGATTAATTGGGGGAAAAAAAACCCTCTAATGTTCAAGCAATAGAAAAAAAATCCTATGCAGAAGTATTTTTTGTGAGATTTAATATCAGAACACTACTCAGAAATGTATTTAAGTATTAAACTTTCTTTTTATTTTTTTACTAAAAAATGCTTTTATTTTTAAAGTTTATTTACTTATTTCGACAGAGAACTCAATGAATGGGGAAGGTCAGAGAGATAGACATAGACATAGACATAGACGTAGACATAGAGAGAATCCCAAGCAGGCTCCACACTGTCAGTGCAGAGCCCAATATGGGGCTCAATCTCACGAATCATGAGACCAGGACCTGAGCCGTAATCAAGAGTCAGACACTTAACCAACTGAGCCACCCAGAGCTCCTAAGTATTGAGCTTTCTATTGCCTTACTTGAAACAAAAATTAAAAGTAATTTTTTTTAAAAGCTGTTTGGGGGATACCTGGGTGGCACAGTCCATTACACAGCCATCTCTTGATTTCTGCCTAGGTCATGATCTTGCAGTTCATGGGATTGAATCCTGCATTGGGCTTTGTGTGCTGACAGTGCACAGCCTGCTTGGGATTCTCGCTCTCCCTTTCTCTCTGCCCCTCCCCCACTCATGCTCTCTCACTCTGTCAAAATGAAGTTAAAAAAAAAGTTGTCTGGTAGTCAATTATTACTGCTTAGGCAATTTTTAAATAAATAATAGGTTTTTTGTTGGCCCATTTTAATGTTTATTTATTTTTGAGAGAGACAGACAGAGCATGAGTGGGGTGCGAGCAGAGAGAGAGGGAGACACAGAACCCGAAGCAGGCTCTGGGCTCTGAGCTGCCAGCACAGAGACTGACGCGGGGCTCAAATTCCCGAACCGTGAGCTCATGACTTGAGCCGAAGTGGGACACTCAACCGACTGAGCCACGCAGGCGCCCCCTGCTTAGGCAATGTTTTAAAAATGTACTCCATAATATCATGAGTTTCAGTTATCACAGCATCTTAGAAAACGTAAGTAAGCAGTTTCATATGTGTACCAGACACTGATGAAAGTAATTTTGACTCTGCACAAATTTATTTAAGATGGCTAACTAGGAAATGGTCTCTGATGACTGAAAATTAACTACTATAAATATCCATTACAATTTTTTGTTAGTTTTAATTTTATTTTAGAGAGAGAGAGAAAACGGCAGGGGAGAGAGGCAGAAGGGGAAGGGGGGGAGAGAGAGAGGGAGGGAGGGAGAGGGAGGGAGGGTGGGGGAGGGGGGAGGGAGGGAGAGAGAGAGAATGAATGAATCCTAAGCAGGCTCCACACTCGGCATGAAGCCCAACATGGAGCTCAATCCCACAACCTCTGGATCATGGCCTGAGCTGAAACCAAGAGTCGGGCACTTAACTGACTGAGCCACCCAGCCGCCCCCACCCCCCGCCCCCATTAAAAATTTTTAAGTCAAAATGGTACCTGAATGACAAATCACCATTCTTAACAAATAAGTAGCAAAACCCTTCATGGTTTTATTTTTGTTTTTGTTTTTACCAAGCTCATAGATCTCTACGATCTATGTTTCACTCTTCCGGTGTCTGTAAGAAATTTATCCAGTCACTACTGGCTCACTTAATGAACTACACCTTTTTTTTTTTTAAATAAAAAAAAATTTTTAATGTTTATTTATTACTGAGAGACAGAGGCAGAGCCATTGAGCAGGGGAGGGACAGAGAGAGGGGGAGACACAGAATCTGAAGCAGGCTCCAGGCTCCGAGCTGTCAGCACAGAGCCTGATGTGGGACTCGAACTCACAAACTGTGAGATCATGACCTGAGCCCAAGTCGGACGCTCAACCCACTGAGCCACCCAGGCGCCCCTATAAACTATATAACTTCTTAACATTATTCCTGCAACCAAGGGCTTTGTTAACTTTTCATCATGAAGAAGCATCTAAGTAACTATACTGGGGCATAGTACAAAGGGAGCTGAGTGACTGTTACAAGTTGAATCCCGCCCCCAGGAAAGATACTTTTAAGTCCTACCCACTGGTTAAGAATGTGAATGTATTTGGAAATAGGATCTTTGCAGATGTAACTGAGTGAAGAGAGGCTCATTAGGGTGGGCCCTCATCCAATATGACTGAAGTCTTTTCAAGAAGGGAAGAAACACGACCACAGAGGCAGGTGGGGAAGCCGGCCACGCCAAGATGGAGGCTGAGGCCGGAGTGCTAATGCACCTGTAAGGCAAGGAGCGCCAAGGAGGAGTGGCAACTCCAAGAGCTACAACAAAGGCATGGAACAGATTCTCCCTGGAACCTTCAGAGAGAACATGGCCCTGGCAACACCCTCATTTCCAACTTGTAGCGTCCAGAACTGTGAGAAAATAAATGTCTCTTGTTTTAAGCCACTCGGTTTGTGGTACCTTGTTATGGCAGCCCTAAGAAAAGCTAATACGATGATGTTAAAAATACGAACCAGAATTATGTAAGCAACATAATCCTATTAGTTCCCACTGCAGTACTATCATGCTGGCTGAAACACATTATGTAATTAAATAAAGGCATCTGTTTAAAACTCAGAACACGCATGTTTCTAGAATCTCATCTATGACATCTTTACTGATTCTTCCACTCAAAATCCCTCTACGTAATTTGCTGATGATCCAAGTTGTACTAGAACAAGATTTAGTAATTTCTGCATGTTTGTCCAACCTTCTTTTAAAAGTTTATCGATTTATTTTGAGAGAGAGAGAGAGAGAGAGAGAGAGAGAGAGAGAGTGCAAGCAGGAGAAGGGTGGAGAGAGAGGATCCCAAGCAGGCGCTGTGCCACCAGAGCAGAGCCTGACATGGCGCGGGGGGGACCTTGAACTCATGAACTATGAGATCATGAACTAATCCAAAACCAAGAGTCACTTAACCAACTGAGCCACCCAGGCACCCATGCACGCGTGTTTGGATGTGTGTGTATGTATGTTGTCAGCATGAAGGTCCTCTTGGGCAAGGACCGTGTCTTATCACGTCTGTATTCTCAATGCCTAAAACAACGCACAACATGCAGCAGTACTTAATAAATGTTGGGCAAAAGAATGAATGCTGCACCACTTCTATCACACTACTGCTGTCATTGTGCTGCACTGCCCTGGACACTTGAGATCACCGTGAGCACTAAAAACTGTTAGTATTTGCCTCGGAAATTGTTAATATATGCCTAGGAAATGTGACCAAAATAGTCAATACGTGTATACCATGCAAACGGTATCATTCTTCAGTAATAAAAACCTATCCTAAAATCACATTTTAGGGGCATCAGGCTGGCTCAGTAAAAGGAGCATGTGAATCCTGATCTCCGGGCATGAGTTTGAGCCCCACCTTGGGTGTAGAGATTACTTAAATAAAAACTTAATGGGGCGCCTGGGTGGCGCAGTTGGTTAAGCGTCCGACTTCAGCCAGGTCACGATCTCGCGGTCCGTGAGTTCGAGCCCCGCGTCAGGCTCTGGGCTGATGGCCCAGAGCCTGGAGCCTGTTTCCGATTCTGTGTCTCCCTCTCTCTCTGCCCCTCCCCCGTTCATGCTCTGTCTCTCTCTGTCCCAAAAATAAATAAACGTTGAAAAAAAAAAATTTAAAAAAAAAAAAAAACTTAAAAAAAACCCACATTTCAAAAATATTATAGGATTCACAAGCATTTTCATAGTAACACAATCAAAATTTTATATGTGCTAATCATAAGACATCATAATTTTATTTTTTTAAATTTGTTTTACATTTATTTATTTTTAAGAGAGAGAGAGAGAGAGAGAGAGCGAGCGAGCACACAAGTGGTGGAGGTGCAGAGAGAGAGGAGACACAGAATCTGAAGCAGGCTCCAGGCTCCAAGCTGTCAGCACAGAGCCCTATGTGGGGCTCAAACTCACAAACCATGAGATCAGACATCATTATAATTTTAAGTTTATCTTAAGATTCTTTCTCATTACATGCAGAAATATTACAAATTTTTCTCATCAGTTGCCTCTCCCCATAGGGATCTTGTCAAATAAGCAACATTCTCCCTGACCCAACTGAGGTCAATCCATCTTTTAATCACCTTAAGTATTAGCCAGTTATTTCCATGCTTAGAATTAGCATTTTGACTTACAAAGTTGTAGTATTTATGTAAACGTAGCATAATATTAAGAAGCTGAGGGGCACCTGGGTGGCTCAGTTGGTTAAGTGTTGGACTCTTGATTTGGGCTCAGGTCACGATCTCACAATTCGTGGGATCAAGTCCCATGTCAGGCTCTCCATGAGCCTACTTGAGATTCTCTCTCCTTCTCTCTCTGCCCCTCCCCTGCTTGCACTCTCTCAAAATAAATAAATAAAACATTTAATTAAAAAAACCCTGGTATGTATGTATGTGTGTGTGTGTGTGTGTGTGTGTATATATATATATATATATATATTTTTTTTTTTTTTTTTTTTAATTTGAGAGAGAGAGAGAGAGAGACCAACCATGAACAGGGGAAAGGGGCAGAGGAGAGAGAATCTCAAGCAGGCTCCAGGCTCAGCACAGAGCCCAAGGCAGAGCTTGATCCAATGACCCTGGAATTATGATCTGAGCAGAAATCAAGAGTCAGACGCTCAACTGGACTGAGCCACCCAGGTGCCCCAAGAAGCTGAATTTAAAAAAATGATACACCCTGAACAAAAAGGGTGTATCATTTTTTTAATTCAGCTTTTATCCTATATTTACATACAAATTCAAATTTCAGTCAAATTGTTCATTTACAGTAGTGAGGTTCAGGGGCACCTGGGTGGCTCAGTTGGTTAAGTGTCTGACTTTGGCTCAAGTCATAATCTCACAGTTCATGAGTTCAAGGGCCACATCAGGCTCTGTGTTGACACCTCAGAGGCTGGAGCTTGCTTCACGTTCTGTGTCTCCTTCTCTCTCTGCCCCTCGCCCACTCACACTCTGTCCTCTCTCTCTCAAAAATAATAAACATTAAAGAGATTATAGTAGTGAAGTTCTTCTAACCATAAGCATATTTTCTTTTAACTTTAAATGGGCAATAAAATATTTTTGAGATTACATTCAAGCAAATCAAAAGTTCATTCCCTAAAATTAAGTATTAGAGCCATTCAAATAACTAAATGGCATTAATGAGCACTTGGCTCATAAGCTCAGTTAATAAGATAAACTTATGAATACTGCTATATACAATTCTTGATCATGAAACCTACTTCTGTAAACATCCACAAGGGCATGCTGAGAACCAATAAAGAGAATATCAATTACACGTTCCACACTTAATTTACAAAGTCATGGTAATACTCAAATTTGAGCAAAGACCTCCAATCTTTGCCTAATTATTTATAATAATTTACTCCACAGGTACAGTTTGCTCAAAATGGACACACAGTAAGGTATTCCCTCATTTTTTTAAACAAATTATGCAACTGTGCTCCCCAAAATGTTCTGCATGAAGAATACACAGGTTTGGGGCTCAAAAATTCACTTAAGATCATAAAAAGGCTCAAGATCATTATTATTACTATTATTGCCTCTTCCATTTCACTGAAAACTGTTCAGACCATAAGACGATTTACAGTGCTTGCTAAACAGTAGCCTTTGATTAAAAAACAAACCATCTACAGTCCAAACTATAGATCCATGACACAGATGAATACTATTTATGCTTATTCAGAGCCCAGATCAAACCCTTTGTTAAAATCAGAACAAGCAGAAAAAAAATTTCAAGATGGATATTCATTCAGTCTTTAATACAAACACATGTTTTCCTTTTTCAAAGCGAGGAATTAAGAAAGAATCTTACTGGGGTACCCGGGTGGCTCAGTCAGTTGAGCATCTGACTTTGGCTCAGGTCACAATCTCGTGATTTGTGAGTTCAAGCCCCACACTGGACTGACTCGCTGCTGTCAGCGCGGAGTCCACTTTGGATCCTGTCACCCTCTCTCTGCCCCTCCCCTGCTCACTCTCTCTCAAAAATAAACATTTAAAAAAAGAAATAAGTAAAATAAAAAATAAATTAAAAAAAGAATCTTACTACCCAGGCTGTGGCTTTTAGTATATCTATCCTTTCAGAACCTTTTCTGTATGCATTGGCATATGCACATTATAAATACTTCTAGAGGAAATTTATTATACGTGGTATTTTACAACTTGCTTCTTTTTCCATTTAATAATATATCCTAAGCATCTTCCTACATCAATCTTTATCTTGATTAAAACACTATTTTAAATGGATGACCAGTACAAATCCATATTTCTGAACATTATGTTTACATGCATATTTTAAAAGAGAGACAATACACAACATGATCAAACAATGCAAGAAGTCATCTCATTCATGCCACCCCTTACCTTAAACCTCTGGTTCCCCTTGAAGGGTTTCAGAACAAGCCTTCCCAAAATGTGCCACTTTGGCATGTGGATTACTTTAAGCTGAAGTCAATCAAGGCCCAAAGACCCAGGAAAAGCTTTTACCTCCCCCTTAACTGCCTGAAGGAATTTAGATAGAGGGCTTGGTCCAGGAAGAGAACTATCATCAGAGATCACTACAAAGAATATGGGCTAGGTGTGGTTAAGCTGGGGGAGGTTCTGCAGGGCCTGTAGATCAAATTCCTCTGGGTCTCCCTGTCTCTGGAGGCCAGGCAAATATTTATCAAACATTTGTTCTTCTCATCTTCTTGTAAACTGTCTTCCTCCCCTTTGAAGTCCCAGACCCCTACCCCTTTCCCTTATCTCAAGATGGCAAGTAAGCCTCAACCACCTGACTGCCTGTGGATCTCATATTCTTATGTGGCTTCTGTATGGACTCAGATTTGCTCTTCTCCTGTTAGTCTGTCTTATATCAATTTCCTAGCCAAAGCACCTAGAAAAGTAGAAGAAACAAATTTCCTCCCAAACAGCTGGGTGAGCCAGGCAGGAGCAACTGTACTGGCTGATTACTGCTTGCTCCGAGGCTGCGGCAGCTGAGAAATTCTGGCACCTCTGATAAATGTGGCAGAAGGTAGGAATTCTTACCATGTCAGTCTTCTTAATCTCTGCCTGCAGGGCCCAGTGGAAATGAGAGTAGTGAGAGTCCTTTCTTTCCTTTTCTAAATTTAGATCAGTAGGAAAAAATATTTGTGGAACTAGTTCCTTGGGTCCAGCAACTCTGGTAAAGATCTGAGCACTCCTGATTTTTATTGGTCTTTTTCCTCCCAGAGAGGGTCACTGTTTTTGTCTCTGTTGTGTTGTCATAAGAAGGAAGGCCATGGGGTAGAACGCAGGCATAGGCCCTAGAAGCCTGCTGTTTGAGCCGGCCTCACTGATTGGTGAGTTCATGGTTCTCACCAGACCGGTGTCTGTTTAGACAAACTTTGCTGTGGGTTAATGAACACATGAGGTAAACGCTGTTGCTAAGAAACATCCTGGAAGCCAAAGCCACAAAATTGGAGGGCATGGGTCAAGTATTTAAGAACTGTTACAGCACTGGCCACCTAATCCAAAGTCTCCTGTGTTAGGATAAGTTGGTCACAGAACAGGTTAGATTTACACTAGGTCACTCGCCAACCTCAAAAAAAATTCCATGCCAGGTACTCTGTAAATCACATGATCCCCAACCCAGTGGCACACCCCTCTTAAGTATTAGTTTGGCTCCAAGAGACCCAAGGCTTAGCTAAAGCTGTTAATATACATATACAAAAAGCTAGATGAGGTTTTCCTTTTGTCTTGTTCTATGTCTTGAGAGGTTGAGAACATGCTCCCTTGTCTCTGCCAGCCAGAAGATGCATGTTCCAGTATGCATCTTGGTGACCAGTCAAATAGACAGGGTTCTGAGTCACAAGCAGCACTCTTTTCATCTGACTGTGCCAGCTCTCAGGGGAGTCTGTTATGAGGGGTCCCAGTCCATAAGGGGCTTTTGTCATCTCAACCTCTGTTGTTTTGTTAGTGCTGGAAAAGCCCGGTTCTAGTAGTGCCTGCCGGGTGTCAGATTAGTGGGTCTGGGACTGGAGGTGTCTCGTGTTCTTGTGGGAAAACAGAGATGCTGTTTTCACCACACCATTCTTACAGCCTATAACAACAAAGGGCTTTACTTTCTCAAACAATCTTTGGGAGTGAACTTTCTGGATTTTGTATGGCCTGAATCTTTTACTCTCTCGTGGGATGCCTCTTGCATCCTTGGTTAAGCCATAAAAAGGCTTCCTGATTTGAATGGCTATGGACATTAATAGATGCTACTCGTCAATGGCTAGATGATGGATCTTCTGAAATGAAAAGGTTCTATAGTTGAAAAAAGAATTCTTAGAGAGCTCTCATCCTAAACAATTGTCTTAATGGTACCTATGGGAAGACCAAATTAAAAAGTAGATACAAAGATGGGGCACCTGGGTGGCTCAGTCGGTTGAGCGTCCGACTTCGGCTCAGGTCAGGATCTCACAGCTCGTGAGTTCAAGCCCCGCGTCAGGCTCTGTGCTGACAGCTCGGAGCCTGGAGCCTGCTTCAGATTCTGTGCCTCCCTCTCTCTCTGCCCCAACCCACTTGCATTCTGTCTCTCTCTCTCTCTCTCTCAAAAATAAACATTAAAAAAAATTTTAAAGTAGATACAAAGAAACAGAAGAGCTAGCCTTAAGAGACTCCCTTAACAAAATGAAAAGAATGGAAATTAGACTTCGTACAAAAATTAAAGTCCCTAACATAAACTCCATTTCATAAAATCTGGCCCATCTCCTCAGCAAATTCCTTTAGCCCCCAAAGCTCCTTCACTTTCCCCAGAAAATCCCTTAAAACACCTAGCTGCTTGCTTCAGCTTCCCTTTCCCCACAAGATTTGCAGGGAGCACTCCAGCATGATCTCTAAGCCCAGGGTAGACAGGTTACTCATGTAAATACTAAAAGTCAGAAAATAAATTTCACAGAAACACCCAGGATGGACAATATGGCTCAGACATAAGGCTTATTTGGCTGGGTTCTATAATCAGGCTCCTCCAGCTTCCTGCCTTCCTGTGCAGTCCCAAAGAAGTCATGTTCCCCAGACAGGAGCAGATCTTTTCAATTATAAAGTCCTTTTACCTCTACTTTCAGAGGAGCCTACCACATTTAAAGAGGAATTAAAAAGACTAATGGCCATTTACAATCCCACACGTGGGGACCCTGTTTGGCCGCTAAGGGGTGTTCTTCCCACCAATGATTATGCAGACAAGCCAGACCACCCCCCTGAAAACCTCCCCACTTTGGATTTCTACTAGGCCCTCCTACAAATATCAACTAAAGGCGAAGTTCAGGGGCAGAAAGGGAGGCTTTTCCCCTTAAGGTGAGTCTGAGGTTCAACTGTACACTCAGAAAGAAGGCCTGTATGTAGACTTCACAAAGGCATATTGCATTAAACCCTGAAAATGCTTGTTTATCTGCCTAAAAACTGACAAGATATTTAAAAGATTTTTTCAGGGGCACCTGGCTGGCTCAGTCACTAGAGCATGGGACTCTTGATCTCAGGGTTGTGAGTTCAAGCCACATGTTGGGCACAGAGCTCACTTTTACAAAAGTTACATATATGGGGGAGGGACAGGGAGGGAGGGAGAGACATGGAGACAGGGAGAGACATAGAGACAGAGAGAGACAACACACAGCTCTGTGGTTGGAGACTAGCCAGATTGGAAGCTGATATTCAGAGCCTGACAAGAACTTTTTTTTTTTTTTTTTTTGGTCTCCTCCCCTAAGTAAAAGTAAAACTATGTACCCAGAGGGAAAGAAAAATCTTCTAAAGCCCTTGTAAAAGGATTTATGGGTGGATCAACCTACGAGGCCATTTAAGTTGCAACCCAATTCTTTGAGGGATTGAGAGCAATTGTCCTTATCTTACAAATCTTTGCAGAACTAGAAATGCAACTCTAGAGGCAATTCAAAGTTCTGCCTATTCCTTTTAACCCATCCCAAATCCTCCCCTATTTATCTCACAAGGCTTGTAAATATTGGCCTTAGGAAACTGAACTCTTTCTCGGAGGAACTTGTACTCTTTCCCAGTGCCTTTGAGATTTAAGGGTAAATTCTTATCTAGACTATCCCCAATTTCACATGAAAAAAAAAAGAGAAAGAGAACTTTTCAAAATACAACTGCTAAAAAGGTACTAGAAAGGCACAACTGCTAAAAATTTTAAAACAAAAACTCTAAGGTCTATACTTGCGTCTGTCTGTATGTTTGTGTGTTGTAGATGGGAGGCATCTTCTACGTCCGGATGATATTACTAAAGTTAATGTGTACAAGAGTTCTGTTTCATTGGCTTAAAATTCAGTGCTTATAAACAAAATACTACTTAGGTTCTCAGAAATATAACAGAAGGTAACCCAAATGCCTCTCAGGTTCATGTGATCTGGAAAAATACTCAGTACTGAAGCCAGTTGAAGTTCATTAGTCTAAAACAGCCATGTCTTGGGGAGCCTCGGTGGCTCAGTTGGTTAAGTGTCCAACTTTGGCTCAGGTCATGATCTCGCGCTTTGTGAGTTTGAGCCCTGCATCGGGCTCTGTGCTGACAACTTAGTCTGGAGCCTGCTTCGGATTCTGTGTCTCCCTCTCTCCCTCTGTCCTTCCCCCACTCACGCTGTCTCCCTCAAAAATAAATAAAAACTAAACAAAAAAAAAAACCAGGCATGTCTTTAGAGTTATCAACACTGAATATAATGCAGACATTCAAATTTTATTCTGCTTAGGTTTACTACTCAAATAAGTTCATGTTATAGCTCTTACAAAATCTGTCAGCAAGAAAAATAGCTTGGGATAATGGCTGACTGTTTAATATCTCATGAAATTTTTCTGAGTAGTCTAAACATAACTTTTGGGAGCAAGTGATTTAGATATCTGTGAGATTTAAGTGGGATAAGAGTTTTTAGGTGAACTTCTGAGTAATAATTATTTTATGGTATATGTACTTAAAACTAGCTTCTAAAATCTTTTCAATAACTTTCAAGTTTAGAGTTTGGCTAAGTCAAATGACAGAAATTTATTGAATAGATCATTTCCAAATAAGATAAAATAATGAAACATTAATTACTGAAAACAGGTTTTTATTTACTTTTGGCTCCTATTACAGATAAACTAAAGATAAATACATCTTTTTATCTCTACCTGATCCATCCAGAATTTGTAAACTTAGGGAGTATTCTTATTTCCACAGCAATATAGTTACTTGCATAGGTTCAAGAAGAATCTGTTCTGCTGATAACAGGACACAATTGGAAACACTGTTTATAGTACCAAGACTTTGACTGGAATGCTACGTTTGAGACAGACATGCATAGACATAGGACCAGACAACTTTAAGGAGCTAAGGTTGACTTTAAGGAGCTAATAAAGCCCCTTGGAAAAATCAGCCTGGTACTTTATTTACAGGGTTCCTGGTAGCCTTACAAGGTAAGGAAGGAAGGTCACTTTCTGGCAGGTACAGGAACCTAAGGACATCCTAGGAACCACAACAAGAGGAATTAACCCAAAACTGTAAGTATTACAGGTTAAATCAGATGGCAGGTGTTTGGCTTGGCTTTCTAGCCTCAAGAGGCTTTTAAAACGTCCAATCTGAGATTCCTTATGAAAAGTTTTAGCAAAGCAGATTAAAAGAACTTATATGATAAAAACCCTGAGTAGCAAAAACAATCCTAAAAAAGAAAACCAAAGCTGGAGGCATCACAATTCCGGATTTCAAGCTATATTACAAAGCTATGATTATCAAGACAGTACGGTATTGGCACAACAACACACACACAGATCAATGGAACAGAATAGAGAACCCAGAAATGGACCCATAAATGTATGGCCAACTAATCTTTGACAAAGCAGGAAAGAGTATCCAATGGAAAAAAAGTCTCTTCAGCAAATGGTGCTGGGAAAACTGGACAGCGACATGCAGAATGAACCTGGACCACTTTCTTACACCATACACAAAAATAAACTCAAAATGGATGAAAGACCTAAACATAAGGCATGAACCCATCAAAATCCTAGAGGATAAAACAAGCAAAAACCTCTCTGACTTCAGCCACAGCAACTTCTTACTTGACATGTCTCTGGAGACAAGGGAAGCAAAAGCAAAAATGAACTATTGGGACACCATTAAGATAAAAAGCTTCTGGGGGCCTGGGTGGCTCAGTTGGTTAAACATGTGACTTCAGCTCAGGTCATGATCTCACTGTTTGTGGTTCGAGCTCCACGTCAGGCTCTGTGCTGACAGCTCAGAGACTGAAGCCTGCTTCAGATTCTGTGTCTCCCTCTCTCTCTGCCCCCTACCCTGCTCATGCTCTCTGTCTCAAAACTAAATAAACATCGAAAAAGTAAAAAAAAAAAAAAAAAAAAAAAAAAAAAAAGATAAAAGTTCTGCACAGCAAAGGAAACAATCAGTAAAACTAAAAGGCAACTGATGGAATGGGAGAAGATATTTACAAATGACATATCAGATAAAGGGTTAGTATCCAAAATCTGTAAAAACAAAAAACAAAAAACTTATCAAACTCAACACCCAAAAAACAAATAATCCAGTGAAGAAATGGGCAGAAGACACAGACACTTTTCCAGAGAAGGCATCCAGATGGCCAGGTGACACATGAAAAAATGCTCAACATCACTCATCACCAGGGAAATACAAATCAAAACCACAATGAGATACCACCTCACCCGTCAGAATGGCTAACATTAACAACTCAGGCAACAAAAGATGTTGGCGAGGATGTGGAGAAAGTTCTCTTTTGCACTGCTGGTGGGGATGCAAACTGGTGCAGCCACTCTGGAAAACAGTATGTAGGTTCCTCAAAAAATTAAAAATAAAACTACCCTACAAGCCAGCAATTGCACTACTAGGTATTTATCCAAAGGATACAGGAGTGCTGATTTGAAGGGGCACATGCCCCCCAATGTTTATAGCAGCACTATCGACAATAGCCAAAGTACGGATAGAGCCCAAATGTTCATCACCTGATGAACAGATAAAGAAGATGTGTATGTACACACATACATACAATGGAATATTACTTGACAATCAAAAAGAATGAAATCTTGCCATTTGCAACAACATGGATGGAACTAGAGTGTATTATGCTAAGGGAAATAAGAAAAAGACAAATGTATGATTTCACTCATATGTGGAATGTAAGATACAAAACAGATGAACATAAGGGAAGGGAAGCAAAAATAATATAAAAACAGAGAGGGAGACAAACCATAAGAGACTCTTAAATACAGAAAACAAACAGGGTTGCTGGTGGGGTGTTGGGTGGGGGGAAGGGCTAAAGGAGTGAGGGGCATTAAGGAGGATACTTGTTGAGATGAGCACTGGATGTTACTCGTGATACATCATGAAATTCTATTCCTAAAATTATTACATTATACGTTAACTTGGATTTAAATTTAAAAAAGGAGCCTATATGATAAATCACTATTCTTGCTGCAGTTATGTAAATAATCAGGTCAGGTTTATTGAGACTAGACTGAATTTGCAAATAAACTGATCTTACTGTGATTATCTTTGATAAAAATGGGGATGATTGCAGAGAGTAATACACCATTATGAATATCAAATTCTAGTGCCATTGTCTCTTTAAAAATTTTTTTTAATGTTTATTTATTTTTGAGAAAGAGAGCGTGCAAGCAGGGGAGGAGCAGAGACAGAGAGAGGGAGACACAGAATCCTAAGCAGGCTTCAGGCTCTGAGCTGTCAGCACAGAGCCCGCCCGACGTGGGGCTCAAACTCAGAAGCCGTGAGATCATGACCTGAGCCAATGTCAGATGTCTAACCAACTGAGCCACCCAGGAGCCCCTATTAATTATCTTTTAGGTTCTACCTATAAACTGGACTGGATCTTGAATTCAGAAGTCTCCTCCAATATTTGGCTGCAACTCTCCAAATGAACATTTTTTTTCATGTTTATTCATTAATATTAATGAATGCACGTGCAAGAGAGAGGGAGTGGGGGAGGGTCAAAGAGAGAGAGGGAGAGAAAATCTAAACAATTTCCGTGCTGTCAGCACAGAGGCCAATTCAAGGCTCAATCCTGCGAACTGTAAGACCATGACCTGAGCTGAAATCAAGAGTTGGATGCCCCATCAAGCCACCCAGGCACCCCACCAAACTAACATTTCCAAATTTTTCCCACCCTTCTTTTTTAATTTCTTAATATGTTTGTTTATTTTGAGAGAGTGAGTTGGGGAGAGGCAGGGAGAGAGAGGATCCCAAGAAGGCTCCACACTGTCAGCTCTGAGCCCAACGCAGGGCTCAAACCCATGAACCCTGAGACCATGACCTGAGCCAAAATCAAGAGTCAAACACTTAATCAACTGAGCCACCCAAGAACCATCCCCCCCCCCCCAACCTTTCTGATTTGGAATCATCGAGAACTAATATTGTCCCTTTTCCAAAGCCATGCAATTTAAAGCTAGACAACTTGATATAAACTTTCGGAGAAATCACAACAGCTCACATATAAACAATTTTCATGCCTGTTGCTATGTGGACCACTCAGATCACCAGAGACATTCAAATTACAGACCAGGAAAATCTTTCAGAATGCCAGTGCCTGCCCTCACTCCATCTGAAGATGCTTTGAGCTGGACATCTACAAATCCTCTCAACTGGCTGCCTTCAAAACTCAGAAACTGGGACTATAATCTGCTCTAATTATTAACCTTTGTTTTTCTTTCATTTCCACAGAAATTGCTCTTATAAAATCCCAGATTCTTTGTACAATAGCCCTAACTTTGGAAGCCCACCTGCATCACCATCTCCTGAAATGAGACACCACTACTTAACTGAACTGATGTATTCTCAGGACTAAGAGACCAATCAGTTCACTGAGATGGAGAAATGTACCAACTCAACTTCTGGGCTGTGAAACTTCTTGGGCAAGTTTCAGAGGCAGGTCTGAAGGGTTTCAGAACAACAAGCCTTCCCAAATGTACCACTTTGGCATAAGGGTTACTTTTTAAAAATTTATTATTATTAATTGATCATAATTTCTAGACCCAGTGTGGGGCTTGTACTCATGACTCAGAAATCAAGAGTCCATGCTGGCTATGTGCCAGGTGACAACACTTCCTTCATCTGTGAACACAGCCCAGCAAACTATCAATAGCAGGGCCTGGTATTGCAAGGTTTTGCCTTTTCATTCTCAAAAGATAATTTTTATAACTTATAACAAGGAGAGGGAAGGATATATTCTTGGCCCTTCTCTTTTTGCCTATCCTGAGAATTTGTGCCAGCCTTCTACTTTGTAATGTTACAGTTAGATTACTAACTCTGAGCCACCCCAATGAGAAAGAACAAATTGTAAATTGATGTCGACACTGTTAATCACCAGGTTAAAAAAAAGAGGGATACAGGTCATCTCCCAGAGGTGAAAGCAGTCATCAGGTCATGTCCACAGTGGTTGGCCATGAACAAATGTCTTCTGGTCCTCTGCTTGGGTGGCAGTAAGTCGCCAGCAGAGAGGGCTGAGAAACACAGGTGTAATGCCTGATTGCTACTTATTGTTAACTTGAGTTGAAAACAACAGGACTTTGTTGAAAATGTCTGATGCCTACCGCTGGAGTTCTGAACTGTTTACTCACTTCCTTGTAAACATAATCAATTAATTTGGGGCCTGTTAAGAAGTGAAGAGTTTCCTGTAATCTTTGCCCCAAAATTTCCCTAATTTTTACTAAAGGGCAGCTCTGAATCAAGTACACTGTAAATTAAAATCATCTTACCCACAAGCGAAACTTGTTCACTATCACTGAAGGCATTTGTGCTGACATAATAATAGAAATCACTCTTTCATTTTAAAGATATGGAAACGAAAGCATAAGGAAGTTAAATGATTTGGCTAAGGCCATAGAGCTGATTAGTGGCACAGAACTGGAACTTATTCTATTTGATATTTATTAAGATCAAGATTAACTTATCCTGACAGAGTGATTAGGACGCAGTACTTAAAAATCTGATGGTTATACAAGTGCCATACCAAGCGAGGTTCTTTTAATAGATGACTTGGTGAGAGCCTAACACCTACCCTAGATATTTCTCAGAATTAAGTACTCTCTTTCCTGATCATGTTAAGATCTGAAGCAAGTTCTAAAACAAATTCTTTATAAAAGCCAACATCTTTTCTTTTTCTCCAGTAAAAATACTTAGTTCTATCTGAAAGCCACTCGGCCACCTATATATTTAGTGAGTGCCCACGTGTTCCAAACTATCTATAAACTAATATTCATTTCCCTCCATGCCATCATTTTAGCTACGTGTAAATATTTTTTCTAACCTACAACATGCTTAAATGAAACTAAAAAACGTCTAATTCCATTTAACAGAAGGTCAAAACCTAAGTATGAGCTTGTGTGATTCCACAGCCCAGCCTCTTTTTTTCACCATGTTACTTTTGATAATAACTAAAATATGTATGTGATTTACATTGAGAATGTTTTCATTTGTGGTATCTAATTTAACCTATCCAACATATCATAGCCCCATTTGAAATATGGGGAAACTGTGGTCTTCTGATTGTTACTCATCAAAGTTCATGCAGTAAATGACCGTCAAAACCAAACCCAGTGATTAGAACCATTATAGGTCTAAGGAAATTACTGTATGAATTACTGGCAGAAGGGTTAGTCTGATGAGGTAGCAGAAAATGTTAGTTCCTTGCCCTTTCAAGGCTTGAAAAATTAGCAGGTAAATCATATTGAAAGGTAAATCGTATAGCAATACAGGATTGTATACATAGCAGAGGCCTGTGTTTGAGGCCAACAAAACTATTATAAGTATAAAAGTTAAACCACACGTTAGTATTTATAGATTCCAAGGAAAGCACAGTGGTAGCAGCTTTACCCAGTTTAGAACATCAGCCTTAACTCACTCGGTTCAACCTCTGTATGACCATTTGAGGTCAAGCTATTCCCAGTCTATACAGGTAAAACCTCAGTTTTCACCACGACCCATATCCTTGAAAACACATTATAAAGGCAGATCATGGTAAGTGAATCACACACATCCTTAACAAAGACTGGGTACCAATCATACAAAAATCAAACTCCAAAATGCATTATACAGCAGCACTAAAACTATACCATAATGAAAAATAATAAGAGCCCAGGCCAAGTCCTACAAAATCACCTAAAACATGCTTTTAGGGGCACCTGGGTGGCTCAGTCGGTTAAGCATCTGGCTCTTGATTTCGGCTCAGGTCACGATCTCACGGTTCATGAATTTGAGCCCCACGTTGGACTCCATGCTACAGTGTCAAGCCTGCTTGGGATTCACTCTCTCCCCCCCACCTCGGCCCCTCTCCCGCTCATACTCTCTCTCAAAATAAATAAATAAACTTTGAAAAATAAAGTATGCTTTTATCACACAAAGGACAACCTACCATTAGGTATAATCACAGTAACATAAAGCACAACTCATAAGTTTGGCCTCAAATTCTTATGGCGAATACAATTATAGGGGCGCCTGGGTGGCGCAGTCGGTTAAGCGTCCAACTTCAGCCAGGTCACGATCTCGCGGTCCGTGAGTTCGAGCCCCGCATCAGGCTCTGGGCTGATGGCTCAGAGCCTGGAGCCTGTTTCCGATTCTGTGTCTCCCTCTCTCTCTGCCCCTCCCCCGTTCATGCTCTGTCTCTCTCTGTCCCAAAAATAAATAAAAAAACGTTGAAAAAAAAAAAAAAAACAATTATCCACGACTGCTTTGGTTAATTTCTCAGAGTACGAAAAGTCCTTCATTTCAAATTATCTGGAAGGCCTTAGAAGTTTTCTCCTTTTTCATCTAATACATTTCTTTATCAATGCAGAGGAATTCAGTCAACAATTTTTTTACCAGGCCCACATTTGCTACATGCCAGCCACTGTTAACATACTGATGTTGGAGCTCAGCTCAAAGCAGAAGGTGCTCAAGGTGTGCTGTTTGGGTTGTCTCAAGCTGAAAACCATTTCCTAAGTGCTAGTTCAACATTTCCCACCTTAGCTCAATTTATCCAAAGATACCAAATTAGTCAATTTTGATCAAAGCGGTACCATCAAAAAACGTGTAGCCAAGGGGCACCTGGGTGGCTCAGTCACTTAAGCGTCCAACTCTTGACCTTGGATCAGGTTGTCAAATCAAGTCCTGCATCAGGCTCCTTGCTGGGGCCTGGAGCCTGCTTGAGATCCTCTCTCCCTCTCCCTCTCCTCCCCCCAACTCTCTTGCACATGTGCACACTCTCTCAAAAAAAAAATGTCTAAGAGATCTTCATCTTTTGAAACACAGCATGCAATGGAAGAAAAGCATCACTACTAGAATCAGAGAAATGTGAATCCAAATCCTACCCCTGCACCTTAATAGCTATTTGGACCTTGGGCAAGTTACTGAGTACTTCTGAGCTTCCGCAAATTTCCCCTCCTCTGTACTACGGTAATCCCAGAATCTCAAGCCCAGAAGCCCAACTTATTCTTCAACCTATTCTATACCCATCCAAGTTGGTAAAATAGGCCATCTTTCAACACAGTAATGACCCATATATCATTCACATCTCCAACAAATTGAAATTCAAGTCTTAGCACTTGAAATTTTAAAATAAATGAAAATATTCAAATCAGAAAGGCAGAAAAAGATAAATAAAAGTAGAATTCACAAATTATTAAGGTTTATCTGTCCACCTTGTTCTTTTAAGAGAGAGAGTATGAGCACTTGAGTGGGGGAGAGGGGCAGAGGTAAAGAGAGAATCCTAAGCAGGCTCCAAGCTCAGCACAGAGTCCGACTCAGGGCTTGACCCTACAACCCTGGGATCACAAATCAAGATCCCTGAGCCGGAGTCGAGAGTCGACGATCGACCGACTGAGCCACCCTGACGCCCCTCCACCTTGTTCTTAATTCATTCTCACTTTAAGTATTTATTCCAAACAGATTTGGAATTGTTACATGGGATTTTTTTCCTTGATAAGATCTGAGATAATCAGTTTAAAAAAAACTACTATCACAGGTTTTGAATCTTTTAAATCAACTAGCCCAAATCTGTTACTTTATAAAACTGAAGAAACTGGGACATAGAATAATATGGAGGATAAATAAAAACTACATTTTAAAAGACTTTTCATAACATAGGAGTGTTCAATACAGAATACTGAATGAGAAAAAAGGATTATGACAATCTACACACAATATGAGCCTAAATAAAAAAAATAAACATAAAAGAATGTGGATTATATTTATTCTTTATACAATTCTGAATTTCATAAATTTTCTATAAGAAACATATTTAAAATTTAAAATATTCACAATATTCTGTTTCCAATTAAATGGGGTATTTAATTCATAAAAAGTTATGAAGAAAATAGAAATGTGTAGGCACTGAAATATGTAGAAATATGTAGTGACTTGCTCACAATCCCACAGCTAAATGGAAACAAAGCCAAGACAAGAACCCAGGCATCAAATCCAGGGCCCTTCTCATTGTACCACGTGACCTCTAAGACACGAAAACAATATTTGCTCCCCAGCAATTGCAATGGAAGAACTGGTAAAAAGCTGGAAGCCCGGGACTTTTAAATTTTGTGAGCAATACATGCTCTTTTTTCCCCCTTAAATGAAAAGTAAAAGAAAAAGAGCACTTGTTCAATTCAATTATCAACTTATTTTACCAATACTGTTTTTGTCTCCTCATATCTACTGCCAATGACCTTAAACTGTGCTACAGATTACATTTTATAATACTATTACCAGATTAGACCACACAGATAAAGCTGGAGAGTTGACAGCTCATGATAATCTCCCAGCCTCAAAAGAACATCTGTTTTGCCACATTTGTCTTTGGAACCCTGCACCACATAGTGCAATCCCTGGCATAGAGTAGGTGCTCAATAAATGTTTATTTTATAAAGCGTAACTTCCCACCCCTCACATTATCACTAGCTACCAGACTTTTAAATATTAGAACAAAACTAGTAAAATATCATAATTTCATATTTGGAGTCTGTAAGCATTTACAATATAAAGGATTTATTAAACAGATTGTTTACAATCAAATGTAAGGGGAACACGTCAGTAGAATATTTCAAGCACTGAACAAATTAATTTGCACATTAATTACAATAATTCTTATCTATTGAAATGGGCCTAACCTTTACTCGGCAGTTTTTTTCTGTGTAGTTGGAGTCACTGAATGCACTAGAAAGCAATAAAGTTCCAAATATAGCACAAGGGGCACTGGACTAGAACCTAGACCCTAGTCCAAGCTCTGCCAATAATCAGATACATAATCTTGGGCAATTCACTTTTTCTTCTTTTGAGTCCTAGTTAACGTACTCATAAAAAATAAAGAGCTGAACTACAAATCACCAGGGATCCTTCCGATCTTAATTTTTTTTAATGATTTCTTATCCGTAAAGATTCTATATTCAGATATTTTTTCATTGCATCAAATACAATTATCTTGAATGTTAGTTTGTCGTATTATTCGATAATCAAAACCTAGCACATTTCCTACAAATATAGAAATATTAGTACCATATATTCTTTTTACCATCTTATATTAGGAGCAACAGAAGAAAACAAGAAATGTGAGCATCTGATAGTCAGGCCTGCTTTGCCAGTTGGGCTGACAGGAACCACGGTGGATTTTACAATACAAACCACTGATACATAAATACACACACGTATATATCTATATATACATACGATGGGTGAATACTTATTTTTATTGATATACATATATGTGTGCAAATTAAAAAAAATTGTATGTAATTATAAAATACTTGTTTATGGTAAGAAATCCAAACAGGACATTAGGCCACGTGCAAATTCAAAAGCGTCCCACCCCTCTCCATCCTCCCTTAAGTAGCCACTGTTAACATTTTTCTTGTGTACCCTTCAAGAAGTTATCCGAGGCCATTCAAATATGTAGATGCGTGTGTGTATAAATCTTTTTAAACCAAACTGCTGCCACTTCTTGAATGGTGGGGAAAAAAATATCTCAAGCACTGGCTTCATAAAATGTTAAATACGTACATCGAAAGTGGTAGCACAGTTGTACGGTACCAAGTGTATACGCTTCGGAAGTGTGCAATGAACTGAATATTTAATTTTCTTCCTTGGAGACTCTGGGCAGCAGTTGCGCAGAAAGAGCGGTGAGCAAGGAGCCAGACAACCTGGGTTCCAATCTAAGTAGTTGAGTAGCCTTAGACAAGCCTTGAAATCTTCCTGTGCCTTACTTTCTACTTTTGTAAAATATCAGTGTTGGACTAAGATCCCTTCCAACTCTAAAATGTTACAGTTCTAAGATGGCCGTCTGTAACAGTTCTATTGAACTGGTTTTAAGAAATGTGAAGTAAAAAAAGAGAAGAAAGAAACACTATAGCAACCTCCAGTCTTACAAGAGTACATTTCTATGCGTCATTAGCCATCCGAGGCATAGTGGGACAGACCTAGGGACAGAATTCGATTTGAAAGCAAAGTAGTAGATTATTAAAATCGGATAGGCAGGTTTTTACAGAGCTTTGATTGACATTTTTCTTTTTTTTTGGAGGTGGAGGGGGCTGTTTTAGTTTCAGCAATAACCACTCCCCCTCTTCCCGAAAACAATTAAGTGTATTAAGGAGTTAATATAATGAAACTGAAAGTTAGACTGAATTTTGCTTTACTCACAGAATATCCTGGGGAGGTGACTAGGGCAGCAAAGATCGGAAAGAATTACTAGCTAATTTCCTCTCCCGGAAGCTCTCCGGTTCCTATTCTTTCTGCTTCACAAGCCCCCGGCAGGCACACTCCACCCAGCTCCGTACCTGCCACACGCATCAGATTCGGGGGGTGGGGAGAGGGCGGTCCCTTTGATAATTTAAAAAAAAAAAAAAGTTCTTTGACTCGATTTACCTTAGGGGTCATAGGGGTTGGGAGGGCACCGGCCGGCCCGAAGCCACACACCCACCCGCGCCTTCCTTCGGCGCTCCCGGGAACCTGGGCAAGGAGCCGCGGCTGGGCCACCCGCGCCGCGCAGGGGTGGCCTTCCCGCCCTCCCCCGCAGCGCGGGGCCCGCGGGGAGGGGAGGGGGAGGAGGAGGAGGAGGAGGAGAAGTAGGAACCCGTACGGGCAGTACCCACCGCGCCAGGAGAGTCAACCCGGATCGCCCGCGGCGCCTAGCGCGGTCCGGAGGGGAGGGTCCTGGAGAAGGGGCGGCCCGAGCCCCAATCTGGAAATGCCAACTCCGCTCGGCGGCCGGGCCCCAGCCTAGAAGGAAACGGAAGTCCCTTCGTCTCCCTCAGGCGCACCCACCAGCCCGCCCATCTCCCGGAGGAGCCCCGAGTCGGGGAACCCAAGGCGCGTCCGCGACAGGGCCTCAAAGAGACACCGGCCACGGTCCGACGGTCTCACAGCCCCGGCCGCCCCACTGGGCCCCCTCGCAGGCTTCTTTTTGCTGCCCCCGCTGGGAGGCCAGCCCCCCGCCCTGCAAGGCCCCTCCTTCTTCGCCCTCCGCCATTTTCGAACTTACCCTTCGGGCCCCGAAGTCCCTCGAAGAGCGCTGAGCCCTCCCGGGGCGCAGCCAAGGTCCCCCCACTTCCCTGGGCCGGAGCGGGGCTGCCAGGACAATCGTGGCCCTCTTCCCCCCCCCCCAACCCCCACCCCCCCCCAGCTGGAAGCCCGAACCTGACCTGGCCGGCGCGCCTGCGCAGTGGGCACGTCGCAGTCCCCGCCCCCAGCTCAAGCGTTTCCTCTTTAGCCTCAGGGTGTTTTTTCCCACGGCTTTTACCTGCTGGGCTCTAGCGTTGAGCAGCAGGTGAATTGGGGTAAAAGGATGAAAAGAGAGCGAACGAGTTTTCTTACTATAGACCAGGCACTGTGATAGGCTTGTGACGTGTTCTTTGTTGTGATTTTGGCAACCCTGTAAGATAGGCACTCTCTTATTAATTCCATTTTACAGACGAAATTGACATCCAGAGAGAATTTACCTCCACTAGCACGCAGCTAGTAAGTGAGGGAACTGAGGTTGGAATACGGTCTGTATTCAGGGCGCATGGTTCAGTCGGTTAAGCATCCGACCTCGGCTCAGGTCATGATCTCATGGTTTTGTGAGTTTGAGCCTCACGTCGGGCTCTGTGCTGACAGCTCAGCCTGGAGCCTGCCTCGGATTTTGTGTGTGTGTGTGTGTCTCTCTCTCTCTCTCTCTCGGATATTGTCTCTCTCTCTCTCTCTCTCTCTCTCTCTCTCTCTCTCTCTCTCTCTCCTGCTTGCACTCTGTCTCTCGCGCTCTGTCTCTCAAAAATATGAAAATGAAGAGCCTGGAGGCTGCTTCAGATTCTGGTCTCCCTTTCTCTGCTTCTCGCCCTCTCTCACTGTCTCTCAAGGGTAAATAAATGTTAAAAGATTTTTCTTTTAAATATATGGTTTGCGTCCTAGATGGCCAGGGTAAAAGGCAAAAAGAATTGAAGACACAGTCGGGACAGGAAGGGGAATGGGAGATTAAGGAAGAGTAAATGAATAGAGAAGAAGCAGAAGGCAGGGAAACAGGAAATCTGGTACATAAAATGCTGATCTATCTTGGATTTATTTCACATATGCTGTAAGATTGTCAAACAGACAAATGATTTTTTTGTTTCACAAACTTGGGCTCCCTTATATGTTAGCATAGTGAGATGAGAGGTTCTGAATGAGAATGTTTCATTGTAAGGGGAAGGTTATAATTATCACCTGCCACCTGAAATCATGCTGCCCTTCTTGAGAAGGGAACTTGGAGGGAGGAGAAGAGAGGAGAGACTTCTTTTTGGTTTTTAGGCTTTTGCTAAATATTAGCCCCTCTGATCCTCTCTTACTGTCATGGCTCTGGGAATCTCACATCTTACATATTGCATAATAGCAATTGCAAGAAAATAGTTATCTCATTTATTTTTTTTAATGTTTATTTATTCTTGAGAGAGAGAGGAAGACAGAATCCCTAGCAGACTCTGCAGTCATCACAGAGCCCAGTGCGGGACTGGAATTCACAAACCGTGAGATTGCGTCCTGAGTGGAAATCAAGAGTCCACCGCTTAACCGACTGAGCTTAACCGACTGAGCCACCCAGGCACCATAGTTACCTCATTTAATTCTCACAGCAATCTTATGAAATATGTATCTATCATTATTTCCATTTCACAGATGAAAACACTGAGGTTTAGAGAGATTAGGTGGCTTGCCCAAGTTTGTGAAACAAACTGTCAGCACAGAGCCCGATGTGGGGCTCGAACTCATAAACTATGAGATCATGACCTGAGCTGAAACCAAGAGTTGGACGCTTAACCAACTGAGCCACCCAGGTGCCCCCAATAGCTAAATTTTAGAGCAATTTGTTACCGACAGTAAATAATTAATACAAAGGCTCTACACAATCAGGGTCCTTCTTACCTTTATGTCTTCATTTCCTATTCTTTTCCCTTAATCCTTAGGTTGTCCTGCCTCAGGGCCTTTGCACTTGTTCACTCTGCCTGGAACACTTCCCCAGATTATCTCCATGGCTTGTTCTTCACCTCCTTCAAGCCTTTGCTTAATTGTCGCCTTCTCAATAAAGCCTACCATGACCACCATATTTGAAATTACAACTTCTCTCATAGCACTCTCAATGTCCTTTCTCTATTCTACTTCCTCCCTTCTGCATGGCATCTATCATTTTCTAACATACTATATGGTTATTTTCTTTATGGTGTTTATTTATTGTATGTCTCCTCCTTCCATCCCCTACTATGCTATAAGCTCCAAGAGGACAGGAATTTTTATTTTGTTCACTGATCTATCCCAAGTACTTAGAACAGTGTCTGGCACAGTTAGGTACTCAGAAGATATTTGTTGAATGAGTGAATAAAAATTTCACAAACATGCCAGACCCTTAGGTGAATTGTCAGTTGGGAGATATGAATAGCAAAGGCAGATACATCTGGAGTATGGTATTTAGGTTTTATACAAAGGGACACATAGAGGTGTGAAGTTAGAGAAACACAATCTAGGGGTGCCTGGGTGACTCAGTTGGTTAAGTGTCCGACTTCTGCTCAGATCATGATCTCACAGTTCATGAGTTCAAGCCCCACATTGGGCTCTCTGATGTCAGCACAGAGCCCACTTCGGATCCTGTCTCCCTCTCTCTCTGCCTCTCCCCACTTGCCCTCATTCTTCCTCTCTGTCAAAAACAAACAGGGGCGCCTGGGTGGCGCAGTCGGTTAAGCGTCCGACTTCAGCCAGGTCACGATCTCGCGGTCCGTGAGTTCGAGCCCCGCGTCAGGCTCTGGGCTGATGGCTCAGAGCCTGGAGCCTGTTTCCGATGCTGTGTCTCCCTCTCTCTCTGCCCCTCCCCCATTCATGCTGTCTCTCTCTGTCCCAAAAATAAATAAAAACGCTGGAAAAAAAAATTTTTAAATAAATAAATAAATAAATAAATAAACATTGGGGTGCCTGGGTGGCTCATTTGGTTGAGGGCTGACTTTGGCTCAAGTAATGATCTCATGGCTCGGGCGTGTGAATTCGACCCCCTGTGTCAGGCTCTGTGCTGACAGCTCAGAGCCTGGAGACTGTTTCCAATTCTGTGTGTCCCTCTCTCTCTCTTGCACTCTGTCTCTGTCTCTCTCTCTCAAAAATAAAATAAACATTAAAACCTTAAAAAACATTAAAAAACGAAAAACACAATCTATAGAAAGGTTGATGTTTTGTTGTAATTATTTTTGGTTGAGAAGAAGGAACATTTAGGGAAAGAACAAAGGTATATTAGCATGAACCCTGTGAAACTGCCAATGTTCAACAATTGCCAAGTATCCCAAACAGCAATTTAATACGGAGAAAGGAAAATTGATGGCATAAATACTCAGCAGAAATGAAAAGGAGATGGAATCAAGCATGAGTAGTGGCATTAGCCCTGAGTAGGAAAAAGGATGCGTCCTTAGAGGCTGAAAGCAATGAGATGCGGTAAGCAGAGACAAATTTTGGGGGTAGCCACCACACACCTCAATGGCAGCTGGATTCTGGGGAAAGTAAAATGTGTAGTTATCTGCGGAGAAGAACAGCCAAGGTTTAGCACTATAACACTTTTTTGCAAAGGCAGTTTAAGTGAAAGCCCAACTAAATAAAGAACAGAGTTGTTCTGCGTGAAGGAAGGTGGGCTGAGCCCTGACGTGTGGGCGTTACCCTCGGAGCCATCAGTTTCATGTACCTTCTTCTGGCAGGCAGGGGTACACACCTGCATAGGATTACCCTTGACTCATCACAGAACAGCCTCTGTGAAGGTCAGTCGTGCTGAACAGTGTCTATCAGCAGCACCTGCCCTGCAGTCTTCTGACTTTTGCTCGGGTGACCGGATCGCTAGCCTCTCACCGCCTCCTTGCTGCCAGAAAGACTGCGGCTGTAATTTCCTGTCTTTGAGCAGTCATAGAGACGCCTGGCCTTATCTCTCGCCAGCAAAACTTGCATCTCCAGCCAGCCCTCCCTTTTTTCCTTTGCCTTTATCTTCCAGGACTCAGTCATTCAGAAGTGACTTGCCTGTTTGTGGTAGAGATAGAAGAGTGCGCTCTCAACTTAAGCTAATGGAAAATTCCACCTGGGCTTTCTACATACGAATCTATTCCTATGGTTATACAGAGTGTATTCGCTCTGCAAAAACCCAACAACAATATCAAGGTCAGGATGTTGTCATGGTGTGTCTGGAGTAGGGTGGAGATACATGTTACTGGAGTTGAGGTCCAGGAGAGAGGCTAGCATGTTGGAGGGATCGTCGCCCAGGATGGTTGTGGAATTTGTGTTTAGGGAGGAAGACTATGAACAAAAGGCTACAGATGTCAACGGATGCAAGGAAGTGTCCTGAATATACATAGATAATAATTGTTAGCATTTACTGAGTGTTTACCATATGCCGGGCACTGTCTTAAGTGCTTGGCTTAGTTTGTCTCTCATAATCCTCTCAGTAACCCTATAAGCTAAGTGTTCTTTGTTATTTTTATTCGTCTTGACTCAGAACCTGAGATGGTGCCTGGTATATGGTAGGTACTCAAGCCAGATCAGGTCACTCCTCCACCTTACACCCTGCGATGGCTTCTCACTTGGTAGAGGCAAGCACTGGGAGATGTGGGAGTCTAGAGAAGAGCTTCAGATGGCCGAGAGTGGATGAGAGCTGGCTCTACACGGGACTTCAGTCTTGAAGGACAACCGAGAGTTAGCTAGGTGACACAGCAGGAGAAAGTCATTCTAATCAGACATGGTAGCATGTGCTAACTCATGGAAGTGGAGCAAAACAGCGTGTAGTTGGAGAATGGCAGTTAACACCTTATGGCCGGACCGTACCTGCTAGTATTTATTGAGTGTAATGTTCACACTGTATTAAATGCGTGACACAGATGACCACATTTAATCATCATGCAACTCTAGGAAGGTAATGTTACTATCCCCATTTGACAGGTAAGAAAACTGGGGACAGAAAGGTTAGGCGGTCCAAGGTCTCAAAACTAGTAAGGCGGAGGTGTGGGTAGGTGGTGATATGGGGATGGATGGAGCCTGACAGAGAGCTGAGGCTCTAGAGAGGTAGTCAGGGCCCAGATGAAATCCTTGTGTATTAGTCTACTTTAGCTGCCATAACAAAATACCACAGACTGGGTGACTCACACACCAGAAATTTATTTTCTCATGGTTCTGGAGGCTGCAAGTCTGAGATCGAGGTGTTGGCAGGGTCACCGTTCTTTCGAGGTCTGTCCTCTTGGCTTGCAGATGGCTGTCTTCTCTGTGTGTCTAAATTTAAGTGGTCTTTCCTCTTGTTGTGTCCGTATCCTAATCTCTTCTCCTTGATGAAGACAGCTGTCATATTGGATTAGGGCACACCCTTATCACCTCATTTTAACTTAATTACCTCTTCAAAGGCCTTATCTGCAACTACAGTCACATTCTGAGGTACTGTGGATTGGGACTTCAACGTGAATTTGGGGGAGGGTACGATCTAGTCCATAAAACCTTGCGTGGCACATTCGATCATTTGGCCTCTATCATATAAGGCAGTGGTTCCCAAACCTGATGGTGACCCAGAATCACCAGAATCACCTTTGTGATGCTACTCATTCTTGGACACTCCCCCCCCCCCCCCCCCCCCCCCCGGTGGCTGTGTGATTCAGAGTCAGTAAAACTAGGTTATGTTTTGGGGAAATGTAAAGCTTCCCCACAGTCTCCAGCTCATTCTGGTGCTGTGTCTATCTGGGCTATGTTTTGGGGAAATCAATTCCAGGTTGATTTCAGATAGAAATGTGAAAGGCAAAACTTCAACATTTTTAAAGAAAATACAAGAGAGTACAATTTCATCATAGGGTAGAAAATGATTTCTTAGACTAGTGGTGTTCATGCTTTTTGCTCTTATGTCTCTAGAAGAATTTTGAAAAATTATGGATCCACTTTCACATGTTTCATGTGACATAAAAAGGTTTTCATTGTAAGTTAAAATAATTACAAAGGATGTAATTTCCAGTATATTATAAAGATTGCATTTTTTAAATTTATTTTTGAGACAGAGAGAGACAGAGCATGAATGGGGAGGGGCGGAGAGAGAGGGAGACACAGAATCGGAAGCAGGCTCCAGGCTCTGAGCTATCAGCCCAGAGCCGGACACGGGGCTCGAACTCACGGACCGCGAGATCGTGACCTGAGCTGAAGTCGGATGCTTAACCGACTGAGCCACCCAGGCACCCCAAAGATTGCATTTTTTAAAGGAATTTCTATACCCAACGTGGGGCTTGAACTCACATCCCTGAGATCAAGAGCCTCACACTCCACCGACTGAGCCAGCCAGGTGCCCCTCCAATGTATTATAAATGTTGGCATAAAAACCAAATCTATCATTAGTTTAACTGAATTTTAAATACCATAGTGATTTGGTACCCACTGTCATCCACTTGAAAATTAAAGGAAAAAGCTCTTCTGTAGGAGCCAGAAAATTTATATCTATTTTTGTCTTTAATTCATTTATCCATTCCACTTCCACCATAGAATTTTATCTTCATGTGATATATTTTATACTTTAAAGTCTTTTATTGATCACCCTATCATATTTCTTTGCAGCAGAACTGTGAATATAAAACATTTTTTCAAGGAAATGTCCTATCGACATATTTTTAGCTATTAAAACATTTCTCTAGATTGAGTTATTCATAAATTGGTATAAAATTGCTCAAAACATAAATATTTTATACATTGATAAGTGAATGGAAAAGTTAAAAAGTCAAATGTTATTAGAAATGCATCCTTGAATGAGCTGGATATTTTCCCCCTCCCGTGTATGGAGGGATGGATACAACCTGTTGCTGGAATGAGAGTTTAGGTTCCATTCTATTTCTGTTTTTATCTGATTGGATATGTGCACTGAGAAATTTGCTCACACATATAAGAATATGAAAATAGAAATAGTATTGTAATAACATTGTAGTTTAATTATCTGAACTCTTTCTGAGTTCTTTGCCAAAACTCACATGGCAATCCATCAGAAATGTCATTTTATGATCTATTGTCTGGCTACCGGATTAGATTTTCCTTCAAATTTGTTGAAAGCAAAAGATTGGAAACCACCTGACTGGCAAAAGGATTTGTTACTCATTCACAAGAGTCATTCACTTTCTCAGCTTCTAGGAATGATACCCAAAAGGCCTTTTAGATGACTAGTAATTATACTTCTTTACTTTTTCATTGAGGGGTAACTTATTTAATCTGATATACTCAGAAAGGGTTGGGAAAATAAAAAATACTGTTAATTTGAATATTTGCCAATATCATATTTTAAAATAAATGCTTCTATTTTATCTTGTCCCGTGAATATATTTTCATCAAAAGTTTTTGGAGCTGCTGATGTGAGTTTATTCAGTTTATGGAAAATGCCCCACTGTATAATCTAACTGGCAGTCAGTCCTATTCATCAACAACAAAAGTCAAATACTTATTTTGTTTTAAAAAGTCAGACTTTTGCTTTTCAATTCAAATAAAAACGTGTTAATGCATTCCTTGTAACAACTATCTCATTTCTGAATTCGAATTCTAAGATAGATGAAGCTGAGTCTTGCCATGAATTTGCTGCCTGGATGAAATAAGGCACTGCCAGCTTCAGGATTTCTTACCAAAGCTCTCATTGCTTTCTTCTCAGGGACCTGTCTCTCAGAAGCACAAAAAGACGCAAGAGTTTGACTAGCATAGGCTTCCTCAGCATCAGTAGGTTTTAAACAAGTAGAGAAATTGATTGAATTGTACACACATGTCCATATCCTTGACACCTGGATTCTACAATTAGTATTTTACTATGTTCCCTTTAATACCCTTTTCCATCTACCTGTCCCTCTATCCATTGTCAGGGAGGAAGACCTTACTCTGCCCTCTAGTCTTTCTAAGTGGACTTAGAATCAAATTGTCATGAGACAGATTGACAGGAGAAAACCAAACTGAATAGACGTACATATGGTGAATCTACACTCGACACAGATTCCAAAGACAGTGGGGTGACATGAAGCTTACGTGAACTAAGGAGAGGGTAGGGGCTGAAGATACAAAGGGGAGAAGGCCATTAGCAGGAAGGTGAAAGGAGATGTTTGGAAAAACAAGGTCATTCTATTATGCAGGTAAGTTGCTCAGGTAAAGGGGAGTCTCTGTTGATAGCTCTTTTCCTGGTAGAGGCTCCCCTTTCCAATGTAAAATTAGGCAGTTTGGGCGGAGGCAGAGAGCTTTTCCTGCTTCTCCTGGATTTTGGTTACTTTTAACTTGAAATAATCTTTATGCCAAAGTGGGCCATCTTGGGGCAGCCTGCTCTGGGCCCCTATACCACACATCAACGCATCGTATGTGTTTATGCATCTTAAAGTAAGTTTCAGACATTAGTACACTTCACTCCCGAAAACTTTAACATGCATGTTATTTACCCTCGTGTTCTTTCGTTTGAAACAATCTTCATTCTCACCCCGGAAGCGACCACTATTCTGATTGTTTTCTCTGGGAATTCATTTTCCCTGTTCTATAATTTAATGTACAGTATGTACACTTCAAACGTTTTTCTTCTTTTTTTAAAATTTAAATCCAAGTTAACATATAGTGTAATCATGATTTCAGGAATAGAATTTAGAGATTCATCACTTACCTATAAGCCCCAGTGCTCATCCCAACAAGTGCCCTCCTCAATGCCCATCACCCATGTGGCCCATCCCATCCCTCACCCACCTCCCTCCAGCAACCCTCAGCTTGTTCTCTGTATTTAAGACTCTCTTATGGTTTGTCTCCTTATTTTTATCTTATTTTTCCTTCCTTTCCTTTTCCTCTGTTGTGTTTCTTAAATTCCACATAGGAGTGAAATCATGTGATATTTGTCTTTCTCTGACTTATTTCATTTGGATAACGCACTCTAGTTCTACCAGTATGTACACTTTTAACACCAATGTATTGATTTGCTCCCTTGTTTGGCTCACCAGAGGTTTCATACTTAGCGGAATGAACAATACTAAGATTCAGACTGGGGAAAAGGGATACAGGCATTTGTGAAAGGAAAGGTGGAAAAGGAGATCCAGAATGAAGCCACCACACAGGCATTCTGAAATATTTCACTTTTGGGGCGCCTGGGTGGCTCAGTCGGTTAAGCGTCCGACTTCGGCTCAGGTCATGAATTCGCAGTTTGTGAGTTCAAGCCCCGCGTCAGGCTCTGTGCTGACAGCTCTGAGCCTGGAGCCTGCTTCAAATTCTGTGTCTCCCTCTCTCTCTGCCCCTCCTTTGCTCGCACTCTGTCTCTCTGTGTCTCTCAATAATAAATAAATGTTAAAAAAAATTTTTAAAAGAAATATTTCACTTTTAGGAAAGAATAGATTTGAAAATGGAGGATCTTCAAAGCTGTCCATAGTTGTAAACACCTTAAAAGTCTTCACATACCTTCAGGGAATATGTACCCTAGACCGAAGATCGCTGTCCTGGATAGGGTGCATAAAGTACGACTGTAAAACAAAACAATGAGTAAATTTGTGTTAAAAATGAAAACCTCTGCAGAAGAATAAACACCATAAACAAAGAGAAGAGACAAGATATCTACATCATGTAAGAGATATGCGATGAGCATGCAGAATAAAAAGAGCTGCTTCTTAAAGAAAAGCAGATTAAAGACAAACAGCTTAACAGAAAAATTAACTAAAGATAGAAGTAGATAATATATACAATAAAACATGCCTCATATGAAATTATGTTCAATTTCACTAGTAATCAGAGACATGCAGATTAAAACAATAAGAACCCAAGAGAGATGAAAATACATGTCCACAAAAAAAACTCGACAAGAATGTTCATATCAGCCTTATTCATAATAGCCCCAAACTGAAAAGACACCAGAAAAATGGATAAACAAACCGTGGCATATTCGTACAATGGAATTTTACTCAGCAATAAAAAGGAACAAACTAGGGGCGCCTGGGTGGCTCAGTCGGTTGAGCATCCGACTTCGGCTCAGGTCATGATCTCGCGGTCCGTGAGTTCGAGCCCCGCATCGGGCTCTGTGCTGACAGCTCAGAGACTGGAGCCTGTTTCAGATTCTGTGTCTCCCTCTCTCTCTGACCATCCTCCGTTCATGCTCTGTCTCTCCCTGTCTCAAAAATAAATAAACGTTAAAAAAAAAAAGGAACAACCTAATGATAGAGGCAACAACCTGTATTAATCTCAGAAACATTATGCTGAGTCAAAGCAATTGTCCCCCAAAAGAGTACATACTGTATCTAGAAGAGACAAAACTAATCTATCATGGAAAAAAAATCAAAACAGTGGTTACCAGGTGGAAGTGGGAGCAGGGGTTGAACTGGAGGGGAAATAGGGAACTTTTAAAGGGGGGGCGGTAATGTTCTATATTTTTACAGAGGTTTACATTACACAAGTGTGTATGCATTTGTTAGAACTCTGAATAGATAGTCCTGTGTATACATTTTACCTTAAAAATTTGTAAGCGAATGTTTAACTCTTGTAGACGATATGTATGCTGAAGTGTTTAGAGGTGAAGTTTATTTTTATTTTATTTTTTTTTAACATTTATTTATTTTTGAGACAGAGACAGAGCATGAACGGGGGGGAGGGTCAGAAAGAGAGGGAGACACAGAATCGGAAGCAGGCTCCAGGCTCTGAGCTGTCAGCACAGAGCCCTACGCGGGGCTCGAACTCATGAACCACGAGGTCATGACCTAAGCGGAAGTCGGACACTTAACCGACTGAGCCACCCAGGTGCCCCTAGAGGTGAAGTTTAAAGATGTTTTTAATTTACTTGGAAATACATACCAGAATACGATGAATTCAATTATGGATGGAGGGATGGACAGATACGTGATCAAACAAATATGACAAAATGCTCATAAAGCCACCGACTGAATTCACTGCACAATTTTTTAAACTTCACTGTATGTTTTTTTAATTAAAAAAAATTTTTAAACGTTTATTCATTTTTGAGAGACAGAGAGAGACACAGCGTGAGCAGGGGAGGGGCAGAGGGAGGGGAACAGAAGGTCCGAAGTGGGGTCTGCCCTGACAGCAGCAAGCCTGACGCGGGGTGAGGTCATGACCGGAGCCCAAGTGGAATGCTCAACGGAGCCAGCCACCCAGGCGCCCCACCCTTTATCAATTGTTAGCAGGTTGCCACATTTACTTTATCTCTCCATGTGTAAATATACACTTTTTCCCTGAATCATTTGAGAGTAAATCGCACGTAATCCCTGAATACTTCAGCGTCCATTTCCTAAAGGAAAAGGATTCTTCTACCCAACCACAATACAATGATCCCGCTCAGGACGTTTTAACATTTGTTACCATGTTATTGTCTGATTTATAATCCAGATTCAAATATCTCTAATTATTGTAATAATGGGCTTTAGAAGTGTTTAGAACTGCATCTAGAATCCACTGAAGTGTCACAGATTGTATATAGTTGTCACTTCATTCAGTAAAGCTCCGCAGCCTTTTTTTGTGCCTTTCCGGACATGGACTTTTTTGAAGAGCCCAGGCAAATTGCTTTGTGGGATGTCCTTACATTTGCATTTGCAACATTTAAAAAGAAGAGGAACCAATCGGTTTCTAGGCCCCTCACTTAGTGTCAGAAACGGCAACAGCTTCCACTAGGTGGAAGGATGGAGACCTTGTCAATGGAATCAGCTGTAGCCTCAACCCATCGTGCTTCGGATGCAATCACAGCTTGGTTGTGTGGAGTGGCTCAAGGCTTGTCAAGCTTACACGTGAGACAAGTCAAGGCCAAGGCCTGAGTGATTTGGCTGGGAAAGATACAGTAAGCGGCTTCTAGACTTAGACATTTTATTACTTAAGCAGATAGCAAAAAGAAGAAAAAGCCTAAGGTGCCTGGTCCCCAAGATCCTTGTTCCACACACTAAAAAGGACAACCCCGAAACAACAGTGTTTCAACATTGCTAAGGAGCCCATTCTGGGCTGCCACTGAGGGGTTTTATAGTCTGCAGCTCTATTCTGAAGACACAGGACAGAAAGCTTCCTATGCTGTCAGAACCGGGGAGGTGATGAGAAACGGTCTCATGACAGCCTCCCAGGGAAGATAGGGAGATGAGTGGGAGATGACCTCATAGTAGTTCCTTACGGAACTCCAGTGCTCTTGTGTTTCAGGAGGATCACAAGGCATCCTGCCAAAACTCAGAGATAGTTCAAGCCTTTGCCTGTGTGGAAATGTGTAATGTCACCATGGAAGAGCCATTTCCATGATAAGGCTATTTCTCTGTTGACAATGGATAGAAACAGTAGCAGCCGTGGCCTTGGGTGAATGCAAAGACTCAGGCCTCTCTCGCGTGATGTGGCATTGACCTGGATCAATCATGATTTGGAGGAAGTCTAAGTTCAGATCTTTTAGGTAACTGGCTATATTAGATTAGTTCCTAGAACCCTTATGTTGTCCTAGAAATCGATTCACTTCCCTTTGCCACACTCTGCTACGGGAGAGAAGGGATTAGTGGTAGTTCACAAGTTTGGCTTCTATGTTAATTGCAGTATGCTCTACTTTTTATTTTTATTATTTTGTCCTTTCTAGAGTGTAGGCTCCATTTTCTCAATTAATTCTTTGGGTTTTCTTTAGAAATTCCTGAGTGAAGCTCTCTTTCTATGTTAAGGAAAGAGCTCTTAACTGGTGGTTGGGCCTAAATAACAGTTGCAGCTAGATTTCTGTCCAGAGAGAGCACACCAAGTCAATAGTTCTACTTCAGGATGGTGTCTGAACAAGGCCCGTTCCTGTTTGGGTATGCTGCATGTTACAAGACATTAGGAAAAATTAAGACTAACATTCAAAAAGTCAATAACCCACGGGAAGCCTGTGGACTATTTTAAACATACCGTATTGGAAACCTGAAAAAAAAAATGTATGCCAATGATCAAAAATACTAGGCACTTGGGAAATAAAATACACTGCTTGGTTAGTTGGCAAAGTCAAAGGGGCTATTGTAAGGGGGGAAAAAGGCATCTTTCAAAAAATGGAAATCTAGCTTCTAATGAGGAGTCTGGAAAATATGGCAGCTCAGATACAAAGTAGAAATTACATGGGCTAAAAAAGAATGAGGAGTTCTTTGCCAGGGACTCTAAAACCACTCTCTGAAATATATCCAGGAGAAAGCCAGCTAGAGAATCAGTGGGATTACAAGGATTAAAAAGGGATTTGACGTGTGGCAGGAGCCTGGGAGGTGGGGGTTTCAGGTTGCTGGTGCCTTAAATGGGAGGGCTTTTGCAAAGCTTTGGGTGAGGCCCTGGTGGAGAGGTGACTAAGAAAGTTTTATCTTTCTCTCTCTCGCAGTGTCTTCTTTCTACCTCCTACTTCCTTCTCTCCCTGCCCTTTTCCTGAATCTGCTTTGCTTTGCTCCTGAATGTCCCTTATCTGCTTCTCCTGACTGGATCTTGGTCATTTCCAAATTGTGGTGCCTAAGGAGTGGGCAGGATGCTAGAGCGTGGGTTCGCTCTGTAGGCACACATGTTCTCACCTAATATTGGTAGTAAGAGTTGTCTGCACCTAAGTAGCTCTGATCAAGACTCAGGGAGGGGCGAATAGTCTCACCAAGGTCCTTTGCTTCTTCCTCTGGTGTTTGGAGAGGTTAGACAACCTGGTCACCCTTGGCCTAGTAGGGTTTAGCTAGGGGAGGCTGACACCTGGTGGTTACATTTGGGAGGTGCAGAGGAGTTCTTAGTAGCCCCACCCCTTTACCATTTACTCACCATTTATTGAGCTATTAGCATGATATGAATCATCTCATTTAAAACACACAGCAACCCTCTGAAGTATCATTATTTTAACTTGACATATGAATTATTTGTGTTAAATCTTTATGAACTGATTTAAGCAATGGGGTAAGGGATTATTATTATTTTTTTCTTTACTCGGCTCCTGTGACGGTACCTACCACATGGTAGGTTCTCAGGAAATATTTGTTGAAATAATATTTTTTACTTATCAACATCATGAAACTTCAAGAGGACAGTATCTTTGTAATAGAATTGATGTGAATACAGTGCCACCAAGCCAGATAAGCCTAGACTCAGTCTGTTGCAACTCTGGCTTAAATGCTCTTTCCTAGAAGTCTCCCCATCTCAGATACTTGGAGACCAAGTCTGCTGCTGGGAATATTTCAAATCTATTGAAACTCTACTCACCTGCAATCATCGTACACTCTATCGTGGACCTCACAAGGCTGAGTTTCTGTTCAAATGCAGCCATTTCATATTGAGAAACCACCAGAAAACTACAAGTTTCATTCAGCTGAGGCTGTTCAAATGCTGCTTTCTTAGACTCCTCTACCCAGACATTAGGTGCCCAAGATGGATTCTTGTTGATAGGAACACTGAAGATGTCTGGGACGATGGCCGATTTGTTAGAGAATCGAGTGGCAACATTCGGCGAATGACAGAGAGAAAGAGAGGGAGAGAGACTGACTAACCAGTAGAGAAAACGAATAGATGGGATGAACCTCAAGGAAGCAATGTCAGAAGAGTTACTGCCTGGAAGTAGTGATGAAATAGTAGGAAAATACCAACCCTCTCTCTAGGTCCTGTGATATATGGAAATGCAGGGGAAGTGGTGCGTTGAGGGGGGAACCATGTTTCATTTAAGGTCACAAAATGGGAGAGTTTCCGTAGAAGAGTTTGCCTATCTTTGAGAATTGTCTAGGGCCAAATAGAAAGGTTTGGGAGGGAGAGGTGCAGTGGGAGTTTGGGTGGGTAAGAAAGCACAGAGCGGTGTGGAGACCAAAGGAAGAGAGGGGATAGATGGTCAGAGGAGGCTTCATCTCAGTGGCCAAAATGATAGAATATAAAGAAGGGTGGTATTAGCTTTCCTCAAAGCTAAGGCAGGCTGAGGCCCTCGGTTATGGTGGGAGACTGGGACATTTGGAGTCATTATTTTAAAACTCATCAGGGAGGATTCAAGTAGAAATAGGGGCTGCAGAGATAAAATCAAAGCCATATGAGTGAATAACCTTGGCAGGTAGAAAAGACAGGGAGCAGAAGGTGAGTGGCGCCTTGAAAAGGCTGAAGAGTCCAAGACTACACATTGGCAGACCCCATGTGAGAAAGAAGAGTGTTTTTAGAGGTCAGTACGCTGCCCCACAAGAAATGCTATGCTCTTAGCCCCACAAACTTTATTGAGCTCCTGGTCTTCTGATGTCAACATCTTTTGGAAGACAGCTTTCTGAAACTTCTTGGCAGGCTCTTCATACTTCCTTTTCAAAGTTCTTGTTGATCTTCATGGAATTGATTAAGGTCTGTGCTCCTTGAGAACATGGATTAACATGTTTATCTCTCAGATGCCCCTCTATTTCTGTCTCTGCCTATTTGACTGTTTTCATGATGGGAGTAAAAGAAGTAAAGCACTTGAGGATCCAGAGAGATTTTGAGGTGGCGGAGAGGGAAATTGAGGAAATGCATGTTGATGTTCTCACTGTTTCCTGTACAATGGAATGCATGGTCATGGGCTGAAGGTGAGGGGGGTAATTCTTATCTCATATGGTTGTAAGCATGAAGCAAGATAGCAGATGTGAAGCATTTAGCACAATGTGTAGTTTGATGAATTGGAGTTTTATTATTTTTTTAAAGTGTATTTTTTTTTTTTTTAGTAACCTCTACACCCAACGTGGGGCTCGAACTCACAACCCCAAGATCAAGAGTCCCGTGCTCTTCCAACTGAGCCAGACACATGCCGCTACATTGGAGTTTTAAAGAGCTCTCTTTGGAGAAGTCAAAGTCCCGGCTGGGCATAGAAATAGTCAAGGAGGGGCACCTGGGTGGCTCAGTTGGTTAAGCATCCGACTTCAGCTCAGGTCATGATCCCACGGTTCGTGAGTTCGAGCCCCCCATCAGGATCTCTGCTGTCAACACGGAGCCTGCTTCAGATCCCTTGTCCCCCTCTGTCTCTGCCTCTCTCCCGCTCTCTCTCAAAAAGAAATAAACATTTAAAAAAGAAAGAAAAAAGAACTAGTCAAGGAAACTGACAAGGGTTGGGCAAAGTTCAATAAGTGGGGAAATGGTATGGAACTGGGTAGGTGGTGTGCAGCTAGGCAGCACTTGGCAATGGAGGAGTGAACAGACAGGAGCTGGGATCTAAGCAGAGACAGACCAGCAAGCAACTAAAGGTCAAAGAATAAACTGAGGTTCCATCACATGGTATAACCTGAAGCAGTAGGTTTTAAGTGAAGCATAGATCCTGGGAAGCCATTTGCTAGCCAGGGCGTTGGCGTAGACCCAAAGATTATACCTTTCCTGAGATGAACTTTAAGGGCCATTTATTATGACCCATTATGGAGGCTAGAGAGCCCGACTTTGTATTTTTATCTCTGCAACCACTAGCCGGTATGATTGAGAGGGTTTCCTTAGTAGGTAGAAAGAGGGAATAGAGACGTTGGGATGGGAGAAGGACTAGCAAGAGGAGAAATGAATGGGGACACTTAGTAAAAAGCACATTGCTGGAGTGTTTGGTAATGGGATGAAGCAAAAAGAGGGAGAGTGTTGTGCAGGATAGCGAACAACTAAAAAAGAAGGGGAAGCAATGGAATAATAATGCTATGGTTTCCCTCCGCCAAATATAGTACCTAGGACCCCAATATGTAAGGGACAGAGACTGAATTCTAAATAATAACATAATAAATCTCTAAAATATGAAGTGAACTTATTTATAAAAACGGATTAACACTGGACTAACAAAATTACTAAAATGAAAAAACTGAGTAAGCAGGATTGATGCAAAGCATTTCCCCAGTAACGTTTTAAGTTCTTTGTCTCTCGGAATAAAAGATGTTGCTGGGCTTTATTTTATTTTTTAAAGATTTTATTTTCGGGGCGCCTGGGTGGCGCAGTCGGTTAAGCGTCCGACTTCAGCCAGGTCACGATCTCGCGGTCCGTGAGTTCGAGCCCCGCGTTGGGCTCTGGGCTGATGGCTCAGAGCCTGGAGCCTGTTTCCGATTCTGTGTCTCCCTCTCTCTCTGCCCCTCCCCCGTTCATGCTCTGTCTCTCTCTGTCCCAAAAATAAATAAACGTTGAAAAAAAAATTAAAAAAAAAAAAAGATTTTATTTTCAAGTAATCTCTACACCCAACGTGGGGCTTGACCTCACGACCCTGAGATCATGAGGTGCATGCTCTACCAACTGAGCCAGCCAGGCGCCCCTGTTGCTGTGCTTTAAATCAGGAGGAAATTTTAAAATTCACTTGTTATACTGTAAAAAAATATCTTCATCCTGTTTTCAATAGGTACTGCTAACATCCACTGGTAGTATTTTAACAGTCGCTGTTGCTTGACAAATATGGATGTTTGATGAAATCCAATTGGCTAAATTATACTCACTTGTCCAAAGAGGAGCATTCTCGGGAAATAAAAAGAAATCCTCAGCATTTAAGCAGCATCTATACAAAAAGGAAGGGAATAGGAACAAGGTGTATTAGTTTCCTGCGACTGCTGTAACAAATTACCCCAACCTGGGTCACTTAAAACAACAGACATTTACACTGTCACAGTTCTGGAGGCTGGAAGTCTGAAATCGAGGTGTCAGCAGGACCTTGCTCCCTTCAAAGGCTCTAAGGAAGATTCCTTCCTTGCCTCTCCTTAGCTTTCATTGGTTGCCGACAATCCTTGGTGTTCCTTGCCTTGTAGACACATCAGTCCAATTTCTATCTGTCTTCACATGGCATTCTCCTTTCTGTGCATCTCTGTGCGTCTGTGTCCCAAATTTCCTTTTCTTATAAAGACACCAGTCATATTAGATTTAGTGCTGGCCCTAACCCAGTATGGCTTTATCTAAACTTGATGACATCTGCAAAGACCCTATTTCCAAATAAGGCCACATGCACAGGTTGTGAAGGGGCGTGAATTTGGGAGACACTATTCAACCTAGCACAAAGGGGAAATGTACTCCCTCAAGAGCTGGTATTACTAGGACAGAAAGTGTACTCCGAGTTTCTGAGACTACCACTGGGGATGGCAGAGGGGTGACTGGTAGAGAAACTAAAGAAGAAAGGCAGAATTAATGATGATGGTGAAAGCAAAGTTCTTCACTACTTGTTCGTTATCCAGATTTCTCAGTATCTGGGTAGAATGGATGTCTGGGGGGCTCCCTGGCCTGCAGATTGAAGCTATTAATGTGACCTATGTGGTCAGAGTAAAGTATTGTGTATAGAAACCAGTGTTGCTTCGGAATGAGCCTTCTGGGGCGCCTGGGTGGCTCAGTCGGTTGAAGCGTCCGACTTCGGCTCAGGTCATGATCTCACAGCTCGTGAGTTCGAGCCCCGTGTCGGGCTCTGTGCTGACACTTGGAAACTGGAGCCTGCTTCAGAATCTGTGTCTTCCCCTCTCTCTGCCCCTCCCCTTCTCATGCTCTGTCTCTGTCTCTGACCTTCTCTCTCTCTGTCTCAAAAACAAAAGAAAGAAACATTAAAAAAACTGAAAAAAAAAATGAGCCTTCTGTATGGAGGAGTGAGTTAGGCTGTTCCAACAGAAATTCAGGGTATGGAAATGGGCAGCTCAGTCATACTGCTGATGGGATGTGTAGCACCCACCCAGACAGGGACCCATATCCCACCACCATTCAGCATATTAGAATTTGGCCCCTTCCTGGAGCTGGGTCCATAGTTACCCCAATGCTAAAAAGCAAGGTCCACCTTCACCTAAACTCAAACCAAGGTTCACATATATAATACCATTTAAACTCTTTAGAACCAGCCTCGCCCTATGTCTCACCACTAGTCGATACATTGCCAGACAGCCCATGTAGTGTCCCTAGCACTACTCATCAAGCCGAAGTGAAAGCTCATACACTGGCCACTCTATGTACACATCTCACCTCTAAACACGTGGGGACAGCCATATCTCCCGAGAGCCTACAGCCATTCCAGTCTCCAACATAGCTTGACAGAGTCCTGCTCAGATCAGTGCTCATTGCTCATTCCCACACAGTGCTCAGCAAGTCAGGAGATAGCTCTTATCTGAGAACTGGGATGCTACTCACACATCTTCAAAGTTTTCCATGAGATTGCAAGAACGAACATTGTTAAAATGTCTGTACCCAAACCAGTCCGCACATTTAAATGTTTATTTATTTATTTTTGAGAGAGAGCGAGGGAGAGGCAGAGAGAGAGGAAGACAGAAGCTCCAAAGCAGGCTCTGGAATGAGAGTGCAGAGCCTGATGCGGGGCTTGAACTCACGCGCCGTGAGATCATGACCTGAGTTGAAGTCAAGACGCTTAACCGACCGAACCACTCAGGCGCCCCAGCAGTCTACACATTTAAGGCAATCCCTACCAAAATATCATCAGCGTTTTCCACAGAGCTAGAACAAACAATCCTAAAATGTGTATGAAACCACAAAAGACCCCGAATAGCCAAAGCAATCCTAAAAACGAAAAGCAAAGCCGGAGATATCACGATTCAAGGTGTTAAGCTATATTACAAAGGTGGAGTCATCAAGACAGTATGGCACAAGAACAAAAACAGACATAGAGATCAGTGGAATAAGAAGAGAAAACCCAGAAATGGACCCACAACTGTATGGTCAACTGATCTTTGGCAAAGCAGGAAAGAATTTCCAATGGAAAAAAAGACAGTCTCTTCAACAAATCGTGTTGGGAAAACTGGACAGGAACATGCAGAACGTGCAGAATGAGTCTGGACCACTTTCTTACACCATATGCAAAAATAAATTCAAAAAAATGGATGAAAAACCTAAATGTGAGACAAGAAACCATCAAAATCCTAGAGGAGAACACAGACAGCAACTTTTTGGGCCTCAGCTGGAGCAACTTCTTTCTGGACACATCGCCGGCATCAAGGGAAACAAAAGCAAAAATGAACTATTGGGACCTCATCGAGATAAAATGCTTCTGCACGGGGAAGAAAACAATCAACAAAATTAGACGAGATCAGGCGCATTCAGGGTGGTATGGCCATAGACCAATCAACAAAATTAAAAGGTAGCCTACAGAATGGGAGAAGATAATTGCAAATGACATATCTGATAAAGGGTTAGTATCCAAAGTCTACAAAGAACTTACCAAACACAACACCTAAAAAACAAAGAATCCAGTTAAGAAATGGGCAGAAGACATGAATAGACATTTTTCCAAAGAAGACATCCAGATGGCTGGCAGACACATGAAAAGATGTTCAACATCACTCATCATCAGGGAAATACAAATGAAAATCACAATGATACCACCTCACACCTGTCAGAATGGCTAAAATTAACAACAGGTGTCAGTGAGGATGGGGGGGTGTTACTCTTGCACTCTCGGTGGGAATGCAAACTGGTGCAGCCACTTTTGAAAACAGTATTGAGGTTCCTCATAATGTTTAAAATAGAACTACCCAATAATCTAGCAATTGCACTACTAGGTATTTACCCAAAGGATACAAAAATACAGATTTGAAGGGATACATGCATTCTGATGTTTAGAGCAGCATTATCAACAATAACCAAGCTATGGAAAGAACCCAAATGTCCATCGACTGATGAATAGATAAAGAAGATGTGGTATATATATATATGCATATATATATATATATGCATATATATATATGCATATATATATATATGCATATATATATATATATGTAGCAATGGAATATTACTCAGCCATCAAAAAGAATGAAATCTTGCCATTTGCAATGACATGGATGGAGCTAAGCAAAATAAGTCAGTCAGAGAAAGACAAATACCATATGATTTCACTCACATGTGGAATTTTAGAAACAAAACAGATGAACCTATGGGGGGGAGAGAAAAGAGGGAAAAAGACCACAAGAGACTCTTAAAGATAGAGAACAAACTGAGGGCTGATGGAACAGGGTGTGTGGGGGATGAGCTAGATGGGTGATGGGTTTCAGGAGGGCACTTTTTATGATGAGCACTGGGTGTTGTATGTAAGGGAGGAATCACTGAATTCTACTTCTGAAACCAATATTGCACTGTATGTTAACTCACTAGAATTTTAAAAAAAATTGAAAAAAATTAAATTTTCCATGAAATAGTCCTGTACCAGACCAGAACCCATACTCGTATCAGTGTGTAGCACACCAGTGGACAGATTTGAACCCAGAGAAGAACAAGAACCATAGCTCACTAGCAAGTCTATACATATACTTGCTTTAGCACGTCACAGGAAGGTTAGCACAAAGACCAAGACTTACCTGTACTTCCTCGAGATCTCTGTATTCTACAGAATGTACAAAGCCAAGACCAGAGAACACACTTATCCCATTATTCATTAAGCCATCAGGAGCTCCACACCCAGAACAATAATCCAGAGTTATTCCATCACTCATCACCCTAGGAGACTTTCCCTAACAGGACAAGGGTCTATATCGCAGATCACTTCTTAGCAAACCAAGAGAAAAAGCCTTGTACAGAAAAGGGATAATATATACCACCGTTGAACACCATACCAGAAAGTCCTTGTTGACCAAGATCGATAACTATGTTCGCACTTAGCTCATCAGGCAACAGCCCTCACTTGGATAAGATCCTATACCTATCATCATAAATATCAAAAGCGCAATCGAAACTACACCATCAAACTCCCATACCACCACTTAGCAAAGTGGGAGCATTCATACAGGCGGACCTAGACATCTATTCATCAAAGAAGGAATGAGCCCCTGTGAAGAACCACGCGGCCATACCCCACCACACCACCATAGAGCCCATCTCAGAGGAGCCTGTATTGTCTTACCAAACCACGTGGCCCGCTATGAGACAGCGTCAACCTAGAACACAACCCTCACCCGTGCCACCAGAAGACCAGAAGACGTTCTCTTCCCAGACCACACTTTGTGGTCACGCCAGACCTGGGCACACCGGGACAAGGCCTCCACAAAGACAAACGCTTAAGCCTAGATCATCGCTCAGCCCATATGGAGAGCCCCACTCCTCAGCTACCACCAGGTCTAAGGCACATACCTTCATCTCCTCTTGGCACCATTGGTGCCTAATCCTTCCCAGACAAAGGTCAGCATCCACTGCACCACTGTGCACCCTAAGAGGCAGCATTTGCCCAGGGAAAGGTCATTTCTTTTTATTTTTTATTTGTTTTAATGTTTATTCATTTTTGAAAGACAGAGAGAGACAGAGCACAAGCAGGGGTGGAGCAGAAGGGGGGGGGGGTTGGGACACAGAATCCGAAGTAGGCTCCAGGCTCCGAGCTGTCAGCACAGAGCCCAACGCGGGGCTCGAACTCACAAACTGTGAGATCATGACCTGAGCCGAAGTCGGATGCTCAACCGACTGAGCCACCCAGGCGCCACGGGAAAGGTCATTTCTTTCTCCCTGTATCAGTGCTTCACACATGAAGAGATAGTCCAGACCGAACTGGGGCCTATACCACCACGTGATGAACAAACAGACAGCCTCAGCCAAACACAGAGCTCGTGAACACATCGCTGCTCAGCAAGTCACTGGACAGTTGGGGTCATCAGACCACTGATCTCTGTATGGAACATAGTCTGTCCAGGTCGGGGCTTGGATAGGTGACTGCTTGGTACAGATGATGCAACCTCAGAGGGCATAGGACTAAGTCCACACACCCCCCATTTGACACACCGGGAACCATCAGAACATGAGTCAGACCTGAGCCATTGCTCAGGATACTAGGAGAAGGGCCTCCCCAATCAGACCTGGACACAGTTCCCTGCCCGGTGCTCAGCACACTGTGACACGGACACAGCCCCAAGCCATACCCCATCCCACCACTTGCTCAGCAGAACAGAGTGTGATGCTGGCTCCAGCACCAGCTGAAACAACTGCCTGCAGGACAGTATCTTCCCTGTTCCTGTAGCCAGCAAGGCACAGGACAGTCCTCGCGGAGGATCTGTCCGCTTGCCATCCCCTCGGAAAAGGAACTCGGTGTTCTTAGCTGCTCACGAGAGTGGAAGAGAGACTTGGTTCAACCTGGAACCTCAGTCTTACCCCCTGGCAGCATGTCTGGACCCAGCCTCCATCCAGAACCCTCTCTTGTATCTCTTCGTTCTTCTTCACTCGTCTTCTACTGGGTCCTTCCCCACAGCCCCCCTTGTAACCTACTGAGTCTCTCTCTTCCATCGAAAACACCAAAGCCAGCTCTGTCTCCTTCTCTTTCTATTCACGTCAGAGCCAAGCTTTGAGAAGAGCATTCCGTAGCCCTGCCTCCACCTCCCCACTTCCCATTCATTCTTCCACCCCTGTAAGCTGGCCTCTGCCATCATGCCTCAGCTGTGCAACCCTCTCCTGAAGTCACCAGTTACTACACCCAAAGTTTGCTTGTCCAGCCTCACCTCCTGGACCTGGTTGGGGGATCAGACACTGGGTTCCAACTTTCTGCATGAAACTCTCCCCTCCCTCATGTCTTTGGATTCTATTCTCGCATCCCCCTATCTTTCCACATGCCCCTCATGCCGTCCCATGTCCCTGGTGAATGCTGTACTCCCCCAGTGTCCCTTTTGCACAACTTCCAGGTGAACTGTGAGTCTCCTCTTCGGTGACCCCTCCCCAGGAAGCTCTGGCTGATCCCACCCACGGTACCTGGACTTGCCTCTCTAGCACAATGTGACCTTGCATTCTGGGGGGGGGGGGTACATCTCTCCCCTTTTAGAGCTTAGATCCTCACAGGCAGGAACCTCCCGTCACTCACCTCTGAATCCCCTGTTCAGGGTGCAGAACCTGGTTCCGAACCAGCGCTTGATAAAAGTGTGTGCCTCTGGAGCTGGAGGGCTGTGTGTTTGGAAGCAAGGGGGCGGCTAGGACCCGTGTGCAGGATCCTGCATGTTGCTGGGGTGTGGGGGGGAGCTGCTGCAGAAGGTGGGAGGGGCCGTCCAATCAGGCCCGCTCCCAGCAAGTGGCAGCAAGGGCCACCTCTAATAACCCCCATTAAGGGCTCAGTAAATGCGTGTTGAATCAGCTGAGAGGCGTCTGCACAGACTTAGCCATCATGAGAGGTGTGAAGAGCCCTTGAATTCCCGCTGTTAGTAAAGATAATTTGGCAGGCAGAAGAGAGGGAGGTTGCATGAGCGGCTCGTAGAGAGAAGCGCCCAGCTGCAACAGAACATGAAGTAGTGGCCCTACAGTTTCAGGTCAAGTGCAGGGCTCTGAGGGCTTCTGGGAAGTGAGGGGAGCTGGGCCCCTTCCCATACACAGAGCCAGAGCGCTCTCTGTAGTAATGGCTGGAACACATCCACACTCTGACGGTGATCCCATCGTAGAGGCGAGGGGTGGCTTCCAGGGTGACCAGCCGGCTCAACTTTCCTGGGACTGGGTGATTTCCAGAGAAGCGACACTTTCGGTTTGCAAGCCGGGACAGAGCCCCAGGCAAACTGGGACAGTCAATCACCCTTGGTGGCAGTGGCAGGAGTATCAGGCTCCCTTCTCTTCTGCTATTTAGAGCACAGGAAATCAAGGGTGCATTGGTTTGAGGTGCAACCCCATGAGGGTATACCAGTGGAACTGTGGGCCTGTATCCAGTTTGCAGGGGATGGGGTGGTGGGGAGGGGGGGGAGGGTTGCTGCCTGGAGGTGGCATGGGTTGGCCTGCTTCTGGAGGGCTTATCCTGAAGGAGTTGGGTCTCAGCCATGGTTTGGGCAGGGATGATATGAGGGTTGATGCGTGTATTAACCTTCTGTAAGGGCCAAACCCTATGTGCAGGCTGCATATGAGATATGCGATAAGCCTGAAATTACCCTGTGCTGTTTTGCCACAGTATAAAACATACCGATCACTGGTATGGCTTCATGATCACAGGTCCCCGAAATTTTAGGGCAGTTTGTACTACAGTGTCAGCATTGTTTTGTTTATTGATTTGTAATTGAGAATAAAATCACATCACACAAAATTTGGCATTTTAAAGTGTACCATTCAGGGCGCCCGGGTGGCTCAGTTGGTTGAGCGTCCGACTTCAGCTCAGGTCATGATCTCACAGGTCATGAGTTTGAGCCCCACGTTGGGCTCTGTGCTGACAGCTCAGAGCCTGGAGGCTACTTCAGATTCTGTCTTGGTCTCTCTGCCCCACCCCTGCTCACGCTCTCTCTCTCTCTCTCAAATATAAATAAACATTAAAAAACGTTTTTAAAAATAAAGTGTGCCATTCAATGGTTTTTAGTGTATCCACAATGTTGTGTAACCATCACCACTATGTGATTCCAGAATATTTTCTTCACCCCAAAAAGAAAGTCCAGGCTCCCAATTTCCTCCCCCTTCTGTCCCCTGGTAACCACTGATCTACTCTGTCTCTGGATTTTCCTATTTGGGAAATTTCACATAAATGCAGTCAAACAATATGTGGCCTTTGTGACTGGTCTCTTCTGAAAAACGCTTTCAAGGTTCATCCACGTTGTACTCCTATCAGTATTTCATTCCTTTTTGCGGCTGAACAACATTCCATTTATGGAGATATCACATTGTGTCTATCCATTCATCGGATCGGTTGGTGAGCATTTGAGTTGTTCCCCTTCTGGCTTTGACTAATATTGCTGCTCTGAACATTCAGGTACAAGCTTTCGCGTGAAAAGAATGTTTTCAGTTTTCTTGGGTACGTACTTGGAATGTAATTGCTGGGTCACATGGCAACTCTCCATCCGAAAATTTTAAGGAATTGCCAAACTGTTTTCCACATTTTGTGCTATTTTACATTCCCATCCTGTACCTGAAGATTCCCATTCCTTCTTTTTTTTAATGTTTATTCATTTTTGAGAGAGAGAGAGAGCCTGCGCGAGCGAGCAGAGGAAGGGCAGAGAGAGAGGGAGACAGAGGATCCCAAGCAGGCTCTGTGCTGACAGCAGCCAGCCCGATGTGGGGCTCAAACTCACAAACCGCGAGATCATGACCCCAGCCGAAATCAAGAGTCGGGCGCTCGACTCACTGAGCCACCCGGGCGCCCCTGAAGGTTCTCATCTCTTTATGTCCTCGCCAATACTTGTTATTTTCCATCAAACATAAATTGTATAAAAATAAATTATAGCCATCCTAGTGGATGTGAAGTGGCATCTCGCTGGCATTTCCCTAATGAATAACAGCGTAGAGCCTCTTTTCATGGTCTATCGGCCACGTATCGCATATCCTGTTCGGATAAATGTCTCGTTCAGGTGCTTTGGGCATTTTTTAATTGGGTTCTTCTATTCTTTTTCTTTTTATTGTTGGGCTATAATTGTTGTGTTGTTGAGTTGCATATTCTGGGTACTTGAGCATTTATATTTTACAATAGTGAGGTTCATGATCTGCACGTGGCCTTGATGCCACACGCTCCACGCCCGCCCGGGGCTCCGGGGTGGAAATTCTGTGGTTCCGGATCTGAGAGGAAAGTGCATCCTGCCACGGCCTCAGAGAGAACAATTGGAGCTTGCACCTGGCCTCTCCGCACTGCTTGCTGTGAGACAGCCTTTGCCTGCGATGCTTAGCCTGTTCTGGACCCTCCTGTACGGTCGTCTTCGCCGGTAATGAACCATACGTTTGTAAGCATTGTCAGGCTGGGTCTCTGGGTCTTCTGTAGCAGGCCAACCCCGTTTTCACTCCTGGGAGCTTGAAGGAGGGGGAGTCGTGCTTGCTTCTCGTCTGGAGATCTGGAGAAGCAGGAGGATTGTGGAACGGAGCCACACCAGCGTGCCATGAAAGAACTGTCATGTGCCATCCAGACACGCGGCATCTAGACGTCTAGACCTAGGAGAGTGGCCCAAGGTCTGTCTGATTCCAAAGCCCACCCTTTTGATTACTCCTCTGTACTGCCTTTTATCTTTTCTTTAGGGATCCCTGTCACAAATGAAGTCTTCCCATTTTATCCCCTTGTCTCTCTTTTCGGAACTGAGACTTGGCATGTTTTTCCTTCCTTCTTTCCTCTCTACTTGCCTTCCTCTCTTGATTCCCTACCTCCCTTAGTCCTTCTCCCTTCCCTTCTTCCTTCCTTCCCTGTTGTGCTTCTTTCTTTCCCTTCTCTTAAAACTCCTTTCCTTGGAGCGCCTGGGTGGCTCAGCCTGTTAAGCATCTGACTCCTGATTTCAGGTCAGGATCACAACCTCACTGTTGTGAGATTGAGCCCCGCGTCCATGCTCAGCATGGAGCCTGCTGGGGATTCTCTCTCTCTCCCTCCACTTCTCAACCCCACTCATGCTCTCTCTCTCTCTCTCTCTCTCAAAATAAATAAATAAACTTTAAAAAATAAAATTCCTTTTCTTTCCTTCCTGCCTGCTTCCTTCCTTCCCTCCTTCATCATTTACCATTGGGATTGTCCCATTGTCTATGCTGTGATCTTGCAGCCCTGAGTAAATACCTCACTTAACCCACTGCTTCACAGTATCTTGTAGAAGATTCATCTTAGCTTCCTGCAGCAGCATTGCTGGCAGATCATGGAGAACATGCCCTGTCCCACCTTACAAGTATGTGACAGCCAGGGTGAGATAGCATGCCAAGAGCACTGCCTACAAATGGAAAGTGCTGGGTATTTTCCGTGGGTCTCTTTACCTTCCCAAATCCATTCACCACCTTTTCTGCCCTCCCCTATGCCCCAGGAGGCTAGCCTTTCCCTGCTCTGTGTAACATGGGCTTTCATGCCTTCTGGCTTCTGGTTGGGTTTGGCCAGTGGCAGGCACTGACATGAGATTGGGGGGGTGGGGTGGGGTGGGAAGAGAGAGAAATCGGAGTCTTTATTCTTTCTGTCCCCTTCCTGCCAGGCCGTGGTTCTGGAAAGGGCAGCATTCCTCAACGGCCACGACTGCTGTTGGGCAAACCTCTTCCCCACCTTCTCCTCTCACCAGGCTCTGGTATTACTTCCCTCTCTTCCTCTTCTGGCCAAGGGGTAGCAGTGATTTCCCTCTGTTGCCAGTCCCTGAACACCCTGCCATCCCTTGTTGCTTCACTTATTCCTGCCAACATCTTCATTCAACTCATCTCAGGTAAATCCTTTGAGTGTGCCATCTGTTTCTCGCCGGGACCCCGCCTCAAACAAGCAAGGCAAAGAGCTGCCCTAGAACTGGGGCCGGGATGGTGCCATTTCCATCAAGCCCGGGGCTCTCCTCCCCACCAAATGAGAGTACTCGTTGTCATGGGCGTAGGTACTAGAAAAATACGCGACTACAAATCTGAAGTAGGGGTGCAAGAGACACTCTTCCATACAAGGCTCTTGGGCTTTTTGTGCAGAAGTGAGGTACAACGGCCAGGCTTTGCCAGGACTACCAGACCCTAAACAAAGAGGATGGTACAGAATCACGATTCACTCCTGACTCACTGGTTTGGGTCAGGGTGGCTCAAGTACTCTCGAATACAGACTCCATAGGAATGAACGATGTTATCTGAATCAGAGTGAGTGATAGATCAGGATGTCACTTGAGTCCTTAGTAGGGCAGTGTGAATACCGGGTATTTCCTTTGTCTACATTGTTCCCAAGCCAGCTATATGACATCCTCTATGACCTCCTGGAATGACAGTAATCATCTAAGGTGACTACCGTGGGTCTCCTGGTTTGTGCTAATTGTTCCCGTGGCTGGAATTCAACCATGTCTGTGCATTTCTCATAACTTGGAGGGGAGGCAACGCAAAGATATTTATTTGCATCAGTGTCAAATTGCACAGGGCACCTGTGTAAAGGAGGTTTTCATGGGCACCTGGGGAGATATGAAAATAAAGAAGATGGTACCTTATATTTCTTGGGTGTTGATTTCCATGCCCAGCCACAGAGACACGTATTGGAGCCCTATGTAGAGAGACGCTAACTGCAAAAGCTGTTGGATCTGGTTTCCAGCTGAAGAGTGATGGTGCGGGAGGGAGCAGTCCCCCGATGCCTTGATCATTTGCAATTTCAGTGGTATGAGGAGGCTAGACTCTTCGCACAGATGTGGCGGTAAGAAAAATTATGCAAAACTTGTGTCCTTTCCATGTCCTATTGGATGGAGGCTTATGCAACAGGTCTGCCCAAAGATGATTTAATTCTCTTGGAAAATGCATTTTGTTTGACTTTCTATTGACTATTGATTAAGGCCAACTCTTTGTGAAGTCTCTATTCACTTGCAGATTTTTGTTTGTAGAGATGCAGGAGATTCTGTCCAGGAGAAAAGACAGCACCAGAGGTAACAGTTGTATTTCCCTACAGGACATTAATGAATATTGTATCCAATTTAGTAACCTTATTCTGGAATTATTTCTTTTAGGGCCTGTAAGTATGCACTTATTTTCAAATTCTCCTTTGAACCAATTTACTAAACTGTTATTTCTTCATTACAGAGTTAAATAAAATTGGTATAGGTGCTAACTTTATTATTTTATTATTTTTATTTTTTATTCTTTTTAGAGAGAGAGCATGTGAGTGGGGGAGAGGGGGAGAGAGAGAGAGAGAGAGAGAGAGAGAGAGAGAATCCCAAGCAGGCTCCACACTCAGTGCAGAGCCTGACGTGGGGCTTGATCTCACCACCCTGGGATCCTGACCTGGAACCAAATATTGGATGCTCAACCATCTGAGCCACCCAGGCACCTCTAGGCACTAATTTTATATTTTGTAAGAGTCATATTCTTTTTTAAAAATGTTTATTTATTTTTGAGACAGAGACAGAGACAGAGTGTGAGCAGGAGAAGGGCAGAGAGAGAGGGAGACAGAATCCAAAGCAGGCTCCAGGCTCCAAGCTGTCAGCACACAGCCTGATGTGGGGCTCGAACTCACGAACTGTGAGATCACGACCAGGCCGAAGTCAGATGCTCAACCTACTGAGCCACACAGGTGCCACTTTAAGAGTCATATTCTTAACTTTCTAAAGATTAGACTTTGGACACCGGTGGCGGTGGCAAGGGTGAGGGACTCTGAAGGTGTTTTATTGAGCAACGGGTATCATGTGAGAAGGAGAATGGTGGGTGCTATATGTTAACTGTAGATGACAGATATGTTTGTAAGGACATTAGTAACACCTCCTGAGGACTCCCAGACATCACTTGGTGAAACAAATATTGTACCCAAAGTTCCTGGTTTTATCTGGACTGTGAGGACGAAAGGAAATCGGGAGAGGGAGCCTGCCCAAGTTTCACTGAGATATTATTTCAGAACCTTTTCAAGAAAACTTCCAGTTGGATATCTTTTTGCCAACTCTGATTCAGTGTATCTAACACTGAGCTGATCTTTTCCCTCAAATGGTCTCCTACCGTTTTCCCTACTCTATGGAACGGCACCTCTGCTCACCCAGTCCTTCAAGCTAGAAACTGGAAAGTCCTCTTCGACTTTTCCTGCTTCTCCATCTTCTACCTATAATCAGTAAAGTCAGCCTAAATAAGGAGGTAAACTGAAGCAAGCTGGAATTACTGGAGATTGAATTTGTTCAGGAACAGCAGAGGAACTGCAATTTGGGAAACGCAGGCCAGTCTGGTGAAGGCTTGGGGTGGGCTGGCTTCGTGGGCGGTGTGCAAAGAGTGGGGGAAGTCCAGCCCCTGTCAAAGCAGTAAGTTCGCTGGCTTGAGGATGGGGAGAGATTCCTGGTGGGTGTTCGTTGGTTAGGAGATAAGCGTCAGTCTCCTGTAAATCAGGAGGTCTCTGATTTACAGAGAACTGGTCTCTCGGTTCTTAAGTTCCATACTTCCAAGTGTGCGTCTGTAAGATTCTCCATTTTATATCCTCCAGTTTCATTTTATTCGTTCGTTTGTTTAGTAATCTCTGCACCCAATGAGGAACTTGAACTCACGACCTGGAGATCAAGAGCCACATGCTCTACCAACTGAGCCAGGCAAGTGCCCGTCCGGTTTTACACTGACATTTTTTTCTACACTCGAGTCTTCCTAATTCTGTCTCATAAACATGTATCCCTTCTTGTTCAGTCTTCCTGTTACCGATTTTTCAATTCAGTGCCTTATCACCTCTCACTTGATTAGCCTCCTCACCTGCTTCAGGTTCACCTTTCTGATCACCCATCCTGCCAGTGTGGTTTATATAACGTTGCCGGTTTCATGTCACTAAAAGAAAATTGTAATCCTGTTACTCCTCTGATTAAAACCCTTCAAGGGAAGCCAGTGTAGAAGTGGAGTTCGTGGGATTTGACGATGGAATGTACCAAGCAATCAAGGGTGTGGGAAAAAAAAATCTTCAAGGGTTTCTTGCTGCCTACAGGGTAAAGTCCAGTCCAGGCTCTTAGCACTAAGGTATTTTATAACCCGACTCGACCTGCTCTATAAGCCTCGTCTCCCGACCTTCCCTAGCAAACATCCTGTACAACAGTGACATTGCACTTCCTACCGTGCTCTTTCCAGCTTCCTTGTGTTTGTGCTTTCTGTTCCCTTTGTCCCAAATGATTTCATTTGTCTTTTCTGCTAGGTATATTCCTCTTCACCTGCCAAACTCCTCCAGGTCGAAGTCATGGGTGTCTCCTTAAATTTTGCACCCTGCACGCCTTACTTACCCCACCCTGGTTCTGACGCTGGGAGCCCTTGAAAATACTCCTATTATGTAATATTAAGTGAAAGAAGCAAAGTGAAATACAGTACATATAGTAGTCTCCCGTTCATTCTAGAAAGAAGGAGGGGTACCTGGGTGGCTCAGTCAGTGAAGCATCTGACTCTTGATTTCAGTTCAGGCCATGATCTAATGGTTCATGAGTTTGAGCCCCACGTGAGTCTCTGCACTGACAGCGAGAAGACTGCTTGTGATTCTCTCTCTCACTCTTTCTCTGCCCCTCCCATGTTCTCTCTCTCTCTCTCTCTCTCTCAAAATAAATAAACTTAGGGCCTATGGATATTTAAAAGAATTTTTTTTAATGATAGAGAAAGAGAGAGAGAGAGAGAAAGACAGAGTGAGAGGGGGAGGAGCAGAGAGAGAGGGAGACACAGAATCTGAAGCAGGCTCCAAGCTCCCAGCTGTTAGCACAGAGCCCCACGCGGGGCTCGAACCCACAAACCGGGAGATCATGACCTGAGCCGAAGTCAGGCACTTAATCGACTGAGCCACCCAGGTGCCCCAAATAATAAAACGTTTTAAAAAGAAAGAAGGAAAAATTCTAAAAACATTCATATGTCTGTTTATCTTTTTTAAAAGAAGCACAAGACAAATAAACCATAAAACGACGAGGTTAATTACCGACAAGAGTTTGGGTCAGCGAGCAGAGTTGGTGCAGAGAAGATGTGGGAAGGAATGAAACTCCTGGGGATGCATTACTGTATAGTTTTCACTTCTAAAGCACATTAATATTCTATATATTAAAAAACAAAAAGTAAATAAGTAAGGACGAGAAGGGGGGAACATAACTCAACTGAAAGCGAATGAACCACATTGTATTTTATTTTATTTTTAATTTTTTTTTCAACATTTATTTATTTTGGGGACAGAGACAGAGCATGAACGGGGGAGGGGCAGAGAGAGAGGGAGACACAGAATCGGAAACAGGCTCCAGGCTCCGAGCCATCAGCCCAGAGCCCGACGCGGGGCTCGAACTCCCGGACCGCGAGATCGTGACCTGGCTGAAGTCGGACGCTTAACCGACTGCGCCACCCAGGTGCCCCAACCACATTGTATTTTAAATAACCACCCTTAAGGTGGAGGTGGGAGCAGAAGAAAGGATTAATCCAAGTCATTTAGGAACTTGCAGTCTGAGGCGAGGTGGGGCTGAGGCAAGCAGAACTCCAAACAGATCCTGAACTCTCTTCAGCAGGCTGGGTTTTCCTAGCAGTAATAGGCAAAACAAATCTGCAACGACTCAAGATACAGGATTGAGCAAACGAGTAAATGGGTTGATGTAGTTGGGAGTTTCTCTCTGTGAAAGAAGGGACATACAAATATGAAATGAGGGAAGGCAAGAAAGAACCCTGTGAGAATGGATTGGAATTGGGAGGATTGGTGTGAACTCATTATTTCTGAAATATGTACATATATGTATATATGCATGTTAATGTGCTCGGTTACATACATATGTATGTGTATGTATATGTATGCATATATTTCCTAGTTCTGTCTGATGGAAGGGCCAAGAGGCAAAGACACCCCAATAGTAATGAGAACACCTAATGCTCAGATCTTTATCTCTAATACTGTTTCCTCCCCCAAAGGAACCAGGCTCCTCAGAGTAGTGGCAGATTCCAGGGCTGGGACAGAGTAGGGATGAGATAAACCTAGAACATCTTTTATAGCATAAAGTAAGGAAGTGCTTTAAAAACAATGAGGGCATGTCATAAGTATACAGGAGCCAGCTTGAAGGAGCTCCCATTGGCCAAGTCTGGGAATATTTGAGCACCAAAAACGTTAAGTATAGTGACAAACTATAAATCATTGAAAAAGAAATCTTTGAGTCCATACTGATAATCCCTCCATCCATCCATCCATCCATCCACCCATCCATGAGGAAGAGAGGTAGGCTCTTGTTTAGAGTATCAAGTGCCCCCTGATTAATGTAGAAAGAATTCTGAAGAAAAAAAAAAAGAATTCTGGAATAGGAAAATTAATGCTTTGTAACTATCGTACTAAAGATTGGATCAGGCAAGGATCACCAAAGGGTACTAAATCCAGGGGGAATTTTTTGGGGTGTCTGGCTGGCTCAGTCAGTAGAGCGTGCAACCCTTGTTCTCAGGGTCATGAGTTCAAGCTCCAGCCTGGGCATACAGCTTACTTAAACAATTAATTAATTAATTAATAATCCCAGGGGTAATTTTTTATGAGGAGCAGGATATTTGCATTGTTTTAAGATGTCTCCTCTACAGGATTGTTTATTAGTTTCAAGGAAGAAAAAAATAATTATGCAGCAGAGAAATCTGACAATCCCTTAAACTAGGTGATTAAAATCAACATCGCTGGGGTGCCTAGATGGCTCAGTCGGTTGAGCATCAGACTTGGGCTCAAGTCATGATCTTGCGGTTCATGGGTTCAAGCCCCATGTCGAGCTCTGTGCTGACAGCTTAGAGCCTGGAGCCTGCTTCAGATTCTGTGTGTGTGTGTCTCTCTCTCTGTCCCTCCCCCGTTTGTGCTCTCTGTCTCTTTCTCAAAAGGAAACATTAAAAACACTTTTTTAAGTAAAAAAAAAATCAAATTAACATCACAGATGGAGGACAAATGGACATCATACCTCCAGTACTAAAACCCTGAGAAGGACACGACATTGCCTATGGAAGACTTCAGTCAAGAATACATACACTGGAATATTATTCAGCCATAAAGAGGAATGACACTACCACATGGGTGAACCTTGAAGACATATGTTAAGGGAAATAAGCCAGGCACAAAAGAACAAATATCGTATGATTCCACTTATATGAGGTACCTAGAGTATTCTAATTCACAGAGAAAGAAAGTAGAATGGCAGTTATCAGGGGCTAGGGAGAAGGAGGAGGGGAGAATGGGGAGTTATTGTTTAAGAGGTACAGAGTTGCAGTTTGGGAAGATGAAAAAGTTCTGGAGATGGATGATGGTGTTGGCTGCACAATGTGAATGTACTTAATGCCACTGAACTGGACACTTAAAAATAGTTCAACTGTGGGGCACCTGGCTGGCTCAGTCGGTAGAGTATGGGACTCTTGATCTCAGGGTTGTGAGTTCTAGCCCCACATTGGGTATAGAGATTACTTTAAAGAATACATAATTTCAGTGTAATCATGAGGAAATATTAGATGAACACAAAATGAGAAATATTTTATTTATTTTAAAGGAGGGGATGTATTCTTCAAAAATGTCTATGTCATAAAAGACAAAGAAAGCAAAAAAAAAAAAAAAAAAAAAAAAGGAAGGCACCTGGCTTGCTCAGTTGGTAGGTCGTGTGGCCACTCTTGATCGTGGGATTGTGAGTTTGAGCCCCATGTTGGGGTAGAGATTACTTAAAAATAAAATCTCTTAAAAAAAAAGACATAAATAAAAACGTTGAAAAAAAAATTTTAAAAAAAGGGGTGCCTGGGTGGAGCAGTCGGTTAAGCGTCCGACTTCAGCCAGGTCATGATCTCGCGGTCCGTGAGTTCGAGCCCCGCGTCAGGCTCTGGGCTGATGGCTCGGAGCCTGGAGCCTGTTTCCGATTCTGTGTCTCCCTCTCTCTCTGTCTCATGCTCTGTCTCTCTCTATCCCAAAAATAAATAAAAACGTTGAAGAAAAAAAAAAAAAAAAGACAAAGAAAGCCTGTGGGAATGTTCCAGTAAAGGAAACTAAAGAGACATGATGTTGGTTTACAAACTGAAGTATTTAGGGGTAAGGGCAATGATATATAATACTCTTAAATAGTTCAGGGGAAAATACAGATAGATAAAGCATGCAAATGATAAAGCAGATGGGGTAAAAAGTTAACATACGAATCTGGGTAAAGGTGTTGGAGGACGTCATTGAAAGCGCATGACCCCCGACTGACTCATGAGCTAGACCCAGGCAATCGGAGGCCCCTCACCTCCTTTCTTGTCCTTGGAATGTATGTTCTGCCCACTGTTCCCACAGTGGGAGCTGTTCTAAGAACATAGCCTTGAGAGAATAAGGTGTTGTTGAGACCATTTGGACTATATGTGGCGGAACCCCATTAAAGCTTCTATATAAGTTTTTAAGATTTGGGGGCACCTGCATGGCTCAGTTGGTTAAGCATCCAACTCTTGGTCTTGGCTCAGGTCGTGATCTCATGGTTTATGGGATCAAAGCCCATGTTGGGCTCTGCACTGACAGTGCAGAACCTGCTTGGGATTCTCTCTCTCCTTCTCTCTCTCTCTCTCTCTGTCCTTCCCCTGGTTAGGTGAGCTCTCTCTCTCTCTCTCTCTCTCTGTCTCTCTCTCTCAAAATAAATAAATAAACTTAAAAAAATATACTTTTAAGATTTGGTGGGTGGGTGCAGAGATCTACTCATCTTGTAGCCACCCACGATGAGGCTTGCGTGTAAGTTCTCTTGCTTATTAAACCTGCCATCTACCAATCTAGAGTGGTTTGCCTCTTTTTTTGGTCTCTCACTGCCCTCTATGTACTGGGGCCAGCTTTAGAATTTACCCAGGAAGCTCCTAAGGTCTCAAACCAACAAAAGGTATCTTTGATACTATTTTTATTCTAGCATGCTTGCTGCAAATTTGAAATTATCTCTAAATAAAAAATCTAAAAACAAAACAATAGTAACTTTATAAGAGTATGTGTCATGTTGTGATCGTGGCTCCACTAGTCTGTGAGTAATCACAGACACCAATTATGTCTTTTTTTAAAGTAATCTCTACACCCAACATGAGGCTCCAACTCATGACCCCAAGATCGAGAGCCATGTACTTCGCTAAGCCAGCCAGACTCCCCAGACTACGTCTTAATCACCATTGTCAGGGCCTGGGAGTGGGTGGGTGCCTTCACAGGACAGGACAAATGGTAGGTATGCAATGCATGTTTGATGATTGACCATAAACATTTGCAAATGAATGCCCCGTAAAGGTTGTGCTGATGAGGGTTATTTCCTGGGTGATGTTAGGTAAGGGTTCAGGCAAGTTAACAAATCTATACTGGGGGCACCTGTGTGGCTCAGTCGGTCAAGCATCTGACTCATGATTTTGGCTCAGGTCACGCATGATCTCAGGGTCTTGAGATCACGCCCTGCATCAGGCTCTGGACTAGGTATGGAGCCTGCTTAAGATTCTCTCCCCAGGACCCCTGGGTGGCCCAGTCGATTAAGCATCAGCCTCTTCATTTTGGCTCAGGTCGTGATCTCACAGTTCATGGGTTTGAGCCCCTCATTGAGCTCTATGCTGGCAGTGCAGAGCCTGCTTGGGATTCTCTCTCTCTCCCTCTCTCTCTGCCCCTCCCCTGCTCACACACCCTGTCTCTCTCTCTCTCAAAATAAATAAATAAACTTAAAAAAAGAAAGATTCACTCCCTTTCCCTCTACCCCTCTCTCCCTCCAACCGCGGCATGCTCTCCCTCTGAAAAAAAAAAAAAACCAAAACCAAAAACAAAAAACCTCTGCTCGTTCTCCTATCAAAAGCACTTATAGGTTTATTTTTTGTGTGGTTAGTATTTCTTTTCTTTTTTTAAATTAGACTATAATTGACATACAACATGTTAGTTTCAGGTGTACAACATAATGATTTGATATTTGTATGCATTGCAAAATGATCACCAAAATAAGTCTGGTTACCGTCCATCACCATACAGATGAGTTAAGAACTCTTTTTTTATGATGAAAGCTTTCGAGATTTACTCTCAGCAACTTCCAAATATGCAAGACAGTATTATTGACTATAATCATCATGTTGTATACTATGTCCCCATGACATTTATTTCATAACTGGAAGTTTGTACCTCTCGATCCACTTCACCATTTTACCCACTCCCCTCTCCTCTCCCTTCTGGCAGTCACCAATCTGTTCTCTGTATCTATGAGTTTTGTCTTGTTCATTTGTTTTGTTTTTTAGATTCCACATATAAGTGAATTCATACAGTGTTTGTCCTTCTCTGAGTTATTTCACTTAGCAAAATACCCCTCAAGGTCCATCCACGTTGTTGCAAATGGCAAAATTTTATTCTTTTTTTATGGCTATATATGTACCACATCTTTTGTATCCATTTATCCACCAGTGGACACTTAGGCTATTTCCACATCTTAGCTATTGTAAATAATGCCGCAGTAACATAGGGAATGCATATATCTTTTTGAATTAGTGTTTTCATTTTTTTTGGATTGCTGGATCAAATCCAGAAGTGAGAAGTGAGGTTGCTGGATCCTATGGTAGTTCTGTTTTTAATTTCTTGAGGAACCTCCATACTGTTTTCCATAGTGGTGTAGATTTCTTGACGTGGTTGCGTCTTCCCTTTAGGGATTCATCTGATGGCACAGGAATGCCTCTGTAAAGCATGTGGTATGGATTCCTCAGTTGTGAGTATGTTAAGGCTTTCCAAACAATTTTGTGCAGGCTATGTTGAAAGTTACCATATCCTGTTATCTCTGTAATTGAGCAGACGCCCTGAAAAATTTGTGAACACTCCCACACCACCTTCACAAAAAGATATGGTTGTAAGCCACAAAGAAGTCACATGATTCACTGAAGAAACTATCCAAACAAGTGCCTGCCTCATTATATATGCCTCTAATTAAGAGAATGACTCATCAGTAGTCTATGACGTTTAATTGTTTTTACTGCTGCTTTTGACTATTTAAAGAAAAACACCATAATTCACTCATTCATTAAACTTAAAAAATTGTTGAATGTCTACTATTTGAGGGATATTATTCTGGTCACTGAGAACCACAAAACAGGTATGCCTCTGATGTCATGGAGTTTACAGTATAGGGGAGGCAGATATTAGACAAGCAAGGGTATCAGAGATTACCTTTGTAAAACTCAACATTTCAAAAAAGATAAAACAGATTCCCAGGCTTAAGACTCACTGTTCCTAGAAATGATTTCTTTAGGAAGTTTGGGTATATACATCTTATGGTTTCACAAAATTCTTAGTCTTTCTATGTATCTCCTCCTTCGGTTGAAAGTTAATGCTGTTGGCCTGTCATTAATAGAAGTGATAGAATTTGCTCGACAGGAATTTTCTCAGTAACGTAAGAAATAAGTCCTATATCAGTGGCCAGTGGGAACAGATGGCACACGCAAATTTTTTGAAAGAAGCATTTAATAAAGCAACTACTTGCAAAATGTAGGTAGTATGTCGAGAATCTGCAAGTGATATTCCAGAACCTGGGGCTGGCAAGGTTATTTACATCCTTATACCTAAAGCAGCAGAGGGAAAGAGTGATTTCTTGAACCAGGGCGGGGGAGAGCAAGTGCCATGTGGCAAAGGCTACCTGACAGGCTGAACTATGACCTTCAGGTGAGGGAAACAGCCAGCCTCTCAGGGAAAAAGTCATAGAGGTAAGTACCCCAACTTCATTCTCCTCCATGCCTGTGATTTCTTGCCAGTCCTCCCCATTGGCCAAACCCAACTGAGAGCCAGGGGCAATGGAGCTCATGGATGTATGTATATGGGTCGGGACAGAACAGAGTGGGGAGTGGATCTAGAGGGAGCAAATCAATAAAGGCTAAGCAACGCACATCCTTATTACTCTTCTCTCATCACAACCTGTGTCTTGAACTGTTTGACCGAACCTATCCTACATTTTCTTTTCTAACATTACCATCTCATAATCCCCCTTTTAAATGTAAAACTGGGGGTGCCTGGGTGGTTCAGTCGGTTAAGCGGCTAATGTAGCTCACTTCGTGATCTCGAGGTTTGCGAATTCAAGCCCTGCATCCGTCAGGTCAGCGCAGAGTCTGCTTTGGATCCTCTGTCCCTCTCTCTCTGCCCCGCCCCTGCTCACATGCATGCAATCTCTCTCTCAAAAATAAATAAACATTAAAAAAGAAAAAAAGTTCATCTTTGGGAGCTAATGCTCATCACTTTTTCTTCGTTGTTATACAGGCTGCTTTTATTTTTTTAAGTTTATTTATTTATTTATTTATTTTGAGAGCCAGAGAGCACTTGAGTGAGCAAATGGGCAGGGGAAGGGCAGAGAAAGAGGGAGAGAGCGAATCCCAAGCAGTCTTCTTGCTGTCAGCACAGAGCTTGATGTGGGGCTTGAACTCACGAACTGTGAGATCATGACCTGAGCCCAAACCAAGAGTCAGAGGCTTAACCAACTGAGCCACCCAGGTGTACCAAGGCTGCTTTTAGACAACAGGCTTGAGCAATGGAAACTTGATGGGGGCAAAAGGCCCCATAGGACTCCAAGCCCCTGGCTGAGTACAAACAGGCCCATTAGGTGACCCACCCCAAAATATCCATAGACCCCGGGGCTAAGGTTGTTCTAGTTCTGTCAAAAATGCTGTTGGTATTTTGATAGGGATGGCTTTAAATGTGTAGACTACTGGGGTGCCTGGGTGGCTCGGTTGAGCATCCGTCTTCGGCTCAGGTCATGATCTCACTCATGGTTCATGAGTTTGAGCCCCATGTCAGGATCCATGCTCATTGCTGAGAATGTGGATCCTGCTTCGGATTCTGTGTCTCCCTCTCTCTGTCCCTCTCGTGCATGCTCTCTCTCTCTCTCTCAAAAATAAATAAACATGAAAAAAATTTTAAAAATATATCCATAGGCCCTAGGTAACCGATGGGTTACTTACAACCAGGCTCGGTTACCAAAAAAGACACAATTCCATTAGTCTCCGTACCTCCTCGTCTTCCCCCTTTAAATATAGCCCCCACCCACCGCCTCAATGCAGACAGTCTCTGCCTTGCTGTCCTGCCCAACACTCCCTTGTGGCATATTCATTAAACTTCTGTCTCCTTACTTCTGCCTTGGGTGAATTCTTTCACCACCCGTGCCACCGGTTCCCACCTCATCGGGTTGCCCCACATTTGGGTGCCCCCAACGGTTGAGAGAGACACCACAGTTGTGACTTTTGGCTTTCTTCCTCCCTCCCTCATCCCTTTGACCGAGATATTTTCATTTGCTCTGGGTAACCCTGCCCAGTTCAGCACACGTTCTAGAACATTGTTTTAGCAAAGGTCCTCGTGGCAAGTTTTGCTTTAGCCCTGTGAGTGGCAAGCAGATGTGACGGAATGAGATGGGAAGCACTTATTTGTGTCAGACTAATAAGTCAGTCATCACTCCAGTTCTGTTTACCTCCACCCACCGCCTCCCCTTGCCTGACAACCTCACCCACGATTAGAATCATTGAGAACAAAGACACCCGACTCCAAACGACCAGGTTCAAAGATACCTCATCAGAGGAGGGATGAAAATGGTTGGAGGACTATGAACCTGAAGAACTAGTATTTCTTGCCCAGGCTGGATGATGAAAACGAAAAAAATTGGGGGAGGGGGATGATGAAATTTTTACAAAGGTAGGCTAATAAAGAGTTCTGGCATGCACGGGAGAGAAAAACTCCAATTTCAGTTTGGTGGCTACCTTTGGAGAGGAGGTAAAGAGATCCAGGCAAAGGACAGAGGGAGCTCCAACTGGGGCTTTTCTTTCTTTCTTTTTCTTTCTTTTCTTTCTTTCTTCTTTCTTTCTTTCTTTCTTTTTAGAGAAAGAGAGAGCAGGAGCAGGGGAGAGGGGCAGAGGGAGAGAGCAAGAGAATCTTAAGCAGGCTCCATGCTTAGCATGGAGCCTGATGCGGGTCTCAATCCTATGACCCTGGTATCATGACCTGAGCCGTAATCAAGACTTAGGTGCTCAACTGACTGAGCCACCCAGGTGCCTCTATATTTTATTTCTTAATGGCTGAAGCTCTGAAGCATATGTAAGAAAATGCTACAATCTGAGAGTGAATGGTAGGGTGCTGCTTATGCAATTCTTTGTACTTTTCTCTGGCGGGGGGGGGGTTACGGTTCAGGGGTGGGGGGGCACAGGTGACCAAGGAAAGCAGACAGGATGTAACGAATAGTGCAATCATCTGTCTACCAGGGTCCCAATGGGGTTCTGGCAGCATGTTTCTTCAGTCTAGCCACACACAGGCTACCTGCCCCACAGGGCCCTGTGATCATGATATGCATAGTTTGGAGACCTGACAACGTTTGCATTCCTAGCTCTGGTCTACAAAGGAGGTGGTCCTCTGTCTCAGGAGCCAGTGTGTAGAGCCTCCCTGATCAGGTCAGATCTCGGTTTGGGCACTCACTTACCGGCTGCGTCACTCCACCTGTCTGCATCTTAGTTTCATCATCTGTAAAATATGATAAGAATGTCAACCTGTGTCAAAGGGTTGTTGAGAGGATTACGGCCACAGACTAAATTTTATGATATTTTTATGCTACTATTCTCCCAGACAAGCCAAACTAATGGGAACAATCCTCTAGTGTGAGAAGTAAGGGAGAGGATTCATTTTCAGAAATACTAAATGAAAACCGTGCTATCTAATTAACAATAGGTTTTCAACCTGTTGGAAATATGTACGAACCCCCCTGCCCCCAGCACGGTGGAATCCCAAACCCTTAGACACTTCACTTCCTGGTTCTTTCTTCCCCTTTCCATTTTGTGGGCTTATTTTCGCGGGCTGTGCAATGAGCATGTGCCAAAGAACAAAGGGAGGAGGGACTGAGAGTCTCTGCCTCACCTCAGAGAATGTATGTTTGTTCCAAGCAGACTACTCTTTGCCCGACATGGGCATCGGTGACATCTGGGTAAGGCTGTAACCTCTGTAGTACCCAGTCATTGCAATGAGGAATCAGGGGAGGGATGTGCACGCTAGGAGATAAATTGCCTGCTGTAACTGCCCCGAGTGCCTGTCCATCAGACACTCACTCTTTAAAATTTTTTTTTTAATGTTTACTTATTTTTGAGAGAGACAGAGACAGAATGCAAGTGGGTTAGGGGCGGAGAGAGAGGGAGGCACAGAATCCGAAGCAGGCTCCAGGCTCCGGAGCTGTCAGCACAGAGCCCGACTCGGGGCTCGAGCTCACAAGCTGTGAGATCATGACCTGAGCCGAAGTCGGATGCTCAACAGGCCGAGCCACCCAGGCGCCCCCATCAGACACCCACTTTTGCAGGAATGTTGATTAAAGCTTCACTTCACTGTGCTCCGAGTCTCCGCCTCCTCCTTTGATTGGAACAGTGGGCTTACTTCTAACATCTAGCACAGGGGTTGGCAAACTTTTTCTGCAAAGGGCCACATAGTAAACATTTGAGGCTTTGTGGGCCATGTGATTTCTGTCCCAACTAGTTAATCTGGTGTTGTAGAGAGAAAGCAGTCATGCGCAATACCTAAACTGGTGGGTATAGCTGTGTTCCAATAACATTTTATTCAGTATATCCATTAATAACCAGTGGAAGTCAGGGGCCTGATTTTGCAGGGCTCAAGAAGGGATTGGGGGAACAGAGACTTCATCCTGTGGGGAGAGGGCATACATCGCAAAGACAGGGTTTGAGGGTAGGTGTGAGGGACGGACTCCTGAATGGGAAACAGCTTAAAAGGGGAGAATTGTGAGCTGGGGAGGAGAAAGAAGAGAATTAGGGAAGAGTTTTCTAGATTATTTGGAATTTCACGCAGGTGTGGCCCTTCTGGGTTCTAGGGATCCTGATGTACTGTCCTCAGTCCTCAGGACAGCAAAGCAAGGACTAGTGTGGCTGAGGCCCCTAGGCTGATCATCTCAGTCCAGGAGCTACCTATCCATTTATCACAGTGTACCCTGAAAACTCAGTTTCGGGGAGCCTGGTGGCTCAGTCAGTTAAGCATCGGACTTAGGCTCAGGTCATGATCTCATGGTTCTTGAGTTTGAGCCCCATATCGGGTTCTGCTCTGGCAGTGCAGAGCCTGTTTGGGGTTCTCTTTCCCTCTCTCTCTGCCCTTCCCTGCTCATGTGCCCCAATCTCTGTCTCTCTCTCAAAATAAATAAATAAGCCTAAAAAAAAAAACAAAAAAAAAAAAAACAAAAAAAAACAACCTCCCAAATGGAGTCACTTGCAAACCAAGACTTAATTGCAAGACTTAATGTGACCTTTAACCAGTCAATCTGGAATTTCCTGATCACCACTGGTGAAGTAATTTGCATGATAAGACCCCCTGCCCTTCTCCCTAAGGGAAGGTGACCTTGCCTGAAACAGTCTTTTCTTTTGTTAATAACTTCCTTGTTTCTGACTATAAAGGCTTCCATTTTGTTCACTCTTCTGTACACGGGATGCTGCCTGATTTATGAATTGTTGAATAAAGCCAATTAGCTCTTCAAATTTCGTTAGTTAAATTTTGCTTTTAACTGCACCATGACAAAGTGCCAAATTAGGAAAAAAAGAGTACCCAGGGTTCCACTCCTGATCTTCCCACCGACCCTACTGGATGCACAGCTTTGAAATACATGCCTGAAATCTTAAGTCAGGAACTCAAGGTCTTCTACATGCAGACCAGGTAATTCAAACCAACCCTCTTTGTAAAGGCAAGTAAAAAAAAGTGGACAAAGCACATGAAAAAGTGTCTAAAACTATAAGAAGAGAGGCGCCTGGGTGGCTCGGTTGGTTAAGCATCAGTTTGAGAAAGGCAAAATGCTAGGTCAATTTTAATCATAATAAACATGGATGCAAAAATCCTAGGGGTGCTTGGGTGGCTCAGTTGGTTAAGCCTCTGACTTTGACTCGGGTCATGATCTCATGGTTCGTGAGTTTGAGTCCCGCATTGGGCTCTGAGCTGATAGCATGGAGTCTGCTTGGGATTCTCTCTCTCCCTCTCTCTCTCTCTCTGACCCTCCCCTGCATGCTCCCTCTATAAATAAATAAATAAATAAATAAATAAATAAATTTTTAAAAAATTAAAAAAAATTCTAAACCAAATTTTAGCAAACCAAGTCCAGGAAAATATGGAGGAAAAGACAATATATCTTAAAGAAGTTGGGTTTATGACCAAAAATGCAAGGATATTTTGACATTAGAGAAGCAGTTGTTTTAGTTAGCCATATTAACATATGAAAAGGGAAAATCATGCGGTAATCTCAGAAGATGAAGAAAAAACATAAAAAATTCAATACCAAAGGGCTCCCGGGTGGCTCAGTTGGGTTAAGTGGCCAACTCTTGGTTTTGGCTCACGTCATTATCTCTCTGTTCGTGGGGTTGGACTCCTTGCTCATAGCACAGAGCCTGCTTGGGATTCCCTCTCTCCCTCTCTCTCAACCCCTCCACTGCTCATGCACGCGCTCTCCCTCTCTCAAAATAAATAAACTTAAAAAAAATATTGAAACACATTCAATATCCATTCAGGGGCACCTGGATGGCTCAGTTGGTAGAGCATGACACTCTTGATCTTGGGGCTGTAAGTTCAAGCCCCACATTGAGTTTAGAGACTACTTAAAAATAAAATCTTAAAAAAAATCAATATCCATTCATAATAAAAACTAATAGCAAAGTAGGGATAGACAAGAATGTTCTTAATTTGATAAAGATCTTAAAAAATTATTTTTTAAATGTTTTATTTATTTATTTTTTTATTAATTTTTATTTATTATAAATTTATTTATTAAATTAATTAATTTACTTTAATTAATGTTTTTGAGAGAGAAGGAGAAAGAGAATGAGTGGGGGAGGTGCAGAAAGAGGGGAGAACAGAGGATCTGAGGCGTGAGGCAGGATCTGCACTGAGGGCAGTGAGCCCGATGTGGGTCTTTATCTCACAAATTGTGACATCATGACCCGAGCCCAACAAAGTTAGAACACTCAACCAACTGAGCCACCTAGCTGCCCTGAAAAAATTTATTAAAAAAATTTTTTTATGTTTATTTGTTTTGAGAGACAGAGAAAGGGAGATGGAACACACATGTGCGAACGGGAAGGGGCAGAGAGCAGGGTGAGAGAATCCCAAGCAGGCTCAGTGCTGTTAGGGTGAAGCCTGACTTGGGGTTCGATCCCACGAACTTTGAGGTCATGACCTGAGCCAAAATCAAGAGTCAAATGCCTAATCGACTGAGCCACCCAGGCGCTCCACGATCTTGAAAAATTTTAAAGCCATCATCATATTTAATGGTGAACAATTGAAAGCTTTTCCTCTGGGATCGTAAACATGACAGAGATGCCCACTATCATCACCATTTGTCTTTAACATTGCAGTGGAGGTCCTATGCAGTGCAGCAAGGGGAATAATGGTATAAGGTTTTGAGAGGATAAACCAGAATTTTTATTATTTGTATATGACATGACTGTGTGTGTAAACATTCTAAAAGTACACACAGATCAATGATCAGAATTAATGGGACTGTTCAACAAGGATACTGGATAGAAGATCTATATATAAAATTTAATTTTTTTTCCGCATAGTGACAACAAATAGAAAAATGGAAATTAAAAAAAAGATACAATATGCCAATGGCATCATTAAAAATATATGGAATATCTTTTTTTTTTTTCATTTTTTTTTTTTTCTTTTTTTTTTTTCTTTTTTTTTTTTCTGAAATTTATTGACAAATTGGTTTCCATACAACACCCAGTGCTCATCCCAAAAGGTGCCCTCCTCAATACCCATCACCCACCCTCTCCTCCCTCCCACCCCCCATCAACCCTCAGTTTGTTCTCAGTCTCTTATGCTTTGGCTCTCTCCCATTCTAACCTCTTTTTTTTTTTTTTTTCCTTCCCCTCCCCCATGGGTTCCTGTTAAGTTTCTCAGGATCTACATAAGAGTGAAACCATATGGTATCTGTCTTTCTGTATGGCTTATTTCACTTAGCATCACACTCTCCAGTTCCATCCACGTTGCTACAAAAGGCCATATTTCATTTTTTCTCATTGCCACGTAATATTCCTTTGTGTATATAAACCACAATTTCTTTATCCATTCATCAGTTGATGGACAAAAAATATATGGAATATCATGTTGAGGAATTTTGAGGTAAGTGTACTCATTGTGGGGGGTCCACAAAGGCTCCCTCTGTGGGCCACCGATGTGGGGTCTCCTGATCAGATGGGGGGCCATCAGGGGGAGACCAGTGGCACAGACAGTGGAAGAATCCACCCAAGGCAGAAAAAAAGAGATAGAAGTTTGTTGAATATGCTGCAAGTGAGTGGCGGGCAGGACAGCAAAGAAGAGACTATCAGCAACAAGATGGTGGCTAGGGGCCACAGTTATTGGGTGGAGTGGGGGAGTATGGGGACATACGGAATTTTCCCTTTTTTTTTTTTGGTAATCTCAGGAACTGTGCCTGGTTATAATTGGTCAGTTAGGGCCTATGGTTATTTCGAGATGGGTCGCTTAATGAGCCTGTTTGCATGCAGCTTGGTGGTTGCTGTGGGCCCTTTTGCCTTCATCAAGTTGCCATTGCTCAAGTGTATTGCCTAAAAGTGGCCTCTAATCGATGTCTGCAATTTACTTTGCAATACACCAAGAACGACATGGATTAATGGAGGATAGAGGGTTGGGGAGATGAATAGATACATGACCAAGGAAGTACAGTGAAATGTTAATGGTAGAAATCAAGGTGGTGGGTATATGGGTGTCCACTGTAATATTCTCACACCTTTTCTGTATTTTTGAAAATTTTCATAACAAAATGTTGGAAATGCCTTGAAATAAATATAACAGGAGATGTTTATACACTTTATGGATAAAAATATAAAATATTATTAAAAAACATCAAAGAAAACAAATTTAAAAAATTTAAAAAACATTAAAGAAGGGGCGCCTGGGTGGCTGAGTTGGAACATCTGACTCATGATTTTTGGCTCAGGTCATGATCTCATGGTTTGTGAGATTGAGCCCCATGTAGGGGTCTGCACTGACAGCTTGGAGCCTGCTTGAGATTCTCTCTCTCTCTCTCTCTCTCTCTCTCTCTCTCTTTCTCTCTCTCCCTCTCTCCCTCCCTGACTCAAGCTCACTTTTGCTCTCTCTCTCAAAAATAAATAAAATAAACTTTTTAAGGAAAACATTGAAGACCTAAACAAATGAAAAGATACACTGTGTTCATGGATCAGAAGACTAAATATTGGTGTCATAGGAAGTCATTCAGAGGATATGACCACCCAAGACAAGCCTTATATGGAAGCGCCCTTGCTTATGAAAACTACCACCCACCAATCTGGGCTCTGTCTCTTTTTTTGGTCTCTTCCTGCCCACTGTATTTGTGTGTGGAGAGGAGGCAGTTTCAAATTTCACCTAGGGAATGAACCAACAATTGTAAAAACATCAAAGGATCTATAAATTCAATGCAGTGATCTATAGATGCAATGTAATCTGTAGGTTGCAACTAAAATCCCAGCAGGTTTTCTTTGTGGAATTTGACAAGCTGATTCAAAAACATACAGGGCAATCCATAGGACCAACGATAGCAAGGCACTCTTGAAGAACAGGGAGGGAAGAATTACTATAGCAGATATCAAGACTCATTGCAAAACTATATTGATTGATACAGTGTGATATTAATGCAAATAAAGATAAGTGAGCCAGTGGAGCAGAACAGAGGGCCCAGGAACAGGCTGCTGATCTTAAATGCATTAAAATTAAGAAATTCTCTTTATCAGAAAATACCATAAGGTGAAAAGGCAAGTCACAGAGTGGAGTAGACAGATATTTGCAATAAATCCAGTAGAAAAAAAAGGCTGTTTTCCAAAATGAATCAAGAATTCCTACAAATCAATAAGACAAAAGGCAGCATAATGGAAACATAGGCTAGAGACATGACTCCACAAAATTGTAAATCCAACTAGATAATAAACATACAAAAAGTTGCTTAATCTCATTAGTAGTCAGAGAAATGCAAATTGAAACCACAATGTGATGCTATTGTGTACCCACTTGATTGGTGAAAATGAAAAGCCTGACGCTAACAATAGCTGACAAGAAAATGGAGCAATAATGAGACTGTAAATTTTTGCAACCATCTTTGAAAATTGTCTCGTATTATTTACTAAATTTGAACATATACATATTTCATGAGTGAGTAGTTTCACACAGGTTTATACCTGGCAGAAATACCTTACTATGTACCTCAGATATATAATATAATATAATATAATATAATATAATATGATATGATATATACATGTATGCTTAATAGAAGCTGTCCTTCAAAAGTAGAATAAATAAAACATGCCATGTTCATCCAATGGACTATTATATACCAATGAAAACAAACTATAGATACAAACAGAAACTTATGGTGTGTAAAAAAAAAACTTATGGTGTAGAGGGTTGAGTTGTTAGTTCCTGTTTGGTCACTTATATGAGTGAGATTTGTATCATGGCTTCCAGGGGCAGCAATAAAGTTAAGGTGCCTTTCTGAATGGCCTTTCCAACTGTGCTTCACAGTAATATATGGCTAAGCCGTGTTTTGTATAGACATATATGTATAAGCCAAGTGCTTAGGAAAGGGCATCCCATAATTGCTGAAGAGTGGAATAGATTTAGGCTCTGTTTTGGCCTAGGGATGGTGCCCAGTTTGCTAAATGCTGGAATGCAGATGAGTATGGGCCCTGCCCCCATCCTTGGGGAAAGCTGTCTTCTCTTCTACAGTCGCAGTATGAATATAGGCTCTTGGCTGAGAATGTCCTTGTAGGCCCTTCAAGCATTTTGAGAAGCTGCATGGCTATGGGCCTGGTCTAAGCTGGGGCTGACTTTGGTCTGCTAGATGACGTTGCCAGTATGGCTAAGGGACTGTCTCTCAGAGTGCTGTGGCGGTTACTGTAGCACCATGACTTGTACGTGCTCACTAAATGCTGATTTAATAAATGAAAGAATGAATGGTTGAGTGAAATAGGGTATACAGTTGACTCTTGAACAACACGGGGGTTGGGGTTCCAATACACACCCCTGTGTGGTCGGAAATCCATGTAACATTTTTGACTTCCCAAAAACTTAACTGACAGCTTACTGTTGACCAGAAGCCTTGGCAAACAGTTAGTTGACTAACACATATTTTGGATGTTATACGCATTATGTACTGTATTCTTACGGTAACGTAAGCTACAGAGAAGAAAATGTTGTTAAGAAAATTAAAGGAAGAGAAAATACATTTACAGTACTGTACTATATCCAAAAAAAAAATCCATGTATAAGTGGACCTATGAACTTCAAGCCCGTGTTTTTCAAGGGTCAACTGTACTTTTTTTTTCCTTTTCTCTCTGGTTTATTTTCACCTGTCGACTCAATACCGTTTATTTGTTAAGAATTGAGGTCTCCATGCCTGGGATCGAGTTAAGCTCATCTATAAATGCTGGCCCCACCACCCTGGCACCCAAAGGTTGACTGTACTTATATGAACGCTGTTCTTGGCAGATGCTGTCTCTTGGTTTGACAAGTGGTGGTATGGTCTTGGTTTAATTTAGACTTGAACTCCAGTGTGCTTAATTACAGTTTTGGAATGGCTCTGGAATGGCGGGAATCATGGCACAGATTTAGACTTCCTGCTCTAGGGTTGGCTCATGTGTTAGGCTTATGTGGTTTGGGCCCTGTTATGGGTAGGGACCATCCTTTGCTAAACAGTCATATGGATATAGACAGGAGAAATCCTACTGATCTGGTATGTGTTAGAAGATTGCATGCTCAGCTATTTGGGGAGTGGGGGTCTGCATAAAGGTTCTGAACTAGGCAGAGGGCCATCCCTCACCTTACCGGCTACTATGGTTAAGGACTGTGGGCTATATAAAGGTTCCTTCATGTTGGGCTAAGACATGATATGTGAAGGAATCCTGGACTGAGCAGGGACCATGTATAATTGCTGGGCTGTGGTATGCATATGAGTGCTGCTCTTGATAGAAGATGATTTAGAAGGAAAAAAAATCAGTCAAGGGAAAGGGATTGTACAAAATATGATGGAATATCACTTAAAATACTGCTGCAAAAAGTCTAATAAGACACCAACAAAAAGAATACCATCAGGTACTAACCACGACCATGTGGAATTTATCTTAAAATGTGAAGATGCTGCAGTATGATGAAATATATTAATATTATAATATTTATTATATTAATAGGTGAAAGGTAGAAAGATATGATCCTGTAGATATATGCCCAAAAAGACATCTGAAAGAATGAAATGATTCCTTATCATAATATTTTATAAAACCTTACTTAAACAGGAATAGATAGATATTGCCTTAATAGGATAAGAACAACTGACCTCAAACAACAACAACAACAAAGCAAGCATCATCTCTCATATTTTTTTTTTCTGAACTACCTACCTCCTGCCTGCATTTTTATGGCTTGATCAGCACTCAACGGGGTATGCCCTACAGCAAAGGATTACAGCTTAGAATTTAAAAAGAAAAAACAGCTTTAAGTTTCAACCATCTTCTGGAATTGAGAATAACCTTTCAATATCTGGCTCTGACAGAAGTCAGGATGCTGCCCCTGCAGACAGATGTGTTGTGTGAATCTGTGTAAATAAAGTTGTCCTTTATTTACACTTTATTTACACAGAAACCGTGGGGGGGGGGGAGGGCTGAATTGGAGCTGCAAGTGGGGCAGCTGGTGAGCACGAAACTAAAGTATTCCTTTTTTGTGGGCTGAGAATGTGAGAGAGAGGGAGTGTCACAAGATTATGAAACCCAGAATTGAGAAGTGTTCTGTAATGAATGGTCTGGGCTGATCGTTCTGCGTGCGTGCGTGTGAGCGAGAGTGACAATGGGAAAGAGGTTGTCTGGTGTGGAGCCTGTTGGATACTTGAAATATTTAAGCGCTACTTCAAGGGCCAGAGCATGAGGAAGCTTGGGTGAAACCATCAACGAGGATAGATGAGGTGGTCTATACTGGAATAGCTAAAGATCTCAGCTCTTGGGCCCCATTTTCCTCACCACCTAGGTTTCCATTATTTGGTTTGCTAGTTTAAAATGATATCCTTTGACTGCCACCTATGGCCTGTATAGCAATCACTAAGCTACTTCTAGATTTCTCCTTCACTCCTATTTTGGGTTGTACTTCTACTTTGTCAGAGAACATTCCTCAACTCTTATTCTCTTATTTGTTTTAGTCTTAGATTTATAATTAATAACTACTAAATTCTCATTATCTCTTCTTTTTACCCAAAAATTTCCATCGTCTCTTAGTTGGATGAAACTTGACCCCTAGTAGAATCCTCAGAAAGAGTTTCTGAATACAAAATGGAGGCACCAAGGGGCGCCTGGGTGGCTCAGTCGGTTAAGCGTCCAACTTCGGTTCAGGTCATGATCTCGCAGTTCGTCGGTTCGAGCCCCGCGTTGGGCTCTGTGCTGACAGCTCAGAGCCTGGAGCCTGCTTCGGATTCTGTGTCTCTTTCTCTCTCTCTGCCCCTTGCCTGCTCACACTCTCTCTCTCTGTCTCTCAAAAATAAACATTAAAAAATGTAAAAAAAAATGGAGGCAGCTGGGTGGCTCAGTGGGTTAAGCGTCAGACTCTTGATTTCAGCTCAGGGCATGATCTCATAGTTCCTGGGTTTGAGCCCCCCATCGGGCTCTGTGCTGACAGCGTGGAGCCTGCTTGGGATTCTCTCTCTCCTTTTCTCTCTGCCTCTACCTCATTCTCCCTCACTCTCAAAATAAATAAACTTAAAAAACAAATGTCTTCAGTTTTTGAAAGTTTAAAACTAAAATCCTTGGCTCATAATTTTTTGAGTTTCTTTAAAGCGTTTCTTCACTCCTATCTTACTTTGTATAGATCCTATCAAGTGTTTGATGCTGCCTAATTTTCTTTTTTGTAAGGTCACTTTTTTTCTCATTCTTTTTGCCTATAAATCCAAAGGTTTTTTTCTTTATCATTAATGTCTGTTTTCTTAGACTGTGTCAGAATTGATGGTCAGTTTTCCCAACTATAAAATGGGCTCTATTTTTTAAAAGATTTTATTTTTAAGTAATCTCTACACTCAATGTGCAGCTCAAACTTACAACCCCAACATCAAGAGTCGCATGTTCTACCAACTGAACCAGCCAGGTGCCCCTAAAATGGGCTCTTTAAATATGTAAAATCAGGTGTTCTTTCATTCTAGACAGTTTTGTTAAGATTTTAACCTCAAAAATATTGCTTCTGTTCATTATTTGCTTTCTCCTTTTAAGAGATTCCAGATATATTATATCTAGCAGTTTCCTCTTTACCTTTTCATTTTGTTTTGGTTCTCCTGGCTCTTTTTCATTGTCATTCTTTCTTTCCTTTAATGTATTATTCAATATTATCCATTCTCCTTTGGCTACTTTGTAATTTGGTCTTCTGGGTTCTGAGATGATTTTGTCTTTTTCTTCAATTTTTTTTTCCTGAGTTCGGTCAGCACTCTCCTGCTTATTTCTATTCTGAGTTTTTGATTTTTGATTCATAGTATTCTTTCATATCTGTAATTACTTGTTTAATATATTTAACTCTTTTTTTTCTTATAGTAGCTTTGTGTGGATGTTGGGTTCCTTTTCCTTTTTATTTTATTTATTTATTTATTTGTTTGTTTATTTATTTATTCATTTAGAGAGAGGGAGGGGCAGAGAGAGGGGGATCCACAATCAGCCCAGAGCCCAATGCAGGGCTGATCTCACGACTTTGCTGAGATCATATGCTGAGCCGAAATCAAGATTTGAATGCTCAACTGACTGAGCCACCCAGGGGCACTGGGTTCCTTTTTTAAATCATTATACATTGCTGGGAGTTCCTGGTTCAGCATTAACAGTTGATGTAGTAGAAAAGGGGTTTGGATGCCTTATTGTTTTATTGGTTCAAGAGCACCCTCTCCTGTTGATATGATGAAGCACAGTTTCTTTAATAAATGGTGCTTTTGTGGGGGAAGAGGCATTTGAACTTCTGATTCTGTGATGCTAGTCCTCCAATAAATACTTCTCCCTTCCAAGTTACTGCCTCCTTCTTTCTTAAGTCTTTTGTTCAGTGGAGTTTTCAGGTGCCTTCCTTTTGACTGTTAGTGTTCAGATCCACCAGGTCTCAAACCTGTTAGTATTTACTTAGTCAGGATGTGACTTTCTCCTGAGTATGAACCCTAAGTGATGTTATCTTGTTTTACCACTGCTGGTACCCTGAAGAAGCCTCCTGTTAGCCACACGATTCCTGTCTGACATTTCATGTAAATGGAGCTGTATAATATGTGGCCCTTTGTGACTGGTTTCTTTCACTTGGCATGTCTTCAAGGCTCACCCATGTTGTAGGAGGCCGTAGTTTATGTTAAGATTCACTCTTTGTGTTACGTATTCTATGGTTCTTGACACGTATCCTCAATTATGTATCATACAGAATAGTTCACTGTCCTAGGGGCACCTGGCTGGCTCAGTGGCAACAGTATGTGACTCTTGACCTTTGGGTGGTGAGTTCAAACCCTACAGTTGGGTGTAAAGATTACAAGGGTGGGGGGAATACTAAACTGCTCTAAAAATCCTCTGTGCTCCACCTATTCACCCCTCCCTGCCCCAAGCCCCAGGCAACCACTGATCTTTTTACTGTCTCCATAGTTTTGCCTTTTCCAGAATGTCATATATGTATGTGATTCATACAGTATGTAGCCTTTTCAGATTGGTTTCTTTCACTTAGTAATATGCATTAAGATTCTCCCATGTCTTTTTTATGGGTTGATAGCTCATTTTATTTTTTTAGCACCGAATAACAGTTCATTGTCTGGATGTACCACAGTTTATCCACCCACTTTTTGAAGGACACGTTGGTTGCTTCCAAGTTTTGGCAATTATGAATAAAACTGCCTTGCTCCTTTTTCTGTTTCCCATATCTTGCTTCAATTTTGAAAGATATTTTCACCTGTATAGAATTGGTGTGACTAAGTTGGCAGTTACTTTCTTTTAATGCTTTAAAGATCTCTTTCCAGGGGCGTCTGGGTGGCTCAGTCCGTTGAGCGTCCGACTTCGGCTCAGGTCACGATCTCGCGGTCTGTGAGTTCAAGCCTCCCGTCAGGCTCTGTGCTGACAGCTCGGAGCCTGGAGCCTGCTTCGGATTCTGGGTCCCCCTCTCTCTCTGCCCCTCCCCTGCTCATGCTGTGTCTCTCTCTGTCAAAAATAAATAAACATTAAAAAAATTTTAAAAAAAGATCTCTTTCCATTGTCTCCTGGCTCCTTAGTCTGTAGTTGAGAAAATAAATTCATTTGAACAATTTTGTTTTAGTTTCTCTTCTGGTTAATTGATTCAGTTTTTAGCCGTGTCTAATCTACTCTGATCTACCAAGATCTTGGTTATAATTTTCACTTTTATAATTTCTAGCGGGTTTGTTTTCTTTTTTAAAATTTTTTTAATTTAATTTTTTCTTTTTTAAAATTTACATCCAAATTAGTTAGCATATGGTGCAACAGTGATTTCAGGAGTAGATTCCTTCGTGCCCCTCACCCATTTAGCCCCTCCCCCCTCCCACAACCCCTCCTGTAACCCTCAGTTTGTTCTCCATATTTAGGAGTCTCTTCTGGGTTTGTTTTCAAAACTGTACTATCACTTTTACAATTTCTAGTTCATTGAGAAGCAATTAAATAAAGCTTTTCTCAGTATCTGGCATCCTAGTGAGTCTGTTGTTCTGATGGTTCTTGCTCATTCTGGGCTGTCTCTCACTGTGTGTCTGGCTACCTTGAATTATGTGTTAGATATCGTATTTGAAAATTATTGACAGAAATAATTTTAAGTCTGGAATAATATTATCTTTTCCTAGAAAAGATTTGTTTGCTCCTCTCCAGGTGCCTGGGGGTACTAAGAATATGGGATTACTTTAACCCAAATGTAAACCTTGATGTTTTCTGAGCTATTTAAATAACAAAAGCTGAAATGCAGACTTTATGAAGACTGATTTACTTCGGGGTCATCCTTACTCTGGAGTGTGATCCTCTATTTTCCAAGCCCAAAGCAGGGAATAGTTTACCCTAGATTCTAACTTTTTTTTTTTTTAATTTATTTTTAAAATTTGTACCCAAGTTAGTTAGCATATAGTGCAACAATGATTTCAGGAGTAGATTCCTTAATTCCCCTTACCCATTTAGCCCATCCCCCTCCCACAACCCCTCCAGTAACCCTCTGTTTGTTCTCCATATTTATGAGTCTCTTCTGTTTTGTCCCCCTCCCTGTTTTTATATTATTTTTGCTTCCCTTCCCTTATGTTCATCTGTTTCGTCTCTTAAAGTCCTCCTTTGAGTGAAGTCAAATGATATTTGTCTTTCTCTGACTGACCAATTTCACTTAGCATAATACCCTCCAGTTCCATCCACGCAGTTGCAAATGGCAAGGTTTCATTCTTTTTGATTGCTGAGTAATACCCCATTTTATATATATATATATATATATATATATATATATATATATCTATCTATCTCACGTCTTCTTTATCCATTCATCTGTTGATGGACATTTGGGTTCTTTCCATACTTTGGCTATTGTTGATAGTGCTGCTATAAACATTAGGGTGCATGTGCCCCTTCGAAACAGCACACCTGTATCCCTTGGGTAAATTCCTAGTAGTGCAATTGCTGGGTCGTAAGGTAGTTCTATTTTGAATGCTTTGAGGACCCTCCATACTGTTTTCCAGAGTGGCTGTAGCAGTTTGCATTCCCACCAGCAATGCAACAGATATCCTTTTTCTTAGTCTTGCTGATTATTTCCTCCCTGTGCAGAAGTTTTTTTTTTTTTTGATGAGGTCCCATAGCTCATTTTTGCTTTTGTTTCCCTTGCCTCTGGAGACATGTTGAGTAAGAAGTTGCTTCGGGCAAGATCAAAGAGGTTTTTGCCTGCTTTCTCCTCGAGGATTTTGATGGTTTCCTGTCTTATATTGACATCTTTCATCCATTTGAGTTTATTTTTGTGTATGGCGTAAGAAAGTGGTCCAGGTTCATTCTTCTGCATGTCGCTGTCCAGTTTTCCCAGCACCACTTGCTGAAGAGAGTGTCTTTATTCCATTGGATAGTCTTTCCTGCTTTGTCAAAGATTAGTTGGCCATACATTTGTGGGTCCATTTCTCGGTTCTCTATTCTGTTCCATTGATCTGAGTGTCTGTTCTTGTGCCATACTGTCTTGATGATTACAGCTTTGTAGTATAACTTGAAGTCTGGGATTGTGATGCCTCCTGCTTTGGTTTTCTTTTTCAAGATCACTTTGGCTATTTGGGATCTTTTCTGGTTCCATACAAATTTTAGGATTTGTTCTAGCTCTGTGAAGAATGCTGGTGTTACTTTGATAGGGATTGCATTGAATATGTAGATTGCTTTGGGTAGTATTGACATTTTAACAATATTTTTTCTTCCTCTCCAGGAGCATGGAATCTTTTTCCATTTTTTTGTGTCTTCTTCAATTTCTTTCATAAGCTTTCTATAGTTTTCAGTGTACAGATTTTTTCACCTCTTTGGTTAGATTTATTCCTGGGTATTTTATGGGTTTTTGTGCAACTGTAAATGGAATCGATTCCTTGATTTCTCTTTCGGTCGCTTCATTGTTGGTGTATAGGAATGCAACCGATTTTTGTGCATTGATTTTATATCCTACAACCTTGTTGAATTCATGAGTCAATTCTAGTAGTTTTTTGGTAGAATATTTTGGGTTTTCCATATAGAGTATCATGTCATCTGTGAAGAGTGAAAGTTTGACCTCCTCTTGGCTGATTTGGATGCCTTTTATTTCTTTGTGTTGTCTGATTGCAGAGGCTAAGACTTCCAATACTATGTTGAATAACAGTGGCGAGAGTGGACATCCCTGTCTTGTTCCTGACCTTAGAGGGAAAGCTCTAAGTTTTTCCCCATTAAGGATGATATTAGCATTGGGTCATTCATATATGGCTTTTATGATCTCAAGGTATACTTCTTCTATCCCTACTTTCTTGCGGGTTTTTATCAAGATGCTTCTTACTATTTTAATTATTATATCATACTTTAAAATTTGTCACCTTATAATAGTTTTAATATTTAGTAGAGCAAGATTTTCAACTTATTTATTTATTTATTTATTTTAATGTTTATTTATTTTGGGGACAGAGAGAGACAGAGCATGAATGGGGGAGGGGCAGAGAGAGAGGGAGACACAGAATCGGAAACAGGCTCCAGGCTCTGAGCCATCAGCCCAGAGCCCGACGCGGGGCTCGAACTCACGGACCACGAGATCGTGACCTGAGCTGAAGTCGGACGCTCAACCGACTGAGCCACCCAGGCGCCCCTCAACTTATTTTTTTTAATAAAATTCCCAGATATTCTTGCATATTTTTACTTAGATGAATCTTCAATTTTTTAATGTTTATTTATTTATTTTTGAGAGAGAGAGAGAGAGAGACAGAGAAAGAGAGAGAGAGAGAGAGAATGAGCTGGGGTGGGGCAGAGAGAGAGGGAGACAAAGAATGGGAAGCAGGCTCCAGGCTCCAGGCTCTGAGCTGTCAGCACAGAACCCAGCGTGGGTCCTGGTCCCACAAATCACGACATCATGACTTGAGTGAAAGTCAAGATGCTTAACCGACAGTTATCTAGACTCCCCTACTTAGATGAATCTTTAAGATCATTTTTTCAACTATCCAAAAAGTACCATGGGGTTTTAAAATCAAGATTGCTGTAGGGACACCTGGCTGGCTCAGTTGGTAGAGCATGCAACTCTTTATCTCGAGGTTTAAGTTCAAGCGCCATGTTGGGTGTGGGGATTACTTAAAAATAAAATCTTAAAAAAAATTTTTTTTAATGTTTATTTATTTTTGAAGGAGAGAGAGACAGAGTGTGAGTGGGGGAGGGGCAGAGCGAGAGAGAGGGAGACACAGAATCGGAAGCAGGCTCCAGGCTCCGAGCTGTCAGCACAGAGCCCGACGCCGGGCTCGAACCCACGAACTGTGAGATCATGACCTGAGCTGAAGTCAGACGCTCAACCGACTGAGCCACCCAGGCACCCCAAAAATAAAATCTTAGGGGCGCCTGGGTGGCGCAGTCGGATAAACGTCCGACTTCAGCCAGGTCACGATCTCGAGGTCCGTGAGCTCGAGCCCCGTGTCAGGCTCTGGGCTGATGGCTCAGAGCCTGGAGCCTGTTTCCGATTCTGTGTCTCCCTCTCTCTCTGCCCCTCCCCCGTTCATGCTCTGTCTCTCTCTGTCCCAAAAATAAATAAACGTTGAAAAAAAAAATTTTTTTTAAATAAAAAATAAAAAAATAAAATAAAATCTTAAAAAAAAAACAAAATTGCTATAAATTTATAAATAGATTTAGAGGAGTTACTGAAACCTTTGCAAAAATTTGATCTCTTGATGTCTCTCTGGAAAAAATTAGTCTCCTTTATATAGGTTTTACACAATTTCCTCATTAATATAGTATTTATGGGGCACCTATAATGTGTAAGGCACTGTTTAAGATGCTGGACGTAAAAAATAAATAAAGTTCCTTTTTTTGTGTGGATCCTGCAATCTAGTGAGAGAGAAAAACAGCATTATAAAAACAAATAAACGGGGTGCCTGGGTGGCTCAGTTCGTTAAGCGTCCAACTTTGGCTCAGGTCATGATCTGATAATTTGTGGGTTCAACCCCCACATTGGGCTCACTGCTGTCAGCGTGGAGCACACTTTGGATCCTCTGTCCTTCTCTCTCTGCCCCTCCCCCACTTGCACACCTGCATACACTCTCTCAAAAATAAATAAACATAAAAAATAAATAAATAAAAATAAACAGCAAATAGACATATAGTATGACAATTGGTAAAGCTGGATAAGAGGATAGAGAATTAAGGGAGAGGAATGCTACTTTAAAAAATTTTTTTTAACATTTATTTTTGAGAGACAGAGAGAGACAGAGCGTGAGCAGGGGAGGGGGAAAGAGAGAGAGAGGGAGACACAGAATCTGAAGCAGGCTCCAGGCTCTGAGCTGTTTGTTAACACAGAGCCTAACACGGGGCTCGAACTCACGAACTGCAAGACCATGACCTGAGCTGAAGTTGGACACTCAACCGACTGAGCCACCCAGGTGCCCCTAGGAATGCTACTTTATATAGAATGGTCGGGGAAGCACTTTCTGATAGGTGAAACTTGATCAGAAATTTAAAGGAGGTGAACAAACCAGCCATGTAAATATCAGGGCATTACAGGCAGTAAGTACAAAGCCCCAAGGCTCAAGTGCAATTGGCTTGTTTGAGGAACAGCAAGGAGCTAGTACAACTGAAGGGCAGGTGTTACTGTCTAGGTGGTAACTAGGGTCCAGGTTATGAAAGTCCTTACAGGTCATGGGAAAGATTTTGAATTTTATTCTGAGTTAAATTTTTTTAATGTTTATTTTTGAGAGAGAGAGACAGAGTGCAAGTGGGGGAGGGGCAGAGAGAGAGGGAGACACAGAATCAGAAGCTCCAGGTTCGGAGCTGTCAGCACAGAGCCTGATGCAGGGACTCGAAGTCAAAAACCGCAAAATCATGACCTGAGGAGAAGTCAGATGCTTAACCGACTGAGCCACCCAGGCACCCTTATTCTGAGTGAGTTTAAAAGCCGCTGGGAGGTTTTAAAGAAAGAAGTGTTCTGTCTGATTTATTTATTTATCTATTTGTCTATTTATAGTTTATTTATTTATTTTGAGAAAGAGAGAGGGAGAGGAGCAGAGAGAGAGAGAGAATCCCAAGCAGGCTCCATGCTGTCAGTACAGAGCCTGACATGGGGCTGGAAACCATGAACCGTGAGATCATGAGCTGAGCCAAAATCAAGAGTCAGATGCTTAATTGATCGAGCCGCCCAGGCGCCCCTGATTTATTTTTTTAAATGACAGTATTTTTTTTAGTTTATTTATTTATTTGGAGAGGGAAGGGGAGGGCAGAGAGAGATGAAGAAAGGGAATCCCAAGCAGGCTCCACACCGACAGCATGGAGGGGCTCGAATCCGTGAACTACAAGACCGTGACCTGACCCAAAATCAAGAGTCAGACGACTAAGCAAATGAGACACCCAGGCACCCCTGATCACTGTTATTTCTATGCAGCGAATAGGGGAGCAAAAGTGGAAGCAGGGAGACCACTTAGGTCCAGGAAAGAGATGTTGGTAGCTTGGGCAATGGTGGTAGTGGTGAGCGTTCTGTGTGGTCAGAGCACAAAGAACTGAGCCAGGGGCCTCTTCTATCGTAGGCGTTTGCCAATCTAGAGATGCTCCTTAAGTGAGGGTGGCAGGTGAGACAATGAGTTAGTGACCTGAAGCTACCAGAAAGGTAGACCTTAAACCCTGGATGACCTCTCTGTCTCTCTGTCTCTCTTTGTCTCTGTCTCACGCACCCACACCCACACACCCACACACCCACCCCCCCACCCCCCCACACACACAGGAAACAGTGGACAGGCAAGCAGTGCTTATGAGTGGGAACTAGGAACCAAAGAGATGGAGCTCCGTTGGAGCTGAGGGCCAGCCAAAGGGGGTCTGCTAGCGCAACACAGACCCTCTTCTGGAGAAGGGACTCAGAGGACTGTCCTCTGGAAACGGGGAAACAAACAAATCTTCAAACATCAGCTCCAGACTGCTAAGGCCTTCAGAGGAACCGTCACTGAGGTGAGATTTGAGTGAGGTGAGACACCCACAGAGGTTAGCAAAACATGCAGGGATGCTTTCATCCTAAGGGGGTTTTCTTACTCCCAAGAGAAGCTCAGTTGCTTTTCTGGCGGCCTCATGGAGCTAGGAGTACAAAAGTTGGAATCTAATGGCCAACTTATCTTTGACAAAGCAGGAAAGAATATCCAATGGAATAAAGACAGCCTCTTCAGCAAGTGGTGCTGGGAAAACTAGACAGCGACATGCAGAAGAATGAACCTGGACCAATTTCTTATGCCATACACAAAAATAAACTCAAAATGGATGAAAGACCTAAACGTAAGGCATGAACCCATCAAAACCCTCGAAGAGAAAGCAGGCAAAACCTCTTTGACCTTGGCCGCAGCAACTTCTTACTCAACACATCTCCAGAGGCAAGGGAAACAAAAGCAAAAATGAACTATTGGGACCTCATCAAAATAAAAAGCTTCTGCACAGCGAAGGAAACGATCAGCAAAACTAAAAGGTAACCAATGGAATGGGAGAGGATATTTGCAAATGACATATCAGATAAAGGGTTAGTATCCAAAATCTATAAAGAACTTATCAACTGAACACCCAAAAAACAAATAACCCAGTGAAGAAATGGGCAAAAGACATGAATAGACACTTCACCAAGGAAGACATCCAGATGGCCAACCGACACATGAAAAAATGCTCCACGTCACTCATCATCAGGGAAATACAAATCAAAACCACAATGAGATACCACCTCACCCCTGTCAGAATGGCTAACATTCACAACTCAGGCAACAGCAGATGTTGGCGAGGGTGTGGAGAAAGAGGATCTCTGTTGCCTTGGTGGTGGGAATGCAAACTGGTACAGCAAATCTGGAAAACAGTATGGAGGGTCCTCAAAAAACTAAAAATAGAACTACCCTATGACCTGGCAATTGCACTACTAGGCATTTATCCACGGGATACAGGTGTGCTGTTTCAAAGGACACATGCACCCCCATGTTTTTTTTTAATTTTTTTTGCACCCCCATGTTTATAGCAGCACTATCAACAATAGCCAAAGTATGGAAAGAGCCCAAATATCCATCGATGGATGAATGGATAAAGAAGACGTGGTATATATATACAATGGAGTATTACTCGGCTATCAAAAAAAAAAAAAAAGAAATCTTGCCATTTGCAACTACGTGGATGGAACTGGAGGGTATTGTGCTAAGTGAAATTAGTCAGTCAGAGAAAGACAAAAATCATATGACTTCATTCATATGAGGACTTTAAGAGATGAAACAAATGAACATAAGGGAAGGGAAACAAAAATAATATAAAAACAGGGAGGGGGACAAAACAGAAGAGACTCGTAAATATGGAAAACAAACTGAGGGTTGCTGGAGGGGTTGTGGGAGGGGAGATGGGCTAAATGGGTAAGGGGCATTAAGGAATCTACTCCTGAAATCATTGTTTCACTATATGCTAACTAATTGGGATGTAAGCTGTAAAAAATAAAAAATAAAATTAAAAAAAATGGTAAGAAGCAGAATAGAAGGCTTGGAAATAAACCAAGTGCATACAACAATTTAGATTTTGGAAAGGTGGCATTTTGAAATCAGTAGAGAAAAGATAACATTGTCTAATTAAGGTGTCTGGAAAACTAGCTAACCAGTTGGAAAAATATAAATGATGTACTACCTCATTCCTTATTCCAAAATACATTGAAATGTATCAAAGATATAATAGAACCATAAAAATAGTGTAAGAAAAAAATGGGTGAGGCTTTTGTAAGTGTGGCACAAAACCAAGAAGCTGTAAGAGCAAAAAGACATAAATTCAACTACATTAAATTTTTTTTAAACGTGCAAAGCATAAAACACCATAAATAAAGATAAAAAAACAAATTGGGAAGATATATTTGCAACACATATGACAGACAAGACTTTATTTATTTAATATAAAAAAGAATTCCTACAAATCAATAAGGCCAATAACACATTAGGAAAATAGACAAAGGATATGAGAATATACAAATGTAGAAATGTATGAAAGATACTCAGGCTCATTAATAACCAAGGAAATGCAGGGGCATCTAGGTGGCTCATTTAGGTGTCTGCCTCTTGATTTCAGCTCAGGTCATAATCTCATGGTTTGTGAGTTCAAGCCCCACATTGGGCTCTGCACTGCTTGTGCTTCTCTCTCTCTCCCTCTCTTTCTGCCCCTCCCCTGCTTATGCTTACTCCCTCTCTTTCTCTTTCAAAATAAATAAACAAAAACTTAAAAAAAAACCATAGAAATGTAAGTCAAAATATTTCATTTGACCTACCCATTAGGTTGGCAAAGATTTAACATATTGTCAATTCCCAGGGTTGATAAGGGTGCAAAGAAACTGTCACTCAACATTGATGAGAATATATGTTGGATCAGTATTGTTGGAAAGCATTTTGCATATCTATAAACATTGTATATCTATTAATGTTTTAAAGGTCCAAACTCTTTGATCTAGTCACTACACTTTGGTGAAGCTGTCGTGTAGAATTACTTAGATGGATATATAGTAATGATCATTGTGGAATTATTTGTAAAGATGAAAAATTAATGAAAAACCCTTAAATATAGGGCGCTGGTTAAATAGATCATGGTAGCCCATGTGGTAGAATTCTACATAACAATTAAAAGAATTAGGTAAGTTGCTCTTATAAAATTTTTGAAACTTTTAAAAAAAATAATAATCTTGGGGCGCCTGGGTGGCGCAGTCGGTTAAGCGTCCGACTTCAGCCAGGTCACGATCTCGCAGTCCGTGAGTTCGAGCCCCACGTCAGGCTCTGGGCTGATGGCTCAGAGCCTGGAGCCTGTTTCCGATTCTGTGTCTCCCTCTCTCTCTGCCCCTCCCCCGTTCATGCTCTGTCTCTCTCTGTCCCAAAAATAAATAAACGTTGAAAAAAATTAAAAAAAAATAATAATAATCTTTATTTTTTGAGCAGTTTTAGGTTCACAGCAAAAGAGCAGAAAGGACAGAGCATTCTCATATATCCCCAGTCCCCACATGAGCACAACCTCCCCACAATTGTGGTACCTTATACCACAGCAGTACATTTGTTACAACCGATGAACCTACGTTAACACATCATTATCACCCAAAGTTCATGGTTTACATTATGGCTCATTCTTCGTGCTGGACATTCTATGTATTGTATGGATTTTTAAAAGCAAGTGTGGAAATAAAGAGCATGATTTCATTTTATAAACAACTTTATATATAAATATATCTGTGTGCATATGGTATGTGTGTGGATTTGTGTGTGTCAAATTTGAACGAGAATTGTCCTATTTTGGGATTTTAGCTGAGGTCCACTTTCTAAAAAATGGGCCGAGGACCAGCCAGGCAGTCCCTCCAGCATGCACAAAAATACAGAAGGGGTTCTTCAGCCATCATTCTTACCACCTCACCAAGTCCATATGAAGAGAAGGACAGAAATCTGAGGCAAATTCATTGACACAGAAACAAGACATCAGATTCAGGAGTTAACAGACTACAGGCATTAACAGACTAAGGTGATGAATGTCATAGTTTTCCCATTCAAATGTGGGGGTTCCAAGGGAACCTCTCAGATGCCTCTCAGATGGCTCTTTTAAAATTTTGTTTTTAAAAATTTATTTTTATTTTTTAAAATTTATTTTACCTTATTTTTAGAGTTTATTTATTTACTTTGAGAGAGACAGAGATGGCCCAAGTGGGGGAGGGGCAGAGACAGAGGGAGAAAGAGAATACCAAGCAGGCCCTGCGCTGCCAGTGCAGAGCCCGATGCCGGGCTCGAACCCACGAACTGTGAGATCATGAGCTGAGCTGAAACCAAGAGTCTGGCGCTCAACCGACTGAGCCACCCAGACCCTCAAATTTTTTTTATTTTTTAATATTTATTTATTTATTTTCAGAGAGAGAGAGAAAGAATATGCACTTGTGCCCGCGAGTCGGGCAGGGGGGCACAGAGAGCGAGAGATAAAGAGAATCTCAAGCAGGCCCTGCACGATCAGCGCAGAGCCAGATGCAGGGCTCTAATTCATGAACTCTTGAGCGGAAACCAACAGTTGGCCGCTTAACTGACTGAGCCACCAGAACCACCCCCCCCCCCCCCCCCCCCCCCCCCGGTCTCCCGCCGCAGCTAAACCCTTCAAAAACTAGGGTGGCCCCTGGGCTGCAGAAATTTGGAGACTGTTAATTTGAGTCCTCTGGGAAACAGGTGCTGAGAGAGAGTTAAGAGTGTCCAAAGCTTATTGGGTAGGTAACTCCTGGGACAGATAAAGTGAGGGAAGGAGAATTGGACAGGGAAAACTTGAGATGATGATACACATTTCACACCTGTGAAGAGAAACGGTGGGGGTGCGGGTGGGGGGGCAGAATTGAGCAGGGAGAGCCTGCAGATGGTGATGGGGATAGGACACCGGTGAAAGCAAAGCGGGCAGAGAGTAGGACTGGGCAGAAAGAACCTGAGACCACGATGCAGATCTGACAAGGTTTCAGCCAAGCCAATGGTGAGCTCCAGAGCGAGGATTGCCAGTTTTGTTTTTTAACGTTTATTTATTTTTGAGACAGAGAGAGACAGAGCATGAACGGGGGAGGGTCAGAGAGAGAGGGAGACACAGAATCTGAAACAGGCTCCGGGCTCTGAGCGGTCAGCATAGAGCCGGACACGGGGCTGGAACTCACGGACCGCGAGATCGTGACCTGAGCCGAAGTCGGACGCCCAACCGACTGAGCCACACAGGCGCCCCGAAGGATTGCCTGTTAAAGGAAGCACATGCTGAGCATAGAATGGACGGGTAGGTCCTAGTACCGCTGCCATGCTCAGTCTTTGGCTGGAGGATGCCATCCCCGAAAGAGCATCTTGGTTAAAACACTGCAGTGGATCCTGAATGAAGTCCAGAAGGAAGCTGCACTCAAGCTGTTGTGAAGTTGTCCCGCTTTCGGCAGGCAACCTATTGAGGTGAGGGGTCCCCAGCAATAAGAGTCCGTGGGGTATGCTGTCAGGGATAGGAACTGAAGGAAGGCGGCAAGAAATCAGTAAGAGAGCCCCGCGTGCAAATTGCATTACTGGGCGGTGTGGAGGTTTGGGGGGCATCTCTGAAGAATCCATGTAAGTGTCCTCCTAACCTCCACCTCCCCCAAAGCGAGCCTTTTGAATATCTGCCCCACGGAGGACATCAAGACCGGCCTATTTTGTCCAGGAGAGAGCGACAAAAGAAAGACCAGATAAGTGAAAACAAAAACAAAACACCAGAAACAAAATCCTCGTCTCTTTTTCTCTAACCTCCCCACCGCCGCCCTTACCCTAGAGGACCCAGAAGCAGCTGAGCGAGGGGGGAGAATGAAAGAGCAGTAGAGGTCAGTCTGGACCTGGGATGGGGGGAAGACACTGGCCAGAGTGGTTGGAGACAAAGCTGTTTTGTATTTACACTCTACCCAGTTAAAATTATATGCATAGGTCTAAACATACATTGGAAAAAGTTCGGAGATACATATTGTTGTTTATGGTTATTACTAGGGAGTCAGGGGAAGTGAAAGGTGGAACACAATTTTATGTTTTACTTTATATGCTTCTGTATGAGTTTTTTTTTTTTTTAGACGTTTATTTGTTTTTGAGAGACAGAGAGAGACAGAGCATGAGCAGGGGAGGAACAGAGAGAGAGAGAGAGAGAGAGAGAGAGAGAGAGAGTGGGAGACACAGAATCTGAAGCAGGTTCCAGGCTGACAGCCCAGAGCCCAACGCGGGGCTCAAACTCACAAACCGTGAGATCATGACCTGACCTGAAGTCGTTGCTTAACTGACTGTGCCATCCAGGCGCCCCCTGTACGAGTTTTGTTACATCAAGCACTACCTACTTTCAAAACGAACGAAAGTAAGTTAAATAAAACAAGTTGTTTGAAATAAGCTAACTGAAAATTATTTCATTTAATTCCATTTAATTGAATGAATCTCAAGCAGGATAGACATAAAGAGAGCCACGACTACATACATCATAGTAAAATCAATTCATTCTTTATATTTTTGGGGTTTTTTTTTAGTGACCGTTAAAAGGTTTATCCTCAAATTCTGGGAAGATGGCAGCTTGAACGAATGTCCCTGGCACACTCTTTCTACTCAATTCTGCTTGAGAATAACACAACAGCCAGGGTAGGCAAGGTGAGGGAGGCTGGAAGCTGCATCTAAGGCCGTATTTAAGATCCACTAAGTGGGGACGAAGAACCGATTCGAGCCAAGGTTGCACTCTTCTTGGGCAACCTCCAGATAATGACTAAGCATGGCAGGGGTGCCAGTGCCTGACCATTTTTGCCCAATGTGGGCACTTCAAATAGGAGATCTTTGCTCTGGAGTTACTCCATCGGTTGGCTGAAACTGGTCCATCACCTTAGAGCTGGGTGAGAGTCAACGGATAGTGGTAGAGGATGGGGAATATCTGTTGAAACCTGGGACAATGACACTGATTTTGTGGTTCTCTGAGAAAGTTCAGCCTATCCTTCGAAGCTTGGACCTGCCAGCCCGCTTTCCTGAGGTACGACGGGGGCTTGATTCAATGGTGGACCTCCAGGAAAACGATTCCGTTGGCCTGAGTTGCTTTTAGTCCTACGGTTAGAAGAAATTTCCACTTGCATTCAGGGAGACATGGGACAGAGAGGCTTGCTCCCTGTGCCTCACCAAAGGCATAATTGCTCTTCATGTAGTTTACCTCTGACCCACAAGAGCAAAAACTGCTTCACCTTTCACCGTTCGCTGGTTTACCACTGCTCAGGAGACCCTAATTGCCTGACCTGATTGCTAAGGAGTCAAAAATCACAAGCAGGCAAAGAGAACCCATTTAAGAAAAATTACTAACTAGAGGGAGGAAGACTAACTCGAACAATTAGCCAGGTGGCTCCCATTAGTGTAGAAAGGAAGAGTCAGAGTTATTAAATAAGTAAACAAATTAATATTTGTAAAATGTCTCAACCAGTGCCTGGCACACACTATGCGTTGTATACATGGTTGTCAAATAATGAACCTTAAGAAAAAGCTTGGGATTCTCTCTGTCTCCTTCTCTCTCTGCTCCTCCCACACACACTCTCTCTCTCTCTCAAAATAAATAAATACACTTAAAAAAAGAAGAAGAAAGTGAACATAAAGAAGGGAAGAAATAAATAAATAATGGAAGAAAATTTCTCTGAGTTGAGGAAAGAGTATGGTTTGCAGATTGAAAGGGCTCACTGAGTCTCACGAATGATAACGAAAAAACACATGGAAACCTTTTCTTGTGACATCCTTGCATTCCAAAGATAAAGGGAAAATCTTACAAGGTTCCAAGCAGAAAGAACACTCTCTGGCTTCCCGCTGGCTTTGGACAACAGGAGGCACTGTGGATGGTTGGAGGCAGCGGATAGGGAGAAGCCAGAGTAATTCTTCACCTCCCTCTCTGCCACAGGTAGCATCTCTAGCAGTGATTATAGCCCCTCTGTAGCCCCAGGTCCTACCAGACAGGCTTCCACTGGGTAACCCTGGCCCCTGGGTTCCCTTAAAACCACTTCCTGCCTTTGACTCCCCTGCCTGGGGGTAATAGTTACTCTCCGCTGTTCTTAACCTCTGGCTGCCTTATCGTCACCTTTTCGATTTACCAATTCTTCCATTACTTGTGTAATCCATTCCCTGTGTTTTTATCTTCCCTCTGTTTTATTTATTCATTTATTTAGTGATCTCTACACCCAACGTGGGGCTCGAACTCATGACCCCAAGATCAATAGTCACATGCTCTTCCAACTGAGCCAGCCAGACACCCCGTATATTCCCTTCATTTGAAATACTCAGAGCCGTTTCTATTTTCTGGTTGGACTCTGACTGACACACTTACAAAGGCAAATAAACTAGGATTAGACTTTTAATCTATGACACGGAAAGCCAGAAAGCACTGGAACACTATCCGTAGAACACTATCTATAGTTGGGAGAAGAGAACTTTGGCTAACAATCCTACACCGGGCTGTGAAGGGCTGCTTCTAAAATGGCTCCCAGTAATCTTTGCCTCCTGGTGCTCACTCCCTTGTGTAATTCCCTCCTTTTTTTTTTTTTGTTTGTTCATTTGTTTGTTTGTTTATTTATTATTTAGATAGAAAGCCAGTGCAAGCAGGGGAGGGGCAGAGAGAGAGCAAGAGAGAATCTCAAGCAGGCTCCATGCTGAGTGGAGCTCAGATCCCACATTGAGTGGGGCTCAATCCCGCAAACTGCTATATTACGACCTGACCCAGAAATCAAGAGTTGGATGCTCAACCGACTGAGCCACCCAGGTGCCCCTAATTCCCTCTTCCTGCATGTGTGTTGGTCCTACTGACTTGCTTATCACACACAATGGAAAAAATGATGGCACGTCACTTTCATAATTAGGCTATGAAAAACTGTGGCTTCTGTTCTGCTTACCTTCCCTCTTTGGCTGTTCTTGTACTCTGATCTAGAGAGCTACCTGGCAAAGAACTGAGGCCCTCAGTCCAACAGCTTGGCAAGGAACTGGATCCTGCCAATAACCATGTGATGGAACTTGGAAATGGATCCTGTCCCAGATGAGCCTTGAGATGAGACCGCAGCCCCAGCTGACAACTTTGCAGCCTGTGAGAGACCCTGAGTGAGCACTTTGAAATCTTATGAGAGACTGTGAAGTAGATGACTCGGTTAGGCCATGCTGTTCCTGACCCATAGAAACTGTGAGATCAAAAATGTGTGTTGCTTAAGTGGAGTTTTATTTTTTTTTACATGGAATTCAAGATTAAAAGCAATAAGCAAGACAAAAGGCACATAAATTGTTCAGCCTTTAATGAAGAGGTGAGCCATAAACCTTTATGTACTTAATTGTTATAGCAGCTTAAGATTTAAAGCAAAACTCTTAGAAACACAAGATTTTGACAAAAACCACAACCACGATGTGAGATTATAATATACCTCCTTCGGAACTTAACTGATCAAGTACACACAAAATAAGCTAAGAAATAGATAAGTTGATTAATACAACCAACAAGCTCAACGTATGACTATATATATCCATATCCATCCACAAATGTAATTATTTTCTCTTTTAAAAGTTTATTTATTTTGAGAGAGAGAAAGAGCAAGAGATAGCCAGAGAGGGAGGGAGAGAGAATCCCAAAGAGGCTCTGTGCTGTCAGCATGGAACCCAACATGAGGCTCAAACGCATGAACCATGAGATCATGACCTGAGCCGAAATCAAGAGTCAGATGCTCAACTGACTGAGCCACCCAGGTGCCCCTAAAAATGTAAATTATTTTCTAATGCCCATTAATTGTGTGTATCATCACAGAGGGAAAACTTCATAAATTTAAGAGAATTTCTTTTTTTTTAATCTTTTATTTATTCATTCATTTATTTTATTTTATTTTATTTTATTTTACAAAGAGTGCAAGTGGGGGGAGGGGCAGAGGGAGAGAGAGAGAGAGAGAGAGAGAGAGAGAATCTTAAGCAGTTCCATACTCAGCATGGAGACCAACATGGGGCTTGATCCCACAACCCTGGGATCATGACCTGAGCCAAAATAAAGAGTCGGATGCTGAACTGACTGAGCCATCCAGGAGCTCCGAGAAGGGATTGTAGAGGCTGCATTTTCTCATTATAATCCAGTGAAATTAGAAACGAATAATAAAAGATGACCAAAATATCTTCACTATCTAGAAATTGAAGAACATCAATTTAATCCTCCATTAAAGAGGACGTAAAAGGGGCGCCTGGGTGGCTCAGTCGGTTGAGCGTCTGACTTCGGCTCAGGTCATGATCTCGCGGTGTGTGAGTTGAAGCCCCGCATCGGGCTCTGTGCTGACAGCTCGGAGCCTGGAGCCTGCTTCAGATTCTGTGTCTCCCTCTCTCTCTGCCCCTCCCTGCTCATGCTCTGTCTCTCTCTGTCTCAAAAATAAATAAAAACATTTAAAAAATTTTAAAAAAGAGGACGTAAAAACAAAATTTATAAAAATGTTAGGAAGTAACAAAATGTGAATATACCAAAACCTATGGGATCACCTAAAATTTTACTTAGAAGATTTACAGCTTTAATATTTTATTTTTTAATATTTATTTATTTTTGAGAAAGAAAGCACAAGCAGGGAGGGACAGAGAGAGAGGGAGACACAGAATCCGACCCAGGCTCCAGGCTCCGAGCCGTCGGCACAGAGTCCAACCCGGGGCTAGACCCCACAAGCTGCGAGATCATGACCCGAGCTGAAGTCGGACGCTTAACTGACTGAGCCACCCAAGCACCCCACAGATCTAAAGCTTTAAATCAGGAATCGCAAAAGTGCTCAGCGTCTAGGTAGGTGAGGCAGATGTGGGAAGGGGCTAGATGTAAAAGTAGAGGTGGGGCCTATGGAGAATTAGAAGGTCCATGACCTCCCTAAAAGCATTGAAGTCCACCAGTTTGTGATTACCCATTTCAATGCTTTCACTATTGAAACAGAAACAAAAGAAGATGCAAACTAATGTACTAAAAGCACAATTGCAAAGCTGCAAAATTATCTAAAAGAAAACATGAACCGAATTAATAAAGATAAGCTCGGGGTGCCTGGGTGGCTCACAGGTCTGTGAGTTCGATCCCCACGTCGGGCTCTGTGCTGTCAGTTCAGAGCCTGGAGCCTTCTTTGGATTCTGTCTCTCTCTCTCTGCCCCTTCCCCACTCATGCTCTCTCAAAATATGAATAAACGTTTTTAAAAAATAAAAAAAAATACAAAGCTCAAACTAGTGAAATAGAAAATTGTTGCAGGTTGGGTTCCCTGGGAAACAGATGCCCGGGAGTAAAGGATCCAAAAGGTTTCCTGAGGAGGAACATGTGTGAAGAAAAGGGGGCAGGGCATGTTGTTAGCAACGCAGATGTGACAAAATCTCTGCCAGCTCATCGGGGAGCTCCATAACGAAGACCACCCATTAGAAGGGTCCCGCATGGGGCAGAAAAGCCTACGCCCCAGTACCACCACCTTGCCCGGTCATTAGCACTGGGCATCCCAAGAGCAGTGTGACCCTCAAGTCAAAATCCCAGGTGGATTCTTAAGGTACTCACAGCTGGTAGCACACCTCGTAGCTGGGAAGTTAGTCCTTTCTTTCTTTTTTTTTTTTAACATTTATTCATTTTTGAAAGGCAGAGAGAGACAGAGCGTGAGTGGGGGAGGGGCAGAGAGAGAGGGAGACACAGAAACAGAAGCAGGCTCCAGGCTCTGAGCTGTCAGCACAGAGCCTGACACGGGGCTCAAACTCACAGACCACAAAATCACGCCCTGAGCCAAAGTCGGCTGCCTAACCGACTGAACCATCCAGGCGCCCGTAGTCCTTTCTTGAAGTGGGGTCTGACTGGTGCCTTTCAGCCACAAAACCCATAAAAAGTGGTATAAAAAAGTTAATAAAGGCTCGATAAAATGAAATGCTGGCTTTAAACAAATGAGTTCAATTTATTAAAGCTTCCACCATTTTTGCGCGTGTGCACAAGCTACAAAATTGTTCTGCAAGGGGAATTTATGTGCAGAAATCTGCAGAGAGTGGACATTTAGGGTATGTTCAATGGTATCAGGTAAAAAGAAGTAGCATTCAAATACCCGCCTTCTGCAGTAGGGCCTCTAAATCCCTCATCTTTTTAAATCAAACTTTCTTTTTTTTTAAATTTTTTTAAACTTTTATTTATTTTTGAGAGACAGAGACAGAGCATGCATGAGTGGGGGAGGAGCAGAGAGAGAAGGAGACAGAATCCGAAGCAGGCTCCAGGCTCCGAGGCGTCAGTACAGAGCCCGACGCGGGGCTCGAACCCACAAGCGGTGAGATCAGACAGGAGCTGAAGTTAGACATTCAACTGACTGAGGCACCCAGGTGCCCCATTTAAATCAAACTTTCAATGCCAGGCTTCCACTGCCCTGTAAACAAGAAAGCCATTAAAAAAACATGTTTTATCAATTCTCGTGTGTTTATTTTTTTTAAATTTACATTTTTAGATGGAGATCAAGGTCTTCATTTTTTTTTTTTTTTTGATTGGCATCGTGTGTCAGGACTGCCAGATCAAAATTTGGGTTGTTTCAAATATCTTAGGCATGTATTCAACTAGTAGCTCTCTACAATTATTTGTGATCAAGATAGAATTTCTTTTTTTAAGGTTATTTTATTTATTTATTATTATTTTTTAAATGTATTTTATTTAAGAAAATTTTTTTTAACGTTTATTTATTTTTGAGACAGAGAGAGACAGAGCATGAACGGGGGAGGGTCAGAGAGAGAGGGAGACACAGAATCTGAAACAGGCTCCAGGTTCTGAGCTGTCAGCACAGAGGCGGCACGGGGCTCGAACTCACGGACCGTGAGATCATGACCTGAGCCGAAGTCGGTCGCTTACCCAACTGAGCCACCCAGGCGCCCCTAAATGTATTTTAAAGTTAGTTAACATACAGTATAGTCTTGGTTTCAGGAGTAGAACCCAGTGATTCATGTCTTACACATGACACCCAGTACTCATTTCAACAAGTGCCCTCCTCAATGCCCTTCACCCATTTAACACACCCCCCACCCACCACCCCTCCAGCAACCCTCACTTTGTTCTCTGTATTTAACGGTTTCTTATGGTTTGCCTCACTCTCCATTTTTATCTTATCTTTCCTTCCCTTCCCCTATGTTCATCTGTTGAGTTTCTCAAATTCCACATATGAGTTGAAATCATCTGTCTTTTCTGACTTATTTTGCTTAGCACAGTACCCTCCAATTCCATTTTTGAATACTTGAAATTAAGATAAGGCTACTCCTGCTAGAAAGCAAGAGAGGAACACTGTATCGGTTTGAGGTCAGTATCCCCCAAGATCAGGAAGAGTATCTTGGGAAGGGCTGGGCTGGGACCTTGAATAGTGTATGTGAACCTGCACTGGACCCCTGAAGATTCAGAGATTTGGGGGACCCAGATTGCCCCAGCTGCCCCACTCACTGAGATTTCCTGCCAATTTCTACACTGGTTTGACTGGCATAATTCAAACAGGAAAAACTCAGAGCCATTCCAATTTTCTGGAGCTCCATAACATCAAAAAGAGCCGATGGGATGTATTCCACACACTGTATTATGGAATTTCTTTAAGGAACTGCTAAAATATATGGGGTCCCATTGTTTTGTAGTACTCCTACATATTTTATCTAGATTAGATTCTAGATAGCGAAAAGATCCATTAATTAGCTCGGGAGATTTAGCCCAGCAAGTATGCAGAACATTTGACCTCAATGTCAGAAATGGAAAGAAACTGCACTGTCCAGTATACTGATCACTAGCCACACGTGGGTACTGAGCACCCAAAATGTTGGTAATCCCATTGAAAATGTGCTGGAAGTGTAAACACATGCAAGATGTCGAAGACGTGGTATGAAAAAGAAGAAATGTGAAATATCTCATAATTTTCATACTGATGAATACTGATATATTTTGGATATATTAAGAGAATATATTAAGGTTTATTTGACCTATTTCTTTCAGCTTTTTTTTTTTTAACATAGCCACTAGTATTTAAAAACACACATGTAGGGGTGCCTGGCTGGCTCAGTGGGAAGGGCGTGGGACTCTTGATCTCAGAGTCCCGAGTTCTAAGCCCCAAGTTGGATGCCGAGACGACTAAAATAAATAAAGTTAAAAATCACACGTGTAGCTCACATCTGCCACTTGAGTCGTATTTCTATTGTACAGTGCTGCAACGGGTATTTACTGTGACGTTTCCTGAATTCCTGTTCTTAAAAAAATATATATTTATATTTTAAATTCCAGTATAATTAACATACAGTTTGAATTCCTGTTTCTTTGACTCACTCGGGAGTTTCAACCAGCACAGGAATATTGGTAAGCCCATCCTTATGGCTTGCTGTGGCTTTAACTGTATAAAGGCCGATGGGTGTCATTAATTACTGTGTTCATCGTCAACTCTCCGTAATCTTTTGATTAATGGGGAGGGAATATGAAGACATCCGGCGTCTATGCACACCGGAAAGTGCACGTCGAGAGAGGGGAACACGACAGGAAGGTCAGAAGCAGGGGCAGCAACAAAACAACAAAACCCGCGGTAAGTTATCCTGCACCGCGACTGGCTCCAGCCAGTCCTTTCGCGGACCGACCTGTGAAGGCCAACCTTCGAGGTGTGCGTTCGGCTGACATCCTGTGGCTGTGTGCCACTGCGTACCGCCCGAGCACCCGGCTGGACATCAGCTGCCGGAGGACGAGCCCGAGCGGCGGCGGCTGTGCGGCTGGAGCCGCTCCAGAAGGGACCTGGCGCCACGAGCCCGGCGCGGGGCGGGGGAGGGGCGGGGTGGGGAGAGCGGGAGAGGGGGGAGGGGGCGGAGGCGGCGACAAAGGAGGAGGCGACAGCATCCGGGGCCGCGACGCCGGAAGATGGGGCCGGCGGCCGCTACCCTAAGCCCGGAAAACCCGGGAGTTGCCACTTCCGCGCGGCGGAGCCGATGTCCCCGGAGCCGCTCCCGCCGCCCTGTCGCCTCTGCTCCGAGTGACCGGGTCCCCGGACTCCTCGCCCGCGCGCCTCCCGCCTGACCCGGGACTGGGCCCGCCCGCCCGCTCCCCAAAGCCCGAGTGTTCGTAAAGGACAAGTAACGTAGATAAACTCTAGGCTAGCTAGACTAAGGAAGGAAGAAAAGGAAGAGGAGGTAAAATGCTAGTAATGACAATGTAGATAAAAACAGATACATGTTAAAAGACTTGAAAGAGAATCGCGTGTGCAACAAATGTATGCAACAGAATCTCGCGTGCAACAGAAAGAATGATGGATTTCATGGCAGACTATAAACTACTGAAATTGACCCAAGAAGTAGAAAACCGGAAGAGAGCAGTAACTGTGGACGGGCATTGAAAGTCAGCGGGTTCAGTTGGTTTCATAGCCAAGTTCTCGATAACCTTTAAATAACAAATAATTTTGATGTCAGTTGCTCCCTTCTATATTAATGTTTTTCAAAACATTTGTGGTGCAGGACCCGTTTTTAAAACATTTACATTTGTGGAGATCTGCTTTTGTGAAATTTAATAAGAATATTAGAGAAATAGGCGAAGTACAAGCACAATTTTTAAAATTTAAGATTCATCGGAAATAAATTACGTTTCATTAAATGTAATGAAAACCAGTTTAGCATAGGGACAAGAAAGTAATTACAAAAGCGGAATGCAGTATTCTTTGATGAATCCAGCAATCACTGCTTGGGTGTCATAACGATGCCAAATTATTATAAACGTTTGTAACCGCTCTCCATTTCTGCACTTATCCCATCATGGGTCGGTAACAAACAGTTCAGAGACTGGCACCAGTTCTCAGAGCACAGAAAAAGATGGAGAGATCCCAAATTCATTTTGCAAAGCTAGTATATCCTTACATATGGTTATAGGATATTAAAATATTTGTACAAAATACACACAAAACCCAAACAAAATATTAATAAACGGAATCAAGCAGTGTAGCAAAAAATGATTCAACATTAGGAAGTCTATCAACATAATTTATGACATGAAAAAATTAAAAGAGGAAACCCGTGGTGTTATGTTAATAGAAACGGAAAAGGCATTTAAAAATTCAGCAGCCATTCTTAATAAATATTTCAAGTAAAATAGAAATTTTAAGTAAACCATTTAAATATGATGAACATGGCTTACCAAAACTCAACAGCAGGCATTACACTAAATGAGAAAACAGTAAAATCATTTGCATAAAAATCATGAACAAGAGAAGGATGCTGTGACCACTATTATTCAACACTGTTTTTGGATGTTCTAATCCAATAAGACAAGACAATGGAGTAATATGTGTAGCTTACTAATAGTGGTTGTCAAACTTCTGTTCTCCCCTTCTTTCTTAGGAATACAGTTTTGTCTTCAAAATTCTATTATCTTCTTCCTTGGAAATATAGTTTTAGCTAAGGACATGGCAGAGAGACTGTATTGCCCAGGTTCTCCTGAAGCTAAGTGCAGCCATATGACTGTGTTTCCACCAGTGGAATATGCACAGATGTGATGAGGTCAATGTAGAAATTGTTTATCCTAGACTTTTCTCCCACCTTGTTCCTCATGGGCTGCGATGTAGATGTAACCATAGCTCAGCCTCAATCATGCAGATGAGTACAACACTCCACTAGATGGTAGGGCAATGAGATGAAAGGAACATGGGTCACTGAATAGCCTGGAGGAGCAGGGTTATTTGTTCCACCAGCCTGGACTGTGTATGAAAGAAATAAACTTCGATTGGGGTGCCTGGGTGGCTCAATCGGTTAAGCGTCTGACTTCACTCAGGTTATGATCTCGCAGTTCATGAGTTCAAGCCCCGCTCAGGTTATGATCTCACAGTTTCTGAGTTCAAGCCCCGAGTTGGACTATGTGCTGACGGTTCAGAGCCTGGAGCCTGGCTCGAATTCTGTGTCTCCTTCTCTCTCTCCTCCTCCCCTGCTCCTGCTCTGTCTCTCTTCCACTCTCTCACAAAAATAAATGAACTTAAAAAAATTTTTTTTAATTAAAAAAAAAGAAATAAACTTCGATCTCATTTACACCACTATATTTCTCTGTCTCTCTCTCTGTCTCTCTCTCCCCATCAGGTGTGTTCAGCTTTTACCACAACTAAAATGATAGGGATTTACATTAGAAAGAATGTGCAAAAAATTATATTTGTAGAAAGTTACTAGATTCTAATTTTACAAGAACTACCAGAAGTAATTCAAGTTTTTGGTAAGGTGGTTAACTATATGAAAATAGGCAAAAACTAATAATATTTCTTTGTTATCAATAACCAGCTAAACATAGTAAAGGGAAAATATGCTATTCACAACACTGACAAAAATGTAAAATACTTGGGAATGAGTGGAAGAGGAACTATACAGAATTTATATGATGAACATAAAGGAAGATCTGAAGAGGGGTGCCTGGCTGGCTCAGTTGGCAGAGCCTGTGACTTTTGATTTCAGGGTGGTGAGTTCGAGTCCCATGTTGGGTGGAGAGATTACTTAAAAAAAAAAAAAGATATGAAGAAACGGAAAGACATAATATTATAAGAACAGTTATCTTCCCTGAAGGACAAATATAATGCAGTTCAAATAGGGCTCTTAGAAAAGTCTCATATTATTTCATTAATCATAAAAATTAATATTTTATTCTTTTAAATGAGTTAAATGTTCATACGGTTCTAGTTCAAAAGTTACCAACAGGCATGCAGCTCTCTTTACCCCTCCCCCACCCCTCCCCCAGCCAGTCAGTTATCTTTTGCGTTGGCAATTTAGGTCACCAGTTTCTCCCAGGTACTTTCAGAGACATTTGAATCATTTTTTAACACAATATTCACATTGTTTTTCATATTGCTTTGTCTTATCAATGTAACTTTTGAGATGTACATAGAGAGCTCGCTTCTTGTTCCTTTGTGTATACAGAGTTTCATTTTAGCCTGACGCAGGGCTCTATCCCATGACTCTGGGATCATGACGTGAGTGGAAATCAAGAGCACTGGGTGTTGTCTGTAAGCCAATTTGACAAAGAAAAAAAGGAAAGAAAGAAAGAAAGAAGGAAAGAAAGAAAGAAAGAAAGAAAGAAAGAAAGAAAGAAAGAAAAAGAAAGAAAAATCTAGAGTCAGATGCTCAACTGAATGAGCCACCCAGGTGCCCTGCAGCATGTGCATTTTAAATGCTTGTACATATTGGGGCACCTGGGTGGTTCAGTCACTTAAGTGTCCGACTTCAGCTCAGGTCATGATCTCACTGTTTGTGGGTTCGAGCCCCCCCCCCCCCCCCGAACTCTCTGCTCTCTGTGCTGTCAGTGCAGAGCCTGCTACGGATGCTCTGTTCTCCTCTCTGCCTCTCTCTCTCTCTTTCTCAATAATAAACGTTAAAAAATTTTTTTTGGTCTTTGCTCTTCTGTGAAGTGTCGTTTCATTTTACATTTTTCTAATTATGATGAAGTTTGAACAAGTTTTCATATGTTTAAGGGCAATTTATAGTTACAATTTATGAACTGTATGCTCATATTCTTTGCCCATCATTCGACTAGGTGGTTGCTCATTTTCTTATTGATTTTATTGTGACTCTTTATATGTTATGGAAATTGGTCTTTTGTGAGATTAGTTGCAAGTATATTTTAGGAGATACTAAAAGTATCATAAAATCACCATGATCAAAACAATGTGGTGGGGCACCAGGGTGGCTCAGTTTGTTCAGCGTCTGACTCTTGATCTCAGCTCAGGTCTTGATCTCAGGGCCATGAGTTCAAGCCCTGCATTGGGCTCCGCACTGCACATGAAGCCTACTTGAAAAAAACAACAACAGTGTGATACAGTGATACCATGTTAGTGAAATATAATTTATTATATTATATATATTAGTTAAATCTATATTATATTATATATTAATGAAACTTAATGAAATATAATTGCCCCAAAACAAGATCCAAATATACATAGTAAATTAATAGATAACAAAAGTGGTACTTTAATTCAATTGTTTGAAGAATCGATGTCAGCACAATTGGCTATCCACAGAAAACAGAGACGTGCCCCTGTATCGTACCGTATGAAAAATATAATCTAGATGAATGAACAATTTTTTAAATAAAATGATTTTAAGGCAATTTTAGATTTAGAGAAAGATAGCAAAGATAGCATAGAGTTTCTATATACCTCACATCCAGTTTCTTTTATTAACATCTTACATTAATATAGATGGTACATGTGTCATCATTTTTTGGTTGTTGTTTAATTGTTCCAGCTTTGGATATCAGGAGTGCTTTCAGTTTGGCTCCTGTGTCCCTTTGACACACCTTCATCATTGTGGATTTTTTGGAAGCACTTTTCTTGCTTTGGGGCCACTACAAGTTGTTGCAGGCTCATCTTGTACATTTTCTATCGTGGTTTTAGAATCAGCCATTTCTCCAGGGAGTCTCTGGGCCTTTTCTTGAAGAATGCTATCAGAAACCAAACTCGGGGTGTTAGGCATGCTCATTGCTGCTGAGGTGTCATTGCTTCTAGGTCCTCTCAGCTGACAGAGCAAGGAGATGTTTGTTTGTGGGTAACTAGAATACATATATACGTATTTCTAAATATTCCTTATGTAGTTATCCATATCTAGATTAAGCTAAACATGAATTCATACTGATATCTAACTCTACTCTGTTACCACATAAATCATACTAGCTTCCTCTCACCTTACTTCTCTGAAATGTTGGATGAACAATTTTATTAAAGAAATACAAAATATTTGAAAAAATACAAAATATTTGAAGAAAATTTGGAGAACTTTTATTGAGGTCTAGGAGAACATTTTTGGATGTCAGGGAAACCTTTCCAAATGAAGCACAAAATCCAGAAGCCATTAAGAAATTTACATACGATTGACTATTTAGATTAAAAAATTTTTTTATGTTCCCAAACAATATAAACAAAGTCAAATGACACATGCTATATGATATATATTTGCAACATATATAATACATATAGGGATGATATTCCTCGTACACAAAGAGTTTCTAGGAGGTAAAAGCCTAATTGAAAAAAAAAAAACGGGCGGGGTGCCTGGGTGGCTCAGTCAGTTGGGCACCTAACTCTTGGTTTCCAGTCAGGTCATGATTTCAAGGTTGTGAGATCCAGCCCTGCATCAGGCTCTGTGCTGGGTGCGGAGCTTGCTTGGGATCCCTGCTCTCCCTCTCTTTCTTCCCCTCCCCTGCTCATGCTCGCACTCTCTGTCTCTCAAATAAATAAACATTTAAAAAAACAAATAAAAATATTTATTCAAAAACACTTACTAAATACCTCCAATTACAAGGTCCTGTACTGGGCTTAGGTATTAAAAATGACCGAGACCGTCTTACAGCTCCTGCATTTGAAAAGGTAGAATTTTTATGAATAAACCTTAAAAAAAAAAAGGAAAAAAATGGGCAAAAGATATGAATAAACAACTCATGAAGAGAAAATCTAAATGGCCAGTGAATGAAAAGATGTTCAACCTCCCTAATGGTGATGGAAATAATTATAGTAAAATGAGATACTGTTTTCATCATTAAGATTTAAAAGTTAAAGGGGGCACCTGGCTGGTTTGTTTGTAGAACATGTGACCCTTGTTCTCAAGGTTGTAAGTTTGAGCCCCATGTTAGGTGTAAAGATTACTTAAAAATAATATCTTAAAAACAAAAGATTTAAAAGTTAAAGGATTAACAACATCGTATGCCATCAAGGACTGGGGAAAATATCACTATCAACTTTGCTGGTAAGAAGTAAGTCTAGGTAACCCTTTGGGAGAGACATCTGAAGGTAGATTTTTTTTTTAAGAAAATTTTTTGAGTTTATTTTATTTTTAGTAATTTCTACACCCAACACGGGGCTTGAACTCACGACCTCCACATCAAGAGTTGCATGCTCTTCCAACTGAGCCAGCCAGGTGCCCCTGAAGGTAAATTTTTATAAGTGAAAATACACATACATTTTAATTTCGCAATCCTCAATTTCAGAGTCTCTATAAATAAAAGCACTGATTCATTAGGTTATACACTAAAGAATGCTTATGGCAGCATTGTTATAATGTAGAGGCAAATCTGAAAACTACCTGAATGTTTAGCGGTAGGGGAATGGATATCCATATTATAGAATCTGACACAGCTATTAAAATATGAATTAGATATACAATTTATTGGCCTGGAAGAATTTCCGTAAAGCCTCATAACATGAAAAAAAACATTATTACAGAATAGTGTATCTGGCATGATTTTGGGGTGGGGGCGGTACAACCAAAAACAGTGGCAACAAAAACCCTGTATATGTGTATCTTTTAGTGTGAACAGAGGCCAGAGAGGAGATGTGTTAGGTTGGGTTTTCCCACTGTTAGACACTGATGTAAGGGTTTGAGTGCAACTAGTCTATTTGGGAGGTGATCCTAGGAAGGAGATAGAAAAGTAAGGCAGGGAAGGAAGGAAACCCATGCAAGGTGCTTTAGTGAGCAGGCATGGCTGTCGGCAATTGGGTCTCAGTCCTACTGGGGATTTCTAGGTGACTGTGGAACACACTTCAAGGTTGTGTCACCTGGGCAGGAGGTGAGGAAGCTGGCAATATTCCCTGCCAGTCCCATCGGGGCATGGCATCACTTCTTATTTTGGCTGGGTTGATGGAGTTTCAGAAGGTTTCACTTAGCCATTTCTATCATGATGGCTTTTCCTTGTCATGTGAGGGCACAATTTGAGGGTTCTTCTAACTGCTGAATATGTTTCTTCCAATAATACACTTAAGGACCAGAGAAATGACCATGGATCCAATGGTGTGGATCCATTGGATTCACTGTGAGACTTGGGCCAGGGGTCTATTTCCTACCAAGTCTCCATACATCCCACTCTAACAAAGGACCCCATGATGGTGCCTTAGGTTCCCTGACATCAGCTCCCCAAAATATGGGTATTCTTCCCCCCTCCCCCAAACAGTCACACAGATAAATGGCCTAGGTCCTGTTGATGCAGAGTAGCTGGAATCATAACTGTATATATTTGCTGTGGCATTGCAGGGTCCTTCCTCAAGGGGACTTGGCCTTTCTTCACTTGATCAGTCCTGGGTCTGGGAACCTGCTCAGGGGTGGAAACTAAAGGATCATGATTTTTCCACTGCAGCAACTTACAGTAGTCTACTGCTCAGGTATTCTTGATTTGTTTATTTTTAGTTTTAGTTTTAGTTTTATAAGCAGTACCCTTGCTGGGTTCTGTTAGGAGCTGAATTGTGTTCCCCCAAAATTCACATGTTGAAGTCCTAACCCTCAGTGTCTTAGAATGTAATATATTTGGATATAGGACCTTTAAAAAGGTAATTAAGGTAGAATGAGGTCATTTGGGTGGGCCTTAATCCAAATTGACTAGTGTCCTTATAAGGAGAAGAAATTAGGACACAGACAACAAACAGACTGAGGGGCAACCATGTGAAGACTCAGCGAGAAGGCAGTCATCTGCAAGGCAAGGAGAGAGGCCTCAGAAGAACCTGACTCTGCCAACAATTTGATCTTGGACTTCTAGCTTCTAGAACTGTGAGGAAATAAATTTCTGTTGTTTAAGCTACTAAGTCCTGTATTTTGTTAGGGCACTCTTAGTTAACTGGTACAGCTTGCCGTAAATATTGTTCCCAGGAATGCCATCGTTTATTAGCCATCTCTACCGACCCCTACAGGTCAAAGCCCCATCTTTGCCGTTCCAGACTTGGTGTCTATAGTGGTTACTACACTGACCTTGACTGTGACAGTTAACTGCTGACACTTGGTGTCTGCTCTTCTAGAATCCTATCATCCCCTTTGACACCTAGATGTGTCACTATCTTACATAACAGTCTCCCCTATCATGAACCCCGACCCGTAGAAGACAACCGCCATGGAGCTTTTCAATAATGCCAGTAACACATTCCTTGTTGTCTTAGTAAAAAAAAGTGTCCTCTGAGCCCTTCCAGGGGACACCATCAACTAGTGTGTTTTCTGGTCTTATGTAAGAAAGCCACTCTAGTTTGCCCATCCCTCTGAGCTTTTTGCCTCTTCTCTCAGTACTCTGACAAGGCAATTCCAACAACTCCACTTCATTTACTATATAGGCTTTGTTTTTTCCAAGTTTCAAGGAGCCATTTCAGCAGCATACTAGGACTGACTCTGTGTGTCCTTGCCAGGATGTGAAATCCTGAGTCATGGGAGAGTGTTCCAATATCAATACACTCTTCCATATCCAGTGTTATATTCTTCCCCGGTTCAGGACCCTCAAGATCCATTCCCGGGTTTATTGTCTCAATTCCAGCAAGTGTATATTCATCAGGTCCTACAACTGTTCAGTGAATAATCTCTTTTATCTCCTACTAGAAATGGTATTTCCCTGCTTGGGCCATACTAAGAATTGTCCCTAGCTCTCTGTCTCTAGAAGAAATATGCGGAAGTGGGGGCAGATCTTGAGAAAGACAAGCATCCTCCTCCTGTGTAACTTTACTGCCCTCACAATCAAACCTGGGTCTGGAAGAGATCAAAGTTCCCACAAAGGCCTTCTGCTTCCATACTGTTCCTTGACTTAGTGATTGGCTGACCAAACCTGTCATCTGCTTTCTTTAGCGTTTCTAAGGCCATCGATAACAGCAAACCAACTCCTTGATTCTCAGTTTTCATCTTTCAAGGGCTGGCGCTATTGCATGAACCAGTGCATTTCCTTCCATTTGTGTCCTATCCCAATCCAGCATAGGTGAAAGTCTCATCAATTGTAATTCTACAACATGCCAGGGACTGCCACCACTCTACTTACCGGGAGTAATGAGGTCTTTGTATTCATATGCTGTACAGGTAATCCACTTCAAGAATCCCATCCTGAAGGTCCACTTCAAAAGACCACTTCTGGTACTGTCTTACTTTGGATGAAACAGACCCTCCGATAAATTGTTGAGAGCAAGTGGTTTATTTGGAAGGCAACCCCAGGAATCCACAAGGGGAAGTGGGGAAGTGAGATAGGGAAGACATGGAAAACAATACAAGGTCTGTTTATGAGCAGGTCAGCGCTGTGGGAAGCCGGGAGTTGATTCTACTGGGACCTCAGGAAGACAAAATAGAACATGCCTCGGGTTTTCCACCTGGGAAACAAGGAAGCTGGGATATTTTTCCTATATTCATGCTCATCACTGATGCGTCTGCTCCTATGGACCTTAACTCCTTGCCACTTCTGGCTAAGCACACTCTGTGGCCAAAAAGTTCTCGGGCACAGTCTCAGGTGCTCACAGTAAGAAGTCACTGAAACAGAAACAATGAGTGCCTAGGGGATATTGGGAGAAGCATCGACACAGGATGTGAACCTTTTCTTTATACACACTGTGTCCTTTTTCTGGTCGAGGAGAGCGCGGGCCCTGTGTACTGGCTGCCAAGGGGCAGGGAGATGAAAGGTTTCCTCCTTTAGGCTTTGAAGTGGGTGGTACAGCCCACCAGTGCTGGACACACTGGGAATGGGATGGTGGACAGAAAGTCCACTGTGTCTACATGTCATGATCGAGTTAGGTCTCTGGGATATTCTCTCATAGTTGCTATACTGACTTATCACTCAGAGACGCTTTGTCTGCATGTAACTGAATAAATACAAGAGCTGAAAAGTGTGGGTCTGTGGGTTTTTTTTCCCTCACAGAGCTAGAAGGCTGGAAGTCAGGGGATGCTGGCATTTGTTCAGCAGTTCAACAATATCAGGGCTGATGGCTTTGCAGTTCTCTTGGCCTTTCCCTCAGTGTCACTAGGTGACATTTACAGCTTCCCATTCAAGGCAAGAATAGGGAAGGAGAGGAAGGGACTGACTTGTGTCAGGACAGCAAAAGTTTTCCCGTAGAACCCACGCATTAGTTTCCTATGTCTGCCATAACAAATCTCCATAAATGTAGAGTCTTTTTTTATTGTTGTTTTAAAAAATTTTTTAATGTTTTTATTTATTTTTGAGACAGAGAGAGACAGAGCGTGAGTGGGGGAGGGGCAGAGAGAGAGGGAGACGCAGAATCCGAAGCAGGCTCCAGGCTCCGAGCTGTCGGCACAGAGCCCGACGCGGGGCTCGAACCCACGAACCGTGAGATCATGACCTGAGCTGAAGTTGGATGCTTAACCAACTGAGCCACCCCGGCGCCCCAATGTAGAGTCTTAAAACAACACAAACTTATTATCTTCCAGTTCTGGGTGTCAGAAGTCTGAAGTGGGTTTTGCTAGGCTAACCCACAGTGTTGATAGGGTTGCATTCCTTCCAGAGGCTCTAAGAGAGCATCAGTTTCCCTGCCTTTTCCACCTGCCAGACGGTGCCTGTATTCCTTGACTGGTGGCCCCCTTCTGACTTCACGGCCAGCCATCGTATCACTGCCACTCTGCTTTGGTTATCACACCTTCTCTGACTTTTTAGCCCTCCGTGCCACATTTAAGGATCCTTGTAATCACATTGGGCCCAACCAGATAAGCCCTCTTCTAAGGTCAACTGATTAGTAAGCTGAATTCCATCTGCAACCTGAATTTTTGCCACGTAACCTATCATATGCATAGGCTCTGGGGATTAGGATATGATCGAGGGGAACATGATTTGCCTACCAAATTTTTGTCTCATTGCCCAAAATTCCAGCTAGAAGGAGGCTCGAGAGTGGGAGGTGGGTTAGCTGAGCAACGGTGTCGGCCATACTAGCACTTCTCAAAGTTTGTAATTACATATTTCTTGTATGATTTTCTCCCCTCATAAATCCTATTTCCACGAGAGCAAGAACCATATCTGTTTGGCTCACCATTGTATTTTCAGAATATAATGCCATACCTAACATATAGTAGCAGCTCAGTAAATTTTTGGTGCATAAAGGAATGCATGAACAAGTTCATAGATACACACACACACACACACAAAAGTATACCGTAGCATTTTCTGGGTCATAGCCAGGAACTGGAAGCAATCTGTTCATCTGTAGGAAACTGGTTATACAAATAACTGACTTTTTAAAAAGTAAACCCCTGCTCCATGTTTACAAAGGAATATTCAGCCTCTATAAATAATGACACCGATCTTAAATGCGGTGACATGAAAGAATGTTCGTTATTTATCACCGGGGGAAAATGCAAGTTGCAGAACAGCATGTCTCATATGACCCTATTTGTGTGATAGAGAATAAACGAACCTTATTGCCGTGGGGAGGGAACAACACAAGGAACCAGAAAGAACAAAGAGTCTAATTCTTGGCTTTGAATTGTTCTGGGAACACACACTAAGCACATTCCTGTCTCATGGTCTTTGCACTGATTGTTCTTTCTGTCTGGAATACTCCTCCCTCACATATTAACATATTGATATTAATTAACATTTATGTTAACATATTAATAGCTTGCTCTCCCCTTTCATTAAGTCTCTGTCCAATGTCACCTTCTTAGAGAGGGCCTGGCTTCACCACCTTGTCTTAAATAGCATGCCCTATACCACTCTCCATTCCCTTGATCCACTTTATTTTTTATGACATTATGTATCTATTTGTTTAATTGTTTATTTGTTTAAGTTTATTTATTTAGGTAATCTCTAGCCCCAACATGGGGCTCGAAGTCACAACCCCCAGATCAAGAGTCACATGCTCTACAGTCAGGTGCTCCTTGTTTAATGGTTTGTTATATTGCTTCTCCACTTGAACATAAGTGCCATGAGGCCAAGGATCTAGGCGATTCTGATGCAGGTTGCCGAAGTGCCTCAGTTTAAGAATCACTTTTTTTTTAAGTTTATTTATTTTGAGAGAGAGAGAGAGAGAGAGAGAGAGAGCAAGGGAAGGGGAGAGAGAGAGAGGGAGAGGGAGAGGGAGAGAGAGAGAGAGAGAGAGAGAGAATCCCAAGTAGGCTCCCTGCTGTCAGTGCAGAGCCTACTGAGGGGCTCCATCTCACAAACCATAAGATTGTGACCCAAGCCGAAATCAAGAGTTGGACACTTAACTGACTGAGCCACCCAGCAGTTCTCAAAGTGTGGTCTCCAGACCAGTAACATCAGCATCACCTGGGAACTTGTTAGGAAGGCAAATTCACAAGTGTCACCCCAGACCTACTGAGTCAAAAACCCTGGGAGTAAGGCCCAGCTGTCTGTTGTTAACAAGCCTTCCAGGTGATTCCAATACCCACTCAAGTCTGAGAACCACTGACTTTGCTGTTGTTGTTGTTTTTTATAATTTTTTTAAACTTTATTTATTTTTGAGAGAGAGAGAGTGAGAGAGAGAGAGCGTGAACATGGGAGGAACAGAGAGAGAAGGAGACACAGAATCTGAAGCAAGCTCCAGGCTCTGAGCTGTCCGCACAGAGCCAGATGCGGGACTCGAACCCACGAACTGGGAGATCATGACCTGAGCCGAAGTCAGACGCTCAACCGACCGAGCCACACAGGCGCCCCTTTGCTGTTGTTTTTTAGGCAGCACTCCCTGGCTCTTTTTCCTAGGGATCTTTTCCAAATAGAAAGAGGCTAACTCTTCCTTATTCTTTCCTCTCTGCTGCTCCTAAGAATGTTCTGAATAAGATAGAAACATTGAAATGCTGTGTTTAACTTACCTTAATTTAACTTAAATTTTTCTTTAACTTGACTGTCTAGAAAAGGGGATGACAGTAAGCACTTTTGGCTTTGTGGGCCACACAGTCTGATGCAACTGTGCAACTGTGCCAGTGTAGTGGGAAAGGAGCCATGGACAATATGGAAATGAATGAGCACGGCTGTGTGCCAATAAAACTTCATATATGGACACTGAAATTTGAATTGTCAGCAATCTGGTGGCATAATGTGTACGTAGTATGCTATTATTTTGCATTTCTCCGGTTACATTCATTTGGCCTCTTCTGTGAAGTGCTTGCCCATTTCTTTTGCCCCCTTCCCTATCTGCTGAAGGGAAGTCATTCCAATGGGCAGTACCCTCAGTCATTCATTTTGTACGGAGGGATATGAAGCCCTGATATACGAACGCACGGTGAATCCTGAAGACTGGCAAGTATCTTGTCTCACTGGAGGCATAGAAAGAACAATGCTGAAATACCAGTGACAAGGGTGTCTGGCAAAGAGATATGAAGATGGGCCCCTGGGGTTGGCTCAAAGTGTGCATATCTTCGTCTCACGTTAATATTCACCAAAGAACGTTCATTTCAGAGTAGATTCAAAACGAACCAGAAGCCAAACTTCTCCTTGGCCACCACAATACTTGTGCAATGGGCCCCCGGAATAGGTGGTTATGCAAGCAGGGAGGGAAGCAATGCATGGGCCCAGGGGCATGGGCTTCCCCTCCCCAAGGCTGAGTTAGCTATTACCCCTGCTGAGTGCCCAAGAAGCCAACAGGGGAGACCAGTGGTGGGTCCTGTATACAGTGCCAGCGACTAAAGGGACGCTAGCCAGCCACCTTATGGTCTGGATTACCTCAGACCCCTTCCACCTTGGAAGGGACAGTGAGTTGTCTTTAATGGGATTGATACATACTTTGGATTTGGGTTTGTTTTGCCTGCCTGTACTGCCTCTGCCCAGGGCTACCGCCTCCTCATTTGCTTCACAGGTTTCGCTCTCCAGTAAATGCTTTGCATCCTAACTCAATTTCAGCTTTGGCTTCCTAAAGAATGCAATCTGTGACAACCTCTTTTCTAGGGGAAAATGAGACACTTGTAATGCGTGGCATGCGCTGAATGATGATTACTCAAATTATCAGTGATGGTGGCTTGAAATGGAATACAAGTGGAGGGCAAAGCTTTGGGAAATCAAGTGGCTAGAGCACTTAGTCCCTATGGTGACAGCGATGATTGCAAAGGATGTGGCTAGGGCTAACTGCTTCTGATGACCGTAGAGAGCTTATACAGAAAAGAGGACAAATGGAAAGCCTTGAATGCACAACACAGATCATAGTGGAAAATCAAAGAGCCTCAATGTCACCATTCAAGTAGTCTTTATTCTCCTGGAACTGTAGGAGAGATATGCCTGAAGATCATGCTCAGGGGCTGATTATAAATGTTGCAGAGGTACAGCATCAATTAAACATATGGCCTTGTTAGAACTCTTAGGTTAACCGAAGGGCACTCCTGGGGAAAGAATAGAACCTTAACACATTGGGTGGAAATATTTAGGCATAAACAGAAGAGGTTGAGAAAAATTTTGCCTCCACATTTCCCTGAACCTTCCTTGCCAGTAGAAGCAATCATACATCCTTTGTCTAATGGTACCAGCCCTTCCTCTGCATAAAAACCACTTGGTGACTTCCATTGGGGTGTTTGCTTCACAAGAAACACTGATTCTCCTCAGGACCAACCCCCACAACAATTCATTGCCTCTGCTCCAATAAGAGTCACTGGATTTCAGTGTAGCCTGTAGGCCCATAGATCCCTGAAGTGGATCTATGATGTGCAATCTGCTCAGTGCCTACTTCTTAACTATACTCATAGACTGCAGTAGAGTTTCCTGGGTTGCGGGATTTTCAGTTTTAAAACTGTGACAGTACCAAGAAAATTCGGGTCAGTTGGTCACTCTACTGGGAGGACACTCTCCACTAAGGCATTAAGAAATATATCGGTGAGGGGAGCACCAGTATTACTGAAAAGCTTTATGGAATATCTTCTGTAGGCCAGAGATGATAGTAGGAGATGCTTCAGTGGAACTGGACACCCTGATTTCAATAAGAATAGTGGGGTCTTAAAGGGTAGAGTCTCAGTGATGGCACTTAACTGTCAGAACTAAAGTGGGTGCAACTCTCATAAAACACAATGATAGAGTGTTTTGACTTCCGTCTGTTGCAGTGAGTGATTATGGAATTTTCTGGGAATGAAATAGACGTGATATAGAGAAGCAGAAAAATTCTAAGTCTGGTGGGCAAAAATGTTGCAGACTCTTGAACTCTTACTCTGTTCCCTGATCTACTAAGCCAGTCCACAGATCTGGAGCTCTTCATTAAGGTGAGGAGAGATCTCTTTGAGAAGGGACCTTACTGTAATCTATCACAGATGTATACTGCAAATCTCCTTCCAAGTTTTCCTCAGACTGGGGCCTGTAGTCATTTACTAGGAGGCCATGACCAGGGTAAAAAAAAAAAAAATATCCAGAACCTTCTGAGGTCTATAAGATTCTGGCTCTGAATTGATGCTAATTACTGGAACCACAGTATGCCATTGTGGTTCACGTCCAGAGTGGGGACTTATGGAGTCAGGTGATAGATTAGGTCTTGGTCTGAGTTCATTTCAGTGGGAACTTGGACCCATCTCGGCCAAATCACCACACGTTATTTTTCTGACTCATGATCCATGGAGGGAGGGCTCTTATTATAGGAAAGGTGAAGTACTATCCCCTGAAACTGTATGCCTCTCTCCTTTCACCTGTACTGCCAAGAAAGTAAACCAAAGCAACACCAAATTCCTGAGGCAACTGAAGAGATAGAAGCCACCACCAAAGACTTGAACAATGAAACTGATGACTCCAACCACATGCCCCTGTATAACTTGCCTGTTTGGCCTGTGGGAAAAGGCATATAAGTTTTGGAGAATACTTGTGAATTATTGTTAAATTAATCGGGTTGCGACCCCAATGAAACCGTGTTTCTTAATGTGGTGTCTTTACTGGATCAAATCAACCCAGCCTCTGGCACCTACTGACCCAGCAACTATCATCAGCAGAGATAATCAGAAATAGTTTGCACTCACTCTCTTATCTCAGGGCTATCTCCAATCATGCTGTTTTCTGTCATAATCTAGTCCAGAAGGAAGTTGTCTTTTTTTTTTTTATTTATTTATTTTTGGGACAGAGAGAGACAGAGCATGAACGGGGGAGGGGCAGAGAGAGAGGGAGACACAGAATCGGAAACAGGCTCCAGGCTCTGAGCCATCAGCCCAGAGCCCGACGCGGGGCTCGAACTCACGGACCGCGAGATCGTGACCTGGCTGAAGTCGGACGCTTAACCGACTGCGCCACCCAGGCGCCCCGGAAGTTGTCTTTTTATTCCACAGGCATAATACCGATCCATTACATTTGGGGCATTATGCTAATGAATCTGAGGGGCAAGAAGAATCAAGTGTTCTAGATGCCTTACGACCAGAGGATAGGAAATAAGCCCTGTGAAAGTTCAGGGGCCTGCTACGTGGATGACCTTTCTAGGGGTCCAGTGATCTGGGGAATGTCAGAATATCTCTTCTAAAGTAAGAGATAAGTTGTTTTTCCTTGCACCACCCACCACAAAGAAAGAAACCAATACTTGATGGACCCCTCTGGATTTAGGAGGCAACACGTACCATGTTTGGCCATGCTGCTATAACCCATTTACTGACTTACCTGTAAGGCTGCCAGTTTTGAGCGGGATCTGAAGCAAGAAAAGCCTCAGCAACAAATATGAGTCTGTGGTACAGATGTTCTATGAAGCCTCAATAGAAGCCTCCTGGCACAGACTCTTAGGGCATTGAAGTAAGGCCATGCTCTCCTTAATTGACAGTGACTCTCCCTTTGAAAGGCAATGCCTCTATTGCTACCAGGCCCTGATAGTGACTGAATTACTGACCATGGGACACAGGAGACTATGTGACTTGAACTGGCCATTATGAAATGGGTATTGTCTAATCCACTCAGTCATCAAGTGGCCATGTGCAGCAGCATTTCATTGTTCAATGGGAACTGTGTTTGAAATCAGGTCTCAGAAAATCGGGAAGGTAAAAGTGAATGAAGAAATGGCTCAGGCTCACATGGTACTTGCTCCTACTACCTGACTGCCTTTCCATCATACCTATGGCCTCAAGAAGAGTTCTCTATAACCATTTAACAGAGCGAGAAAATGTAGGCGTATGGCTTTATAGATGGGTCTTCATGGTAGGCTGGCAACTGGTAGAAGTGAGTCATAGGTGGCTGGCAGACCCACTCAGGGATGGTCCCTAAAGACAGAAAATCCTCCCAAGTAGTACGTCTGATTGTCTTCTTTGGTGGAAGAAGAAACGGCCTACTATATTGATGTAGACTGATTCAGGGGCAGAGTCTAACATGTTGACTGGATGGTGAAGAATGTGGAAAGAACTAGATAGGAATTTGGTGATAAGGAGGCCTAAGAAAAATGTATATGCATGGGCCTATTAAAATGGGCCAGAGTGTGAAGAGATTTGTGTTTCATATAATTGCCTCCAGAGGACATCCACCATGGAAGAGGCTCTCAGTAATCAGGTGGCTAAGATAACCTATTCTGTTGATTTTAGCCTCTCCGGCTACCATAGTGCTTGCTCAGTAGACCCACGCACAAAATGGCTGTGGCAGCTGGGGTGGGGTGTATATATGGGGTCTTCCCTCCCTGAAGCTGATCTGTCTACTATCACTTTGAATTGGTAATCTGCTTATCAGCAGAGACCAGACGCTGAGGCACCAGCATGGCACCATTCCCTGGGGGGACCAGATAGTCATCTGTTGGCAGATTGGTTACACTGAACCCCTTCCATCACGGAGGAGGCACCGACTGTCTTCACAGGAATACACATTCTGAATATGAATTTGCTTTTCATTCTTGCAGAGCTTTTGCCAGCACCACCATGTGGACTCACAGAATGCCTGATTCATCACCATGGTATCCCACCCAACATTGCTTCCAACAAAGGAACTCAGCTTAGCTTGAAGGAAGTGTGGCGATGGGCTCATCACCATGGAATTCATTCGTCTTATCATATGTTTCATCACCTAGGAATACCTGGCTTGACAAAGCCAGAATGGTGAAATTTCCTGTGGAAGGCTCAGTTATGGTGCCATAGCCTGCAAGTTTGGGGGCTGTCCTACAGAGCCTAGTATATACTTTAAACCAGAGGCCAATATATCATATCATCTCCTTTGTAGCCAGAATGTATGGGTCCAGGATTCGATAGGTGGAGGTGGGATTGACCCCTCTCCCTGAAGAAATATTTATTTTCCATTCCTACATCTTGGACTCAGTGGGTTAAGAGGTTCTAATGCCGGAGGAAGAGATGCTTCCACCAGAGGATGCCTGAGGATTCTGATGTTTTGGAAACTGACACTGCCTTGTGGCCATTTTGTGTTCTTCATGCTGTTTAACTAACAGGCAGACAACGGGTTCATTGTATAGACCAGGGTGGTCCATCGTGATCACCAAAGGCAGATTAGATTGTTCCTATACAATAGCAAGGAAGACTATGTCTAGCACCCATGGACTTCGCTGGGGTGACTCTTATCACTCCCTTGCTCAATAGTACCAGTCAACGAAAACTGGTAACCCGGTCAAGGTAAGATTATAAGGACTCGGATCCTGTGGGGATGAAGGTTTAGGCCACTCCACCAGGGAACGTATCCTGTGCTACTGAGATGCTGATGGAAGGTAAGGGAAACGTGGAGTGGGTGGCAGAAAAATTGAAGCAACGATTATCAACTTAGTGCCTCCTTCCAGCTACAGAAGCAGGGACTATAACAACTATGTTTTATGTTTAGAGCCCCCTTTCCCTTCCACTTTATATGAAAAGTACCAGTGGTCATTAATATTTTAGATTTCATGTGGGAGTATGAATGAATTGTCATCCCCCTGCAATGGTACAGTAGCCGATAGGAATTTGTACATTCCATTTGAGGGCATGGGTTTTTCATCTGGACAAAGGGCAAGAGTGGTGTGGAGGGGCAAAAGGAATGGTCAATGCTGGGAATTCTGTTTTCCCTTTCAAGATTCACTTTATACCCTTCTACAACCTGCTCTCTCCCCTGACCCATATTAATTGCATTTGCCAGGCTCCCCCACATTACAGTTTTTAGTAGCTATCGGCCAATGGGAGGTATCAATAGGAGATCGAGTGGTGGAAGGAGAGAAAGGTCAGGGAATTTATTCCCCACATTCCCTCCGTAAAGGGATGTGACTTGGCAATGATTCCTCTGCAGAAGGCCACAGTTCCTGTTGAATGTTCCTTTCCTTATTATTTTATTTTATTTTTCCTTATTTCCTTAGGTTTTGGTAACCATTCCCTCTCCTTGCCCCTTTAGATTTGGGGGTGCTAATGTCTTCCCGTGTTGCTAGCCCTGAGGTGCTTCACTATCCATTGTTGATTTCCCTTAATCCTGCTCACATCCTTGTGCGTGGTTCCTTCATTAAACTGTCTTCAGGGGTGCCTGACTGGATCAGTTGGTGGAACATGCGACTCTGGATCTTGGGGTTTTAAGTTCAAGCCCCATGTTGGGTGTAGAGTTTACGTAAACATAAAATCTTAAAAAAAAAAAAGCTGTCCTTAATTATCCACTTTGAGTATGTTGTTTCTTGTCATAAACCCAACTGATACAATTCCTAATATTTGTGTGTGTGTGTGTGTATAATTCCTAATATTTGTGTGTGTGTGTGTATATATATATCTTCTCCTGTTTTTGTAATTAGTCTTTACAGAGGTTTATCAGTTTTTTTTTAAACGTTTATTTATTTTGGAGACAGAGAGAGACAGAGCATGAACGGGGGAGGGTCAGAGAGAGAGGGAGACACAGAATTGGAAGCAGGCTCCAGGCTCTGAGCTGTCAGCCCAGAGCCCGACGCGGGGCTCGAACTCACAGACTGCGAGATCGTGACCTGAGCTGAAGTCAGACACTTAACCGACTGAGCCACCCAGGCGCCCCAAGGTTTATTAGTTTTATTAGACTTTTCAACCAGCCAATTTTTGGTTTTATTGATCTTTTGTATTGGCAATTTTCTTTTTTTTATTAACATTTGTTATTTTAAAATGTCTTTATTTCTGCTTTCATTTACTCTGTTATTGTTTTTGTAACTTCTTTTTGTTTTGTTTTGTTTTTGTTTTTGTAACTCTTAAATTGGATGCTTAGCTTTTTAATTTCCAGCCTTGCTTCATACGAAGGTTTAATGACATAAATTTCTTTCTAAATACCACTTTGGCTGCAAACCATCATTTTTAAATTAGTTTCTTTCCCTTTCTTTGTTTCTTTCTTTGTTTCTTTCTTTGTCTCTTTCTTTGTTTCTTTGTTTCTTTCTTTGTTTCTTTGTTTCTTTCTTTCTTTGTTTCTTTCTTTTTAAGTAGGCTCTATGCCCAACGGTGGGGCTTGAACTCATGACCCTGAGATCAAGAGTCACTTGCTCTACTGACTGAGCCAGTCAGGTGCCCCTATTATTTTTGATATGTAATGTTTTCATTATTGTTGTTAAGTATTTTCTAATTTTTAGTATGATTTGTTTGACATGTGATTTCAAGTATGTTTTTAAATTTCCAAACATAGATGTTTTCTTTATCTTCTTTCTTGTTATTGGTTTCCAATTTAATTGCAGTGTGGTCACAAAATGTGAAATGTATGAGACTGATTTCTTTGAAATGTGTTGACATTTTTTTTAACCTAGTGTATGATTAACTTTCACAAATGTTCCATGCACTGGACCACCACTAGATGACATATTGCTTTTGTGTGAATGCTCTTTCTTCCAGATGGATGTAGCACCACACCTGAGCATGTGGTTCGGCAAGTGGAGCATGGGATGGGTTTTGACCCCCACTTGTCCCCTTGGCTAGGTGCTTTTGATCAGTGAACAATCTGTACATGGTGGCTCATTCACATGTTCTTGTAAAGAATGTTTCTTTTTAAAAATTCTTAAAAAATGTTTATCTATTTTTGAGAGAGAGAGACAGAGACAGAGTGCAAGCAGGGGAGGGGCAGAGAGAGAGGGAGACACAGAAACAGAAGCAGGCTCTAGGCTCTGAGCTGTCAGCACAGAGCCTGACACAGGGCTCGAACCCACAAACCGCGAGATCATGACCTGAGCCGAATTTGGATGCTTAACCAACTGAGCCACCCAGGTGCCCCAAGAATGTTTATTTTCTAGTTGCTAGGTACAGTGTTTTCTGCGTATCTACTAGAACAAACTTATTTGATATTTAAATTTTCTGCATCTTTCCTGAGTTTTTGTCTGCTTCATCTATGAATTTATGAGAGAGATAAATTAAAGACTCACTCTGGTGGTGGATTTGTCTATTTCTCCTTGTAGTTCTGTTAATTTTTGTTTCATATATTCAAAGCTGTTGAGTTCATTCAAGATTAGGATTATTTCATTTTTTTCTGTTGAATTGAAATTTTTATCAATATACTGTAAACGTCTTTATTATTTTTCAGTATTTTTAAAAGATTTTATTTTTAAGTAATCTCTACACTCAACCTGGGGCTTGAACCTCAAGCCCAAGATCAAGAGACATATGCTCTACTGACTGAGCCAGCCAAGCACCCCTTATAACCTTTAAATCTAGTAATTATTCTCCCCTGGAGTCTATTTTGTGTGATATTAATCTAGCTGTAACAGCTTAATTTTTGTTGATCATAGTATTTGCCTGGTGTATTTTTTCCATCGTTTTTACTTTCAAATTTACTGTGTACCTGTTTTAGGGGTGTCTCTTAAAAATAGCTAGACTTCTTTAAATGCAGACTGATAATCTTTACTTTTAACTAGAGCATTTGGTTCATTTACATGTTATGCAGTTATTGATATATTTAAGTTTAAACCTACCATCTTCCTCTATTCTCTTTGTCCCACTTTTCCAAAATGTTTTTTCTCCTTTCTTGCCTTTTTTGGGGATTGATTGATTTTTTTTTCTCTTTCTCTCTTTCAATTTTCCCCCCTCTGGTAGTTTGGAAGGTATATCCTATGTTAGTGGCTATCCTAGATATTTTAATATGCATATTTAACATAACTAAGTCTTCAGTTAATAGAAATCCAATACTGATACACAGCATTCTAGGGGACAATTCCACAAAGGCTACAGTTTTTGCATTCATTCTTCCATTATTTTATTTATTTTGTCTTGTTTTGCTTTACCTTACAATGACCTAACATTAACCTATCACTCCATGCATCAGACTGTCAACATTGAAACTACCTAATCCCTAGCCTTCACCACAGACCTCGGTCCCTGCCTAGTCCATCGGTACCCAGGAGCCGGTGACATCCCCAGTGAACAGTACTCTCAGCTGCTGAGACAATACCAGACACTGATAGCAAAGAACAGGCAAGCCAACAACAAAGATGCAAAAGATATGATAGCTTTGCAATCTTATGGCACAAACAGCCAACTGGCTCTGAGGAATCCCTAAAGGAGTCATCATAACATGGAAAATTAGTTCTGCAGACTCTGGGAGAAGGGAAAATCAAGGCTCAAAGGGCATCACTGCAGTCAGGTCATATCATATTTGTGGCATACTGAATGGTACACATACTGCACACAGTTCAGCGTTTGGAAGGAGAAATCACTGCGATAAAGTGGCGAGGTAAACCACGATACAGCAGAATGTTGTCAGTGGCTCTCAACAGGGGGTTATTTTGTACCGCAGGAGACATTTTGCAATGTCTGGAGATATTGTTGTAACAACTGGTGTGTGGGGAGTGGGGGTGGGGGGGGAGGGAGGGAGGTTCTACTGACATCTAGCGGGTCGAGGCCGGGGAGGATGTTGCTAAATAATCTACAATGCACAGGGTCCTCCCTGTCCTCTGCAAAGAGTTACCTGGACTCACATGTGGATAGTGCCCACTGCTATAGATTATAGAGTGAAGTATACATAAGCAGCAGGATAGTGTGCCTTGTATCACCGAAGCCATCCTGTAATAATGATTTTACATTTTTTTAAGGGAGGATGACGGTACAACAAAGATTCACTATGCCTTTCTGTGCACTTTAAAAATATTCCATAATAATGAAAAATGAAAAGATCAACGGGCACTCATATCTCTGAACCTCCTTGAAAGGGCAAAGGGTTTTTGTGAACAGATGTCCTTGAAACAGAACGGTGTATATTTTCTAATGAGTGGCTTTAGGATTTCGAAATCAGACAGGACATTAGGAGACTAGATATAGCTGATGAAAAACAATCATGAACAACGTAGTATTTTCCCAGAACTTCTGAATACAGCCTATCCCCTGAACAGCCTTTCAACACAAATAAACATGGTCTATTTGGCGAAACTTGCCAAATTTAGAAGATACTAGTTTAAAGTTCGTACCTTAATATATGTGTGGTAGGATTTCTTCCTTTGGTTGTCTATATTTTCTAAAATTTCTGCCAAACACGTATCATTACAACCTTTTTATTTTGAAAAGTTGCACAAATGGAACAATCCCTGCCTGTCCTTCACACAGACTCCTAAAATGTTAACATTTTACATTTGCTTAATCATCCTACAGTTTTCTTCTGAAACATCTTAGCGTAAGTTGCAAGGTAATGCCCCATTATCTCTAAATACTCCACGGAGTATTTTCTTAAACAAGGACTTCCACGTTAACCGTAGTACAAGTATTAAAATCATGCAATTTACATTGATATAATATTATTACTTAGTCTATAGATATTCAAATTTTGTCAATTGTCCCAATAATGCCCTTTTTAGCAAAACAAAAATGTTCTTTTTCTGGCTGGGGATCAGTTGTCCTGTCTGTTGTTTCTATTAATCCGGAGGAGTTTCTCAGTATGTCTCTTTGTCTTTAGTGACTTTGACGATTTTGAAGAGTGCAAGCAAGCCAGTGATTTTGTAGACTGTCCCTCAAGATGGGTTTGTTTGATGCTCCCTCATGACTAAATTCAGGGTATGCGAATTTTGGCGTGATGAACGCTACAAAATTGGTTAGTGTTTTTCTTAGCAGCTTATCAGGAGGCACATGATGCCCATTTCTGGGCGTGCTGATTTTCGTCATAGTTAGGACGGAGTCCGCCATGTTTTCCCACAGTAAAGTTTTTATTTCGCCTTTGAAACAGTATTTAGTCGGGAGATACTTTTGAGACGGTGTAATGTAAACAAGTTGTTTCTTATGGTACTTGCGCCCCCTAGTCTTGTGTACGGTTAGAGTGACAGAAGCCGATTACAGAGGGTGTCAGCAAGGGTTTCCAAGGGTCAATTTCTCTCTTCCGCGCTAGCTTGTCTTCCTTGTATTAGCATAATGCCTAGCACATAGTAAATGGCTGCTTCTTCTCTGATTAATTTCTTTTTTCTCAGCAGTTGGTAGGGTGTATTGTAGCTGATCTGCTTATGCTCGTCTTTCCCACAGACTGTGAGCTCGCTGAGGGTAGGCACAGTGGTTTATTGCTTCTCTACCCCCAGTGCCTAGCACATATTAGGTGCTTGAAAAATACATGCTTGAATTAGTGGCCTGGAGTAGGTATCACGGAAGAAGAGAAGCTGAGTCGGCCCGAGGATGGCACTTTTTCCTGTTCTAAAGGGATGCCAGGGCAACAGGGCAAGGGTTGTAGGGGGCGCGGTCGGCGTAGTCACTCTGCAAAGGGACCCACAGGTCTCAGCCACCCGGTTGGAGGCAGGGCCTCGGATTTCCGCGGGTGGGGAGGAAAGTGGGGCGGGAAATCGAAAACCGAACTCGCAGCTCCCGGCATTCCCCGTGGGCGGTGCTCCCCTTTGACCCCTCGCTCGCGTGCTACACATCCGGGCCTCTGCTACTAGTGAGGGGAAGATGGCGGCCGCAACTGTGGTGGTTCCCGTAGAGTGGATAAAGAACTGGGAGAAATCAGGGAGAGGCGAATTGTGAGTGTCCGGGCTGGAGGCGGGCGCACGGCCGGGCCGGGCCCGGGCGTCAGTCGTGCTCTCCCAAGTGGGGAGAGGTTGGGGGGGGAAGATGTGCCCCCTCCCCCATCCGGGCGGCGGGTGTGGAGGGTTGGCTAGGAGTTTCGAACTCGGGGAGGAGAGGTGCTGGTCACCGCCGCCGACCTCCTACCTTCCCTGGCCTCCCCGAAATCCCCGTTGCCCGCTGTAGTCTGTCCTCCTTTAGTCTCTTACCAGAACTCCCGTTTCGCCCCTGCGGGTCCCCGCGCTCCAGCTCCGTCTCTTTTTGTCCCCCTCTTCGCTTGAGCTCACTTGGCTCCTTTCTTTTTTACGGGGCCGCGCCGGGGGGGTTCGGACTTTTTGTCTCTCTGTCCCATTTCTTCACTCTGCACCCGTTCGACTCCGCAGTTTGGAGCCCGGCGCCTCCTCTGCCCGAAGTCCGAGGAGGGCGAACCGTCCCGACTCCTTCCCCTCCTCTCCGCCCGCCGCCGCGATGCCCGGGGCGTCGCGAAGAGCCCCGCTTGGCACCTCTCGTCCTCCTGGGGAGCGGTCTTTCGGATCGTCCCGGCCTCGCGCGGCGCGGCTGGCCGTGGGAGAAGTGTAGCTGGGATTACCGCTTTCCCCGAAGACCTACCGGCATTTCTTTGCTCCGTCTTTTCACTTTAGAGCTATTTCGGGTCTGATTCAACTTTCGTCATTAAATGTTTCCTAAGCCCCATTTTGTCCTGGGACTGCAACTAATTTTGGCAACTCTCCAAGGTTCTCGAGTACCTGGAATAACGCGTTTCCTTTAAGTCATAAAACTTGTTTTTTTTTTTTCCCCCCGGTAATACAGAAAACAGTAATTTGCCATACCCGCGGTTTCCTCGCCCAAAATTTCAGTTTGCGCTCTCTCGGAAAAAAAAAAAAAAAAAAAAAAGAAATCGTTTAAGCAGCAAAATAAACCCCAGATTCAAAAACAAGTAACTTATTTCTAATTTTTTTCTCTGAATCGCGTTATTAGCTAAAGCTTAACATTGTATGAGATTAACTCTCTTTGGCCATTTTTGCGGTCTTCCCCTCCCTCCCCCCCCGTTAGTTAGTTTACGGTTGCTCGTGTTGCTCGTGCATAAGATAACGAATCTTTGGAACTTCGTTACTTCGAACGAAATCGGGGAACGCGTTCCCCGATCTTGAGCGTGTAATATTGCCAGCCTGTATGGCCTCCCCACCTCACCCCCCGCTCCGCGCGCACTCGCAGTGCTTTATGAAGTCTTAGCAGTGTGAGCTCTAGAATTGTATTTCCTGGGTAAGCGGCGGTCTTAGCCACTTAACTAGCTGAGTGACCTTGGGTAAGTTCCTTAACCACTTTGACCGTTTCCCCTTGAGTAAATTGGGATTAATAAGTACTCTACTCAAAGGATTGTTGTGAAGACTAAATAATGCCTCTAAAGCACTTGGCTTATAGTAAGTGCTCAAGTGATAGCTATTAAAAGTAATATTATTCCAATCTTTAGATATTTAAACTTCTCTGGACAGCTCTTGCTCTTAAAGTCTGTACCACTCAGGTTAGCAGTTAATTGGTCTTTGACTTTCTCCTGTGTACTCTTGTACTCTAACGAATTGAGAGACCCTTGAAGAGGGAACTATGTTTCATATTTATTTTGGTTCAACCCTCCCGCGCCAGCCCCCGCCCCGTGCCCGCCTCCCTACCCCTCTCCCCCTCTCCCCCTCACCTTCCTGGCGTTTGCTTAGAGTGCTTATTGGTTTATAAAGTGAAAAGTCTATTTGATAAACATTCATTTGTAACTGTTAGGAACATGTTCCAGATTCTTGTACATGCTGTTTAACAAATAGCTATTAAGTCCCTTGTGTGTAGGGAAGGCAGGATGGGAATTTACCTAACCAAACCATTATTTTCATCTGTATTAGATTAGGATAATCTCCCCAAACTGATAAATCAGTTCACTATTTTGTTTAGTTATTTAGGGTCTGTCATCTTTATAGATTGCTCAGCTTCCTCCTTCCAGCTGTTTTTGACAGTTTTATTTCACCTTAGAATGAGTGGTATTAGGGATAGAAGGTGAAATTCTGCTTGGCTTCTTACTGGCAGTGGTTGGAGAAAAACAATGATGTAGGAGATTGAAATACCTTGTCAAAATGACATTTTGTTTTCACTTTATGTATATTTGCATGATCCATGCTCCCTGTATTGTTCCTGAAGAGCTTTTTCAAAACTGTTGTTAGGGCTTATTTGTATGTAGTTATTCCGTGCTTTGAGGAGTGTAGTTTGAAGTATAGTAAATTCAAATCAGTATAGTCAGTTTTATAATTGTATTCTGTTATATGAAGAGTGTAAAGTTGTTAGTTGTGTGGCAAAATGAAATATTTTAAGTAGGCAAATACATCACCATCCAGTACTTGGGCTTCATTTATCTGACCTCTTTCCCTTCTTTGAAAACTTTGTTGTGTACAGTCTGACTTTGGAGTGTTTGTACCTAGCATTTTCATCTTATTAGAATGAATGGTGTTGTAAATATATTACCCCAAATCCTTTCCTTTGTCTGAAAACAGAGCCTCTTAAATATAAACCAGCAACTGGTACTGTTAAAAATGAAGGTAGTGGGGGCGCCTGGGTGGCGCAGTCGGTTAAGCGTCCGACTTCAGCCAGGTCACGATCTCGCGGTCCGTGAGTTCGAGCCCCGCGTCGGGCTCTGGGCTGATGGCTCAGAGCCTGGAGCCTGTTTCTGAGTCTGTGTCTCCCTCGCTCTCTGCCCCTCCCCCGTTCATGCTCTGTCTCTCTCTGTCCCAAAAATAAATAAATGTTGAAAAAAAAAATTTAAAAAAAAAAAAAAAAATGAAGGTAGTGTGCCAACAAATTATTAGTGAATCCTTTTAGAGATTTGGCTTTTAGAATATGGCCAATATTTAAGATAATGTCTTGGGTGGGTTTTTAGTTTTTTTATGAGGCAAATTAGCAGATGAGCTTTAACTTGACTGAAAACTACCTTTTTAAGAAAAATGCATGGTGTATTTCATGAGGTGGTTCATTTCTTGTCTCTCACTTCCTACCAGTGTATTTTGGGAGTTGTAGTCAACTTCAGGAACATAGTGCTAAAGCAATACATGAGAGTATGGGGCATTTAGTAACTTGCAGAGAGGGCAGTTTCTTAATTGTGCCTCATGGAAAGCAACTGTATTAAGATGGAGAGTGTTGGCTTTGAAGAATAAGCTTTGTTAGGTAATCATGGGAAAGAAAAACTATTTTGCTTGTCTGAATGGTCCATCACACACCTAGCTAACCTATTGTTTCGAGAGATACTGATGTTTTTGATGATAAATTATAGAACTCTTAGGACTACCAAAACATAATTGTTGTCTTTCTTAGTAACACTTAGAGCTATTCTTACAAGTTTCACATCTAAATGTAAACTTTCGAATTCTGCCACACGTGAAAGATACACATTTAATCACTTTAATTTTGAAATTAGTTTCTTGACAACTTTATGTTAGCATAGGACTTGCGTGATTATGCTAACAAACTGGGATGTACTGGTAGATCCAGTGGTGAATTCTGGTTTTAGTAGAAATCATTAACACAGTGAACTCAGCATTCTTTTGTGTCACAAGCAACCTTACTGGAGGATTTATGTTCCAGGGTCTTAATCTGAAGATGTTAGCCTTATGTCCATACTTGGTCTAGTTTAGAAATATTTTTATTTGTTGAATATTATCTGTTTGTTTGAAGATCTTCATTTTTCTTTTTAAAAATTTATATATTAGAATTTTTGTTAGACATTACCTTATTAATCATTGGTAATTATAATAAACTTTTAAAATTTAATTGCCAGGTGTTGTGATTGCCATTCTTATTCTTCTGCTACTAAATGATTTTATACCTTCCAGAACTTCTCTGAGTGCATGTGGATGTTCATTAAATGTCTGACCTGAATTTTTTGGAGGGGTGTGTGTGTGTGTGGGGGGGCGGTTATGGCAAATAATCATTCTAAGAGATTTGTCTTGGTGGTTGGGTCTTTTTTTTTTCTTCAAAAGATGCTCTAAATTCAGCTGAAGTTTTATCTGAAACCCTTTCTTCGTATTTTAGTTTTCATTGTCGTTTATTTTCTCATTTTGATCTGTATTCACAAGTTAAGAATAAGTCTTGGTCCATTTTCCTGGTAAGAGAAATGCATTTTTCAAAAAAATGTTGTAGCAAACATCAGGAGATTTTTCTAGGCTATTGCTTTCTTTGTTAGAAAAATTATTCTCCAGCGCTTAAATATTAAGGTAGAGAGAGTGCTATTTAATGTACTTGTGTGCAGGAACCTTTGTTCTTTTTTAAGCATTTCCTGTTCCCTTTCCTCCTCATAAGTGAATATTTTCATTTTCATAAATGCATGATTCAAGATAAAACTGCATGCCCAGTATTCATTTTTGTGGGTTGTATTTCTATTCTGGTAATGGTAGTAGAGGTAGTACTTTGCTTCACCAAATTGAGCCTTTTTTGTTGTTTTGCTTTTAAGAATTAATTGAAGCACAGATCAACATCAGTGTGAAGCCACCTTTGAGATGTTGACCATAACATCTCAAGTAGCTCAGGCTTGTGCTCTTTCCTTTTTTATTGAAAAGCAGGATCAAGTGAGGTGGAAAGCTAAATACTCAAGTATTCACAAAATACTTGAGTCCTTGGAAGAACCTAAGACATTCAGTTTAAGTTTCTTTGACAGAAAGTAGATTCTGTCTTTGTTCTCAAGGACCTGAGACAGCATCTCCACAATAGTACCAAGTTGTTTTAAAAGTGGAAAAACTGGTGAACTCAAGTATTTGGAGGTTTTTAGGGAAATCAAATAATCATTTGGACTGAGGAAGAATATTTGATTATTATTTTTTTTTTAATGTTTATTTTTGAGAGAGACAGTGTGAGTGGGGGAGGGGCAGAGAGAGAGAGAGAGCAACAGACAGACAGCCAGACAGCATCTGAAGCAGGCTCCAGGCTCTGAAATGTCAGCACAGAGCCTGATGCGGGTAGGGCTCGAACCCAGGAACCATCAGGTCATGACCTGAGCCGAAATTGGATGTTTAACCGGCTGAGCCACCCAGGGGTCCCTAATATTTGATTATTTTTAAAGCCACATTAGAGGCACCTGGGTGGCTCAGTTGGCTACGTGTCTGGCTTCAGCTCAGGTCACGATCTCATGGTTGGTGGGTTTGAGTCCCACGTCAGGATCTGTGCTGACAGCTCAGAGCCTGGAGCCTCCTTCAGATTCTGTGTCTCCTTTCTCTTTGCCCCTTCTCACTTTGCACTCTGTCTCTCTCAAAAATAAATATTAAAAAAAATGCACATTAGGTGGGTAACTATTAGAGGTAGTTTTGTTTTTTTCTCCTTTTACAATTTAGGGAGTTCTCCCCTTACAATTTATAATATAAAAACTGATTAACAGGTGCGGTAAGACATGCAGCATTTAGAAACAGAATTGTGTCTTTCAGGATATGTACTTGATGATCTTCTATTCGTGAATTACTTAGGGAGAAGAATATGGACAAATCTTCTGATTGGGGGAACATTCTTAGCAACTGGTTTAGTTTCCTCCTACAACTAAGGAAGAACTGTTTTATACTAGGGAAATAAAAGTATCTTATGCAAATGAATTGCCTTACCCTAGTAAACCATTAGTGATTCCTTACACAATTTGGGTAAATCTTTGAGATGCCAGTTAATACTTCACGATGAGATTGTCACCTGAATCCTAATGAATATGTGGCCTTGTGACTGGCAAGATGGAATTATATTTCAATTACGGTATTTCTTAAAATTGTCTAACATTGGCTGTACCATTGGATTAAGTGGGATGAAGTGGGAACACTGACATTCCCCCCTTCCCACTGGAAGGATTATTGTGAAAGATATATGCATTAAGCTTAGTAAAACAAATGGAAAATGAAGCTACTGAAAATGTGAATAAGCAAATACATTCACCATAAGAAGGAATATTTGGGGGCGCCTGGGTGACTCAGTCGGTTAAGCATCCAACTTCGGCTCAGGTTATGATCTCAGGGCTCATGAGTTGGAGTCTGCATTGGGCTCTGTGCCAACATCTCAGAGCCTGGACCCTGCTTCAGATTCTGGGTCACCCTCTCTGTCTCTCTGCCCCTCCCCTGCTCATGCTCTGTCTCTCTCAAATATGATAAACATTAAAAAAATTAAGAAAAAAGGAATATTTGACCTTGCTTTTTAGTAGCCTGGGTACAAAGGGAAAGATGAGTTACTTGATTCCATTACATTCTTCTGTCAAAAGCCAGTTTCCTACTACTACTTTCTAAAGGGAATTGAACCTTTGGGGACAGTTAGAATCACAAGGAACTGTTTTAATACTTTATAGCAAATATTGAAGTGATCTGGTTTTTTTTACATGTTTATTTTGAGAGAGAGAGAGAGAGAGATGGGGAGAGAGAGGAAGAGAGGGAGGGGCAGAGAGAGAGAAGAGAGGGAGAGAGAATCCCAAGCAGGCTCTACACTGTTAGCACAGAGCCTGACACAGCTCAATGCAGGGCTTGATCTCATGCGCTGGGGAATGGTGACCTGAACCAAAATCAAGAGTTGAACATGCAACCGACTGAGCCACCCAGCTGCCCCAGTATTGAAGCGATCTTGATACACTTTCTTATATATTTATTCTTAACATAAAAGCTACATGGTAGACATTTTTAGGTTACATTTCTCATGCTTGTCTGAAGCAGATATTTCTGTGTTGCGTATTGGAAGGAAGATTGATTTTGCTTTATATTTCAGATAAGCTTGTGGTAGGTTTAACATTTTGAGAAATTAAAAGCTTAACCACTGTTCTCAACACATTGGAAGGCCTGTTTAGTTTTCCAGGGAAGTAGTTGAAAGTACTTGCGGTAAAACTTAAATTAGTTTATTTTACCATTTATAATGTGCTCTCTGCAAATTTTTCTTTGTTTTCATTTTTTTAAAATAGGAGTTGGTTAAAAACTAATAACTAAATGAGATTTTCAAACTATGCAGATTTCATCTCATAATTATCCTCCATTGGCAAGGCCTTTTTATTCTTTGATTTTGAAGATGGTTTTGTGACCTACAACTGAATTGTTGTTAGGAAAAGTTTATTGACTTTAAACTACTTTACTCTGCTCATCATGATGATGGAGTATTGAAATAATAAAAAGACACAGAATGGTGAGCTGCACCAGCATAGATAATCTGCAAAGTAGATGATCACCCACTCTGTGGGTGATTGTGATGTGACATATTTCACTTTAGGTGTGATATAGAGGCATATTTTCTAAGTCTTAAAAATTATTTGTTTTATTGATTATGGCAAAAGTATTGCTGGACCTAAAAGTAAAAAACATGTGCATTCATGGGTTTTCTTTTTTGTTAGAGCCTTGTGCAACTTGTAGCAAGATTTCTTTTTCTAAATTGTGCAATTAAAAAAATATTGAAAAGTGCATAAAACTTAAATGTAGAGCTTAAAGAATCAGTGTAAGATGCACACCCATGTAACTCTCACCTAGGTCAAGACAACATAACTGCCCTTCCAGATTGCACACTTTTTACCTTTCCATGGTAACCATTTTCCTGACATTTATGATTTTCTCTTCCTTGTCTTTAGTTTTTTTTTTTTTAATGTTTGTTTATTTTTGAGAGAGAGAGAGAGAGTACAAGTGGGAGAGGGTCAGGGAGAGAGGGAGACACAGAATTCGAAGCAGGCTCCAGGCTCTTGAGTTGTCAGCACAGAATGTGAGACTTGAACTCCTGAACCACGAGATCTTGACCTGAGCCAAAGTCGGACGCTTAACTGACTGAGCCACCCAGGCGCCCCTTATTTACAGTTTTACTACCCAGTGAGCTTAAGTTTGTTCTTGAAAAATTTTTAAAGTTTATTAAGTTTTGAAAGAGAGAGTGAGAGAGAGCGCGCACACAGTCAGGGGAGGGGCAGAGAGGAGAGACACAATCCCAAGCAGGCTCCACACACGCCATCAGCACAGAGCCCAGTGCAGGGCTGGAACTCATGAACTGTGAGATCATGACCTGAGGTGAGATCAAGAGTTGGTGAGATCAAGAATGGCAACTGAGCCATTCAGGTGCCCCTGTGCCTTGAATTACTTATAAATGGAATCATAGAGGGTGTGTTTTCTTGTATCTGGCTGCTTTTGCTCAACCTTATGCCTTTAGTATGCATTCATGTTTTTGTATTTGTTATTCTTTGATTTTCATAGTTACAAGATTGCATAACTCTACCACAGTTTCTCTTGTGCACTGATAAACAGTTTTGCTGTTTTGAATTTTCAGCTATTACCAACAGTGCCAATGGAAACATTGTTATATAGGTATCTTGGTGTACACAAGCATGTATTTTTGTGGGATGTATACTGAAGTGTAGAATCACTGGGTTCTAGATTGTGACAAACTGCAGCTCTGCTATAAACTGTGAATCTGTTTCAAAATATACTCCCAACAGCAGGTGTATGAGAGTTCACATTGTTTCACATCCTGGCTAACGTTTAATATTGTCAGACTTAAAATTTTTTGTCAATATGATATGTATGTGTATGTAGTTTATTGGTGCTTGTATTTTCATGGGCATCTTTTTATATATTATTGGCCATTTGGATTTTTGATTTCTTGTGAAAGGCCTCTCTATATTCCGCCCCCCCCCCCCATTTTTCTATTGGGTTGTTTGCATTTCTTTCATTGATTTGTAAGAGTTTATATAGTATGTATTTGTGCCCTTTGTGGGTTATACTGTATGTGTGGCAGATATCTTTTGTTACTCTGGCTTGTATTTCCATTCTTAGAATGGTACTTTTTGATGAACAGAAGTTACTCATTTTAATGTCAAATTTATTGATCATTTGCTTTATGATTAAGTAGTTTTTTGTGTTTAAGCACTCTTTCCTCATTCCAAGGCAAATGAACTTATCGTATGATTTTCTGGAAACCTACTATTTTGCTTTTCATTTTTAAAAGTTTTTTATTTAGTTTTGAGAGAGAGAGCAGGGGAGGGGAAGAGAGAGAGGGAGACACAGAATCTAAAGCAGGCTCCAAGCTTTGAGCTGTCACAGCCTGACGAGGGGCTTGAACCCAAGAACTGTGAGATCATAACCTGAGCTGAAGTCAGATGCTTCACTGACTGAGCCACCCAGGTGCCCCTTTTGCTTTTCATTTTTAAGCCTTACCTAACTGGAGTTGATTTTTATGTGTGCTGTAAAGTAAGGTTTGCATTATATTGTTGTGGATGATATGTATGAAGAAAATCCAGCCTCACACAGATAAGTAGTTGGCAGAAGGAGGAGAATTTTAATAGTCTTTTCAGGTAATTGTAAATATTCTTCTTTGATATCATGTCAAAATTTGTCAAGTGGTAGTTTCTTTTTTAAAAAAATTTTTTTTTCAACGTTTATTTATTTTTGGGACAGAGAGAGACAGAGCATGAACGGGGGAGGGGCAGAGAGAGAGGGAGACACAGAATCAGAAACAGGCTCCAGGCTCCGAGCCATCAGCCCAGAGCCTGACGCGGGGCTCGAACTCACGGACCGCGAGATCGTGACCTGGCTGAAGTCGGACGCTTAACCGACTGCGCCACCCAGGCGCCCCACAAGTGGTAGTTTCTTAATGATTTGTTGTAATGCCAAATCCAAAACTGCATCAGTGAACTTTTTGTACTTTGTTAAATTAAAGTGCATTTGTCTCTCTTTTACTTGGAATCTTTTACCCATGCATTATTTTGCAACATCATGCATTGATCAATTGGAAAATACCGGTTCACTGAATGATGCAGCTCTTCCAAATACTAACACAATACATTGTATTAAATAAGAAAACATGTTCTTTAGTATCATCACTGAAATAATCAGGAAAGATTTATGAATTGGGAACTAGTCAAGTCTGTGGTGGCAGCTCTAAGTTTTCAGAATTCAAATTTTTATTTGAAACCTTACATTTTATCATTGGCAACAACAAATTCTCTCAGTTGTTTTCCTTGAAGTGACTGGCTCAGTTGGTTTATTTTTGAGAAAATGCCTGCCAAAGACCCAAGTCTGAATAACCATGGTTTGAGTTGTTCTTTCAAGTAAAGATGGCGTTCTATGAGAAATCAGCTCACAATTTAAATAATTGCTTAAGTGATTTTCCTGGAGGCAACCGTAGTATTTTGGTGTGTGTCAGAAATGCTCTGTGTGTACTTTCCATTTTTCACATAGAATATTAAAATACATGTTCTTAAAAAAAGACTTGCTCTTAGGCTCAGGATTTCATTAATATGTTTTACTGCTTCATCAAGCACATTTTTTTATTGTAGATAAAAACACATAACAAGAATAGCCTTAACACGTTTTTAAGTAACAGTACCGTATTGTTAAGGATAAGCACAATGTTGTACAACATATCTCTGGATCTTTTTCGTCTTGTGTAACTGAAGTTTTATACCCATTGAATAGCAACTCCCCATTTGTCTTTCCCTGTAGTCCCTGGCAAACACTGAAATTATATTTTTTGCTTCTGTGAGTTTGATTCCCTTAGATACATGTCATATAAGTGGAATTGTGCAATATTTATGCTTCTGTGACTGACTTATTTCACTTTGCATACTGCCCTCAAGGCTCATGTATGTTGCAATATATGACAGGAATTCCTTCTTACAGCTGAATAATATTTATTTGTATGTATATGCCACATTTTCTTTATATGTTCATCTGTTGATGTACATGTAGGTTATTTCTACTTTTTGGCTATTGTGAATAATGCTGCAGTGAACATGGGAGTGCAATACCTCTTTTTTTATTTTTTTTTTTATTTTTTTTTTTAAGTAGGCTCCACGCTCAACTTGGGGCTTGAACTCAGGACTCTAAGATCAAGAGTTGCACACTCTACCCCATGAGCCAGCCAGGTGCCCCTCAGAAATACCTTTTTGAAATCCTGATTTCAGTTCTTGTGAATAAATACCCAGAAGTGGGATGGCTGGATTATAATTCTATTTTTAATTTTTTGAGGAACTTCCATATTATTTCTCATAGTGGCTGTACCATTTTACATTCCCAGCAACAATGCACAAGGGTTCTAGTTTTTCTACATCCTCCCTAATACTTATTTTATTTTTTACATTTATTTATTTTTGAGAAACAGTGAGACAAAGCGTGAGCGGGAGAGGGGCAGAGAGAGAAGGAGACACAGAATCCGAAGCAGGCTCCAGGCTCTGAGCAAGCGGTCAGCACGGAGCCTGATGTGGGTCTCGAACCCGTGAACTGTGAGATCATGACCTGAGCCGAAGTCGGACGCTCAACCTACTGAACCACCCAGGCACCTTATGTTTTATTATTTTTAAGAATTAATTTTTTTGCAGCAATTTTAGATTTACAGAAAAAATGAGAGGAAGGTACAGAAATTTCGCATTTACCCCTTGTCCCCACGTGCATAGCTATCTGCCTTATTTTCAACATTCTCCACCGGAGTGGTACCTTTGTTACAATTGATGCATCTATATCAACACATCACAATCACCCAAAGTTCATAGTTTACCTTTGGCTTCACTCTTGGTGTTGTACATTGTAAGGGTTTGTATAAATGTATAATGACATGTGTCCTCCATTAGGGTATCAGGGTATTTCTACTTTCCTAAATATCCTTTGTGTCTGCCTGTTCATCTCTGGCTGTCTGCAACCCCTGGCAGCCACTCATCTTTTTGTTTGGTTCTTTTTAAATATTTTGTATCCTTTTGTTGAAGATCTCATTTTATTCATGCATCATTTTCCTGAACTCATTGAGCATCTTTATGATAGTTATTTTAAATTCTTCATCAGGTAACTCATACACCTCTAATTCTTCAGGGTCAGTTTTTGGAGACTTGTTCCTTTTATTGGGCCATTTTCCCTGTTTCTTTACATCCTTTTAGTTTTGTGCTTGTATGACTGTATTTGAAAAAACACTCTTTTCTTCCAGTGTTTATGGATTGGCATAGTACAGGGAAAGGCCTTAACCAATCATCCTGGCTATTGGATCATCTGGGGGCTTCTCAAACCTTCTCTGTGGATATGTCTTTTGGACTTATGTGTATAGATTCCATATTAAAGGTATTTTCCAGTTTTTTCCAGAAGCTTGTACTCATTTGCTTGGACTCCTTTGGTGTCCATCTGTTGTCCTGTGCAGTGGCAGCATACCATCCAGCTCTTTTTTGTTTTTAGTGGCCCCCCAGGCGGCTAGAGTATGTTGGGTACTGTCAGTGCCCTAGGTCAGGCTAAACAGAAGTCCTTCAGGCAGTCCACCCAAAAGCTGGAACGTTGGGCACATGCTCCAGTCTTCTCTTTGTCCCCTGAGGGAGAGGTTGCTGAGCTGTTTTGGTTTCTGTTTGCTGTACTGTGGATTCTCTGGATCTGCAGCTCACCACCCAGCTGTTTTTTGTTGTCAGCAGGTCTCGGGCACCTAGAGTACGCCAGGTCCTTCTGTGCTTCTGGTGTTACGGAAAGAAACTAGTCTCTCTGGCAGCAGCCCCCACCCCAAGTCAGAATGTTAGATGTAAAGTCCAGTCTTCTCTTTCCCTCCCCAGGGAGAATTCGGGAGCTGGGAGTTTTTTTTTCCAGTTGTGTGGTGCTGTGCCAGGAGGAGGGACAATGGTGAAAGGGTGACATGAATTTTATTGCTGGCTTTGATGCAGTTGTTTTAGTGCTCACCTGGAGCCTCTTAAGTGGTTTCTGAATTTCTCATAAAGGGACTTGGCATGTATATTGTTGTTGAGTTGGTGTTTCTATAATTTTTATCCTCTCTGGGAGGAAGGAAGGCCTGGGGCTTCCTGTTCTGCCATCTTGCTGATGCCACTCCAATTAAGTACCTTTTTAAGTGAAATGAAACCAGCTCTTGTTTTGTGAATGGTCATGAAAAATAAAATGAAACAGTTTAGTGACATCTTACATGGGACTGGCTTTATGCTTTCCTTTGATCTCTTGATCACGAAGAATCAGTGAGGCAATTTGATGCAAGTGCCTTTGATACGTGCTAAGGTGCCAGCAGTCTTTCCTTCCTTTTATTTTGAACCGTTAGTGCAAATGTTAATACCGCAAAGAGGGGAAATGATGTCTTAGTATTATTATGAATATGGTTTTGACCTTGCAGAACTCTAGTAAGTGTCTTGGGGATTAGGGATTCGTGAACCACACTGTGAGAGCTGCTGTGTTACCAAATTATAACTGTTCCCTTCTATCCCTATTTTTGAATCTTTTTAAAAAACTAGTGTGGGGCACCTGGGTGGCTCTGTTGTTTTATTGTCCGATTCTTGATTTCAGCTCAGGTTGTGATCTCACCATTTGTGGGATTAAGCCCTGTGTCGTCAGGCTCCTCCTTGTTCACAACTTGGAGCCTGCTTGGGATTCTCTCTCTCTCCCCTCTCTTTCTCCCCCCCCCCCCCCCCGCCATGAATAAATACAGTTTAAAAAAACCTAGTGAATGAATGTTGAATTTTGCCAAGTGTCTTTTATGCATCTGTTAACTCATGATTTTTAAAAGTCAGTTTGATGTGGTGAATTAATTTGAACCAACTTTGTGCATTTGGGATAAACTCACATTACTTTTGAGGGATTTCAATATTATTTTTCCATTTACCTAGATATTTAATACTGCACATGTTTAAATATCACAGGACCCTATTATTAACTATCAGTTAATATTCATTTAGAATTACCCATGTACCTGCCACTTTTTCCTCATTTCTTGTTGTAACTCTAAAGTTCTCTCTAATAATTTTATCCTGCCTAAGAAATGTCCTTAAGTATTTATTTTAGTGTGTGAACTCAGTTATTGTTTGTCTGAACTTCAGTCATTATTTTGTCTTTTCTTGGAACTATGTTTTTTGAGTATAGAATTTTTAGGTGGGCAGGTACTTTGTTTCAGCACTTTGGATGTATCTTTCCACGCTCTCGTTGAGAAGTCCTGAAGATAGTACCACCCCCCCCCCCCCCCCAGTTCTTAAATGATTTTGTCTTTGATTTTCTCTAGCTTTACTATGGTATGCCCAGTTGTGGATTTCACTTAGGTTCTAGAAAACTGAATTCTTGGCTATTATTTCTTCAAATACTGCTTTTGCCCTTGTTCTCTCTTTCTGGAATTCCAATTAAGCTTATCCCTTTTCACTGTATTCTATGTATCTATCCTTCTTTGCAACATTTAAATGAATCTAATGAACAGGTTTTTAAAATACAAGTATTTTTTCAATTTTCAGGTTTTTTTGTTTTTAAACTTTATTATTGGAAACAACAAATCTCAAACAGATGAGAAAGTAGAATACCAATGAAATCATCAATCAGATTCAGTAGTTCTCAACTGCTGGCTGGTCTTGTTTCATCTAAAACCCCACCTGTTTTCCCATTCTACTGAAGTAAATACCGTTACATCTGTGAATATTTCAGCATTATCTTTTAAAGATAACTTTTTATAGAATTTATAAGATCTTTATAAAATATTCCAATTGACTCAGAAATGTTAATTTAAAAAAATACTTGTTTGAGATAGGGTCCAAACATTGTGATTGATACATCTCTTAAGCCTTTTTTTTTACCTTGAGGATTCCCTAGCATCTTTAATTTTTCCTTGCAGTGTATTTATTGAAGGGACTGGGGCATTGTCTGTAGAGTTTTCCACAGTCTGAATTTAGGTTCATGGCTTTTTTTTTTTTTTTTTTTAAAGACAACTTCATAGGTGGCTTGGTGTATTCTTTCAAAATCAGGATCAGGATACACATAATGTTTGATTGTCTCTTGTGATGTAAACAGTTCTTGATAGATGCTGACTTAGATCCTTCAATTTATTAGGAATCTTAAAATGGTTATGTTCTTCTGTCATTCCTTCTTTATTAGCTGAAATACTTCAGTACAGAGATATTTCTTATCAACTACAGGTTCATATGTGAAAAACAGAGTAAGTGCTTGATTTTTATTCTTTTATTTACCACTTTTCAAAAATAATGAATTGATTCACTAGCATCCTCCAGTTCTGACCAATTAGGGTTTTTAGGTTTGTTTTATTCTCATTATAAACTAATGGATCTAAACATATCTTATACGTTTCCAAATATTTTTAGTTGATATAATATACTCTATAAGGATCATCTATATTAGGATTGGAAATTAATACATATTATTTCTGTTTTATTCTAGTTTGCATTTATGCCGGATCCTCAGTGAAAATAAAAGCCATGATAGTTCAACTTACAGAGGTAAGACTTTTAAAAGTATCATAGCTATTATTTTTGGTCTGGTCAACATTAATAGATGTCCTGTTTTCTGTTAAATTGTTATGAATTAAAAACAAAAGGTTTGAGATATAGTTCATATTATATAAAACTTTTATGTGAATATATTACAGTTAGGATTAAAACTATAGTTATGGTAAGACTATATATCTCTGTATGGATGTTATTTGATCTGCATAATCGTCATATGTTGGCTTTTATAATTGCGACATGATTAGCTAAATATCAGCAGTTGGTAGCTGTATTAAAAATTACAGAGGCTAGTTATCAGTCATAAACAGAAGAGAAAAGCTAGCCTGGAAAAACTATTCTGATCTTGTTTGCACTAGGAAATTTCCAGAAACTGAGGTTGTGTTTTTACTAAAGCTGGTTATGTTTAGGTGGTATCTAGGGATCTTATTAAAGACAGTTGTCATGGAAAACATTAAAAGCAAAGGAGTTGTTTACTGCATATCACAAGTATGATTTATTAAGTAAAATTAAACAGGATGTAAATTTTAAAGGATTTTACAATTTATTTTAACATTTATTAATTTAAAATCAGGCATTAGATTTAGAAAAGGAGAGGCAAAAACAAAAGCAGTTATGTCTAGTAAGTTTAAAGCATTTTCATATGTAGCTTTCACTGAGGGTAGAACCTGTAACATTTTTTCAATCTGGAAAAAATAATTTATAACCAATAATTTATTTTAAGTAAAGAATGAATAAAATTAATTACAGTTATATAAATTATGTCTGTGAAAAGACAAAAGCCATGTTTATAGATTTATTTTTGTTTTATCAAAAATTAAATATTATCTTAATATGAGAGTGTATATTTTTTAAAGAATGCTTGTATTTTGCTAGTGGAAAGCATTTTTTTAAACAAATGAATTAGCCATTGCTTTTCCTGTCATTTGGGTAAGACCTATTTTAACACTTAACATTCCTAGCCCACATCCCCACTTATTTTCCAATTTATCCTGCTTATAAAGTTGCATGATCATTTATAAAGATTTCTGAGGTTGCTATAATGCCTTTTCTTTTGAACAAATTAGTTGACTGCCAGAAATGTAAGAAAGTAAAAAAAAAAAAAAATTCCTTTCTAAAAGCACTTGGGTACTTAACTTTTTTTCTTCCTTATGTTTTTTTTAGGTTTGTTTATTTATTTTGAGAGAGACAGAGAGAGAGAGAGAGAGAGAACGAACAAGCGGGTGAGGGGCAGAGAGAAGGAGAGACAGAATCCCAAAGCAGGTTTCACGCCCTCAGCACAGAGCCCAGTGTGGGGCTTGAACTCATGAACTGTGAGATCATGACCCGAGCCAAGATCAAGAGTCAGATGCCTAACCGACTGAGCCACCCAGGCTTCCCTATGTTTAAAACAAGTTTATAACTTCTCAGTTAACGTCTGTCTTGTTTATGATTAAAATCTTATGTGGGTAGAATAAGAGAAAGAATTCTCAGAAAAACTATAAATAGTGTAACACAGAATGATTACTCTTCAGTTTTAAATGGGACTGTATGGATCTTTAATAAATATCAGATTATTGTTAATTTGTACCGTTGTTCTGATTCACATATGAAACCAAAAACAGTTATGAGTGTGGCCTCATTGGCTGAATTGCCAGTGCTCTCTTTCACCTGCCCTTGCATGCTTCCTCAATATGTACATTCTTTGGCCAGTCTCTGCCACCAATCAGGCTTTGGTCTAAAGGCCTCAGTTGGTAGTCTATGCAGGAAACTAACTGAATGTTACTTCTTCAGAATTTCATTTAATCTGTCAGGGGGATTGCGTTTGGGTGGTGTTCCCTCAGCCCTTTCCCTTTCTGCCCTTCCTTTGAATTTAAGGGAGGCAGTTTCCCTTGCACAGACTACTTCTCCTTTTTGTAAGTCCCTTCCCCCTAGTATAATGATATTGTAATGATGGCTGATAAACATGAATCGTCCTGACAGAACCAAGAACTAGCGTCTTCAATGTTCTAAATCCCACAGAGAATATCTAAGAATCTCTAGACGTCCCCTTTACTTTTGGCTATCCTTAAAACTAATTTTCTGAGGGGTACCTGGCTGGCTCAGTCGGAAGAGCATGTGGTTCTTGATCGCCAGGTCGTGAATTCGAGCCCCACGTTGGGCGCAGAGAATACTAAAGAAATAAGTAAATAAACTTAAAAAAAAAAACAACCCTGCTTTTTCTGAAATGTTGGCGTTAGGATAAAATCTTTATTTTTGTGTATAATAATGTTTGTTAGGTTTTCCTCCACATTGTAAATGTAATGGTTTTCAACGTTAGTATAGAATTTACAGGATTTTGTGGGGTTAGCCTTGGTAATCTTACACTACCGCTTCTTGTTTCTCTGGCTAAAATACGATAGACTTTCCTAACCACTTCAATGGGTATTTAAAAACATGTGAATTGAGGACTGTCTTCGCTATTTTGTGGATGACATTGTGATTGTTTTATGTTACTTGATGTCAGCAAAATGACCTGGGCTATATGTTCTCTAATCTCCTTCTCTGAATAAGATTAGTATTCCCTCAGCCCCTAATGAACCCATATTCTTCTGGGAATTTAGTTTATGATGCTCAACTTGTCCTTCTAAGAGTGACTGCTTTTTTGTTTTTTAAGTTATCTGAATAACTTTTTATTTTGAATTTTTTAAAATATTTTTTTATTAAAAATTTTTTTTCTTAACATTTATTTATTTTTGAGAGACTGAGAGAGAGCGTAAGCAGGGGAGGGGCAGAGGGAGAGGGAGACAGAATCCCAAGCCAGGCTTCAGGCTCCAAGCTGTCAGCACAGAGCCCTATGAGGGGCTTGAACCCATGAACTGTGAGATCATGACCTGAGCCTAGGTCGGACACTTAACCGACTGAGCCACTCAGATTTTATTTTTAAGTAATCTCTACACCCATCGTGGGGCATGAACTCACAACCCCAAGATCAAGAGTTGCATGCTTTACCAGCTGAGCCAACTGGGTGCCCCTGCCTGTACCTTTTTTTTTTAAAGACTTTATTATTTATTTTATTATTACTAAATTTTTTAATGTTTATTATTTTGGAGAGAGAGTGCACGTGCACACGAGCAGGGGAGGGGCAGAGAGACCAGGAGATACAGAATCCAAAGCAGGCTCCAGGGTCCGAGCAGTCAGCACAGAGCCTGGCGTGGGGCTCGAACTCCGAACTGAGATCATAACCTGAGCCGAAGTCGGATGCTTAAGTTACTGAGCCACCCAGGCTCCCAAGATTTTATTTTTAAGTAATCTCTATACCCAACATGTATACCCAAGTGCCTCTGGATAACTTTAAATGAATATTATTTGTTACAAAAGCATTTTATTGGAAATTGAAAGCATGAAATTGACCTCATATTTCTACCATACTAACAAATAGAAATTTTTTTCCTTTGCATTTTGGCTTGTGTATAGTTTATCATAAGTATAATGAAGGCATATTTATGAAAAAGGTGCTCGACCATGTTTAATAATGAATTCTTCATAAGGAATTGGGATACTCTGGCTATATTTCTTTAGCAAATAATGGACAAATTGATTTCATTGTAAAATAATTATAAATTAATAAAATTGCAAATAAATAAAGTTGTTTAAAGGGGTATCGATATAAGTTTTGATTTCTATACTCTTCCTTTTTTGTGACTAGGAAAAACCAAGGGAGAAGATTTTTAAATATTTGATGGTTTACTTGCTATTTTGCCCTGAAAGATTTTTTTTTTTTAATTTTTTTTTTTTCAACGTTTATTTATTTTTGGGACAGAGAGAGACAGAGCATGAACGGGGGAGGGGCAGAGAGAGAGGGAGACACAGAATCGGAAACAGGTTCCATGCTCTGAGCCATCAGCCCAGAGCCCGACGCGGGGCTCGAACTCACAGACCGCGAGATCGTGACCTGGCTGATGTCGGACGCTTAACCGACTGCGCCACCCAGGCGCCCCGCCCTGAAAGATTTTTGATTCCCTTCAAAAGGGGATTATAAATTGACTTTACTTTACAACGGTTTTTTAGAGCTTCTTGTTTTTCTACTTTTTTCAATTTTTGTAGTTGACACATAATGTTACATTAATTTCAGGTGTACAACATAGTCATTCAACAACTCTGACTCTATACATTATGCTCTTCTCACCACAAGCATAGTTACCATTTGTCACCATACAATTGTTTTTCTACTTTTTAAAAAAGTTTGTTTATTTTGAGAGAGAGTGTGCGCGTGCACATGCAGGAGGGGCGGGGGGAGGGCGGAGAGGGAGAGAATCCTGAGCATTCTCCACACTGTCAGCATGGAGCCTGATGCAGGGCTCGAACCCACAGACCAGGAGATCATGACCTGAGGTGAAACCAAAAGTCAGATGCTTAACCGACTGAGCCATCCAGATGCCCCTGTTTTTCTACTTTGAATGGGAGAAAGGAGGTAAAGTTTTCAGTGTATAGGACTAAAGAAAAATATGGTTAGAAAGAGGTATTCACCTGACCACTAACTCCCCCTGACCCCCAAATTCCTCCTCCAGGAAAGGAGGCTATGGTAATAGCAAATGAGACTACTTGTGGTTGACAGTTCTCGTTAGACTGCCATTTTATGTATGTGCATATGTAATTATTTAAGTTTGAATTCTGATGAAAATAGAGGAGAAAAGATCTAGATTTGGGTAGAAATTTCTCTGACAGTAGGATATGGATAGAACTTAATTTTATATTAACTATTATTCTTTACCTGTTGCTCTGAGATTGAATTGCCTATAATCTGAATATATTTAGAAAAATCTGTGAAATTTGCTGGTGAAATAAATGGTTAATTTAGTTTATATCCACTTGCTGGAGTTCAATGCTGTCCTTAAAAATAATTTTGGAGACTTTGGTAGCATGAGAAAATACTTTAAAAAGTGTTTATGGGGGAATCAGAATACCACATGATGTGCACTGTGGATGCAAATATGTAAAATATGTAGACATGTAGAAAAAGATGGGAAGGAAATGTTTAAAGCAGTAGTTAGTGGAGTCCAGGTTAACTTTTTTCTACTTTTAGTATTGTGTTTTTGTGAAAGTAAAAGGAAAAAAACATGCTAGAGAAAAGCATCAAAAGTGTATTTTCTCATCATTATTGATACTTATAATTCTGAGAAGTAGGAAATATAGAAGTCTTCCCTCAGAGGGTCTTTTATGTTCGAGAGATTGTGTTCTCACATTCCTTCTTTTATGTTCAACAGATTTCCAGCAAGCTCTTTATGAGTTATCATACCATGTCATTAAAGGAAATCTAAAGCATGAACAGGCATCTAATGTTCTTAATGACATTAGTGTAAGTATATATACATATGTTTTCTATTTTAATAATTATTACATATTTGTTTAAAAAAAAAATTTTTTTTAATGTTTATTCTTGGGAGACAGAGCACGAGTGGGGGAAGGGCAGAACAAGAGAGGGACACAGAATCTAAAGCAGGCTCCAGGCTCTGAGCTGTCAGCATAGAGCCCGACGTGGGGCTGGAACTCACGGACTGTGAGATGATGACCTGAGCCAAAGTTGGACACTTAACTGACTGAGCCACCCAGGCGCCCCACGTATTTTGCTTTTGATACAAAGATCTCTAAAGTGTAAAACTTGCGTTTCATTTCATTCAAAATTACAGTAATGTTTTAAGGCAGTATTGGTAAGCCGTTGTTGCTAGGCGGAACTAAAGATATTTTAATCTTTTTGTCTCGTTGTGAGTACAGCAGAAAATGTTAGGTTAGCTGGGAGGGCAAAAAAAAAAAAAATCCTGCATTATAATGAAATCAAGGTATACCTAATTAAAAATGCTACTATAAAAATAATTTGGCTAGAATATTTTTCTCCCAATATAGCATAGCAAAGCATTTTCTTTTGTTTGTGGTTATGTTTAGATATTAAATATATTTTTAAAATTTGAGGATTAAAATTATTTTTAGAGACAGATCGAATGTGGGGAGGGGTGGGAGGGGGAGGGAGAAGAGAGTGAGAGAGAGAGAGGGAGGAATATCTTAAGCAGGCTTCATGCCCAGCTTGGAGCTGATGAGGGGCTTGATCTCACGACTGGAAGATTGTGACCTGAGCTGAAATCAAGAGTCGGTTACTGAGCCACCCGGGCACCCCTAAATTATTTTACATTGAGGTTGCATAGTTCTTTTTTTTTTCTTAATGTTTATTAATTTTTTTGAGATAGAGACAGAGTATGAATGGGGGAGGGTCAGAGAGAGAGGGAGACACAGAATCTGAAACATGCTCCAGGCCTGAGCTGGTGGCACAGAGCCCGATGCGGGGCTTGAACTCACAGACCGAGAGATCATGACCTGAGCCGGAGTCGGACGCTCAACCGACTGAGCCACCCAGGTGCCCCTACATAGTTCTAACTAATGCTCACTTGATGCCAGTTTTCACGTGTTTGCTGTGTTAGAAAATATGAATAACTAGATTTTTTTTCTAACCTTTTTAGCGTGATTATTATTTCACTCTTTCATTTATTAGAGAATTTAAGTTAGATTCAGACCAGATACTTTTCATGGGTGTTTGGTATTTGAATTGTATGATGAGCTTTCAAATTGTTAAGGGTGTTAATTATTGTAAACCAGTAGTTAAGTTTCTTCACTTAAGTGCAGTGTATTATTCTGTTATTATTAGGCTTGGTTTTAACCTTGTATAAATAAATTACTTACCCAGTTGAGAAGAGCTTTCATAATAAGTTCCAATGAGGTAAGACCTGGAGCTCCTTGATACCAGTATGAATTTCCCCTGTGTTGTTTTAAGCTTCTGTAGCCTTTTGCTGTTAGGATAGGTAATCTCCTTTGTATGCTTTTTGTGCTTTTCAAGGATAGTCTCAAGGAACTTCTATGTTTAGCTGTGGGATTTTTTCCACCTACATACAGTAGAGGCCCAGTATGAGTTTCTCTTTTATCCCTAAACTGTATCTATTTGACTACAGCAGTATTAATTCCTATTGGAGTAGTCTGTATCTTCAACAACTAATATTCCATGTTGAACACTCTGGTCTGGCTCCCTCATTTCTGGTCTTTAAGTAGCCTGAGTACTTGCATTCAAGTAGACTTAGTGAAAGTTCATAGCCCTTAAACTTTTGAGACTGAAGTCTGGTATGCAATTAAGGTTATTTACTTCTGTAAATTGGCCACTGGAATAGAGTTTAGTGTATTTATGGATTTGATTCTAATACTTTTTCCCATTTTTTGAAAATGAATAGTTCAAATGGATTAAAAAAAGTTTTTTTGATGTTTATTTATTTTTGGTAGAGGGAGAGAGAGAGAGACAGAAACAGAGCGTCAGCATGGGTGGGGCAGAGAGAGAAGGAGACACAGAATCCGAAGCAGGCTCCAGGCTCTGAGCTGTCAGCACAGAGCCCGACACAGGGCTCAAACTCACAAATCGTGAGATCATGACCTGAGCCAAAGTCGGATGCCCAACCCACTGAGCCACCCAGGTGCCCTGAAATAGATTTAATATGTATTTTGTTCTTACTTAGCTTCCCCTTTCCTTTGAGTCCTTCTATATACTTTTGCAGCTGGATCTTTGCCATGGCTTTCTCATAGTCTTGTATCTCACTGCCCCATATCTTCTTAGCCATGGAGGCATATCTTGCGTGCCTCTTACAGCTGCCAGTTTTTTCGTTAGAATCATATTTTTTTCCTTTGGTATCTGAAAAAGGCTAGTTTAAGGGTTGCTGTAGTGCTAGCAAACTAATTGCAATGATTGAACTATGATCCTTACTAAAGTCAGGAGACAAATCTAGAATAAATGTTGAAATTTTCATCCAGAAATGAGGGGAGAATTTTGGGTTTTTTCAAAGGCTACAAACATCAGTGCATAAAGAAAATAAAGATAGATTTTTGGTATTATTTTCATCTTCAGAAAATCTTGAGTTCTGGAACGACAGCTTGTAATTGTTTTTGTATTTTTTAGATTTCTGTTCTGATACTACTAGGACTTTCACTTAGATCAGTGTTAATTCAGGCATGAGCACAACGTTTAAAGTTGTAGATGAAAAATGTACCATTTTTAACAGTCTTGTTTTAGGTAGGTATAAGGTACTCCAAATTCCAGTGGTTTCTAACATGAATTTCTTTGGAAAAATGTCACTCATTTGTGCTCTTTAATATTTCCTGAAGTGCTTGCTTAGGTTTCTGTTTTTTATGAAGTTATTACACTGTAGACATTTAAACATTTTTTTTCCAAGTGTTGTCTCCCTCTTTCTGTTTTCTCTGTATTATGAAACTTGAAGAATTTCATTATTTGTCACCAGAGTGGTGTTGGGGTTTTGTTAGGTTTTAAGTTTTACTGAAGAGTGTTGTTCTGAAGCCATACTTGCTGGTATGCTATTCATGTATTTACTGTGAATAATTATATTTTTATAATTAGGAATTTCGTGAGGATATGCCCTCCATTCTTGCTGATGTATTCTGCATATTAGGTAGGTATTAAGCCTTTATTTCACCTGTAAAAGTGCTGTTTGGTAAATTAATATACTGTGTTAAATAAAATGCTTTCTTTCAAACAAATGTTTCTACAAATCTAGATTGTATTATTTTACTTTTATAGAGAATGTGGTGTTGTAAGTCAAATGTGAGTATAATCACTGTTTATAAACTAACTTTAGATGGTTTTAGTTTATAATTCAAATAGTTGGGAGTTTTTTGGAATGTATGTTTATATAAAATTGAGCTAAATTAAGTCATTTCAAGTAAAAAAAAAGTTTTCTGAAGTTCATTTAGTCTGAATTATTCATATTTTAGTAACCACAGGATTAATCTTCTTCACTTCAGGTTATCAATGAATGTGAGAATCCCAAACTTAGGACACTCAAGAGATATTTACTTTGCTATTATATATACTCTTTTGATTCTTCTTAATTTTAGAAAGAGCAAGAAGAGCCAAAGTAATTAAAAGTACTTTTGTTTTGAGGATGAGAAACCAGCTTTGGAAATAGCAATTTCTCTCTCCAGAATAAATAAGAATTTATGCAAGATGGAAAAGAAATATTTCTTTGACTTAGAACAAAAGGTAGTGTCTCTCCATGGGAAGCATGGATTTAAAAAATAATATATATTATAAGTTTATTTCTCTAATTTTAGATTTGAATTAAAATAACTTTGAGTACAGTTTTCTCCATCAGTATTATGCTTTCTAGAACTTTGATCTAATAGAAACCTTTAGCAGACATGATAGTATTCACTTTAAAATAAGATATCCTCTGAGAGTTTGTCAAGCTGGAGTGAATTAATTTAGCTCATTAATCTTAATTCCTAGAATAGATAGGTTACTTAAATGTCTTACTGAGAATCTGGGAATTTGATCTCAACAAATCTAAATGCCTGGTGCTTGATCCTTCAGGATATTTAAGATTTCATAACAGCAGTAATGTCAGGAACAGGTCAAAATGTATGTGGACTGTGAGTGATAAATGAAAAGAGCAAACCACTGATAGGGTGACCATATGTCCCACTTTGTCTTGTTTTCCATGGCATAATTAATAGTGCCTTATTTCAGTCTTAAAACTGTCCTGGTTTGGATCATAAAGTATATGTTCATACTGTCTATTGAATTGATTTATGCCAGCGACAACAAAAAACCCTCTTAAGCTGAATTTTTAAAGCAGGCACTAAAGGTATTACATTATGTTACATATAAATACAGCATGAGACAAGTTTAAAAAATTAAAAAAATGCTTTTTACTATAAATTTGTAGGACTGAAAGTGATTTGTAGGTAACATTTTGTGGAAGCTGTTGTTCCTTGATAGTGTCAGGAGTATATTTTATGTCTTTCTTTGGGTGATCATAGGTTAGCTTACTAGTAAATTCTAATAATTTCTTTATTGGTTTATTCTATTAGGATATATTTTCCTTTCATAGTTATTTAGTAATATGAATTATTGTTACAAGTCATTGCTTTTTACTGATAACATGAATTTATGAGGATTGTTTGGTTTCTCTTGGGAAATTTCTTTTAGCCTATCAATTTTTTTTTTTTTTTTTTAGTGTTTATTTAGTTTTGAGAGACAGAGAAATAGAACCTGAGTCGGGGAGGAGCAGAGAGAGAGGGGGACACAGAATCTGAACTGTCTGAGCTGTCAGCACAGAATCTGAGCTGTCAGCACAGAGCCCGACACGGGGCTCGAACCCACGAACCGTGAGATCATGACCTGAGCCGAAGTTGGACGCTTAACTAACTGAGCCACCCAGGCACCCCTAGCCTATCAATTTTTACAAGCAAGATTAGAATGGCAAACTTAGAGAATTTCACTCACCTGTTCCCTCACTCACCCATCCCTACCCTTAGCAGAAAAAAAAAAAAGATCCAAGGATGACCCTAGACCAAACTAGGGGAATAGGAGTAAGAATGGAAGCTACCTGTAAGATAGTGATAACGGTAATAATGTAGATGCCATTTTTGGAGCACCTTTTATGTTCTAAGTATTATGTTACGCATTTAATTTCATTTTAATCCTCACAGCAACTTCTGTAAGGTAGGTTTACAGATCAGAAAATTGAAGCTCAGAGAAGGGATTTTTCAAGGCCTTTTATTTAGCCAGTAAGGCAGAGTTTGAACTTGGGTGTTTTTGATTCCAGAGACCATAATCTTTTTACTACATCATTTTATCTTTCTAATATTTTAACAGTTATAAGAGAAATCAGTGCTGTACTTTCCTGGTTAAGATAGCAACTTCTTTAAAAGACTAATTATGTAAGGATGAGGGAACCTGAGAGCTATATTAACCTGGAAGGGGAAGTCTGAAGTAACTTGATGCACTGATGGGATCTCTGAGCTGGATTGGGGGTTGGTGATCCTGGGGCCTAGAGTTGGAAATGCCTTAGGGCTTTTTAGTAAAATCATAGGGGAAATTAAAGAGAATTTACCAAGTACTGACTCAAGGTTGATGAGTCAAAGATAATGAATAAATTTATTAGAATAGTTTCATAAGTTAGGACAAAAAGAATAAAGAAAACAGGGAAGGCATACATACTTGTGATAATAGAGTCCTGTGTTGATTGTTGAGGTGGATCAGCAGAGGTATTTTGATCAGGTCACGTAGCTAAGAGGAGAGCAGACTTGGCTTGAAGAGACTGAACCTGGGGCGCCTGGGTGGCGCAGTCGGTTAAGCGTCCAACTTCAGCCAGGTCACGATCTCGCGGTCTGTGAGTTCGAGCCCCGCGTCGGGCTCTGGGCTGATGGCTCAGAGCCTGGAGCCTATTTCCGATTCTGTGTCTCCCTCTCTCTCTGCCCCTCCCCCGTTCATGCTCTGTCTCTCTCTGTCCCAAAAAATAAATAAATGTTGAAAAAAAAAATTATAAAAAAAAAGAAGAGAATGAACCTGCTACCCAGGTGCTCAGATCTTAGGGACTTTTCGGATAGATCTTAGGGACTTTTGGGCCTTGGTAGATAGATGTTGGTTAAAAGAATGGGTCCAGTTTAGTCCTGACCCCTCAAGATTAATATTCTTGAAGTTCTAGGTTGAGGAGGGACCAGAAGACCAGACAACAGGGAAGCAGCTAGGAGTCCCTGGAAGGGATTGATGAGATCCACATGGATTAAAAGTCTTATTGAGAGGATGAGATTGTATTACAGTTACATTGTATAAATTACACCCTGAAATTCTCTTAATACACTTGAGCTAACCATGTGCTTAGCTACAGTGGCCAGGATATTGGGAAATGGCATTGTCAAAGAAGGGAAAGGGGAGAAGGGCCAGGAAAATGGATATGTTTGATGATAAATTCCTTTCTCTTTTGATTCTCAGTGATGGCAATAAAAAGTAAACTGAAGCAAAGCAGTGGTAGGACATCTGGATAGAACTGTAGAACCCTTAGAAGACAATTTTATTACATCTCTAAAATTGGTGCCTCTTCTAAATTATGAGTTGAGTTAAAGCAATAATCCTGAGATCAACCTTGTAATCCTGTCAATCCTCCTTGAATTTTTTTTTTTTTTGATGCTTGGCATTAAAAGCTAATTGTTTTATTTCCTACATCATAAAATTGACAAATTTTCTGAATAATTTACTGAAACTCGGGTCTCAGTTTTTAAATATTTCAGTAGGAAGAAAATAAAAATCATGAATAAATTTTTATTTGCTGGCCAGAAATTGTAATTCAAAATAAGATGTTAAAAATATTCTTTTAATACTGTCTCTTCATAGAGTTGATGGCCAGGTAGCTTGGTTAGAATGTGGTACATGGTACCAAGGTGGCCAGAGTCAAGGGTTTGATCTTCACAAGTAAGAGGATCTTTAGTGTTAGAAGGGATCTTTGTTCTCACCCAGTCCAACTTTCCACCTAAGGAACAATCGTTCTTTAGTATCTCTGATGTGTGGTCATTTAAAATTTGCTTGAATATTTCCATTTTTGAGAACAGTAATTTTTCGAAGTTTTGTTGCTTCTAGTGCCATAGCATGTAGTTCCTGTGTAATCAACTTACCGTTTTATGGGTATGCCATTGGTCCCAGGGTCAGTCTCCAGCATGAGGAGAAATTAATCCTAAGCATTCATATGCATATGAAGGACAGCTCATGCTTACTATATTTACACATTTTTTTCCAAATTCAGAAAGAGGGGTTTAAAAATTAGTTTTAAAGAAAATAAGTATCCTATTATAGTGCTGTAGAGAGTCTAGAAAAATCAAACTTTTGTCTTTTTTTCTTCCATCATTATAGATATTGAGACAAATTGTTTAGAAGAAAAAAGCAAGAGAGACTATTTTACACAATTGGTATTAGCATGTTTGGTAAGTTATAAAAAAATACTTTCCTTTCTAGATTTTTACGTTGAACAATTGTAATCATAGTTAATCATGTTAATGGAGGAGGATAGTGACACTCACTTGGCTATTCATTCATTATAAGGTGAGATTTGGATTTTGAAATCGAATGCTTTGTAAAATTAGACATGCTGATTATTTCTATGAAATATGGATGCTTCATAGCACTTAAACAATCTGTATATTTTAAACTTTTGGTCATATTCATGACCTAGAAAGTTCTAAATAAGGAAAAAGGTAAGCATCTATCAAGTGAGTAGAAATGATGTGGACAGCTTTTAAACTGAACAGTTTTTCATAAACTCTTTATTAGGCAAGGAGAAAAAGAATGGAGGTAGTTTAAAAATAATAAATTCAAGAACTTGTCATAATCATTGTCTAGTAAACCATTTTGTGTTCATAAATTTAGAACCGAGGAGAAATGCTATTACTCAGACCTGGAAGAGTGTCCTTGTCTTTGCTGTACTAGAATTTGACTTAAACAGTAGAAACTAAAGAAGGCTGAAGTGCTATATTAATCTTAAAGAAAAATTCAGTTGACAGACTCAACTTTAATCAGAATTTCATCTGTAGTTCTTACTTGTAGGCTGTGTACAGCACGCATGTAATTTTTTAGTGAGTTTTTAAAAGAGCTATATGTCACATATTTCACTATTTGGGGAGTCATCCTTTTTGTTAAATTGAAGTTCCAAGATTTTTTTTTATAAATTAAAAGTTGTTGATATATGTTTAATGTGATTTTTAATATTCTTGTTTGGGAAAAATTATTTTGAATACATTAAGATTGCATATACATTGGAATGCTAAGGAATAAATGGCCTTTAATATTTTTTAATACAGTATTTAGTTTCAGACACAGTTCTAAAGGAACGCCTGGATCCAGAAACATTGGAATCATTAGGGCTTATTAAACAATCACAGCAGTTCAATCAAAAGTCAGTTAAAATCAAGACAAAGCTCTTGTAAGTACATGTATCTTTATGTTGCAGATCAAGTATCTGAGTATGTTTTCTTAGTTCTCTTTTTGAATACTAGAAGTTTCTAAAGGCAGTTTGAAGATTTTTTTTGTTGCTGTTAGCATGTATTGTGTTTTTTCCCTTTTAAAAATAGCCTATGATTATTGAGTCAGCAGTGAACTTTACCTGTATGAAACCAATGTTAATTTTTCTCCATATTAGAAGTTAAAATAATAGTGCTTTTATTATTATCAATAAGATAATTTACAACTATGGATACACTGTAGTACATCTTAGTGATGGAAATAGTGGTATGTTATTGTTCCTTGAGATTAGCAGTATTCTTTGTGTTACTGGTTTTCCCTGTGTGATTAACATTGGGGTGTCTCTTATGAGCCACTGTTAATTTTTATTTTAAAAGCTACATGAAGAAGTAAACTTTGAACAACCATTCTTACGATTGTTGTAAATAAGAGAGATAAGAAAATTCAATGAGAAGAATACAGTAATTTTTAATTGAATTAATTTTATCCCCCTTATGATGTTTATCTAATTTCAGTTATAAGCAGCAAAAATTCAATTTGTTAAGAGAAGAGAATGAAGGTTATGCCAAGCTGATTGCTGAATTGGGGCAAGATTTATCTGGAAATATTACTAGTGATTTAATCTTAGAAAATATCAAATCTTTAATAGGTAAGACAAATATCTATATACAGTATGTGTTACTAAGTTTTTTTTAACTGTTGGAGAATATCCATAAAGAGAAAGTGAGTGTGTTCCCTATAGGTTTCTTTTTTTTAATTAAGAAATGAGAGAAGTGTCTAGCTTGTACTTTTAAGATTTTATCAATACTAACAAAATTGGGGATGATATTGGGGTGCCTGGGTGGCTCAGTTGGTTAAGCATCTGTTTTTTCTTAATTGAAGAATTTTTTTAAAGTTTATTTATTTTGAGTATTTTGAGAGAGAGTGCACACGCGTGCATGCATGTATGCTGGGGTGGGGGACAGGGAGAGAGGGAGAGAGAATCCCAAGCAGGGCTCTGCCCTGACAGTGCAGAGCCCAACTTGGGGCTTGAACTCATGAACCATGAGATCCTGACTTGAGCTGGTATCAAGAGTCCAACGCTTAACCACCTGAGCCACCCAGGCATCCCTAGCGCCTGACTCGTTCTCAGCTCGGGTCTCAATCTCAGGGTCGTGAGTTTAAGTGCCGTGGTGGGCTCTGTGCTGGACATGAAGCCTACTTAAAAAAAATTTGGGATGGTATTTATGAGAAATCTTTTTGTGACAGTTACCTCTGTGTTGGTATTAGTTTCTGTTCTCTCTAGTATTTCTAGCTTTAATTTTTAAGTATTTTTCAGTAATTTTATAGGCAAAAAATAAGCAAATGTGAAACTTTAATAAAATCTTCATTGAACTCTTGAAACACGGAGATATTTAGTTCTTTTGAACTTGATTTAAAAAATATCTTTATGAGGGACTTTGATGCAAACCTTATTTTGTCTTTACAACAGCCTGCTAAGTACAGCAGATGTTGTAAAAGATAGGGAAGTGTTATTCTCCCTACCTTTTAAATAGAGAATTTCTTTAGCATTACTCTTTTTATTTGCATTGAGTGGAGGAAATCATTGGCTTCTATAGAAAGGAGGAGTGAATGGTAGAAAAGTAGGGTAATCCTTATTTTTCTGAATGGAAAGAGTTTTTGCTTATTTTTTAGGTGTGTGCTATCTTAAGGAAGATTTCACAGCACCTAGATGTCTTAGATTTTGAGACCTGTTGGAGAAGCCCTGTTCCCTGCTTCACTGATTATATTTTAAGGGACGTTTATGCTCAACTTCTCAGTTTTTTCTTTGCTTTTGAAATTCATGTATGACTAAGGAAGAGAGAGGAAGTGTCCCAATCCTTATCCCCTTCCTCCATTCTATATGTAGGGTCCCAGACAAAGCTAGATTTACTATAGTTATCTTTGTTTTTAGCTTAGGCTTTTGGTGATCAGCAGGTATAGCATGTAAGAAGTTTTTATTTTATCTATTTATTAAAATTTTTTTTAACGTTTATTAATTTTTGAGAGAGAGAGAGAGACAGAGTGTGAGTGGGAGAGGGCTAGAAAGAGAGGGAGATACAGTATCTGAAGCAGGCTCCAGGCTCCGAGCTGTCAGCACAGAGCCTGATGTGGGGCTTGAACCCATGAACTATGAGATCATGACCTAAGTCGAAGTCGGATGCTCAACCGACTGAGCCACCCAGGTGCCCCTATTTTATTTATTTACATTAAAATGTTTATTTATTTTGAGAGAGAGCAAGGAAGGGGCAGAGAGAGGGGGAGAGAGAGAATCCCAAGCAGGCTATGCATAGCGCCAAGCCCAACACCGGGCTTGAACTCACGGACTGTGAGATCGTGACCTGAGCCGAAATCAAGAGTCGGATGCTCAACCAGCTGAGCCACCCAGGCGCCCCAGGAGCTTTTATTTTAAATTTACCCTTTAGTTAACATACAGTGTAATATTAGTTTCAGATGTAAATATACAACACTTCTGTACAACACCCAGTGCTCATCACAAGTGCACTCCTTAATGACTATCACATATTTCACACATTCCCCTACCCCCTTTGAAGTGAGTCTAGTTCTGGCAGCTGATTTACTCTCTTTGCTTCTTTCTCCTGTTAATTTACCACCAAGACTGGTAGCCCATGCCTGCAGGGCTCTTGCTGATCTGTGTGGCAGTGACCATTTTTAAAAATCCTTCTACAGGGTTTCCTTTCTATTCTTTTCAGGATAGGCTCTACATTTTTCTTGTAGCATTTTGATCTAGTTTCAGATGCTTGGCAGTATTGCTCTCCATTAGGTTTGTCTTTCCTTACATCTTGCCATGGACTCTTTTAAGATGATATTTCTCACATAAAAATTTTTGTGCTATGGGGCGCCTAGGTAGTTCAGTCAGTTAAGTGTCTTGACTTTGGCTCAGGTCATGATCTTGAGGTTCATGAGTTCGAGCCCCACTTCAGGGTCTCTGTTAGCACAGAGCCTGCTTCAGAGCCTCTGCCCCCTAACCCCCACCTCCGGTTATCTCTCTCAAATAAATAAACTTAAAAATTTTTCATTGTGCTATGTAAGCTCCTCAGTTGTTTGTATTTTATCTGTTGTTGACTTTTTTTTTTTTTGAGAGAGAGGGAGACCACGCCTGCCCAAGTGTGCACATCGGGGAGGGGGCAGAGGGAGAAGGAGAGAGAGAATCTTAAGCAGGTTCCATGCTGGGCATGGATCTCAGGAGTGATCTTAACAACCGTTAGATCATGATCTGGGCCCAAATCAAGAATTGGACACCTAGACTCCTGACTGACGGAGTCTTCCAGGTGCCCCTGTTGACATTCTTGTCTATCCTTGTTTCTTTTAAGTTTTGTCCTTGTGGGTTTATACCTTTTTAGTCCTTTGCTATTTTAGGAACATTTCACAGAAGGATTTTCTTGAAGGCATGCTTTTATCTAACTGGGAAAATAAACACTACTGTCTTATCTTGAACTTTGCTCTCATAGGTTATTTGCTCTCATAACATAGGTTATGTTACTGTCTCTGAAGAACAATGTGGTAGTCACAACTACAAGCTCACGATATATATGGATTTTCCATGAATGTAAACAATTTGATTTCTTGGGCTAAACCCCTATTCTGGTCTATCAGCTGTACCCCCAAGCACATTAGACCAGAAGCACTCACATGTTACCTCCTCAGTATTGCCTTCCCTGGCCACCTCCCTCAACACTCCCTTTCATTTACTAGTTTTCCTTCTGAGCACTATCACCATATAATATGACATGAATTTTATTTTCTACCCCCACGGGAGTGCAAGCTCCACGAAAGCAGTGGTCTTGTTTGGTTAGTATCTCAGTGCCTAGTGTGTAGGTGCCAAATAAATACTTGCTGAAAAATACGTGCATCTCTCTCTCTTTCTCATAGAGTTTACAGTGATTTCTTCACCTCTCTTCTTTGACATGGAGAATTTTAGTAAACTCAACTCCCTGACTCAGGGTTTCTCTCTGGGTAGCTGAGTCCATCCTCCTCCCCATTGTCTGAGAAAGGAGTTTTTCATCGACGTGAAAATTGAGGTTAAGACTCCAGTTCCAATGAGTATTCTTTCAGTGTTAAAAATTTATTGGATTTCCCCTCAATGCAGACTCCATGCAGGCCTTGTCTCATCTGGCCAAAGCTGTTCACTGACACAGTATCTTATTTTTCATGGCATCTTTGGATGAGTTTTCCCTTGTTTATTCCCATTGATTTCTCTATAGGAGCAATCTGGACATAACACCTCTTACAAAACTATCTCAGGTCTGATTTCCTTCACTAACCATTGGAAGAACTGATGCCTAGTTTGAGAGGTATGCATTTAAATGCGCTTAAATTTCAGGACACTTGGTCTGATCAGAAGAACTCCTTATTTATCATACTTTAATTAAAACCTAGTCATTTGTTCCCTAAAAGATTCTGGCACATTAAAATGTGTATATCCTAAACAAAATAAACAGTGTTTTATATCCTGTGAGACAGTGGCTGTTTACTTCATGAGTAAGCAAAGAAGCAGAATCATTGAGTCCACCTGATGGTTGTGATCTCAAGTCTGACACTAAATTTTAAAAACTTATGAAATGGAATGGATAGCAATTAGTAGGCTCTTCAGCTACCAAGTCATAGACCCCACGCAAATGAATCCTGCATCCAGATGGCAAAAAGCATCTTTTAGAGGTCACCTGGGTGGCTCAGTCCATTAAGCGTCTGACTGTTGGTTTTGGCTCAGGTCATGATCTCAAAGTTCGTGGGTTCAAGCCCCACATCGAGCTCTGTGCTGATGGTGCAGAGCCTGCTTGGGATTCCCTCTCTCCACCTCTCCCCTGCTTGCTCTCTCTCAAAATAAACATAAAAATATTTTTAAAAAATCTTATAGAAACTCAAAGAAAGATATCAGAGATGGACTCCTTTGTTGAACCAAACTATAGGCACTCTACTTTTCTGAATACCCTTTAAATAAAAGTAATAGCTGGGTACTCTTTTTCTTTCTTCTAAATTAGGGGTCAGCAAACTTCTATAAAAGGTAGAATAGTAAATATTTGCTTGCTTTGTGGGCCATATGTTGCCCTGTTCAACTCTGTTGCAACTATTCAACTCTGCTATTGTAGTGTGAAAGCAGCCATAGACAATATGTAAATAAATGTGTTCTAGTACAACTTTATTTATAGAGACCGACTGTATTTGACCCACGGGCCGCAGTATGCTGATTTCTGCTCTAAATCAAGAGTTCTGGCTAAAAATTAGTTTTGGGGCAGGCTAACTGGAGTTTAGTTTTAGGGAGTGCAAATGGTTCTTCCCGATTTTGGGTTTAGTGGTCCAGGATCTGTTTGGCCTAGACTCTAACCCTTTCCTTCTCACCCAAAAGCAGAACCCTCTTCACCAAGCCTTGGGACCTTTGTTTGTTGTCTTGTGTCCAAGGCTGTAGATTTTGCTGGGGGTGGGGAAGCCTGGGGTGGGGGCCTCTGCACCTTCAGTCCCACAAGTCCTCTTGGTTACTTGGCAAGTGACCAGAGGGCCATTAAAAACCAAGTAAGACTCCAGGCCAAATGATTCTTGGGCAATTGTGGGACATTTAACCTCTTTGACTAATTTTTGAGTGTACTTTAGTGTACTAAGTATATACGTACTTAGTATTTTATTGGACCAATAAAATAATTGTATTGGACCAACTACAAGTGTTTGATTGGACCAATCTGGATATAAGGGCCATTCAGCCTAGAGGCATCTTATCTTTGTGTCAGCTCTCTGTGTCCCTTTGAAAGGGAAGCCAGTTGACTGCTTCCTTTACCTATGTTTTTGCTTTACTGAAGTTTCTTTACTATTATGCTAATTACAAAGAAGTTGTTTTTTCCACTGTGACAAAGAAGACGGCAGTTGCTGTTCTCAAGCATACTGTTTTTTTTTTTTAAACATACTTTTTTTTTTTTCTTACAATTATACTTTTGTTAGGTACGTTTCTCTGCATCTTGGTTCTCTAGTTCTTTCCTTCAGATGTGCAGTTTTTTGCAAATACTACTACTTTTTAGAAATAGTCCAGCATAGGTTTTTATTAGCTTGTTTTAGTCCGTTTGGACTGCTATAACAAATTACCACAGACTGGGTGGCTTCTGAACAACAAAAATGTATTTCTCCCAGCTCTGGCGGCTGGAAATCCAAGATCAGGGTGCCAGCATGGTTGGGTTCTTGGTGAAGGCCTCCTCCAGGTTGCAGACTGCTGACTTCTTGCTGCATCCTCACATGGTACAAGAGGTAGGGGACTTCTCTTTTTTAAGGGCATTACTCTCATTGATGAGAGCTCTGCTCTCATGACCTAATCACCTCTCAAAGACCTCATCTCCCAAATACCATCATATTGGGGATTAGAATTTCCACATATGAATTTGGGAGGTGGGGCACAAGCATTCAGACCTGGCCTGTTTCTGAAGTCATTATAGATGCCAGATCATGTCCTTCTGTTCACAGCATGGTTTTTCTCTGTCTCATAAGGTCGTTTCTGTTCAGAACATGATGATTGAAGCTATCTTTCTATCTTCTTGTCTGAAATGTACAGGCTGGACATCTCTCCCAGTCTTGTTTACAATATTACCTTGGGATTTTTTTTTTTTTCTGTCAGTAATCTCAATTTGGCCCACTGCTAAAACAGGCATTGTCAGTTTAATCAATATTTTTCTTTTACTCTAGTTGCAATCACTTGCTCTAATATACTAGTCATCTTGTTTATCTTTCGGGGGAAACTTGAGTTACTTTTCAGTGCATTGCTTCAAAGGCCTGTCATCCAAAAGGTGTGAACTCTTTTAGGCCTTTTATTGATCTCCATATCACAAGCACCTGGCACATAGCAGGTAGTTATTTAATGTTTATTTAAATGAAGGAGTGAGTACATTCCAGATCTGTCACTTATTTTTCTACTTGCTCCTTTCCAGTATGGTTCCGTTTGTTCCTTGAAAGCCATAAAGGCATTATATGTGTGTATATATCCCTAATGTAGCTCGTGATCGAGGTAGGGAGCTAGGCTTCTGCTCTCTTTCAAGAGCACATGACTGTTGATGCTTGGGCTAGACAAAAAAGCCTTTCTAAGATGGTTGAGCACAAGAGTGCCTATGTTCTACCACAGCTGCCATTAGAAAAAAAAATTATTTTGGACATTCTAAGCTTACTGATTATTACTAGAATCTTATTCTATATGAAATAGCTTAACTGTTACTTAGCAAATCTTTAAGGCTTTAAAGATCATTTTCTAAATCCTGGGTTTGGTTACTTGTAACATCTTATGGAGCAAAAGTCATTCTAATTGGTTGGACTAACTTATGACACCTGAGACACTTAATAGAAAACTCAAAAATCAGTTTTTCTTTTGTGAAAGATGCAAAGGTTGATATCTGTATAAATAGAAGTACATAGCTTTTCTTTTAGATTACTACCTTAAATTGCACCTAGAAAGAAATTGGTAGCTCACAGTGCAGGTCACTGATAGAATAGCCTTGATGCAGTAATACTGTTAAAAAAGACATGAGGGTGGTTCACACTAGCATGCTGAAGGTCTCAACTTTTGCAATGTTAATGAAACAAAACATTTCTATGTAACATGTTGCTGTTCTAGTCCTTATTTCACAGGTTTTGTGTATGTAGCTTAAGAGGTAATTATAAACCCACAATTTTATCAAAATTATATTTAATATATCTTTTTTTCATCTCTGATAGAGTATTTTTATTTAGTGATTGGATTTTATATTTAGTAAGTTAAGAGCAGTTATAAAGCTGGAGAATTTGCTAGGTCTTGCTTTCATAATCTTTATTGTCAGTGTTAGAGCAGGTTGGAGGCATTTTTTTTTTCAGCTCTATTCAGGCATATTTGACATAAATAAACTGCATATTTCAGGCATACAATTTGAGTTATAATGTATGTATACATCTGTGAAAACATCACTGCAATCTAGATAATGCACATTTCTGCCACCTCCTGCCCCCCCACCCCCCAATTTTGTCTTGCACCTTTGTATTTCATCCTCCTTCACTGTGTTTCCTCTTCTCCAGGTAACCACTGATCTGTTTTCTGTCACTGTAGATTAGTTTGCGTTTTCTAGAATTCTTTTATAAATGGAATCATACAGTGAGTATTCTTTTTTGGTCTGGCTTATTTTATGCAGCATAATTATTTTGTGATTCATCCATGTTGTTGCTTGTATTATTAGTTCTTATTATTGCTAAGTAATTATTCCCCCTTACATACTACAGTTATACTGAACTACAGTTTGTCCATTTATATGTTGATACACTTGAGAGTGTACTATTACAAATAAAGCTGCTATCAGTTCATACAGTCTTTGTATGAACATAGACATTTATTTCTCTTGGGTATATACCTAGGAATGAGATGGCTGGGTCATAGGGTAGTTACCAGTTTAACTTTTGAGGGACCTGGTAGTTTTACAAAGTAGGTGTACCATTTTACATTTTATATTTCCACCAGCTGCTTTTAAAAATTCCATTTGCTAGGTGCCTGGGTGGCTCAGTAGGTTGAGTGTCTGACTCTTGATTTCGGCTTGGGTCATGATACCAGGGTTGTGGGATCAAGCCTTGTGTTGGGCTCCATGCTGAGCATAGAGCCTGCTTAAGATTCTCTACCTCTCTTGCTCTGCCCCTCTTCTCCAAATGCTCGCTCTTGCTATCTCTCTCTCTCTCAAATTATAAAAAAAAAATTCCATTTGGTATTTTGGAGTCACTTTTACATTCGTAAGCCATACCTTTTGGGGGTATAGGGAGAGGCAAAAATATTTAGAAGTTTTCTTCTCAGACCTTCAGGTAAATATTTCTTTGGAGAATTTATGAGAATCTGGAGCTCTTTTCAGTAAGACATGATCCTTTGTTAGTCTTTTTTCCCCTTAGTATGAGAAATAGAAGAATATGTTTTCTTTGGATTTTATAAAAAAAAAAAACAACAATAAAACGAAACACTTTTTATATTTGGAGAGTTTGGTTTCGTAAGTGATTGCTAAGATGCTATGAATCATATATTAGTTTTATAGTATTAAAGATAAGTGTGGAGTTAATAGAAGTAACTCAAACTCTCTTATAAAATAGGTTATATAAGAATTTTCTTTGAAAAAATCTCTTAACTCATGTATAACACACTGTGTTCAGAACTAACATTTCCAAGTTCAACAGTTGTTTTTTTTCCTTCCTCCAGCATTAGAAGAAATCAGTATTTATTTGCTTGCCCCAATGAAGTGGCTAGCTTGCATTTAGGAGCTACGTCTAATGAAACATGTAATTTAAAATTCTAGAATTCCATTCAGCTTGATGTACAAGGCCTGTGGGAATTGATATACATTGAGGGAAGAACAGATTGATATCTCATGCTCACTCTGGGTCATAGGCATTCATTTTATTGAGAGGAATGGTGGGTATAATCTGCTGTATTGTTTAAATTTATTTGTCTCTTTGGGGCACCTGGGTAGCTCAGTCGGTTGAGCATCCGACTTCGGCTCAGGTCATGATCTCACAGTTCGTGGGTTAGAGCCCGGCATCAGGCTCTGTGCTGACATCTCGGAGCCTGGAGCCTGCTTCGGATTCTGTCTTGTCTGTCTCTGTCTCTGCCCCTTCCCCGCTCGTGCTCTTCTCTCTCTGTCTCTCAATAAATGTTAAAAAAAATTTTTTTTTAATTTATTTGTCTCTTTTTTGTTGTGTGTAAATGTTTGCATTGTCATAAATTAAGTACACATATGATATGACTGCACTATAATGTAATTTTGGTAACAAGTGAAGCCGAATGCAAGTGAAATTAATAATGTATCAAGAATAGGATGGCTGAGGGGCGCCTGGGTGGTTCAGTTGGTTGGGTGTCCGACTTCGGCTCAGGTCATGATCTCGAGGTCTGTGAGTTCGAGCACCGCGTCGGGCTCTGTGCTGACAGCTCGGAGCCCGGAGCCTGCTTCAGATTCTGTGTCTCCCCCTCTCTCTGCCCCTCCCCCGCTCAAGCTCTGTCTCTGTCTCAAAAATAAATAAACATTAAAAATTAAAAAAAAAAAAGAATAGGGTGGCTGATAGGAATGTCTTTTAAATCTGTGTCCATCGGCCCTTGTTAGCTTACCCTAAGAGATTAGCAAGGATAAGTAGCCATCGGCATCTATTCAGTGCTTGTTTTGCTTTCCTTGGCTACCTACATTGTCTGTTTTCGTCCTCTCTTTGCTTGTGTTATCTATACTCTTTTGTTATGTCCCCAACCCCTTGGTATTCTCTCATGTCTTCAGTATCAGTAGTATACCTGTTTTTTCTTTAGAATGCTGCCAGAAACCACAGATATAAATCAGTGGTATAGTTATATTTTGTAGTTTTGTTGTATATGTAAGATGAACTAAGAAATGATTCTAAAAATGATATTCTACATATATGAACCTGAGCTTTTAACTATTTACCAACATTCCAGGTGCTTCTGCATAAAACATTAAAGAAAAACCTTTAGTTGCCTAACTTGTAAATACGTTGATTGTCATATTATCCTGAGAATTAAAAATGTGGATCTTTTTCACTAGCCTGAGTAATCAAGAACTGAGACAGTGTGGTATAGAAGAAAGTTTACTTAGTGTCACAGGTCCTGGGCTCCAGCCCCAGTTCTTTTATTAACCCACTTTGTAATCCTGGGCAAGTCCTATTTCTCATCTGTAAAATGTGGGCAGTGGACTTGATCATCTTAAAAATTATAAAGATTTTCCTCTGGTGCAGGGGAAGCAAACTTATAAAAGAAGTTGTTCTTAAAAACATTTTGTCTTTTTATGTAAGTTGTCCCTGAAAGCTAATGGCTTTATTAGAAATGATGTATAATCACATAATCACTTTTGAATTTGTGTATATCTCATCTGTTGCAGGATGCTTTAATCTGGATCCCAATAGAGTTTTGGATGTCATTTTAGAAGTGTTTGAATGCAGGCCAGAACATGATGACTTCTTTATATCTTTATTAGAATCTTACATGAGTATGTGTGAACCGCAAACACTGTGTCATATTCTTGGGTTCAAATTCAAGTTTTACCAGGTAAAAAAAACGTGTGTGTGTGTGTGTGTGTGTGTGTGCGCGTGCGCGTGTACACAGATATATGTATATATAGAGAGAGATTAATCTCATGGTTTTATATTTGCAACTTAACATTTGTAAATTGGTTTTAGCTCAGCCATTCTAGCAGAGGTGGTAGATAAATGGATAACTAACAATGCCTTGTGCTAAGTACTATATTAGTAGTATGATTGGTGTGATGTGAAAGCCTAGAGGAAAGCATGATAAATTTTTGCTTTGGGGGAGATGGAACCAGAGAAGACTTTATAGGTATAACCCTTTTTAAACCTGGTCCTTGAAAGATGAATAGGAGTTTGTTGAAGTTGTCTGTTAAGAAGTAACAAATAGTGTGAGTGAAGATGTGGCAGTATGAACGTATATGACAGATTGAAGAAATGATACATAGTCTGATGTGGCTGGATTGTAATATGCAGGGAGAGAAAAGAAGAAACAGGAAGTAAAGTTGGAAAGGTAGGCACACTTTAGATTGTCAAGGGTTTAGAATTCTGTTGTATAGACAATGACCATGGGAATTTTTTAATGCATGTTTTACATCATTTTTCACCTAAACCACTGTAATAGTTATCTAGCAAGTCTGTGCCTCTGATTATTTCTCTTTAAGTCTTTCTTTCATGTTATTACTACTGTTACGTTCTAAAAGAGATTGAATTGACACACTGCTCAAAAACCTTTGTCTGTAGGATAAAATTCAAACTTCTAAATGTGGCAGAAAAGGCTCTTCGCAATCTGGCCCTATTCTATCTTTCCAGCCTTATCTTTAGTGTTTCCCCCCCTCCCCCTCAAATCTGATATTCTAGTCATATTAAATTACTAGCCATTTCCTGAACTTAGGTATAGATGTTGCTATGTATAGACACTTATTTACATGCAGTTCCTTATAACTAGAAAACTATTCTTATCCATCTCACCTGTCTTTTCTTCATCTTGAGGACTCCTATTTATTCTTTACGATCAAGTGCTACTTGCTCTGTAAAGTCTTGGCTGGCACTTCACCCATGCGGAATTAGTTATTTCTTAATCTCTTCTCCTAGAACTTGACACAGATTTCTAGCACTTAGCAGGTTATATTAACATAAACTATATCTGTGTCCTTTGCCAGACTGTGAGCCATTTAGGGCAGGGTCTTTCTTTTACTAATTTCTCTGGATTAATTGACTGCTTAGCCTACAATAAATGCTCACTAATTGTAAATGAGTGATCTGTGTTTTTAGTAAGCTAGTGCTCACGATAGCATGGAAGATTTTAACACAATAAGGCCTTTATTGTCCTTTTGGTATAGCTTTGCTAATTTGTCTACCTGCCTATGATATTCAGTCAAGAAATACTCATTTATGGGGTGTTTATGATGTGCTGTTGCTTTGCTAGACAATGATGATACTCTGGTAAAGAGTATCTATTCCTGTCGTCTGGAGCTCAAATTCACATTTCTTTTAGGATTCTCAAAAGATAACACCACTTAATGCCTCTGCTTATCTTGCATTTTCTATTCTCTGGGATGCTCCAGAAGAGAAATCAGATCAGAACTTCATGAAACATTTTGATACCAAACAAGACACATGGCAGGGTTTCTAGGCTGGAGTACTTCACGTTTGTCCAAAAACTAGTGATGGCAGCTTTTCCTGTTCCTACCAGCAGCCAAGGAGTCCACTCTTAGTACAGGGAAAGAGAAGTTGAAGTATTCATCACATCTTAAGATGTGCTGTGATTGCTTTGGGTTTGAGAACATGAAGCCAACTGCTGAAGCGATAGGATAGCTAAAATTTAACTTGGGCATAATTAATTAGAACATAGGCTAGGGCTTAGGAGACTGTAGGTTTCAGAACATACTACAGTGAATAATGATGACCTACTGCATAACCTCAAGTATTATTAGTTGAATGTGAGTTTTAGAATTTAAAGATCTTTATATGAAAATGTTCCTCGTAACGATAACACTTTTCAGCTGAATTAAAATATTGGGGTTGACAGTGTTGGAATAATCTTTTTTTTAAAATAGATTTTCTGATATAAGAAATACCTAATCAGGAGACATTTGATTTAGAAGTAACCTGTTATTGGAAAGAGTAACCCTTGTGTTGGCTCTGTGTAACACCATTCTTTTGTTTCTGTTGCCTGAGCTATCTTGTGCAAATCTGCAGTCTTAAGGACCACTGAGGATAGAGGAAGAAATGTCAAAGATATTAGATAAATTGTGGTCTGGGAGGTAAAGTAAGGACAGCCATGAAAATGAAGAACTGCTTAGGGGATGTAACCCTGGGAATTGGTATATATGGTCACCCTTGTGTATTGGTCCCTTGCCTGACCCCGTCCTCCCCTCTTCCTTTCACTGCCTGAAAATGTTTACTCCCCTTGCCCACAACCTGTATTTTCAACCAGTTGGGAATTATTTGGATTAATAGGCTTCTTCCCCCCCCCCCCCCCCCCCCCCCCCCCCCCCCCTTAATGCTAGGACTTCTAGACAGAGCTAATTATTATCTGCTGTGAAGTCTGTGAGAGTGATTTTATTCTAGTTCCAGCCTGGGATCAGCTATACTGGATGTTTTGACTTGGAAGGATGGTAGGGGATGTAAGCAGTTTTAGAGCACATTTTGGAAAATTTGGCAGGCACATCTGCTTGATGCCCATAACAGGGATGGCTGTAATAGAGGGCTTAAGGATAGCGTGAAGATCAGCGTAAAGGTCAGAAAGAAAGGTGTCCTAGAAAGTGTGAGGGTACCAAAAGATAAACTTGGCTGGAGTTGTCTTGCCACAGGAAAGAGGAAGGAGATGATGACTCTCACCCATACCAAGGCCCTTGATTTCTGGATTCAGAACATGGCAATAGTAGTAATAGTGGTGTCATGGTTAGGTACTATTATAACCTAAATCCACTCACTTAAGAAATGTTAATCAACGGGGCTGGTTCATTCGGTGGAGCATGAGACTCTTGATCTTGGGGTTGTGAGTTTGAGCCCCACGTTGGGTATAGATATTACTTAAAAAAAATAAAATCTTAAAAAAAAAGAAATATTGATCTAGCACTTTTTATGTGCCAGGCAATAATGTTCTAGGTGCTGGGACTACATTTGGAAACAAATAGAAATTCTTGCCTTCATGACGCTTATGTTCAAGGTAAACTATGGTATGTTAGAAGGTGATCAGTGAGATGGGACAAAAAAAAATGTAGAGCAGGATAAGGAAGAGTGGGAGTGCCAGAGTGGTAGGTTGCAACTTTACATAGAAGAGTGAGAGTATGTACCTCATTGAAAAGGTACATTTAAGCAAAGAAACAAAGGATGGGAGGTGTAAACAGATATTTGGGGAAGAGCCTCTAGGGAAAGAGAACAGCCAGTGCAAAGGCCGTAAGGTGTGAGCATGCCTGATGTGCTGGAGAACAGCAAGGAGACCAGTGTGGCTGGATCCGACTGATTGAGTGGGAGTGTGGTAGGAGATGAGGTCAAAGATGAGAGACCACATCACATAGGGCTAGTGCCACAAGGGTTTTGACTTTGATGCTGTGAAGCTCTTAGAAGATTTTGAGTAGGAGAGTGATGTGACCTGACTTAATTTTTTCATTTTGTTTCTCTTTTATGTTTTTACTTTATTATGAACATTTCAAACATATAGAAAAGAGTGAATAGTGTAATGAATACCCATAATCCCATCACCTAGAAGTAAGTTTATTAACATGTTATACTTTTTTTGGAAATAATTTATATTACAGATACCATGAACGTTTACTCCTAAATACGTGAATTTGTACTTTTTAAAAGTAAAGACTTTTTCTATATAACCGTGATACCAGTTTCATATCTAACTAGACTGTTACTATATAATAAACTCAGACCATATCCAGATTTCCCATATTGTCTCCCAAATAATTTTACAACTGTTTTGTTCAAACAATGATCCAATCAGAGGCCATGCATTGTATTTGATTGTTAGGATTCTTCAGTCTCTTTTAATCTAGACTAGTGTGTCCCCCCCACCCACCTTCCTTCCTTTAATGGCATTAACTTGTTGGGACCATTACCGTGGAAGACTCCGTTAGTCTTCCAAGCATTAGATATATCTGATTGCTTTTCCATGGTTGGTTTAATTTGTTCTTTGTTCCTTGTTTGTCATGTGTACTTAGAGTTAGGTCTAAGAGCTTGACTGTGTTCAGGTAAAATATTTAATGGCAAAAGGCTTCATAGGTTGTGTTGTATGTTTCATACCATAACGTCTCATACCTGCCTGATTTTTAATGTTCCGATAAGTTGATGACAGTCTAATTCCTTTATTCAACAATGACATTTCCCCTCATGTTAATAGGAAGTTATCTGTAGGTTGATACTTTGGCACCATGTGAATATCCAGTTTTTCATTAACCTTACATTAAGTGGCTTAGAATACATGGATGATCTTTTCCTGAATCAGTTATTTTCTTAGGGGTTCCAAATTACTGACTTACTAATGTTACCGTGTCTTCTGCATTTATTAGCTATTATTCGTCTGTAAAGAAGAATTGTTCCTTCTCAACTTGGCTTGCTTGTTGTCCTGAAATACAGTTCTACTGGAAAGGCAGGACAAATGCTTCATTCTCTACCCCCATGCCCCATTAATTACTAGCTTTCAGAGTAAAGAGTTTCTTTAGTGGCTGCCTCTAATGGTGACATGAGTGGTATGTGTGTATGTGCGAGAGAGAAAGATAAGAGAGACAAAAGACACTGTGTACATGTGTGGTTTGACTTAGGTTTTCAAAGAAGCAATATGGTTATGGTAACAGTTGGAAGTTAATGAGCTTCTGAATATATTTTGAAGGGTAGAGCCAGTAGTATTTGTTGATTGATTAGATACACAATGTTCTAAAGTAGAGTTAAGGCTATTTCCAACTTTTTTTTGGACTGAGCAGTAAAAAGCATGGTGTCATCATCAACTGAGGTAGAGTAAATTTCGGGTGGAATGGGTTTGGCGTATTGGGGGTAGGAATCAGGAATTGAGTTTTGCATATGTAAAATTTGAGATGTCTTAGATATCCAAGTGAGATGTTGAGTAAATAACTGGATGTATAAATCTGGTATTCAGGAGAGAGGACTGCATTAGAAATAGAAATGTAGGTGTCAAAAGCATGTAGATGATCTTTAAAGTTGTGATACTAGATGAAATCATCAAGAGTTGGGTATAGGAACACAAGAAGAGAACCCAGGGCCCAGCCTTGGCACTCCAATGTTAAAGGGCCTAGGAAAAGAGGGGCAATCAGCAAAGGAGATATAGAAGGAATGTACAAGATAAGAGGAAAACAAAGAGAATGTAGCATATTGGAAGCTAAGTGGAAGAAGGAACAATGACCTCTGTTAAATGCCTCATCTTAAATGACTAAAATTTGGTCATTGGATTTATCATCAGGGAGGGCAAAGCTAGCCATTTTGGTAAAGTTGGGGTGGTGGTAAAGAATAGGGAGAGTGGAATTGGAGATAGTGAGAATAGACAACTCTATAAGGAGTTGTTACAGAGAGGCACAAAGGTAGCTGGCAGAGGAAGTGAGCTCAAGAGAGAAGATGTTTTGAAGATGGGGGAGAGAACATATTTTTATGCTAATGGGAATGATTGAGTAGAAAGGAGGAAAACTGGTGATATAGGAGAGAGAGGACAGAATTATTGGAGTAATGTTCTTGAGTAGGATAGAAGAGTTTATGGTATAAATGGATGGATTGACTTTAAATGGGAGCATAGAGAGTTCATCTAGAATAACGGTTGGAAAGGCAGCACATGTAGGTATAGCTGTTGGTAGGTGGATAGATGTGATGGTGGAAGTTTGTAGAAATTTTAACGATTGTTCCAGTTTTCTTGCTGAAATTGAAAACAAGGTCATCAGATGAAAGGATGAGAGAGGAGGTATTGAAGGTTAGGAGAGAATGTAGAAAACAGTTTATATAGGAGGGTAGGAAAGTGAATGGATGAGAGAAATAGGGTATGATTGTCCGGCAGCATTAAGGATCCATTTGAGGGTGGATATGTGAAATTGACATTTTGAGGGGGGTTGTAGTTATTGGTAATATTAAAGTTTAGGATATGGAGTGAATGGCTGAGATGGGGAATAGGAGAAGATCTTTGAAAGAAAGGAGCTCAGGGTGCCAAGAGGCCAGCATGATGGAAGTATTATTTACATATATGTGAAAACCTCTAAAAAATTAAAGGAATAGAGTCAGACAGAGTGACAGTGAATCAGAAGCTATAAGATCATTGCTAAGTGAAGGGCTGTGACCCACGAGTACATAGATGGCAACAGTAGGACCTGACTGAAAACAGCAGAGCTCTGTCCCTCAATAAAAGCAACTAATGAACTGGCAAAAACTGTCAATAAACTTTTAACAGAATTCTGGAATTTAGTAAAAATAACTTACAGCAACTGAAGAAAGGCTTAGTGAAGAAAGAAGCTGCTGTTTTGGGCTAAGAGAGCACTGTTATGTTATAAATTGCCTGCCTACTGTCCCTCAATGATGGCCATGAAGATAGAAGCCTGCACTCCTAGCGTAGATTGGTAATGCCAGAGGACACAAAAAATTGTGAGTTGCGACCTCTCTGGCTTTTCTCTGAAGGACTGGTGTAAGGGCCTGTTTTGTTTGGCTTGACTAGGAACATATCCAGAGCTGGGGTGGCTTTTGCCAAAAGGATTTGAAGGCACAGCTACTAGCTTTTGCGGCCTGGAACAAGAGACAGCAGTGAGAGAAGCAATACAGAGACTGAAAGCCTGGGAAGAAAGAAGTTGGATAAGGAGATAGCATGTGCCAGGGAATTGGAACAAAAGGCCATGCTTATGTCCAGAACTGGATAAGTAATTAGAAAAGGGCTGAAAAGATCCTAAGCTTTTTCCTCTGGCTGGCATTCAGGCTCTGTGCAAGCAGGAAGTGAAGACTAGGAATTGTAAATGGCTTGCCCAAGTGTTGAGGCATGCCTGAACACAGAGCCAGTATGCAAAGACTGGGAGAGTGTTTTTTCTCTTTCTTTTTTCTTTTTTTCCGGGCTTCAGGCCCTTAAGAAAACTCAAAACAGTAGCTGACCACTAAGCTAACAACAGATTTCAGTGGCCACACACGACAATAATATAGACTTTATAAGTCGTCACTAAATAAGAAAACAACAGTAACCCACATTAAGCATCAACAAACCCCAGAGATGGGGCATAATTTGATTTTCAGAGTTGTCACATAATAGTCAAAATATCCAGTTTTCAAAAAGAGATAACGAGGTATGCAGTGAAATAAAGTATGGCTCATTCACAAGGAAAAAAATAAACAGAAACTATCCCTGAGCAAGCCCAGGAGATGGAATTACTAGGTAAATAATTTAAATCATCAGTCCTAAATATGTTTATGATCTATAGGAAACCATAGGCCAAGAGCTAAAGGAAACCAGACAGAATATCAGTAAAGAAATAGAAATTATAAAAAAGGAACCAAACAAATTCTGGAGTAAAAAAGTAAGATAACTGAAATGAAAAATTCACTAGAGAGGTACAACAGCAGGTTTGAGACGGCTGAAGAAACAACAAGCCAACTTGATGAGCCAATTGAGGTTATCCGGTATGAGGAGCAGAAAGAGAAAAGAATGAAGAAAAATGAACAGTCTAAGAGACTAGAAGACACCATCCAGTACCATTATGTGTATTGGAGTCCCAGAAGCAGAGAGAAAAGGGACAGAAAGCATGTTTGAATAAATAATGGTTGAAAATTTCCCAAATGTGATGAAAGATGTGAATCTACACATTGAAGAAGCTCCACAAACACTAAGCAGGATCAACTCAAAGAGATCCACACCAAGACACATTATGCTCAGATTGTTGAAAGACAAAGATAATTTTGAAAGCAGCAAAACAGATATGACCCCTTGCATACAAAAGATCCTCAATAGGGTTAACAGTTGGTTTTTCTTCAGAAGGCATTGGGTGGCATATATAAAGTGCTGAAAGAACAAAACTGTCAGTAAAGAGTTCTGTATCCAGCAAAACTACCCTTCAGAAATGAGAGATTATGACATTCTAAGATAAACAAAAGCTGGGGGAGTTTGTCACTAGTAGACCTGCCCTACAAGAAATGATGAGAGTCCTTCAGGCTGAAATGAAAGGATACTAGACAGTAATTTGAAGCTATATGAAGAAATAAAGAATATTGGTAAAGGTAACTACATAGGTAAACAAAAAAGCCAAAATTACCAATATTATTGTAGTTTTTGGTTTGTAGCTCCTCCTTTTTTCTCATGATTTAAAAGACAAAGGAATAAAAACAATTATAAATCTAATTGGAACATAATATAACAATATAAAAGGGGGAAGGATTGAGATGTATAGGTACAGAGTTTTTGTATACTATTTAAGCTAAGTTGGTATTAGTTCAAAGTACATTGTTAGAAGTTTAAAATATTAATTGCAGTATCCACTAGGAAAATAACTAAAAAACAAAGGAAAGAAGGGAATCAAAAAAGTACACTACAGGGAAAAAATCAAACACAAAAGAAGGCAGTAATGGAAGAAATGAGGAACAAAAAATGATATATGTAGAAAACAAATAGCAAAATGGCAGAAGTCCTTCCTTGTCAGTAATTACTTTAAGTGTAAATGGATTAAAATTTAGTAAATGGATTAAAATTTGTAATTAAAAGGCAGTTTGGCAGAATGTAGAAAACATTCAGCTATATGCTTATCGTAAGACTCACTTTAAGATCAAAGATAGAAATGTGTTCAAAGTGGAAGTATGAAAATAGATATCCTATGTAAATAGTATCCAGGAGAGAGCTGGGGTGGCAATTCTAATATCGGGCAAGATAGACAAAAATTTTTACCGTAGACAGCAAAGGACATTATATATTGATAAAAGGGTCAACCCATTAAGATGATAAAACAGTTATAAACACATGTGCACCAAATAGAGCCTCAAAATACATGAAGCATACACTAACAGAATTGAAGGGAGAAATAGTTCTACAATAATTGTTAGAGATTTCCATACCCCTTCTCATTAATGCATAGAACACCTAGACAAAAGGAAACAGGACTTGAACAGCCACTATAAACCAATTAGACTTAACAGACACACACAGAAAACTACCTAGCAACAACAGATTACATATTTTTCTCTAGTTTACTCAGGACTTTCTCCAGGATAGACCCTATCGTAGACCACAAAACACTTTTCAGTAAATATAAAACATTGAAATCATACAAAATATTTTCTTTGACCACACTGGAATGAGACTAGATCACAGCAGTAGTGAGGGAGAATGACTGGAAGTTCAGAGCTGAGTGGGCTTTAGGGGAGGGTGGAGGGAGAATAAATACTCTGAAAACAACTATAAAAGAGCAAAGATGACTCATACCCCACCTGTAGGCCTAGTAGTGTGAGGGTCTGGGGAAAATAGCCACCACTTGACTGGGTTACAGTGAGAGTAGTGTTCCTGTAGAGTGCTAGGGTCTGCTCGAGCAAGATGGTGAAGGGAACAGAGGAGAGGTTCAGGATATATAGGGGGTTTTGCTGAGGATGGATTATGAATTCCAGAGGATTCCATGGAAGTTTTTCAAGAATGCAGAAAGGTGGGTTAGGACAGGACAGGGATTGTGCAGAGCAATATGAGGATTAGAGTATGGGAGTTGATGTTTGGTCTGGGAGTCAGGGGCTTCTTGTGAACTCATTAAAACGGAGATAATGGGAATAATGAGAGTGTTCCTGGTGGATCCAAGTCAGATAATAAGCTTTTGTGGGTTTGCTCTGAATCCCTGACCATTTGTTTTTATGGGAAAATGTTTTGATACTAAATAATCATTTATGTATTTAGAATTAAACTTGTTAAGTTGAAGATGTACCTGTCTTAAATAGAGTGAACAAAGACTTCTTTATATGATATCCATTAGTTTGGTTAGCTTCCTTTGTTATGTCCATAACACCTATCGCAATTGTGGGGAGCCTCACAAAGAACTTGTTTTCAGCGCTGAGTAGAAGCAGAACATAATGTATTGTCACTGTTTGCTTTTTATTTGCATTTTGCCGTTTAGTAATTGCCAGTTGTCCTGGCTTCAGTCTTCCATTCATCTGACCCCGAGCAGTTTAAAAATTCGGAGAAAGTCTTTTTGTTTCTGTGTAGGGTCCACAGGGCCGGCTTGGTTGGAATTGACCATTCTGTATTTTAAAATGTTGATTTATCCATGTGTAATAAGTATAGAGACCTGTTTGGAAGGGGAAATCAATTGACAAGCAGATACACTTAGCACAAAACCGCAGAAATAAAAGAAGGGGGAGAAAAGTATAAAGCAGACACAGATAGTTTGGCACTTCCAAATTTGTCATTCTTGTCTGTCTGCATCTCCACTGAGAACTACTTGGAAAAGTGAGTTAAGAAAACACATAAAAACTGAAACCAAAAGTAATTATTATGCAGGGTAAAATATCACTTATTCTCTTTAATTTTCAGATTTTAAAAAAATATTTGCATGTACTGTGAAGTGTGTCCATTTTTGAAACCTTTCTTTGTGTTCATCAGAAGATGAAAAGGGCTGTTTCCCTAATTATCTTTGTCCTCAGTTCAGATGTTATGTATGATCAGGAAGAGCAGTGAAGCTTATTGTTGATCTAGAGTTATTTGATGTAATTGTTCTTAGTTATTGGTAGGTAAAGAATATGATTTTAGTTGTACTTTATGCACTAAATAGAAACTTTTTTTTTTTCAAGGAACCAAATGGAGAGACTCCTTCATCTTTATACAGAGTTGCAGCAGTCCTTCTACAATTTAATCTTATTGATTTAGATGATCTTTATGTACATGTAAGTCAAGTGGGCTGCTAAGGATATTTGGCTGTCTATCCCAGGGGTGGGAAGAGGAGTAGGCAGCCATATAGTACTTCAAGATTGGTCCTAGGCTCTCCGGTTCTAATTTTGGAAGCCCTAATGCATTATTGCTTTGTGTTTACTTTATGAAGTGAATGAATGTAATTCTTTGACAAACTGTGGAAATTAAGTACCTTTTGTCACAGAGTTTGAGGTTGGCTATGAAATTAAAGCTGTTAATGTCAGCAAGGTGTATCTCATTGAGAGGAAGCCAAGTCCTAATCAATGTGGTTTTAGACTTTTCTGTTATACACAAATTGTCACAAATATGGGATTACCTAAGATACTTTTTCCTTCTTCCCAAAATGTTAATTGTAGGCATTCAAGATGAATGGGCAACTGTATATTTAAAAAACAAACAAACAGTAATTGCCATTTAAAACCATTTAAAAACCATCAAAACCATTTAAAATGGTTTTCTTACGTTTTTAATGTTTTTAATGGTAATAAATGACTGGTATTGTGCTTCTGTTGCTGGACCCAGGATCTGGAAGGGTGTGTATGTTAATGTGATTGATGACCTTCAGTTTAGCAGCAGTTTAGCCTGTCAATTTGAAAAAACTAGGTTTGTAGTATAGAAATTCCTGTTTATTTGGTTATATAGTAGGATATCTATGGACTTAACTCTGTCCAAAGCTGACAACATCGTCATTGTCTTTGAAATCATTTTCTGACTTCCTTGTCTGTCATGTACTATAGTTACAGACTAAAACTTAGTCTCTACCTTGGAAGCAGTCATAGTCTAGCAATGGAGAAGACATTTTGCATTATATAGTAACTACTATATTGGAGGTACTCACAAAGTGCTGTGGGGGCTCAGTATAGATAGTAACCATGTCTGTTTGGGGGCATTTTGGAAGGCTTTTCCAGACTAGTGATGTTGAACTGGGATGTTGGTAGATGACACGGTGTTGGCCTGGCTTTAAAGGCGGGAAGCTTTGTAGGTAGAATTAACTGAATATAAAGGCAGGAGTATTGAAGGGCTTCATTATTATCTTAGGGGAACATCAGGAAGCTCCGAGTACTTGGAGCCTCGCTCGGGTAGTTTATGGGGAGGTGGATGAAGATGGAGAAGAGTAGGTTGGGGCTACACTTTCCAGGGCCTTTTAAGAGCCATAGTAAGGAGTTCGGATTTTTTCTTGTTGGGAGTAGAGAGCCCTTCAAGATTTAAAGTAGAAAAGTGATGTACAAACTGTGAACATGGAAAATTTGTCAGTAAAAGGGGAATTCAAAGACAGGTATGAGTCTATAGGCAAGTATAGACTGGTAGGACAAATGGAAATATGATAGATGGTGATAGATTTATTACTGAAATGTTTGAGTTTGACAATAAATGCAAGTGGCCTAAGTGTTCCTGTTAAGGTGTCAAAGATTTTGAGATGGGATTAAAAACCAGTTTATTGTTTATTTTTCATGAGACTTCTAAAACCTAAGGACAGATAAAGGTTGAAAGTAGAAGGGTGGGAAAAATATACCAGGGAAATTATTGCTGTTACAGACAAAATAAACTTTTTGGCAAAAAGAGATAGTCACTTCATAATTAATAAAGTTGTGTTCTCTAGGAAGATAAAACAGTTGTAACTTTGTATGCACTTAATTGCATATTCTCAAAATACACAAAACTAGAAATTGAGAGTACTGTAAGAAACTTACAGGGGTGCCTGGCTGGCTCAGTCAGTAGAGCATGTGACTCTTGATCTCGGGGTTGTGAGTTTGAGCCCCACATTGGGTGTAGAGATTGCTTAAAAAAATAAAATGTTGAAGAAAAAGAAACTTACAGTTCATTATAATGGGATATTTTTAGAGACAGTTGTATTAATCTAGGTAAAAGATGAGGACCTACAGCAGGTACATAAGTAAAGCAATAAAAATGGGTTTGATGGCCAGTGGAGAGCAGAAAGAATGAGAAAAAGTCTTGCTTACCTTCTTGCATCAGTCCTTAGTGACTTTTCTCCCATTTTTGACTAATGGGGATGAAGTCTGCAATATGTAGCTTAATCTTTCACTATGTTTCTTTTCATTGTTTACTGATTATTTACTTCGCATTAGACTTAGTTACTGAAATATATTATGCATTTCTGAGGGCAGGAACACTGAGTGCTTAGAAGAAACTAGTAAATAACGATTTGTTGGCTGTATTTTTCTGTGTCTGGGTTTTTTATCTATTTTATGAAATATCTACATTAACCATCTTCCATGTGTGCAAGATGGCTGTACTAGAGATAACGTGATCCTTTTTCATAATGGAGAGTTGACTGTACACATGCTGCTTTCTCTTTTGTAATAAACTAGAAACTAGTTTGTGACTTAAGTCAAATAGTAGGTATTAGGAAATGAAAAGTGAGATGTCAAGTTGTTCATAATTTTTCTACTTGAGATTTTTCATCTAGAGGAAATAAATTTACCCCTTCATATAATTCAGTAGCTAACCTCTCCCAAATTGGATCCTTATGAAGTACTTTTTAAATATGGAGTTTGGCCTTTAAAGGGGAACTCTGATATTTTTCATGGAACAGGCATACATTTTCTTGGGTACGTTAATAAATTGAATGGTAAGCATCACTGTTGTATTATTGTATTAATTTAGGACCTCTAACAGAAAGAAGACAAAAGAACTTCGAACTGCTACTTGATTTTAAAAGGTGTACAAAATTCAGGTACTTAACTTTGTTAGATTATAAGAAAATAATTGAGAGAAGCTTATTTTGAAAGCAAACCATGGCCATTAATAGGCTAGGCCTTATTTACAGTTTTATCAATTCAGGGAAGATAGTGTTTGCTTTTTATATGTGCAAACAGTATTAGCTATTTTATGAAACATTAATGAACCATTTTTAGCTTCTTCCAGCTGATAATTGCATTATGGATGAACACAAACGAGAAATTGTAGAAGCTAAGCAAATTGTTAGAAAACTTACGATGGTTGTATTGTCTTCTGAAAAAATCGACGAGCGAGAGAAAGAAAAGGAAAAAGAAGAGGAGAAAGTAGAGAAGGTATATAGTTCATTTTTATAAGATTAACATTGTCCTCTGGATTTAGAATTTGAAATTTAACTTGTAATAGTTCATCAACTTATGGGAGAATAATTTATTAACTTTAAATGTAGTGAAATCTGGTTTTTGGAATACTAATTTGCAAAGGTGGTTTTAGTTTTAATCTTATTGGCATCTTCCCAAAAGAGGCCGCTATGTTTTTCTTACACAAATTTCAAAGTGTATTCTAAGTAAAATATATGACTATATTTGTGCTCTGTGTATTAATGTCTCTCAAGTCCTAAGGGGATTCTCAAATATGAATGAATTCTAGTTTCCTGTGGCACAATAAAGCATTAAATAGAACTTGATTTAATTCCAGGTCTATAAACTCTCATGCTGGGTCTGCTAAATCAAAGAGCAAATCCTGTTGTTTTTTTCAATAGCTAAAAAAAACTTTGATTTTACTTTCAGGAAAATACTGCGTTTTCCATGGTGGCAGCCATTGTTGACATACAATATTGTCGTGTTTAGCTCAGTTTTTTAAATTAAAAAATGCCGAGATTTATTGGTGCCTATATTCTGAGGATCTTCACTATAATGTTCATTTTTAGCCGCCTGACAACCAAAAACTTGGTTTGTTGGAAGCCTTGTTGAAGATTGGTGATTGGCAGCATGCACAGAACATTATGGATCAGATGCCTCCATACTATGCAGCTTCACATAAGCTAATAGCCCTTGCTATTTGCAAGCTCATTCACATAACTATAGAGCCTCTCTACCGAAGGTATGTTACTATATGCTTTTCTAATCATTGAGGTAGAAATAGCTTATGACTACAAAAAAATCTGCATGTTTATCTTGTCTCCTCAAACAAGCAAGTACTTCTGTATGTTTTATTAGAAGGTAAGAACCATTCAGAGCGTATCAGTCTTATACGTATTAATCAGTGACTTGTCTCCTAATGTCTAGACCAGGTGGTGCAGAATGCGTGCTGCAATGCAGTCTAAAAATTGTAGCTTAGATGTCTAGGTTGGGTGTGCTCCATTGAGAGTGAAAACACCATTCTTCTGTTCTTGACTTTTCCTCCTCTCTTGGGGGTGGGCAGAGAATTCCTAAGGTTTTTACTTAGTGTAATTTCCCTCTGTCCTGGGTTGAGTGGCTCTGAGTGAGGACATTGCCTCTCTGCTTGCCTTACCTCTCCTGGCATATAGGCTGCTGTTCTGAAAATTGCTAGTGCAGCCTTTCTCATCCTCCCTAGTTACTGTGTCCATCCACCCGTCCTCTAGCCCTCAGCCTGCTTGCAGGTTACTTAGGAGCAGTACTGGCAGCAGCTCTGGCTTCAGCCCCACAGATCAGAGCCTGTGTCCAAGGCCCCAGTCTTGTGACTCGTGCGTAGCTGCCGGCTGCTGCCTTCAGTGCCACTGGGGCTGTGGACCTTGAAGGCTTCTTCTCAAAGAGTGACCCCTGTGACTCCACAGCGGGACACCTGCTCAGCAGGTGAGAACTCTGGGCATGCTGTCCTTTTTAGTGTGACACCTTCTTTCATTATGCTGCTCACCTTCCCTACACCACCCACCTCATACTCAGTCTAAGTAGGGGAACCCAGACTGAGAAATGTTTATTTACTTGAACCACTGTTGTTATATCCATATTTTTCTGTTTTATCTTCCAGTGTCTCTGAGGTCCATCTCTTGTTCCCCATTCCCATATCCAAATTCCTGATACTGGCCAAGTTTAAGAACAAATTCATACAGTGTATGTTAAATGTTACTTGAAATCTGCGTTTCTCTGATTTCCTTATGCAGTTCATTGGAAACATTCTCTAAGCTCTGGCTTTTTTAAAAAAAATTTTTTTTCGACGTTTTTTATTTATTTTTGGGACAGAGAGAGACAGAGCATGAATGGGGGAGGGGCAGAGAGAGAGGGAGACACAGAATCGGAAACAGGCTCCAGGCTCCGAGCCATCAGCCCAGAGCCTGACGCGGGGCTCGAACTCACGGACCGCGAGATCGTGACCTGGCTGAAGTCGGACGTTTAACCGACTGCGCCACCCAGGCGCCCCTAAGCTCTGGCTTTTTCCAAATGAGTATTGTTTTTGTCTTTTTCTACCCAATAAATTATCTGTATTAATGAAGTTAGGCACAAGTGATATGTAGAAAGCAAATTTGAGCAAGAAAAGCTTTACTTACTGGTAACTTAAAGTGGGGTATTACATAGTATACATATAAATTTTGCTTCTTTTTATAGAGTTGGCGTTCCTAAAGGTGCTAAAGGCTCACCTGTTAATGCTTTGCAAAATAAGAGAGCACCAAAACAAGCAGAGAGCTTTGAAGATTTGAGGAGAGATGTCTTCAATATGTTCTGTTACCTTGGTCCTCACCTTTCTCACGACCCCATTTTATTTGCAAAAGTGGTGCGCATAGGCAAGTCATTTATGAAAGAGGTTAGTAAGATTTTTTTTTCTTCCAAGCAGAAAACTGAATTTTGGAGTGAAGGTGTTCTGTGTATATTTGTGTTATGTGTATCACTAGGAATAAAAAGAAAGTGAACTTAATTTAAGAAAAGTGTATTTTGAGTAAGGTTTGGGGAAAAGTCCATCATGTCCTAACCACACACACATGCGCGCGCGCGCGCGCGCACACACACACGCACACACGCACACACACACACACGTGCGCGCGCGTTAATCTAGGTAGAATATTAGTCAAGTCCCCTGCATAGGAAAATATACTTTGGACAAGTGATTGCTGTTTGAATCCCCTTTTCTTCTGATTTATTTTCTTGGCTGCAGTTTTGAACATTGTCATTATTTGTATGAAGTCAGACTGTTGAGGAGCCATTCTTTTCTAGTAAACTTTGTGTTGAAATAAAATGTACAGAACATAACACAAGTCATAATTGTACACCTCAATGACTTTTTTCCCCAAACCAAACAGCCAGGTATCCCCAACCCGGATGAAAAAATAGAACAATACCAGTACTCCAGAGTTTCCTTTGTACTCCCTTCTAGTCAGTACCCTAAGGGTAACCATTTTTGCTATTTTTAAATTTTAAAATCAGCTTTGAGTTATAATTTACATACAATTTACTTCACCAATTGGAAGTGTACAATTTGATGAGTGTTGACAAATGAACACAGTTGTGTGTCCACTACCACAATCACAGAGAATATTTTCATCACCCCAGAAAGTTCCCTCTTGCCCCCTTGCCTTCAATTCTGTCCCTTTGTTACTGGTTCCTGGCAACTACTGATAAGCTTTCTGTCACTATAGTTTTGATTTTTCTAGAGCTTCATATAGATGGAATTGTATAGAATGTACTCTTTTCTGTCTGGTTTCTTTCACTGAATGCTTTTGAGATTCGTGCAAGTTGTTGCACGTGGCAGTAGCTTTATTGCTGAGCAGTATTATACAGACATACCAGAGTTTATGCATTCACCAGTTGGTGGGCATTTGGGTTGTTTCTAGTTGGGGGCTATTGTAAATAAAGCTGCTATGAATATTCCTGTACAAGTCTTTTTTTGGGGGGGGGGCGTATGTTCTTGTTTCCCCAGGAATGGGATTGCTGGGCCATATGGGTAAGTGTATGTTTAACTTTTTGCCAAACTGTTCCAACATGTCTGTATCATTTTGCATTCCTGTATATGACATCCAATAGCTCCACATCCTCATCAGTACTTGTTATTGTCACTCTTAAATTTTAGTCATTTTAATGGGTGTGTGGTGGTACTGTTGTGCTTTTAATTTGTTTCCCTGATGATTGGAAATGTTGAGCATCTTTTCATGTTCTTATTTGCCATTTGTAATCATCATATATCAAATTGTCTATTCAGATCTCTTACCCATTTTTAATTGGGTTGTCTTTTATTATTTCTTTGATTTGCCTTTTCATTATGTTAAATGTCTTTGGAAGAGCAAAATTTTAAATTTTGATTAATTCTAATTTAGTAGTACTTTTCTTTTATGGTTTCCTCTTTGTGTTCTAAGAGATCTTTGCCTAACTTAAAATCTTGAAGCAGAAAAGAATACATAATTTATTTTCAATTGTAAAACAAGGCTATCAAAAGGATTTGCAAATTGTTACAAGCACAAATACAGTTTTCTCCAGTGTTTGGTGATTGCATCTAATTTTAATTTTTGACAACAGTAACTGTATACAAAATTTATCAGCTGTTGTATATTAATCCCTTGACACCTGAAATACTTGATTTGGCTTTTACTGCTTAGCTGGTAGATTTTTTTTTTTTAATGCTCACAGTTATACAGTGTGTAAAGGTACTAAAGCAATCTGCTAAGTAGTTTATTACTATACAAATCATTTATTGTATAACATGTATAGAAAGGAAGTATAATGATGTTTCACTATCTTAATCCTTATAGTCTGAAAGGGATGAGTTATGTTAACTAGTGCCTGTTCAGAAAAACAAAAGGGTCCTGTCTTTCCTAATGCCTCATATTGGGAAGCATATGAGGTCAATTTGTCCCGTTACTGCTGATGTTAGTATTGATCACTTGGTTAAGGTGATGGGCTACCAGGTTTCTCTAGGGTACAATTATTCTTTCTCCTTTGTTGTTAATATGCATCTTGGTGGGGAGATACTTTGAGACTCTGTCAACAGCCTCTTTCTCATCTTACCTTCACCCACTAATGCTATTCTCTTTAACTGAACATCTTAATGTTCAGATCTCTTGTTCTGAAATTCTTTCTTTGTCTACAAGTATTATAAACCTGTGAGCAGGAGACCAAACAACTGACTTGTGGAAGTTTATAGTAGACAGACATATGCATAAATGTATACAATGTTACCAAGATGTGCAGGTGCTAGAGTGGTCACCCTTCCCCTCTGCCATCTCCACTGCAGCTCTCCTGTACTTCTGTTCTGTCACAGTTGTGCCTGGTGCCTGCCCTTAACTCCAGTCTCTATTTTTGCAAAGGAAGAAGGGCAGAAAGGAAGAGGAAAAATGTTTATTTTGATCACAGTGTGGGAAGAAATCTGTCTTCTCTCATTGCTAAGGTTGTGGTAGGGAAAGTGAATCTTTCCAATGATCTGAGTTAGAATTTTGGTTTATTTTTACCCATAAAAATATTTCACTATAACAAATCATTTGTCCTGTGTTTTCAAGTTTAAAAGGCTTTTGTTGCCTAGCTAAGAATTTAACTAAGGGTTACAAGATTGTTCCTAGAGGGCAGATGCGACCTTGGTTCCAAGTAAACTTCTTTAACAGTTCTCTTATTTATAAGCTTGAGGGTTGCTTGTATATATGAATAATGCATATTTTAAAAATATAGGTTATATACTTTTACCAGCTGTCATTTAGCAGAATAGTCTTCTAGCCTACAGTTATTTGTAATAATTTATCTCTGTGTATTTCTTAAATTTGAGGTACATCACATTAGGACCATCTAGTACAATGATCTTCAAACTTTAGCATATATTAGAATCACCTGGAAGTCATCTTAAAACACATTGTTGGGTCCCATCCTCAGAATTTCTGATGCAGTAGGTCTCGGGTGGAACCTACTGAAGAGAATTTGCATTTCTAACAAGTTATTTCAGCTTTAAAAGAGGGGGTAGCCCTAAAGAAGATTTCTGTATGAATGGACAGACACATTTTGCTATCTTTAATTTTAATTGCAGAGCATAGCTTTAATGTGGCTCACCTGACATATTTCAATGTTTTTTGATAGTAGAGTCCCTTGGTGCTTTTTTTTTTTTGCATCCAGCTGATGTTAATGGATTAAGTTTTTTATGACATTGATAGCTAATATTGAGCTCTTATTCTGTGCCAGGCCCTATACCCTTTATGCTTTAAGTTAAGTAAATTATCCTAGGTCACATAATTATTAACATGGGGCAGGGCTGAGATCTCAATCCAGGCAATTTGGATTCAGAGGCCAAGCTCAAAATCTCCACACTCTCCTGCCTATACAAATACACTGTGTCTGAAATTAAAGAAATGGTAGGTTATCTAAATTTTCTAGTTCTTGAAATTCCTTGCTATTTTAAATCAGATCTTTGTTAGTGGTATTTTGTTATTTTGTTGATCTCTGAAATCTCTGTGTTTATGTCAGTCTGTGTATCTCATCTCCAAACTTTGCTTTCTTTGACGGGTGTGTGTGTGTGGGGGGGGTGCTATTCATGTTTCCATTGTAGCTACAGCATTTTGTTTCATCTTAATATGTATAGCTGTGTTCAGAACTTCTTTCTGATATAGTGAGAGTGAATCCTCTTACCTTTCCTGCCTTATTTATGACCAGTCCTCTCCCCCGCCAAGCTACAGTCTGAGTACTGGGTTCTCCTTTCAGTGTTTTCTCTAGCCTATGATAGGAGAGCGGATGAGCTTGGTGAGGCTGAGTATAACCCTCGTTTAGAGTACCTCTGCTTTCTCTTCTGAGATCCTCTTACCTATCCTGTACTAGGCATGCCCAGCCCAAGTGAGTATCCAACTCCTTTGGGCTTTGACTCCCTCAGCCAGCTCAGCACAGTTCCTTTGAAAGATGGTGGGCTTTAGCAGCTGGTTCTTCCTTTGCTGGAGTCCTGCTGGGCTTGTATTCACAAGAGTTTTCCCTCAGTCTACTCACTTACCTTACATGTCTTATTGCCTGGATTTTGTTGACTTACCTTCCTTGGTCTGTACTGCTTCTGGGATTGGGTTAAGGGCAGGAGCCATACCACACTGTGTCTACTACCAGAATTTGTGTGTGTGTGTGTGTGTGTGTGTGTGTGTGTGTGTGTGTGTGTGTGTGTGTTCCCTTGAAGTTAATAGCATAGTTTCCCCTTTTCTTGCTTGGTTGGTGGTGAATACTTTTACCCAGTGAAAACTGGGTGCCTCAGTTGGTTAACTGTCTGACTCTTCTTGATCTCAGCTCAGGTCTTGATATCACAGTTTGTCAGTTTGAGCTCTGTGTCAGGCTTTTGCACTGACAGCGCAGAGCCTGCTTGGGATTCTATTTCTCCCTCTCTCTGCCCCTTCCCTGCTTGTGTTCTCTTTCTCTCTCCCTCAAAATAAATAAATAAACTTAAAAAAAAAAAAAAAAAACCAAGACATACCTTGTTCATTGCATTAGGGATTAGGGGAGAGAAATTCTGTGTTTATGCTTCACTCTGTCATCTTGATTCATTTGTCTGGCCAGGCTCTTTATACATTGTTTCTTATGTTGGCCTTTGGTAAAAGCCGAAGTGCTTTAAATTGATTCACAGATGAAGTTTAGAGAAACCTAGAGTCAGAGAGGGTCAGAATATTCTTAGACTGGGCATTAGATGATATTAGGAATAGCTGGGTAATGATACTGTGGTACGTGGAAGAATGTCCTTTTTAGGAGATGCATACTGAATTATTTTGAGATGCGATGTCATGTCTGCTATTTTTTTTTTTTTTTGGTCAGTCAAAAAAAGGGGGCAGTCTACAAAGTAGGCATATAGGTGTTTATTGATAGTGTGCTATCCATTCAACTTTTATGTAAACTTGAAATTTTTAATAATAAAAATTTGGGTTTCTAGGAACAGAATCTACCTTAGACCATTGATTCCAAAACTCTAGGAACTAGTTACTTTAGAATTTTGTGTTGATGTTTTTTGTTTTGCTTCTCAGAATTGAAGATCTACCCTGGCAGTGTAGGTTAGAGCCCAAAATTAATATTCCTTTTGGACGAAGGTACAAGTACAGTGGAATTATACCATACTTGTACTTCATCATGCTAATGTGGCCAGACTTGTTCCATCAAAATACTCGGTGTGTATATCTAGGAGTAAGGGTGAATTGGAGAATTTTTGTTTTCTCTCTGTTTGGTTCAGTTGCTCAGGTCTCTTGCCACATTCAGTGGGAGTCTATTTTTTAAAGTAATGGGTTTTCATGTGACATGGCCCCTAAATACAAGCCAATTACTTCATTTCATGTTCACGTGATTTCATCTTCCCATCCCATGTTCATTTTATAGTGATTTCTTCTAATACTACAGAGGAAAAACAGTCTTGTGTTGGACTTGAAAGATAATGTGTCTGTGTACATTACAGATAATTTAAGAGATTTTAAGGGTAATTGTAAGTATATGTAGTTTTCGTTGTACGTATTGACTTTAGAACCTAACTTGCCCACAAAGAATCTTTATTTAGGGCTGTCCCCCAAACAAATTAATTAAGGCATTACGCATTGACTGTTATGTTAACAGGTTTCATCAGAATGATCTGTTAGCTACTTGTTAGTTATGTGACCTTAAACTGGTCATTTTTTTAAAGCCAAAGATGAGTGGTAATAATTTGCCGTATCTATTCCTGGGGTTGCAATGAGAATCAAATGAGATCTAAACACTAATTAGATACTAACGTTAATTAAGTATTCAAATTTAGAGTTAAAAAATGTTGTCATGAATTCCTTAGAACATAGTAAAGTTGTAACTTACTTTTATAAGTTGTCACTACACTAGCTTTTGATGATTTGTTTTAAAGTGGTAATATACTGGGGTGCCTGGGTGACTCAGTTGGCTAAGCATCTGAATCTTGATTTTGGCTCAGGTCGTGATCTCACAGTTCGTGGGATTGAGCCCCCTGTCAGGTTCCATTGGGCTCTGGGCTGACAGCACGGAGCCTGCTTGGGATTCTTTCTCTCTTTCTCTCTGTGCCCCTCCCCTGTGTTCATGCATGCTCTCTTTCTCTCTCCCTTCCCCTCTCTCTCAAAATAAATAAGAAAATATAAAAAAATACAGTGTTAATATACCTTATTTCCATCTTTAAATAATAGGTACTACTTTAAAGTACCAACGTCATTTCCCACAAGAGCGGATTTGATTTTATATAGGAATGCCTTTGGCTTCTTTACATTGTGGTGGTAATCAGATGTCACCCCCCCCCCACCCCCATTGTGGAAATTTATAAATTAGTAACAAAAATTTTCATCAAATGAAATTTTTATTGCTGGGGTTTTGGGAGTGGAGTAGTCAAGGGTATATGGACATGTCAGTTTCCAACTTTAAGTGGATACAAATATTGTAAGGATATTTTTAAGACAGGGGTGCCTGGCTGGCTCAGTTGGTAGAACATGCAACTGTTGATCTTGGGGTGATGAGTTCAAGCCCCACGTTGTGTGTATGTGTAGAGATTACTTAAAAAATAAAATATTTAAACAAATATTTTTAAGACAGAACCTTGCATTCTAATTCTTACTGTCGAAGAGACACTGCTATCGTTGGCACCGTCTGTTAAGCTCTTCTGTGTACTTTTGCTGTTATAAGCCTTATATAAAGCAAATGAACTCTGCATTTGGGAGACCAAATTGAATCTACAACATCCTTGCTATTTAATGAGGCTGAGCAAGGAAGAACTGTTAGGATGTTTATATTTGTCCTTATATTGTCACATGTACTAATTGGTTTGAACTAAGGTCACCTTCACTATTACTGGGTATCTTAATGTGACAGTTCTAATCAAGATGTAGAATCATACTTAAGGTAATAAATTACAAATAAGGTCTTAATTTTTGCCATTAGCTGTGCTTTTTACTTAAGAGAGACATATAAACATACAAGGCTAGGCAGATATTAAGTCTATTAATAGGCAAATGTAGACTATGTACAAACAGTATAATTTTAACAGTATATTTTATACAAGAAAGAAGATGGAATTTTTAGTGTGTATCAAACGCACATTGTAAGCAATTGAGTCAACAACCCCCGTGCCTCCTCTCAAAGACTGTTTTCTGAAATTGAACTTCAGTGTTCAGTTTCAGAAAAAAAATTCAAAGTGTATAAACATAAAAAACATTTGTGAAAAACTCTCATCTCTTAGAGGTTTGGCCATTCGTCTCTGCGGATGCTGTTTGATTCTGTCTGTAATCCTTTGGCTCTTACGCCAGGTCCTTAACATTTTGGTGTATACCAGCCCAATTTTCAACTGCTGACACCTGCAGGTCTTTTGTATGAGGGCTTTTCTGGCCCTGGGAGCCTGTGTAAGCAGTATAGAAATTGGTGTCCTAGAATTGCTGAGGAACTAACTCACCTCATTTCCTCTCCCTAGCTCTCAACCAGTGAAATGATAGGAATTGGTGTATAAGTATCATGCCTTGAGATGGGATAATCCTAAGATGTATTTCTACACAGACCCTCTAAGTCCCCAGTGGGATTAAGCTCCCATTAAACCACAGGAATAATTTCCCACTGGGAGTTCCTAGGATTACTTCCCAAATAAACTATGGCAGCACTTTGAATAGAGTCTGCTTTTGGGGAAATAGAAACTAAAACATGGGGGCATATTCCTTTAAATAAATTCAATATGAAAACCTTAATTTTCCCTAAAGATAGATTTACAAGGCAATTTTTTGTTTTACAAAAGACTTCTGTTATGAACTCCATTTATAAAGAGAATTCATTTAAATAAATCACATACTCCTATTCATTAAGTGCACTGAAAATACCCATTTTTACACATAGCTTGTTAGAACTATGCTTGTGTAAAACAGCACAGTTTCATGTCATAATCAGCATTTTAGCCAAAGTAATTACTTTTGGGGGCAAATTTTATGGAACCAAGTATAGCTATTTAGCATTTTGTTTGCTATATTTTCATGTTTAAACCACTCCCACAAGTCCATTTACTGCAGTTTGAATGCTACGCATGTGGTAGGTAGGGCGACCATGTGCTTTATTGTTTAAACCAGGACACACGGGATAGAAAGGTTGTGCCGTTACTTATGCTGGGGTAAAAAGAACGAGCACATGTGGTCATTCTGTGTATAGGTGACCATATTATTAATTCTTTGGTACAGATTTGCAGTCTTAGTACAGATTTGGATTGATTAAAAATGAAGTGTGTTGGAAGATAGAAGTTTTTCCTTTAGTATCTCTGTTTTCAGAAATTATGTAGTATCAATATTACTGATTATTTCTAAGCATTTTATAACGATTTAAGAGTTTCTGATCAAAAAATAAAAACAAAGCTCTGAACCAAAACATTGAAAGGCAATTCAGTTCTCTCTTCTCCAGGCTCAGTAAACCCGTGTTCCTGTAACTTTTAACCTATAGGTTATATTTTCCTATTTCTAAGTTATTTTCGTGGGTCTTATTTGGATCCTTTCTAGCAAAATGATTTTCCCGATAGTTTTAAGACACAAATGTGAAGTTCTTAGCCTAGTGTATGGCACATAGTACTCAATAAATGGTAGTTAATAAGAATGAGAAAAATAAGGAAGGTGAAAATAGGGTCATAATTTACTTAGATGTAGCTTCAGGTTGAAATCTAGTCACAAACTTCAGTATTTTACTTTTTTCCTCCTTAAATATAGTCTAAAGTAGCATTTCAAATATTCACAGGTTAGAGGTACTAAAAACAGGTCGTTAGTAATAAAAGTAATTTATCTAATTAAATCTACAATGTTTTCCCAAGCTTGCTTTCTTTACTCTCCAGAAGCCCCCTCTTGGTGGACCTACATTCTTTTTGTGCCCAGTTTTGTTATGCAGTCCTGTCATCTGCTCCCTCTTCAAGGGCAAGAATGGAACCTGCTTGGGGCCATTTATAGCTGATAGTTTGTCTCGGCATAATTATGAGTGCTTGATTTTATTCAGACTTAAAAATTCAGCTCCTAATAGTACATTGGCAAGCCTTACTTTTGATCTTCAAGAGATTGTCAAAGATAGGAACTGTCTTTGTCAGTTTCTCAAAGATAGGACCTCTGTTCATCTTTGAATTCCCGGTGTCTGGCACATAGTAAATGAATGAATGAAGTGGATGTCTTCTGTCCACCCCCCTTTCTTCCTCCCATTTCTTCCTGGGCTGGCCATTCAATAAAACTCTAGTGTTGTACTGTGGGAATGGAGAGTTTTTATTTACACTGAATTAAACAGCAAATTAAACTAAAAGAAAAAGCATCAGGGGAGTCTAATGTGTGTTTACATTCTTACCAAACAAAAGGAAATTACTTTTACTTGCATGTACCTTTTGATTTTTTTTTTTTGTTCATCTTTGTTGTAGTTAGCCTTTGATAGAAATCTTTCTCAGTGCTCTTCTCGATAGTTACATTGTACTTTCCATTTTTTTTTGTCTTTGTCAAATTTTCCTGGTTATGCAATCTACAGAATTGACATAGACATTAGAAATTTAAATAGTAAGGGAATTAGGACAGTTTAGTAATACTGTAAGAAAATTTTTTATTTCTATGGAGGAAACTACATGTAGCTTTATTAGAATCATAGTATACTAGAAAAGGAGTAGCTTTTATCCCCACCTAGTTCTTCCAGTTATGACATACCCTTATTTCTGCCTCCCACTATACACCTAATATGCCACCAGAATTACCCACCCCCAGTCCACCAACAAAACCTAAGCAGCTATTACTTTGTTTTCTGTCAGGCCACTCCTTCATAACCTGATCCTTATTTGCTGACCAGGAAATATATTGACTTAACATTTGTTTCTGTGAAAGGGAACCATATCTTTTTAAACTGTTGATTAAAAAAAAGGATTGTGTATGTTTTCCCTTCAAGGTGACATGGCAGTCTCCTGGAATTAGTCTTAAGTGAAAATGTTGCACAGAAGTTAGGCTTCTCTGTAGTGATACCCATTAAATTACTCAAGTATGAAAACGTAGATGCACAAAACACCCGTTTCTGCCAAGAAAATAATAAGCTTGTTAGCTGCCTGTTAGCTTTTCCTCTTCCCTCACTTGGTATTGAGTTAAATCCTTCCCAGAAATCTAGATTGTCCTTGATTATCAGTGCTTCAGTTGTCCTTTTGGCCTTTGCATGGTCCTCCCAACTGTCCAGCTGCTTATACACACACAAGTATTACTCACTATTTCGTTTTGAATGAATGGACAGCATCAGCATCAAACATGACACTTCAGTGGTCCACCTGCAAATCATTGATACAAAATGACCCAGGTTTTTTCATTCTGTCCAACTTAGGCAATGGTTTTGTCTTTGTTATTAATATTTTGGGCTTATTTCTCATTGAGAGTTTAAGTAATGGTGAATTGAAACATAGTTTAAATTGCTTTCGGTTAAATTTTTTGTTGTTAATGTTTTAGTCTTAGATTTTACTAATTCTGTAGCGGAAAACCAGAACTTCTGGATGGAAAAATGCAAATGCATTATAAACTGAGTTGTGCTGGATACAATCTTACAATAAATACTTAGATCAGTTTTAGGATGCTTTGGTTTTTGATAATGAGGTTGAGAAAAGAATTGGCTTATGAAATTGACATTTAAAATTCATGAATGTTGCAAAATAATTTGGAAGTTAGAAATACAGGTGAAATTTTTAAATGTTAATTGGTAACGCTGGCTATATTTAAAATCTACATTTGTTTAAAAAGTAAGGAAATAATTCACAATCATGTACAAGTTAATTTTTTCACATTAGAAGCTAAATTGTGACATCATAATCTTAACCTTTTTGCATTTTATTTATAGTTATTTTTAATTTTAGTTTCAGTCTGATGGAAGCAAACAAGAAGATAAAGAGAAAACGGTAAGAGACAAGAAAAATCCAATGTGTCTGATATTTGTCTATGTATAGCATACTGTAAATTTTACTGTGGTCAGACTTTAATCACCTATGTGAATATTTTGTACTCTACATGCTGGATAGAGCTTTTGGAATATCATACAGTTATCGTTTAAGATTGACAGTTCCTGTTTTGGAAGATTACCATGTTGAGAAGGGAAGAGGGATTAATGAGTCCCTCCTTCTCTTGCTGCCCCTTTCCTTACCTCACCTCATTGCTTTCTTAGATGGAGAAACACAAATATCCATTGTGAAAAGGACAGTGATAGTGTGGGGAATTAGGTGTGTTTTATGAGAGGAAGGAATGAAAGTTTTTCCAAGGCTGGCATAAACTTGTTTTTTCTTTTGGGGGGGATTAATATGGACCTTTTACTGAAATAATTTTTCCTCCCTTCTTCGTAGGAAGTTATCCTTAGCTGTTTACTTAGCATTACTGACCAGGTACTACTTCCATCTCTTTCTTTGATGGACTGCAATGCTTGTATGTCTGAGGAACTATGGGGAATGTTTAAAACATTTCCCTATCAGCATAGGTAAATACATAAATTTTTATATTTTTCACTACTATTCTAGTGCATTAGCCTCTGAGTGTTTAACTTTTCCTAATTCTTCATTTCATTGTTTTTTAAGGTATCGTCTGTATGGCCAGTGGAAGAATGAAACTTATAATAGTCACCCACTTTTAGTAAAAGTTAAGGCCCAAACAATAGACAGAGCCAAATATATCATGAAGTAAGTTTTCATTTATTTTTCTTCATATTAATCTAATGTATATCTGAGTCTAATTTACTTTCTTTTAACCAACTTATGTCTGAGTCTCAATTCTGAGGAAGCCCAGGAGTATGTGCTAATGGCATAGTTTATGATATACTGCAGATAGAATGACTATCAGTTTTTGTGGTTTTTTTTAGCTCATTTTGACTACTAAGTTTTTATAGTTGTCATGTTTGCATAGCTGTAAAATCCAATAATCCTCTTTAATGATGAGTCTTTTTTTAAAGGACAGCCTACTATGGCTTTTGCCCAATTTGCGTAAGACATTTAATGACTTGTACAAGGTGATCAAAGTTCTTGAAATTTCCTCTGCCAGAAGTTACTATAATGAAGATTTTTCTTTTTTGGAAGATCTAATGGAATTATGCAGAACTATTTCTTTGAGTCAACTTTTGAAAGTTTTTATTTTTTTCATTTGTGTGCTTTATTTTCATGTCATTAAAAACATAAGAGTGATATTATTTTACCTTGGTAAACTGAAATTTAATCATCAACATCATATACTTCAGATTAGAGTTGGTTTGTATACTAAATACACTGCTATATTGCAAGTGTTTTCAGCAAGGCTATTGATTGTCGTTTCTTTTATGTTTGTGCAGTGGTATGGTTATTCTGATTTAAAATAGTTCACTCTCTAGTTTAACTAGATCCAACAGTATGCAATGATAATGTTTGTGCCCAGTGATATTGTCCCTGGCTACAGTCTGCTGGGGAAACAAGTGTGTGCACAATCACAATCAGATCTAATAGTTGCTGTTATATAGTATGTATAATGTTCTTTGAGAAGATAGAGAAGAGAGTGAATTATTTCACCCTTGGGAAGTTGGGGAAGGCATGGAAGGAGATACTAGAATTGGTCCTTCCAAAAGAGTTCGGTCTTAAGATTTCCCCAAGTAAAGTTTCTAGCTTAACAACAGCAGCTAAGCTAATGTTTATGGAGCCATTAATATTTGTGTGTGAGGCCCTGCACTATGTGCTTTATAGGGATTATTTAATAATACAGTTGACCCTTGAACAACATCGGTTTGAACTATGCAGGTTCACTTATATGTGGATTGTTTTTTCAGTAAATATATTGGAAAATTTTTTGGAGATTTGGAACAACTTACAAATCACATAACGTAGAAATATTGAAAAAGTTAAGAAAAAGGTATGTCTTTAATGCATAAAATATGACTAGTAGATACTAGTCTTTTATCATTTGCTACCATAGAATATACACAAATCTATTATAAAAAGTTAAAATTTATCAAAACTTATATGTATACTTAACAGACCATACATGGTGCCTTTTGTAGTTAAGAGACATGTAAATGAATGTAAAGATTTAGTATTAAGTCATAACTGCATAAAACTAACTATAGTACCTAGTGTACCATTGTAATAATTTCGTAGCTACCTCCTGTTGCTATACAGTGAGCTCAAGTGTTGTGAGTACCCACTTAAAACACTGTGTGGTGCTAATCATCTCTGAGCAGTTTCTCTCTCCAGTAAATTGCGTTATTGCCATAAAAAGTGATGTCTCATGGTTCTTATGTATTTTTCGTGCTTATTGCAATATCATAAGCCTTACATAACAGCCTGGGACCCATATGAATTGCCTCTAGTGCTGCCAGAAGTGCTCCCAAGTGGAGCAGAGTCATGACATTACAAGAAAAAATTGCTTAATGTGTACCATAGATTGAGGTCGGTGGCTCAGGTATCCGCCATTTCAAGATAAATGAATCCAGCCTAAGGACTGTTTTAAAATTTTTTTTTAAATGTTTATTCATTTCTGAGAGAGAAAGAGAGAGAGAGACCGAGTGTGAGGAGCAGGGGAGGGGCAGACAGAGAGGGAGACACAGAATCTGAAGCAGGCTCCAGACTCTGAGCTGTCAGCACAGGGCCCGATGTGGGGCTCGAACCTACAAACTATGAGATCATGACTGAGCCGAAGTCAAATGCTTAACTGACTGAGCCACCCAGGCACCCCTAAGGATCGTTGTTTTAAAAAAAAGGTGCGGCGGGGTGGGGGGCGGGTAATTCATGAAGCCATTGCTACAGCTATATGAGCAGATGTGAAAAATTTGTACTTTTTGTGAAATATTTTTTGATCTTATATTGAAAATGCAGCTGTTTTTATGGGTGCAGGATTACCATAAGGAAGAAATATGTATAGACTCTAATATTTGAGAAAATGCCAAGTCATTTTGTGATATAGGAAAGTGAAGGATCTGAAGCTGGAGAATTTATTGCCAGCAAAGGATGGTTTGATAATTTTAGAGATGTTTGGCTTAAAAAAATGTCAAGATAACAGGAGAAGTGGTTTCTGCTGACCAAGAGGCAGAAAGTAGATGAGTTCCCAGACGCCTTTAAGAAAATCACTGAGGGACACCTGGGTGGCTCAGTCAGTTAAGCATCTGACTCTTGACTTCGGCTCAGGTCATGATATCATTGTTCGTGAGTTTGAGCCCCGCATGGGGCTCTGTGCTGACAGCGTGGATCCTCCCTTTCCCTCTGCCCCTTCCCCATTTGCTCTCTAGTTCTCTCTCAAAAAATAAATAAAGTTAAACTCAAAAAAAAAAAAATCATGGAGAAGGGATATCTGCCTAAACAGGTTTTTTTTTTTTTTAACTTTTTAATGTTTGTTTATCTTTGAGAGAGAGCGAGCGAGCATGAGCAAGGGAAGGCAGAGATAGAGGGAGACACAGAATCCAAAGTAGGCTCCAGGCTCTGAACTGTCAACACAGAGCCCAATGCGGGGCTTGAACTCACAAACCACGAGATCATGCCCTGAGCTGAAGTTGGATGCTTAACTGACTGAACCACCCAGGCGACCCCTGAACAGGTTTTTAATGCAGACAAAAGTTACCCTATTCTGGAAAATAAAGCCACAAAAGACCTTAAGGAAGAGGCGCAAGTACCAGGATTCAAGGCAGGAAGTGATAGGCTAACTCTACTGTTTTGTGCAAATGCAGTTAGGTTTATGATCTAGAGTGCCCTTATCTATAAAGCTGCTAGCACTTGAGCCTCGAAGGGAAAAGATAAACATCAAGTGCCAGTCTTTTGGTTGTACAACAAGAAGGCCTGGACAACAGCCTCTTTTTCTGGATTGAATCAATCCAATCTTTTCAGTTGATTGGTTGAATCAATCAATTGATTCAGATCAACTGGTTCAGTTGATTCAATTGATCAGGGCTTTGTCCCAGAAGTTGGGAAATACCTTGCAGTAAGACTGACTTTTAAAGTTCTTTTAACAGGGGTGCCTGGATGGCTCAGTTGGTTGGGCGTCTGACTTCGGCTTGGGTCATGATCTCATAGTTCATGGTTTCAAGCCCTGCATCCGGCTCTCTGCTGTCAGCGCAGAGCCTGGAGCCTGCTTCAGATTCTGTGTCTCCCTCTCTCTCTGCCCCTCCCCTGTTAGTTCTCGTTCTCTCCCTCTCCCCCTCCCCCCCCCCTCTCTCAAATAAATAATAATAAAAAAATTTAAAGGTCTTTTCATATTGGACAGTGCCCTTGGCCACCCAGAACCCCAAGAATTCAACACCAGAGGTGCCAAAATGGTCTACTTGCCCTCAAACACAGTGTCTCTAGTTCAGCCTCTAAATCAGGGGGTCATAAGGACCTTTAAGACTCATTACACACAGTACTTTATGGAAAGGATTGTGAACACTATGAAAGAGAACCCCAATAGAACATTATGAAATTCTGGAAGAATTAATTACACCATTGAAGATGCCATGATTGTTGCAGAAAAGCTGTAAAAGCTATCAAGTCCAAAATAATGAATTCTGATGGGGGAGGGGGGGAACTGTGTCCAGATGTTGTATGTGACTTCACAGGATTTATGAAAGGAAATCATGAAAAGAGATTGTGGGTATGGCAAAAAAGGTTGGGAGTAAATGGTTTCAAGATCTGGATTTTTCAGAAATTCAAGAGCTATTAGACACCACATAGCAGATGACTTGATGGAGATGAGTGCTTCTGAATGAATGCAAGATGAAGAAAAAGATGTAGAAGAAGCAGTGACAGAAAACAGATTGACCTTAGACAGTCTGGCAGAAGGTTCTGATTATTCAAGACTGCTTCTGACTTCTCTTATGACATGGACCCTTCTATGATATGGGCACTGAACCTAAAGCAAATAGTGGGAGAAGAATGGGTATCACATTGAAACATTTTTAAAGTGGAAAAGCAAAAAAGTCAGGCAAATTACCATGTACTTCCATAAAGTAACACTGAGTGTGCCTGCCTCAGCTGCCTCCCTTCCACCTCCTCCGCCTCTTCCACCCTGCCATCCCTGAGACAGCAAGAACGCCAACCATTCCTCTTTCTCCTCCTCTTCGGCCTACTCAGTGCGAAGGCAGCGAGAATGAAGACTTCATGATGATCCACTTCCACTAATAATCATCCTGTGATACAGTTAAGAAACTTACCTGTTGTGTGTGTCTCTGTATGAAAATCTAACCCTGTGGGAAGAACTATAAGAGACGTTTTTCTGTCCTCATCATGTAGGACATTGTGTGCAAGACTTATATGGAAATGGATAGGCTGTCCTTACGTAGGCATTCGGTGAATGATATTTAACAACATTAATAATGTGTTCGTTTTCTTACTGGTTTACAACTTTGCTTTCAAAGAATTGTTATTACTGTAGTATGCCTTTCTCTTGTAATTGGACAAACTGCATATCAGCCTATCATCACAGGTAAGTGGTTTTCTAAATAAATGTAACAGTGTTTCCAATACTGTATTTTGAATATGAGTGTAATGCTATATGCCATTAAAATTTTATAATGATTCATTCATTAGTCTATAGGCTAGGCTACCATGAAGCAATTGTATCGATTATACTAGGCTGTCATAAAACCAATCATATTGCTGCTGTTTCATTATCAGTGTAATGAATCATTATACCTGTGAATGAATATGAATTTCTTTTCCACATTATCTTTTCATTTTTGATGTCTAGTGTTAGTACCTACATCTACAGTGTTTTATATCATATAAGATAATACTGATGTAGGTACTGACAGACTGTTCACCTTGTAAATAGATGATGTAAACTTAACAGTATTGATAAATACAATACAGTACTGTAATTGTTTCCCTTATGATTTTCTTAATAGCGTTTTCTTTAGTTTATTGTAAGAATACAGTGTGTAATACACAGAATATGTGTTAATCGGCTCTTTATGTTATATTGGTAAGGCTTCTGGTCAACAGTAGGCTATTATTCGTAGTTAAGGTTTGGGGGAGTTAAAAATTATACACAGATTTTCAACAGTTGGGGGTTATTGCCCCTAATCTCCATGTTGTTCAAGGGTCAACTGTATATTAGATCTTACCAAATCTCTTGAATCTGTCTCTTCCACTCTGTACTGCCACTATAACTCATTTCTTTTATCTGGAGTATTATGGTGCCTTGTATTTATTGTTTCTTCAAGATCCCTTGGTGACTAACCATTGCCTGCAGATTACGATGTGTCAGCCTATATGGTGTGGTGATGTGAGACATCTTTTGTGATCTGTCCCTCCCCATTTCCAACCTCTTTCCCTGCCAATTCTACCTCCAACCGTACTGAGTCCAGTTAAGTTTCCCTCAGTGTGCTGTGGTCCTCTTTATCTTTGCATATGTTTTTCGTTTCTTTTGTTGGTACAGGTTTTCCCTTACCTCTTTTTCCTCCCTAACTGTGACCTCATCCTTGGAGGGTGGGCTCCAGTGTTAACCATCTCATGAAGCCTTCCGTAGCACATACTGCCAAGCACAATCGACTGTTCTTTATTTGCACCACCACTGTCCCATATGCATGTGATGCTATCATACCACTGAGATACATGGCTAGGATTATTTGCCTTTTATATAATTATCTAATCTTCTGAATAGTTTATACATGCACATTGTTTAAATTTCAATAAATACAAAAAGGTAGATAGTAAGAAGTCTCACACCCTACCCCCCATCTACTCAGTCCTCCTAAAGGAAAAAAGGAGCCACTGTTTACTTTCTCATTTATTCTTCCAGATATTTTTATGTGTATACAGGTGAATACAAAGATACTGTTCTCCCTTTTTGTACTATTGATAGCATATAATTAGTACTGTTCTGTAATTTGCTGTACTTGTTAGAGAATGTAAAATGTAAAAAATAGGTTGACTCTGTCTCCCCAGCTGGACTAAGCTTGAGAGCAGGAGCTATTATTCATCCTTGTATTCCTAGTGCTTAGCTCTTTGCCTGTCATAGAAGACATTAATAAGAATGAATTGATTAATAAAAATATTTATCACAGAAGGATATGTGTAGAATTTTTAATGTACTTGGGTTTTTGTTGTATTTGTTAGTTGTAACTATTTCACCAGGCTTGAACAATATGATTTTGGTATTGATTGAAGTTTGTATGTTGGGAAGGGAATATATTAATTTATTACTTGCAGAATTTCACAAATTTTGATTACTGTTTAAAAAATGAATTTGCTCACTGATTGTGTTCCATATGCCAGATGCCGTGCGTGGTAGCTTGAGGGGGAGACAAAATCAAGAATCTATTCCTTTTATTTTTATTTTTATTTTTATTTTTATTTTTATTTTTATTTTTATTTTTATTTTTTTTCTCTCCAGGGTGGAGGCAGAAGGGAATGGGATAAAAAGTATAGAGAAGAAGGGTTTGCTTTGGCAGTAGGATGACCACTTGAAATAGTAGGCTCAGAAGTAAGGACAGGTGGTAGTAAGTTTGAAGGTGGAGCAGAGTATAGCCAAAGTTTAAAACTTGACAGATCTCTCTTCTGTGGGGGAAAAGGGAAACTGGGCCATGGAGAATGGGAAAGGGAAGCAGTTGATGATGAAATAATTTTGATTGATGGGTCAGGTTTGTCATAAGAAATTTCTTAATTAAGTTTGTTACTTCCAGAATTGTTCCATTCTTTGAACTATCAACTGAATTCATTATTTGCTTCATCATACTGTATTTTCATTCTAGAAAGCTTTCAGTTGTCAGCTTTTTAAGTTCCTAGATTTGTTTTTAAAGTTTATTTATTTATTTTGAGAGAGAGAAAGGAGAGAGAGCACAAACAGGGGAGGGGCAGAGAGAGAGAGAGAGAGAGGAGAGAGAATCCAAAGCAGGCTTCACACTCCGCACACGGCCCAACATGGGGCTTGATCCCAGGACCGTGAGATCATGACCTGAGCCGAAATCAAGAGTCAGCTGCCTAACCACTGAGCCACCAGGTGCCCCTTTAAGTTTGTAGATGTATTATGTAATGTCAGAAGAATTTAAGATGCTGTGTAATAATTTTGAGCTGTAAGCATTTCATAGATGTAAGTTTTCTAGAATGTTAGTAAAAGAATACTGAGCAGAGGAAGAATTAAAGAGGAAGAAAAGGAGTAGAATTGATTTTTCAGAAATGGTTTCCTTTCAAAAATTATTTACATGAAAACCAGAGAACTTCCTATATCAAGGAATGTGGCATTAGCTATTACTCTATTAGGGTAACTGAGACAGATGGTATGAGGTATTTCATTGCATTACACTAAATTTTGTATTTTAATCCCTAAGCTGATAAATGAGCCCATCTAAATCTAAAATAATTCTGATTTGCTACAAGAGTTTTATGTGCTTGTAGAGTACATTAGGAGTTTTTGCTTATTAGACTTACTGTAAAATGGAAATGTGTATATTACAAATGTTAAGCATCAATATAAAATCTTAATATCCTTTGGTAGAATGCCTAATCAAAATAGCCTAAGGCCTACAGTAAAGTATATGAAGAATTTGGTTGTTTACATAGATCCATTTTAGATACTTGGGAAATACCTGTTTTTTCTTTTGTTTTTGTTTTTATGATACAACAAAGCTGTCAACATTGTGAGGGAAATGACTTAATTAAGATGATCCGTGCCACCTTTTTCTCCTCTTGTAGGCGTCTAACCAAGGAAAATGTGAAGCCTTCTGGAAGACAAATTGGGAAATTGAGCCACAGCAATCCAACCATTTTGTTTGATTATGTATGTTTTGAGGTTAATATTGCTTTAAGGGATATTTCTTTTTGTTATCTTTAAATCAGGACAAGTGGAAATGGAATGATGAAGTTTTAAAAATGGTAGTTTTAGGGGAAAAAAATCTTTAGCAAATGAGACATCATATAATCTAAAACCAAAACAGCATAGAATATATTTAACACATTGATCTAATTTTTTGGTAATATATAACAATGCTACTGTTATAAATAATCTAATACTGTCTTATTTACCATATGGTGATTTAGAGAAATATTAATAAAGAGATGCATTATATGATTTTAGTTGTTAGAAACATTTGAATAGCATTTCATTCAAGCATAGCACTTTCATATTTAGAAAGAGATTTCTAAAAGACATTTGGCATTTATCATTCCGAAATTCAAGTTATTCCTGGAATTATTTCCTAATTGGAAAATGTAGCTTATGAAAATATTTTCTAAAGAAACGGAATAGATCTTATATAAATACAAAATAGAAGCTACTTTATTTTTAAGCATGGTTTCTTAAAAAATATAGCCATAATTTAGCCCAGAACGCCTCTTTTGATGAGTCAATGCCATCTATTCTTTGCTCTTATCTTCCAGATCTTATCACAAATACAGAAGTATGATAACTTAATAACACCTGTAGTAGATTCATTGAAATACCTGACTTCATTGAATTATGATGTTTTGGCCTGTATCCTTTCAAGTGAACTAACACATAGATTTCACATTTCATAGACCTTAATGGTGAACATTTTAGTTTCATTATTTTTTTTCATTGTAAGTTCCATTAGTAGCCATATGAGGTTGATTCAGGTGGCTGATCTGAAGGTTGGCCAGCCAGGAGTTTGTGTATACGTGTCTATGTTGTATATAGGGAGAGAACAATGTTCTGTTTACTAAACATCGTGATACAGGTGAAATCTGTCTTGCTTGCTGAAAGATGGAAAAGTGGCTAAAGAAGAAAAGTTGGTACTACATGGAGTGTAATTTTCAATGATTTGTAATAACTTGAAGCTAACAATTGTTTTCCAAGATGTGGTATTTTGTTGTTTTAAGGGTCTTTATTAGAGATTGTAGTGACCTAAAATTTTTCCTTAATGTATGAAAGATTGTATCATTGAAGCTTTAGCTAATCCGGAAAAGGAGAGAATGAAACATGACGACACAACCATCTCAAGCTGGCTTCAGAGTAAGTATTTTTATTTTTCCAAGGATGAAATTTCCATCTGTTGCAATTGCCATGTTATATATTCTATTACCCATGCTAAGAGCCTGTTTGTCAAGAGGTGCTGAGAATACTTAGCCACTTGGCTTGTTCTCAAGCTGGACATCCAAGTCTTTGGCTGTGTAAGGAAGTTCATATAGTACTTATTCATTTTCCAACTCAAGAGTCCAGTATTGGCTATGATAGAATTTGTGCAAGCATTACTGGGGAGATGAAAATTCTCTTCTATTATTTCAGTGGAATTAATCTTAAAGGAACTATTGTCTTTTCTCTCTATCCTGACGTTTCAGTCATCTTAAAAGAACAAAAACTTGTTTGTTAATAAAAAACACTACTTTTTTTAAAAAATTTCTTATGCTTTTGATTTCTAGCAGTGAGTTCCCTTTTCTTTCAACCTATCACGTTTGATAGCTGAATCTTGTAGTAGCTCCCCATTGCCCTTTAAAGTCTGAAATCTGGATTAAGTCATGTAAGTAAGTTCTTTTGGAATCAAGTCCTTACTCAGTGTATTAGCCTCATCTTTTGCCCCTCCCCAATGTTCTAGGTTCCATTAATACTGAACTTGTACTTTCCATGGCCTTTTTTGCACGTGTTATTGCCTCTACTTGGAATACCCTTCCATGCTGCAGCCTCATTTCCTCCACCACGTCTTCTACTTATTCATTAGATTTCAGCTTAGAGGTCACTTTTCTTCAGAAGGCTTTCCCTATTAATGTTCCTACCCAAAGGTCAGAATTAGGTGCTCTGTTTCTGTATTCCCATGGAACCTTTTATTCATCATAGTTATGTCAGTTCATTTTTCTGTATCCCTCATTAGACTGTAAGCTCCTTGAGGGCAGGACTTGTGTTTTGTCCATTATCCTTTAGATGCTCAGCAAATAATTGTTGAAAAGGCTACAGATCACTTGATTTTTACTGGGATCTCCTCTTCTTGTCTTGACTGGGGTTTTCTCCTTACTCATGATGTGATAAGGACTATTGGTAAAAATTGGTCGTTTGTTTGCTTCTTGGTCTGGCAATGCTTTACCTGTTTGCTTGCCTCTCCACAACTAGTAGCATGTTTCTAGATAAAAAGAGATTTTTTGTGTGTGACTCAAACATTTGAGAGGCAGGTGTTTTGTTGATCATTCAAATTTACTGAGTGATCTGCAAGATTTTGTTGTGGCCTGATTAATTGTTGTGGCCCAACAGGCTCTGGAATCAGGTCGTATAGGTTTGAATCATTGTGCTACCTCATACCAACTATGTGACATGTTCCTTATTGATAGGTTGATAACAACCTGAGATGATTATTGCAAAAATTAAATGAGATAATTAACATTAAAGTACTTAGTACAGTGCTTCACATATGTATGCTCAAGAAATATTAGCTGTTATTAATTCTAAAACTCCATTCAATGGCATCAGCAATACAAGTATTCCTAGCTCATTTTGTTTTAGAGATTGAGTTAGTTGAGAAATGGCGCTTAATATTGTGTTTTTTTTTGTTTTTGTTTTTGTTTTTTGTTTTATGAACTGTTTTTTAAAAGCCCTATTTTTTTATTTCATATAGGTCTGGCTAGTTTCTGTGGTGCAGTTTTTCGTAAATATCCAATTGATCTTGCTGGTCTTCTTCAATATGTGGCTAATCAGCTAAAGGCAGGCAAAAGGTATTCATAGCAAATTATATGTAAATGAAATTCAGTAATTAGAGTACTTCTGGTGGTATTGGGATATTGAGATTGCTATTATCCTGAAAAACTGTTGGTTGTAGGCTTAAGTAGAATAGTTGCTCACTTATATATATGGAATTCTTTAATTAAAAGAAATTGTAATTTCATACATAAATACTTTTTTACACAAATGTAATATTTGGCCATATATATAATTCATTAAAAAGACAATTCATTTTGACTACCTATTAGGCTCTTGAATAAGTGGTTAGTTAATATGGTATATTGTAAATCTTCTTATGACAAGACATATTACATTATTGATTATGCTGCTGGACAGTAATTGAACTTTACATTAAGCATATGGTAGGAACATGTTTATTTTGAGGGTGTATATAGTATTTTTGAAACAATTTTTTTAAAAAATATGGACTTCAGAGATTACGTACAGCTTGCATACCTTTTGGATAACGTTCTCTTTTCTTTATAAATACTGAATTTTATTGTTTTATTCTGGACCCATATCACTGCTTAGAGTTGGAATTAGTGTGTATCTTAAACCTCCTCAGCAGTAGACGGACTAGACTCGAAGAACTGGAAATTGTTCCTGAAAACTTTCTGGTAGAAAGCAAACAAAAGTTTTAAAGCTATCTGCTCTTCCACACAAGTATTACCTAAGTAATTCTTGACAGATTCTTATTTTGGATTAGAGAACACTAAAAAAAATAATTAGATTTTAGGATTTTATCAGCACATCGCACTCTGCGCATCTGTCCACCATTCCTATACATTTTACTCTTCTGTGTCTATGGGCCAGGAGAATGTAATGTTATTTTTAAGTCTATAGCTCAGTTTTCTGTACTGTGAATATAGTTTTTAATTAAAAGATAGTTTAAAGAAAAATTAAAATATTTCATTGGTACTTGTTGCATACTAATTTGCATGGAGGGCTCTCTTGTTTTCAAAACCTATGTTTAGGGAAGGCAAGACAAGTTGAGAGAGTAAGCACTCAATAAGAATCTTCAAACACTGCCTTTTATCTATTTTTAACTTGTGTCTTGCGTATGTCTAGCTTTACGTTTGGGAACACGTCTGTATTTGTTTTGTAGGAAAGAAGGTTTCCACTTAATCTTCATTACTTAACTAATTAAAGAGGATCTTGAAAGTCATATGTTGTTATTTCCATTGATAGTCCTAAGCTTTGAGAATTAAAATGAGTAACTATTGGCACAATAACAAATGTTTTTAAGGCTGTCATCTTAGGCTCATACACTGCAACTTGGAACTTCGTTCCCTTCCTTTTTTTTCTTTCTCCTATCCCTCACTCCCTCCATTCCTTCCAAGTGTGTGTGATTGTTTAGAGAGATGGCTCTATACCGTCAAATATATATATTGGCCACCTTGTACTGGAGGATAAAAAAATGCTGTGAAGAAGTGAAGGGGATTAAGAGTACACTTACCATGATGAGCACTGAGTAATGTATAGCACTGTTGAATCACTGTATGAGTAAAACTGACATAAACTGTATGTTAATTATACTTGAATTAAAAAATAAATAAAAACATTTAAAAATGCTATGAAGGGCTTTTGGGCCAAGTGATAAAAAATAAAAGATGAACTATAGATTAAAGTATGGAATCAGTGTTAGATTTACTAAAGTTGATAACTATGCTGTGGTTATGTAAGAGAATAATTATATTCTTGGAAATACATTCTTAGGAATTTTAGGGGTAAAATGTGCCCTTAAAAGTGATGTTACTTACTAAATAAGTTACTCTCAAATGGTTTGAAAAAATTGTGTGTGTGTGTGTGTGTGTGTGTGTGTGTGTGTGTGTGTGTGTAGAGGGAGGGAGAGAAAACACAAACGATAAAGAGAACAGGAGTCCAAATGTTAATAGGTGAAGTCAGGGTAAAGGGTATATGGCAGTGCTTTGTACTATTTTTTATCTTTACGTACTGTCTGTACGTTTGAAATTATTCCCAAGAAAATGTTAAAGTAAATATATTACATGTCTCAAATATTCTTCAGTATAGTTCCAGAATGCAGTTTTTCCTTAAAAACCACATTAGCCCCTTTCCGCTCCATATTTACATACAAGCAATTTAGGGATTCTCAGCATGTTAATTATAATATATTGTAACTTTTATGTTTGAAGTTTCAACTCTAGACTGTTTCTTATTTTTTCTAAATAGTTTTGACCTGCTTATATTGAAAGAAGTGGTACAAAAAATGGCAGGAATAGAAATAACAGAGGAAATGACGATGGAGCAACTAGAGGCCATGACTGGTGGAGAGCAACTAAAAGCCGAGGTGAGAGTTGCTAGTTTTTTTATGGACTTTTTAAGTTCAAAATAGATGCATGCTCATACTAACGAATCCAAACAACACGTACGTACACGAAGCCAAATGTCAAAGCCATGCATAACCCTCCTCTCATGGCTGTCCTCATCTCCCTTTTGAAAACTGTGATATACTAGTTATTTAAGTCCTTTCAAACAGCTGAAACAAAGTATAAAAGACAGCAGTGCATTTGTAAGGGAAGTAAATACCAAGTGTTCTGTGGTCCTTGATATCCTGACTGGTGTTAATCTGAACATCATCACTCTGTTGTTGAATCTTGAAACTAGTGACTGTAATCAGCAATTGTGTCACTAAAATAAATTTGTGAAGAGAGGAAAGGAATGTAGAATAAGTTTTTAATCTTCAGGATTGTAACTGATCCTCTTCTCTGTCTTTTTCAAATCAGATAGCATGTGTTATGTACTATGCGCTGGTAAATTTATGTCTTCTCTTGTGCAGGGTGGTTATTTTGGCCAGATCAGAAACACTAAAAAATCCTCCCAGAGATTAAAGGATGCACTATTGGACCATGATCTTGCTCTTCCTCTCTGTTTGCTTATGGCTCAGCAGAGGAATGGGGTAATCTTCCAGGAAGGTGGAGAGAAACATTTGAAACTTGTGGGAAAACTCTATGATCAGGCAAGTTAAAGTGGCTTTTGTGCTTGTGTGGATTTCTTTTTCATCCTGATAGTGGAAAATATGGAATGTGGTATAATTTTCATTTATTTATTTTTTGTTTTTAAATGTTTATTTTGAGAGAGAGCACGTGCAGGGGAGAGGCAAAGAGAGAGGGAGAGAGAACCCTAAGCAGGCTCTGTGCTGTCAGCACAGAGCCCAACGCAGGGCTCAGTCTCAGGAACTGTGAGATCATGACCTGAGCCAAAATCAAGAGTCAGATGCATAACTGACTGAGCCACCCAGATGCCCCAGAATGCGATATAATTTTTAAAATGTCATTTGCACATCATATGAGTGTGAAACAGCTCTAATGTAAAATAGGCATTTTTGAACTAGGGGGTATTTCTGTGCAAATTATGGTATTTAAGAGAAGGCTCTAGGAAATGTAATCATATGTATAAGATTTTCAATTTAAGTAGTTAACTTCAAGTTATTTGCTCTCATATCTTTTCCTGATCTCTGGAAATCTGGAAATTCAGTCAGAACAAAGTAGATGTGATGTTTATAAAATATTTCTGTAAATATTAGGCACCAAAACCTGTGATTAGCCTACAAGATGTGTTTACCACCAACTGTATTACAAGGGAAAAAAGAGATCACATATATTTTATAAATGAAGTTTTCCTTTTTTTTTTTTTTTTAAATTTTTTTTTTTCAACGTTTATTTATTTTTGGGACAGAGAGAGACAGAGCATGAACGGGGGAGGGGCAGAGAGAGAGGGAGACACAGAATCGGAAACAGGCTCCAGGCTCTGAGCCATCAGCCCAGAGCCTGACGCGGGGCTCGAACTCCCGGACCGCGAGATCGTGACCTGGCTGAAGTCGGACGCCTAACCGACTGCGCCACCCAGGCGCCCCATGAAGTTTTCCTTTTTTAAGGGCAAGGAAATTCTGTATATGTAAAACTGTTGTTTTATGTGATGTAGGGGAAGTATATTCTACTAAAAGTGACGAAATAATAGCTTGGAACTTGAGACCTGGTTGAACATTAAAGCCTTAGGTTGATGAACTTTTCAGGGCCTTGGTATCTTTTGTGGTAATATGATTACATGATGATGTTTGTAGATTGTCTTTAAAGTTCTTCTAAGTTGTAAAATTTGAATTCTTTATTGTTAATCAAAATATTGTTAAAATGACCTATTGTAATCATTTTGGAAAATGTTTATGTCGGTTTTGTAAAGTGGTAGCACATTTGTGTTTTTTGTCTTATTTTTTAAATTTAGTGTCATGATACCCTGGTACAGTTTGGTGGGTTTTTAGCATCTAATCTAAGCACAGAAGATTATATAAAGCGAGTGCCTTCAATTGATGTGCTCTGTAACGAATTTCATACACCCCATGATGCAGCATTTTTCCTGTCTAGGCCAATGTATGCACACCACATTTCGGTAAGTGTAAGTGTCTTTGCTGCCATTCAAGAATGATTCCAAAGTAGTTCTTAACTATAAATGTGTTTTAGTTTGAAATAGATATAGATTACATGTCTCTTGGAGACATTTTTTTAAGTTTATTTCTTTTGAGAGAGACAGAGACTGAGTACAAAGCGGGGAGGGGCAGAGAGAGAGGTGAGAGAAAATCCTAAACAGGCTCCACACTGTCAGCACAGAGCCCAGTGCTGGGCTCGATCCTATAAACCATGAGATTATGACCTGAGCCAAATCCAAGAGTCAGATGCTCAACCCAACTGAGCCACTCGGGTGCCCCTTGGAGAGTTATTCTTTTGTTAACGTTCATCTCTGAGAGGTGTACGATGACAATGCTCCCTCTAAATGTAAGTCTCACTGGTGCTATAATTTTACTGTTACTGTACCCCCAGTTGTCCAGGTTGATGTCGTATGGGCCCTTTAGAGCTAACTATAGTGCTCAAACATTAGTGTAGATGAGCGTCACCAATGAAGCATCCTAGAAACTCGTCCTGTGTCCCCAGATTCTAATTTAGTGACTTGCATAGTACCTGGGAATTTGTTTTGTTTTTGTTTTTTAATAAGCACTGGTTGATTCTGATGCAGGAAGATATGGTAATGTCATTCTGCGGAATACTCCCACGGAATACAGAGGGTACTATTTCTTCAGTTGACAATATCCCCGTCAGATAGTTGACTTGCTGTTCGTACTGCCTTGAGAGAAATAAAGAGACTAACAGAAAGACTTAACCACCCCAAACACTCTAAAAACTCTTGTAGTCTGTGTTGTGTAACTTCTCAAAAAGGGACATTCATGGTTCTTGTTTTCTTTCTCTCCCCCCTAAATGAGACGCCTAAAAAGAAAAAACAACAAAAGCAAGCCAGAGCCTTCCCAAGCAGAGTATCCCACTAGCGACTGTAAGGATGTTGGGGGAAGAGGACACTGCCCTCCCTCCTTTTCTCTCTCTGCCACCTGGACTCTTGCCTGCAAAGCAGTGACCTGGAAGGGGAATGGGCTTTTCCTTTCCCTTCGGACCATGGTCAGCCCTCTGTTTGGAAACCGTGGTACTTCTCCACTCTGACTGGAGCCCCAGTGTATTCTTCATCTTTGCGTAGGCTTGAATTCTGGCCCTTCTGTTTATTTGTTGTTGTCTGTACTGGGTAAGGCTTTTCACTCCAGATTTTGGGGAAGATCTCTGTCCTTTCTTTTAAACTAGGATCCTTCTTTGTTCCCAGTAGAAACACAGAATTGTGTAGTATAGGTGTGGAGAAAAGACGCTGAGAAATTTGGGGTCTAATTGATCATTTAATCAACCATCAGCTGTTAGTGTTTACATATCAACTGGTGCAGTGTCACACTTCCCTCTAACAACTGTTAATTGATTTAATTATCACTTTCAGCATTATGCAACAATACTGTTGCTATTTCTGCTATCTTCTCTGAAGGGAAAGGGGGACAAGGGGTAGGATTAGGCCTCTTTTTTCCCTTTAGAATCTCTCAATCCAGGAAATTGTATGCTCTTTTTGCATAGTTGTGTCTTGTGTTGTCGCCCCATCCCTCAGTAGGTCAGTCTCAGCTATGCACCAGGGGACCTGATTTCTTGAAGGACTGAGGTGGGAGAATTGCTTCATCTCAGGAATTCTGACCTGCCCTGTGCTATACTGAGAAGTGAACACACTAATCAGCGATATTGAACCCTAGCAAACAGGAACACCTGGTTGCCTGAGGTTGGCTGAACTTTTCCAGGTCAGAAAATGGAGCAGGTCATTCCTACCAATAGCTACCTCTTCTGTAGCCTGTGTAAAATATTAGGTCTTTGTCATTTAAGAGATACAAATTCTAAACTGAGAAATGTCATTTCCCCGTCAGGGTTGCAGAAGAAAACAAAGGGCCACATAGAGGTGACTATACAGACAAGTCAGGGATAAGTCTGTTACTGACAGACCACATTGGAAAGGGAGTTCTTTGGAAACCTTGGTTGCGCTAGATGGACATCCAGATTTCCCTAGAGGAGCCTTGCTTTTGCTTCTTGGGTGAGGACCTCTCTTGAAGAAACTTCGAGGAGAGGGTGTGAATGTTGGGGGACTGCCAGGTCCCTTCCGTAAATGGACTACCATCGGGCCCTCATGGGAGCGATTTAGCCGACCAAACACTGTTCAGGTTACTGGGCCAACAGGAGCTTTTTGAACAGTCGTGAGAAGTATAGCAATAACTGTGGATATCAGTTCTAGTCATGGATTTAGTGCCCCAAGTGACTTGGATGTAGAGCTGTTATGCCTCTTTATTTGACTGAAGGTGTAAGCTTGAAGAGGGAGTTATACTGACTTCAGATGAGGAAATCTTCATCCTAGTTAAATATGAAGTACAGCTGTCTTTTCTCATCAAGCCTTTTTTTTTTTCTTTTTAACTAGATAGGGACTAGGTGGGTGCCTAGCAATAGTAGTGATATTCAGAACCAGACGACTGGGGAGACGGGGGCTGTCATACCACATCATTGCCCCCTCATGCCTAAAACTTAATTTTCAGTTTTAATTGTTGAGACCCACCTTGCAACACAGTTATGAAAGAAAGGCTTTCCCCCAGTTCATGTTCTAGATCTTGCCCAAATCAGGTAGCCAAGCTATCTTGTACAGATAGTTTTAGCACTGATTATCCTACGTTTTGTTAGAACCTCAGCAGATGTCATTCCGCCTCACATAGGTTCATATTAGTTACCATCAACAGGACCTGGCCTCAGAGGTGAAAGACCCTTCCTTATCCTGGCTATTCTCTCGGGTCTGTGATGTAATTGGGACTTTTCTCTCAAAAGTAATATTCTTTGTAATTTTGTCACCTGTGTAGTTCTATGAAATGGGGTAACAGGAGGTAAATCTTCCACCTATAGAATAATTGTAAGATTCTCTGATTGTAATTCTCATAATTGTAAGATGCTGCTTAAGTTACCCTCTGGAACCAAGTACTTGGTATGTCTTCCGTCTGGTTAGCCTGGGGTAGAGAGGCACTCCGGAGGGAAGACAGTGGGACTGTAAGGAGCCGAGCCTCTTACCATCCACAGTCCAGCCCTGGAAGTGGAGCCTTTGATGTCTGACCTTCTGGTTCTGGGTTCCCTGTTCAGCACAAACTGTGATGATTTAAATGCTTCTTTATTTAACATAAAGAAGAAGTGAGTTTTAGATCTCCTGTTAGGTTCATCTTCAGGGATGATGCCTCATCCCAACAAAATTTTCATCCTAAAGAGACCGAAGGATAGGAGACAGTAGCAACAACACTATGTATTCTTCTTTTTCTTCTTATTTTTTTGACCTTTGGTATTATACCCTATGAACTGATATGTAGTTCCTCCCGTTGTACTAACAGCTTCTTTTCCTCCTACCATTAAGAGTATGGCCTTCCTCTGACCCTCCTCCAAAATTAGGATAAACCAGTCAGGCCTAAAAAAAGCTGCAGAGCCAGTTCCCACATGCTTTAAACTCTAATCTACCATATCCCTTCATAGAAAGTCTTATTTAGCTTACCAGCAGGGCGACCAGCTCGTCCTGGTTTGCTTGGGACTGCCAGTTTTGGCACGGTACTCTTGCATCCTGGGAATCCCCTCGTTCACTGCCAAACCTGAACACTTAGGCACCCTACTTGGCAGTCTTATAGTAACTTTCTCATACCCTTTCTTAATGTTGATCGAGATTCTTAATTGACAAATTGTAACGGCCAGTAGGGGCTATGTGTAGTGATAAAACATTCTGTGCTGGTTAGCTATTACTAGTTCCATTCTGCCTCTTTACTGGTGTTAAGACCATTTACTTGGTTCCCTTGAAGATCTTAAAAGCAGGAATGGAAAATCTACATGTTCAGTCTTTGATATAGTAGTAAGAGAGAGTAGGGTGGGTGATCATGGATGGTGGAGTGGGCACACATACGCTATTTACTTAACAGGTCAGGTTTAATAAGAATCTGCTGAAAAGCTCCTAGTGAGCACACAAGATTGGAACAGCTTCCAGGGATGATTTATCTTAAAATAAATGTTGGTAAGAAATCAGAATGTTTTGACTGGTCATCTTCTGATTCTTGAGAAGGGAACATGGGTTTTTATACTTGAAAGTCAATGCTATAAATTGTGTTGTGTTTGTTTTTACATTTTATCTCCAGTCAAAGTATGATGAACTTAAAAAATCAGAAAAAGGAAGTAAACAGCAACATAAAGTTCACAAGTACATTACATCGTGTGAAATGGTGATGGCTCCTGTCCATGAAGCAGTGGTCTCCTTACATGTTTCCAAAGTCTGGGATGACATCAGCCCTCAATTCTATGCCACATTCTGGTCATTGACAATGTATGACCTTGCAGTTCCACACACCAGCTATGAACGGGAAGTCAATAAACTTAAAGTCCAGATGAAAGCAATTGATGACAATCAGGAAATGGTAGGTTTTTGTTCTAGTAGCTCAGGTACAATAATTTCATGGTATTAATTCAACATTACCCATACTTTGTATTAACTCAAGTTCCTTAAAGCTACGATCTTACTGCTATATAATATTTTCTAAGTGAGTTAGTGGTGACCTCTCAGTGGGAAGGGGCAGGGGCTTGGTGAATACATGGAGGTTATGATCACACAAAAGGTATTATGAGTTTGCTTTTTTTTTTTTTTTAACCGAAGACTATGTTAGCAACTTAAAATGATCTGTGTGACTCCCAATTACAAGAGCAGTAGGAGTTCCCAAAAGGAGAACTCTTTAGCAGAAGGCTTTGTGAAAGAGGTGAGTCTTAAGCTGGGTAGGCTTTGAAGATGGATTAGGTTTGGAAATAGGGAGGCAGATTGGCCACTTGAGAGCTCCAGCAAAGGTGTGAAGTAATTTAAGGTTTAAAGAGACCACTTTTATTCTAGTGAATGGGCTTAGTGATCAATTTGAATGGTTAGGATGGGGCCAGATTATGTAGAGCAGTGGAAGTTAGGAAAGAAGACTAATAAAAAGGAGGGCTGTATTAGATTCCTCAGCAGGGAAGTGATAATGGTAAAAATGGTACTTTAGAAAAAGCACTCTTGACAGTGGTATGAAGGATGCATTTGTTAGGGGGAAGGGGCTGGTGTTAGGCTGGAGACCAGGTAGGTGGCATTTTGGGCAATTCATTGTGAAATACTGAGGTAGTGGGAATGCACGAGACTTTATAAGCATTTGGGATGCTGGAGTGAAGAAGGAAGAGTCAAAGATGACTCCATGCCGCAGACTAAAAGTACCAGTGCTGGAAAGGTAGCGTGTTTTGATGGGAAGACGAGAGTTTGGATTTGGTGAATGGTGGTGAATGGTGGTGAAAGCACACTCAGGTGGACTCCTCGATACCCCTGTGAAGTAATGAATATGAAGTGTCAGCATTTATCTCTTTTTGAATTTTTTAATTCAAAGAGAGGGAGGTAATGTTCCTCTAGTTAGAAAAGTATCTAACTTCTACATTGTAGCCTCCAAATAAAAAGAAAAAGGAGAAGGAGCGTTGTACTGCCCTTCAGGACAAGCTTCTTGAAGAAGAAAAGAAACAGATGGAACATGTACAGCGAGTTCTACAGAGACTGAAACTGGAGAAGGACAACTGGCTTTTAGCAAGTAAGTGGTTGGACTTGTTAAATTCCTGCTCCTGCTAAACTACAAGAGCAAACCTCTATGACTTCAGAGGTATTGAAGTGTATTATGTTTGTATTTCAACTCAGTGTTCACTATCCCGTTCTTGGGTGATTCATTAATGCAGAGTCGACCTCACATGTTCGCTGAAGGAACTGATTTAGTTTGCTGGTGAAAGTAATTATAAACTACAATATTGGCAGCTTATCCTTCAACCTTTCTGGATGAAATCATATTTCTGGAGAAATTATAGATAGAAAAATGTCCACAGAGTGAAAATGAAAGTCTTATCCCAGGCATGACCTTTTGGTTACAAACTATAGAGTTTGTGGTTTTTTATAGCATTCTCTACACTAAAATTAATATGTTGTCATGTTTAGTGGCCTTGAGGCACTTGAGGAAGAAGTTTACCACTTAATATATTCTTCCCTTATTTTTAGAATCTACCAAAAATGAGACCATCACAAAATTTCTACAGCTGTGTATATTTCCTCGATGTATTTTTTCAGCAATTGATGCTGTTTACTGTGCTCGTTTTGTTGAATTGGTACATCAACAGAAAACTCCAAATTTTTCCACACTTCTTTGCTATGATCGAGTAAGTTCCTTTTATTGCAACCTTTAAAAAAAAAAGTCTCACACAAAGATAGCTAAACATGATAAGCTATAGAGGTATTTATTGTGTGTGTGGTTAAAAGCATGAACTCAAGAGCCAAGTGCCTGAACTTGAATCCTAGCTCTGCTACTTTCTAGCTATATGATCTTTGGCAAGTTTTTTTTAACCTCTCTGTGCCTCAGTTTTCTTACTGTAAAATGGGGTAATAGTACTTGCTTCAGAACATTATTGTGAGGATTAAATGAGTCACTACACACAAGCTCTTTGAATAGTGCCTGACACGTAATAAGCACCCCTAGTTAATCTATTAACTCATAATATGGGTTTATATGTTTGTCAATAATAGGTAGAACTCTCTTCTTCATTCTTAACCTTCACCCCCTCAAAAAACAACAAAACGGCTTACACCTTTGCACACACATAAAAGCAGGGATGCTTTTCAGTATGGTCACATTTATGTAATTTTGCATCTGGCTTTTTTCTTAATAAGTTACTGCATTTATGGTTTAAAAATGTAACCTATGTCACAGCATGTCAGCTGCCTTTTTCTAGTTTCTATGAACCTCGCCTCTGCTTACTGTCCTCTTAACCCCAGTAATATCTATGGCTAAGTCTTTGTTGAAGAAGTTATGTTGTAATAATAATTACAGTTTTTTCCTCTGTCATTGTACATCAGCTTTTTAAAATAAAAGTTTGTTGTTGCTGTTGCTTTATGAATGTGCCATTTCCTCACAAAAGCCAAAATCTTTAAAGGTTTCTGGAATTGTGAATATAAAAGGGGAAGATATATAAACTAACCTGTTTAGTTTGTTATGATTTGCTGTAACACAACCGTTTAACATTTCGGACTAATTTTGACATTGATTTGTTTTTATTTTTCAAACATTTTTCCTGTAGGTTTTCTCTGATATAATTTACACAGTTGCAAGCTGTACTGAAAATGAAGCTAGTCGATATGGGCGATTTCTTTGCTGCATGTTAGAGACTGTGACCAGGTGGCACAGTGATCGCGCCACATATGAAAAGGTATGGCTAATAAACACCCTAACATTTTACCCGTGTGTATAACAACCACTCGCAGTAATCTTTAGGTTGTTCAGTTTTGTGAGTTTAAGATTGAGTTGTAAAACAGTTTTTAAAATTTAAGCATAATTCATTCATTATTAAAAAGTGGTGTTTAAAAAAGCCATATCTTGAACTGACATGCCAAATTAATACTATCAAATAAGCTTAACATTTCTGTGAAAACTACCTATCATTCAGATCTTGTTTTTGCATGGAATCATTAAACTAGTCCTCTTAAGTTTTCAGTTCCTGCTATTTTGGGGGCAGAATTTTTCTTTAACAGCCTGTTGTTTTTTGTTTTTTGTTTTTTTTTAAGGAATGTGGAAATTATCCAGGATTCCTTACTATATTACGAGCAACTGGATTTGATGGTGGAAATAAAGCTGATCAATTAGACTATGAAAACTTTCGACATGTTGTGCATAAATGGCATTACAAACTAACCAAGGTAAAAAAAAAAATTGTGTTTCTTGAAGGTGGTTTTTTTCTCTTTATACTTAATATTTTTATAATAATAGGTCTTAAAATGTTTGTTGTAGGCATCGGTACATTGCCTTGAAACAGGCGAATATACTCACATCAGGAATATTTTGATTGTGCTAACAAAAATACTTCCTTGGTACCCAAAAGTTTTGAATCTGGGTCAGGCTTTGGAAAGAAGAGTGCATAAAATCTGCCAAGAAGAAAAAGAGAAGAGGCCAGATCTATATGCATTGGCTATGGGGTAACACAATTATACTTTAATGTGATTTATGAGACTAGATGACAGAAGGATTCTGAAGACTTTAAAATGTTTTACAGTGTTGAAGTTTATCTTCTGCCTTACTTCAGGAGATTATGGGAGATTATGCGATCATGTTCCCACAGGCTGGTGAGAGTTGTCACTTCTGATTATCAGCTTCCGGTCTATACTGGATGATAATTTCAAAAGTCATATATAGTATGTCTTGGTTTGGAGGAAATGTAATTTTATCATCAGTTGATATTTGGATCTTCAATAGTGAAAAAAAGACAGTTTGAGGATCAGTTTACATTTTTATTTTTAAGAAAGCATCTGGGGCTCTCTCTAAAGACCTTCAGGAACTTACTGAAAATTAATATTTTTTATTCTCTGGCACCAAGTAGGGTGAATCATTTGCTAATTTTATTCTTTTAAACTCCATGTTTGTACTTTTTGATTTGTATTTGTATATTTAAACACTTTGTGCGACTTTCAGCTACTCTGGGCAGTTGAAAAGTAGAAAGTCATACATGATACCTGAAAATGAGTTTCATCACAAAGACCCCCCTCCGAGGAATGCAGTTGCCAGTGTACAAAATGGGCCTGGTGGTGGGCCTTCTTCTTCGTCGATAGGAAGTGCATCCAAATCGGACGAAAGCAGTACTGAGGAGACTGGTATGCTTATTTGTAGAAGTTTATAAGTGATACGTTTCGTTTGAACAAACTAAGGTGTTTTATATCACGTGACAAGTAAAATGCTGGCTTAGTATTATTTTTTATTCCCTAGGTAGGAGTATGTAACTATCAAGACTATCAAGAAGTAATTAGCCCTTTGTTTCTTTAGAAAGAATGAATTAGAATTCATCTCTAATCATTTTGCTGTGAAATTGTACTTTATTTACAATTAGGGACTTGTCAAATAAAACCTTACCTTTTTTTCAGATAAATCAAGGGAGAGATCTCAGTGTGGTGTGAAAGCTGTTAATAAAGCTTCTAGTGCCACACCAAAAGGGAATTCAAGCAATGGAAACAGTGGCTCTAACAGGTAGGAATGCTGTGCTGTATGTCACGGTTCTGAATTCTTACATGATTAATCTCATTAGCCATGAATGAAAGAGGGTGGTAGTTGAATACTATGAAAGTCATTTATGTTGGACTTTTGAATTTTTTGAGTACCCCTAATTTGATGATGTGCGTAACCATCCTCCATATGTTTTCTATAATGCCAAGACTGACATTGTTTCCCCTGCTGAGTTACGCAGGTGAAGGTAGGTAGTGAAGTTAAAAAAAAAAAAAACATTTTAGTATTGGGATGCCTGGGTGGCTCAGTCTGTTAAGAGTCTGACTTCAGCTCAGGTCATGATCTCGTAGTTCGTGAGTTTGAGCCCTGCATCAGGCTCTGTGCTGACAGCTCAGAGCCTGGAGCCTGCTTTGGATTCTGTTGTCTCTCTCGCTCTGCCTTTCCCCCGCTTGTGCTCTCTCCCTCCCCACCCCCCACCCCCCCCAATAAATAAACATTAAAAAAAATTAAAAGAAAAACCTTTTAGAATTGAGTACTTGCTATGGGCATTCTGGGTAAGGATAATTAACATAAAAGAAGCCTACACTGATTTAGACCAGGGATCCATCCAGCCAAGTAATCCAGTTCCTGATAGTAGCACCCTTGGTTGGTTTGTGGGATAAGTTTTGGCTAACCTTGTAATCCTCAGAGGTTATGAACATATACAGAAAAGGGCCTGCCATCAGTTTAATCATTCTTTTTAATATGCTGTTCATGAATTTGGTCATTTATTATTTATTGGATAAAGAAGTACTTCCTTTTTATTTGACTTAAAGTCGTTTAGTTTTCAAAGGGCTACTCTTAGTTCTGTTATTTTTGAAGTCCATAGGAAACCCTTCATGATTTATATAACATGGAGTGTGTTTCTTGACTATCTTAAAATCTCATGTTTTTATTCTTAAGCAGCAAAGCTGTTAAAGAAAATGACAAAGAAAAAGGGAAAGAGAAAGAAAAAGAGAAAAAAGAAAAGACTCCAGCTACTACTCCAGAGGCCAGGGTACTTGGTAAAGATGGTAAAGAAAAACCGAAGGAAGAGCGGCCAAATAAAGATGAAAAAGCAAGAGAGACGAAGGAAAGAACACCTAAGTCTGACAAAGAGAAAGAAAAATTCAAGAAGGAAGAAAAAGCTAAAGATGAGAAATTCAAAACCACTGTCCCCAGCATAGAATCAAAATCGACTCAAGAAAAGGAAAGAGAGAAGGAGCCATCCAGAGAAAGAGATATAGCAAAGGAAATGAAATCAAAGGAAAATGCTAAAGGAGGAGAAAAAACACCAGTTTCTGGGTCCTTGAAGTCACCTGTTCCCCGATCAGATGTTGCAGAGCCTGAAAGGGGCAAGTTTGCCTTTGTTTATATTTGTTTACTTTTGGTTCTTGTTAATGTGTAATAGTTGGTTCTTGTTTTCTTGTTCTGGCAAGTTATCTAGGGACTTTACTCGGGGGAACTAATACTTGATGACCTTAAAAGTTGGTGATTTTTCTTAAGTGGTTGGAAAAAAAGTAGAAATCTTACTGTGACCATTTTTCTTTTTGTGCTAACAGAACAAAAACGCCGCAAAATTGATACCCACCCTTCTCCATCGCATTCCTCAACAGTAAAGGTTAGTATAGCCTGAGGAAGGCAGCGTCCATGTTAGGCTCACCTGGTTGGAATACGTGTCCTGACTTCCTTCAAGTCTTGTGCCAAGTATTCACTGGAGCCACTGGAGGTTTTATATTGCATTAGAAAATGAATTTTTTACATATTGGTGGACTGATATTTTTTCCTATTGAGTATTTTTATTATAAAAATATTAAAACTTCAAGGACCTAGCACTAATTTTGTAGTGTTTCAAAGTGCAAGAGAAATTTTACCCAGAAGTGCCTCACTGCTTTAAGCAGTCATTTTTGGAGCGCAATGGTAGCTACAAGCAAATGAATCTTTTCGGCAGAATGAAGCCTATTTTTCAGCATAAATATTGAAGAATATATAGCAGTGAAGACTTCCTGGATGATACAGGATAAACAAGATACCTCTGAATTCATCAAGCTTCTTGATGAGCATCATACCGATGTGTGCCTTCTAAGAAGGAGTCTTGAAAGGAGTTCCATTTTAAAGTCTCCTTGGTGATCAGTTCTCCTGTAGTTGTGTATATTCAGTGAGCATGCAGCTTCTGTTGTATCTTCCCTTGGAGGTTTGTTTATACCCATTGGGTTCCCAACAAGTTGAACCTTGCGTTACGATAAAAGCAGATGTGGCATCCAATCCTACCACCCAGCAAAGAGAAACCCCAGGCATTCAACTGCAGCACAAAATCGTGGGTGTAGCCTTCTTGAAGACTCAGGGTAGCCATTCCTTGCTCCATATTTAATTTTAATTCTAAAGTCATCTAATTTCATGGAATCTTTGAATTTGCAGTACGTTGAACTTTTAAAACTGTAAGTTAACTAATTCTTCATCAAGAGCACTGTGGTGGAATACCGTAATTGATTTCTTTCTTTCTCTTTCTTTCTGTCTTTCTGTCTTTCTGTCTTTCTTTCTGTCTTTCTGTCTTTCCTTCTTTCCTTCTTTCTTTCCTCCTTTTCTTTTCTCCTTTCTTTTATTCTTTCCTTTTCTTCTTGCTTTTATTCTTTCCTTTTCTTTCTTTCTTTCCTTCTTTCTTTCTCTCTCTCTCTTTTTTCTTAAGTGCTTTTTTTGTGGGAGGCATGAGATTCACCACCAGAGGCACTTTGCAAAAAAGTGATTACTCTTTTAGACAATACATGTTGTTTTCTTGTTAATATAATGCCACTGAGTTTTTTGGGCTAGGTTTAAAAATGCGTGTATTTATAGTAGAGTCATAAGTAAAGTAAAATTTGAAACCTCCCAAGTAAAGAAAAACTATGAAAACGTAAGCTAACGTTCTTCCACAGTGACCTCCACTAGTTTAGACTTTCTATGGAGGGAAAAAAAATGTTTTGTTTTCTTAAGCCTCTTAACATTACCTATAACTTAAGTACAGTGTTATGAAAAATGTGGCATTGACATTTATTTTTAAATTATGATCAGATAAAGATTTTTATTTGTTATTACATTCAGTACATATAATTTAGTTATTTTTTTTAACATTACAGTTCCATTACATGGTTTTGCTTTTGTTTTTTATTGTTGATATTCATATTATAATTGACATCATGAGATTTATCCTCACAAGAAGTAGCTGGTTTATTTCCAGGTTACAGCCATACTTCCCAAAGTTCCTCTGGGTTCTGAGAACTATGCCAGCTCACCTGTCATCTCCATTCATTTTCTACAGGACAGTCTCATCGAACTCAAGGAGTCTTCAGCAAAGGTTTGAGTCTTTTAAAATCATCATGCCTAAGTAAAACAAAAAAAAATTCTTTACTTCATTTATTTAGTAGATACCTTCGCTCTAGTAAATTCAGTAAGCTAGTAGAATAAGCTTTAAAAATAACTACCACAAACTGAAACAATGGATGACAACGGTCCTTTTTAATGAGATTGTTACCAAATGCGCGTAATGTGGCAACACTTCCATAATATCTCTCTGCTTGCTGTGTTATGCATTCTTTTATGTTTCAAGATCTGGAAATACGTTTAAGGTTTGGGGAAGGGGTTGTTGGTTTGTTTTGGGGAGTAGGCTTACTTAATTTCTCAAAACAAATCTGTCAGGTTGTTTTCTGACGTTTTAGGACAACCCAAAAGACCAGAAGAGAAATTTGATGCATTCATGTAACTGTTCTAAAAACCGAGCCCATTCCAATCCATAAAATTCTATATTGCCTCTGCCGAGCTACCCTTTTGGTAGTTGTAGCGTAATATCAAGAAATATGGTTAATGTAAACTAATCATTCTCTTGGAGGGGAATACTCAACTTGATGGTTGCGTGTAATTACATGTCAGTATTAATTCTTGCCTATTACTCTACTTTCTTGAGTATTCTTCTACTAAAAATAATGTGTAGTTTGTGTATCTTACTGCAGAGTTCATTTCATTATTGTAGTTGAATTGTCCATTGTTCATGTTATTTTGTCTACTTATTATAATATTTGTACCCTCTTTCACTTTGATTTTCCACTTTGCCTCCTCTTAATACCTGCTAAGTATTATTTCTTACTGGTGGGCCAACACAAAACGAAATTTTGAAACAAAGCCAGTTGACATTACTAACTGCTTTTAGATATATACCTTTATAATGAAATGTCTGTGGATATTGGGCAAATAAGCACACATTTTTTAATAGTTCAGGTTAGCCAGTGTGCCTTTGTGCTGAAACTGTAGCATTGTTTTTAGAGTATACTGTATCAATCAAAAGAGTATTAGCTGTACTGTGAATGCTTGCTTTTAAGGTAAAACTTTTTATTGGCTAAATTGTATTGCAATATAGTTGGTTTTCATAACCAGTTTGGGATTGTGTATATCAGTCTTAACCATCAGTGGCTTGGTGTCGGCTATTTTAAATTCATTGGTTAACAGTGTTACCTTGTGAGTATTTATTTCCTGAAACATACTTTAAAGCAGTTTGAAACCTGCTGTGATAGTTAACTGGATTTTCTAATCAACGATGAAAATGATGGTTCCTTACATTTGCAGAAGCCTTTTGAAAATAAAACATGTGAGATAAACATGTTATCTCATTTCATGTTCATAACAGTGCTGTGAGGTAGATAGAACAGGAGGGTAGTGTCTTTTTGACAAATAAGAGACTAAAAAAGTTCTTGATCCTTTCCCAGTGGCGTGTAACTTGTTAGTCATACCAAAACTTGGACTAAAATTAAGATGATCTTCAAGTATTCCTACTACAATGAAAAAAATGGCACACACACAAAAAAATGTATGGTCCCTTGATTCTTAGCACCCGTTTCAACAGTAGTTGAAAGGAGTTCCTAATTCTGTTAATGTGTTTGCCTTGTTTTTAAAATTATACTACTACAAGTCAATCTCCCTATCCCCCTTCAGAAAAAGATAGTGATTTTCTGGGTATTTAAAATTCAGTAGAGTTATTCCACATTCAACCAAAAATTTTTGAAAATGGCATCTGAATGCACTTATAAAAATCAGGTGACTCATACCACTTTTCAGATCCTTAGTGTTTGGTATGGTAACTTGGTGATGTGATTAGGTGTTCAATAAATATTTGAAATGAACTCTTATGCTTTTGGACTTTGGTAAAGCATTCAAAGGTTAACTGGTCTGCACCGTAGTTGATGTTGCATTTTTCTTATATGTCTAGGAAGGTACAGTAGCATATGAATGTCTTAGAAAAACAACTTTACTGGACTTTGATCTCTAAAATTGACCATCTATATAAACTCACCGTTTCTGGGTAGCTTTTCCTTTTTCAAGGATTTGAGCGATGTGTGTCTCTTTCTTTCGTGTTGTCACCCGTACATATAAAATTGTTTCTGTGTGTTAGTTTAATTTTTTAGTTATGCTTTGTCCCTGGGATCCTCTTTTTTTTTTTTTTTTAAGTTACTTTCTATTTTTGCTTTCTAATCCATGGTAAAAGTAATACATGGATTTGACTTTTCAGGTGGATTAAAGGGAGAAAAATCTAGCTTAATATCCAAATCTTTTCTGTCTGTCTACCTTCCACCCCCAATTTCCAATTGGCATACTTCCAGTTTGGTCACTTGTGTTTTCACCTAGCAATCCTAGCAGCTGTATTTGATGAAGAAAGTGTGAAAAGCAGCATCCTCCTTTACCCAAGCTTCTCTATAATTTAGGAGGGCAGCAGTAACCATCCTCAAAACAGAATTCAAGTTTTAATTTTGTTCATCTTAAAGCAAGGATTTATAATCAAATGGAAGCCTAGAAGTGAGGCCATCTTTATATATGGTAGCCTTAATAAAGTCAGTGTGGCAGTGTTAACAGATTGTGAAAATCAGTCCTATTGTTTTTTGGACCCATTGATCCCAATGTCAAGAATAAAAGCAAATCAAAAAGCACAGTCCAACAGCGCTATCTGCAGATCAATTTAACAAATCATTAATTTTGTTTGGCAAACAAGTATTGAGTACTTGGTGTGCACAAGGCATTAGGAAGTATGTAAAAGTGAAAAAGACACATTAATGAGCTCCCCTACCATACTGGAAACTGTGTTATGGGCAAAAATAAGTGACATGAAATTAATAGGGAATACTTGTCACAAAAAACGTTGATACAGAATAATCAAGAGATCACCACCAAGTGAGTTGCAGAGTTGAGGGATGATTGAATTGCTGATGGCTTTTGAGCTGTCTGTGAAGGTTAGTAGGATTTTAAGAGATTAAGATCAAAGTGAGCAGCCATTGTGGTCAAGAGAACTGCTGGGATGGACAGGGAGTTAGGGAGCCACTGGTAGCCACAGCATAGAGTGTATTGAGTTTGCCCATAGCAGGATATAATTGTGCAAAGATTGTGAAGAGCTTGGAAATACCTGAGCTAAGGAGTATGCATTTTATTCCACAGGCAACGAGAGACTGCCTGTTATTGTGGAAAAGAGAATATTGTGATCAGAACTATTCTTAGAAGGGTAGGAAGAAGGAATAGGGTTAGGTATGTTCCTAAACTAAGAATGTATTGGTTTTTCAGTTCCCTGCAATACAGAATTCAAGTTAGGCACAATTAAAAACTTTATTCCTTTGGAGGGGGTGTGTGTGTGTGCATGGGTGTGCTTGTGTGTACTTATTTGTAATCACACTCCCCTCCCCCCCCCACCCCCCGCTTTTTTTTTTTTACTTTTATCAGGAGAATGAATACTTCCCTTAGAGAAATCTTTGAGTATTGCAGGAATATATTATTTCTTTTGTCTTATCAGTTTCATACGTAATATTAACTTAAGATATGAATAAACCTCACAATTAGAAAATCTTGAAGTGTTGCTTAGGGCATTAACCCAGCAAGAGCACCTTTCGGACAAGCACTTTTATGACTGTTTTTCATTCTCTTACTCTTTGTTATTAATAAACATTTTGTCTATTTCAGTTGATCATCAACTTTTAAACACTGACATTTTAAAGAATCTACTTCTGCATTCCTATGGCAGTATTTCTGACCAACTGAATTGAAAATATTTGGTGGTGTTAAATAAGTGTTTCTTTAATTTTCAAATGGATGGTTGTCTTTTTTTCGTGTATTCCTTTGAATACCAAAAGATTTCCTCATGTAAAACTATTTGACTTTTGACTCACTATTCTTTTCATTCCTAAGGTATATCTAGGATTGCGTAGTTATTGTAATGAGTTATATTTTGTACACTGCTGCCTAAGACTTGTAATGTCTTAAATTGAACATAAGCTTATAGCACAGTTAAAAATGCTGTAAGGATAGGAATCTGATTACTTCCTTAATGTTTTCTAGATTTCCATATTCACTAGGTTATACTAGTGAATTATACGAGATTTCCATATTTACAACTTGCATAAGTTATTAAGATTATCTCTTAATTATTTAGGTAGTGTAGTTTTGATCTTTGGCTGTTTATTGCCTGTGGGCCTTTTTGGCAGAGAAAGAATTCATCGTTTTTCAGTCTTGGGAGTTGTTTTATCATCCTCAGCTGGCCAAATGGTTTTCTGAGCCATTAGAACCAGTAAGACAAATTTCCCAGTCAGTTGTGATTATTTGGTAGAAATTGGAGTGCTTTAAGAAGTAGGGAGTATGCAGCCTTTACATTTATAAAAATAATTTAGGGTAGTGTTTACATGGTATATGTAGAGGCAGAAAAGACTTATTAGTCAAGTCCTGGCTAGGTTTTTATACTTTTGCTTGCTGTCATCGGTTGCCTCCTAAGTGGATGGCAAAACTGTTTAAAATTTCCATGATTGTGTGGAGGTTTGTATTTTTTTCTTAACAGTAGAGAAAGCCCAGACACTTTCACATACGAACTCCTGTAGAGGTAGTGGTTATAGATCTTCACAACAGAGCTATAAAAGGAACTGTCGCTTGTAGATTTACTAATGAGTCTCAGTTAAGGCAGGAATGAACTGATTGAGTTTAAATGAATAATTTTGTAAGGCCAAGAATTGAAGTCTTTGCATAATTTGTGCCATGTTCTTTTATTTCACCTCTTGTAATCCAGACAGCTGACCAGTTTTGACTTTGGGTCTAACTACCAGTTGTCTTTCATTAAGTAAACAGTCAAGCAGGTTATGCCGATACTGGAAAACTAATAATCTTTAGTAATATTGCCTTAATTTAACAGCTCTACCTTAATCATACTCCTCCACCACTGTCCAAGAGTAAGGAGAGAGAAATGGACAAGAAAGATTTGGACAAGTCGAGGGAAAGATCCAGAGAAAGAGAGAAAAAAGATGAAAAGGACAGGAAAGAACGGAAAAGGGTTTGTAATTTTTTAAAAACTAGTTTGGAAAGCCGTTATATCCTGTATGGTGGTGTGTTTGTTGTCTTTTTTGAAGTACTAGTTTCTTGCCTGGCAGACTGTTAATTTAGTGTTTAAACTGATATTTTCACCCGAAAGTGTGTTTGAATCTTCTACGGTAATACGGATCTTCAGCCTAATAATCCCTGCCAGCTCTGCCTGTCTCTCATGTCATTTTGCCAAGTGTGGGACAGTATTGGCAATACTCTCCGGTGCTAGTTAGCTGTGCCCTTGTGTAAAAGTAATATTTTAAAACAAAAACATAACCTCTTGATCAATGTAGTTCACACTTCTTGGTTCTAGGATCATTCAAACAATGACCGTGAAGTGCCACCGGACTTAGCCAAGAGGCGAAAAGAGGAAAATGGAACAAGTAGGTAGATTTATTAATACGTTTGAAGCAATCATCAAACTGAATTGGAAAAGGCTTTCATGATTCTCTTTTGTAATTTTAGTGGGGGTTTCAAAACACAAAAGTGAAAGTCCATGTGAGTCTCCTTATCCAAATGAGAAAGACAAGGAAAAAAATAAGTCAAAATCTTCAGGCAAAGAAAAAGGCGGCGATTCGTTTAAATCTGAAAAGATGGATAAAATCTCCTCCGGTGGCAAAAAGGTAAATTGGGAAAACAAAGGGACAGAACGCTTTTTCTTAAAAGTTTGACTCTCTGAATATTAGCACATACGGAGTTTTTTGGTAATCTGATAATCTCTTGTTAATTATTTGAGGGTGGGAAGAGGAGGCATTGGGGGAGGGCAGTTTATCTGGCAAATTCGAGCCAGTACGGTCCCAAACAAATTACTGGGAGAGTAGAATTAGTTTATCAGTGAAGTTTCCTTTTCCTTCATTCCACTCCCACCTACTTCTGTTCATTGACTTTTAGCTTTTCCTTTTTGTTTTCTTTCCCCCCCACTCCACCAACAGTGATTTTAGTTTCTTTACATTCATGAGGTTCAAATACGGTCACATGTATTCTCCCTGATGAGTAACACTCTCATAAAGTCTTTATTAATTGTGATTTTTAAACATTTTTGTAACATTTTCTCCTAATAGACTTAATGTGTATGCAACTCGTATTTGATTTTCAAACTAAGTATAGTGTGCATTCTCTTAGATACTCATGGATGATATTCAGAATACATTTCCTGCATCTGCCATAAAGTAGGCAAGTCATTATTAAGGTGTAAAGTGTTTCGAAAGCATTATTATGCTATATATAGTCATAGTTCTTTTTTATCTTTTGTTTAATATTTTTTTAAAGTTTGCTTATTTTGAGAGAGAGCGTGCACGTGTGCGCAACTGGGGAGGCTCGGGGTGGGGGTGGGGGAGAGAATCCCAAGCAGGCTCTGCACCGCCAGCACAGAGCCTGATGGAGGGCTCAAACTCACAAACTGTGAGATCTTGACCTGAGCCGAAGTCAGATGCTTAAACCGACTGAGCCACCCAGGCGCCCCTGTAGTCATAGTTCTTAAAAGCAGTTTTGAAAAATTATAAGGTGATTGTTTTAAAGTCTCTATATGCTTTAAAAGTGAGGCTTCTCCTTTTAAATAAGTATTTTTTTAATTGAGGTAAAATTCACATAACATAAAAATAATCATTTTAAGGGGCGCCTGGGTGGCGCAGTCGGTTAAGCGTCCGACTTCAGCCAGGTCACGATCTCGCGGTCCGTGAGTTCGAGCCCCGCGTCAGGCTCTGGGCTGATGGCTCGGAGCCTGGAGCCTGTTTCTGATTCTGTGTCTCCCTCTCTCTCTGCCCCTCCCCCGTTCATGCTCTGTCTCTCTCTGTCCCAAAAATAAATAAAAAAAACGTTGAAAAAAAAAATAATCATTTTAAAATGTACAATTCAATGGTATTGAGTATATTTACGGTATTATGCAATCAATGTAGCCAGTTCCAAAATGTGTTTATCACTCCCAAGAGAAACTCCATGCCCATTGAGCAGTCATTCCCAATTTCCCTCTCCTTTTAGCACCTGCCAACTACCAATCTGCTTTCTCTCTCTATGGGCTCACCAGTTTGGGATATTTCATATAAATGGAATTGTATAATAATGTGGCCTTTTGCGTCTGACCTGTTTGACTTAGCACAATACTTTTGAGATTCTTCCATGGCATAGCATGTACCGGTGCTTCATTTCTTTTTATGGCTAAATAATATTCCACTGTACGAATATACCACATTTGTTCATCCATTTGTCAGTCGATAGACTTTTTTGTTGTTCCCTTTGGCTGTTGTGAATAGTGCTGCTATGAATGTTTGTGTGCTGCTCTGAAGTGTTTGTCTGAAGACCTGTTTTCAGGTCTCTTGTCTGTATACCCAGGAGTGGAATTTCTGGGTTTTATGGTAATGCCATGTTTAACGTTTTGAGGAACTGACAAACCATTTTCCACAGTGGCTGGACAGTTTATGTTCCTGCCAGCAATGTACGAGGGTGCCAATTTGTCTACGTCATTGCCAAGACTTGTTATTTTCTGTTTTTTTAATTTTTATTTTTAATTACGTTTTTTTAAAAAATTCTAGCCATCCTAGTGAGTGTGAAGTGGTATCTCATCATGGTTTTGATTTCACATTTTCTTAATGACGAATGCTATTGAGCGTCTTTTCATGTGCTTGTTGGCCATTCATATACCTTCTTTGGAGAAATCTCTTCAGATGCTGTGGCCACTTTTAAATTGGATTGTCTTTTTGTTGCTCAGTTGTAAGACTTCTTTATATAGTCTGGATACTAGACCCTTATGAGCTGTATGGCTGGCAAAAATATTTCCTCCCATTCTGTACATTGTATTTCACTTTCTTGATAGTGTTCTTTGATGCATGAAAGTTTTTATTTTTGATAAAGTCCAATTTTTTTCTATTGTTGCTTGTGCTTTTGGCATCATTAAATAAGTTTTTGAAGAAAAATATGTGACTGGTGGGTGATAAAAAGGGATTTTGAGCTGATTTTTATATTTGGTTTTCGCTTCCCCAACTAATTCCACCATTCCTTATAGGAGTCCAGGCATGATAAAGAAAAGATAGAAAAGAAAGAGAAACGGGACAGTTCAGGAGGAAAGGAAGAGAAGAAACAATATCCTTTTCATCTTATTGGCATATTTAATCAGTGCAATGGAAAGCTTTGATACTGGTCATGTTTAGAATTGTACCCTTGTAGTATGTGGTCTGAATAAAGTTGAAGGGCTTAACTAGCCTTTTAGTAGTCTCTTCAGTTGACCCTCTCAAGTATATGAAATGTGGAAGGGGGAGACTTGGTATGTTTTCTTTTTAACTTCTGTGGTGACTGAGGTTGTTTTACGCCACCAAGATTCTCTCTGGCTGTATTGCCACCAAGAGGAAGAAAGGGAACAGAGAGTCCTTTGGGCTGGGGCGCGGGGAATAGAAGGGCAAGATGATGAAGCAGATGAGCAGGGCTGGTAGAGGTTGAGGCTCCCAGGCTAGTCAGGCGAGTAGAACCGCGAGCTGAAGGATTGATTGCACTAAAAGTTGAGACACCATTCCTTTCCTGTTTTGTTTTTTCAAAGTTGTTTTCCCTTAATTTGTCATCTACTCATAAGTCCTCGGACAAGCACAGATAATGAAGACTTTCAATCAAGGTGAGTGTTCTCTCACCTCCTTTCATTTAAAGGGAGAGATATAAAATGAGGTCTGATCATGCTGAGGAAACTAGATACGTTTTGCAGGCTACAACTAGAAGTTTGCACCTAACTGTAATGACCAGGTCTTTGGGTATAGATGTAAAATAAGATTCACAGTTATTTTTAAACTGTTTTCATCTTAAGCTTGCTGATTAGCCACACTGTTTTTTTTCTTAGCACCAAGATATATTTAAGAACATCTGGCTTTCTCTTCAGCACTCATTCCCGTCTTCTCTGGATAATTATTTACCTTTTTTAAGTACCTATAGCCTTGTAGGTGGTGCTGCTATCTGCACTTTACAGGTGAAGAAATGGAGACTCTGAGAGGTTAAGCTGGAGAGGCTGACAGAGATCCTCGCTGGCAGAGCCAATATTCAGAGCCTAGGTTTCCTTGCCCTTTAGTGTTCGGTTTTCCTTTTTGCCTTTTCATGCGTACGTGTTATCCGGAAATTTCTAGGTTTCTGTGCCTCATTTTCTACCACAGCCCATGTTTTTGCAAGGCCAGAAAATACCGTCTGTGCTTTTAGTTCTGGAATTTAAAATATGCAACTTTGTTTTCAAGGTAATTATGCCTTATATGAGATTTAAAAAGTGTTTAACCATCTTAAATAAATGGTATGTGGACAGTAGTTCACTCTGTCTTAGTGAAAAGAGTGTTCAGAACCTAATACAGTCTTTTTTGAGCACTCGGATCATCTGAATAGCTGTTGTTCGGTGATGCCTTAGGATTATTGGGATACGTAGGCTGCTTTGCCCTCTACGTTTAATGGCTTGAGATGACTGTATTTGAAGGTCTTGACTTTGTGGCAGCTCCTTTTCTTGCTTCCCTATTAGCGGTCACTTCCTAATGTATGCTTCCTATCTAGACCCTCCCCCTAACATTTGCTGCTGCTTTTATGAAACCAGAGAGAGAACCAAGGCTGTTCACAGTTAAATTAAGAGTCAGAAATGTAGGAAAACCCGTTCTGTAGTAGGGTATGAGTTTTAGGGAATGGGTTTTGTCCTATTTATTTTGGCCGCAGGGTGGGGACTTGAGTTTGCCAGATGGGTAATGTCCTGATGGGTGGTGTGCTTTTCCAGCTTTGTTATTGTCTGCTTGTTATCTATGTAGTAGAATGGGGTAAATGAGAGTTAGGAGAGAACGTTGAGAATTTAATAGACTTTCTTTAAAATCTTTAGGAAGATTGCCCATTCCTCAGTTCAAGTCATCCTCTCCCCCAACAACTAGCTGTTTTCCCTAGTGAACTATAAACTCTTAATCTTTCTTCTTTTTTTACTCTTCACTTTACTCTTTCTTTTGACGTTTTGCTTTTTAAAAAACTTTTTTTTTCATGTTTATTTTTGAGAGAGAGTGCGAGTGGGGGAGGGGCAGAGAGAGAGGTAGACAGAGAATCCGAAGCAGGCTCCAGGCTCAGAGCTGTAAGCACAGAGCCTGACATAGGGCTCGAACCCATGAACTGCGAGATCATGACCTGAGCCGAAGTCGGACGCTCAACCGACTGAGCCACCCAGGCACCCCTTGCTTTTTAAAACTGCTTGCTTTCACCTGGTCTCATTTTTTAAACTATTTTATTTATTTTTGAGAGAGAAAGAGACAGACACAGAGACAGAGTGCAAGTTGGGGAGGGGCAGAGAGAGAGAGGGAGACCAGAATCTGAAGCAGACTCCAGTCTCCGAGCTGTCAGCGCAGAGCCCGACGTGGGGCTCGAACTCACGAACTGTGAGATCATGACCTGAGCCGAAGTTGGACGCTTAACTGACTGAGCCACCCAGGTGCCCCTCACCTGGTCTCCTTATTAAAGAGAAGGAAAAAACCTGCCACTTATATCTTCATTAGGAATGAGTCAGCCATTGTGACTGACCACTTTCACTGTGATTCTATACATCTCTCTCTTTACTCAGTACCTAAATATTATTCTTTGGCACGTGAAAGTTTTACTGCAGACTTCTTTGAGTTCTTACTCACATGGGCCATGGATTTGTACTTTACCTCTCTCTATACTCTTTCAGGACCAAAGGCATGAAAGATTGGCTTGGGTGTTAGATGTTAGGTCGGTGGTCTTGTAACAAAGCTTCTCAATTCAGATAATCCTTTTACGATACATTTGGCTTGATGTTCATCCTGTTCAATTTCTTCTTGACAACTGTGGCCTATACTTTCTCCTTGGGTAGATTCTGAATTTTGTGAAGCTCTGGTTGATTTTTTCCTTCTTCTGGCTGTTCTGGCTGCCTCTTTTTTTTTTTTTTTTTTAAGTTTTATTTATTTAAGTGATCTTTATACCTCACGTGGGGCTGGAACTCACAACCCCGAGATCACGAGTCCCACTGTCTTGCAACTGAGCCAACCAGGCGCCCCCCTGGATGCCTCTTCCTATTTGGATATGTTCTAGAATTGGTCAAGTCTTTCTGTTCTTCTTTTTCTTTTAGAAGTTTCATCATTTCTGATTGGCAGCATTTACCTTTAGGCTACTTTAAATCTGCTGCTCCCTGCTTCCTGCTTCCTGCTTCCTTTTTTATTTATTTAATGTTCTACAGAAAAGAGAATTGCGACACGTGTCGCATTTCCATGATTCAGAGATGTTATTTTTTAAAGTTTACTTATTTATTTTGAGAGAGGGAGAGGGAGAGAGACAGAGTCACAGTGTGAGTGGGGGAGGGGCAGAGAGAGAGAGGGAGAGAGAGAATCCCAAGCACGGAGCCCAGTGTGGGGCTCAAACCCACAAACCCTGAGATCATGACCTGAGCCGAAATCAAGAGTTGGATGCTTAACGGGCTGAACCCCCCCCCCCCCCCGGGCGCCCTGTGAAAGATGTTGTTAATTGTTGGGGCGCCTAGGTGGCTCAGTCGGTTGAGCGTCCGATTTCAGCTCAGGTCATGATCTCGAGTTCGAGCCCAGCGTCCGAGCCCAGCGTCGGGCTCTGTGCTGAAGGCTCAGAGTCTGGAGCCTGCTTCGGATTCTGTGTTTCCCTCTCTCTCTGCCCCTCCCCCGCTCACGATCTGTCTCTCAAAAATAAATAAATGTTAAAAAAAAAAATTTCTTTTTTTTAATGTTATTAATTGCAAGATTCATTGTTGGTTTCTAGGACTTTTTTTTTGAGTAGGATGGATAGGGAAATGACATTGATTTGTAAGTATCACCCTGATTTGAGAAAAAATAAAGTGAGATAAGAGATAAGATTAGAGAGAATAAAATACATAAATGTGACCCAGATTAAATTCCTTCCAAAGTCTTCTGTAATCTTTTCCTATCTCATAATTTTTATTGGTAAAATCCTTTTTCCTTGTTCTCTGAATCTTCTGTTACTTGTTATTACTAACGTTTTTGTCCAAATTTATCTTATCTCCTTGATTTAGTCTTTTGAACACTACTAGCTGCTTTGCCTTTAACTATTCCCCGTGGTTTAATCTCTAAGAATTCCTGCCTATTAAAATTTGTCTCTTACAACAATCCTTTAGCTTCTCAGTATTTATTTGATATGTGTGGTCCTCAGTTCATGAGTGTCAAGGTTAGCTAACTTTTAAGAGTCCTTTGTGGTGGGGCGCCTGGGTGGCGCAGTCGGTTAAGCGTCCGACTTCAGCCAGGTCACGATCTTGCGGTCCGTGAGTTCGAGCCCCGCGTCAGGCTCTGGGCTGATGGCTCAGAGCCTGGAGCCTATTTCAGATTCTGTGTCTCCCTCTCTCTCTGCCCCTCCCCTGTTCATGCTCTGTCTCTCTCTGTCCCCAAAATAAATAAAACGTTGAAAAAAAAATTAAAAAAAAAAAAAAAAAGAGTCCTTTGTGAGCCAGACGCTGTGCTGAGGCTTGCTCCCAGACTTTGAGAAGCTCAGTCTTCTTGGACTTTAATTTTTGATTTCAGAGAACATGAGCAGTGAAGCGCTACCCTGTCCATCTGCATTTGTAGTGTCCTAACGCTCGAGTTGTGATCCCCCACTCCATCCAGGCCCTATCGGTCTCCGGTTCTTCTCTCACCTCCAGTATCCTCCTTGTAACCTGTTTTATCCTTTAAACCCAGGGTTGCACATTCTTAGCCCCAGGGCAGAATGTGGCTTGTTAGTGTATTTTCTTGGCCTCACACAATATTTAACATTGTTTTAATTGATTTCCTTTAAAAATCAGAAGAGTTGACAAAATCCGAATTTCCGCTTTTCTCGAAGAATTGGAATATTTGGCAACATTGTGTCCTGCTAGACCTGCCTAGGTGCTGGCTACCTCCCCCGCCCCTTATATAGAGAGTGGGTCTTTTTTTTTTTTTTTTAAATAGTTTACCTCAATCAGTCCCCACCCAGTTGACTTCATTTGTTTCCATTACGTATTAGCCTCTGTAAACCATTGATTTTGCAATTCCTGTTCTCAGCCTTTTTTCTTTAGTCCATACTTGGAAATTGACTTCCTAAGTGCTCAGAGATCGCTCATTTTAGGAACATGTTGCCATGGTGAGGCACAGTCCTAGGTACTTGTAATATGTGTTGGAGTGGGGAGTGTGCGGTTAAGTTTCTTTTTCAGTTTCCCATTGCTTACATGTGGGCATGTCAGTTTGCCTAGAGTCCTAGCCACAGATTCCTGTGTAATGTACGAGTATGTTACTTATCCCCCTCCTTCGATTCTGATCTTGTTGAAGGCAGTGACTTCATCCTTTCCTTCTAATCAAACAACGAGGTATTTTTCTTTATTACCTGCTATGTTTCAGATACTCTGTTAACTTCACATGGAGAGCTATGGACAGAAGTATTACGTATACCTCTTTGGGATTGATGAGAAAGAGCATTGACTTTTTATTGCCCTCAAAAGGTGGTTCACTTTACTTACAGTAGTTGATAGTACCCTGTTTAAAAGAAGTTTTCTTTGTATACTGCAACACATTTTTTGAGGGCAGGTTTACATGCTTTTATTTGGGTCTGTATGTAGTAATCATTAAATGTGTTAGAAAGTTTGTTAGGAGATTGAAATGATAGACACCGACTATTTTTCTCTTTGTTACCATCACTTATACTCTTTAATGGGTGTGCATTCTTTATACTGCTATTCGTACGTACCAAACAATTGGGCAGAATAGGAGGAATTTTCTCTTTTCCTTTTTTCCATTTAAGGTAGACCAAATGTGGACTAGGGTGCTGTGCTGTTTCTGTCGGGACATAGGCATGAGCACTTAGAAGAGGGCTCCCATGCCACATTTACCTCTGAGTGTGACTGTCCCTTACACGTGCCATTATCCTAAGAGGCACCCCTGGGTGTGCTAAGATTCAGTTCATCAGAATCCCAGTTTAATTCTGTGTTACATTTCTCTACATGAAACATCTTGGGGAGTGTGTTTATTGTGATAAGAATTCCTAGGTAGCAGTGTAAGGACAAATGAAAGGAGTAAAGTGGCATTAGGATGGTTGTCGCTGTGTCTTTCTCCTGTATCTTCTCTCTTCCTCATAAATGTTCATTTGACTTTCTGTCAGCCTCATCCATACATGCCTTTCTTCTGCGCGCGTGCGTGCGTGCGTGTGTGTGTGTGTGTGTGTGTGTGAGAGAGAGATGGAGGGAGGGAGGGAGGGAGGGAGAGGGAGAGAGAGAAGTAGGATCACGAAATCCTGACCATTTCAGAAACTCGTGAAAATGAAGGTAACTAAACTCTCAGATGCCTCCTTTGAGGTGAAGACACTTAACCAGAAACAATCTATTTTGTGGGCTCATATTTTATAGTTTCTCTAAAAAAAATTTTGTTGCCATTAAGAGGGCTCTTTTATGAAGAATCTATGTACTATTGAAACATTTCTTTAGGACCTTTTTGGTGAATCTGATCTTAGAGAGAGAGAGAGAGAGAGAGTGTGTGTGTGTGTGTGTGTGTGTGTGCGCGCGCGCGCGCACGTGCATAAAGACATACCTCTGGTAAGAAGGCTGAATTTATGTTTGCCTCTCTTCTCTACTTTGATCACCAGTCTAGCTGTACTTTTCTCCAGACCACCCTACTTTTCAAACTTGCTTCTTGCTGTCACAACTCTCTATAAAGTAACATTATTTAAAGTTGGCTGCCTCAGCTCTGAGAGGGTGTTCTTTGAGGGCATTCCATGCATGGTTTTCTGAGGCCCTGACAAAGGAGGGGAGGGTATGCTGGAGCATCAGGGAGATTGCAACCTTACTAACACATCAGGGCCTATTAATGGGGGTGTTGGGGGGAGGAAAGAAAAAAACCTCAGGATGTCCTGTCCACATAATACCCAGTAGAAAGTGATGTTTACAGATGTAATCTTGTCTTTCTGCAAACATGGTATTACCAGTGCAGTTTGTAGCACCGATAGAGCAGAGATGTCTAGGGTGGGGGACCGACGACCGGACCAAAGCCTGAAGTAGAAACTCTGTGAGAAACCTCCACCGTCCTAAGTGTGCAAAAGATCCGTGTTATCTCTTGCATTTAGAGTCTGTGCTTTCTTGTTTACAATTGTTAAAGTGGCACATGTTTAAAAAAATAGTAAATAAAAAAATAATTTTAGGAGAATGTTCTGGGTAATGTGGTATAAACGCATGGGTAATAAGAAGAAAATATTACTCTGCCGGAAGATAGAGTCCTAAAGGCTGAGTTTGGCACTGTTTCATCACTATATGACTTTCTTCTTGATGGCAGTTCTTTCTGAAGTTCACTGAACTTGGGGTGGTTTTCAAGTTTGTAATCCCAGCACTTCAGCATTGTTTTATAAATACACTCTGGACATTGCTGAGAGACTGACATCCAGTATCTTCTTTCCACTTGCTCTTGTGCTTGCTGATTTGTCATTCCAGGGTATGGACAGACCCCTAAGCTGAAGGTCTCCCAGAGGAGGATGCCAAAGCTCCATGCGTCACTCTCAGAACGATATCTCCCATAATTAAGAGCTTCTGGTGCTGTCCATTTAATGGGAATCTGCTTTAAGTCAGAAGATGAATACACACCACCATCCTCTTGACGAGACATTCCAAAGTCACTGATTTTCAGAACATTATTTTCACCTCCAGGCAGTTTCTTGCAGCAAGGTCCCTGTGTATACAATTTTTACTCGAAATTCGCCATCCAGAAGCAGCATCTAATGAAAATTTCACTAACTGTTTTAGTTCATCCTTCTTTCTCAGAAGGGAGAGGAAGTCGCCTCCTGGAACCAATTCTTAATGACATAGATAGGCTGTATTTGTGTGCAAACTCCTATAAGTTTGACAATATCAGGATGATTATATTGCTTGAGGATTTTGGCATCTTGTGAAAATTTTAATTTCAGTTCCCAGGAAAGATCATCTTTACATGTTTTAATGGCAACAGCAGTTTTATCCTTTAATGTGCCCTTAAATATATGTCAGCAAAAGTTCCCTTGCCCAGTAATTCTCCTACTGTGACATCATCATGACTGAGACCCTCATTTCTTATTCTAGTTATGGCCATCCCGATACCATGATAATCTCTTTATTGCAACACTTTTTTTTTTCAATTTGAAAAATTGAGATAAAATTTATATGACCTAAAATTTGCCATTTTAAGATGGTTTTTAGCATATTCACTATGTTGTAGCCATCGCCACTAATTCTGGAACATTTCCATCACCCCCAAAAGAGGCCCCATACCCGTTAGTAGTCACTCCTGGTTGGTTCTCCCCTTCCCCCAGCCCCTGGAAACAACTAATGTACTTTCTGTCTGTATGGATTTGCCTGTTTTGGACATTTCATAAAAATGGAATCATGCGATGTGTGGCCTTTTGTGTCTGGCACCTTTAACTTAGCATCATGTTTTCAAGATTCATTCATGTTGTAGCATGTATCAGAACTTCATTTCTTTTTATAACTGAATAATACTCCATTGTATGAATGTGTACCACATTTTGTTTATCCATTCATCCGTGATGGACAGGAACAATGATTTTTAAGTATTAAAATTGTAAGTTCAACATTAGTGTATCCACAACTATAATTGGTAATGTCAAGGTTATACATGGTGTGAACAGAATGCTGTATAGAAATGATGTGTAAATTATTTGTCAGCATTTCATGCAAGTGTGATTACTTTCCAAGGCCCTTCTAGCTCTGGTTTTATGAAATATGTGAATGTAGTATTTTCGTCAATAAAGTTTAATGCTTTAAGCATTAGTTTAAAATTTGAGAATAATGTTAGGCAGATATGAAGTTATTTGCCACATGTTGTAATGATCATGTTTTGAATTTATTTCAATATGCAGTATTTGAAAATGTCAGTACATAAAGGAAAGGAAATGAGTATAATTAAGTCAATATATTTTTAAAGCAATTTTTATAATTTAGCAGACATTGCATCTTAATATAAGTCACTATTAAAATCGTGTCCTTGTGAAAAATGTGATGTCATTTTTCTCTTTTTTTTTTGTTGGTCATGTAAAATTGGTTCCTTTTCATTGCCGTGTGTTCTGTTTCCTTTTGACAAGCTGTTGCTTGCCCCTGTGGAGTATTTTACTTGTTTCTATTTCATTTTATCCTCCCTCCCTCACAGAATGTTCAGTGGTTTTGTTTTTTTTTTTTTTTTTTTTAAAGCCCTGACACTGTACCTATCTTTAATGGTTTCGGAGAGTGGGCAATGAGAAATACACAAATATTTCATTCTTATCTAGAGACTTAATTCAAGCCTTGGTTATTGACAGAGCTCATTGGCTTTTCTTTATTTCTTAAGTCTTCCTTCTTTCCTTCCTTCTTGTTTTCCTCCTTTCCTCCTCTTTCCTTCCTTTCCTCCTTCCCTTCTTGCTTCCTTTTTCTCTCCTTCCCTCCCTCTCCCCCTCCTTTCCACCTGTTCCTCCCCTCCTTCCCTTTCTCCCTGTCGCCTGCCTTCTTTTCTTCCTTCCTTATCTATCAATATAATCACTTTGTTTCTTTCAGGTGAGATTGGAATGAAATGGTTCAGCTGTGACCAGAAATTTATTTTCCTGAGTAGATTGCCAAGAATTATGAATCAAGAGGGCCCATTTGCATCTTCTTAAGTTATTTAGTTATCTGCTTTATTGCTCCATGCCGAAAACTTAAAAATTGTTGAGTTGTGCATTACTGTATTTAACTTGTTGCTTAGTTTTCTACATGTTTATTTTCAGTAAATGGCTGAAAGTGTTAACTGTTCCATATTTTTAGCACAATGTGCTGCATACAGTTCCCAACAAGCAAATAAGGTTACTTGTGTACAGAATTTCACTTTAGGCTAACTATAAATATTGCCTGGGTTTAGTTGTTTTGGTTTTTGTTTGATTTTTGTTTTTGTTTTTGTTTTTTTTCGATCTGAGATGCTTCCTTTTTATTGCTTGAAACTGAAAATAAACAATTATTGAACCATTTTGAATTTACCTCATTTTAAAACTCAAGTTTTAATTTATTTTTTGGCCTGTTTTTAATATTAGTCCCTAAAAACAAAGTGGGAGCAGTGTCTTATGCAGTGCTTAAGAATCATTTTATATAGTACGTGTATGACATTAAAACCTGTTTCAAAAAGAAAAAGGTACTAGCACTCACTTGTCCCTTGCCATTTTTTCTTGTAATTATGTTAGACAAATCTGGGGGGTAAACATCAAAAACTTAATTGTGTTTTAATTCTACAGCTACAGGAGCTTTGTATTGCTGAACTTTCGTCTGGAAAAGTTTCACAGTGACATTTTTAAAAGAAAATTTTTTTATCTACTGAATTCTACCAGTGTAACCTTTTTTTCTAAATAAACAATAGTTTTCTCAAATGATTGTATATTATTGTGTATATTGTTGCTTATTCACAATAACTTAGCAAAGATAATTCAGTAGGGTTCCCAGCTCTCTCTCTTCATTTCTGTCCTAGTCCGTGGTCTACAATGTTTTGAAATGATATCTCACCTAATAATATGAAAAAATCTTATTTGCTCACCTCTGCACCGGGGCGGGTAAACAGTGGGCTGAAACCATGCCTAGAATTATCCATTTACTCTATTTCTTTGGAACCAGTGATACCTGTGCAAATTAATTTTTAGAGAATGACAAGGCTATAATTTTTTAAAGGATTGAGAAATGCTGAGCATATTTTAGAATTGGCAAAGGGATACAAATCTTGATGTCCCTTTTCAGGTAATTGTAATTTGCAAAAATTGATGGCCACAATAATCATGGGAGAATGATCCATTCAGTGACTGTTGAGCACCCATAATGAGCCTGGCATAAAAAGAAACTCTACATTGTTAAGATGATTTTGACATTGAGAAAATAACTGTGGTTAACCTCAAAATCATTGGTCTGAAACCTACCGGGGAGGAGGGGGGCTTCCCAGTTATGTTGCATTCACATTTTAAATACAGGATTGTGAGTTTGGATCAGTACTTGGCATCAGTATCTCTTCTCCTTATCCCCCATATTATTGAATACAGGTGAGCTTTGGTTGTATCCTTGCTAGAAATACATTGAGGGTAGAAAATACTAACTTTGGATTTAACTGGGCCAAAATAGTTTATGTTGGAAGTAGGAAATCTGTATTTGTGTAGTGATAGCTATTTTTAAGCATCTACTGTGTTCTAGGTACAAAGGACTATTAAGACATAACTCCTGTACCTATGGTAGCTTGAGAAACAAGGGCCAAATGAATGCTATTGGAGGTCAGCAAACTATTTATGTAAAGGGCCAGATAGTGAATGCTTGAGACTCTACAGGCTATGTATACCCTGTTGGAACTCCTCAGCTGTGCCACTATAGCATGAAGCAGCTATATGCAAATGATAGGTGATATGTAAATGGATAAACACGACTGAGTTCTAGTAGAATTTCATTTACAAAAACCTGCTATAGAGCCTCCTATAGAAGATTTATTTTAAAAAGAGTTGAGTGCCTCTTAGGCAGTAGAGGTACAGCCTTGAGCACAACAAAGTGCCTGCTTACCCTCACATGCCTTCCATTCTATTCAATGCGGCCAAAGAAATATTTGATGTTAGGTGGGGGGAGGACCTCTGAGGAAATAGGAACCTGGGTGAGGCAGGGCTTATTGCTCTCTATTTAGAGGGACCGTGTGGAATGAAGAGGTGCAAAGCAGGATATTTTGAGGCAGTTCCCCCGGTATGAATATTTTATTACTAAGTAATATGAGTGGGAGTAATCCCTAACCCCCTACCCATCTTGGAACCTTTTAAATGAAAATCATGTAACATGCAGGATTCCTCTCAGGACCTAGGCTCTGAACTGTAGTGGCTGGTGTCTAAGCTTGCCATCTTTTTTTTTTTTTTCTTTAATTTTTTTTTATGTTTATTTTTAGGAGAGAGAGTGTGAGCGGGGGAGTGGGGGGGAGAGAGAGAGAGACAGAAACAGAATCCGAAGCAGGCTCCAAGCTCTGAGCTGTCAGCACAGAGCCCGATGTAGGGCTCCAACCCACGAACTGTGAGATCATGACCTGAGCCGAAGTTGGACACTTAACCGACTGAGCCACTCAGGCGCCCCTAATCTTGCCATCTTTTAGAAGGGAGTTTGTACCTTTAGGCTCATAAATGGACCTGGAGGAGATCTGTGGACCCTGCCCCCTCCAGAAATTGAGTGCAAGTTTATGGTATGTGCATTTTTCTTGGTCTATAGCTTTCACTCGGTTCTCAAAAAGATGGATTTTAAGGTGGCAAGTCTGTTTTTCTGGGTCTTGATCCAAAGAACTCTAAACTACATAAACACATACAGATAACCCTGAACCTGTCTCTCTCGAGTGGGTGGCAAGTTGGAAGACAGTCCTCCATCCACCTCGTCTTAAACAGTAGGTGCAAAAGTTAGAATATCTTCCCTTGCCTTGTCAAACAATGTATAAGTGATTAACAATTTATTGTTGGAAAGTCACAGGCCCATGGTGTAGGGCCATTCTCTATTTCCTGGAAGCACCTTAGCCAAATATGGGTGGAAATTCTAGCAGCCTTATTTTTTTCCAACAATTGTGTAATTGTTTTATTTCTACCCTACCATGTTCTGGAAATGATTTATGGAAAAAAAAAAAAACAGTCCAGTATTTAAAAAGTAAAGGAGAAAATTTGATTTCTGGGTGAGGTGAATACCTAAAATGAAGCTAACACCCCAAAATGTCATGTACACCTAGGCCTGAATCAGTTCTGAGAAACCTGGAAGGCCACACACAGAAGGTGATGTGTCAGTTACAAGAATTACAGTGTCCATTAAATAAAACACCAGTCATGGAGAAGAACGTTTTCTGACAATGAAGCTTGAGACTTCTCCTTCGCATTCTCATGAAGAGCACGCGCGGTCTTCGGTAAACAAAACAAGGGGATATATCTTGTAAGGGCCCTGGATGTTAGCTGATGGCCAACACCTCAACTCATTCTAGTAAGGATATTTCTACAATGACCCCAAAATACATGGTCCAGGCACCCAGGTCTCTGATGATTTGGTTCAGTCCAGGAAAACATTTTCAAATATTCAGGACAGGTTTTCTAAACAGGGATTTGTGATGGCCTTACTTTTTATAAGCATGTTTGCAAAGATCAGAAAACTCATGTGACCATTGTTTGGTTTCCATGATACAAGAAACGTAAACAAGATCTCCTTAGTTTAAAAGCTGTGCCTGGCCTTTGATTTTTTTTTTTTTTTTTTTTTTATGAATACTGATCTCTAAGGCTACCTTTTAGGTAGAACGGAGTTTATGATATTACAGCCACTTCATATTCTATCTTACCACTTTTCAGAAGTATGGTTTAAATGTTTAATTTGTTTTAAATTGAAGTAACATCTCTAGAGACACTGTCGGGGCCAAAGAGATTTTATTGGGTCTAGAGTTGAAAATAAAAAAGAGGAGCTGCGTAAGAGATGCTAATTCATGCCAGTTGCATACAGATTTTGTTGTATTTATTTATTTATTTATTTATTCATTTACTTAAAAGGTTTGAGGGAGTGGGGGAGGGGTACAGAGAGAAGGAGAGAGAGACAATCCCAAGCAGGCGCTGTCAGCTGGGAGCCTGACACGGGGTTCGATGCAGTGGACAGATCATGACCTGAGCCGAAATCGAGAGTTAGGCACAACTGACTGAGCTACCCAGGCACCCCTGTTCCCACGGAATTTTAAATGGGATGATATTTTTGTACTGTATTCAAGGACTTCATGGTCCTGGTTTCATGCGGTTTGTTGTGGTACTTCTCTTGTAGGGTTACATAGATAATCATTATCAAAGAATACTTATGAATTGTAATTAGATATGCCACTGCTAGTTACTATTATGCAGACACCTTTTGTGCCTTTCAGGTTAATTGATCCAGGGCATCAATAATAATAGAGACAAAAGATCATGCTTTCAAGATACAAGCAGAAAATGAAGTGTAAAATGAGTCAGGTATTCCTAGCACATGCATCTGGGCTACTCAGGGTTAATGCCATCAGACTAGGTGTGATTTGGGAAGTCTTGTTCTCAACAGGTCAATCTGGGAAGACTTCAGGAAGGGTTGGATGGTCAGGAAGCCATTCTCTCAGGAGACAGAATGTTGAACTTGGAATTCAGACCCATTTTGGTATCGTGCAGAATCCTTGAAGCCAAACTGTTCCTATACTACTGCAAGATTGGAACATATTTGAGAGGCAAATACTTCCTCTGGATACTGTTCCATGCTGCCTCGAGACAGTTTCCTTCTTTTGTCTCTTTAAAAAATTATCTCTCTTTGATATATTTTTTAAAAATGTCGGGGCGCCTGGGTGGCACAGTCGGTTAAGCGTCCGACTTCAGCCAGGTCACGATCTCGCGGTCCCTGAGTTCGAGCCCCGCGTCGGGCTCTGGGCTGATGGCTCAGAGCCTGGAGCCTGTTTCCGATTCTGTGTCTCCCTCTCTCTCTGCCCCTCCCCCGTTCATGCTCTGTCTCTGTCTCAAAAATAAATAAACGTTAAAAAAAAATGCTTATTTATTGATTTTGAGAGAGAGAGAGAGAGAGAGAGAGAGAGAGAGCACGAGTGGGGAAGAGGGACAGAGGGAGAGAGAGAATCCCAAGCAGGCTCCACACCCAGTGAGGAGCCAATTGGGGGCTCAATCCCATGACCCAGGGGTCATGACCCGAGCCGAAATCAAGAGTCAGACATTTAACTGAGCCACCCAGGCACCCCTTTTTGTCTTTTCTCATGACTATGTCTGACATCACCAGTCTATTTATTGCATTCATCAATCACATTTTTCATAACTTTACAGGTAATTGCAAAGTTATTGCCTCTATGTCAAGATGATTTTTCCCGTACCTGTTTCCTCTGAGTGGGGATGAACTCCACTTAAGCTTCCTCACCTGGTCTTCGCGGTGCCCTTTTGTTAATGAATTAAATCTAACAATACAGGTAAAGCACATAAAGAGGACCTGGTAGTGGCACGTACTCAGTAACTGTAGGCAATTTTTAATAGTGATAATATTTATACCAGTAGTTTCAAACTGGGAATCATCAGACTTAATTGGGAAACTTTAGGTTCCACATTCTAAATGTACTGAATTAGGTATTTTGAAGCATGGGCCTGGAGTATTTTTTTTAACACAGTTCCTCAGGTGATTCTAAGGTAGGGATGATATTTTGGAATTACAGAGTTTAACCAGCCTGCAATCCTGACGTCTCTGTTCTTCCCTCAGTTAGAAACAGAACCCATCCAGAGCCTGCTTATTTCTTTCCTTTTTAAGGTTTTATTTATTTTTGAGAGAGAGAGAGAGAGAGACAGAGCATGAGCAGGGGAGGGGCAGAGAGAGGGAGGGAGACACAGAAGCTGAAGCAGGCTCTGGGCTCCAGGCTCTGAGCTGTCAGCACGGAGCCTGACATAGGGCTTGAACTCACGAACTGTGAGATCATGACCTTACCAAAATTGGACACTCAACCGACTGAGCCACCCAGGTGCCCCTAAAGCTTATTTATTTATTTTTGAGAGAGAATGAGCAGGGGAGGAGCAGAGAGAGAGGGAGAGAGAGACCCAAGCAGGCTCTGTGCTATTAGCATGGAGCCCGATGGGCGGAGGGGGGAGGGGGGGCAGGTCGATCTCACCAACCGTGAGATCATGACCTGAGCCAAAACCAAGAGTTGGGTGCTTAACCGACCAAGCCATCCAGGCACCCCAAGACTTCTTATGTCTTCTTATCAAGTATTAAGCTCCAGGGACAACTCATCCTTAGCAAGAAGTATTTTAAAGGTAAGAGTGACAGCTTCTGTCCTGGGATCAGAGTTCATCAACTCTGCTAGCCCATGCTGCCCTTGTTCGTCTGACCCCCTGCTTTCTACGGCCTCCCTTCACTTACCTTCCTGGATCTAACCGCTTGTGAACCTGGACGTATGTCGTCAGCACGCATCCACTACCAAGGTAAGCAGTCTGGACTTCAGAGCTGCTTTCAATACTACTCACACTGTCTCCTTTAACTTGCAGTGGTTCACTTTTCTATGATTGTTGTGTTCAGGGCTGGGTTTCATCCTCCATTCCTTACTTTTCCTTGCATAATATCCTGATGTTGGTGAGAGGGGGGTTGTATAAAGTGTTTCATAATTCAGTGCCATAGATTTCTCCCCAACCCCTGCTCCAGCTGCATCCCACAATTTTAATGTTTATTTATTTATTTTGAGAGAGAGAGAGAGAGAGAGAGAGAGAGAGAGAAATAGAACGAGTGAGCACATGAGAGCAGGGGAGGGGCAGAGAGAGAGGGAGAGAGAGAATCTCAAGCAGGCTCCGCACTACCAGTGCAGAGCCCGGCGTGGGGCCCGAACTTCTGAGTCACAGTCTCATGACCTGAGCTGAAGTTGAGTCAGAAGCTTAACCAACTGAGCCACCCAGGTGCCCCTGCATCCCACAATTTTAACATGTGATATTTTCATTTTCATGCAGCTCAAAATATTATCCAATTTCCCTTATGATTTATTCTTTGACCCATGTGTCATTTAGAAGTGTGTTGTTTAATTTCCAAATCTTTGCAAAATTTCCCAGGTATCCTTCTGTTGTTGATACCTAGTTTTAGTTCTGTAGTGGTCAAAGAACATACTTCGAATTATTTAGATTATCTTAAATGTAGTGAGGCTTATTTGATAGCACAATAGCCGGTCAACCATGGTGAATATTCCATGTGCACTTGAAAAGAACGTGTCTTCTGTTTTTGTTGGATGTGGTGTCCTATAAATGCCAATTAGGTCAAGGTGGTTGGTGGTGTTCCACATCTTCTGTGTCTTTGCTGATTTTCTGTCTGTTTGGTCTCTCAATTACTGAGAGAGGTGTATTGAAATTTACAAAGAGAAGTGTGGCTTTATCTTATTTCTTCTTTTAGTTTCGTCAGTTTTTGTTTCATGTATTTTGAAACTTTGTGCTTACGTGCATGCACATTTGGGATTATGTATTCTTGGCGAATTGACCCCTTTATCAAAGTGAAATACTCTTCTTTATTTTTCGTAATATTCCTCATTCCAAAATCCACTTCCATATTAATAGAGTTTCTCCTGCTTTTTTTTTATTCCATTTGCAGGGTATATATATATTTTTTAATTTTGAAAATGGGTTTCTAGCTTATTTATTCAATTTGACAATCTCGCCTTTAAAAAAATTCACTCATTCATTCATTTATTCATTCATTGATATCTATGCCCAGTGTGGGGCCTGAACTCACAACCCCAAGATCAAAAGTCGTATTGCTCTGCCAGCTGACTCAGCCAGGCACCCTGGCAATCTCTGCCTTTTAATTGGGGTGTGTATTATTGATATGATTGGGTTTAAATCTGACACCTTGCTATTTGTCTCCAATTTGCCCCATCATCTCTTCCTTTTTTCCCTCCCTTCTTTTAGATGAACTGTGCTTCAGTTTCCTCACTGGCAAAATGAGGCTAATCATAACAACCATTTCATACAGTACTTCTAAGGATTAAGTGAGACAGTTTATATGGTGGTGCTTGGTGCATGTTTATATAGAACTAGATAAATTTTGTTTTTAATCAGAGGATGAAGAGCTCCTTAGGATGTCAACTCTGCCCAGGGTTTTGGTTCTAGAGCTGTTACGTACATACATGGCAGTTAAGTAGTTGTCTACAGGTGTAGTCTGAGTGGGCACTGAAAGGCCCTGATTCCCAAATATCCCCCCTACTGGCCAGCCGAGGCGTGTGAAATTCTCACCATTAAGCATTTTGTAGGAACTTGGAGATGCGCGTATCCATTAAGGCATGGTGAGAAGGGTCAATTCATTTTCTCAGAAGTACCGAAGCACAAATGATCTCTGATGACCCCGTCATGCTCCCATATTTCCTAGGAAGGCACTGAGAGGTTTTGCTTCCACAAAAGTCAGAGAAAGGGGCACAGCCTGATGCTGGGAGAACACCACAGTGGGCAGCTCAGGTGGCTGCCGGAGGGTGAAAGGAGACGTGAGAAAACTACCCAAATGGACCTGGCCCCATTGGTGGTTTTATCTCGGGTTTGTTTGTGAACTTCAGCTTCTGGGTTCTGTATCTGCTGCTGTCCTCCTCCAGGTTCATTTGTAAGAGGGATATGTCACAACTGACATTTAATTGTTTGGCTTTTACAATTTTGGACTTGGTCATACTTTATATTTTATTCACCTCCAAAAGGTGAGGTGGCTGGCTTGGAAGTCTAACTGGTGGTGGGCTGGGAACAGTTGTGCCTTCCCACCTTTTGTTTCTTCATTGAGGATTTGTTTGGGTCCTGTGGATTGTTCAGTACTCTTCTAGAATGTAAGCTTCACAAGTGCAGAACTGTTGTTTAATGCCAGCACCTAACACAGGGCACAGGGTACTCAATAAATATTTGACCCAAGGGCGCCTGGCTAACTCAGTGGGTTGAGCATGTGACTCTTGATCTCGGGGTTGTAAGTTCAAGCCCCCATGTTAGGTGTAGAGATTACTTAAGATAAATTAAAAAATACTTTTTTTATGTTTATTTTTGAGAGAGAGAGACAGGCAGACAGAGTACGAGCAGGAGAGGGGCAGAGAGAGAGGGAGACACAGAATCCGAAGCAGGCTCCAGGCTCTGAGCTGTCAGCACAGAGCCCGACGTGGGGCTCGAACCCACCAACCATGAGATCATGACCTGAGCTGACATCGGATGCTTAAGCCACCCAGCCGCCCCTAGATTACTTAAAATAAAATCTTAAGAAATACATATTTGACCCATTTGTCATTTTGTCCAGGTGAATAGGAACAGGAAAGGAGAAGGAGGTATTTTTCCTCTCCTCTTCTATACTGCAACCTATTGCTCTCAGGACCCAGCCTGCAGACTGGTACCAGTAGTTCCATGATTGAGGTAGATTTATAGTCTATTGACTTTTGTGAGCTGGTCTGAGACCCTGACCACCCTTTGTTGTGGGAAAATATGTTCTGATTTCCAAACAGTTGACCTACAAATAACTTTTGGAACACAGCCCATTGAAAAATTCGAGATGGTTGTTAGGCTAATTCATCCACGCTTTTTTCACCAGGAAGCTCGAGTAAATGGATTTCCAGTTTGGTCTGTATATATAACAATGGTGCAACTCCTTTTCTATAACTCTGGACCAATAGAAAAGTTTCTCTTTTCAAGGTTGATATAATTATTTTTGACAGAAGATGAGTTGGCTAAAGAAAATTCTTTCTGGTTACTTTTATTTTGGTGTCAGTGGCCATTATTTGGGGAAGGATATTAGTTTAGAGCAACTTAAAAAAATACTGGAGTTCAAATTTTTTCAAACACATTTTTTTCTCTTTATAATCAAAATAACACTCACTGAGGCAATTTACATGGCAGATTTCCCAGCGTCTCTGTCATTGTTCAACTCTGTTGGCAGACATAAAATGTAGATGTCTAATGTCCTAAGAACTAGAAGAGGCTAACCTTTGAAGAAAGAACATTATGGGTAATAGAGGATATCAGCCAGAGGGACCTTTCATGCCGTCAGCTCCCAATTATTTTAGAGCTGGTATGTTGAAAGATGAAGTCATTAGGAATATTTTAGGAGCCACATCTCACTGTTCCCTGTGGGATATGTCCAGGAAATTCTGACTCTGCCTGCTAGCCCAAATAGAGCTTAATCTCTTTCTCAAAGTAAGAAATACTTTGCGTTCTTTGTCTTGGTGAAACATTACATCTGTTGAGGCATGGAATAATTGATTTACTTTTATGTTTAATCAGAAAGTTTCCTTAGGACTTTTTAAAACCATAGTTCAGTTAACTGAACTTCCACTTACCTAGCGCATTTGAACATATTCAGTGGCTTAACTGAGATACAAGCTAAAATTAAAGAGGCAAATGAATTTCTATTAAAATTCTGATTCATGTAGCTTAGGTAAATGTTATCATTATTAAGAGTATGTTTTCTTTTAAGGGTGCCTGGGTGGCTCACTCGGTTAAGCGGCCAGGTCATCATCTCGTGGCTCGTGGGTTCAAGCACTTCGTTGGGCTCTGTGCTGACAGCTCAGAGCCTGGAGCCTGCTTCGGATTCTGTGTCTCCCTTTCTCTCTGCCCCTGTCCTGCTCACACTCTGTCTCTGTCTCTCTTTCTCTCAAAAAAATAAGTAAACATTGAAAAAAATTAAAAAAGCAGAACAAAACAGTATGTTTTCTTTTGAGGAAGGATGGTAGGACACCTTATTTTAGAGGGAGAGGGAGGACAGGCTTGGTCAGGGAGAAAGTGAAATAAGATGGCAAGCATTTTTTTTTTAAGTTTATTTATTTTTTAGTAATCTCTATGCCCAACGTAGGGCTTGAACTCATGACCCTGAGAACAAGAGTCACATGCTCTTCTGACTGAGCCAGCCAGGCACCCCAAGATGGCAAGCATTTTTATAGCTGCTAGAATGAAGCATAGAAGCATCATTTATTCCCTGCACAACACCCTGCCCTTGCCCCACCTTTTTTTTTTTTTTTTACCCAAAGCCTTTAGAGGTCAGAGAGCTAGTAGCCTGTAAACTAAACTTCTTTACCATCCTAGGTACTCCTGGTTCACTTTACACAATAACTATGTTCCTCGAAAGCTCTCCAGAGTGCACACATACATAAATCTAATAATTTTCTCATCAACTCACACTTTCACTTCTGATCTTCATTTGTCAACAGATTATTAAACTAACCCAGTCAGATACTTAATAAGAGGTACTTAAACACAGAAGGGGATTCTACTGTTTTAGGGAAACTCTGGTGAATTATTTCATGAAACAATGAAGCTTTAGGAAAATGTGTACTCTTGTGTCCTAAATTCAAATTTCATGCATTTCCCTTCCTGAAAGTGAGGACTGGCTGTGTTTTCTGTCTCTCATTTTTTTCTTTTTTATAATTTTTTTAATGTGTATTCATTTTTGAGAGAGAGAGAGAGAGCACAAGCGGGAGAGGGGCAGAGAGAGAGGGAGACACAGAATCTGAAGCAGGCTCCAGGCTCTGAGCTGTCAGCACAGAGCCCGACGTGGGGCTTGAACCCACAAACGATGAGATCATGACCTGAGCCGAAGTTGGACGCTCAACCGACTGGGCCACCCAGGTGCCCCTCATTTTTTTCCATGGCTATTGTGATATTCCCCCTGAATTCTAGAAATGAAATTTTCTTACTTCATTTATTCATTTTGGTTATTTGTTGTCAACTGTCACAGTTACAGAACAATCGTTTATTCTACAAATGGTGATTGATCATGTAGGGTGTGGGAGGTACTGTACTTGCCATGGGGATCCACAATCAACCAAGGCAAGATCTGTGCCAAGGTACTCGCCATCTGGTAAAGGAGAAGGAGAAGGAGACTCCATGGGCAGTTCCTATGCAGTGTGAATAGCGCTTTGAGAGGGAAGTGCAGGCTGCTGTGGGAGCACAGAAGATGAGTGGGAGGTTGGAGGGAGAGGGGTTCAGGGAAAATTGCTTGGGGTAGGCGATGTCTATAAAAGTGCAAGTCTCAGACAAAGTGATTTGTTAGCACATGTCAACGTTTTATTCAACCAATTAATGAAAGAATCAGCAGATACACAAGAATGCTTTTTCAAAGAGCATTTGAAAAACAGGGCTTCATCTAACCGGTTGGGAAAAGAATGCCAAAATAAGATGACTAAGTTATATTCAAAACTGACTAATGTTTTCTAGTGCAATAAACTGAAACTTTGGGGGTTATTTACTGAACCAAACATCCTCCAAAAAATAAATTGCATTTTGGTAGTTTTCTGCACGTTAGCCTCTAACTTATAGACTAAAATTCTCTGGACCCTAAATGAGTTGTAGATAGTCAAAGTTACAAACCTAGAGCCAGATGACTGACAGGCTTATTAGAAACTGTGCTGCCATGATATTTAATACATTCTGCAGTCATCATTTTTCCTTATTTTCAAGTTTTAGGTAAGTTTTCCCATATAGTCTTATGGGACCTTGGACCATTTCTTATTTTTTTAAACGTTTATTCATTTTTGAGAGACAGAGACAGAGTGTGAGTGGGGGAGGGGCAGAGAGAGAGAGAGGGAGACACAGAATCCGAAGCAGGCTCCAGGCTCTGAGCTGTCAGCACAGAGCCCGACTCAGGGCTTGAACCCATGAATCGTAAGATCATGACCTGAGCTGAAGTCAGACACTTAACCGACTGAGCCACCCAGTTGCCCCAACCTTGGACCCTTTCTAAAGAGTGGTCTTAGCCACGCACAACAAAGCTGGTCTCATTGTGGTTTTGTGTCAAGACAATTAGTTGGACTTATTACTTAGTTAATCATTTTCTGTATTCTTTTTTTTAATATTTTAATGTTTTATTTTATATTTGTGTGAGAGAGACAGACAGATAGACAGCACGAGCAGGGGAGGGGCAGAAAGATGGAGACAGGATCTGAAGCAGGCTCCAGGCTCTGAGCTGTCAGCAAAGAGCCTGATGCCAGGCTTGAACTCACGAACCTTGAGATCGTGATCTGAGCCAAAGTCGGATACTTAACTGACTGAGCCACCCAGGCGCCCCACATTTTCTGTAATTCTTGGAGGTGATGGAAATTAGATGTAGACTCAGTAGGGTAGATGATGTTGTTCACAGTTCTTTACTCTCCACCTTCCCTGTAAGAGGATTATGTATTCCTGCCCAATTGCCAGGTGACCTGCCACGCCTTTGGTGGCGGGAGTACAGATTTGGCTTGGGGCACAACTGACATGCTTTGGCAGTTAATAGAGTGTGAGTGGATATGACGCATGCCACATCCAAGTAAAGTTCAAGGCGATTACATAGTTTGGCTTAACCTCTTGTTTTAGCCAGGACAATAGTATAGTCCAGGTAAGGCCTCAGGCTGGGTCCTAGAATGAGAAGACATTTATTTATATCTATGAAGTAAAGCTAAGAGCTGATCATGGTTGCAACTAGCCTGTCATAAGGCCACAGCTTATGTGTAATATGAACAAAAAATAAAAGTGGCAAGCCACTGAGATTTCCCCCAAAGGTCAAGAATAAGATGAGAATGTCCATTCTTTCTGTTTCTATTCAACACTGTTCTAGGCAGGGCAAGTAGACAAGACAGTGACATTAAAGGTATCTAAACTGTGAAGGAAGGAGTAAAACCATCCCTGTTTACAGATGACATGATCTAGTAAATAGCAAATCCTGAGGAGCCCATTAGTGACGATTAGAACTAATAAATGAGTTCCACAAAGTTGGAGGATACAGAATGAATATACAAAAATCAAGTATATTTTTATACAATGGCAACAAGCCACCTGAAAATGAAATTAAGAAAACAATTCCACTTTTAACAGCATCAAAAAGATTAAAGTATATAGGAATAAATTTAATAGAAGGAGTGCAAACCTTGTCTTTTTAGAACTACAAAACATTATTGAAAGAAATTAAACATGAAGTAAATAAATAGAAAGACCGCTTGTATTAACATGGCGATACTTCCCCAATTTATCTATAGAATCAACTCAGTCCTTAACAGAATTCCAACTAAAAGACGGGCACATGAGGGGCGCCTAAGGTGACTCAGTCGGTTAAATGTCTGACTCATGGTTTCGGCTCAGGTCATGATCTCATGGTTCATGGGTTTGATCCCGTGTCAGGCTCCACACTCTGTGGGGCCTGCTTGGAATTCTCTCTCTCCTTCTATCCCTGCCGCTCCTCCACTCGCTCTCTCTGTCTCTCCTGAAATGAATAAGTAAAAACTTTAAAAAATGGGCAAATGATCTGAAATGATTTTTTCGAAGAAGATAGAGAAAAAAAAAGAAGATACAGAAACAGCCAAGAAACACACAAAAAGATGCTCAACATCATTAGCCATCAGGCAAATGCAAATCAAAGCCACAATGAGATAGAGACCACTTCACATCCAACAGGATGGCTATACTAAAAAAGATCGTAACAAATGTTGACCAGGATGTTGAGCAATGAGAACTTTCATATGCCCTTGGTGGGAATGTAAAATGGCGCCATCACTTTGGAAAAGAGTGGCTGTTCCTCAAATGGTTAAACACAGAGTTATAATTTTGCTCTACCAATTCTACTCGAAGGTATATACCCAGGAGAACTGAGAACATTCTTCTACACAAAAACCTGTATCCAAATGTTTATAGCAGCATTATTCATAATAGTAAAACAATACCATTGATCATCATCAATTGATGAATGAATAAATAAAATGTGTTATATCCATACTATGGAATATTATTTGGTCATAAAGAGGAATGAAACTATAACATGAATGAACCTTGAAAACATTACACTAAGTGAAAGAAACTAGTCTCAAAAGACTACATATTATATGATTCCAGTGATGTGAAATGTGCAGAATGGACAGATCTGTAGATGTTGAAAGCAGTATCTAATTCTAGAGGAATTATGGGGAATGATGTAGCTAAAAGGTATCAGGTTTTTCCTTAGGGTGATGAAATATTCTAAAATTGATTATGGTACTGATTGAAAAATCCTCTCTATATACTAAAAACCTTTGAACCGTACGATTTAAGTGTGTGAATTATGTGGTGTGTGAATTATATTTCAATAAAACTATTACCCCCAGACGGGCAGTTTTTTTGAACAGTGCTTGTGAGCTTGACTATGCTTCTGTCCATCCTGAGGGACACAGTAGCTGAAATACTCGTATTAAGAACATTTGATCTATAAAAAATACTGGTGGAGTTGGAGCTTCTCTTTATTTGGCAACGTTTCTCATATTGTGGGTGTGATGACAAGAAAGCCTTTATAATAATGTTCATATGATTTTAATTTTTTATGTTTATTTATTTGTTTTGAGAGTGGGAAAGAATGCAATCAGAGGAGAGGCAGAGAAAGAGAGAGGGAGAGGGAGCAGGAGAGAATGGGGGGGAGAGAGAGAGAGAGAGAGAGAGAGAGAGAGAGAGAGAGAGAGAAAATCCCAAGCAGGCTCCACACTGTCAATGCAGAGCCTGATGTGGGGCTCCATCCCATGACCCTGGGAACATGACCTAAGCCCAAATCAAGAGTCAGATGCTTAACCAATTGAGCCACCCAGGCACCCTCATATAATTTTAAAATATAAAACAGAGGCTTCTAGTAATTGTGGAGGAATGAAGTGGTCATATGCAACTTCTTGCAGGTAACAGTTATAAAAATTGATTTAAAAAACTCGTTAAAGACACCGGAAAGTGCACAAAATCAGACACAAGACCAAACTGCAAGGACTGAGTTGTGAGTTTGTAGCTTTCTGGTCTGAAGACATTTCTCGGTCCTCATGGCTATGGCTGGAAGAAGTCGCAGTGGGAAAACACAGCCTTATTGGCTCAAGGTACCTTTCAGGGCTGGAAAATCAGCTGGAAATTAAGTCAGTCAGAGAAGGACAGATATCATATGTTTTCACTCATATGTGGATCTTGAGAAACTTAACAGAAGACCATGGGGGAAGGGAAGGGGAAAAAATAGTTACAAACAGAGAGGGAGAGAGCAAATCACAAGAAACTCTTAAAGAGAACAAACTGAGCATGGAGGGTGGGTGGGGGAGAGGGGAAAATGGGTGATGGGCACTGAGGAGGGCACTTGTTGGGATGAGCACTGGGTGTTGTATGTTAGCCAATTTGACAATAAATTATATTCACAAGAAAAATTTAAAAAATGAGGAAAATCCTGGCAGCAAGAGAAGTATAGAAAGAATGAGACCCAAATTTCGAATATAAATTCTGCCCAAATCCTTTTTGACAGCTAAACTATGCATGTGCAAGAGGATTCATGAGACCCAACACAGAACAGGTAAAGACCAGAGAGAAATCTACACTTGATATATGGCACGACATAGAGCAAGATCGGGGTATTTGCTACTTTTTTTTTTTTTTTGGTAGGCTGTTTGGTTTAACTTTTAAAAAATTATCTTTATTTTTAAAAATCAACTTTATTGAGGTTTATTTCACATTGTATTTTTTTTCCTTTTTTATTTGGAATCAATTATAAATTCACAGGAAGTTTCAAAAAATAGTACTGAGAGATCTGTGTACCCTTCTCTCAATTTCCCCCAGTGGTTATATATCTTACATAACTGTAGTACGGTATCAGCACCAGGAAATTGACATTGATAGACTGTGTGTGTGCAGTTCTGTGCCATTTTGTCACATGTATAGATTAGGGTAACCAGCAGCACAATCAAGATGCAGAACTATCCTGTCACCACAAAGATGTCCCTTGTGCTTGCTACCCCTTTATTAGTCCCATTCACCGCTCTCCTCCCCACCATCCCTAACCCCTGATAACCAATGATCTGTTTTCCATCACTGCAATTGTGTTACACGGAGAATGTTATATAAATGGAATCATATAGCATATGAATTTTTTTGACCCTACAAGATTAGCTTTTTTTCACTTAACATAATTCCCCTGAGATCTATGCGTTTTCAATATTTCATGCCTTTTTCTTTTCTTTTTTAATTTTTTTTAACGTTTATTATTGAGAGACAGAGAGACACAGATCATGAGCAGGGGAGGGGTAGGGAGAGGGGGAGACACAGAATCCGAAGCAGGCTCCAGGCTCCGAGCTGTCAGCACAGAGTCTGACGCGGGGCTCGAACTCACGAACTGAGAGATCATGACCTGAGCTGAAGTCGGATGCTTAACCGACTGAGCCACCCAGGCGCCCCGCCTTTTTCTTTTTTTTTTTTAAGTTTATTTATTTATTTTGAGAGAGAGTGAGAGTGCAAGCAGGGGAGGGGCAGAGAGAGGGAGAGAGAATCCTGAGCAGGCTCCGTGCTGTCGGTGCAGAGCCCAACATGGGGCTCGAGCTCACGCGCCGTGAGATCATGACCTGAGCCAAGATCAAGCCTCAGAAACTTAACCGACTGAGCCACCCAGTCGCCCTGCCTTTTTATTTCTGATTAATATTTCATGAAACAGGGGCGCCTGGGTGGCTCAGTCGGTTGAGCATCCCACTTTGGCTCAGGTCACGATCTCGGGGTCCGTGAGTTCGAGCCCCGTGTCGGGCTCTGGGCTGATGGCTTGGAGCCTGGAGCCTGCTTCAGATTCTGTGTCTCCCTCTCTCTCTGCCCCTCCCCCGTTCATGCTCTGTCTCTCTCTGTCTCAAAAATTAAAAAAAAAAAATGTTAAAAAAAATATTTCATGAAACAGATGTACCACAGTTTATTTAACCATTCACCTATTGAGGGATTTTTTAGTGGTTTGCATTTTTTGGCTATTACAAATAAAGCTGCTGCGAGGGTTTGTGTACAGGTTTTTGTGTAGATGTAAATTTTCACTTTTCTGAGATAAATGCCCAGGATTATGATTGCCGGGTTGTATGGTAGTTGAATGTTTAGTTTTGTAAGAAACTGTCAAACTGTAATCATTGATTTTACGTTCCCACCAGTAATGTATGAGGGATCCAGTTGTTCCATATACTTGACAGCATTTGGTATTGTCACTATTTTTTATTTTAGCTGTTTTAATAGGTGTGTATTTATATCTCATTGTGGTCTTAATTTGCATTTCTTCAATGGTTAATGGTATTGAAAAAATAAGAAATAACATTGCAGTGAAACTCACACAATGTAAATTAATTATTTTAAAGTGGACAATTCAGTGGCATTTAATATATACATGTGAAACCACCACCTCCATCTGATTCCAAAATATTTCCATCACTCCAAAGTAAAAATTCGTGCCCATTAAGTGGTTTCTCCTCAGCCCCCCCCTCCCCCCAGCCCCTTGCACTCACCAATCTGCATTCTAGCTCTATGGATTTATCTATTCCAGATAGTTCATATAAACCGATTCATGTAATCTGTGATCTTTTTGTCTGGCTTCTTTTACTTAGCATCCTGTTGCACTTATAATCATCCACGTTGGAGTGGAGATCAGTACTTCTTTCCTTTTTCATGGCCGAATAATAGTCCACTGTCTTTATATACCAGAATTATCCATTCATCCATTGATGGACATTCAGGCTGTTTCAACCTTTTCGCTATTGTGAACAGCGTTGCTATGAACATGCAAGCACATGTGCTTATTTGAGTTACTTGTCTGCAGTTCTTTTGGGTATATATCTAGAAGTTCTTGGTTTTTTTTTTAACTGAATGCATTCCCATCTGTGCTTTGATGGAGCAGCAGAAAAATGAAGCCTGTGGACTTGAAGGCCAGCAGGACAGCTGGTAATTAGGTATAAAACCTTAGAGGCAAGGAAGCCATGGAAAAGCTCAGCCTCATCTCTGTCCAAATTCTTGGCCGACTGTCAAATTACATGGGCCCATGAGAGACTCCATAGGGAGTCAGGCTAAAAATCCAAGTGGATAGCTATAAGAGCAAAGCAAAGATATCATTTGCTGCATACCACAAAGGACACAAAGTTCACAGTTTGAATTCAGGTAAGTTAACTGTCTACTAGATTAAACACCCAGTAATTATAGGAATACATCAGAATCCAGAGTCACTACAGCATATTTTCTATAATGCCTAATTTTCAAACCAAAATACCAGACCGTGAAAGAAACAGAAAAGTGAGACTCAGGCCTAGGGGAAAAGGCAGTCAATAGAAACGGACTCTGAGTGGATTCAAATATCAGACTTAGTGGACAAATTTTTAACATCTATTATGAATATGTTCAAAGAATTAAAGGAAATTTTTGAAAGAATTAAAGGAAAATGTGTTATTGATGAATAACACACATATATGTGTGTGTACATGTGTGTGTTTCATACATATGTAAATTTGAAGAACAGAAAAGACTGAAGAAATTGAAACACGAAGAGACACTAGTCCAATATATGTGTAATTGATATCCCTTAAGGGGAGGAGGAAAAAAGGAAGACAAAATATGTGAAAAAATAGTGGCTGAAAAGTTTAAAAACTATCAAGTGCACCTAATTCTTTCTAGCATCCTCTTTGTTGTGAGTGCTTTGCAAGAGGTTACAAAGGGGAGGAAGCAGCCTTTGGTGCTACCTAGGGGCCATTTGGAAGTGACAGCAATAATTTGGGTATAAAAAACACCCAGGTAATTTTAATTCTTTGAATCTTGGAATTTGTGGCTCGTCTCAGAGAAGGGCAACATCAGCAAGGGTTTCTAGTTAATAACACAGATCCCCAAATAGGAAATGGCCACAGCCTTGTCTGTGTTATTAATCAGGAAACAAATACTTTGTAAGAACTGAAAGAAAAAAACAAGGGTTAGTAATTTCAGCTACTTTATAACTGCGGAAGCCCTTACTCTATTTAATTGTAATCATGTATAGTTTTAAAGTATGCAAAATTAGCACAAAAACAAGAACACTAACAGACCCCCTTTGAGCTATTGTATTTGGGTAGGGTGAGAAAAACAACCTTCTGCCATGTGGGTAGAACCTGCAGAAGTAAATAACATTTTACACCCTCATGGTTGAGAACAAACCATATACTCAAAGACCACCTTTTTTTTTCTGAGTTACCAGTCCTCTACATAGCTTCTGTTTTTAAAATCAAATAGTTTTTTTTTAATGCTCATTTTATTGTTGAGAGAGAGAGAGAGAGAGAGCGCGCGTGAGCGGGGGAGGTGCAGAGAGAGAGAGGCAGACAGAGGATCTGAAGCAGGCTCCACGCTGACAGCACAGAGCCCGATGCAGGGCTTGAACTCACGAACTGTGAGATCATGACCTGAGCCGAGATCAAGAATCAGACGCTTAACTGATTAAACCACCCAGGGGCCCCAGTCAAATAGTAGACTTTAATATGTACATATATAAAAGGATAGATGACCTCACTAAAGCTTTAAATGTTAGCTTAAAAGTTAATCTTACAAGCATATTGTAAGACCTTTTATTGTCTGGGTTTTCCCTTGTAATCTAAATGTCATGAAGAACAAATACATTTATATATTAATGAGTGAATTAAAAGTGAATTTTTATAATGACCAGGTATTTTCACTTTTTCTGGATCTCTTTATTTGAATTTCTTTAAAAATTGTTGCATGTATGTAATGCAATATTACACTTGCGTTATAGTCTTTAACGGAGTAAAATCAAGGAGAAGACATTCAGCTTCTTAGAAACCAAATTTGTCAAATCACTGATTTGTGGGAGGATTCACTCTGATAGGAATATTAGATGAACTTGGATATGTGAATTTTAATATTTATTTAAAAATATTAAAAATACTTCACAGAAGTTTTCAGTAGTGCTTTTTTATGATTACTAGTTGATAGCTTGATATGTATTTTCATTTCTTTCTTTCTTGGGAGCCTAACATGCAACCATTTGACTGTCTCAGGTTGTCCGTTTCTGAATTGGTAGTTTCTGTGTGTGAACAAGTTTTCTTAAAAGGTCAGTACATTTAAAGCATCAGAAGCCTCGAGGTGCCTTGGTAGCTCAGATGGTTAATTGTCTGACTGTCGATTTTGGCTCAGGTCATGATCCCAGGGACATGGGACCAAGCCCCGTAATGGGCTCTGTGCTGAGTGTGGAGCCTGCGTGAGATTCTCTCTCTCTCTCTCTCTCTCTCTCTCTCTCTCTCTCTCTCTCTCTGCCCCTCCCCCTCTTGCATGCGCATGTACTCTCTCAAAAAAAAAAAAATCAGAAATCTGATTTCTTCCTTCTGTAGGAATTCCTGAGTTCTTTCCTTCTAGGTTTATATAAGCACTTGTTACTCTCAATAAGCTAAACGGAGCAGAATGTCTTCTTAATTTTAAGACCTTATAATCAAATTTATTACCTCTCTCTGAAGGTAAGAGGGAATGTTTTAAATTATTTCTCTAGAAAATACTTTACATTCATATAGTGGAAGAATCATATCACACTTTTAGACAAGCTGGATATGCCCAAGTTGGAGTTCATGGCTGAAGTTTTTGCTCCTCTATTTTGTTATGTGCTATTTTCTGTAGCACTTATCCAGTCAATGTATGAGCTGAGCTAGAGGTTCAATGCCAGCACACACACATTTTTTTTTTTTACATTTTGACTTGGCTTAATCATGTATGTCTATAGGATTTCCTCACTTCTTACAAGAGAGAGAAAAAGAAAATGGACTCAAGAATTCTTCAGATTTCTCAGATAATTAGAGGTCACAAAGTTTCTGGACAAACCAAAAGCAGACGGGCATACCCCATTTCCTGTTTTCTCATTCCATGTAAAATTTAAGGCTTTAAATACCTATATAAACTCATTCATATTATTGTTATACAGGCCAGGTAAATTCTTTAGAAGTGAAAACTCTGCTCGGTAAGCTATGCAAAGCCCGTTTCAAGTCTATTTCTCTTACTTGGATAATAAGTCTGTCTGTTTGGATTAAGTATTTACATCACGTGCACAAATGGCAGATTCCTACATCGATTAATCTCTGAAAATGCTCCTCCCAAAAGCCAGACACAAAGGGTTACGATTGCAAACAGATGAATGTACATGGCTAATTTCCTCTGTGAGGAGGGAGTAAAGGTTTTTCTCACTTAAACACACACTTAATTGTCTTTAGCCCGGGAGCAAAAGGAAATACAGAGACAAATACATATGTGACATTCACTAGAGGGAAAAAGAAATAAAAATACCCATCCTAGGGACGCCTGGGTGGCTCAGTCGGTTAAGCATCCGACTTCGGCTCAGGTCACGATCTCATGGTCCGTGAGTTTGAGCCCCGCATCATTCTTTGCCCTCACAGAGAAGAGCCTGCTTAGGATTCTTTCTCTCTCTCTCTCTCTCTCTCTCTCTCTGTTCCTGTTCCTCTCTCTCTCTCTATCTCTCTCAAAATAAATAAACTTTAAAAGTGCCCATCCTAATAATTTTTTATGGGATAGTCACCATTATTCAGCCATATGACACACTGCTGTGAACCACTAGTTTCTTTCTATTTGATCTGGGACTTATCATCCCTAATCCATGGAATTACTTAAATAAGAGAAACACTGACAAAACCCCTGTAAGTCCATAATTCGACTTTTGAAACTTTTAAAAACTTTCAGGTAAGTCTTACTGTAGCCAGGATGATATATATCCAGACTTTTGGTCTCAAACTGAAAGACAGGTGTCCAGTCATATCCAGCCAGTTTTCACCCTGGAAATGTGGTTGCCGTCTTGACCTCTGGCTGAAAACCAGACTAGGTTTTTCAAACTCTTAGAAAAACTTAAGGTCTCAGGAGCTTCTAAATGGCAGACAGTCATGATTTGCAAATACAAATTTTCTCTGCAGATGAGAGAGGGGAGAGTTAGAAGGAGCAAGGCCCTGCAGGAGTTTATTGTCCTTTATTGTTCTGATCCCAGCGGGTCCCTCTGGAGCCTGGGTTGTCACCTTTTCCTGTCATTGCTCTTGTCCTAGCATGTGGGGTTGGATCATGATACTATTCCCTAAGTGAGATGAGTGCACACAGTCCAGAAAGAAGAAGATTAGGCCCAGCTTCATGAAGCATTTCCAAGTCAGGCATTTAATTGTTTATACTTTTGCTGGTATGTTTTTAAATTTTTATTTCTAGACATTTAAAATTTATTTTTTTATTTGAGAGAGAGAAAGTGGGTGAAAGGAGCAGAGGAAGAGAGAGAAAGAGAGAGAGAGAGAGAGAGAGAGAGAGAGAGGGAGAGAGAGAGAAAGTCTTAAGCACCCTCCATGCTGAGTGTGGAGCCCAATGCAGAGCTCAATCCCATAACCCTGGGATCATGGATGCTCAAGTGACTGAATCACCCAAGCGCCCTGATTTCTAGGCATTTATTAAGGAAACTTCCACTCCACAGAGAATGTGGTTTGAAGACCTTCTGATTCCCATGCCATGTTTCCTCACACTCTTTCTCCTTTTTATCCAAGAAGATAAAAGTTATTTGATCTATAAAAGTGATTTGATCTATAACTACTGTAATCCTAGGCCAACTGATAGACCATGCCCCAGTGGAGTGTAGATGGAGGGATTCTTGGTACCCTTTATTCAAAACCATCTTTGAAAGCTGTAAAGAGGGCTGATGTGGCTGTTAGGGATCATTATGGGTAAAAGGGGGTTGGAATTTTTTCTGTTTGATTTTTGACCCTATTTATTTATTTGTTTGTTTGTTTATTTATTTAATGTTTATTTATTTTTGAGAGAGGGAGACAGAGAACAAGCAGGAGAGGGGCAGAGAGAGAGAGAGAGAGAAACACACACAGGATCTGAAGCAGGCTCCAGGCTCTGAAGCAGGCTCCAGGCTCTGAGCCACCAGCACAGAGCCTGATGCGGGGCTCGAACCCACAAACTATCAGATCATGACCTGAGCCAAAGTCAGACGCTTATCCAACTGAGCCACCCAGGCGCCCCTGATTTTGACCCTTTAAAATATTGGTATTTATATGCTAAATACAGCTAGAGGAAATAGGTTGGGGTAAGTTACATAGCCTCTACCTCTATTTTTAAAAAAAGTTTCTGAAAAAAATTAAAAAAAAAAAAAAAGAAAAAAAATTGGGGTGCCTGGGTGGCGCAGTCGGTTAAGCGTCCGACTTCAGCCAGGTCACGATCTCGCGGTCCGTGAGTTCGAGCCCCGCGTCAGGCTCTGGGCTGATGGCTCAGAGCCTGGAGCCTGTTTCTGATTCTGTGTCTCCCTCTCTCTCTGTCCCTCCCCCGTTCATGCTCTGTCTCTCTCTGTCCCAAAAATAAATAAACGTTGAAAAAAAAAAATTAAAAAAAAAAGTTTCTGTTGTTCATTTTGCCTTGGCCTCTGCCTGTTAAAATACTGATAATGACAGGATTCTCTTAGAGAATTCTAGAAAGTTGGTCAACAGCTGGCTCTGACAGGCCATTCCCAATTGCCCTTGAGAAACGATCAAATGCAGGATCCAGCCTAAAATACGAATAGACTGTATGCTAAAATGGCCGCTCTGAATCATGTTGGTAAGTTTGCTGGTAGCTGGCCTGCTTCCTGGTAGCATCTGTATCAAGACTTTTGTTCTGTCTTGACATAATCAAGATGGAAAAGGTTGTACTTGCCTAGAGGGAAACAACAAGCATCTTGCCATCATTGCATATTACTTTAGGTCATTGCAGACTCTTCAGTCTTGCCCAGACTGAGGACAGTAGCTTGCACTGTGCTTCTACATCCAATGTGCACGAAAGCCTGGCGGAGGAAGCACATGCCGTTTAACATACCAGAACTGTTCCAGCAATACCCATCGCTTAGCACCGAATGGCCTTAACTTTTGCACATCATGTTGCAGACCCAGACAGGATACCTGACAAGATACTTCTGTAATATTGCAGTGGTCCTCATTTGTGGGCATATGTACTAAAAGAATGAAGTCGATTTTAGATTGATACCTATTACATAATTTAAGCAGAAGCTCGACAGGTCCAGGATTACGAAGTGCATGTTGGACCAAGTTTGCCAAGATCAGCATCTTTCAAGATGGCAGGGACCACCCAGGTGATGTTGTTGGGAGATAGCTCATCTTTCCGCTTTGAGTACTGAGTAGCAACTGCATGCCAGGCCAGTTTATGCTTGTTATCACTCTAAAAAGCCCCTTGTGAGACAATGGATTCCTGCCACTGGAAACCAGTGTCCTAGGAAAAAAAGCCAATACAGTAGGGCAACCACAGGAAGTTGTTGATGAGTTTTTTTCTGGAAGATTTTCTTGGGGTTACTGGGAACCTACTTTGGAGCATCGAGGATTAAATATATGTAGCAACTGAACCCATTCTCTTGAGTGAAGGCAATGAATGCAGCTTTGCAACATGTAGTATAACAAGAGCAGAAGCTTTGGGAACAAACGGACCTGGGTGTGAAACACATTTCTCTTACTTAACTTGCTGTGTTACCTTGGGAAAGTTATTTTACATTTCTGAGGTTCAGTTTTCTTATCTGTAAAATAAGAAGGCTAATACTACCTGTTTCATAGGTAGGAGGATTCTGTATCTCAGTTTGCCTGGGACTATCCCATGCATGATTTGTGTTTTATCCATGCATGATTATGTAATAGTGCCCTCTTCCTCTTCAAAGTGTCCTGATTTGGGCAGCAAATTATATCACCACTATCATCAGATTCAGCAATCAATATAACGAGGCACAGTGTCTGAACTGTAATAAGTTCTTTTTTTTTAATTTATTTTTTTTTAATGCTTATTTATTTTTGAGAGGGAGAGAGAGAAAGACAGAGTGCAAGTGGGGGGAGGAACAGAGAGAGGGAGACACAGAATCCGAAGCAGGCTCCAGGCTCCGAGCGGTCAGCACAGAGCCCAACGCGGGGCTCCAACCCACAAACCGTGAGATCATGACCTAGGCTGAAGTTGGACGCTTAACCGACTTAGCCACCCAGGCTCCCCTTAATTTAATTTTTTTAAATTTACATCCAAATTAGTTAGCATATAGTGCAACAATGATTTCAGGAGTAGATTCCTTAATGCCCCTTACCCATTTATCCCATCCCCCCCTCCCACAACCCCTCCAGCAACCCTCAGTTTGTTCTCCATATTTAAGAGTTTCTTATGTTTTGTCCCCCTCCCTGTTTTTATATTATTTTTGCTTCCCTTCCCTTGTGTCTCTCTGTTCTGTGTCTTAAAATCCTCATATGAGTGAAGTCATATGATATTTGTCTTTCTCTGACTAATTTCGCTTAGCATAATACCCTCCAGTTCCATCCACATAGTTGCAAATGGCAAGATTTCATTCTTTTGGATTGCTGAGTAATAGTCCATTGTCTATATATACCACTTCTTCTTTATCCATTCATCCATCAATGAACATTTGGGCTCTTTCCATACTTGGCTATTGTCGATAGTGCTGCTATAAACATTAGGGTGCATGTGCCCCTTCAAAATAGCACACCTGTGTCCCTTGGATAAATACCTAGTAGTGCAATTGGTGGATTATAGGGCAGTTCTATTTTTAATGTTTTCAGGAACCTCTATACTGTTTTCCAGAGTGGCTGCACCAGCTTGCATTCCCACCAGCAATGCAAAAGAGATCCCCTTTCTCCACATCCTCGCCAACATCTGTTGTTGCCTGAGTTTTGAATGTTTGCCATTCTGACAGGGGTGAGGTGGTATCTCATTTGTATTGCTTTTGGTTTGTATTTACCTGATGATGAGTGATGTGGAGCATTTTTTCATGTGTTGGTTGGCCATCTGGATGTCTTCTTTGGAGAGTGTCTATTCATGTCTTTTGCCCATTTCTTCACTGGATTCTTTGTTGTTTGGGTGTTGAGTTTGAGAAGTTCTTTATAGATTTTGGATGCTAACCCTTTATCTGATATGTTGTTTGCAAATATTTTCTCCCATTCTGTCGTTGCCTTGTAGTTTTGCTGATTGTTTCCTTCGCTGTGCAGAAGCTTTTTATTTTGATGAGGTCCCAATAGTTCATTTTTGCTTTTGTTTCCCTTGCCTCCGGAGACGTGTTGAGTAAGAAGTTGCTGTGGCCAAGGTCAAAGAGGTTTTTGCCCACTTTCTCCTTGAGGATTTTGATGGCTTCCTGTCTTACATTTAGGTCTTTTATCCATTTTGAGTTTATTTTTGTGTATGGTGTAAGAAAGTGGTCCAGGTTCATTTTTCTGCATGTTGCTGTCCAGTTTTCCCAGCACCACTTGCTGAAGAGACTGTCTTTATTCCATTGGATATTCTTTCCTGCTTTGTCAAAGACCATATAAAACCCATACGTTTGTGGGTCCATTTCTGGGTTCTCTATTCTGTTCCATTTATCTGAGTGTCTGTTTTTGGGCCAGTACCATACTATCTTGATGATTACAGCTTTGTAGTATAGCTTGAAGTCTGGAATTGTGATGCCTCCTGCTTTGGTTTTCTTTTTCAAGACTGCTTTGGCTATTCGGGGCCTTTTCTGGTTCCATACAAATTTTAGGATTATTTATTCTAGCTCTGTAAAGAATGCTGGTGTTATTTTGATAGGTATTGCATTGAATATGTAGATTGCTTTGGGTAGTATCGACATTTTAACAATATTTGTTCTTCCTCTCCAGGAGCATGGAATCTTTTTCCATTTTTTGTATCTACTTCAATTTCTTTCATAAGCTTTCTATAGTTTTCAGTGTATAGAGTTTTCACCTCTTTGGTTAGATTTATTCCTAGGTATTTTATGGTTTTTGGTGCAATTGTAAATGGGATCGATTCCTTGATTTCTCTTTCTGTTGCTTCATTGTTGGTTTATAAGAATGTAACCAATTTCTCTGCATTGATTTTATATCTGGTGACTTTGCTGAATTCATGAATCAGTCCTAGCAGTTTTTTGGTAGAATCTTTTGGGTTTTCCATATAGAGTATCATGTCATTTGCGAAGAGTAAAAGTTTGACCTCCTCCTGGCTGATTTGGATGCCTTTTATTTCTTTGTGTTGTCTGATTGCTGAGGCTAAGACTTCCAACACTATGTTGAATAACAGTGGTGAAGTGGACATCCCTGCCTTGTTCCTGACCTTAGGGGGAACCTCAGTTTTTCCCCATTGAGGATGATATTAGCGTTGGGTCTTTCGTATATGGCTTTTATGATCTCGGGGTATGATCCTTCTATCCCTACTTTCTTGAGGGTTTTTATCAAGAAAGGATGCTGTGTTTTGTCAAATGCTTTCTCTGCATCTATTGAGAGGATCATATGGTTCTTGTCCCTTCTTCTATTGATGTGATGAATCACATTGATTGTTTTGTGGATATTGAACCAGCCCTACATCCCAGGTATAAATCCCACTTGGTCGTGGTGAATAATTCTTTTAATGTATTGTTGGATCCGGTTGGCTGATATCTTGTTGAGGATTTTTGCATCCATGTTCATCAGGGAAATGGGGCTGTAGTTCTTCTTTTTAGTGAGGTCTTTGTCTGGTTTTGGAATCAAGGTAATGCTGGCCTCATAAAAAGAGTTTGGAAGTGTTCCTTCCATTTCTATTTTTTGGAACAGCTTCAAGAGAATAGGTGTTAACCCTTCCTTAAATGTTTGGTAGAATTCCCCTGGAAAGCCATCTGGCCCTGGGCTCTTGTTTTTTGGGCGATTTTTGATTACTAATTCGATTTCTTTACTGGTTATGGGTCTGTTCAAATTTTCTATTGCTTCCTGTTTCAGTTTTGGTAGTGTATATGTTTCTAGGAATTAGTCCATTTCTTCCAGATTGCCCATTTTATTGGCATATAATTGCTCATAATATTCTCTTATTATTGTATTTATTTCTGTTGTGTTGGTTGTGATCTCTCCTCTTTCATTCTTGATTTTATTTGGGTCCTTTCCTTTTTCTTTTTGATCAAACTGCCTAGTGGCTTATCAATTTTGTTCATTCTTTCAAAGAACCAGCCTCTGGTTTCATCGATCTGTTCTCCTGTGTTTTGGTTTTGATAGCATTAATTTCTGCTCTAATCTTTATTATTTCCTGTCTTCTGCTGTTTTTGGGTTTTATTTGCTGTTCTTTTTCCAGCTCTTTAAGGCATAAGGTTAGGTTGTATATCTGAGGCCTTTCTTCCTTCTTTAGGAAGGCCTGGATTGCTATATACTTCACTCTTATGACCGCCTTTGCTGCGTCCCAGAGGTTTTGGGTTGTGGTGTTATCATTTTCTTTGGCTTCCGTGAACTTTTCAATTTCCTCTTTAACTTCTTGGTTATCCCGTTCATTCTTTAGTAGGATGTTCTTTAGTCTCCAAGTATTTGTTACCTTTCCAAATTTTTTCTTGTGGTTGATTTTGAGTTTCATAGTGTTGTGGTCTGAAAATCTGCACAGTATGATCTCGATCTTTTGTACTTGTTGAGGGCTTATTTGTGTCCCAGTATGTGGTCTATTCTTGAGAATGTTCCATGTGCATTGGAGAAGAATGTATATTCCACTGCTTTAGGATGAAATGTTCTGAATATATCTGTTAAGTCCATCTGGCCCAGTGTGTCATTCAAAGCCATTGTTTCCTTGTTGAGTTTTTGATTAGATGATCTGCCCATTGCTGTCAGTGGGGTGTTGAAGTCCCCTACTATTATGGTATTACTATCAATGAGTTTCTTTATGTTTGTGATTAATTGATTTATATATTTGGGCGCTCTCACATTTGAAGCATAAATGTTTACAATTATAGTCCTTCTTGGTGGATAGACCCCTTAATTATGATATAATGTCCTTCTTCATCTCTTGATACAGTCTTTATTTTAAAGTCTACATTGTCTGATATACGTATGGCTACTCCAGCTTTCTTTTGATGACCGTTGGCACGCTAGATGGTTCTCCATTCCCTTACTTTCAATCTGAAGGTGTCTTTAGATCTAAAGTGGGTCTCTTGTAAACAGCATATAGATAGATTTTATTTTCTTATCAATTTTGTTACCATATGTCTTTTGATTGGAGTATTTAGTCCACTGACATTTAGAGTGAGTCCTGAAAGATATGAATTTATTGCCATTATGTTGCTTGTAGAGTTGGTGTTTCTGGTGGTGTTCTCTGGTCCTTTCTAGTCTTTTTTGCTTTTGGTCTTTATTTGTTTGGTTTTTTTCATCCCTTCTCCCTTCAGAGAGTCCCCCTTTCTTGCAGGGCTGGCTTAGTGGACACAAACTCCTTTAATTTTTGTTTGTCTGGGAAACTTTTACTCTCTCTTTCTAGTTTGAATGACAGTCTTTTTGGATAAAGAATTCTTGGCTACATATTTTTCCAATTCAGGCCATTGAATATACCCTGCCACTCCTTTCTGGCCTGCTAAGTTTCTGTGGATAGGTCTGCTGCCAACCTGATCTGTCTTCCCTTGTAGGTTAAGGACTTTTTTTCCCTTGCTGGTTTCATGATTCTCTCCTTGTCTGAGTATTTTGTGAATTTGACTATGATATGCCTTGTTGATGGTCAGTTTTTGTTGAATCTAATGGGAGTCCTCTGTGCTTCCTGGATTTTGATGTCTGTGTCTTTCCCCAGGTTAAGAAAGTTTTCTGCTATGATCTGCTCACATAACCCTTCTACCCCTTTTTCTCTCTCTTCCTCCTCTGGGACCCCTATGATTCTGATGTTGTTCCTTTTTAATGACTCACTGATTTCTCTAATTCTTAAATCATGCTCTTTTGCCTTAGTCTCCCTCTTTTTTACTGCTTCATTATTCTCTATAAGTTTGTCCTCTGTATCGCTGATTCTCAATTCTGCCTCATCCATCCTTGCCGCCATGGCATCCATTGGAGATTGCAGCTCAGTTATAGCATTTTTTATTTCATCCTGACTAGCTTTTACTTCTCTTATCTCCAAGGAATGGGATTCTAATCTTTTTTCAACTCCAGCTAGTATTCTTATTCTTGTGATTCTAAATTCTGGTTCAGACATCTTGCTTGTATCTGTGTTGGTTAAGTCCCTGGGTGTTGTTTCTTCCTGCTCTTTCTTTGGGGTGAATTCCTTTCTTTCATCATTTTGTAGGGAGAAAAGGAATTAATGAGGTAAAAAATAAAATAAAAAAAATTAACATTAAAAATATTAAAATTAAGGGGCGCCTGGGTGGCGCAGTCGGTTAAGCGTCCGACTTCAGCCAGGTCACGATCTCGCGGTCCGTGAGTTCGAGCCCCGCGTCAGGCTCTGGGCTGATGGCTCGGAGCCTGGAGCCTGTTTCAGATTCTGTGTCTCCCTCTCTCTCTGCCCCTCCCCCGTTCATGCTCTCTCTGTCCCAAAAATAAATAAACGTTGAAAAAAAAATTTTAAAATATTAAAATTAAAAAATTAAAAACAAACACACGCACACACACACAATCAAATAAATGATGCTAGATCCTAGGTGTGTTTTGGTCTGGGTGTTGAAAGGGGCTTGATAGATTGGAGAAAAAGGGGAAAAGGAAAAAAAAGAGAAAAAAAGGAAATCATTTGAAAATTTGAAAAAATGAATAGTCACTGAAGTAGACTAAAATGAAATGATGGAAGTAAAATAGAATTTGAAAAAAATTACCCAAAAGTAAAATATATAGTAGAAAAAAATTAAAGAAAAATATTTTTCATAAAAATTGAAAATAAAAATGAAATTTTTCTTTCTGTTTTCAAGAAAAAGGAAAGAAACGCAAAAGAGAAAAAAAAAGAAAGAAAGAAAATTGAATAGATGGACCAGCGAATAGGCTGAAATACGACCGAAATTACTTTGTTTTCCCTCAGAAGTCAACTATAAAACACTATATAGTCCATAAAGTAAGCAGGTGGAGAGACTTGTGTTCCTGAAGGGCGAGGTTGGCCCAGTTGGGCGGGGCTTAGTGTAATGGCTCCGTTCTCCACTAGGTGGCGCTGCTTAGCTTACCGTGGTGGATTGTTGTGGTGCTTTAGGTGCGTATGCGCATGCGCGGAAGCAGTGAAAATGGCGTCACCCGGCTACCGAGTCTCTAGTATCAGAACTCTGTTCTCCCCGATCAACAGTCATGCACCCGTCCTTTGTCTTTGGCCTCTGTCCGCTGCCTGCTTTCACACTGTCCATGACCAAGCCCCACGCAACACCTCCCTCCTGAGTTTTGTCTCCGATGTGGCTGTTTTTCCCAACCCCTTACTTCTGAGGGACTGTGGCTTTGACGTGTTCCGCCCCTCTGCAGAGGGTCTCACTGAGCAATGGCTGAATGCCGGCCACACCCAGGAACGTTTGTGGGTCCGTGCTGCTGCCAATGTCCAGAGAATCTGGCCGGGTGCCAGCCCGCCCCAGAAAAAGTTCACGAGATACTGTAGCAGCAGCGTTTCAGGGATTATGGAAAAATCACCACACATTTCTGGCACCAGGCTTCACCCTCAACGACCTTGTTCCAGCACCGGCAAATGTGGTTGTTCTCCCGGGTCCATTGGGGCCTTGCCTTTGGGGGACCCACACAGCCTCTACCAGGTGTCCTCGCAGCAGGGGAACTGCCTCTCCCCTTGTGGGCTGAAGAACCCTGGACCCCACTCTGCTCCTGGGGAATCGCCCTTCCCACCGGAGCACCGCCAGGTATCAAGCTGCAGAGTTTCAGACTCTGCGCTCCCCCTGTTTATAGTCTTAATGGAATTTAAATCCTCTCCTTTCTCCTTTCTCCCTTTTTAGTTCAGTCCCTATGGCTGTTTCCACTTTTCCACTTTCTCTCCAGCTGCTTTTGGGGCGGATGCTTTTCCTGTATTTTCCCCCACCCCGTCTCCATCCTCTCTCTGCGCATAAAATTGGCTCCCTGCCCTCCATGGCTTCTCTCTTTCCCAGTTCATCTCTCTGTGCCACGTACCTGCTGAATTCTGTGGTTCAGTTTCTGCAGATTGTTGTGTTAATCCTCCAATCAATTTTCTAGGTGTGTAGGAGGGTTTAGTGTTGGTCTGACTGTATTTCATGGATGCGAGACACACAAAAAGCTTCCATGCTGTTCCGCCATCTTGACTCCTCCCCCCAGTAAGTTCTTAATGATGCTACTTTCTTATTACTTTGCTATTAGGGATAATAACAAAAAATATCAGGAAAATACTTTTATAAAAAGTCTTTTTTAAATTTAGGAAAGATTAATCACTTGAGAAGCTAGCTTGAAGAGAGTGAAGAATTCTTGCCTTAAACACAAAACATGAGATCCTTAGCAATTAAAACTCAGGTCATAAGTTTCATGTAAAGAGTAGATTACTGACAAAGGATAGAAAGAATTGCCAAGTTTCAATAACAAAAAACTAGTTAGGAGACATGGGTTGCAGCCTGAACTGGTTAAGACAAAGGTTACAAGCAACCAACAATGGAGGAAGAACCATGCTTTGATTTTGGTTTTGGATGGCAGGACGTCCCCTAAATTGCTTCATTGAAGGAAAGCCTAAGGGTTCTTTTTTTTCTAAGAGTTGTTTTTTAAAATATTTATTTATATTTGAGAGAGAGAGAGAGAGAGAGAGAGAGAGCATGAGTGGGGGAGGGGCAGAGAGCAACGGAGACAGAATCTGAAACAGGCTCCAGGCTCTGAGCTGTCAGCACAGAGCCCTATGTGGGGCTTGAACTCACAACCCGTGAGATCATGACCTGAACTGAAGTCGGACCCTTAACCTACTGAGCCACCCAGACGCCCCAGGAATCCTAAGGATTCTTCAACTTGGTGTTTAAAGTTATTGGACATTGCACTTCCTCAGGAGTCACCAGATTCACAAAGCAAAAAAAGTCCGCTCTTTTAGCACCACCACAGGTTCTAAAAACAACATCTGGAAACCCTCCCTGCCTAGTTTATCAAAATTCATGTTTGTTAAATGTTTGTTAAAATTCATGTCCTGCCTCTCTTTTTATAAACATAAACATTTATTATCCTTTTAAAATCTGATTTAACATCCAATATAAGTCCATATGGTGGCAAAAAACAAAAACAAAAACAAAACAACAACAAAAACCAAAAACCAACCAGCAAAAGGAAATGCATTTCCAGAATGGTGGATTAAGGACTTCTGAAAATTTGCTCTATCATAAAAACAAGGTCACGGGCAAAAATTGTCAAAATCAACTTTTTTGGAACTTTGGAAATTAACCAGAACTTTCAGTGATATGAGGAGTATTTATTTAAGAAAAACAGAACCTTACAAGTTCTAGATTTAAGAAAATGTGCACTCTAGTAAGAACAGTGAGCTTTGTGCCATTTTAACTTGCCTAATCCCATTCCTTCCTCACCATTTCTGCGACAATAGAAAGCCAGCAAGTTTTTGAAACCATGATAGCTATAAAACCCAGCAAGCCTAGAAACCACTGGAGGGGTTAGGAGTTTCCCGGAAAGTTCTATCTTAAGAGAACTGTCACTATTTGACCCATCTGAAACTTTCTGAAAAGATCCTTTCTCAGGGCTTTCGTTTATTTGACCTGACTCAGAGCTTGTCATGTATGAAGAGCTCTGTCTCCAGATTACTTGTTAAAAACAGTCAGTGTAGGGGCGCCTGGGTGGCACGGTCGGTTAAGCGTCTGACTTCAGCCAGGTCACGATCTCGCGGTCTGGGAGTTCGAGCCCCGCGTCAGGCTCTGGGCTGATGGCTCGGAGCCTGGAGCCTGTTTCCAATTCTGTGTTTCCCTCTCTCTCTGCCCCTCCCCCGTTCATGCTCTGTCTCTCTCTGTCCCAAAAATAAATAAACGTTGAAAAAAAAAAAAGAAAAAAAAAAGAGAGTGGTAAATAAGGGGCTAACAGGAAGCTGTCCAAAAAACTTAACCAGAAAAACTGAAGAATGAGATGTCCACGGGGAAGTTTGAAAGCTCTGACACATTCCTGGGAATCTCAAAGGCCACATGCACATTTGGGGCTGTGTGCATGCAAGACTAAGGCTGAGTTGTACACTGCCGGCCAGAGTGTTGAAGGCATGCCCCAACGCAAACACACACACACACACACACAGCCTCTTGGAAAAGGCTCAGAGACTTATTGTTTCAAGGCATTTGAGGAAATCTCTGTTCACTAATGAGCTGACCGCTAATCTACCCAAGTGGAGACTATAGGGACTACATTTGTCAAGGAATACAAACTTGAGGAATTAGTGCAGTAATATCACCAAACAAACATCAGCAGCAACAACAAAAACAGCAAACCCTGGGGAGAAGGAAAAACCGATTTTCAGAGTTGACACATTGTATTATTTAACATGTCCAGTTTTGGGCAAAAAAACCCAAAACAAAACAAAAACACAAAACAAACAAACACACGGAAAACAAACACGTAAGTATGGCTCATACTGAAGGAAAAAAGGAATCGATAGAAACTTCCCTCGAAGAAGTCCAGACATTAGAGTGAATAAACAAAGACTTTAAGGTAGCTATTAAAAATATGTTCAATTAACTAAAGGAAACCATCTCTAAAGAACTAAAGGAAAATGTGAGAACAAAATCTCACCGAACAGAGAATATCAATAAAAAGAAATTAGAAAAAAGAGGCAAGTAGAAATTCTGTAGTTGGAAAGTACAATATAAGTGAGTGAAAAACTCCCAAGTGGGATATAACTCAAGATTGTAACTGGCAGAATAAAGAAGCATCAAACTCAAAGGTAGGTCACTTGAGATCATCCAGTCTGGGGAGCAGAAGGAAAAAGGTGAAGAAAAATGAACATAATCTCAGAGACCTCAAGCAATACCAGCTTATGCATAATGTTGATGGGCATACACTGGATAAAAATGTGGTTCATATGACTATATTAGCACAAAGGAGGGGGGTGGATAAGGATTTATATAAGAGTAAAGTTTTTGTATACTATTGAAATGAAAAACTAGATTTTTATAAATTAAAACTAAATATTTATAAATCGAAACTAGATCTTTAAAAATTAAAAAGTATTCTTAACACTAAGAAGATGTCAGTAACATGATGATTCCATTCAGTTTAATAATTACATGGGTATTAAAAATGGCAATTTTGTAGACTTGTAAATGTAAGTAGACATGCATACATATTGGGTAACCAAACAGTACAAAAATAGTATGCATAAAATATTAGAACTATGCCTTATATCTTCATATATGCCGACAGATTAAAAGTGAATATGGAGTCATAGAAGTAGAAAAAAAATTAGTTTAAAAATTTTTTTAAAATGTTTTTATTTTTGACAGACTGAGAGAGAAAGAGCATGAGTAGGGGAGGGGCAGAGAGAGAGGGAGACACAGAATGCAAAGCAGGCTCCAGGCTCCGAGCTGTCAGCACAGAGCCCGATGCGGGGCTCGAACCTATGAACCGTGAGATCGTGACCTGAGCCGAAGTCTGAAGCTTAACTGACTGAGCCACCCAGGTGCCCCAAAATTAAGTTGTTAATAGTAATCCCCAGAACAACAACTAAGAAACTGACTAAGAATATATAACATAAGCAATGATAAAGGAATGCAATGATACACTAGAAGGTATCTATTTAACACAAAAGAGGCAGTAATGGAGGAAGATAAATAAAGAGGACAGAAGCCATATAGAAAACAAAATGATGGATATAAATGATACTTTATTAACGATTACATTAAATAAAAGTGGATTAAACACTCCGATTATAAGGCAGAAATCGGCAAAATGGATTGAGAATACATGATCCAACTTGATGCTGTTTACAAGAAACATACTTTAGATTCAGCAACACAAATAGGTTGAAGATTAAAAGAATGGAAAAAGACAATGACCCAGCCTCAGTCTTTTTGAAGTATTATTATTTTTAATTGTTGAAATTAAAAATTATTGGAAAAATTTCAAAAAAATGTGGACAGAGTAATATAGGGAACCTCTATGTCTTTGATGACTTCCTTGCTTTCTGGTATGACAAGAGTTCCTAAGCTCATTTTGTACAATTTCTCTCCCCTGCCTGGAATCAACCATTTCTCCAAGAAACCCTGGTTCCTTTTATTTGTTGGTTGTTAAATTTGCAAATTAGTGCTCACTGTCTAGCAGGCTTTCATATATTATTTGGCAAAAGTATACTAGAAGGAACAAAGTTTACAAGTCAGGGTACTTTACTGCAGGGTCTTAAAATTTCCTTGTGCTCAGCACAGGGAGTGCCTCTATGATTCAGGAGAGGGGAAATATTGAAGTCATAGGTTAACAAACATCCAAAAGCTGATTTATTCATCAAAACATATCCCTGTTCGGGGGACCCTGGGTGGCTCAGTAGGTTAAGTCTCTGACTTAGGCTCAGGTCATGATTTCAGGGTTTGTGAGCTCGAGCCCTGCAGCGGGCTTTGTGCTGACGGTGCAAAGCCTGCTTGGGATTCTCTTTCTCTCTGTTCCTTCCCCACTTGTGCTCTCTCTCTCTCTCAATACAAACTTAAAAAAATATATATCCCTGTTCAATTAGTATTCTTTCTCTTGGTCAGGCACAAAGTCTGGGCGATTCTATGATATTTGAGTCTATTTTCTGGAATGTCTATCATGAATCAGTTCATATGCAAAATTAGTTTTGACTTTCAAAACTTTGTGTATTTCAAGAGGAACCACATTTGAGTAAGGGAAAAAAACTACCTCTCAGCTGGTTTTGATCCAGAACCCGGGTTGAGAACCGTAAATGTTTTCTAGTCTTATCCGTGATTGTTACTCCAGACACCATCTTGATGCTGACAGCTTCCAGAATTCTGTCTTCCATCCAGTCTCTCGCCCAACATTGGAACCTACTAGATATGTCCACGTGGGTGTCCTACAGGCATCTCAAGTGCAATGTGTCCAAAATTGAACTCATCAGTTTCTCTTATCACACTTGTTCTTTTTCTTCCTGTGTTTCATTGAATGGGTCCTCACATATGCCAGGCACTGTTTTAAATCATGGTGATTCAGTAATTCACAGGATAGACAAGGTCCCTGCTCGTTTGGGATTTGGGGAGACAGTTAATAAATAGAAACATGTATAAAGAAGGAAACTATTTGCTAGAGGTGTTATGTGGAGAACTGAAGTAGGGTAGTGTGATACATGGTTAGCAGATTGGACTAATGGGGCATTTCTAAGGAGGTTACATTTAAGCTGATATCTGAAGGATAGTAAGTAGCCAATAGAGCAAAATTGTTGTAAAAAGACTCCATCCAGATAGAAGAAATAGCAAGTGCAAAGCCCCTGAGGTAGAAAAGAATTTGGTCTCTTCCAGAATATGTCTTTGTGGAAAAAGTGTAGTAGTGAGCAAGGGGGAGAGTGGTCAGTGGGGTTGGAGAGACAGATAGGGACCAGATCATGCAGACTCTTGTAAAGTCTGGTAAGGATTTTGTATTTTATTCTGAATGCAGTGGTAAACCATCAGGGCATATTAGTTATAGGAGTGATAAAACTGGTTTGTAGTTAAAAAAAAAAAAATCAGGGGCACCTGGGTGGCTCGGTTAAGCTTCCAACTTGAACTCAGGTCGTGATCTCACAGTCTGTGGGTTCGAGCCCTGCATCTGGCTCTGCGCTGACAGCTCAGAGCCTGGAGCCTACTTCAGATTCAGTTCTCCCCCTCTCTGCTCCGCCCCTGCTCACACTCTGTCTCTCTCTCTCTCAAAAATAAATAAACATTAAAAAAAAAAATCAGTCTGGCTGTCGTGTGAGCCAGAGGTGAATGAATTTACCACGAAACTAATCGTTCCCTTCTAAGGGCCTATGGGGAGCCCTAATAGTGTGTGTCCATGGCCATATGTTTTAATAATATTTGCACAAGTCAGATTTTTAACAATTTGTTATAACTTCCATCTCTTTTCATTGAGCCTTCCATTCCATCATATTTCCCCCGTTGTTGGTTGGTGGCCTATGGGAATCCCTGGGATCTGGCTACTGGGTAATTGATGGAAATGCATTGTGTGTAGTTAGGTTATTGACAATGTAAGAATGTCTTCCGGGAACACTTCTACTCCCCAAAGTGTGCCTAAAGTGTGAGACCACGGGTTGTGCAGCAGTAACGAATGTGCCTCTCATGCCTGGCATAGAGAGTATGTGGTTCGTGCAGAAGGAACAAGGCTGGAAGTGTACAGAGCCAGAAGCTAGTCTATAGAAAGTTCTTCTAATTGCCAGACTTGTAACATTTTACATGGAGGATTTGGTTCTTAGCAATACCTAATCAAAACGTAAGTTCTGACCTGACAGGGATAAAATCAGTAATGCAGCATAAATGATGATAAATATACCATAAACATTTTTCTTTCTTTTTGATGGAAATATAATTAAAAGGACTTTACCGGAATTTCTCTGTAAGCTCAAACCTATAGCAGTACCATAAGCAATTAGTATGTGTATGAAGTCTCATGTTTTATGCATCCCAGCGTATTGGACTGTGTTTTGTATATATGATCCATGCTTTCCAGACGGAGTCTGGCAGTTTTGCATGGACCAGCTTGTAAAATTGCCACTAATACAACAAAATGGCTTGCAGAAACAAATGCTCCAGTGGCAAATGCCTACACGTAGTGTCCAATGTGTCAAGGTCTGGAGCATAAGAGTGATGTGATGTACAATGGATAATATGTATCCTATGTGGATCCCATTTTAATTCAGAAATATTCACTGACCCAAATTCGAATAGGACCAGAAGAAAAGTGTACTGGAAGCCAAAAACAAAACTGAAAGAAAGACTGTCAGAAGCATCAACGTGTTAAAACCTCTTCTATCACAATCGAAACTAAACACTCTAAAAATAAAAAAAAAATTGTAGAATGAAGGAAAAGAACAACCATAACCAAGAAAACATTGATAGTGGAGATGATGACAAAAGAAAAGAAAGAAAGTTGTAAGCATCAGACACACCTCAAGAGGAACTGAAAAAGTGGAGGATGAAGGTAATAACAATGTAAAACACAATTTGTAGGGTCAACCGAGCGTGTATGAAAGTTCCATTCATTGACTTCAGTAAGAACTGTGAACTTTGTGATGAAGAATAATTCCATTTCACATTGTTTAATGAAAGACATGTTTTCCCCAAGTCATTATCCCAATAGTATTTGCACAGAATCAAGCACAATGTAAAATGAATCTTATAAATGCTTAAATTAAGCTGTTATGAGATCCTCTTTAGCCTATCTCAAGACTAAAGATTATTGTTTTGCTTCTAAACTCTTCATCAAAACAGACTGGATGAATATATTAATTCATGAAGACTCCACAGAGCACCAGGAGACTATGTTTTTTTAAATGTTTATTTTTGAGAGAGACAGAGAGAGAGCGCAAGCGGGGAGGGGAAGAGAGAGAGGGAGACAGAATTCAAAGGAAGCTCCAGGCTCCAAGCTGGCAGCACAGAGCCCGACACGGGGCTCAAACTCACGAACCGTGAGATCATGACCTGAGCCAAAGTCGGTTGTTTAACCAAGTGAACCACCCAGGCGCCCCAAGAGGCTATGTTTTACTTGGAATACCTGAAAGTCAAATGAAAATGCACTAAACCAGTGTCTTGAAAAACAGATAAGAAAAGACATTCAGTATAGTTGCAGCTATTAAATTTTTAAGTGAAAGAGGTTTTCTTTTCAGAAGTTACAAAGAAAAGCAGCATTCTTCAAAAACCAAATTTCATGGGAATCTTTCAACAAATTAATAAAGTGGGTTGATTATTGCATAAGTACTTGGAAAAATGGAAAAATTAAATGGGACTTATTTATTCAAAGTAGCTTTTAAGAATTTATGGAACCAATGAGGAAATGAAGGGGGAAATGAAGTTAGCAAGGCAGACACTAAATACTACCCCCTTATTGTAGATTCTACATTGGATGTGACAAGCACTCACCAGTTGGTCATAATCGGGCACTACTGTTGTGGATATTCCTCGATAATGCACCAACATTTGACAAGTGGAAGTTTCTTAGAAGTTAGTTCCAACATGGAATCCGAAACAATATCCGTGAACTTTTTGTGTTTTTGTACATGAGAAATCCATTACTGTCTCCTCATGTCGAATGGATATTTTTTAGCTATGCATGATTTTGTGACATCACGCATTGATCCTTTGAAAAATATTGCTTCACTGAGTTATGTAGATCTTCTAAATATTGACCTAATTCATGATACGATATAAAAATATCACGTTTGTTACTCTAGCCATGGATCGCACCGGAAAAGTACGTTTTGGAAAGTTGTCAAGCTCCTGGTGGCAGATGCAAGTTTTCTAAATCTCTAATTTTTACTTAAAAACCTGAATTTTCTAACTGGCAAAAAAAAAAAAAATGCTGTCAGTTGTTTTCCTTGAAGTGACGGTCTCACTTTGTTAATTTTAGGGGAAATGGCTGCCAAGAACCCAAGTCTGAATAACCAAAGTTTCCCTGTCGGTGGTTCCTCTAGGTAAAAATGGTGTTTTGTGAAAAAGGTGGCTTTAAATTTTTTTTTTCAACGTTTTTTAAATTTATTTTTGGGACAGAGAGAGACAGCATGAACGGGGGAGGGTCAGAGAGAGAGGGAGACACAGAATCGGAAACAGGCTCCAGGCTCTGAGCCATCAGCTCAGAGCCTGACACGGGGCTCGAACTCACGGACCGCGAGATCGTGACCTGGCTGAAGTCGGACGCTTAAGCGACTGCGCCACCCAGGCGCCCCAAAAGGTGGCTTTAAAATTGCACAAGTGTTTGTCTTTGAGGCAATTATTATACTTCAGGATGCAGCTCAAGTGCTTTATATGTGGTTCCCAATGTGTCGTACAGAATATTAAGAAACCGTGTACTTAAGGGTCAACATAGATAACATAGAGAATTTTCACTGCTCCATCGAAGACATTCTTTTTATTATTTATTCATTTTGAGAGAAAGAAAGTGAGAGAGAGAGAGAGAATGAATCCCAAGCAGGCTGCACGCTGTCAGTGCAGAGCCCCATACAGGGCTTGAACTCATGAACCACGAGATCATGATCTGAGCTGCAACCAAGAGTTGGCCGCTTAACTGACTGAGCCACCCAGCCCACCCCCCTTGTCAAACACATTCTTAAGTGCAGCTGGCCTTTTCTTTTCTTTTTAATTTTTTAAGTTTATTTATTTTGAGACAAAGAGAGAGAGTGTAGGGGAGGGGAATAGAGAGAGGGAGAGAGAGAATTCCAAGCAGGCTCCACACTGTCAGCGTGGAGTCGGATGCAGGGCCTGAACCCATGAACTGTGAGATCAATGACCTCAGCCGAAATCAAGAGGGAGACACTCAACCGACTGAACCACTGAGGCACCCCTTGGCTTTTTCTTTCTTTCTTTTTTTTTTAATAAAACTGCTTATGGTGGTGACAAAGACAATGACCACTAGTACCATTTGGTGCTACTTCCTAGTTTCTTAGGGCTACTTAACAAATTCCTACAAATTTGGTGATTCAAAACAACACACATTATTCTTTTGCAATTCTGGAGGTCAGAAGTCTGAAATTAGTTTCACTGGACTGAAATGAAGGTGTTGGTAGGGCCGTACTTCCTCCAGAGGCTCTAGGAGAGAATTCGTTTGTTTGCTATTCATTTTCAGCATCACGAGCCACAGTCCTTCATTCCTTGGCTCATGGCCCCTTCCTCCATTTCAAAGCCAGCAACACAACATTTTGTTTTAGTCATTAGGTTACCTTTTTCTGTTCAAATCTCCCTGTCTCTGCTGTGATTGTTGGAAGAGGTCAATAGAGAGGACGTGACCACTGGTTGACCCTTGAACCGATCTTGGGCAATCGGAGGCTCTGCACCCCCTCTCCTGTCCTTGGAATGTACACTCTACCCACTGTTCTCTCAGTGGGAGCCATTTTTAAGGATGCAGTCTTGAGAGAGCAAAGACTTGTTGAGAACATTGGGACTGAATAGGTGACAGAACCCCACTAAGGCTTCTATATAAACTTTTAGGATTCTGGTGGGTGGATGTGGAGATCAACTCTTCTCACGGCCACCAAACATAGGCCTGGTATTTAAGTTTCCTTGCTTATGAAACCTACCACCTTCCAATCTGGAGCGGCCAGCCTCTTTCTTTGGTCTCTCCTTGCCCTCCCTGTAGAAGGCCAGTTTGCAAACCAATAGTGACCATCCTAAAGAAACACGATGGAACCCCACTCCCCCAAATTGGTCTGGATGTCAAGACTGATGGTGCCACACATACACGAAGAGGGTATGAAAAGCTTTATTACTGGGGCCCCTGGGTGGCTCAGTCGGTTGAGCAACCCACTCTAGGTTTCAGCTCAAGTCATGATCCCAGGGTTGTGGGATCAAGCCCCGTGTGGGGTTCTGTGCTAGACGTGGAGCATGCTTAAGATTCTCTCTCTCTGTCCTCTCCCCTGCTCTCTCTCTTTCTCTCTCTCTCAAATAATAATAATAACAATAACAATAATAATAATAATAATAAAATATAGAACTGTCTTTAAAAATGTTTATTTTTTATCTTTGAGAGAGAGAGAGAGAGAGAGAGAAGACACAAAATATGAAGCAGGCTCTAGGCTCCAAGCTGTCAGCACAGAGCCTGACATAGGGCTTGAACCCACAAACCATGAGATCATGACCTGAGCTGAAGTCAGACGCTTAACTGACTGAGCCCCCCAGGTGCCCCTGGAAGCTATTTTAAGCTATCTCAACTTCATTTATGTGGTTGAAAACAAAGAACAGAGAAGTTCACTGTCTCACTTTTGCCTTTCCTCCCTTCTTTCAGTCTCTCTCAGAACTAGAGTAAGTAGCTAATTCAGTTAGTGCAGAGGGCCTCAAACTTCTTATGTAAATAGCCAGATAGTAAATATGTTAGGCTTTGTGGGCTGTAAGGTCTCTGTCGTAACTACTCAACTTACCATGCAAAAGTAGCCATAAACTCTGTAAGTTCCAAAAAAGTTCTATTTATAGATTTTGAAATCCGAATTTCAGACAATTTTCATGGGTCACGAAATAGTCTTCTTTTTCTGATTTCTATTCAACCATTTAAAAATGTACATAAGACACCGAGTAGCATAGAGCCTGCTTGGGATTCTCTCTCTCCCTCTCCCCCTGCCTCTCTCTCTCTCAAAATAAGTAAATAAACATTAAAAAAAATAAGAATGTACAAACCGCTCAGCTCACAGATCGTACAAAACCAGTTGATGAGCTGGATTTGTCCTATAGGCTACAATTTGATGACCCCTGGATTCGTGTTTCAGAAGAGATGGGAGAGCTATCACCTTACAGTTATTTAACAATTCCCAAAACATTTTCCCGCGTATTATTTCATTTGATTTTTAGACCAACTCCCCGAAGTATACATTCACATCTTCTCATTTTACCGAGGAGAAAACTGAGGCTCAAAGATTGGTCTAAAGCAGTCGCTCTCAACCCTGGCTGCACATTGGAATGATCTGGGGAGCTTTGAAAGAATATCAGGTTCTACTCCGAGAAATTCTGACTTAATTGGTCAGAGACCATGGCTGTCAAGTGGGGGCACTCTTGCTCCCTGTCTACCAAAGGACTTTTGCCAATGTCTAGAGATAATTTTGGTTGTAATGACTGACGAGGGGCGGGCAGTGAACCAGCACGTAGTTGGTAGAGTCCAGTGATGTTTCGAAACATCCTACAAGGCACAGAACAGCCCTTCACTACAAAGAATTATCTGACCACAATGTCAGTGGCGCCAAACTTGAGAAACCCCGGTCTTGGGCAAGGCCCCGCTATTGATCTACACGAAAAGCTCCCCGAGTGAGTTTCCAGGTGGTAGCCTGTTATCTATTGTCTACCTGTGGCTTGAAGCCTCAGTCATAACTTGGATAACTCATATCAAGAGACAATTGTGAATTTTCAAGGAAATATGATCCTAGCTCTTCACTGACAACTTTTTTTTTTCTTGAGCTGCTAATAAGATGCTAAATGCATGGGTTTGAAGCCCCTTTGTTTTATCTTGTCCATTCTGTGAGGTGATATTAAGGACAGAAAAGGCTTAGATAAGTCCTTCTTTGTTAACAGGGAGGTTTGCAAGAAATAGAGCTTATGTATTGACTTGAAAAGCTCCTGCTTTGAGACACACAGGAATCCGATTGGCTTAGGGAAGACTGCAAGTCTTCCAGAAGGGTGCAGTTAACTGGTGCTTTCAGAGGGGAAGGCACATGTGTGAAGGCCTGAGAGGTATGAGTCTGGAGAAGGAAAATGTAGAGAATGTAACTTTTTCCAGTACAGGCTACTGAGGTGGGATGGGGCCCTGGGAATATTAGCGCAAGTTGATTAGGGCATCCAGAAGGCACTCAAGAGAAATGCCGGAAAGATCTGTACACAAGGGTTCAAAACAACTTAATGCAAAGGGAGAAGAAAACATTGTGTGGGTCAGTGTTTCTCCCAATGTGGTCCTTGAATCATCTACAAAACTACTATCTGGGCTATTTGTTAAAAGTACAGAGTTTTCAGGCCCCGTGAAGATCTTTGGAATCAAGACCAGTGTGGGGCCCTGGAATCTCCACGTTTAACAGGCTCTCCAGGTGTTTCTGATGTATACTGAAGTTGGAGAAGCACGGGTATAAGCAGAACTTTGGCTCTAAATGGAGGATGGTTAAGATGACAGTGTAATTTGAAATAAGTCCCTTGCCTTAGGAAAGCATGTCTTCCTGAGAAGTCGTGTGTTAATGGAGGGTTTCTATATTTACATTTATTGTAATTGCACCCATGGGACTCATTATTACTCAAAGGAGGCCAAAGGTTTAGACTTCCGTAGCGTGAATGTTCACATTCAACCGATGTTTGAAAACATTTGGGGGATCTTGAATCACTGTATTGTACACCTGAAACTAATATAACACTGTATGGGTCTGGCGAAGAGACTCATTCTACTGGAATTTAAATACAAACTTGAAAAAATTGGGGGATCTAATCTATTATTATCAATATTTGTTAGCTATCTAAAACAAAATGTAGGCATCTAAAAGTATTCACTTTATACCTATTTCTGTGATCCTTTAGCATTTTTGCCTTTCACAGAAACGTTTTATGTCAATTTTAAGCTCAGAAAATAGAGCGAATTAGGTTTAATGAAATTTGACAACCATGATAACATGCTTGTTATGATTATACAAATGAGATTTTTGTGGCTTCCATATCTGTTGCATCTCGTGTTCAAACAAAGATCTCACATCGGAGCAGAAATATGCTGATTAGATGAATGACATTAAGTACAAAATTGTATTGTGCTGTGTGCATTTGAATTTTACACAAAGAACAGACTCGGAGTCTGATTATCCCCGTCTCTGATTGCTTTGTCATTCACAGTTTTGATAAATGGTTTAATCATTTAATGAATTGATAATTTGCTATTGAGTCAACAAAATATCAAATTGCAAACCTTACTTATGAAAATCTGAAGACTAGCTGGGTTTTCATCCGTTGCGTTATTTAATCGTGTATATGTAATTGTTTGCATTTTTTCTACTGTCCTTAATCACTTCCACTTGATTTGATAAGGGCCTCACAGGCTCTCTGTAAGATTTTCATTTTGACGAGATGATGATAATACATGGCACATTGAGAATTACAGCAACTCGAATAGAGGAGAATAATGGCTTTATAGTGTGGAAATGTAGAGTCCCTATTTAGAAAATCAAATCGGTGGATAAATGAAATGCATTCCCAGCTTGTTTCCAAATTATCTGTTCAGTGAGGCCCATGTCAATCCACAGTGTTTTCAGTGTAAAGGAATCCGGAAGAGTATAGAATTTCGGAATTAAAGATTGTTAGAGCTGGAAGGAACTTAGGATTTCTCAAAGTCAAATATCTAAAAGGGCCAGGTAATTAACATAAATGAATGATGTGCAGCAAACTGCAGTATAAAGGGGGGCCCCTCCCCTTGTTGGTTGTGGAGGTGTGGGCTCCGTGTTTCTAAATATTCTGATTTTTCACGAGGTGCCCAAATTTGGTGTTCTCTTTTCATCCTCCTGCTGAGTCGCTACCAGGACCTGCTTCTTAGTCACTGCTGATTGCACCAGGGACAGATGCCTGTATTTGAGGGATGCTGCTGACCCATAGGATGGCAGCCAACTCTTGTGGCCCCGGCTTGAATCGAACAGGGGCATATTATTACCTCGGGAAGTTTGTTTCATGACACGTCAGAAATTTACCAGTTGGTAGCAGAGCAGAAAGAAGTAGACACGGAGACTGGAGCCAAGTCATGTTAATTGCAGAGCCCTTGCCACAAGGTCACACACTTCTGCAACTGAGGTCCTCAGGGTGGCTTAGTAAAAGGTGAAAGATTTATGCGATCTAAAGAGAAACCAGAGAATTCCTCAGGGTGGCTTAGAATCTAAACCCACACACCACCTAGGTCCCCACGCTAGGTAAGGTGTCTTATTTTAGCAGTGATCTAAGCCAGAGAGAAATGGACATACTGTATTCAGAAATGTGTATGTGTAGCATTAGGTTAATAGGGATAAATGTACTTATCTTCCAGAGCCATTCTAAGAATTAAATGAGAATATGTGGAAGGGTCTAGGTTAGTACCTGACACATAATAGGTACTTAGTCTACCTTCCTGGCTCCCTTCCTTTTTCCTCCCCCACCACCTATGTGTGGATATGTAGTGCTGGGCTCAGTCAAGGGCAGGATGCCAGTATCTGTGACTCAGGCCAATAATGGATAAAGAGTTTTTTTTTTTTTTTTTTTTTTTAATTTTTTTTCAATGTTTTTATTTATTTTTGGGACAGAGAGAGACAGAGCATGAACGGGGGAGGGTCAGAGAGAGGGAGACACAGAATCCGAAACAGGCTCCAGGCTCCGAGCCATTAGCCCAGAGCCTGACGCGGGGCTCGAACTCACGGACCGTGAGATCGTGACCTGGCTGAAGTCGGACGCTTAACCGACTGCGCCACCCAGGCGCCCCTAAAGAGTTTTTTTTTTTCCTATTAGCCGGCTGTTACCTGAAAGGCCTCTGTATATAACTCATATTTTTCCAGACTCAAGTCTTGAGGGGAATTGGTAAAAGAACTTGACCCTGACCCTGTCTGCCTTTGTCTGTCAGAAGCTACTCTAGGTATTTCCAGAAGAAAGGGATTTAATAAGGAAATTAGATTTGAAAAAACAATTCTTGGAAGGACTGGAAGAGTGGGCTCTAAGATGGGCCTGAAGAAATGGCTCTCAGAATCTTGTAGAACTGATCTACCAATTGGCTACTACCTCTGATACCACCACTGGAAGGCTCAGTTCAAGAGCATAGCACCATGGCTATGGCCCCAGGAATAGAAGCTGGCATCAGGAAATGCCTCTGTCACTGATGGGAACTGCCTCTTGACACCAAGACGCTGGAGACTAGATTCTGGTACATGGCTGTAGAACTTTCTCAGGATTATCAGGGTAAAGGAGCCCAAAAGGTCAGGGAAAGTGGCCTTGGCTTAACTTCTGCTTTCCAAATCTCAAACGAGTGCACATAATTGGTAGAAGCTATTGCACACCCAGAATTCTAGCTATGAGTCTGAAATATTTAATACAATCCCTATCAAAATGCCAATAGCATTTTTCACAGCACTAGAACAAAGAATCCTAAAATTTGTATGGAATCACAAAAGACCTTGAATAGGCAAAGCAATCTTGCAAAAATAAAACAAAACTGGAGGCATCTCATTTCCAGACTTCAAGTTATATTACGAAGGTGTAATAATCAAAACAGTATGATACTGGGACAAAAATAGACACATGGATCAATGGAACAGAATAAAAACCCAGAAATAAGGATCAATGGAACAGAATAAAAAGCCCGGAAATAAACCCACAGCTACATGGTCAATTAATCTTTGACAAAGGAGGCAAGAATATGCAATGGGAAAAAGACAGTCTCTTCAACACATGGTGTTGGGAAAACTGGATAGCTACATGTAAAGAATGAAACTGGACCACTTTCTTATACCATACACAAAAATAAACTCAAAATGGATTAAGGACATAAATGTGAGACCTAAAACCATCCAAATCCTAGAGGAGAGCATAGGTAGTAATTTCTCTGACATCAGTCATAGTATCTTTCTAGATAAGTCTCCTGAGGAAATGGAAACAAAAGTAAACTATTGGGACTACATCAAAATAAAAGTCTTCTGCACAGCAAAGGAAACAGCCAACAAAACTAAAAAACAACCCACTGGATGGGAGAAGATATTTGCAAATGACATATCCAGTAAAGGTTTAGTGTCCAAAATATATAAAGAACTTATACGACTCTATACCAACCTCCCCCACAAATAATCCAATTTAAAAATGGACAGAAGACATGAATGGATATTTCTCCAAAGAAGACATACAGATGACCTACAGACACATGAAAAGATGCTCAACATCACTCATAATCAGGGAAATACAAATCAAAACCATAATGAGATATCACCTTACACCTGTCAGAATGGTAAATAAAAACTCAAGAAACAAGTGTTGGTGAGGATGTGGAGAAAAGGAACCCTCATGCGCTGTTGGTGGGAATGCAAACTGTGCGGTCACTGTGGAAGACAGTATGGAGGTTCCTCAAAAAATTAAAAATAGAACTATCCTATGATCCAATAATTGTACTACTGGATATTCACCCAAAGAATATGGAAACACTAATTTGAAGGCATATATGCACCTTGATGTTTATTGTAGCATTATTTACAAGAGTCAAACTATGGAAGCAGTCCAAGTCTCCATCAATAGATGAATGGATAAAGAAGATGTGGGGTGTGTGTGTGTGTGTGTGTGTGTGTGTGTGTGTGTATAATGGAATATGATTCAGCCATAGAAAAGAATAAAATCTTGCCATTTGCAACAACATGGATGGATCTAGAGAGTATAATGCCAAGCGAAATGAGCCAGAGAAAGGCAAATACCATATGATTTCACTCATATGTAAAATTTAAGAAACGAAACAAATGAACAAAGGAAAACAAAAGAAATAAAACAAAAGAAACAGACTCCTAACTATAGAGAACAAAGTGATGGATGCCAGAGGGGAGATGGGTGGGGGATGGGTGAAATAGGTGAAGGGATTAAGAGTACATTCCTCTTTTTTGTTGTTGTTTGGTGTAAACGTAACTTTGTTTTTTAAAGCATTGTATTAGTTTCAGGTGTACAATACAGTGACTCAACAATCCCAAGCATCACCTGGTGAAGAGTACACCTACCCCGATGAACACAGTAATATATGGAGTTGTGGAAACACTATATTGTACACCTGAAACTAATATAACACTGTATGTTTTTTTTTTCAACGTTTATTTATTTTTGGGACAGAGAGAGACAGAGCATGAACTGGGGAGGGGCAGAGAGAGAGGGAGACACAGAATCGGAAACAGGCTCCAGGCTCTGAGCCATCAGCCCAGAGCCTGACGCGGGGCTCGAACTCCCGGACCGCGAGATCGCGACCTGGCTGAAGTCGGACGCTTAACCGACTGCGCCACCCAGGCGCCCCATAACACTGTATGTTAACTACACTGGAGTTAAAAGAAAAAAGAAAAAAGAACAAACAGGAAAATAGGGAACATATACAGTAAAAACAAAAACAAAAGAGTCTATGAAATGTATTTTCAGTTTTCCAGTCTTTACAGCACAGAAGGCACACTCTAGGAGCAGGTGGGAACAAAGGTGGGAATAAAGGGTGAATCCACAGTGTCTTGAATGCTATCCTACATATTAGTCTGTGAAGGCTCTCAGGATCCCCTTGGACTGGGCCTGCCACCTAGTACCATCTGAATTCTAAACTGCAGTAAATCCTGATTACATTGGTAATTCTGATAAAACACATCTGTCGTTTTGTGCCTGTCCTTTACCTGCCCCCAGCTCACTAAGGTCCTATATTTTCTGCAGGGATGGTGGTGGGTGGGGGAGGGATGTAGGAACGACTGTCTCCTGATCACTGGGGACTTTTCAGTTCAGCATAAGGTCTCCCGGGTACAGTAAGTTTACCAGATCTTTACTTTTGCGCTTCTTGAGACAGTAGAGACCAAGTGAAAAATATGTCTTTTTGTTAGCTTTGCAATGCTATATGACCCTGCATTTTATGTGATTAAAGTTTTGGGCCTCACTTATAGCTTTTTAAAAACTGTTCCATACTTGCTTCTTGATTGTATTTTCTTTAGTATACTCTAGGGTTTGAGATAATGCTTTTAGTGCATTTAAACGGGGGGGGGGGGGAGGGGCAGGATTCATTATACCTGGGTTTAAGATCATTATCTCTGGCAGGATCATAGCATGAGCCCACATCCTGAAGGAAAAAGTGCCCATCTGTAGGGGTATGTATCAGTCAAGGTCCCAGCTAGGAATAGTTGACACAATTTGAGTAATTTGACAAGAATTTAATTAAAGATATAGGTAGCTCTAAGGAATCCTCAAAGGAGAGTACAGGACTTCAGGGCTAGCAACAGTGGAGGATTTATTACATCTGATGCCTAAAGGGTGGTTACCAGAATGTGGTTATGACATTACCAGTGGTTACCAGAATGTGAGGAAGGTAACTATGTGGAAAGATCCTCTTAACAGCAGCTTGTTGCCTTCAGTAGGTCCCAAAGGGAGAGAGCTGGGAGAATAAATACTCTCTCACCATCCTCTAAACTCCTACTGGTGCTCCCCATTGGCCAAACCCAAGCAGAAGCCAAAAGGCAAGGGAGGCCATTGGCTAAGTCCATACAGGCCAGTTTTCTGAGGCACAAAGCATGGTAGAGAAGGTTGAAGATGGAGTTGATGGGCAAATGGAAGATATCCAGCACAGGCAGGATGGAAACTACTGTCTGAGCAAGCCTCACAGAAGCGACACAGCCCTGGAGGTCCTCATTCTTTTCCTTGGCTCCAAATTTGTACATTTGCATCTTTGGGAAGGTTCACTTTTCTCACGCCTATGCCTACAGGTGTGAATGTATACATCTGCTGTGTCAGATAGTGTGGGTCTCCTCTTTTGTGAAATGTCCAGCTGCTACAAGTGAGGGAAGAGGTGGATCCGTGGAACAGAATAAGAAGCCTAGAAACAGACACCATCAGAAATCAATGCTTAATAATTGAGAGTGGCAAAAAGAAGTTAAGGAGAAACTGTTATTTCTTCTAGTTAATGATTGTGTCACCATTATTCAATAAAGCTATAGTCTGACCTCACATTTCACCAAAATAAATTGCATGTGGATGACATAGTTAAATGTAAATAACAAAACAAGAGATCTAGAGGAAAAAAATATAATTTAGGAAAAGGGAAGACCTTTTAAAACAAGGCCCCCAAGACAGAAACCATAAAGGAAAGGATAGATGTGACTGTATAAAAATCAAATCTCTGGGGCATCTGGGTGGCTCAGTTGGTTAAGTGTCCAACTCTTGGTTTCAACTCAGGTCATGATCTCATGGTTCGTGGGTTTGAGCCCCGTGTCAGGCTCCACAACAACAGTGTGGAGCCTGCGTGGGATCCTTTCCCTCTCTCTCTGTCCTTCCCCTGCTCATATGCACACACTCTCTCTTAAAAAAACAAATATACTAAAAGAATGAGGTTTCAGCTGCTTAAAGTAAATAAAACAAAAATAAAATTTCTATATGCTGAAGAAATAAAAAGACAATGATATGCTGAGAAGACTCGTGACCTATGAAAAAGGGTTAACACATATGGTGTTAACAAATCAGTAAAGAAGATAAATATTCCAACAGGAAAAAAAAATAGGCAAAGGACAAGGACAGGCAGTTTACAAAGGAACAAATACAAATAGCCAATGAAAAAATGAAAGCAGTTCAAATTCACTGATAATAAAAAAAGCACAATGAGCTCAAAACACCATGCCATTTATCAATTTTTCCCCACGTTTTGCCGATCATGGCAAAGAATAAAGGTAATGATAATAGCCGGTGTTGACTGGGGCGTGAGGAAATAAGCACTTTCAAATACAGTTGTTGGGAGAATAAATTGGTATCATCTTTCTGGAGGGTACTTTGGCAGTATGTTTCAAAAGTACGAAATGTGCATGCTCTTTCACAGAGTTGTTAAAATCACAGGCATTGATCCTAAGGAAATAATCAGATATGTGATTTGTAAGGAAACTCCTAAAACACTATTTTACAATGTTGAAAATTTAGAAACCATCTGAATGCCTTAACAATATGGAATTGGCTAACTAAATGATACATCCACCAGTGAATCACAGTACATCCATGTGTTGGAATACTATTCAGCCATTAAAAATAATGTTATACAAGAATGACATGGAAAATGTCTGTGGTATACCACTAAGTGCAAAAAGCAGGCAACGAATCTGTGTGTATTGAGTGTATTGATAACATTGTGTTATTCATAGAAAGAAAGGAAATAAAATATTAATGAGGTTTATTTCTGAGTGGTAAGGTTATGGATGATTTTAATGCTTGTGTTGTTCAGCTTTTTGTTCCCAATTGTTTTGCATTATGAAAGCATTTTCTAGGGAAAAAAACCTAGAAATCACTATTACAGTGTAAACTCTTTTGGATTTTTCTCTTGTCTATAAAGGCAACTGACTGAGGATAAATCATTTGTGTTCATAGTGGTCTTGGGCCAAGTCCAGCCTGTTAGACCTATACTAAATTTCCATAAGCAATAACAAGAGTGGATCAGATTGTGAATAGTTCGAATGAGAAAATTGCTGGGAAACTCACCTTACTCCATTCTGCACTACGAAGACATTGCTTTCTCGGACACTTGCTTTTCAACCTCCAGTGGCCACCGAATGTCCCTGTGGCTCCAAGGAAATGCAGTGAAGACAAGCCTTTTTGGTCTTGGTAATGACTGTGGAGATTGGGGCAAGAAAAATAAATAGGCAGAGCAGCCCCAGAATTCTCTAGAGCCCTGCATAATGCCTACAGCCTCCTGTTTCTACTTACAATACATTTGGGCTGATAATGAGCAATGAGAACAAAGTGTTTGAGTCAACACTTCTCAGACTTGAAGATTTTCCAAGTACCATGTAGTAAAAACCCAAAGCCCCGGGTTGTGACCCTGGTTCTACCAAACACTGGCCAGATTCCTTCAATGGACAGATGGGGAAACTGAGCTCAGAGATGGAGAACCGCCTCAGGAGGCAGAAAGGGGTTACCCAACAGGCTGACTAGACACCTGCTTAGGGTACCAGCCAAGAGCAAAGGGACCAACTAGTGATGCCTTTCCTGGAGGCAGAAGCCACGTAGCATTCACTCATCTCCACACACTGGGGTACAGTGCGGGGTCTGGCACATAGTAGGTGCTAAGAAAAGTTGGAATGGCATGCCTGACTACCATCCCTTCAGTCTGAATTAGGTGTCCCTCCCTAGTGGTGCCACAGTACTTGCGTTTACTTCTACCATAACACTTACGGTGCTGAGTTACAAGGATCCACTGACATGTCGGTTGGTTGCTTGAGGCCAGGGACTGTCTTTTGATACAATCTTCTGCACTTAGTGCAAAAGAAAGAAAAGTTTTTATAATCCCTCTCTGCTCTCCCCCATCCCTCATCCCCCCAAGGCGGCATCATGGTAACTATCAAATCCTCTCCCCCTGCCTCAACGGGCCGAGTTACAAGTTTGGAGAAGCTGGAGTTGGATCAGGGGTAGGAATAAGAGGTCCAGGAGTAGAGGTTAGTGAGGCTAGGCAGCTCTAAGTCGGCGGTGCCAAAAGTATCCCATTGGTGGGGTGGTTGGACAGAGAGACTGAGAGTAGGAGACATGTCAAAAGGGGGCTGATGACGTTGCATATGATGTAAATGTTTCCTCTATCTCCCTGTGAAATCTTCAGTATAATCTTCAATGTTTTGTCAATAGGCTTTTGGGTGTGTGTGCGAAGAAGTATTAACACTGGTGAGCAAAAACAGGTGCTGCCCCTGGGAATAATGAATCTATGTGTTATAGATGCACACACGCACCTCAGCCCCACGCTCTTTCCAGGACAGCTGATTTGTCTTATTCAAGTAGGCCTGTTATCATCAGCTGTCCTGGTATCTGAGATCCTCAGAGACCAAATGTGACTCTGTATAAGGTCAATCCCAAGTGTTCATAGAGTGGCTACCTCTGTGGTACTGACCCCTCTCCCTCTTTTTTATCTTTTTTTTTTTTTTTACTGAGGTATAATTGACATAACACTATATTAGTTTCAGGTACACAATGTAATAATTCGACAACTGTATATACTGCAAAGTGATCACCACCACAAGTCCAGCCAATAATCGTCACTGTACGTGGTTACAAATTTTTTTTTCTATTAACCGTAGTCACTATGCTGTACATTACATCCTTATGACTTATTCACTTTATTTTAAATTTATTATTGTTATCATTTTGTAAAAATTGAAGTACAGTTGGATTATATTATATTAGTTTCAGGTGTATAACATAGTGATTCTACATTTATATACATTATGAAATGCTCACCACATTAAGTGTAGTTACCATCTGTCACCATACAAAGTTATTACAGTATTACTGACTGTATTCCCTATGCTGTACTTTACATCCCCATGTCTTACTTTTTTATAACTGGAAGACTGCAACTCTTCATCCCGTTCACCTATTTTGCCCATCCTCCCCAACCCCTCTCCCCTCTGGCAATCACTAGTTTGTTCTCTGCATTTTTGAGTCTGTTTCTGTTTCGTTTCGCTCCTTTGTTTCATTTTTTAAATTCCACATATAAGTGAGATCATATAGTATTTATTTATTTCTGTCTGACTTCTTTCACTTACCATAATACGCTCTAGGTTCATCTATGTTGTCACAAATGGCAAGATTTCATTCTTTTGAGCGGCTAATATTCCATTGTGTGTGCATATATATACTACATCTTTTCTTTATCCATTCATCTATCAATGAACACTTAGGTTGCTTCCTTGCCTTGGCTATTGTGTAGATAATGATACAAAGCCACACAAAGACACTACAAAAAAAAAAGAAAAGAAAAGAAAAGAAAAGAAAAGAAAAGAAAAGAAAAGAAAAGAAAAGAAAAGAAAATTATAGGCCAGTATCCCTGTTCAACATAGACACAAAAATCCCTACCAAAATATTAGCAAACCAAATTTGACTTATTCATTACTGGAAATTTGTATCTTCTGATGCCCTTCCACCCATTTCACCCAACCCTCACCCCCAACTTCAGGCAACCACCAGTCTGTTCTCTATATCCATGACTTGGGTTTTTGTTTGTTTTGTTGTTTTACATTCCACATATAAGTGAGATCATACAGTATTTCTTTTTTCTGTCTGACTTATTTCATTTAGCATCATGCCCTCAAGGTCCATCCATGTTGTCATAAATGGCAAGATTTCATTCTTTTTTATGGTCAAATAGTATTTCACTGCGTATACATACATCACGTTTTTGTTATCCATTCATCCATTGATGGACATTTAGGTTGTTTCCATGTCTTGGGATTTGTAAATAGTGTTGCAATAAACATAGGGATGCATGTATCTTTTTGAATTAATGTTTTTGTTTTCTCTGTATAAATACTCAGCAGTGGAATTGCTGGATCATATGGTAGTTATATTCTTAACTTTTCGAGGAACCTCCATACTGCTTTCCACAGTGGCTGCACCAATTTACATTCCCATCAACAGTACAGTAGGGTTCCCTTTTCTCCACATCCTCGCCAACACTTGTTATTTCTTGTCTTTTTGATAATTACCACTCTAACAGGTGTGAGGTGATATCTCATTGAGGTTTTGATTTTCTTTTCCCTGATCATTAGTAATGTTGAGCATCTTTTCATGTACCTGTTGGCCATTCATATATCTTCTTTGGAAAAATGTCTATTCACGTCCTTTGCCCATTTGTAAATGGGGTTCTCTATTTTTTGCTACTGGGTTGTAATATATTTTACATATTAACCCCTTATCAGATGTGTGATTTGCATATAGCCAGTTACCTTACTCATTAGTCATTGCTTTTTGGGTAATGGGAGGAAATATTTACCTTGAGCCATGACACCCATTGTCCTCTTCCCTGGACACTCCCTTGTCTATTCTCCAGATCATCGTGCTTCCTATCTGAACCATCCCCATTCCATCCTCTCTCCCATTCCTTCAAGGACCTACTCTCTGTTAAGTTTCCAGGCCACACCTCTTTCTGAGGTTGAGGACCCTGTAAACACCCTTGACTTCTCTCTTTCTCTTTTAGCCTTCATCCAATTCATCAGCAAATCCTTTGGCTCTACTTTGAAATACATTTAGAATCTAACATCTTCTCCCCACCTCTACTGTTACCACTCTCGTCCAAGCCATCATCTTCTGTCTCATTGGGACTATCGCAGTAGTTTTGTAAATATTCTCCCTGCTCTTACCCTTGTCTTGTACAGTCTATTCCTTCCTTCCTTCCTTCCTTCCTTCCTTCCTGCCTTCCTGCCTTCCTGCCTTCCTGCTTTCCTGCCTTCCTTCCTTTATTTTTGAGAGAGGGAGAGAGAGAGAGAAAGAGAGAGAAAGAGAGAGAGAGAAAGAGAGAGAGAGAGCGCATGGGTGACAGGGAGGGGCAGAGAGGGAGAGGGAAAAATCCCAAGCAGGCTCTGCGCTGATAGTGTGGAGTCTGATGCGGGGTTTGATGTCATGAACCATGGGATTGTGACCTGAGCTGAAATCAAGAGTTAGATGCTTAACTGACTGAGTCTCCTAGGCACTCCTCTCTTTTCTTAACATAGCAGCCAGGTGACCCTTTCAAAACCAAAGTCAAATCATATAACTTATTTCTCCGGGTAAAAGCCAAAGTCCTTACCGAGATCTATAAGCCTTTCCATGACCTCACTGACTTCATTTCCTATTTCTCTCACCTATTACTACTTGCTGCACTCTAGCCACAGTGATTTCTTTGCTGCTCAAACACACCAGGCATGCTCCCATCCCAGGATCTTTGCTTACTATTTTTCCTACTGGCTGCAATGATCTTCCTCTAGATATCTACAGAGATCATTCATCACCTAAAGGTCTCTTCTTAAATGCTGACCATAGTAGCTTTTGTGCAAATTGTTGCTTTGGGAATGTGATCTAAGGGAGCAGGAGTAAGGGGCAAGGAAAATGAAACAGGAAAGGAGGGAGAGCCAGTATAAAGATAAGTTATGGAGTTGACCATAGCTATGGGACAGTGTTTTCTCAATCCTGCTGGATATCTGAGATATGCATGCCACGTGTATCAGCACCATTTTCTGGGAGTTAGAAAGGGAAAAGCAGAGGCTCCTAGGTGGCTCGGTCGGTTAAGTGTCCAACTCTTGGTTTCAGCTCAGGTCATGATCTCACAGTTTGTGAGTGTAAGCCCTGCATCAGACTCCGTGCTGCCTGTGCAGTGCCTGCTTGGGATTCTCTCTCTTCCTCTATCTCTGCCTCTCTCTCTCTCTCAAAACTAAAGATTTAAAAAAAAGAAAGGGAAAAGCATTTATCCATCAGCTCCCCATCCCTCCTGCAGGACCAGCTACATAATTTGAAGGACTCAGTGCAAAATGAAAATGCAGGGCCCGGTGTTCTGGTTAGATCAGAGAAAAGAACTCTTGATAATGTTACTAATTCTCTTCTTGTTCCTCCATGGCTCCTCTTTTCCCTTTTCCGAAGGAGTTAGGGAAATGTGCAAGCATTCCTTAGCACAATCTGTACCGTCGTGGGTCATGGCATTAATACATTGGGGGATGAACAATGTTTTTCTTTCTTATCCTTTCTCACATTGGTGAGTTTGCCTGGACTGCTATGTTCCTTCCTCTAGTTTGTGGCTTTGGTTGGGTGATGGGTGCTGACATGAAAAATGAAACGCTATCATAGACCTTGTGCTGTGTACAGCTTTTCATCCCAGTGTTTGTTTTGAGTATGCAAACAGCAAAATAGGGGCAGTCTTGACTCTCCATCTGTGGCAAAGACTGCTGGTTGATTACCAAAATATGTTCTTTCCATAGGAACATGGTGTATGGCTACATCTTCCCCAGTCCCGTGTGCGGTAGGTGGAGCCATTTGACTATGTTCTCCCCAGTGGAATGTGAACGAAAGTGATGTGTGCCACGTCCAGGCCTTCAGAAAGTGAACGTGCCTCCTGGGCACTGCAACCCATCATGACCTAACTTGAACCAAACATGATATCCATGATTTAAGAGCTGGAGGGGCAGGCCCATAAAAGGAAACCAGATCCTTAAGTGATCACAGGTCAGAGCTGCCTTGTTTACCATGACTTTTGTGTTTACGTCACAAATATTATGAGAGAGATATATAAACTTCTTTTTAAAAAATCCCTGTATTGTTAGCACTCTTTGTTATATCAGCTTAGCATTTTGCCGTAATCCACTGCAAATGCGCTCTATATGGACTCATACCAGAGCCCCAGTTAGTACCTGTTTGCTGCTGTTAAACCTTGTGCAGGTGAAGGCAAGCCTTATTATACCTGTGAATAGAGATTGAGTTATTCCCCTGGTAGGAGCGTTTGCACAGACATGGCCATCAAGTCACTTGTCCTTCTAGGGCGGAAAGTGCCTTGGCCAAGATCAGAGGTCACATTGAAGTTGGAGTCAAGGGTGCAGCCTGTCTCTGGAAAGCCCAACTGGCCCACGCAGGGACTGAATCCATTAAGACCTTAGCCTCATTAACAATAAGCACAACTCAATTGAGTTAATGATCCCAGGGAAAAAAGCCTGAGCATATGATAAGTTGTTTTCTTGAAAAATAATAGTGAAAGAAAACCTTTAGAATTCTAATAAAGGATCCTAGACACAGAAGAGAAAAGTCACATTTTTGTCATTCTAACTTGATTCTACGGTTACTAAAGATTGTATTCTGTGGGAAATTTCACTTGAATGAGTTATTAGAGCTTCAGATTTACTTGAGAAAAGAAAAGTAGGGTTGTCAAAGAGTTGCCAAACCTCAAAGACACTTGATACAAGGTATTATGAATCTTTATGGTGCAGACAAGCTATCCTTTCTTTAGGTGGCAAGAAATGGAATCTTTTGTCTTCCTAGAAAGCCATGGGAAGCTTTTATTGATTTCATGAAAGCAGAATTGTGGGTTTAAGAAACATTAGCTGCATCACCTCTTCAAAGACACTGAGAAATGTGCACCCTTTAAACATGAAAGAAGTAGAGTGCGAATTAGTTTAGCTGCAAGTTTAAAGGGTGATCTTAGAAATCTAATTCTTTGGCAAGTAAGATGTACCCCTCTTTATAAATGGGGGACAAGAGGTGAACCTGCACAAAGAATTAAGCCCATGTAAGAATTAAATATTTATTTGACTTAAAACAAATGGAAGCAATAAATTATAAAAATGTCTTTGAAAAAAAAGTCTTTGAAAATAAATTTTCATCTCTTTCAGGGAAAGAAAATCCATCACCTGGTTAGCACCAGGTGGTATCAGTAGTTGATTGATATTTTTCTTTTTTTATGTTAATTTCTTTTTAAAATTTACATCCAAGTTAGCATATAGTGCTACAAAGATTTCAGGAGTAGTTTCCTTAATGCCCCTTAGCCATTTAGCCCATCCCTCCTCCGACAACCCCTCCAGCAACCCTCAGTTTGTTCTCCATATTTAAGAGTCTCTTATGTTTTGTCCCCCTCCCTGTTTTTATAATATTTTTGTTTCCCTACCTTTATGTTCATCTGTTTTGTCTCTTAAAGTCCTCATATGAGTGAAGTCGTATGATATTTGTCTTTCTCTGACTAATTTTCCTTAGCATAATACCCTCCAGTTCCATCCATGTAGTTGCAAATGGCAAGATTTCATTCTTTTGGATTGCCCAGTAATACTCCATTGTGTGGGTATATATATATATATGTATATATATATATATACACACACATACATATACCACATCTTCTTTATTCATTCATCCATCAATGGACATTTGGGCTCTTTTCATACTTTGGCTATTGTTGACAGTGCTGCTATAAACATTGGGTGCATGTGCCCCTTCAAAACAGCACACCTGTGTCCCTTGGATAAATACCTAGTAGTGCAATTGGTGGATTGTAGGGCAGTTCTATTTTTAATGTTTTGAGGAACCTCTATACTGTTTTCCAGAGTGGCTGCACCAGCTTGCATTGCCACCAACAATGCAAAAGAGATCCCCTTTCTCCACATCCTCGCCAACATCTGTTGTTGCCTGAGTTGTGAATGTTAGCCATTCTGACAGGGGTGAGGTGATATCTCATTTGTATTGGTTTTGGTTTGTATTTACCTGATGATGAGTGATGTTGAACAGTTTTTCATGTGTTGGTTGGCCATCTGGATGTCTTCTTTGGAGAGTGTCTATTCATGTCTTTTGCCCATTTCTTCACTGGATTATTTGTTGTTTGGATGTTGAGTTTGAGAAGTTCTTTATAGATTTTGGATACTAACCCTTTATCTGATATGTTGTTTGCAAATATCTTCTCACATTCTGTCGTTGCCTTGTAGTTTTGCTGATTGTTTCCTTCGCTGTGCAGAAGGTTTTATTTTGATGAGGTCCCAGTAGTTCATTTTTGCTTTTGTTTCCCTTGCCTCCGGAGACGTATTGAGTAAGAATTGGCTGTGGCCAAGATCAAAGAGGTTTTTGCCTGCTTTCTCCTCGAGGATTTTGATGGCTTCCTGTCTTACATTGAGGTCTTTCATCCATTTTGAGTTTATTTTTGTGTATGGTGTAAGAAAGTGGTCCAGGTCCATTTTTCTGCATGTTGCTGTCCAGTTTTCCCAGCACCACTTGCTGAAGAGACTGTCTTTATTCCATTGGATATTCTTTCCTGCATTGTCAAAGATTAGATGGCCCTACATTTGTGGGTCCACTTCTGGGTTCTCTATTCTGTTCCATTGGTCTGAGTGTCTGTTTTTGTGCTATACTATCTTGATGATTACGGCTTTGTAATGCAGCTTGAAGTCCGGTATTGTGATGCCTCCAGCTAGCTTTGTTTTTCTTTTTCAAGATTACTTTGGCTATTCGGGGTCTTTTCTGGCTCCATACAAATTTTAGGATTATTTATTCTAGCTCTGTAAAGAATGTTGGTGGTATTTTGGGGCGCCTGGGTGGCTCAGTTGATTGAGCGTCCAGCTTCGGCTCAGGTCATTATCTCACGGTGTGTGAGTTCGAGCCCCATGTTGGGCTCTGTGCTGACAGCTTGGAGCCTGGAGCCTGTTTCAGATTCTGTGTCTCCCTCTCTCTCTGTTCCTCCCCTGCTCGTACTCTGTCTCTGTCTCTCTCTCAAAAATAAATAAACATTAAAAAAAATAAAAAAGAATGCTGGTGGTATTTTGATAGGTATTACTTTGAATATGTAGATTGCTTTGGTTAGTATTGACATTTTAACAATATTTGTTCTTCCTCTCCAGGAGCATGGAATCTTTTTCCACTTTTTGTGTCTACTTCAATTTCTTTCATAAACTTTCTATAATTTTCAGTGTATAGATTTTTCACTTCTTTGGTTAGATTTATTCCTATGTATTTTATGGTTTTTGGTGCAATTGTAAATGGGATCGATTCCTTGATTTCTCTTTCTGTTGCTTCATTGTTGGTTTATAGAAATGTAACCAATTTCTCTGCATTGATTTTATATCCTGTAACTTTTCTGAATTCATGAATCAGTTCTAGCAGTTTTTTGGTAGAATCTTTTGGGTTTTCCATATAGAGTATCATGTCATTTGCGAAGAGTAAAAGTTTGACCTCCTCTTGGCTGATTTGGATGCCTTTTATTTCTTTGTGTTGTCTGATTGCTGAGGCTAAGACTTCCAACACTATGTTGAATAACAGTGGTGAGAGTGGACATCCCTGCCTTGTTCCTGACCTTAGGGGGAAAGCTCTCAGTTTTTCCCCATTGAGGATGATCTTAGTGTTGGGTCTTTCGTATATGGCTTTTATGATCTCGGGGTATGATCCTTCTATCCCTACTTTCTTGAGGGTTTTTATCAAGAAAGGATGCTGTGTTTTGTCAAATGCTTTCTCTGCATCTATTGAGAGGATCATACGGTTCTTGTCCTTTCTTCTATTGATGTGATGAATCATATTGATTGTTTTGTGGATATTGAACCAGCCCTACATCCCAGGGCCTAAATCCCACTTGGTCATGGTGAATAATTTTTTTAATGTACTGTTGGATCCAGTTGGCTAATATTTTGTTGAGGATTTTTGCATCCATGTTCATCAGGGAAATGGGGCTGTAGTTCTTCTTTTTATTTTTTTATTTATTTTTTTTTTTTAATTTTTTTTTTTTTTTAACGTTTATTTATTTTTGAGACAGAGAGAGACAGAGCATGAACGGGGGAGGGTCAGAGAGAGAGGGAGACACAGAATCTGAAACAGGCTCCAGGCTCTGAGCAGTCGGCACAGAGCCCGACGCGGGGCTCGAACTCACGGACCGCGAGATCATGACCTGAGCCGAAGTCGGCCGCTTAACCGACTGAGCCACCCAGGCGCCCCTGTAGTTCTTCTTTTTAGTGGGGTCTTTGGTTTTGGAATCAAGGTAATGCTGGCTTCATAGAAAGGGTTTGGAAGTGTTCCTTCCATTTCTATTTTTTGGAACAGCTTCAAGAGAATAGGTGTTAACCCTTCCTTAAATGTTTGGTAGAATTCCCCTGGAAAGCCATCTGGCCCTGGGCTCTTGTTTTTTGGGCGATTTTTGATTACTAATTCGATTTCTTTACTGGTTATGGGTCTGTTCAAATTTTCTATTGCTTCCTGTTTCAGTTTTGGTAGTGTATATGTTTCTAGGAATTAGTCCATTTCTTCCAGATTGCCCATTTTATTGGCATATAATTGCTCATAATATTCTCTTATTATTGTATTTATTTCTGTTGTGTTGGTTGTGATCTCTCCTCTTTCATTCTTGATTTTATTTGGGTCCTTTCCTTTTTCTTTTTGATCAAACTGCCTAGTGGCTTATCAATTTTGTTCATTCTTTCAAAGAACCAGCCTCTGGTTTCATCGATCTGTTCTCCTGTGTTTTGGTTTTGATAGCATTAATTTCTGCTCTAATCTTTATTATTTCCTGTCTTCTGCTGTTTTTGGGTTTTATTTGCTGTTCTTTTTCCAGCTCTTTAAGGCATAAGGTTAGGTTGTATATCTGAGGCCTTTCTTCCTTCTTTAGGAAGGCCTGGATTGCTATATACTTCACTCTTATGACCGCCTTTGCTGCGTCCCAGAGGTTTTGGGTTGTGGTGTTATCATTTTCTTTGGCTTCCGTGAACTTTTCAATTTCCTCTTTAACTTCTTGGTTATCCCGTTCATTCTTTAGTAAGATGTTCTTTAGTCTCCAAGTATTTGTTACCTTTCCAAATTTTTTCTTGTGGTTGATTTTGAGTTTCATAGTGTTGTGGTCTGAAAATCTGCACAGTATGATCTCGATCTTTTGTACTTGTTGAGGGCTTATTTGTGTCCCAGTATGTGGTCTATTCTTGAGAATGTTCCATGTGCATTGGAGAAGAATGTATATTCCACTGCTTTAGGATGAAATGTTCTGAATATATCTGTTAAGTCCATCTGGCCCAGTGTGTCATTCAAAGCCATTGTTTCCTTGTTGAGTTTTTGATTAGATGATCTGCCCATTGCTGTCAGTGGGGTGTTGAAGTCCCCTACTATTATGGTATTACTATCAATGAGTTTCTTTATGTTTGTGATTAATTGATTTATATATTTGGGCGCTCTCACATTTGAAGCATAAATGTTTACAATTATAGTCCTTCTTGGTGGATAGACCCCTTAATTATGATATAATGTCCTTCTTCATCTCTTGATACAGTCTTTATTTTAAAGTCTACATTGTCTGATATACGTATGGCTACTCCAGCTTTCTTTTGATGACCGTTGGCACGCTAGATGGTTCTCCATTCCCTTACTTTCAATCTGAAGGTGTCTTTAGATCTAAAGTGGGTCTCTTGTAAACAGCATATAGATAGATTTTATTTTCTTATCAATTTTGTTACCATATGTCTTTTGATTGGAGTATTTAGTCCACTGACATTTAGAGTGAGTCCTGAAAGATATGAATTTATTGCCATTATGTTGCTTGTAGAGTTGGTGTTTCTGGTGGTGTTCTCTGGTCCTTTCTAGTCTTTTTTGCTTTTCGTCTTTATTTGTTTGGTTTTTTCATCCCTTCTCCCTTCAGAGAGTCCCCCTTTCTTGCAGGGCTGGTTTAGTGGACACAAACTCCTTTAATTTTTGTTTGTCTGGGACACTTTTAATCTCTCTTTCTAGTTTTAATGACATTCTTTTTGGATAAAGAATTCTTGGCTACATATTTTTCCAATTCAGGCCATTGAATATACCCTGCCACTCCTTTCTGGCCTGCTAAGTTTCTGTGGATAGGTCTGCTGCATACTTGATCTGTCTGTCTTCCCTTGTAGGTTAAGGACTTTTTTTCCCTTGCTGGTTTCATGATTCTCTCCTTGTCTGAGTATTTTGTGAATTTGACTATGATATGCCTTGTTGATGGTCAGTTTTTGTTGAATCTAATGGGAGTCCTCTGTGCTTCCTGGATTTTGATGTCTGTGTCTTTCCCCAGGTTAAGAAAGTTTTCTGCTATGATCTGCTCACATAACCCTTCTACCCCTTTTTCTCTCTCTTCCTCCTCTGGGACCCCTATGATTCTGATGTTGTTCCTTTTTAATGACTCACTGATTTCTCTAATTCTTAAATCATGCTCTTTTGCCTTAGTCTCCCTCTTTTTTTCTGCTTCATTATTCTCCATATGTTCGTCTTCTATATTGCTGATTTGCTGCTCTGCCTCATCCATCCTTGCCCGCTGTGGCATCCTTTGGAGATTGCAGCTCATTTGTAGCATTTTTTATTTAATCCTTACTAACTTTTACTTCTCTTATCTCCACAAAGGGATTCCAATCTGTTTTCAACCCCAGCTCTTATTCTTATTATCGTGATTCTAAATTCTGGTTCAGACATCTTGCTTGTGTTTATGTTGATTATGTCCCTGCCATCACTTCTTCCTGCTCTTTCTTTGGGGGTGAATGCCTTCATTTAGTTATTTTGAAGGAAGAAAATGAATTAATACAGTAAAAAAAATTAAAATTAAAAAATTAAAAACAACACAAAAAAATCAAATAAATGTTGCTATATCCTAGGTGTGTTTTGGTCTGGGTGTTGAAAGGAGCTTGATAGATTAGAGTAACAAGGAGAAAGAAAAAAAAGGAAAATGTTTGAACATTTGAAAAAATGAATAGAATGAAATAGAATAAAACAAAATGATAGAAGTAAAATAGAATTTGAAAAATTTACAAAAATTAAAATATATAGAAAAAAACAAAGAAAAATATTTTTAAGAAAAATTGAAAATAAAAATAAATTTTTTCTCTTTCTGCATTCAAGAAAAAGAAAAAGAATGAAAAAGGAAAAAAATTGAATAGATGGACCAGTGAACAGACTGAAATACAATTGAAATGACATATTTTCCCCCTAGAAGTCAAACTCTGAAGCACTTTATAGTTCATAAACCTATCAGGTGGAGAGATTTGTGGTATTCCTGAAGAGCAAGGTTGGCCCAGTTGGGCGGGGCTTAGTATAACAGCTCCGTTCTCCATTAGACGGCACTGCTTTGCTTACTGGGGTGGATTGTTGTGGCACTTGTAGGTGTGTATATGCATGCGCTGAAGGGGTGAAAATGGCATCACCCAGCTACCCAGACTCTAGTATTGGAACTCTGTTCTCCCCGATCAGCAATTGTGCACTTGTCCTTTGTCTCCAGCTTCCGTCCATTCCCCGCTTTTACACTGTCCTTGACCAAGCTGTCAGGTTGCCAGGCAACACCTCCCTCATGGGTTTTAGCTCAGATATGGCTGTGTTTCCAACCCTTCACTTCTGAGGGACTTCAGCTTTGACCTGCTCAGAACCTCTGGGGGAGGGTCTCATCAATAATGGCTGGTTGCTGGCCTGCCCCCAGGAACATTCGTGAGACTGTGATGCTGCTGATGCCCAGAGACTGTGGCTGGGTGCCAGCCCGCCCCAGAAATAGTTCACGTGGCTGTGTAGCAGTAGCATTTCAGGGATTATGGTAAGTCACAACATGCATCTGGCACCAGGCTTTCCCCTTAATGTCCTTGTTCCAGCACCAGCAAATGTGGTTGTTCTCTCTGGTCTGCTGGGACCTTTGGCTATGGGGCTGTGTGGGGGGGATGTGCACAGCTTCTACCAAATGTCCTCCCAGCAGGGGAACCACCTCTCTCCATGTGGTCCGAGGACCCTGGACCTCACCCTGCTCCTGGGGGTTTGCCCTTCCCACCAGAGCACCCCCAGCTGTCGAGCTGCAGAGTTTCAGACTCTGTGCTCCCCCTGTTTATAGAGTCTTAATGGAATTTAAACCCTCTCCTGTCTCCTTTTTCCCTTTTTGTTCAGTCCCTGCAGCTATTTCCAGTTTCTCTCCAGCTCCTTTTGACAGGGGTGCTTTTCTTATACTCTCCCCCATCTCCATCCTCTCTCTGCCAGGAAAAAGAGTCCCTGCCCTCTGCAGCTTCCCTCTCCCCCAGTTCACCTCTCCATGCTGCATACCTGCCAAGTTCTATGGTTCAGGTTGTGCAGATTGTTGTGTTAATCCTCAAATCAGTTTTCTAGGTGTGCAGGATGGCTTAGTGTTGATCTGGCTGTATTTCATGGGCATGAGATGCAAAAAAACTTCCATGCTATTCTACCATCTTGACCCCCCCTCCCCGCCCCCCGATTGATGTTTTTCAAATGGGAGAATGTATTTCGAATTAGTTGGGGATGTTTGGGATATTTTTCTTGAGAGTGAATATTTTCCTCTCAGGTCTCAAGTAATCAGCATTTGCATGCTGTGAACTTTTTGTTATTTCACATCTTTGGAGCCTGGAGGTGCAGTATTGTCCATTCATAGCTAAGCAATGGCTCAGGTAGCTTGGTTTCATGACCATTCATCCCAAAACTTAGGGGCTTAAAGCCCTAATCATTTTATGTACTCACAATTCTGTTGGTCAGCAAACCAACAGAATTTTGCTGGTCCTACCTGGAGTCACTTATGCAGTGAAGCAGGAGGGAAAGGGTAGAGCCAAATGCAGAATGGCCTCCCCCTTCCCTCCTTCTCCAGGAGAAGACGGAAGGGTCTTCTCCTGGCCAAAGCTAACCAGAGCCTATCTGGCAAAGAGAGTCTTGGTAATGTAGGTTTTCTACCTTTCGGCAGTACAGGGGAGATTATAGAAGGCCAGATGTGGACTGAAGTACCTATGGACAATATCTGATGTAACTACTCTACCTCAAAGCAAGTTGAAAGGATTAATGAGATAACAATATACAAATTGTGTCATATGGTGCCTTGGCACATGGTAAACACTCATAAAGTGGTTCTGCTCTGTGTAGCTGTGGGCATAAATACACATAATAGTCCCCTTAGATGTATCTTTCTTGCCTCTGCTAAATATTTTTTTACAAACTAGAATGTTTTTTCCTCCCTATCCTCTCTTAGACTACATTAAGAGCTCCATATGAAATATTTTCTGATTTATTTCAAAATATTTAGCTGCTGGCTTTAAAACTGTTTTTCTGTAAAGTGCTCTAAAATTATTAATGTAGCTTGTTAGCTGCTTCTAAGATACTTCATTTTGCTTCAATGGCTACAAAGTGTCAGTTACCACTTGTCTCTAAGTCAGTTGTGGAACTCTACCAAATAGGAGTATCTCCGTGACTAATTTTCCTTTTATTTCTATGTTTTCTTTACATCTTGTTGCTCAAATTTTGGAGCTTTAATGTGTGATGAATTTTGCATTAACACAAATCATGGAGATGACAGAATTGAAATTGCTTCGTGAAAGCAACTTGAGATCTGAGTTTTTCATCCTGCCAACATTGGCTAACTTCTTAGACTTCTTTGCAGCCATCATCAAATGGTCTGTTGCTCTGAACTCAGTTTTTCTCCTAAGGATGGATTTTGAGGGCCATCCACCAGGACAGTTTCTGGCTGGTAGAAATAGTAGAGGCTTCTCTACACTTGGTGTTCCTGTGCACATGCTCGACAGTTGAATAATTGCACTGAGTGGCAGGAAATGAACAGGAAAAATGAGAATGAAATGAAAAAAAATTGGGAAGAAATCCTGTATGAGAAACCAGGTATCATTCCAATTCACCTTTGTCCAGACAGTTGTCAAGTAGATATTAGTTATGATGGCACAGTCTGCATTAGACAACGCACTACTCTGCTCTTGTGCTGTGTCAAATGTATACATACCATTGGTTGGTCAGCCACCTTTGGCCTTACTTTACCGCATGATTGTCTCACTTATACCTGACCATGTACTTGATACCTTTATACCTGCCTGTGTATCAAACATATATCTTTAAAATGATTAAGTGGTTCCTATTATCTTTATGATAAAATTCACATCTCTTGCCAAGGTGGCCAAGGCCTTCCCTTTCCCATCCGGTCTAAACTCCTGCTACTCCCCACCTCATAGGTTATACTCCAGATATACTGAATTTCTTTTTTAAAATTTTATGTATGTATGTATGTATGTATGTATGTATGTATTTATTTATTTTTTAATATGAAATTTATTGTCAAATTGGTTTCCATACAACACCCAGTGCTCATCCCAACAGGTGCCCTCCTCAATACCCATCACCCACCCTCCCCTCCTTCCCATCCCCCCATCAATCCTCAGTTTATTCTCAGTTTTTAAGAGTCTCTTATGGTTTGGCTCCCTCCCTCTCTAACTTTTTTTTTTCCTTCCCCTCCCCCATGGTCTTCAGTTAAGTTTCTCAGGATCCACATAAGAGTGAAAACATATGGTATCTGTCTTTCTCTGTATGACTTATTTCACTTAGCATAACACTCTCCAGTTCCATCCATGTTGCTACAAAGGGCCAGATTTCATTCCTTCTCATTGCCACGTAGTACTCCATTGTGTATATAAACCACAATTTCTTTTTTTTTTTTTAATTTTTTTTTCAACGTTTATTTATTTTTGGGACAGAGAGAGACAGAGCATGAACGGGGGAGGGGCAGAGAGAGAGGGAGACACAGAATCGGAAACAGGCTCCAGGCTCTGAGCCATCAGCCCAGAGCCCGACGCGGGGCTCGAACTCACGGACCGCGAGATCGTGACCTGGCTGAGGTCGGACGCCCAACTGACTGCGCCACCCAGGCGCCCCTAAACCACAATTTCTTTATCCATTCATTAGTTGATGGACATTTAGGCTCTTTCCACAATTTGGCTATTGTTGAGGGTGCTGCTATAAACATCGGGGTACAAGTGCCCCTATGCATCAGCACTCCTGTATCCCTTGGGTAAATTCCTAGCAGTGCTATTGCTGGGTCATAGGGTAGGTCTATTTTTAATTTTTTGAGGAACCTCCACACTGTTTTCCAGAGTGGCTGCACCAATTTGCATTCCCACCAACAGTGCAAGAGGGTTCCATTTCTCCACATCCTCTCCAGCATCTATAGTCTCCTAATTTGTTCATTTTAGCCACTCTGACTGGACTGCAGCCCTGCCCACCAACATAAGTTACTCTGGACAGCACAGGGGAAGAGCCCTGCAGTTTGGAGCCACCACAGTGACTACCCAAAATGACAAAACAGAAGAATTCTCTTCAAAAGAAACTCCAGGAAGTGGCACCAGCTAACGAATTGATCAATAACGATTTAAGCAATATAACGGAACAAGAATTTAGAATAATAGTCATAAAATTAATCGCTGGGCTTGAAAAAAGCATAGAGGACAGCAGAGAATCTATTGCTACAGAGATCAAGGGACTAAGAAATAGTCATAAGGAGCTAAAAAATGCTATAAATGAGGTGCAAAATAAAATGGAGGCGGCCATAGCAAGGATTGAAGAGGGAGAGGAGAGAATAGGTGAATTAGAAGATAGAATAATGGAAAAAGAGGAAGCTGAGAAAAAGAGAGATAAAAAATCCAGGAGTATGAGGGGAGAATTGGAGAACTAAGTGATGCAATCAAACCAAACAATATCCATATCATAGGAATTCCAGAGGAAGAATAGAGAGAGAAAGGGGCTGAAGGTGTACTTGAACAAATCATAGCTGAGAACTTCCCTGATCTGGGGAAGGAAAAAGGCATTGATATCCAAGAGGCACAGAGAACTCCCTTCAGACGTAACTTGAATCGATCTTCTGCACAAAATATCATAGTGAAACTGGCAAAATACAAGGATAGAAAATTCTGAAAGCAGCTAGGGATAAACACGCTCTAACATATAAAGGGAGACCTATAAGACTCGTGACCGATCTCTCTACTGAAAATTGGCAGGCCAGAAAGGAAAGGCAGGAAATCTTCAATGTGATGAACAGAAAAAATATGCAGCCGAGAATCCTTTATCCAGCAAGTCTGTCATTCAGAATAGAAGGAGAGATAAAGGTTTTCCCAATCAAATAAACACTGAAGGAATTTATCACCACTAGACCAGCCCTATAAGAGATCTTAAGGGGGATTCTGTGAGTGAAATGTTGCAAGGACCACAGAGTACCAGAGACATCACTACAAGCATGAAACCTACACACATCACAATGACTCTAAACCCATATCTTTCAATAATAACACTGAATGTAAATGGACTAAATGCGCCAACCAAAAGACATAGGGTATCAGAATGGATAAAAAAACAAGACCCATCTATTTGCTGTCTACAAGAGACTCATTTTAGACTTGAGGACACCTTCAGATTGAAAGTGAGGGGATGGAGAACTATCTATCATGCTACTGGAAGTCAAAAGAAAGCTGGAGTAGCCATACTTATATGAGACAAACTAGACTTTAAATTACAGGCTGTAAAAAGAGATGAAGAAGGGCATTATATAATATTTACAGGGTCTATCCATCAGGAAGAGCTAACAATTATAAATGTCTATGCGCCGAATACGGGAGCCCCCAGATATATAAGACAATTAATCACAAACATAAGCAACCTTATTGATAAGAATGTGGTAACTGCAGGGGACATTAATACTCCACTTACAACAACGGATAGATCATCTAGACACAGGATCAGTAAAGAAACAAGGGCCCTGAATGATACATTGGATCAGATGGACTTGACAGATATCTTTAGAACTCTGCACCCCAAAGCAACAGAATATACTTTCTTCACGAGTGCCATGGAACATTCTCCAAGATAGATCACATACTGGGTCACAAAACAGCCCTTAATAAGTATAAAAGAATTGAGATCCTACCATGCATACTTTCAGATCACAATGCTATGAAACTTGAAACCAACCACAGGAAAAAGTCTGGAAAACCTCCAAAAGCATGGAGGTTAAAGAACACCCTACTAAAGAATGAATGGGTCAACCTGAATTTCATCACCCACACCCACCAGCCACCAGCTCACCACCAATAATCAACAACCACTGACAACTCACTAACCCTGCCCACACCCTTTAAGCCCTGCTTATCGCGTCTGTCCATTAGGACTCTCCACTTCCAGCCATAACCAACAGTCCTGGCCACCACCATGATGTCTGTCCACCAGATATGTACCAACAACAGCCCAAGTTACTCCTCCTACTGCTCAATCCTTTGTTTTAGTCCTGTTGATTCTCCTTAGTATCTCATTAAATGTCCCTTGCATCAGTCCTCTTCTCCCTAATTCTACCTTGCTCTAGATCAAACCATCACCATCTCTCCCCTGGAATACTGCATCAGCCTCCTGACTAGGCTCCCTGCCTCCAGGTCAGCCTTCCCCCAATCCATCCAATGCATGCTGCTAAAGTGATCTTTCGGATATCTAAAAAGGACCATGTCCTCCCCTTTATAAAAGACCGTGATGGTCATTAGTGCTGTTCACCAAATATATCGCCTGTCCACTTGTCGAGGCACACGGTAGGATCATACTTGAAATGATCATACTCCAGCCCCTTGAAGTTAGGTGTGATCGTGTGACCTGCTTTAGCCAATGAAATGTGAGAAATGATGAATGACATCTTGGGGCAGAAACTGTAAGAGTCGGTGTACAATTTGCCCTATTCTCTGTCTCTCTGGCTCCAGGTGGTGGCTGTTCTGTTGGTCTGGATCCATGAGTGAGAGGCCCCCAGACTACTCACAATGGATATGTAGAATGAGTAGGAAATAAACCTTGTTGTTTGAAATCACTGATTTTGGGGGTTTTGCTGCAGTATAATCTGGCGTACTTTAAAGTTCAAACTCCTCAGCAAAATATTGATATCCTGTATAATCTGACCTCCACCTCCCAGTGTTACTTTATACTGTTTCTCTCCTCACATCCTATACTCTACACAAACTACGATTCCTGGTATGTGCTCTTGTGCTTTCCTGCTTTGATTATTTGCTGTTTCACTTGTGCTTCCAATTCAGCATGTCCAAAATCCATCTTTCCCTCTTAAAACTCTGATAGCATTTCATCTGGGTCATTTTTCTATTTATACCAGGGTTTCTTATATATGTATTTTATCTACTCTGCCTTGAATCTCCTTCATGCCAGGGTTTGTGTCTAAACTGTCTTTGTATGCATCTACATATGTAGATCAATGCCCTTGATCATGTGAGTGCTTAAAAATTTGTCAAATGAGTGTACTCTGTTCCTGAAATACAGTATAATTATAATAGTCATCTTAATTTCCTTTTAATTTTTTTAACATTTATTTATTTTTTGAGAGACAGAGAGAGACAGAGCATGGGTGAAGGAGGGGCAGAGACAGAGGGAGTTACAAATTCCAAAGCAGGCTCCAGGCTCTGAGCTGTCAACACAGAGACTGACATGGGGCTTGAATTCATGAACCATGAAATCATGACCTGAGCCAAAGTCGGATGCTTAACCGACTGAGGCATCCAAGCCTCCCAATAGTCATCTTAATTTTTATGGTAAGTTTTTTTAAATTTAAAAAGCACCTTTAAAATAAAATAAAATAAGTCATTCAGAGAAAGACAGATATCATATATTTTCACTTATATGTGGAATTTGAGAAACTTAACAGAAGACCATTGGGGAAGGGAAGGAAAAATAAGTTACAGAAAGGGAGGCAAACCATAAGAGACTCTTAAAAACAGAGAACAAACTGAGGGTTGTTGGGGGGTGGGTGGCGGGGAAAATGGGCGAGGCGCATTGAGGAAGACACTTGTTGGGATGAGCATTGGGTGTTGTATGTAAGGGATGAATCACAGGAATCTACTCCTGGAACCACAAATACACTGTATACACTGTATGTTAGCCAACTTGACAATAAATTACTAAAAAAGTAATAAAACATAAAAAGCACTTTTATTGAAGTGTAATTGATATACAAAAAAAACCCTGTGCATTTTGAATGGATACAACTGATGAGTTTGGACATGTGCTTTCAGCCATGGTACCATCACTACAGCCAAGGTAAGAAAACCTATCCATCACCTCTAAAAGTTTCCTTGCACCCCCCTGCTTTTTTGTTGTGATAAGAACACTCAATATGAGATCTACTCTTTCCACATGATTTTAAGTGCACAATACCATGTTGTTAACTCTAGGAACTGTGTTGTTTGGCAGATGTCTAGAAGGCTTTCACCTTGCATAACTGAAACTTTATACTCCTTGAACAATCATACCCCATTTCCCTCTCCCTTCCAGCCTTTGGTAAGCACCATACTATTCTCTACTTCTAGGAGTTTGACTCTTTTAGATACCTCATATAAATGGAGTCATACAGTATAAGTCCTCCTGAGACAGGATTATTTCACTTAGCATAATGTCCTCAAGGCTCATCCATGTTGTCACAAATGATTGGATTTGCTCCTTTTTTTTAGGCCGAATATTATTTCCTTATATGTTATACACCACATTTTCTTTATCCATTCATCTGTTGATGGACATTTGGGTGGATTCCATATCTTGGCTATTGTGAATAATGGTAGAGTTTATTTGGGTGATTGGGTGGGTTAGGGAGTAGCTCTGAGGAAGTGTAGGGTAATTGATTAAGGGGATGGGATGGAAAAGGAAAAAGGGGAGAAAACAGTGAAGTTCATGCATTGTTACCTGGCATCTGCTCAAATCCTGACACTGTGCTAAGCATTGTGAAGAATTTCTAGGGAGAAGACACCACTCTTGACCCCGTGAACTTATTGTTTGGTTTGGTGACAAAACATGGAGATTATAGTGCAGACCTGAGTTACTAAAATCCTGATCCAGACAGTGAATTTTCAACTATTTCTGCAACGTGCTATTGTGTCTCTAAGGCTGTCGCACAAAAATTTGCAAGCAAGGTTAACGATAGTTTACCTCCATTTAAAAATTGCCATGCATTTAAATTTAGGAGGAGGGGTCAATTCACAAAATCGTGATTATTGCAAATCCAAACCATGACAAGCTGTTTTGAATATGAAAGAACTGGCTGATTGGAACTTGTTCCTACGAGGCTTTCTGTGGTTGATTCTATTCTGTGTGACTGGATAGCATTTTTAATCTCCAAAGCTCTTTGAAGCAATCTGACATGATTTGAATGTAGTGTGTGTGTGTGTGTGTGTGTGTGTGTGTGTGTGTGTGGTGTAGTGGTCAGTGGTGACAAATGTTTCATGTTTATCCTGGGGGGCTGGGAGGCCCTAGTTTGTAACGTTTGCCTATTTCTGCAGTATAAATACTTCCACTATGGCCAATTGTAAAACCTCCAGTTGAACACTGCGTGTGGAGTTGGGAAGAGAGGTATATGATTAGCTCTCCATAGTTCCTGTGTGGGGCAAGGGAGGCAGAATGAGGGGTGAGGGAGACAGGGAAATAAACACCAAAGGAACTGCTTTAAAGACTCTAAAGGAAGAAGCAAGGCCGGAGGTTTGGATAACTTTGAACTACAGCAGACCCTTGAACAACACAGGTTTGAACTGTGCTGGTCCACTTATATATAGATTTTTTTTTCAATAAATGTAGTACAGTACTGTAAATGTCTTTCTCTTCCTTATTATTTTCTAATTTTTTAATTTATTTTTTTAGTTTTTGGAGAGAGAGAGTGAGCCAGGGAGAGGGGCAGGGGGAGGCAGAGAGAGAATTTTAAGCAGGTTCCATGCTCAGTGCAGAGCCTGATGGCAGGCTCAATCCCACAACCCTGGGATCATGGCCTGAGCCGAAATCAAGAGTTGGATGCTCAACCAACTGAGCCACCCAGGCACCCGTCTTCCTTATGAGTTTCTTAATGGCATTTTCTTTTCTCTAGCTTCCTTGATTGTAAGAATACAGTATTTAATACATATAATATACAAAATATGTGTTACTTGACACTTTATGTTATTGGTAAGGCTTCTGGTTAACAGTAGGCTATTAATAGTTAAGTTTGGGGGGAGTCAAGAGTTGAATGCGGATTCTCAACTAGGCGGGGGTCGGCACCACTAAGCCCTGTGTTGTTCAAGGGTCAATTGTACTTTATCAGCTTCCTAAAAAAGCAAAAGTTTTGTTAAACTGCACTGCTAACGGTGACGGACTTTCACCTGAGCTGCCTTGGCAGCTGTGACAAATAACATCAATCTTCGCTTTAGGAGATTTTTAGGCACTGATTTTGCAGTTTTAAGAAGTTACTTGGGGCGCCTGGGTGGCTCAGTCGGTTAAGCTTTTGACTCTTGGTTTCAGCTCAGGTCATGGTCTCACGGTTCCTGAGTTCGAGCCCTGCATGGGGCTCTGTGCTGACAGTGCAGAACTTGCTTGGTGTTCTCTCTCTCTCCCTCTTTCTCTGCCCCTCCCCACTTGTTCTCTTTCGCTCTCTCAAAATAAATAAATAAATTTTTAAAAAGATGAAAATTAAAAAGAAGTTACTCACTTTGGAACTAATCTATGGTGATAAAATCAGAATAGTGGTTACCTTCTGGGTATGGGGGGGAGGGGACACAGGGGCACATTCTGGGGTTCTGAAAACTTTCCATATCTTGATCTGGGTAATGATTATGTCTGTTCATTTATATCTCAATAATAAATAAATAATCAAAAAACTTTGCTCACTTTGAACATCCTGTCCCCTCCCCGCCAAATATTTCTTTTAGGCCTATGTTAGATTAAAAATAGTGGGAAGAGAGTGAGGGGCAGGGAAGAAATACAGATTATCTTATTAGGCAATGTACATCTCAGTAACTACTATATATGATGTGTTTTGCACAGTGTACATTTCACACTGTGCATTATTCATTACACACATGGTGGTATTAGCTCGGAAATTGGGATCAGGTAAATAACATCAGGAAGTAATGACTGTTGACATTACATGTAGTAATCTGTTTTCCCGGAACAAACTGCAAATGTATTCTGTTTGGAATTAATACAGTATTTTAAATTTTATCCATAAAAATGACTTATGAGATTGAATCCATTAGTTTAATGGAATATCACGATCATTATTCCAAACTTATTTATATTGCAATCAGTAGAATGGGATGTCTCTTCTGAATGAGAAAATGAATGTGAATGCCAAAGATTTTCTCTTATTTAATTTTAATAATTGTAAATCATCGTATGTGATACGTATTTTTCATATTTATGCCTGTAAGTAAATCCCACCAGAGAAAATAGAATAGGGGAAAGACACATTAAAACCTACCAACTGTTTCTCTCAGATGGTTTTAGGGCTTTATGTTTCCATGATAACATGATCAGCATTAAGGCATGATCCCTGTTGAGGGTCAGGTGTAGGCCAGGAGTGATGAGCAAGGGAAGGCCAATGGCATGGCGCTCATTACTTGCGACATTGGAGGAGCCTGGCATTTCACCAGGATATTTGTCAAGGCTAGAGCTTCTAATCAAGACCTTGGAAGATCTTGGGATGGCAATTCCTTTTGGAAAGAATGCTAAAAAAATCTTTGGGTGGGATGTTCTTGGTGCCACTGACTCTAGAAATGAACCAATCAGCAGGCTTGAAATTTTACTATTAGACACTCACTCCTTTGGTTTGTAGTAGCACCTCTGCAGGATGGTCCCATTAAAATATCCTGCCGCTTACAAGTTGTGTTTAGCAAGTTTCTTAACCTGTCTATGCCTCAGCATCCTCATTTTTAAAATGGAGAAAATAAGAGGACCCACATCATAGGCTTGTGATGATCAAATGGTAAATGCAACTCTCACATCAAGGCATGGTTGATTTATCATATTGTCAAATCTCTCTCCTAAAGATACAATTTCAGAGACGACACTCAGGAGGAATGAATGAATTTGGAAGCTTCTACATGGTGCTGTATCCCTGATAGAAAAAATAGAGGGTTCAGGAACCAAAGAGTGGAAACAGGAATGGCCCCACTAGTTATCACTCCCAGTGATCCAATGGAGGATTTTGTGTCTCCTGTCACTGTAACTCTATGCTTTACAGTGTAAAGGGGCTCACTCTCCCCAGGGGGACACAACAAGGATCTCATTGGCCTATAAGCTACAACTGACACTTGGATCCTTTGTGTTCCTTGTGTCCAATGACCAGCACCCAAGAAGAGGACCCACCATCCTATCAGGCATAATTGACCCTAATCGGCAGGAGATGGGAATAATATGTCCTTCCTTGATGTAGACCCCGCTCAAAACTGTCAGCCTTTTGTTTCGCCCACTATATGTGTATGAATGTCTTGCCTCCAGAACCCAAACAGACCTATCAGACATTGTGTTTACTTCTTTGTAGTAGGGTTTACAAGATTCAGCATTTTGTCTCTTACTTGGGAGAGGATATTCCTGCATGCCTCTGATATTACACCTCCTGAAAACTGTACTGAGTTATTAGGTCCCTGAATCTTTAAAGCATTTATTTCTCACCCTGTGGAGCATGTATCTTATCAAGGCCATCATCATGCTGGTCACCTCCTTCTTATTCTTCTGGATTGGCATGATGAGGTCAATTGATGTAAGAGATCAATGTGATCATGTCCTGAGGGATGTCCAAGTGGTCCATATCTCTTTGGACTCCATTATGACAGAGGGTATGAGAATTAATTAGCTCTGAGGCAAAATCGTACATGTATTTGTTGTCTTTTTCATACAAATGCTCCCTGTTTCTGATCCTCTTTCCCGATTGAAATAGGAAAGAAGACATTTACCAAATCAACAGCTGCATGTCATATACCTGAAGCCATGGGGCTAATTCTTAAACAATTGTTTAGTTTATTTATTTTGAGAGAGACAGAGAGAGAAAGTGAGAGAGAGAGAGAAAGAGAAAAAAAAAAAAACATGAGCAGAGGAGGGGCAGAGAGAGAGAGAGAGGAAGAGAGAATCCCAAGCAGGCTCTGCCCTGTCAGCACAGAACCCAACATGGGGCTTGATCCCACGAACCATGAGATCATGACCTGAGCTGAAACCAAGAGTCAGACACTTAACTGACTGAGCCACCCAGGGGGGCTAATTCTTGGTTGAGTTGGCAGTAGTCTATAGTCATTCTCCAGGATCCATCTTAGTTAATTCGGGGACTAGATTTTTTAATTAAGCAGGATATTATAGGAACTGCCATCCTTGCATTGTTTAAATCTTTACAAGTGACAGTGATTTCCACCATCTCCCTCGAGATGTGATATTACTTTTGATGTACTACCTTGTTCAGTCCCTGGGAGTAGGGAGGCAGCTTTAGAAACTTCTACTTGGCTTTCTCTACTATAGCAAGGACTCAACGTAGGGATTACTCCAACTGCCAAATATGTTAATCCCAACTACATATTCAGGTACCATGAAAATGACCATCAGGTGAGCCAGCAGACCCCATGGATCCACTATAAGTCCGGCCTTGGCCAGGACTCCATTTATTACCTGACCCGCATGTGACCCCAATCTAACAAGGGGACATGATGATGTTTCATGTCTCCAAGTGTCAATATCAATTCAGATTCTTGGTTTAATAGGCCTTTAAATGTCTGGATATTTCTCTTTCCACAATGTACAATAAATGGGCAGTATGTACAGTAAATTTACCCAAGTAAATGACTGTGGGTCCCTTTGGTAATGACTGGGGGAAGGGATGGTGTTGCAGGGCTCTTTCCCTGGGCCATCTCTTCAGTCAGTGGGTTCTGGAACTAAAAATTAGCTTAGATCTGGAAACCAGACTAGGAATCACGATTTTGCTAATTGGGAAGACTGACCTCAAATTTTGTCTCATTTATTCTTACCCTTTTTATTTTATTATACATGTTAAACAATACCCTGTTTGCCTATCTATTTGCATCGAGGAATGCTGTGTTTTATCAACCCTCTCTTTAACTTTATACAAATCAGGCCCGCATGGTTGCCACTCTATTCTTGTCTGTTGTTCCAATAATGACCAACCCCTGGCTGCTGGTGGCTAAACACTATCCCCAGGACTCTATTGCTGGGAGGTAGAGAGGGTTGCTTACCTTTTCCATTTCTTTCAGGGATTCAGGGACAGCCTCCACTATCATCTGCCCTGGCCCGCAAGGAGAGCCACCACTGAGCTTCTTGCTGATGCTTCTGTCCCGCTCACCAGCATTCCTCATGGCCTTGATGAATGCTGTGTTCCCTTAGCCCTTACATGGAACATGGTCCTCCAGTGGGTCCTCTGGCCTCATATGATATATCCACTCTAGTATGTCAACTTCCCCCTCAGCCTTTTAATTCCTTCCTCTACCATCTGCCACAATAATTCAGGAGTTTTCAATATCACTCAGTGTGGGCTACTGTTCTATCTAGGCTTATCGAGGAGACACCTATAAACTGCGAACTTAAACCAACCTCTGGGCTCTCTGCTAGGGTGTTAAGTCTTGTATCCCAAGAAAGTGCCCCCAAGTCAATGAACTCTCCCTTATCCAGTCTTAACACAAAGCAGCCCTTGATCAAGCACCTTCAGAATCTAGCCCCACGGGTACTCCCTTGACTCCTGCCAGCCTGTGCTGGTTCCATCTCCTAGTTCCTTCAGGGTGTAGTCCCTTTCCTCCTCTGTCAGGGTTAGCTAGTTCTTGGGAGGGCCATGCTGCTTCTAGGCCTGTTGTTTTGTGTGGGAAAGACCACTGTATTGTCTCCTCATACAGAGGAAGTACTAGCTCTTATTTGGGAGGAGTGGACACAGAAGTTTCAGAGAAGACCGGGGAGTCAAAATCTTCAGGAGCTTCCACTTAGATGTCCCCACCCTCTGTGTCAGGGTGCTGGGTTTTCCCAGCTAAGGACCCTGACTTTCGCATAACATACCTGCCTCAGTTGACCATTCAGCTATCCTTGAAATTCAGCTACTCTAATGATCAAATGCTGGGTTTGAGCTTCGCCTTTTTATGCTCACCACTGCATGAAATGAGAGTATCTGTAAGCTAAAGAGACTGTTGGGTTCTCACATTTAGTTTTTAATTGTTATTTGCACTCAGCTTTCTATTATCTGTTTTTAGGGCATCAGTGTGACTGAATAACAAGTATCAGTTTCCATTTTCTTTATATTTATAATTCTCCCATAGAATCATTCCACCAGCTAGTGTCTCTTCTCCACTGGCACTTGCTTCCAAAACACCACAGATGAAAGCTTTAACAATTAGGCTGCTGCCTCATGCCAGGGGCTGTCTGGGCACAGCTTCCCACCAGGAATAGGGTCCTCATTATGACCCTAGGGGTGAAGGATCCAATCCTTGAACCCCATCCACAGCCTGCTTTCTTGGGACCACTTCTGCTACCAAATGTCATGGGTTGGACTCTCAAAGAAGCAGGTGTTGAGGAGTTAGGAATGCAAAAGGCTAATTAGAGAATAACAGCGGGGAAAGAAGAGGGACAAAGAAGCAAAATTGAGCATGGGGCCGTCAGACTGTGGTGTGGACCTGCTAAAGTCTCTACCAGCCCAACGGGGCTTTCTGGAATCAAGATTGCTCACTAGAGAAGTCCTGTGTTGGGTGGACATGACTAGGTTCTTGTACCACTGATTTGCTTAGTCACTAGCTGGGGGTTACCCAGAGAGAGTGTGACTTTATCACCATTTTGCTCAGTCACTGGCTGCAGGCTGCCCCAATAAGAATGTGATCTGAGTTCAAAAGCTTAGGTGGAGTCTGAAGATGCTAACAGCTGGAGGCTGTCAGGTGCCTACACCGCTTGCAGCTGGGCAGTAAGTCATTTCTTTAAGGGGGAGGATGAAGAGTGCATAATTATGTCTGCCACATGGACTGAGCCTAATACCGCTGTGTATGAGCTAAATTTATCTGTTCCGATTACAATTTATGTTGCCCACCCACTATCCAGTGGTGAGTCTCACAAAGGAGATTAGATTTGCATACCTGAGTGTCCCATGAAATACATAACCTTGGAGGAGTGTAGCAACTTGGGGCATCGGCCAGGGAGGAGACCCATAGGGGTGGTGATGGTGCCCAGTGCAGGAGATACTCTGCATCCAAAGGAAGTTGAGGGCCTGGCTGCTTGGATAGCTGGAGATGAGGTGGGGCTTCTTTTGGGGGATGAGGGACATTGAGAAGATGCGAGGCTTTGAAAAACTACCTTTAATGATAATGATGTGGAAGGTGGACTCCTTTGGTTACAGAGTTTGTGAGGTTTTTTCATTTTCATTTTGTACAGTATAAGGTGGCACTTCTTCTCTGTCCTCAACACTGCTTCCTAAGTTATGCCTCTGGGTTATTTTTTTCATTTCCACATTTCATTCATTTGTTCATCAAACATTTACAATTCTGTTTCACTTATGGAAATGACTAAGAGAGACTCTGCCCACGGTGTCAGCCAGTGATCTAGTAGGGAAGACGATATAACATCTTAGCACTAGGAAAAAGGCAAGTACTACTGGGACAGAATACTGAGAAAGAGTCTGTAAACCAATCCTGGGGGCAGAGGATGGTCAGGGAAGGTTTCCCAGAGGAAATGATGCCAATTTGGTCTTAAAGACAAACCATGAGTTAATCAGGCATAAAAGTGAGGGGAAGGGACTTCCAGGCAGGTGGAGAAGCGTGTGCAAAACCATGGAAGCACGAAAAGACACGGCAGAGCCAGGAATGCTAAGTAGTTGGATATGACGAGGCCTCAGTAGAGAATGGAGGTAAAGGGGTGGTGAACAAGGAAGCTGAAGAAATAGGCAGGAGGCAGATTATGAAAGGTCTTTCATGGGGGCTCCTGGGTGGCTCTCAGTTGGTTAAGTGTCTGACTTCGGTTCAGGTCACGATCTCATGGTTCATGAGTTTGAGCCCCGCGTTGGGTCCTGTGCTGTAGGCTGTGTCTCCCTCTCTCTCTCTGCCCCTCCCCCGCTTGTGTGCTCTCTCTCAAAAATAAATATACATTAAAATTTTTTAAAAATGAAAGGCCTTTTATGATAAACTAAGGGATTTAGTCTTAGCCAAAGGGCAATGAAAAGTGATGAGATCCAAAGAATCATTCTGGCTGCGGAGTGGAGGGTGAATTGGGGGATTAAAAACTAGAAACAAAGGGAACAGTTAAGAGACTGTTGCATTTGGCCATATGGAAAGTGTCACAAGCTCAAACTAAGCTAGGGATGGATTATCAGAGCCAAGACTTGTCTGAGGGTGAAAATGAGGGAGGGTGCGCACAAGGTTGATAACCAGGCTTTGGTTCCTGGATTGGGTGTTTGGGTTTATGGTGGTGATTACCACCCTGTCCCATGGTCCTCTCTGCACAGCCCAGCTCTCTATGGCCGTGGCAAGGATAAGGAAGGAGCACCCCCCCCCCATCCTTCCCTTGTTCTTTCTTTGATTCCATCCGGGTCCTACCTCATATCTCTCTGAGGGTGATCAGAACCATCTTTTTGTATTATGTTTCCAAAAGTGATCTAGGTAGCTTGTTTGGAATGTACACATTCCTTTTTTCTGAAATGTTTATTTATTTTGAGGAGGAGGAGTGGCAGAGAGAGGGATAGACAGAATCCCAAGCAAGCTCCGTGCCGGCTGCCAGCACAGAGCCCAATGTGGGCCCCGAACCCACTAACCGTGAGATGATGCGCTGAGCTGAAACCAAAAGTCAGACACTTAACTGACTGAGCCACCCAGGCGCCCCTGCATGTTCCTTCTTTGGTGACAGCTCTAGTTGGTTTTCTTCCACATGAGCACAAACCGTATTATGATTCTGAGATCCAAAAGGTAAGAAAAATCATACACTTACTTTTCATTACATACATCTTACAGCTGTACAAGTTGATGTTAAACTGACCCATTTGTTTTATCATTGTCACTGTACTGAGAATTCTGCTTCTAAGTGCAAGCCCATTTTTTCTCAGATTGTTACACCTACCAATTTTAAAGTTTATTGGATTTATTCTTCTATCTCACTCTACTCTCTGTCAATGGGGTTTTAAATCAGGATGGAGACTTTTAGTGGGAACTCTGGCTTAGTAGTGGGGTGAGGGTAAGAGCAAACAGTTCCTATGTTGGGCATATTCAGTTTGATGTGCTTATGGGATTGTCCAAGTGAGGAGGTACCACAGACATTGGGATATACTGCCTTGGTGCTCAGGAGAAAGTTTTGAGATGGAAATGAGGACTAGAGAGACATCATAATATAGGTGGAAATGGAAACTATGGGATAGCACCCAGGGAGAGTGTACAAAGTGAGAAGACAGGAAGAAACATGGTGGAACTCAGGAGAACATTGACATTAAGATTTAGAAGAGGAGACCAGGAAGCAGGAGAGAAATTAGCAGTAGCAGGGTAGGAGGAAAACCAGGAGAGAGTGCTGTCATGGAAGTCAAAGGAATAGACATTTTCAAGGTGGGACAGGCTAATAGCATCAAATTCTGGAAAGTGGCCAAGTAAGACAATGACTATCGAATAGGGTCCAGTAGGGGTTAGTGAGCTTTTTATGTAAAGAGCAAGTTAGTAAATATTTTAGGCTTTGTGGGCAATACTGTTGCATCCTTTCAATTCTGCCATTGTAGGCTGAGAGTGGCCACAGACGAGATGTAAGTGAATGGGTGTGCCTGTTTTCCAATAAAACTTTATTAATGAAAACAGGTGGTGGGCCACATTTATCCTGTGGGCCAAAGTTTGTGATCACTTGCTATAAAGTATGCTGGGGCACCTGGGTGGCTCAGTCAGTTAAGCATCCGGCTTCTGCTCAGGTCATCATCTCACGGTTCGTGAGTTCGAGCCCCGCGTCGGGCTCCGTGCTGACAGCTCAGAGCCTGGGGCCTGCTTTGGATTCTGTGACTCCCTCTTTCTCTGCCCCTCCCCCACTCATGCTCTGTCTCTCTCAAAAAATAAATAAATGAGGGGCGCCTAGGTGGCGCAGTCGGTTAAGCGTCCGACTTCAGCCAGGTCACGATCTCGCGGTCCGTGAGTTCGAGCCCCGCGTCGGGCTCTGGGCTGATGGCTCAGAGCCTGGAGCCTGTTTCCGATTCTGTGTCTCCCTCTCTCTCTGCCCCTCCCCCATTCATGCTCTGTCTCTCTCTGTCCCAAAAATAAATAAACGTTGAAAAAAAAATCTTTAAAAAAAAATAAATAAATGCTAAAAAATCAAATAGGAATACAGTTTACTGATGACCTTGTCAAAAGCAGTTCTCGTAGAGCGGTGGGGTGGAAGCCATAGTCCAATGATGGGGAATAACAAGCTTTTCCAAAACTATATTGTAAGTGGGGGGGAAATGTAGACCTTACGAGCCACTACTAGGTTGGGAGAGGGTTTGCAGCCTTTGAAGAAAATTAGCACTCTCATGGGGGAAGATGGCAATGTTGTTTGGAAGTATTTGCAAAATTGTCTCCCCCATCAGCCTACATTCAAGCTTCCGGTGAGCTACTGCCAGGGCTTTGGCTTGTTCAGGCTTAATGCATATTTATTAGGAAAAATTTAAATCAGTCATTTTTGCTCCAGGATTGAAACTCAGTGAAACCACTGAAAGGCTAATTTTGTCAAATCTGCTGACACGGGGAGAGGATTATTTCTTAGGCTGACATTGCAGGTTCTTTTATACTTTTATAGTGAGGGCATCGTGAGTCAATACATAAGCAAATATCCGCTGCTCAGAGGGTGGGCAGACTGGCAGGAAAGTGGTCATTGTGAGGTTCTCGGCAGCTAGCGGCCTGCAGGGCCCAGGTGTGACTCCTCAGTTGAGAAGGCTCACGGCTTTGGAGGCACAAAAGTTCCACCTGTTTATATTAGAAATCAGGCTCCACCCGGGTGTATTAGGAAGCACGGATCCAAGTGAAGAGGCAGACAGAAAGTCTTCACTTTAGGCTCCTTACAGTTCTTTGTCTGAGCAAAGCGCTGGGCATGAATGGATGTCGATTCATCCTCTACCTTTCCACCAAGACTGCAAGCCTCCTGAGGGCAGGAGCCAAGTTTGCTACTGTATCATCTGTGAAGTTACAAGGACAACACCTGTCAAAGAGCTTGGGTGTCTTGCCCGTCCAAATGAGTTTGTGAACCCTCGGTTTAGAGGATGCTAAGGAAGCGGCAGCAGGTTCGGGACAATGACAGACCTCGCATAAGACCTCCCTCCAACCTCTCCTGACAATAGTGCCCTCCCAGGGAGCCTTTCGAGAGAGCCCGGAAGTGTGCCACACGTCTTCACTGAATAGGAACGTCATGTCTCAGACTCCGAGTCTTAGGTGTACAGGAAGTCTCTTAGCGCCTCATTCTTTCACCTTCAGTTCTAGAGGCAAGTTCCATTGAATTCTGAGCGCCACTGGTCACTCTCTTCCAAGACCTTGCCTTTCTTCCAGTCCGGAATGATGGGGGTGGGGAAGGGGTAACTGTAAGTCCCTCCAGTGGCCCCGGATTCAAAAGAGATTTCCTGTCGGGTCGCCAAGTGCTGTGTGTGCCCCCAGCCGAATGCAGATATACTGCTGCTGGGTGTCATATCTGCCAAGTGATCTGCTGGTAAATTGCTTCCCCAAAAGCCCAGTCCAGGAGGGTAAGGGTAAGAGGGGAGGGGTCTTGCCCAGAGTAGCCGAATAGCTGGCTCTGGCTCCAGTGGAGAGTAACTTTTGGTGGTGTAACTGGTTCACGACCCTTATGGGACCGAGGATTGATCTTCTGTTTCACTGAGTCTGCATTCTGAGGAATAATGCTTCTGCTTCTTGCTTCTAATTTGTTCTCCTCCTCCAGGCTCATGTCCCCAAGTCACAGTGAACCCTTTGTCCCCACCCAATGGCAGGAAGGTGATGGGCCGCGCTGTTCTTCCACAAGCCTACCAAGGTTTCCTTAAATGTCTTTGCCCTTCCTTTTGGAAGATTTTACCATACGGTGCAGTCAGATGTGAGTCTTGACAGGCAAGGAGACCAGTGCAGGGACCAAAAGGCATTGTCCTTTTGTGCGCAGGGGGAGTGTGACATTTGAAACTCAAGACCCGTTTGCAGACCTGGTTGGTGGGCAAGGATGACCCTATGTGTAAGCAAGATATATAGCTGCCTACAGTCTGGCCTGAGAAAGACTATCTTTTTTGCTTGTCCCTTCCTCCACGGAGGAAAAAAACCCCAAACCCCTGCTAACCCAAACTGCAGTCTATCGTCATCTGCCACAGTACCTGAGAGTGGCTATTCCTTTGGGGTAAGGGATTGAAGTTCCCGTTAAAATAGGAATCTATTATTTCAGAAGATCCGGGGGCATCATTTGGTACTTGAATTGATTTTATCAGCCAGCTAGGGAACCATCACTCCAATCTAGTCACGGAATCTGCTCCCTAGAGAATCAGTTCTCTTCTGGTGGGACCGCCGTGGGTGACCTAATCGAAGAAAAGGAAAGCAGCTGAAGAGCTGTAAAGCGTGACGGTTCGTCAGCCAATCGGCATTTCTGACGACGGTGAAGATTGGAGTAATGTGCCGAAGCCTCCAGGCCAAATTAACCTCAGCGTGTTTATATCAGCCTATACTTCAGACTCTTCTGGGTGATTTCCTTTCCCACTCTGAGTTTTCTTTGTCTCCAAGGCCTCGTGCTCTCTGTTCCACACTCCCCGACCCCAGATGGCTTCCTTCCTTCCTCTCTCTAGCATCTCAGCTGTACTTTTCTTTGTTGCTGGCCCAGCCGCAAATTATCCCTTCCTTTCCTATCATTATCTCCTGTTTTCTAGGGCGGCCATCATATAAAACTGGCCTATATTTAAACACTTGCTTTATGTATTGGGTAAAACTGTACTCCATGTTCAGAGTCTACAAATCAGACTTGATTAGCAGCCTTTTGTCTCTCCCTCAGAAACACTGTAGAATCAATATAGTCCTGCATTCATTATTTCTCTCTGAACTCTAGATCGGTGACGCTTGCTGGAATGAAGGTTTTTCCAATGGAATGTGTAGTTAGGATGAGGGCTCGGAGCGTGACTGTGGTCGAAGATGAGTTGGGGCGGGGGGGGGGGGGTGCTGGGGGAGGGGAGCGGCGTAATCTTTTATGAAAACCACCGGCGAGGTAACTGTGATATCATTGGCAAAGCCTCTGGCGGGAAGTAAATTGATGAATAATAACTTCCTGGCACCTGTATCCACGTCCGTTTTAAACTGTCAAAGCACAGAAACAGACTTCTTTCTTTACAATTTTATTTACAAAATGTATTAAAACTTTGTACAATACCTCATGGCAATGAGGCTCCGTAGTTTATGCCCACACATGCAATTTACGCTTTTACGGCCATTAGTTGGCTTGGCAATTTTTCTGTTCACTGAAGTACAGCTTTAACAACAAAAAGAAAAGAATTGGAAAAAAAAATCCTCAAGTGACTACCGCCAAACTCCCATAGTTTGAAGTTAGTAGCAGAAATTTGAAGCAATCAATGTTTGTTTTTTAAACATGCAAGTTTTTAAAAAATAACAAACCGATTTATCCGCCTCTTCATTCCCAGCAAAGTTTCCTCTGAAAAACTGATTTGAGTCCATAAACATACATTTCTCCTTATACAGTGCCTACGAAAACATTTGTGTGTAGGTCGGTTGATTTGTTTTATACAACTTCATATTTGCACAGCGTTAGCTTCCTGCTCTGGACATTATAGCATTCAGAAGTTGAAAATCACAGTTTCATGAAAACAAAACAAAAACGAAAACACAACAGCTTCCTTTTTTTTTTTTTTGTTCAATACCATTTAAAATTTGACAGGTGAGTTACTCACTTATGACACCATTTTTGGAATGAAAGTTTATATTACACTTTTCTGGAAACGTTTCATCGGAACGAGACTTCCTCCTTCCTTTTCTGAAGACAAGAGCAAATGGGCAGCGAGTCAACTAGGCATCTAAAGGTCACACTTGGGAAATGAATTCAAGCTCCTAGTTTTTACAGTCTGGAAACTTCCCAATGCACGTCACTGATGAGAGCAAACTACTGAACTACAGAAAGCATACGTCATTATATAGGAGGTAATTAGTGAGCGGAGACTATTTCCTCTGACTGTTCTGATGATGCCAACGGCAGGTACGCAGTTAGTTACTTCATAGCCCGTGGAGCAGTGGCGCGATCTTCTGAGAAAGTCAGTGGAGAGACTGCTCCGAGCAAGGACCTGGGAGTGATGCTGAGGCCCTCGGTTTAGCAGTAGGTTTGGGAATGCATTTTAGTCTTTGCAAACTAGAAAAGGACACATGCAGTCTGACGGAGAGCCACGGGCAGTCACAGGCAACAGCTGGGAAGACAGACCTAGCAAGAGTAAAGTCAGACCGACAACCGTGGTCTGAACCCACTGGCCCGCCTTGCAACGCGGTCCTGTCTCCGAGGTGTACACTTGAAAGGCATACTTAGCGGAGAAAAGCGGAGCTTAAACACAGTGTTGTTTCTGAGAAAGATATTCTAAACACATTTGGGAGTGTAGGCAGCATTTCCCTCACCTCAATGCTAAAGACTCAGCTGTATTGACTTAAAACGCACACCAAAGCAAGAAAAACAGATCTGTGAGCTGCAATTCCAGGCTTCTTGGAAAGCCCCGGGATCCATTGTAGGAAAGCACCGAGAGGTACGCCTGATCGTGCCTCGCCCCTTGCTACACACACAAGTCCATTTCGAAAGCTCTGGGAATCCCTTCACCGAGTGGGAAGTTATCAAAGCATTCGCACAAAACCATTTCAAGAACACAGAGAAGTCACGGTTGAGTCCCTTTTCCAAAAGTGTTTGAATTTTCTTAAGTGTTGCATTTACATTCTAAAGATATACACATTTCAGCAACGTTGAAAGGAAATAGGGTGCACAGAACATCACTACCAACAGGAAATACCAAAAACATCTGGTCAGCAGATCCTAGAAGAAATGCCAGTCTGTCTTCCCAAACACAGGGAGTCAGAGATTTTTTTTTTTTTCATCAGGAGGAATTAATTATTTTAGCTGAGATGGGCCTATTGGCTGAATTGGAATTTTAAATTTGTGTGCGTGCGTGCGTGTGTGCGTGCGTGTGTGTGTGTGTGTGTGTGTGTATTAAAGAACATGGTGTTTGTATACTGAGCAGTGGTATCAAAGAATGGCTTTTGTTGAATTGACTTTTTGTAATACGATTTTTTTCCGCATACTGGAATCTTGCATGTCCATGTTTTTTGTTGGTTTTATTTTAATTTTTTTCAAGCAAAGCAAAACGATTTCAGTGATGGTTTGCATTGTCGCGAGTCTCAGAGTGTTCCATAAGGCACTGAAGGGAAAAACAATCCGTTTTTCCTATTGAAAGGTCATTGCACCATCAACAATATTCGTGTCATGCCCGACACCAGGGAGAGTGAAGTCTGGCTCAGGATCCTTGAAGCGGCCACGTTTTCGGTGATTCCTCTCATCACATGCCTCCAACGGGGCGGGATCTGCAAAGACAAGGGGAAACTTACATTTGAACGGGCTTTCTTGTAGGGATTGCAAAGTCTATTATGGCTCAGTCTATCTTGGACAAGAACCGTGAATGTTTTCTCAGATGGGCATCTCTGGGGCCGCACCCAGATTGACTGGCTTTAGGCAACAAGTCTGCTTAAATTCTTTGACCTGATGCAAATGCTTTGCAATAGGTTAAATTACGTTCCTTCTCCACCGGGCATTGCACTAAGGAATATACAGACATTACATGAAGTCTAACTTAGGGCACTGATCACTTAGGATGCAGGTATACTAGAAAGCCTTAGGAGCACTTATATGTAGATATTCAGGACAACTAACCCGCGGAGTGTATTCTGATTGCAGACCCTATGACAGAGGGCTGTTTACCTAAGACAGAGGATAAACAATGTTCTGTGGCTTGCTTGACTGGAATCCATTTGACTGTGAGAAGGAAATGTGCCGTTCATTACCGGAAAGGTGACAGCTTGGCTCTCTCAATACCTACAACCTTAGTTATTCAAATCTGAAAATAGCACACGGACTTCAAAGAGACAGCACATTCCAGAAAGGGGCCAGAACAGTGATACCCATGAAGGGGCTTGGCTGGCATCCGTGGGGTCTTTGCCCAGATATTACGGACCTGATTGGGATGCTGGTGCTGCCTTCCTGTAGGAGGCATTCACTAGTGCAGGGGATTCATTTGCCCCTGACTCTGAAGACTTAAGGGCGCTTTTCTGCCTTCACTTTTCTGCCTCTTCTCCATCCTTTCCCTGTACACGAAGGGAACCCTTCTTTTTGTCTTGAGCTAACAATGAGCTTTGCCCAAGGGAATGACATAGTCACATTCCACCGCTGGCCCTGGAAGGCAAGTATCTGTAAGAAGACTGTCAAAGACGCACCTGAAGGCCAAAAGCCCCCAAAGAGGGCAGAATGAGAATAACATGGAAGTAGGTAAACCTCTTCCTTGGAATCTCTAGAGTCCAGAGTCATATTTGTCTCAGAAGCTTGGAGAAATTTTTGTATCTAGAGCAGAAAGATCGGAGTCCCCATCCTCCCTCTCCATTGGCCATGGCATGTCATTTCATAGCTGCATAACTTTGGGACAGCCCCTACATCTGTCACTGCCTCTGTTTCCTGCTTTTAAATGGGGACCGATGAAGTATCATCGTGAAGAGTCCTCTGGGAACAAAGAACATCACCACCTCAGTTATCCAGAACGTGGTTTCCACGTAACCTTGAGATGAACTCTTCAAGTGGGAAACTTTCCCCAGCAAATGGTCTGGGGAACCATAGCCCTAGCCTATGCGTAGGCTGCAGAAGGAAAATTGATCCTTTTGAAAATGGGTTGTATGAACAAAGTTAACATATTCTGGGAAGGCTAAGCAGAAGCATCGTAGAGGAAAAATGGAAATCTTTTTCTTTAACTTCAGGCAGCTTGAGGTCTTGAAAGTGAGAAGCATTTCAAAAACATTGTTGAAGAAACCAAAGAAGCTAGAAGTAATTCTTGACAGCAATGAGGAAATTGGGAAGAATCTCTTGAGACAGTTAGCAGAGTCAACCGTGGGGTGCGGTGAGTCAGTCACCTGCCAAGGCACGCTTTGGGGGCCACGCTTCCGGGAGTTGGTCAGTAACTCAGAGAGGCAACAGGCAGTCGGGAGGCTGTGTGCTCCCTCCTGGGCGCTGGCTCTGAGGCTGAGGCACGCCTTCCCACAAGTCCAATAATCCTGACTATTCTCACCCATACAGAAGGAGAGATGACTCTGCTTTCAAAGGACGTGTTTGGTTTTTTTTTAAGTTTATTTATTTTTGAGAGCGAGTGAGAGCACAGGTGTGCGAGTGGGGGAGGGGCAGAGGGAGAGGGAGCCAGAGCGCAGAGCCTGACGAGGGGCTCGAATGCCAGAACCGTGAGTGCACGACCTGAGCTGAAACCAAGAGTCGGACGCTTACCTGACTGAGCCACCCAGGCACCCCAAGGATGTTTTTTATTAACCACGTTTCAGCTCAATCATATTTTTGCAGGTGATTTGCCCTGGGGTCATGTTTCCTCAAGAGTTACTGGCAGCCCTAACTCCTAAGGCTGGCTCTGATAATTGACAATAAAAGTCAAATCTCAGGGTGCCTCTTGATCTCTGTGCCCCTGCATAGACCTTGACAGATCTAGGCCAACTCAGAGAACTTCCTGGGAATTAAAAGATGAATGGATAAAGGGCTCGCCCTTCACTTAACCAACATTCCCCTACCATTACATTACCAAACTGGCTGAGGACAGCAGAGAGGTTTCTGTTTCCTGCTCAGCTTGCTTTGTGCCTCTTGGACTGACACATGGAAGGATTCTTCTGGCATCCCGTGAGGCTTCTCCTTCTTGTCTGGGGACTTCACATAGGCTCAGAGGACAGACTTGTTTGTAGAGGCTTTTCTCAGCTTTTCTTTTCATCCTAGGGATAGTTGCCAAGGTACTAGCTAACTGGGCCGTAACCACACTGGCACTGATGTCTATTAAAATGTGAGTTTTGTGTCATGTAGCCTGAATTTTGCTTCAGAAAATGGATCAACAACCAAGGTGACTAAAGAAAAGAGAGCAAGTCAGAAGTTGTGGCAATTTCACTTCAGGGCATTCACTTCAGGACTGCAACATTCTGCCCACAGGTTTGCTGACCCCAAGTTTCTTTCTTTCCCTTTCTCTCTCTCTCTCTCTCTCTCTGTCTTTTCTTTCCCCTCTGTCCTTCCCTCCCTCTTTCCTTTCTTTCCTTAAATTACATGCCCTGAGACAGTTTTCTCTAGAATCTTACTGCTCCCTGGACCAGCGGCACCAACAATGCCCGGGAGATTGTGAGAAGTGTAGCCTCTCAGGTAGCATCCCAGACCTGCTGAATCAGAATCTGCATTTTTTTAAAGTTTACGTATTGAGAGCAAGCACAAGCAGGGGAGGGGCGGAGAGAAGGAGGGACAGAGACTTAAGCAGGCTCCGCACCGTCAGCGCAGATGTCGGATGCGGGGCTCCAACTCACGAACTGCAAGATTATCACCTGAGCCGAGATCAAGAGTTGGACGTTTAACTGGCTGAGCCACCCAGGTGCCCCAGAATCCGCATTTTTATAAGTTCTCCAGGTGATTCACAAGGCACACTGACATTTAAGAGGCACTCTTCTGGGGCTTGAATGAGAGGTTGAGGCTATTGTGGTCCAGCAGAACATGGATTCTCAGATGGAATGGCTGCTAATAGAGAGGCTCTGGAGGCTGTGTGACCCTGAGTCCTGATCCTGTCTCAGAAAGAGTCTTTGTGGGGAAAGTAGGAGAGATTGACTATACTACCTCGTGTCGAATGCATAAGAAGTGAGGCGTGTGCCTTTTTTGTAAAAAACTGGGACACAGACTTTGGATCTGCCTTCGGTTTGATGGGATCCCATTGGAATTTCAAGGTTCCTGGAAACCACCAGGCCGCCGGTGGTTAGAGGCAGAATGGATTTGCGAAGAGACTACTGTAGGAGGAAGAGCGTCTGGGCCCTAGTTCCAGAACTGCCACGAAAGGGAAAACACTTTGCGACCCCTTACCTTAAACGAGGCAATAGATGTGAAAAACTTGAAAACCTGTTATGAGGATTTCAGATGTATTCTTTTTTTTTTTTGGATGCCAGTATCTCAGAATTTGGGATAATTAAGGTAAGCTGAAATCACCCAGCACTACCCTTCGGAGAAGCAGATCATGTGCCCCAAATTGTAATGGACCAATAGAAGCTACTCAAGAGTAAAATATTTTAAGCACCCTGAACATTAAACACTTGCACACAAACAACACTAATTACAGACGAACCTGTGTACTGTACAATCAGCGATGTGCTGGGAACACTCAGGGGGTTAGCTTGGTGTACTGGGTATGTTGTGGCACAGGCTTGCAGTCTATAGCAGGAAAGGACAACCAGCAACTTCCTCAAACAAGGTAATACTTTCCGTGGTGAAGACACAGGATTTGTTTGGATGAAATATTATTTAAAAATTGGCTGAATTTAGCTCCACGGTGTGAAATACAACGGCACCAAAAACACAAATACTGCATTTGTAGAAATTCAAGCGCATTCAGGAAATTCATGGTGTCGTTGATTTGTGGGGTAACAAATCTCCCACCTGAAATAAGTAAGGGCTACGAAGTTGCTAATTGTTCTCTTTCCTTGCAGAGAGGCATGTTGGTGATGACAGATGCACTTGAAGATAACAGCAAGACTGTATTCTTTTTAACACGTCCAGAGTGGACAGATAGATGATCATTCTACTTCAAGCTTGCCTTTGCACGTGTCTGAGTTATTGGTTAGAGGAAGGCTGGGGAGTTGGCTGTAGCTCCCAGTCAAGGTGGCACCAGTCAGGTTTATCTAAGTATGGATTTGGAGCAGCCAGCAGCAGGGAGCCTCAACTGTTCTTGGGGAGACACTTCCCTGAATATCGCTTCCAAGAAACGGACAACAAAGGCACTCAAAGATTCGAGAAATGGTCTCAGGCTTACACTTAAGAGAACCGCCGTGCCCCATGGAAGCACTGCCTTTCTGAAGGGGGCAACGTCCTGCCTCCATTCCTCATTTTACCATCAGTTCCAGAACGGCTGCTCTCTGTAGAACTGCGCTGTCCAAAACGGCAGCCACATGTGGCTACCGAACCCTCAATAGGTGGCTAGGACACGTTGAGATGTGCCATGAGGATAAAACACACCCCAGATTTCCAAGACTTAGGGTGAAGAAAATAATGTAAAATATTTCATTCGTTTTATATATCGATAACATGTTGGAACGATATCTTGGGTATATTGGGTTAAATACAATGTCTCATTGAGTTAATTTCACTTGTGTTGCTTTAAAGAAGTGTAGCTACTAGAGCGCTTCAGATTACACCTGTGGTTCACATGTGCAGCTCACAAATATTTCCACGGAACAGCGCAGCTCTAGAGAATCTCTCTTCCTTTTGGGTTGCAGGCCACAGTATAATTACGACGGTGCTATTAGAAAAGCGCTACTGCCCGACGAGAAAGCACAACCATTGTTTTCAAAGAAACAAATGGTTGCAAAGACTGGACAATACTTGAAACAATAAACCGAAGTAAAAAACACAAAGAAAGAAAAAAGAGATTCACATACAGTCATGTAAGGCTGATTAGTTTACTAGACCTTGACCGTACCCCTAGATCTTAACACTCTCTGTTCCATACACGTTGTAGCCTTCTCTGTATGTAGCGTAATTTTGAGTGTTGGTGGCAGGAGCAGGCTTAAAGTTTTGGGTGTTCTTTGTGAGTTTCATGCGTTTGGACTCTGCCCGTGATTTGTAACAGAATTCTATCAAAGCCACCATCATGGCCAGCCCCAGACCTCCGACAAGTATATAGAAAACGCCTGCCACATTGCTCAGGCTCAGAGCGCTGGTCTTGTCCTAAGAGAAATGAACAACGTGATTAGTTCTTGGGGGCAACAAAAGCAATGGGAAATTATAACACATGACAACAATATAGGATAGTTCTCGGTTGTAAAACAACTAAACATTGATGTAAGTGTTATGGCTCGACTCTGGCAACCGGCTGCTGTTTCACAGCGGCCCGCAAGATGGTAGATTGTGCTTCTGTTGACAGTTGTGATCCTCGCCTAGATGTTCTTTTATTTGGACTCCTTAATTCCTTCGGTGCCTCCGAACGGTGTCAGCAACTAAATAAAACAGCACTTGGCCATGGGAGCAAAAGTGTAAACACAAGCACAATGTGTTCCTCTGCCAGCCTCAAGGTGCCATTTGCCAGAGTTGAGCCGTGGCATAATCTCTATAAATGTTAACACTCTTCTCATTTGGGGACTTGAAGCACTCTTTCCCCTCTCTGGCCCGCAACACCCCTTTCTCCCTTGTTCTCCCTGTGACAAACTTGTCAACGGCTTGTCTTTAAGCTACCAGGTGAGAATATTAGAGGTGCCTGACACTCTTATCTGGGGAGTGACTTCACAAGGGTTTGTTTAAAAGGGATTATTAGCTCTCCCCTTTCCCCTGGTGGCTGAGGAATTGCTCCCTTCGGGGACTGGTTGCTAAGTTCTCATCCTCAGGGCGGCAAGTCTTTGTGCTGCTGGAACGAGGGCACAGCATAAAGAACTGGCTCCCTTCCATCTTCCTGAGAGTTTAGGGAAACTGTCAGGAGGACCCACTGGGTCCTGAATTGGCTCCACACACCAATCAGAAAGCTTCTCCAGGAGGCTGATGATGAAAATAAATAAGTAAGTAAGTAAATAAATAAATAAATCCAGCTCGTTTTTAGCTTTACTCCAGGGAATGTAGTGAGTAATTAAAAAAATACTACACTTGTCTGTTTTCTATTTAAAATGGGGAGGGGGGGGGAATTGAGGAAGCCGGTCAGTGACGTTCAGGTCAAACTGTGCAAATCTGACTAAGCTATCTGCCTGTATGAAAGAGCAAAAACTGAACTGCTGAACAATGGAAAGAAAAAAGTTGGTGTCTTGAGCCCTACCTTGAGGTAGGACACACCAAGGGCCAGGAGCCTTTCTTTGAAAAAAATAAATAAATAAAATAGCATTTTGTAGTCTTTTTAGAGGGAATGTAACCATTTTGCTGCTGAATGCAATCGAATGGAATGCCCACATTGTTAAGTGGGTGAATTGAGTATCTTACTCAAATGACAACGCGGTGAGCAGATTGATGGCTGTAAGCTGGCGCTCAGCACTCCTGTGGCTCATCTAGTCCTGGTACCATTTAAAGGATTAAATGGAGAGATGACGTGGCCATGTCCTGATGCTATTTTTATGAGAGCCAGTCCCATACTTGTTTACCTCCATAAAAAGGCCAATAGGAATCGAAGTGCACGGCTGGGGAGGGCCGGGGTATGCGTGCCTCATGTCCACAATAAACTTGCAGACAGTCACTCTTCCAGCATAAAAGACAGGTAACTGGAGAAGTGGTAAGAGTTTCTGTCACTGATGAGACAGTGGATCATCTCCTGAAGGAGGCTGGTGAGGCTATCTGCCAGGAGGTTCCACAGTCCATCTGGAGATGGACCAGTGCTGGTAACCCTCCCTCTGCCAGGAGATTGTTCTATGCATGCGGTATTTGACGGGGGAGACGTGGCCTTTGACAGAACCCATGCTGTGCTGTAGCAACAAGGAAGAGTTTTGCGTTCTTTGCATTTAAGCTTCACAGAATTTCCCGTTGTGGGCTGTGGAAAACCAGTAGCAAAATGGTTCACGGCACAGGGAAAATGAGTGGCACTTCATGAAATGAATTAACTGATACCACAATATTAGTTCAAAAAAAGGCGAGGCAAAAAACTGAAACTAAAAAGAACTTTCTTAGGGGAGCAAAGGGGGGCAGGAAGGAGGCGGGGAAGAGTGTTTCATGCTTCTCAATGTGATGTTATCCTGACAATGTATACCCTTAAGGAGCATGCGACTCAATTTCAAAAGTATTACGTACAGAGATTCAAATGACACCTTTGGAAGAGAGGAGTGTGACAGACTTAATTATATTTGAGATCCAAATAGAGGCTGAACTCAATACGATAGCAGCTGGGAGGAGACTAAGCATTCTGCTTACAGAGACCAGTCTTGGTTATTTATTTCTTTGACTGTTTTCAGATGGGATCGACATAATATATTAACAACCAAAGGAATTTACAACTATAAAGTCTCTGACACGGTAACAGGTAAAGAAAAAGTACTGTCACAAATGGATCTTTTTTGGGGGGGAGGGAGGGGTTGTTGTGGTTGTTAGATTTTTCTCTTTGAGCTTTCGAAATGTGAAATACAGTAAAACCCCTTTATAACACAGCTCGGTATTTTACAGCTTTGGAAGTGCGTTGGGCCGGATTGCGTGGCCATGTCAACAATTGCTCCTTCCGGGTCAAGGGTTGATGTCACCTGGCAGGCCTAGAGGCTGCTGTGGGCCTGGTCCCTTTAGCGCCGGTGTTATAAAGGGGTCCCACTGTGTCAGGGAGTGTGTGTTGGGAAGGAAAGCCGTTTGGGGGTGGAAAATAAACAGTGGTTCAAAACGTGATTGCTAATCAGTACAAAAAGACCTTCAGCGACTGACCTTACTCCCGGAGTCCTTGGCTCCACACTCCCCCTTATCGTACCACCATTTGTTTTTCAGCTTGTCTAAGATGCCTTGTTCACTGAGTTTCAATACTGCAAGGTTTACAGGCGTTCTTCACGTGGGAAATAACATAAATAACATTATATTATGTTATTTTATGTTATTCAAGCTTCAAACTACTTTAAAACTATAGAAAGCGATAAAGCAGGGGGCCCTGGCCACAGAGTAATTTTAGACACTGCAGGCAACCTGAGCATTACCTTATAAAAAGTTAACACTACAGCAACGCTATGTTTACCAGGGCCTGCCCATATCGCTTTGAGTAATCGGCACACACTGTTAAATAATGAGGATACGAAAAAACAAAGGCACTCCTCGGATGGGCTGTGTGTGGTGAGGGGGGGGTCTCCCCTCAGGTGACAATCGTCGGCGGCAGCTTGCGGTAGCTTTGTGACGGAGGTGGGTTAGGTTTGATCTAACCGGGTGTCTTGTTGTACTTCCAGACAGAAAGCGAGTTCTATGGAGGAGTGGGGAAGGGGATGGGGCTGGAAGGGGAAGCGTTTCCATATGCGGAACCAGGCAAAGGGATGACTCTGAATAGAATAGGATATGGATTCTACGTGAGTAACATGCCTTCTGACCAGTTGTCGTTTAGTACACACAGCTGTCGCCCAGATGCGCATGATCTCAGAAAGAACCGTACTGTACACGTGTGGTCACTCCACCCTCATGCACGGACCGGTCTTAGGAGTGATGGTAGAACGTGGAGCTCTGAGTTTTGGATGGGGGCGCTTTCAACAACAAGAGAACTGGCCCGTGGCTTCTTTTTGTTACTGACTGGCTGTCTCTCTGATATGGCCGAAGGTCTGCAGTCAGCTCAGATGACCGGAGGGTGAAGCAGGTTGTTTAAAAGCGGATTATTAATATGGCCCGGTCTAAAATGGCCAACTGTGGGTAGTATCGTAGAGGAACACTTTAGGTAAGCTGTTCTAGTAAGAGAAGACTGCTTCAACTGAGAGGCTGCTGCATCCCCAGGAGGCCAGCCATGGCTCCCTAGCCCTCCACCTCTTAAAGTGCAAGGCCTGCAGTCAGAGCCACTGAGCAAACGCAGGAAACCCTACTGGTCCCCAGGTTAAGATTTCTTCCCTTCGCAATTTCTTCAGCTGCAAAATAGGAATAATGACCTTTACCTTGTCATCTTTCTAGAGCTAATGAATTTTAAATCAAGCATCTCTCACAACCTCAGATAACAAATGCATTATATAGAGAGGGTGGCATAATTGTGTTACGAGGCAATAAACTACCGTGTGTTCAGATTCACATGAGCAATACTGCCAATACCAGAGCGTGTTATTCTGAATGCCACCAACTTACGAGAAGGAAAGCAGACACGTTTCTGTTACTATGGACATGCCATAGAGTTTCTTAGCTTATCTGGGATAAGTTGGACCCGCCAACATATCCACTCACTGGTAAGACTTTCTATAGTCCCAGAGATCTGGCCTCTATCAGACTCTGACAGACCCCAAGCCTGTTTCCTTTCTTTCCCCCTTGGCTGTTGAGAGCAGAGAGACCATCTCATCCTGAGACATTCCGAGAAATGTATCATCATTTAAAACAATATGCAATTGCAGAGTACTTGAGATTTGAAAAACCGTAAACCTTGAGTGTCAGAGAGATGACCCTTTCTCGGTTGGTGCTGGGGCTGGCAGCCAGGACATCTGCATTTTGTATCTCACCGGCAAATTGAGGTCCTTTTTATACTTTAAACAAGTTCCTTCAATCATTGCCCAGAACCTTAGCCTTCTCAAATGCCAACCAGATTTGCTTGGGATGCAAAGCAACAAAAGATACTCAAATAAAACTTTGAGCCTCTTTAAAATACTCTTGGCAGTGAAAGTCAAGTCTTAGACTTTTAATCTTATTTATTTATTTATTTATTTATTTATTTATTATTTATTTGTTTATTTTTTAAAATGTTTAGTTTTTAAGGAATCTCTACACCCAATGTGGGGCTTGAACTTATATCCCTGAGATCAAGAGTTGCACGGTCTACCAACTAAGCCAGCCAGGTGCCCCAAGTCTAAGACTTTAAAAAAATTTTTTTTTAAATGTTTATTTATTTTTGAGAGAGACAGAGACAGAATGTGAGTGGGTTAGGGGCAGAGAGAGAGGGAGACACAGAAGCAGAAGCAGGCTCCAGGCTCTGGGCTGTCAGCACAGAGCCCGACGCGGGGCTCTAACTCACGAGCTGTGAGATCATGACCTGAGCCAAAGTCGGACGCTCAACCGACTGAGCCACCCAGGCGTCTAAGACTTAAAGGATGGACAGGCCATTTGTGGCCCTGAGATCAGTGTTGGAACCGCCTTCTCCCCTGCTTCCCGCTGTCTGGCCCCCTTTGGTTTCTCCTTTCCCCTTATAGGTTTTGTGTTATCACCACCTCTCCCCCAGTGCTCACTGGCACACAGGCTCAGATGGCAGGGGGATGCTTCCCAATAGCACCTGGGTGCCCGATTCCACCAGGACCACAGGAAAAATCACAAAGCATGTTCTTTCCCCTTTCTGTGCTTCGCCTTGTCTTCCTGCAAAGGGCGCAGTGTCCTCATCCTGCTCTCTAAGTCCTTACCAGTCCCTGTCCTCCCTCAAAGTACTATGTTCTTCAAATGACTTCACCCCATTTCTTCAGTACGGTGGCTCTCACTAGATCTCAGGAACAGAGCAGACTGGTCTAAGGCACTCACACTATGGTCCAAATAGCGATCTCTCTCTAGAGATCCTGGGTTTTAAAGAAGCTTGTCAACCATCAAGGGTACGAGGTTGATAATAGTGTTTGTTACATGTTAGCTCAGAGTAATAGTTCTCAACGTGTGGTCCAAAAACCCCTGGAGAAATCCCTGAAACCTTTTCATCAGAGGGTCTGCCTGGTCAAAACTGTTTTTATAATAACACTAAGACATCCCTCACCCTTCTCGCTCTTATTGTCTCATGAGGTACAGTGGAGTTTCCTGGAGGCTTCATGACATGTGATATTGCAATGAAAAAGCAATTGAATGAATTGCTTGAATTGAATTGAAGAGAATCCGATTCTCTTATAGGAAGCCAGATATTAAAGAGATTTGGAAATCATGGGACTCCTTACTAATTTTGTTTTGGAAAAGTATAGTTTTCATAAAAAGCATGTTATTTATGTTAACATATATTGGGTTTTTTATTTTTAAAATAAATTAATGAGTACATTCTTTTAAAATTCCATTTTAATTTCAGATACGGTAAATATTAGTAGGACACACATCAACAAAATCTTTCTGGAGTTCCCTATACTTTTTAAGTGTGTAAAGGGGTCTTGGAACAAAAGAAAGTTTGAGGAGCACTGGTTTTGGAGGATGGAAGGCTTTTCCCGTGCCGGGGCCTGTTCTGGGTTGCCACCGTCCGCTCTTACCAAAACCCAGGCTCAGTGGGCCAGCAATTTGGGGTCCTACTTCTGACAAATGGCCTGTCCCTGGTGTGGGCCATCCGGTGGCTTCCACAGAATGGCAGCTAACTGCTCTCCGTCGCTACGGCCTCCACGGTCACAGTGGAGGTGAAGTTAGTGCAGTGGTTCTCAATCAGGGGTCATTTTGTCCTCCAGGGGGATATTTGGCAAAGTCTAGAGTCATTTTTCATTGTCACAGCTGGGTGAGGGGGCCCTGCGGGCGTCTAGTGGGCAGAGGCCAGGGATGCTGCTCAACGCCCCACTTGGCACAGGACAGCGGCCACAACTAAGCCCTGAGTGTCAACTGTGCCGAGTTTGTCCCAGAGCAGCCAGACCTCATCCAATGCCCAGGGACTTTAGAGAAATCTGACAAATGATATACTTTTAGAAGTTTAGTCTTTGGGGAAAAAGAAAATCGCAGGGCTTATGAAATCTGCAGCAAACCAATGGGCGTGTGGGAACTTCTAAATAAAAATGAAGGAGAAAAACAAACATTCCAAGCAGCAGCGCAGCCAAGGAGCATGAAAACGGTCATCAGAAATCACAGATAATACCACTGAACAAGGTGAGGATAGCTGCCAAGAAAAGAAAATACTTTAAAGGCCCAAATCTCCTAGAACTGTTGGTTGCTGCAGGGGGGAATAAATTTCCGAGATGGCAGAGCAAAACTGCCGTTTTCTCTCTTACTGTACTTTACTGGATGTACTGCCCAGATCAATCCAAATCAAATGAACGTGTTGACACCCTCCCCCAACACACACACACACACACACACACACACACACACACACACACACAATTTGGTATTTTAAAGAGAGAGGAATTAGGTGGGCATTTGGTCACTTTAAACATCACTTTCCCCATGAAACCATTTCTCCCCACCTCAATATTTTCTTCCCTCCTTCATCTTCTTCCTGGCCTTATAATTTATACCCATGTCTTGTAACTCCCACTAGACCATGCGCTTTCCAAGTGCATGGACCATGGCTTAGGTATTTGCATCCCTGCTTAGAATCATTCTCTCAACAAATACTTGTTTTGAGTAGATAACTCTCTTTTAGTGCTTTGTTTTCAGCCTGGTGTTTTACAAAATTATCATAATTATTGTTGTTCGAGCTTAACGATTACTCTAAGAAGGTAGATTTATGGTCTCTACTTTGTAAGTGAAGAAATTGAAGCACAGATAGGTTAAGCAATCTGCTTAAACTTGCACAGCAAATTATGGGGCAGGCCAGAGGGCAAATTACTATATATTCAACTCTGCACTGTGCATTCTCCAATGGAACACACAAAAGGGTAGCAGTGCTCCTTAGATTTGTTCTTTGCGCTTGGATGTTCATAATGAAGTTTGTCTTTGGGGACCACCGTACTCCAAGTAGCTCTCAACCTAGCAAGGGTGTATCTTGCAGCGGGCCGTTCAGCGTGCTGCGGCTATATGTCTCCAGGGGAATGTTTCACAGCAATTACTGCAGGCCCTTAACTAGTACCTAAGAGAATTATGTCAGAAATATTTATTGTACTCACCTCAATAGAGAACAGAAAGAATTTAAAAAGTAGGTCAGATTCCTATCATGGAAATTACTCAGGAATTCTCCCCTCTGAAGGGCTGGCTACGAACCTTCTGCTGAGTACAGCCCTCCCAAGACAAAGGCAAGGGTCAGGAGGCTCAGGGAGCGAACAGGAGAGCTTGGTGATGTAATTTCAGGGGGTCTGGGAATATCCCGCTGTCCCAAACTATTTTCCTCACGGGTACCTGAAATTCCACCCTGAGAATCACACCCCTCTACGTGTGGACATCATTCCTCGTTAAAATGCAAAGCTTCTTGGGAAATGGGAAATGAACCGGAGTAACTACTTACAAACTCCAACCCTTTGTTCCATTTTGTTTACACAATGTTCAGAGAGTGTAAAGCTCCCTCAAGGAGAGAACGGCGTGTGCCGCGCCCGAGTCATAGAAATGTATATGGATTGTGGATCGGATGGAGAGGGTAAGAGCAAATGTGAGTTAGAGAGTCATTTAAAAGGATGTGAGGGCAGTTCTGAGCTGTGGTGGGACAGTGGATCCTGAGTATGGGGGACAGGCATGGAGTGGCATCTCTCTTTTGCTCTCTTTTAATAGAGGTAGTCCTATAATTCGTAGCGCCGTGAAAAGGAGTTCTACTTTTGAAACAACAACAACAACAACCCTAACTGGCTGATACAAATTTTTGCTTATCTCTGCCATCCACACTGGGCAGTACCTCAGCTACAAAGGACTGTGCTCACTAATCCAAAGCATCCAGCCCCAGGTGGCGGTTGTCCAGGTTCCCAGCTCATTCCTGGGCTGTGCCAACCAGTTCAGTGTTCTCTCAGTGATGGCCAGCATTGCATCTGGAGACTATTTTAGGACAAGAAGACCATTTTCTTTTCTGTGAAGGTAGGAACTATTTATTTAAAAAAAAAAAGTAACTAAAATTTTTGCTCTATTTCCAAAGAAGTGTCCAATTTATTTATTTTTCAATTTCAAGTTCAGGAAATGCCCCAAATAGGCAGTTTGGAGTCATGAACAAAGAGAGAAATGTGCCGAGTGATGGGAGGGTGTGGAGTCTCGCCAGAGGGGGAAAGAAGAAAAAATGGCCTAGTGAGTTAATGACCAAGCTGATTCCTCCAAATGACGATCCTGAAAGGGTTGGTATAAAAATCTGTACTGTAGATATATGTCTCTGAGCCTGAAAAATATAGGAACCTGGGGTGCAGTACAGTTTGTTTACCCTAGAGACTGTGGGATATATCCTGCTCTCAGTGGCTTCACTTCTCGTCTCTGAGCGGGGACACCTAAAGAGCAAATGTCTGCTTAATTAATGACACCAGAAGATCTTCAATGGCGCCCTTAGGAGGGAGAGGGATAGATATATGGGTAAATATGTAGGTTACAGAGAAAGACAAGGAGCTCACAGAGAAGTAAAAGAAAGAGATGAGTAAGGGTGGTGTATTTGCATAATTAAGAACCTGCTCTAACAAACACAGTGTCCGGATGATGAAAATGGAAGCTTATCACAACCTAAGCTGGAAGCCCTCCCCTCGCCTTATGCCTCATCTAAACCTCACTCCAAGTTACTGACACTTGCTTCTTGGTACCTAGTGATTTTTGGGGGGTGACTTTTTAGAACTGTCTGCAGCCTGGTGGAGGGAGGATATCCATCGTCTCTTTCACTGGCTTTTCTGCTGGAGACCTTTCAGCTTTTCATGGTGACAACTCACCTTTCCCAATCGCTCACTTCCTTCCCTAGATTTTTCTGGAAAACTCCTAGCATCACTCGGGAAATCACAGGCATGTGCACTCAGGCAGCTGTAGACAGCTCTGCCCAGGTAGGTCTTGATTTATTAAGTTGAAGCCACCTGATGACCAAGCAGGAGAGGATTCCTTGCTAGATGGAAGGATTTGCTCTGAGGTCCTTCATATTGTTTTCTGTTGGTTATCTTGGGATATGTGACCTCTCCGTACGGTAGCTGTTGGAGGTCACTGCAGCTCAAAATATGCCCTAGACTATACCAGAATCTGGAGTCTTAAAAAAAAAAGTCTCTATCTGATTCTTTTCACAGGGCTTTCTGGATGTAGGATTCTAGGAGAATGAGGGTTTATTTCAATTCTTCTACCCTTGGATCAGCGTGAGCTTTCTCCACAACCTGGGAGCACGTACCTATGACTGCTGGCATTACTGGGCTCTGGCCACCCAAGCAACCCTCAGTCCCAGGGGCAGCCCTGATGATTGGCAGTCATGCAGAGCTTAGTTGCTAGAAGCTCCCTCTGAGTGAGAATTTATATCTGTGTAGTTCACAAATGTAGCTCAAACCGATTTAACTCCTTGCTAATGAGATCATAATTTAATATAAGTGCAAAGAGCAAATTCAATAATGCATGCATATAACATCGGGAGTTGAAAGCTGTGAGTCATTTTACTAAGGGCCTAACAATGCTAGTGACTGAAACCTATTGATGAGCATCTGGGCTACAGAAGTTACTTGTGGATATGTGAGTGAAGCCAGTGCATTTCCAGATGACAATCTCTCAAATTCAACGGGATAGACCCCTTGATTCTACAAGTTGCAAATTTCACTGATGATTTCTGCCAAACCCGGCCTTTGTCCAACCTCTCCATGTGGAACAGGAATCCAAAACCATGGTTGCTCGTGGACTATCTCACACACCCCGATTTGTGTGGGAAGACTCACTCAATTCATCCCTGATGGAGAGAAGGGGCTCAGGGAAGTTGTTAAGCATCTGGAGACAACAGTTTTGGTTAAAACGTGGCCACAGATATTTCCCCAAGTCATAACGGACATGATGCACTGGAAAACTCTGTTTTGAGATCCATTAAAAACTCAAACTATCAAATTTGGTTGGGTTTTATTATGTATAAATGTGTTTCCTTTGGTCCATCCCAGTGGCACCGAGAAAGAAAAACATAGACTGAGAAGACAGAAACTGATCTCACATTAGATCGGAAACCCACGTGACATGTGTTTCTGAAGATGTCGAGGTCATGCCCCCGACTCTAGGCAAAACGTTCACTGAGAGTTGAATATGATGGATGCCAGCATCTTCTTTCTTCCCCGGCCCCCCCGGCCCCCCATAGGCCTCTCTTGACCGTGAGCCATAGAAAGATAATCAGTCTTAGCTTACACTCCATTAGATCACAACAAATGGGGTCTGGATATCAGATCTGAAACCTGACTACTTGCTGCCATGCCAGGGCACATACCACCCTCTCCTAGCACGCATTCCAGCATCCACTTATCTGCACTTTCCAGCAGTGATGTTACTAGACAGGACGCACCAGCAGAGTCCATCTTTTCCCTCTCATTCTCTCCCTCTCTTTCTTTTCAATGTAAAGTATGCTATTGCCTTAGTTTTATATTTTGAGAAATATTTGCTTCAAGGCCAGATGAAATGAAGCTTTAAGGTGAATTTAGCACTTGGAACACACTTTTGCCACCTGTGACCAATGGGGATTTGCCTCATGTGCCAAGGGCCAAATGCTATACCGCTCTCTAGAAAGTCAAAAGAGAATGGATTTCAATTGTTCTCCATAAATTTTACCCCCCACCCCCATTCCACCAACTTCCCACCCACAGTGCATGTATTTCAATCATTTCAAATCTTTCATGTTTCTTTTCCATGGCTGTCTTGCCTTTCGGAGAGTGTGGTTCTATAACCTTCTCTCCAAATGAAAGGAAACCAAACGATTTGGTCTTAGTGGGGCAGAAAGGGTATAGACACACACCGTTTCACTCTGCCACGGCAGCGGTGTCTTTCCTCTTGGCAATTGTACAATAGCATTCTTACCTTCAGGCCTTTCACTCCTGCTGCTCTTTCTGTAGCTCTGGTGTTGAACATTTGGTCATTATTTGTCAATAAGAAACACATTCAAGTTATCAGGATAACACCAAAGGCAACTAATCATGTCTTAATCATAGAAATCATGTTAAGGCCACGCAGTCAATTTAAAAAAAAATCATGAGAATGGATTAATTAATTTTTTTTTCTGGATTACATTTTTTTTTTTCCGGTGGTAGAATTTATTCTTTAACACCATCTGGCAAAATCAATGGTTTTGGCAGTCACTGGACTGGTTCAGTTCTTAAGGCAAAAAGGTCCCTTGCTTGAAGCAGCCACTTGAGAGAAAGTGAGGGTTTGCTCTTGGGAAGAAGACCTGAGTAAGTTCAAGGAGCAAATTTAGTCACTACCAGGAAAGAAAACTGTCAGGTTCTTCATACTTCCAGGAGGCAGCACCAGCACAGAGACATGCAAACCAACGAAGAGCATAACATACTCACCCTACTCCTTGATCCCAAACCAGCCTCGGTGATTCACAGGAACTTCTTCTAAGACCCAGGAAGTGCCATCGATCTGTAATGATTCTTGCCTACACACATAACAGTGTCAATAAAGAGTCATTGGGATCCGTCTTAACCCTGGGCATCCAAAATGTCTACCTTTAGGGATGGCTCCTGCCAATAAAAGGTCCATCTTGTTGCCGGTAAAAGACAGATGTAGATTCACATCCGTTACCCAAGGCCCAAGAATGTCAAAGAATTCTGGGTGTGGAAGAGAAGCGGTTAAGAGACGGCGGCATAGGAGAGGAGGATTGTAGACATACATGGAAGAAGAAATACACACAAAACGGAGGATCTCATTTATACATATGGGAAACATAGCACCACCTCATTCATCTAAGTACCACCAACTTTTTACTATCTTTGGATACGAGACTTGCTAAGCAAATGCCTGAGGTTTAAAAAAATGTCTGCTAGCGATTAGAAGGAAGGATGACTGAATTTCTTAAGAGAACAAACTCTTTCCAGGTACTATAAAAGCACCCACGTGAAAAGAAACACAACTCATTTTCACTGCAAGCCACTTTTTGAGTTTCTGAAAGCAAGTTCCCTAAGCGCTTCCTTCCCTAGGGTCACATTGGTTAGTTTATTCTAGTCTCTGTATAGTTTTGAATATAACCCCGCTGCATTTCTCTATCAATATCCTAGAAATCATAATGATCATTCAACCACTTCAATCGATCAAAGTTTAACTGCATATCGCATCGTCATCGCTTACTTCCCTAGACGCCTTGCAAGCTAAGGCACCTATCATACAGCTCTCCTTCCGGTCAAGGGGTTCAGAATGGTTCCATTTAAACGTTCTGCTCCAATGTTCCCCCAAAGCACAAAGCCTGCCGGTTTCCAGCTTGCAACATACAGACACTGGAAGTCTGAATCCCTAGATGGAACTGAAGCCAGGGCCACTTTAGGGTGAGGTAGGGTAGGGTCCATAACGCCTTGTCACTCCAGTCACAGATAGCTTCTTTCACAGACCAGACCCCCTCTAGTAAGGTAAGTCTACTCAGGAAAGCTAAGCTGGTGCCCTTTCCCCAAGAGTAAGGGAGTGAAGCAGGGTGGGTGGGGGCAGATCAGAAGAATTTGAAAGTCTGAGGTGACGGGCAGCTGTGGAGGGAGGCTGTGCTTATGTGGTCATTCAGCAGCTAAATCCCCATTCTGCTGTGATTCACAGCGACAGGCTTTCGCTGGCTGTGTCACAAAGCCCTGGTGCTTGGGGTTTATTACCGAAACAACCTACTGGCTCTTAATTACTGCATTTGCGCACACGCCGTGATAACGCGCTAACACAAAGGGTGATTCGCAGGTTAAAAATTCCCCGACCACACCTCTAACTTTCATGATCCTTGCCTGTACATTTGTAGGCCATCAAGGAAGGATCAGGTATGATTTGTTGGGGTCCTATTAGCCCAGGTTCAGGAGACTGGTGAAACCAAGCAGTATTTCAGTTCTAGTCTATAGGTCTGGCTCAGGGGCCACCTCAGTGACTGACCTTGTCTTAATCCCCTGTATTCAAAAATGAAGTAAATATCTATTTCATTAGTTTGGGCACGTGCACATTTAAAACAGCCCGAAAATATTGCTGGTTCCTTCCAAAGAGGAGTAACTTTTTGAGACTAGGCTTAGAACGCATGACGGCTCATGCCAGGGGGTTAAAGTCAACAATTTAACATAACTGCCCATATTAGCGTTATTTTAAGGTCGCAGGAGAGAGACCGGAGAGATAAGTATTACAGGTTTTTCCACCTCTCCCCGTTTCAGAGATAATAGGTGTGGGAGTGTTTTTGCAAAAGTAAAAGCACTCATAAATGTCAGGCTTTGTGATTATTGTCATTTTTAGTAATCAGTACTGAGGGCTGAAATGGCTTAAATACGCCATTTGCCTTGTAAGCCAGGTAGTTGTGAATGAACCTGATTCTTAGGGAAATCTATCACATGCAATCAGATTCACATTGCTCATTGGATGGATACATGTGATAAATTGCTGTCTGCAGTATCATCGCAAGAGGTGACCCTGAAAGTCAGCAGAGATTTGTGGCAGCATTAGCTGTGTGACCTTCTCAAAGTCACCACCATCTCTGGGTCTCATTCTCTGTGAAATGATGCTATATATTCAACAGTCAGTTGTCATGGTAACTGGGGATGGAATACAATCAGGAAGTGTAATTCCCAAGCCATTTTACTAATTCAGTTAAACTGCATGGATCTGGACCGACGGAGGGGAAGGACTGTCTGAATGGGAAAGTCCTAAATTACAAAACAGGTTTGAAGAAGGACGGTTTTATTACTTCACGTCTGTTTTGTAATTCAAACCTACTATACTACGTTGCCACCGTGGAGGTCCTTGTGAGAAATACTTTAGCGGATAGGTCTGTGACCCATATGATTGTATCTAACACATGCTTGCAACATTTGAGAAAAAAATTTGTTCTCTTAAGGAAAAACTTCAACTGACAATCTAAAGTCTTCATTTGCTTAACAAACCTCTCTTGGCCCCTTTCCCGATACTCTTGCTCACGCCCAGAGAACCGTAGGTAGCAAGGAGGAAGAAGATAAAGGCAAGCTCCTTGTAATCCGGAAACAGAATAAGCAATCGTTGGATAGGCAGCACTCATTTTACTATTATCCAGAGCTGAGAAAAGGGTTGACTTATTTCAAAAGGCTGGCTGGAGGGATGACCAAAACAAGCGATTTGAGAGATGCCTGGCAGGTAGCACTAACGCCAAAGAAGTTGGAAACATTTAGGCTCTACTGAGATCTTTCTCTATTTGCATATCAAAAATCAGATAATCTGGAAATCGTGGGCTGGCAATAAAGTTACTTGATAACTTTGCAGCAGTATCAGCTGAGGAAAGAGAAAAGCTTGATTGCTCGTTGTAATTAGCAAATAGCTGGTCTAAAGTGCTAGGGGTCTTCATGATATACCAAAACATCTGGGTGGAAAGTAAACATTCGGCCAAATACATGCAGATTTTTTTGGTTTGTGTAACATCACACATCTGGTTATTTGAAAACTTCTGGGCACTTGGCATCATGTGGATCTTGACACAGTCCATGGCTCCTTCGTAACCATGCTGAGTGAATTCTCGAGAGCAGTGTATCCAATCCAGCTCGGGTTTCATCCTGCATGATCTAATTAGGTTCTCCGTGGCCTGCTAACAACATGAGAAAAAGACCAAGAAGAAGGTGCTAAATACTCTAGGTGTCAGGTTAGCCATTGTAAACCTCAAAGGAGCCCAAAGCTTGGCTAAACTGTGATTGTCATCAGTTCACACTGGTGGGAAAGGAAGTTACTGCTTTCTGACACACGGTAAAACCTTGATTAATTGGAATCCATAAGGGATGAATGGAATTTTCGATAAGAGTACTCATTTTGTTTCATTCTTGGCTAATGACTTTTTTTTTTTTTTCCTCAAAATGCTTGTATCCACTTTCTCGCCTCCGGGAAGCAGCCTCTAATGTTTGAGGGTCAATCCAGATAGAAGATATGGGAGACAAAGCTGAATGTGACCTAACCACAGGTCATCTCGTGGCAAATGATTAACAACAACAACAAAAGATCAATTCGTTGCAGTCTTCTGTTTTGGTACTATTGCTGCTTTCTCATCAATGTGGAGTACTGAGGAGGGGCAATTCAGTTAGTTGGGGTAGTGGTTAGGTGAGTTCTGGTTAATCAAGGTTTTACAGCAAAAGACCTCACCAATGCCTGGTAAGATTATGTGTTGAAGAAAGTTGTATTTGAATTTATCACTTTGAAAGTGCTCTGTGCTCTGTATCAGTGTTTCCAAACCCATGTTATCCTGCAGACTGGCAAACTAACTTTTCCATCAGGATCCTGCGGAATGGAGAGAGAAAGAGGAGAGCAGAGGTGTAACCATTGTCTCCGAAGGAGAAAAGGTTTGGCTTGCCTGTCTGTTGGCCTGTGTGTGGGAAACACTGTTCTTCACCTTAAGAGATGCCCATGGTATCTTGGTTGTACAAGAGTCGATCTTACATGCTTCAATATAATTGTCATGCCCTTTGGGTCATGGAGGATTGTGTTCTCAGGTCCTCTCCTGTACTTACCCAACGTGTCCTTCCACTACTTGCTGTCATGGCTTCTGAGCTTGCAACTACTTCTCGTTGCTTGGATGAGGGTTATTCGTTCTTTCTAGTCCCGAAGAGCATTATGGAGCCAAAGGAATGCCAAGTGAGATGGGTTTTCTCATGATGGCAGCCTGGATAACAATTAGACCTACCTGAACCAAGAACACGGCTACGGAGAAGCCAAATCAGGGATTCATACACATGGAGTATCACGGTTAGGCGACGCGCTTGTTTAAAGATACAAAATATCTTTGCCGAGTCTGTATATGGGGTGGCCTACTGAAGAAAGACCCCATTTAACTTGAAACCGAGCTCGTTCTTTGGCTTTTCAAGTTAAGTGGGGCCAGCTTAAATAGGCCACCGCATATGAAGAACAACATCTCATCACTCATACACACGACTGAAGAAGGCAACTCTAATCAACCAATCAACCTCGGTGAGCAACCATCATGCCTTAGGGGGAAAAAAAGGCCGTAACCCGACTTTTCAGTAGATAGATTTGACTTCTCACACCGCTCATGTGAGGCAGGCGGGGACAGTCTCAAGGAAAAGCCTTGGGCTCTTGAGAGCCTAGGCCGTGGAGACCCACACCGTGGCCTTCATAAGGCAACCGGTCTGGCGTGTGAGGGGAAGGAAGGGGTGTGGAGGGGGAGCCTCTGTCTGGGAGTTTAAGAAGGGACCCAAGTTAGATCAAAAATGCGGGCAGTGCCCCAAAGTCTTTCTGGTTCCCAAAGCTGCCAGGCAGCGGAATAACCTGGTCATTCCACTCTCTGTGTGCGTCTTGTGCTCTCTCCTCAGTAATAAGATAACAGTCTTGCCGATTACTCGTCACTAAGGGTACCCGGTTGTGGTGACATTGAGGCTGACCTTGGAGTCACCGCCCCCGCTGCCGCACTCTCCTTTGTCGTACCACCATTTGTTTTTCAATTTGTCCAAGAGGCCTTGCTCATTCAGTTTTAATACTGCCAGGTTAACAGCATTTCTTGAAACGATAAAACATAACTTGTAAGAAAATGCACAAATGCGTAGGAAATCGTTAACGTATAAAAAGGAGCACAAGAGGACAAATTGGCTAAATTTCACAGAACGTGGAGCTAGAAAAATGTCTGTACAGCGAATACAGGGTTAAATATTGGAAGGTGGCATGGAGGGTAACATTTGCTCAAAACCGAAGTGTGCGGGATGGGGAAGTTGTCTTTGAGAAAAAAAGTAACAAGAACACCACATCCATGCAATTAACATTCGTCACATATGGCACCATAACTTGGCTTTTACCATTTAAATTGAAAAAGCCGTTGAACTGTAAAATTAAAACAGCAACAAACAGTCAGAGAGGACAACACAGAGAGAGAACATTAAAAAAAAATGGATGCATTAAATAGATGAAACCATAATTTACCGTCTTATTTAACTCCATGGAATATTGTAGGTTTTAAACTTTTAAAAGTTACCTCAAAATCCACAAGAAAGAAAATGACAACAAAATGCATCAGGGTAGGTGGAATACTATAACAACACGGATATTGTTATATTATTCCACCCACCTTAATGCTGAGCCTTTAGGGGTTGCCACACCATAGCCTTTGGAATCCAGATTTCCACCAACTTTCATGGTATCACACGGTTTTCTCTGCTCAATGTACTCATTCATGGTTGACTCCAGCAGGAAGGCGAACTTTCCCTTGGACTTCCGCACCCGGGCCACTCCGTCTGCTGTTGTTTTGGTAAACACAGATGGCTCTGCTGATTTCATGTAAGACCACATTTTCTCATAGACAGCAATTTTGGACCTCTGCAACAGAGACAAGCATTCTTAGACACCAGATATGAAAACTGGAAAAGGTCTCGGTGCAGTGGGTTTCAAACAATTTCGATCGCAACCCATGGTAAGAAGAGCATGTCACGCTGTGGCCCAGTAGGTACATTCATACATATGTAAACATGGTTCCAAAATCGGCTACTCAACACCGCACTCATCTTTGCATCTTTGTGACCTGCGATGCTCTCTGATACTTTCTATTGTATTCTAATTCACCGGAAAAAAGAAAGAAGCGCCAGTCAGGACCCACCAAATTGATTTCATGGCTCCACTAATGGGTTGCAATCTAGTTGGAAAAACACTTCCTCAGTTCAATCTTCTTCTCAATTCAGAAATCTCCCCTACAATATCCTGCTATGTGATGACCCTTTACCTGCCCGGAAAAAAAAAACAAATGCGATTGGAGGGGAGCGTACAACCATTTCAGTTAGCCTACTCCAGCACGGGACATTAATTATTGTAAGAAAGCACTTTCTTATTCTGAGCTGAAATTTGTTTCTCTAGGACTCCCAACCTTTAGCACTATCTGCTAGAGTACGTAAAGCAATTCTGTTCCTTCTTCTGCATGACGGCCCTCCAAGTATTGCAAGGCTGTTGTTATACCCCCCTCTTCATCTCTCCATCAGGTTGAACTCCACTGGTGTCTAATACTATTTCTGGAACACTCACAATTTTGGTCTATCCCCCACAGGATTCTAGTCAGCGATGCCTCTCTTCAATTAGATTGTCTAGAAATAGACATGGTACCCCAGATATCTGACGAACACAGAATGAAAAATAAACTGTTTGCTTCTTGTCGCTGGAGCATTATTTCCTAGCATAACACTGCCTGAGTTTGCGTTAATGTATTTAGCCTTTCATCCATCCTTTTAACAAATATTTGTGGAGCACCTGCTGTATCTAAAGCACTCTCCTGGGTGTGGGAAGAGTATGATAGACTGAATAGTCCCTCTTTCAACTCAGGTTGAGGCCAAACTGTTAGTTCTTTCAACCAAGCCAAGTTTCCCTCATCTTTACCATTTTGGATTTTGAATTTAATGCCACTAAATGTCATCTCAATTCAGGTGGTCCTTAGAACACATGCTAAATGCTTATAGATCTATGATAGGCATTCTGGAGAATATAAAGGAAGCATGGTCTTAATGACCCCATGACTTCCAGTTGAGTTGGGAGTTATGTCCTTGGGAATGAAAACCCAACAGAAAAATTCTAAAGTGCTATTTGACCAGAGGTGAGGTAGCATGGTAGAGACTACTGACATGCCAGGATTTCAAGTGTCCTTTTATGGGGTTTCCTGGCCCCTGCCTCAACTTTTTTGATGATTTAGTTGCTCTTCTCTGGACTTTGGCTGGCTACATTCTTGAAGCCTGCGTTGACCTGCTTAAATAATTCCAGAGGGCTGGAACTTTCAGAGTTATCGACATGCAAATTAAACCTTGTGTTTACGGTGATCGGACACCCACTGAGGACCTTACTGAGTCACTCAAACTGTTCACTTGGATTGGGAATCTGGATTCCATAGTTGGTTTGCAAGAAGAACAGGAAAAAAAAATCCAATATGGCTGAAGCCAAATGAACAAAAGGGAGAATGGTAGGAAATGAGTTCAGAAGGATAATCAGAGGTCAGATCTTGTAGGGCCCTGTAAGACATGGCAAAAAGTTTGGATTTATTCTGTTATTTATTTCTGACATTTCTGAAAATTTCTGAAAATTTCTGAAATTATTTAAGGACTTTGAGGAGGCATGTGATAAGATCTGATTTAAAAATTTAAAACATCACTCTAGCTGCTGTATGGAGAATATGCTCTAAGGTGGGCCAGAGTGGTTAGGAGGCTATTCTAATAGTCCAGGGGAGAGATGGTGGTGACTTGGACTAGGTTGGGAACAATGGAAGTAGAGACAAGAGGTTGAAGCCAAGGTATGTATTGGGGAGACAGCAAACAAGCCTTGCTGATGGACATCTCCACCTGATGGTCGTGTAGATACTTTCAGATTAAACATTTCCAGACCAAACTTACTATCTTCCTTATAAAGCCTGGCTCTCCTAAGTTCTATGAGGAAAGCACCGAACATCCAAGCTTGGTTTTTACTCCTTCCTCGGCCTCTTATTACGCCTTGTTTATTCGGACATAGAAATGTCCTCTCTGTTCTTTTGTCTTCTTTCCATTCTCGTTACCATTGCCCTGGAGCGGGCTCCCACCATTTTTTGGTCTGGACTACATTGCCTCCCAATTACTCTCCAGGCTTCACCTCTCTCTTCAGTTTATCTTCCAGCGATCCTTCCAAAATGTGAACCTGACCATTCTTTAAAATCTTCTCATAGTTCCCTAAAACCTACAGAACAAAATTCAGACTCTTATGTATGATATTCAAGAGTCCTTATGATCTGGACTACACTCTCCTATGATCTAGTCACACTGGACTACTCACTGTTCACTGAAATGTGCCACACACCTTCACGTCTTATGCCTTTGGTTATGCTTTTGCTTAGGCATAAATTATCCCTATTCATCCTATGAGGTCCAGAGCAAATACCGTGTCTTCTGTGAAATCTTTCCTGACTCCTGCTCCCACGGAAATGCTTTCTTGGATGTTCCTAAAGCACTTTTGCTCTTACCTTGGCTACAGAGCTTACTGTAGTGCATTACGGTGAGTTGCTTATGTGGCTGTCCTACTCACATTACTGGGTGTTCTTGAGGACAGAGTCCACACCTGATTCATTTTGGTAGCCCTCTTGGCAGCCAGCACAATGTACATAGTAGGCATTTAAGATGTATTTGCTTAATAACTGAAGCTTAGCTGGATCAGGGTGACATCTAGATTGTTGGTCAAAGGCATCAGAAGGTTGGTGAAAAATGGTTACTAACACTGGTTTTATAGCCCTGTAGAATTCTAGAGCTGAAGTTACTCTAAAGATCGTTGACTCCAACTCCCAGCTAAACCAATCAGGATATATGCTTTATAATCCACTTTGTTTTGTTCTTGTTTTTGCCACTGAGCTTGCCTTTGTTGTCCACACCAATAACTTTCTCCCCCAATAATCAAGGTCTTCTAAGATTGAGATCTCACCCGTTGACATTTATGCTCATTCCAGAGCACGTTATCCTCATCTGACGCATAAAACAATTTCGAAACATCATAACGAAACACACTCTCAATGACTTAATTTTACCTCAGTAGGAATTTCCTAGTCAGTGGCTCAAAGAATTTTATAAACTAGTAAATAATTCAGCTGCACTGTAAGATATGAAACATAATGTAAGGACACCTCCGTACTTGCCACAAAACTCAGTAGAACATTATGAAGTTAGTTGAAGTCTGCCTATACTCCCCTCTCTAACTCCATACCCTTCCTCCAGGCCAGAAGTAGCCATTATCCTGAATTTGGTCTTTATCATTCACTCCCTTGCAACTCTTTATATTTTTATGAGAATAAACATCTCTTTTGTAATGACTGCAGAGCATTTCCAGCTATGGCTACACCATACTTTACCCAATCTCCTATTGAAGGACTTTTAGGTCAATTCCAATTTTTTTTTGGCATTGGAGACAAGCCTGTGGTAGGTGTGTATCTCCATGCACTTGCAAAGAGGTACTTTGTGTTCATCTTGGTCCAATTGAACCTGAGCGAAAGGGGGAGGGGGCAGACCAATTTGTCTCTTACATTATTTGCAAACGGGCTATTACGTCCAAAGATAAATTTATAAGGGAAGGGCAAAGGGTTTGTGAATTGTGATCTGAATGCACTATAATTTGGATTCATTTACTTCATCATTTACTTGAGCGCTTTGATTGCTGATACAGGTTAAAAGGGTTTATTCCCTTAGGTAATGATGCATTTCTAGGAGAATAAATGGCGGTGCTTGAAGTGGGCACTTTGAATGTGTGCAGTGTACAAGCAGCAGATATTAATGAATTCAGGAAATGAAAAGTTAGTTAGTGGCAGAAATGACTGGCTCCTGGTTGATGACTGAATTCTGAAGGAGGTTAAGAAGGGGAAAAAGCAATGGCTCACAAGTGAGAAAAATTGAGCTGAAACGTTTATCTTCCTAACTGGTATTTAAGTGACTGTATAACATTTAGACCAAAAAGAAGAAAAAAAATATCACTAGCATTTTTTTTTTTTGCAGTCTGTCTTATTTTGGCTGAAATACTGAAGGCAATAAAAGGAATTGAATCTTAGTTCAATCATCTGGGAGAAATTAAAAAAATTATGGGCAGGATGTGTAATAGCAAGTTCATTTTTCTCAAACCTGCCACGATTCATTTATTTCATCCCACAGAGCACCATTTTGTACCTCAGAACGAATAAACAACGGGTATGCAGAGAGGCCACGCGGAATTCTCTTAGCACTGCTAGAAATTAGCATATGAAATCCAAAAGGAGAAATACATGAATGGAGGAGGAACAGATTAATCCAAAACAGGAGATCAAGCAGAGCTCTAGCATTCACGGATTCAACAATCACCCTTCCAAGTATTTGTCACAGGTCATGAAGGTCAACTGTACAAAGAAATTTGCTTTTGTTGAGTGGAAATTTGGATCTTGGGCCCAGTGAGGCTGATGTGTAGAAACGAGTGATTAGTGACTGCACTTAGCCCACCACTCAGACTTTGCCTCTCTCTGCAGTGGCGCTGGCTGCCCCTCATCGCTGCGCATGACTGTTCCTCCGTAGACCAAGAGCATGACGTAAATGTCTGGTGCCATGTTTGAGAGTGTGGAGTCGCATCGCTTGGGTTTGAATCTCACTCGCTACGTGTCGAAGTTATCGAGCCCCCACGTGCCTCAATTTCCTCATCCATCAAATGGGATAATTTTTTTTAAAGTGCCTACTTCAAAGATTTCTTGAGAGAAATGACATGAGTTAATACGTACATGTCACTTAGAACAGTGCCCGGCATACGAGAAGTGCCAAAAACATTACATATTTTTCTAGCACAGAAAGCATCATTTGTTTTAGTGACAGAACTTAATAGCATGATAAATTACTTTAATCCCCTATTTAACAGAATCATTGCTTCATTTTATGGAGGGAATTCTATGTTCAAGTGTTATTCACATATTTGGGTCTTCGGATACATTCCGGTGAATGCCCATGGTCTGCCATTAATAAAAGTAATCATCATTTGATTTGGATTTAAAAAACATTTTTGAGGAAGACATATGGGGAGGATGGCAAATTTTCCTTTAAAACTTACGTTTGATAGTTAAGTTGAGGCTCACACATTAAAGTCCCCATTAACCAGAACACTGCTACTGGGGAGACCTGGTGAACGAAGCTTTCTGCTTCCCTAAGAGTTAAATGAGAACACCCGCTTGATCAATAGAACATCCAATTGGAATCAGTAGTGTAACAGCCTTTCTTTTAGAAATAGAAGAAACCTTCAAAACCATCTGGTTCAGCTTCTCACCCCATGCAGCCTGGCTTCTCTGCTCAAATGTCTCTGGTGGTGAGGCACTCCCGAGCTCAGAAGAGGCTCATAACTTATGACAGTTCAAATTGATAGAAAATTCTTTTTGTTGGGCTGACATCCTTCATGACAGTCTCTCTCCCCTCCAGTCCTATCCTGCCTTCTGCCTGAATTGGGTGGTCTCTTCTTTCCGCTTCCGTTTCTCCATTGTACAGAGCACTGGTTGTACTGCTTTCTAATGGTCATCTCCAGTGCAACCTGAGCTCCTTGGGAGTAGGAATTACGTCTCTCTCTCTCTCTCTCTCTCTCTCTCTCTTTCTCTGTATTCCCAGTGACTAGCATAATGCCTGGCATGTATGAAACCCTCACTATGTATCTGTGGGATGAATGAATATCACAACTGCAGTTCCACCTATGGGTCCTAATTCTGCACTCTGCAGTACATGGAACAAATACGCCCTTTTCCACATGGTGTGGCTGCTGAAGATTACCACTGCCGTGTCACCTGTTAATTGTCTCTTTTGCCGACTAAACATTATAAGGGCCTTCATTTATTACTCTTATGACATGAATTCCCGTCACCCCCCCGCCTCTTTCTGGGAAGCTCCATCTTCTAGATGCTTTTTAATTTTTCAAAGTCCCTCCTAAAATGGGGCCCCAACAACTGATGATAACGTGCTCGATATAGCGGCACTAGCACAAAGGACAATAACACACTCTCTTCTCGTGATGTGGACATGAACACAATTTTTCATTTCAACAGGATTCAACAGGCGTTTTTTTGATATGTTGAGAGTCGAGAATTAACATTAACACAACAGACCAATAAATTGGAAGCTAATTCACTCACGGTATTCATTTGCTGTCAGCATGTAGACAAAGTATTACATTTTGCAAAAAAAGTATTGGTGTTTGTGACATCGCTATACCCCAATCATGTACAGAGTGTTCTAAGTGAATAATTTGAGAGGATAGAATGAAGGAAAGGTCAGGGGACGATGGTTTTAGGTACCTTTTTGGGAGGCAAGATTTACTTTTAAGTAATCTCTACACCCAACATGGGGTGAGAACTCACAACCACGAGATCCAGAGTTGCCCGCTCCACTCGCCAAGCCAGCCAGGTATGCTGGTTTTAGGTATTTTGTCCTCCAGCATTCCCCAAAGGGGAATGGGCTGGCTTTATGCATTTATTTTTTGGCCACTGCAGGTATCATGCCTCTATTGTCCATTTCCACCACTGTATGTATAAAACTAGCTTTGTACATGCCACAGAGAGGCTGGGTTCTCAGTCTCTACCTCTCTCACCCGACTTCACTGTCTTTTTGGCTCAGAGATCCATTCTGTCCCTCCTTTCTGGCATCAGGAGTCTTGGTCCTCATGGAGGCAGTCACTGATGTTACAAAGGTTTCTGTTACCTTTGAGCAAGGGATCCTTTTTATTTGAATAGGGGATGGGTGTCCCAGAAAGGGGAGTGAGTTTCTTGGCATTGTAAAAGGTGCTGTTCAGAGGCTGGAAAAAGCCGTCCCTGCGAACAGGACACTAACGAAGGGGAAATGGCATGTTTCAAACAAAAATGCCTTACCCTCCTTCATTTTTCCTTCTCTATCTACTATTATTGTAGCTTATTTATTGCTTAAGAATTTGGTCCATTTCTTCTGTAGGTTGTGTATCTTTAGTTAAGAGAACATCATTAAAAACTATAATCTGCTTTTTCTTCCAAATTATTTAGCCCCCTCTAAAATTGCTACTTTTAATAAAGGCTCAGGCGGCACTGCTAGCTGGTACAAATTTGAAAAGGTGGCTTCGGTCTGCTGTCTGCCTGAACCGGGCACTATAGACTCCTGTGCACCTCCTGGGCCCTCCTTCACCTTCACGAGTAAATGTTGTGTCTTTGCGTTTCTCCAAAACTGGGATATGGACAGGTGATCCTTGCAAGGTCAAGTACTTGCAAGGTCAAAAGTACTGCAACTTTTACCCTTGCCTAGCAGTCCGCACGGTCCTTTTGTGCACAAATTGGATCATGTCATTCCTCTGCTCAAACCCCTCAGAATGGCTTCCTATCACACACAGAATAAAATCCAACGTCCTTACCAGGGCTTGGGAGGCCCAGCACAACAGGCTCTGGTTTGTCTGGTCTGCCCTCATCTCTTACCCTTCCTTCCCTCTCTCGCTTTGCTTCGGCCACGCGGGCCTTCATTCTCAAACTGACCAAGCATGTTCCCCGGTCAGAGCCTTGCTCGTGCCGCTGCATCTGAAATGAATTTCTCCCCACCCCCTCCACCCCATGTTTTCATGGCCTGCCCCCCACTTCATTTAGGTGTCTGAGCAAATGTCACCTCACCAGAGAGGCCTTCCTCAATCAGCTGAGATAAAATAGCATTCCCGACCTGTTGTCTCCTTACCTGCTTGTTTCATTTCACGTAATGCCAACTGAAACATACACGTTATTTACATATTTGCTTATCTTTTTTTTTGTCTCATCCACAAAGACAAAGTCCAAAAGGACTTTGTTTCATTTGAGGACTTAGAACAAAGGCTGTCACATAGAATGCCCTCAGTAAGTATTAACTGAATGAATGAGTGAAGTAGCTGCGATTTAAACCCAGATCATTTGACATGGAAGTCTATATTCTTGATTACATTGTCATCATTAGTCTCCCCTACCATCCTTCAAAGCTTAAAGAGGTAAGGTGATAATTGCAGAGGTGCGAAGTGGCAGAATTAGCCCTCAAATCGGGGTCTGTTGGGTTCCCAAACCCGTTTTTTCCTACTACTCCACACTGCCTCCCAGGGAAGAAATTGCTGGTGACTACATTGAGCAAAATGCCGGTGACTTCACTGAGGTTTACATCTTTGACCTGTCATTTTGACATGATTTTATATAGCCTTCATCTTCTTTGGTTCAACTTTGAAGCCTGTTAAGTATGCTATGGTGTAAAAGGCACCAATATAATACTCCACTAGTCTGTCACAAGGCCCTAAATCCTACCATTATAGATCATGCCTTCTGTTGGACTTGGACAAATTACTTAAATTCCTCTAACACTCTAATAATTATCTCTGAAATGGAGATAGAATATGAAGTGAGGTCATTCCTATAAAGCACCCAGCACAGTGCCTGGCATGTAGTAAATTCTCAATAAATTAGATTACGCTATCGTGGTAAATGGGAGGGTAACGAAACTCACACCCACCACCTTTGTATAATTTGGTTTATTAGAGAATTTGTGCCAGAGGAATACGGGAGGGAAGGAGAATCAAGATAGGTCTTGGGGATGGCAGGCAAGCTGGGATGTCATGGGGTGATAAGTCAGGGGCACACTGAGGGCATGGGCACATGTGGGCGGGAAGAAGGATGATGCCAAGTTATGTGCTGTCAGTGCTACCGAGGCAGAGACTAGGATCAAAGCTAATTCATTAGATGCTTAGCAGAGAATGCCTTATAAGTCCAAATGCGGCCACCAAAATGTTCAATTTCAATATATTCACATTTCACCATCTCCCGTGGCTCTCAAGTTTGAACAGTTGGGTTTGGATTTAAGTCTTTTCCTTCTTGCTGTTAGGAGTGTTCCAGTAAGTATTCTTTCTAATGGTGCTACGCTGATTTAAAAAAAAAAAAAGTGGCTGGCTGGGGTTTTGTCTGGCAAACACGCTGACTGTGAAAGCTGCAGGAAAATTGATTTTCTGGCGTTTGCGTGTCCTGGCACAAACCCTGCGGCATGGAAGCTCGAGTTACAGAACCTTCTGGTAAGTGCAGCTTGCGGGGGTGACTTCAAAAAATGATTAGGTTTCACTAATCTTCACCACTGGGGGCCAACGGCAATGGTCTCCATGTATAAAATGGTAGTTAAGGCTACTACTTTGCTGTTATTTCATTTAGAGAAGTAGTCAGCCACCTAGTTTGATACCCACACACAAACACAAGCCAACATACTTCTTTACACCCCCCATTCTTCATGCTTCAGGCCTTGATCCCAACTTGTCTTTATTCTGCCTTGACCACATGAGTCCCGTGGAAAAGCTACCCAGTCACCAGCGTTCTGCAAGAGGCTGGCCTGTCCGTGGTGAAATGTGCAGTTACGTATTTTCTTTTGGTGGTGCACAGAGCAGAAGTTAAGAACGTAGGTCCTGAAGTTATAAAGACCTGACTTTGGTACTTGTTAGCTGAGTGACTTTGGGTAAAGCATTTAAACTCACTGAAATGCCCTTGGGCATACACAGGAACTAAAGAATTAAAATTCTTTTAAATTTATTCTATTCATATAAAATTGAAAAAAGATGAACTCCTGGGTCTAGGTATGCCATGAAAGAATATTCTTGTTACCTCAGTTTCCTTATCTGAAAAAAATGAGGACGGTGATAGGATCTACCTCACAGTGGTCTTGCAATGATGAAATGAGAGATTGCTTATAATGGATTTAGCACAGCTCTTGACAACATAGTAAGCACTTAGTTACTTCGTTGGGAAACTTAGTTAAATTCCACCCCCCCCCCCCCCGTCCCCCTGTTCAGTTGTATCAGGCATTATGGTAGAATGGCATAGGGCATGGAGATGTGGAAGATATGGTTTTCACTATCAAGAAACTGAAGAAACAGTCAGAAGCACGGTCCAATAGAACTTTCTGAAATGTTCTATATCTGTGCTGTCCAACATGGTAGCTTCTAGCCACACATGCCTGTTGAACATTTGAAATTTGGCTAGTGCCACTGAGCAAGTGAATTCTAAATTTTATTTTAGTTTTAATTTCTTTAAATTGAACTAGTCACATGGGGTTAGTGGGTACCATATTGGATGGTGCAGGTCTACAGCTTAAGTGAAGCAGAAGGCAAAGAGGGACCAGAAGGCAGCAAAAGGGCACCAAGAACGACTTTGTCTGTCTCACAATATTCTTCTTGTTTGCTCTGATGGCAGAAGTGATGGCCATATCGATGACTGACGGCACCAGTTGGAGGGATTGGCTGTAGCCTAAGTTGAGGGGCAGGGAAGGAGGAAGCGAAACTCCTGCCCCATTCAGGTCTGAGCTGTAGCTCTGGAACAGCCTACCCAGACTGTTGTTTATGAAAGGCCACTCTAGAGAAAGGTAAGCTGTATTATTTGCGTGGGGAAAAAATCCCTTGGGGGTGCACAGGAACTGGTTCTTTTAAATTTAGTCTATTCATATAAAATTGAAAATAAATGAACTCCTGGGTCTAGGTATGCCATGAAAGAATATTCTCGTTATTGCTGCCTGAGAACTATACTTTCCTTCAAAAGAGCAGATCATTATACAAGGAAATATTTGTGGAAAAAAAATAGAGTATGCTTCCTAAAGTTCCACTTAGCCTAATTTTCTCTTTCTGGCTCTGTGAGTTGTTACATTAAGTTGTTTGGACACCCTCTCTCTGGTTCTCCTTTCCAAGAGAAGAATTCCAACAGAGGTGGGCAGGCAGGTGACCGGTTCACAATTCCCCTCAGTTTTTCAAAAATAGTACTTCCCAGTATCAGCGCTGATAGATGGGTTGAAGAATTGAGTGTAATCAAAATTGAAAGTGGTAGAATCTCCAGGGATGCTTTCCACTAAAAATTCCAAGTAACTTTGTCAAGTACTCATTCCAAATGCCTTTGCCTAGCATTTTCAAACTGTGTTACAATCATATTAAGGTCACAGCTGTAAATTTGCCTTTTCTGAGTCACCAAAGGGAGGACGGGACCAGCATTTCATATGGAGGTATGACTGGGGGAAATTAGACAGGTTGAATGTTACGGCCACTCGGCTTGGTTAGAGTCATACGGTGACCAGGGTCTTGAACCACGCATACCAAAAGGCCCACACTGAAACCAGTGCTGCCAAATCACAAATTTGCAAACCAAACCCCATTAGGAAGAAGAAAAAAACCCCCAGGGAACAGATGCGTGAGCTGAAGCAAAATTGTTGTTTTTAAAGAATCATCTAGAAAACTAGGTTGTTTTATATTCAGGCCTGTGTATTCACTGCTACTATTGAACAGAAACAAAACCAAAGTCTAAAAACTCTCCAGGGTAAACCTAAGCAAACCATTATTTCATTTGACTTGCGTTTCTGATAGAAAAACAGTTATCACCTCCACTCAGTAAGGATCAACAGTCAAACTGCAGAAGGAAGCCATGTTGAATCCTAAAGGATTTAGAAGAGTAAAGGGAACTTGAAAGTCCAGGTTGCATTTCCAAATTTCCTGTTTTCTAGCACCTGTGAAACCTGTGGTCTGTGGGATAATTTATTAGGAGTCGTTGGCTTGAAATGCATTCTCCTTAAGTCCTGCCAGCACCTTATTACCAAAGAAATACAGTAACTTGAAAAACAGGCCCTTGATCTCTCAAGCAAGACCATTATCATCTGGAGCTATTCCAGAAGAGTGGAGGAGGCCAATAATACTTTAAAAAAAAAAAAAAGTTCTTTATTTTTCCTCTAGGACTTTCCTGCTTGCCCTCTGTTCCAACTCTGAGCAACCAATGGCAGCCCTTTATCAGCTGAAATGCTCACTGCTCGCTACCCCCTACTCTGCACCCCCGCCAGTGTGCCACTAACAATAGTGAACTCAACAAATTAAAGGATGTTTACGCAGACCCGTGTGTTTTTCAGAGCCCATTAGGGTAATCTGTCACTACGAGTTATCTGGTTTTCTTTTTCATAATTAGATGGCTTGTCTCTATTAACGCAAGATTTTTTAAGTCACTTGCAAATTTTAATTTCCGTCAAGGTGCCTCTTCCTTCACAGTCCTGCATGTAAAGACGACAGACTATTTAATTAAGAACCCTCCTAGACAGTCGTCTCTCTTTGAGGCTTGCTTTCAACACCTTCTGCCTCGAAATTGTTTGTCAGTATGGTGGAAAAAGTGGACGCCTCCCCCCCCTTCTGCGCCTAATGGCAATCTGCATTTCTACTGATTTCTATCCAGGTCATTCATTATCCGCTCACTGAAAAGTATGTTATTAATGAGAAGCAGGTAGGAGTCATGCTGTCCTCCCCAGGTTTAAATGAATCTTTAAGACGGTACAATCAAACAGATATGCAAAACAGGCCATTAATGCAACATTAAGGTTACAAATTTAAATACAAAATCAGGGAATGCGGAACTTTTTAATTCCGTCTTGGCAACATGAGACGTGCTGAATATATGGTACAGTGTTGGGAAGACACGGATCCAAAGTATTGAAAAAAATAACTGATGTTTGTACGGGAGACTCCAAGATTAGCTACCAGACTTCTGGAATGCTGTAACCGTATCTATGTAGATTGGCTCAACTTCAGTAAGTAAGTTTTTCAACCCCTTTGAACTTTTCTTTCCCTGCTTGGTGCTGCTATGCCTAGATAAGAGTATGCCTTCCATCATGTAACAGATGAATTCCTAGAAAAAGCTGTGCCATGAATTAGATTCATTTTTGAAAATCAAATTTTATTTCTCTTTCGATGCATGGGCTGTTTTATGTTTATTTCTGACAGCCCTCCTCTTAGGTTCTTCCGACAAGCAGTTAATGATCTGTAAACACCAAAATGCACTAGGGTATCTCCATTTTCCAGGGAAGAATATATTTCTAATGTGAGTAATGTGAGTAATTTCTATTTATCGCTTTCATCAGTTGTGAATTTTCTGATATATGGATTAGTTAAGGATGGGTCTGGCTGTGTTGCGGAGCCACAGGTTTGGCAAGAAAAGGGAAGCCTTAAAGGTAACAAATGGCTTTAACTAGCCCCTGTTAATCTCTAGACTGGCGGAAGGGCAATCCCAATAATTGCCCAGGAAGACGAAAAAGCCCCTACAAAGCCACTTAAGGCGGGAGGTCCTGATACAGTGGATCTTGGGCCGTTTCCCCCACAGTGCCCCTGGCCACTGGAAGAGGTATCCGTGGCAACAGCAAGGGCCCCCAGGGGGACAGAGGGGAAGAGGACTGGACGCTAGCCTGACAAAAACTTATCTGGTCCCCACGGAAGAGAGCAATTACTCTTCAGTCGGGGGGACGGTCCCAAGTCTCTTCTCCGTCCTAATCGGCATCCACACTTTTGGTTGGGGGATGCTGGCACCCCAAGGGAGGTTAGAAAGGAGGAATGGTTCCTCTCAGGTACTCATCAACAGCTAATCTGTGGTGGGGATACTCTACCTACCTGGTTAACATTTCCCCACGCCGGCTTAACCCCGTAGGAGTCTTGGCAATGCCCCCAGCCTGCACTGACTGGAAAACCGACCGACTGCCCTCCGACCGATGGCGTGGGTGAAGGCCGGGCAATCTGGTCTCTGGGCTGGAGAGCATTGGTCTCCTGCCTGGGAACTGGAATGGCCCGACCGGCACCCTGGTGCATCACACCTGTTTACCTGCTGCCCACAGCATGCAGAGACGTAGAAGTAGCAAAAGGGAAGGAGGAAGAAGAGAGCGCAGCAATTTCACTTCAGTCTGGTTACGAATGTCCACCATATACCACTCCTTTCTAGAAAGATGAGCCGTCACTAACCCTTCTTAGTAGAGACACCAGAAGGAGGGGGCCCGCTGAAACTCCTCTCACCAGTCACCTGCACTCACTCCCAGGAAGCCTCACCCTGCCATGTGGGTACTCGGGGCTGTCCACTCCGCAAGTCTCCTGTGTGGGGAAGGTCGAACCTCTGGTGTCCCTAATGCCTCTGTAAGAAACAAATGCAATTGCATTTGTTGCCCGAAGCCCAGACCCAGGAGGTAAAGTAGGGAAAGGGAACGGGTAAGGAACAGAGGGCGATGCACTAGAAACGCGCTTCCGGCTTCTGAAGGAAGCCTTCTGGGCCAGTTTTAAAATACATTCATCTTGCCTTTTTAAATCTTTTTTAAAAGTTGATTTATTTTGAGAAAGAAGGAAAGAGAGAGAGAGAGCATGAGAAGAGGAGGGGCAAAAAGAGAGGGAGAGAGAGAGAATCCCAGGCAGGTTCCGCCCTGTCAGCACAGAACTTGAACTCACGAACCACGAGATCATGACGTGAGCCAAACCAAGAGTCAGATGCTTAACCTGCTGAGCCACCCGGGAGCCCCTAGAATACATTCCTCTTCCTGATAGCATTTAGGTCCTCCTAATTCTGAGCTCTTCGCAGTGACCGGGTTCATGTCTACCCAGCTAAGTTTCCCCAGGTTGGGAACTTTGAGGCATGAGGCTCCCTGAAGCATCTGAAAAGCAGTAACATGGTAGGGCTACCACATCATAAAAAGCATGGAAAAGGACCAAGAAGAAGGGAGGCGAGAGGTCATGTGACAGTAGAGAGCGCCTTGCCCCATGGCCGACAAGAGTTCAAAACTCTTGTTGAAATTTCTCATCCTGCCCCTTCATTCTTAAGGCCGTTTCTCTCACCCATGGTTTCCAACTGTATTTTGAAAGATTTTTTTAATTTAATTTTTTTTAGAGTGAGAGTGAGTGAGTTGGGGAGGAGCAGGGAGAGAGAGAGAGAGAGAGAGAGAGAGAGACTCCCAACCAAGCAGGTGCCAGCCACACGGTCAGTGCAGAGCCCAACGCGGAGCTCCAACCCAGGAACTGTGAGATCACGACCTCAGCCAAAACCAAGCCGGTTGCTCGAATGACTGAGCCATCCACGCGCCGCCCGCCCCCCAACTGTATTTTAACAAACTTCCTGAAGTGAAGGCCGGATGTTCTGTGTGTCTACCTACTGCCCTCTGGCCTGGGGCATTGGGGGTTTGGGATTGCCTGAAGCGTCTGTGAAACCGCCAAGCCAGCAGCCCCGACCATGCAGGTCACAGGGGGACAGAGACTGAGGGAGCGCTGGCAGCTTCTGTCACGTTGGCTGGTGGTTTCTAGCTCCTGAACGGTCTCTTCCTTCTGTCCCATTGTTTTCTTTCTCTTTGTGAAATGTCTTGTGCCCCTGCTTCTTTCGAGGTTTGACTGCTTTTGTTTTTCCACACTGACTAGCCCCTAGGGATGCTTACCTAAGTTCTTCCGGGTAGGGAGGGCCATTCGAGGTAAAGAGGTTCTCTGAAGCCTTTATAAAAGCGCAAACATAGCAGCCCTGACCACTTGGGACCCAGCAGGTAAGAGAAGGAAAGAAAAGGGAAGGAAGGGGCAGTTACAGGAAAGTAGGAGAGAGCTCCTGGTCTGTCTTCCACTTGTCCCATTGTCCCCAAGAAATTCCTCTTACTCTTAGCCTTTACCTAGGTCATATCGATCACCATCTCCACCTACGACCAATGCCTGTACCCGGTCACCTGCAGCCCTCTAGGATGGGAAGTTTGAATCAGGGGCTTGCTGTAGGGTGATAAAGATGCTAATACGATGGTCCTGGTCACCCAAGACCCATGCAGTAAATGAGCATGGAAAAGGAAGGGCGTCATAAGGATCATAGGAGAAAAAATTATAAATATTTCAAAGCTTCTGGACATTATGCCCCTGCAGTGTCATTTCTTCCTCACTTTTAGGACTTGTATTACCCATAGTCAGATTCCACTGCTTGAGCTTCCCTGTAGGTATCTGTCTGCACTTGGGGTCTCCCAAGGCCTCAGATTCCAGTCCCTGAAACAATCATCTCCCATTGGTCCCTGTGGATCAGAGGAAAGTTTCTTCCTTTCTCTCCCTCCCTGACAGGAACACTGGGAAGGGGAGGCCACCACTCAGCCAGTCAGCTGTACTCACTCTCGAGATACCTCTTCCTGCCAGACAGGCCTAGCTACTCCTACTCAGGCTTCTCTCTGCCCTGCAGGCCCAGCCTCCAGCCTTCTCCCAGCATCTTTCACATAGGAATCATAGAAAAAAGGCAAATCCAAATCATCAAAGTATAAATTATCTTATAGGCTGTATAGTCAAACGTTCTTCAAAGAGTGGCTCTTAGTCATCTGTGTTAGAACCACTTGGGGTGCTAGTTTAAAAAATGCAGATTAAGGGGCGCCTGGGTGGCTCAGTCGGTTAAGCGTCTGACTCTGGCTCTGGTCACGATCTCACGGTTCATGGGTTTGAGCCCCGCATCGGGCTCTGTGCTGATGGCTCAGAGCCTGGAGCCTGCTTCGGATTCTGTGTCTCCTTCTCTCCCTGTGCCCCTATCCTGCTTATGCTCTCTCTCTCTCTCAAAAACAAATAAACATTAATTTTTTTTAAATGCAGATTAATAGAACCTATGGAATCAACATGAGGGGAGGAGGCATGAGACCCAATAATCTGTGTTTTAAAATAGCTCTGGAAATGATTTTACACACAACCAGTGTTGGAAAACACTGCTCTAGTGCAGTCATTCATCAGATTATTGAGTCCCCTATTTGACATCCCTGACAAGTGGCCATTAGCCTAATCTTGAATCCCTTCAAAGATGAACAGCTCGTTATCTATGGAGACAGCCCATTCTATTTTTGGATTGCTCTATGAGAATCTTCTTTTTACAATGAGCCAAAAATCTCTATCCCTGTAATATCCACCCTTTGAGTTTTGTTCTGTCCCTTAGGGCCCCACAAAACAAGTACAATTCATCTTTGAAATGTCTACCCTTCAAATATTTTAAGACAATCCTAATATATTCCACTGCTGCATATTTTCTTCAGGCTAAATAGTCTCAATTCTTGTGATGTGAAAAACAATCTTGTAAAAAATTATAGACTGGTCCCTGTAGGGTCAGCTCTTTGGGTGATTCGAGCTAGGAGTGTTTTAAGATAAGGTCAACAAAGAACTATGAGAAGCCATGCCTGTCCTCTTGATGTCAACTCTAAACATCTGAAGGTGTCCTTCAAGCACTTGCCTCTTACTTTTAACAACTTTCTATGGCTCTGTATTACATGAATTTATCTAAGCCTCCTTGAATTTATTTATATTTCTCCTCAGTCATTGACCCTGCTATTCTCAACCTTCTTGCTCATCCAATTGACTGAAACCCCAGGCCAAGAAAATAAAGCAGAAATGTTCTTCAGTATTTGGCCAGTGGGGCAGTTGGCTCCCTGCTGATTTCATATATAGTAAACTTCAGTTATTTGTTAATCACATTTACCCAAATGGTGGTGGTGGCGTGTGTGTGTGTGTGTGTGTGTGTGTGTGTCTGTGTGTATGCACACTCGTGTATGTGTGTCTTGTCTGGAAGAAAGGGGCAAGATACAAGTATTTGGAATCAAACTTCAAAATTTTGTGCAAAGGGGCTTTCATGTGATTCCCTTCATGATTACCTCATTAGTACTACGACATTCAGGAAAGGAGCTGTTTATTTTGGTGAAATAATGTCTATTGTAGTAGGGTTATTTTTAAAAATGAAGGGTTGGTTATGAAATCTTTCATTTGGTATTGTTTTCCAAAGCAGAGATAGATTTTGCTTTTCAACACTGGTTCCTCAAACTCATTTAAAAGAAAGCAAAGTATTCCTTGGAGAGTCCCTTGTTAATGAACCTCATCTTCACATGCCAAATGTGAATTATGAAATTAGAAATAAGACAGCGCTCAGAGCACCTTGGTCTCAAGCAGTGATTTCCAATTTACCTGTGGCAGTCTATAGATTGGTTTCTACCATGGTACTATTGTTTCAAAGCAATATTTTTTTTGGAAACTGTTTTTTCCATCACGAACTCCCTTCCCCAAACATATATACATACGCTATCTTATGCAGACAAATCTTAGTGTGAATCTTACAGAAACTAACAGTTCCCCAGTCAATAGTAGCCATAGTCTAACATGATATAAAGTCATGGTCTTGTTGTTTATTTGTTCTTGGGGGCTTTTTTGGGTCCCACATATATTCTCACAAACCCCTTGAACTATTTTTAAATTCTTTTCTCTCCAAATATTTTTAAGATGTCCTTTTCTCCAGAAACCTTTCCTGATTAGTCCACCCGACTCCCCTATTGTCTGCATATTGGACTCAGGGGTCTGGATGGCGTCTCCTACTCATGCCCAGAGTGTGTAGGACAGGGTTCTTTACTCAGCGGGTTGGAATACCAGTGCTACTGAATGATACAGGAAATAGTCTGTAACCCAGATGGGAGACTCAAAGGAGACAAAATTGAGACTCAAATAAAGCAGGCTGTGAACACATAAGAATTTTCATAAAGCTGGGAAGTAAGATTCGGTTCTACAGTGCAGGCTTTGTTAGGCATAGCAGCTAACCACCTTCAGGAACCTCTTCATTAGGGCACCAGGAGTGTGCAGATAGATTCGTTTTGGGGATAACATACAGACAGATGCTCACAATCAGAAGAGGGAAGAAATGCAATAGATCATCACTATCCAAGTCCGTCCTTCAGACAGGTGACATTCTAAACCGTTTCAAACAGAAAGAAGATGGGTTTCGCTCTACCATCCAGCGGCTGCCTTCTGGTGCCATCTTGCTGGGGCATCAAAATTGTAGCCCAAACACAGAAAGAGAAAGCATGTTTCCTCAAAGTTTTGTTACACGCTGGAATCGGTAGCTAAAATATCCAGGACCCTCTGTACATATGTGTGGTATAGACAGGACTTCAGGTTTTTTTCAACACTTACACACATACACATCCTCCTCCTCAACTCCAGTCAAGATGTATCAAGATGAAACTTTGTGATACTAGCTAAAGCTCTGCCCCAACAGCAACTACCTAGCGACCCTCTTCCTATTGGGAGAGAGGCATCTATGGCCTCTGAGAAGATTAGGATTGTTTGAGCAGCAACGGGAAGAAACCAGAATAGAAAATGCCCTCATCTTTTGTATCAAAATAGACCCTAAAAGTTATAAAAGACAAGCAAAGGATTGTCGTACGATCCAGCAATTCCACTCTGAAGCATATGCCAAAAGGAATTGAAAACAGGGATTTGAAGAGCTGTTGGTACACCCATGTTCACTGCAACATTACTTGGATACGGTTAATCCTCAAAGAATTTTTCAAGTCCGGAAGTCCCTAATGATTCATGCCTCTAGTGTGTCTTACTGCTTTCTTCTCAGAAGACAGTTTTGTGGTTGAAGCGTATTTTCACAGAGGACTAACTCCCTTTTGCGAAAACGTAACTATTATAGCCCTGGTGCCTAACTTGATATTATAGACTCTCAAGACTTATTTACTCACTGTTTAAAAAGGTAGAAGACTTTGAAGACTGGAATGCATATGACCACAGGACATCACCTAGTAGTTTTTTTGAGAAAAAATTCATAATGAGATGCCACCACACACCAGTCAGAGTGGCTAAAATGAACAGCTCGGGAAACAACAGATGCTGGTGAGGATGCGGAGAAAGGGGAACCCTCTTGCACTGTTGGTGGGAATGCAAACTGGCGCAGCCACTCTGGAAAACAGTATGGCGATTCCTCAAAAAATTAAAAATAGAACTACCCTACAACCCAGCAATTACACTATTAGGTATTTATCCAAAAGATACAAAAATGCTGATTTGAAGGGGCCCATGCACCCCAATGTTTATAGCAGCACTAGCAACAATAGCCAAAGGATGGAAAGGGCCAAATTTCCATTGACTGGTGAATGGATAAAGAAAATGTGGGGTGTGTGTGTGCACGCGTGTGTGTGTATGGAATGCTACTTGGTGAAGAAGAATGAAATATTGCCATTTGCAACAACATGGATGGGACCAGAGGGTATTATGCTGAGCTAAGTAAGTCAGAGAAAGATATCGTATGATTTCACTCATGTGTGAAATTCGAGAAACACGAGAGATGAACATAGGGGAAGGGAAGGAAAAATAAGATAAAAACAGAGAGGGAGGTAAATCATAAGAGACTCTTAAATACAGAGAACAAACCGAGGGTTTCTGGGTGGGGGAGAACGGGTGATGGGGATTAACGAGGGCACTTTTAAGGATGAGCACTGGGCATTGTATGTAAGAGATGAATCACTGGGTTCTACTCCTGAGCCATGACAACACTGAATGTTAACTAACTTGAATTTAAATTTAAAAAAAAAATGAATTTTGTCCCCCCCCCCAAAAGAAAAAAAGTCAGAGCAAGGTTTTGTTTGTGTGAGTTGCTTTTTCCTTTCAAAAGTGGAGTGCAACCAAGCATTCTAGTTAACCTAATGTTTTTGTTAGTTGAGCTTCAGGATGTTGAAATTTTATTTGATCCTGATGGTCAGGTTTTTAGACGTCTGCCTGGTGATGAAGGAGAACTTAAATAATTAACCTGCGCAGGCTTGCCAGGTGAACTCAAGGAAGGTCTAATTGAACAGATGGGCCCAACCCCTCCAACTAGAAGCGCTGAGGTGATTTGATTTTGTCGGCTAGGAAAAGAAAGTGAGATCCTGAGGTGAATTACTCTCAGAAAGAGGGTTGAGTTCTCCCAAAGATCTGGGGATCCTGCGTGGTGTTAATTACCCTGGCGTTGTCTGCTTGTCTGCGTGAGTCAGCAACCTCAAAGAAAAGGAAGACTTAACTCCCTTAGGCTTTCTGGGCTGTGAAATGCTCTCATAAGCAAGTAGGTTACCTGAGAGGAGTAACAGAGCTAGGCTAATGAAATCCATATGGTTGGTTACTTTGGGCAGATGGCCTGCGTGCCCCCTTGGAAGCACCTGAAGTTTCTAGGTGGTCTTCAAGGGCGGCTCTAAATTGTGTGTTTTGGAGTTGTTGAATCTGCAAGCCACAAAGGAATGACTGAAGATGGAGAGATGAGGTCAGGAGTAATATTTGATAACGGGGGTAGGGATGGGATCAGGATGGGGGGGGGGGGGGAAGGATACAAATGAACTTTCTCTCTCCTCCCAAAGTCAGGAAAAAACCCACCTCTCTTCCACTGAGCCAGCAGAGATGATTTTATTTTATCTTATTTTATTCTTGAGAAGTACCCCTCCCTCACATCTCCACGGAGCCTTGCCTGGACAGTCTTTATGCTTTAGTTGCTCTATTGTTGGGCCCTTTCCCTAAAGTCTCCTGGCATTTGTAGAAACCTTCATCCTTTTAAAGAGCTTTTTGTGATATTATCCTCTTACCAACCCCATAAGGAAGGTAGAGCAGAGAATATTCCCATCGGTACATGAGGAAACCGAGACCGAATGCTTCTCACCCAAAGAAAAACAAGGAAGTCGTCAGTGGATGTGGAACTAGAAATCATCTTTTCCCTCTCTCTTTTGCTTTCCAGTTTTATCCAGCTATGACATAACCCTGGGCATATCAGAAAGTATAATCAGCTGTGAATTATAGAGGTTTGATGTGTTTGTGGCATTCGCTATAGTTTTATGGATGATCTCCTTTTCCTTGGCTTCTTTTCCTGGATCCTTTTGAGGCTATCAGAGCATGGGAAAATGTCATTTAAAGTGGGTATAGGTTCTCTTTTCCAACTGACCCATCAAGGGAAATAAAAGATCAACCAGGAGATAATACAGATGCCTTAGCACGTGCTGCACCAGAAGCTTGATTCATGCCTAACGCCCCCCGTTTCTGTGAACGCTCACACCAGAAGGGCACTGAGACGGGCTGGAAAGGGGACCCGATCTGGCCTCAGAGTTCTAGCTCTTCCCCATTGAGCCCAGTGACATTCATCAAGTCACAGTGTCATTTTGTCTCACATGTATTGCAGGATTGTTGTGTGAATTGAATGTGGTAATGTGTGTGAAAATGTGTTGAAAATTGGCGGCCCTCTAGATTGTGAGCTCCCAGAGGGTAGAGGCCGTTTCTGCTTTATTCACCACCTAACTGACCCTCGTGTTGGGTTATGGAGAATCATTAACCCTTTTGTTATTCACCATGGAGTGTAACCATAGATTGGTGCGTGCAGAGAAGTAGCAATATAAAAATAAACACTGTCAGCTGTCCTGGAGGGTGTGATCATCTAGGTTCCTGAGATGCCTATATTTCAAGTCTGTCTATCCCCCAAAATCACCTCCAAATATGGTGGAGGGCCCTGTGTAAGCATTTTCATGCGATTTGGTAAAAGACAGAAAGAAATTTAATTTTGTTTACAGAGATGGATCCTCAGTGCTTAGCCTGGAACTTGGCACCTAGAGAGTGCTCAAAAAAAGAGTTATTGAGAGGCGCCTGGGGTGCTCAGTCGGTTAAGCGTCCAACTCCGTTTCGGCTCAGGTCATGATCCCACGGTTTGTGAGTCTGAGCCCCATGTCAGGCTCTGTGCTAAGAGTGTGGAGCGTGCTTGGGATTCTCCCTCTCCCTCTCCCTCTCTCTCTCTACCCCTCCCCGACTCACGCTGTCTCTGTCTCTCTCAAAATAAATACATAAACTTAAAAAAAAAAGAGTTATTGATAGAGTGATGAATAAATACTAGAATCTAGGGCGTTATTCGTAGCCTGTCTTCATTGCTGCATTTCCGCCTTTCTCTTGGAGACAGATAGGAGGTGTGTGGTCAGTTGTGCACAGTTGTCAGGTCAACCAATGTCTACTCCTTTGGAGAGCGTGCTCTCCACCCAGCTTGAGAGTTGCCTGCAAGGAAGGCCTATGGAACCACAGACCCCTGGCCGCCGAGGGGCGGGAAAGGCCGACGGCCGTCTGAGTGTCCCTTGCCCTCTTCCTGAGGCCTGTTCGGTCAGGCCTCGGCAGCCTCACCTTGTGTCTGGTGCCCCACCCCAGTCTTGACCTGTGAGGTCTAGGTGTCTTGTCGTGCAACGTACCATGTGACATTGGAACAGACTGGTTTTGAGAAGGTGGCATCAAAAGATCCACGTCAAAATTAAAAAAACGGATTTTCTTTTTTAAAAACTGCCAAGTAGTAGGCCCAACAGATGTCTCTGACCTACCATCCCTTGGTGTCAGACTCCTCTCTTATTGTCACTATTGTGTGTTCCCTAGTATGTGGTTTGGCTGTGTCCCCAAACATTTGGTCACATCATATGTGTCTTCAAACTAATTAAATCTGGTTGTAGTTGTCCAAGTCTATTATCTGTCAAAATTGCAAATCCATTGTAGTACTTGGTGCGAAAATTTTTAACCAAAGGCTCCCATATGTTGGCGTGTTTCCTGAGTCTAGGGGAATGGGTTAAGGGGTCAGGGAGGTCCGACGTGTACAGAGCTCAGTTGTAACATGTAACAGAGCGTAAAGGTCAATGGTTGGTTTTCTCGATCATGTGAAAAGGTCAGCATAGCATAGGTGCAAAGGAGACTTCTCTCCTTTCCCTGTGTACTTCAAAGGCCCTGTAATAGGTAACTGAGGGATATGGAAATGTGGACTCCAATTGAAAATGTGTGTGTGTGTGAGAGAGAGAGACAGAGAGAGAGACACACACAGAGAGTCTGAATGTGTAAGCAGGATCTAAATACTATTAGTAGGGACTACTTTTCAAATCAGTTCGAGAGCTCTTCATTTACAGCCTACATTTAGAAAAATGAATATGACCGATGACAACAGCTCGTCATAGACTCTTGCGTTCCAATAAAACAGTTTGCACGAGTAAATTCAGCTGTGCCACGTGGTACAGTGTCTGCAAGTCAGAAGATGGGACAGTCCCCTCTGTGGTCTCCAGATAAAGCTCAGTTTCTCTGTCCTGCCCAGCACGTGAGAGCAACTTATTCTCTCTCCACTCCTCTCCTTTTATATTTAGAATTTCAAAGGGCTTTAAATTAATATTAAACATTTCATTTAAAAATGCAACCTTCTTTAATGTCTCGAACTACCTTTAGTGGGGATTCGGTCAGGTATCTGGAAAAGAAATCAAGCATCATAGTCATCGAATATTTCCGGGGGTCTGGAGGCAGAGAGAATTTTGGAATTGCTTTTTCTCCAGTGCTACTTTTTAACATGAATCCGTATCAGGTTAAATTTCCAAAACCTAGTGGAGAATGATCATTTCGGTGCAGCTTTCCAAATCATAGTGGCATTTCTCTGGGCAATGACAATAAAGCTGTCGACGTGTTTTTTAGCACGGGTGCCTCCACTGCAGTTGGGACATTTAGTTTTGGAGCTGCTGTCTAAGGAAATCAGTTTTCAAGTCGAGAGGGCTCACGGCAATATTTCAGATGTCTCTTCCGGCTACATGCATTTTGCTCAGTCCCTCCCTGCCTTTCCGGATGGAACAGGTCTCTCTGTGCCAGTGACTTTATGTGATTGTAAGATAACAGCTAAGGATAGCTGGAAAATGAGAGAAACAAAGGAATCATTTTAAAATACCATCATTTCAATGGCAGCCTTATCCAGGAAGAGTAAAAATGTCTGCAGGGCAATTAGAAAGGAATTGTATTTTATTTATTTCTCTCTCTTAGTGGAAGCACTAGAGGGCTGGCCCCGGGCTGTTTTATGGTATTACTATTTGGTCTCTGTGGTTTTAGTATGCAGTGAGAATGGGAAGAAATGAGCTTATGTCGTGTTTGTAAATGCTGCGCGTGATCTTGTTTTAGTCTCTAAAGTTCAGAAGGCATGCCATCTGAGGTCCTCCCTTTTCCTGTGTGCGGAGGAGTGACCATTCTTAAAACTGCCCCCAGATCAGTGAGGGCTGGGGGAGGGGTGGTGACATACTAGTTCAGTGGAGTCCCTGGGAGAGAGATGAGGGGTTCTGGCTGGCTGTCTTCTCCGATCTATGTGGTTCAAGGAGGGTGGGGTGGAGACCATGGAGGGTACAAATGGCTTCAAGACCGATGGGTTGGGCTCCCCTGTATTACATGAATACCAACCTTACCCTTTGTTAGGTTTACATAACATTTCCAGCACAAGCAGGCTTAAAAAGTTGATTTTTCTAGATAGCTCAGTTATACCCTTCGATCATCAACCTTCGTGTGCTACCCTGAAGAACTTCCCCACAGAATCCTAATGCTGTCACGAGCAACCAATTGGGGAAAACGAAAAAGTGGTGCGTGAGAATTAGAAAATGATTTGCATTTCCTTATACCTGGAAATATCCAGCTCCCTCTCTAATCAGATTCTCATAACAGCCCCATTTCCATACGAATTACTCATTGGCTGTAAAGGTCACTAGGAATCGGTGAGCATTAGAAGCTGCAAACCAATTAGAATGTGGCAATAGCTTTGCTCAGAATTGGATGTTGATTCAAATCGGCTCTGGTAATGTGAGGCTTTTTAATGAAACCATCATCGAATAGATTAGCAGGCACTTTCCTGGTTTTTGAGAAAGACACAAAATGTGTGGCGGGTGGGGTCTGGGTTGAGGGGACAGCGACTGTTTGGTCATGCTTTCAAGCCTTTGCCCTCATAAATCTTCCCAGGGAGGGTCCTTTGCCTGCAGTATGGATGAATGGCCTTTGAAAGCTTAATGGGAATTGATGCCGTCTATTGATTACCATTTAAAGTACACCTTCCTAATTTCGAATCGTTTTTGAAGGCAAAATGCTTTCCAATGGAACAAGGGCCTCTTATCAGAGGGTCCAAGTCTGGTATCTTGGTAGCCTAAGTGATCAATTACTTCATATAGCAACTTGATGCCTCCTGGGATGCTTTTGAAGGTGGATACCAAACCAGATTTCCATGGAGCTGATAATGTGCTGACCACTCAGCAGATGGAAGTTGCCCGCTTGTTGCCCTGAAACATGTGGGTGATTTCATGTAGTCAGGGGATTATTTCTAGATAAGTTTCTGGGACTTCCACAGTGGTGAGGGTCAAGGCCAGGTTAGTTCCAGAAGGTCTTCATTGATAGTTCCAATACTGGGCCCCTCTCTCTCTCTCTCATTGGGGATTTTGATCTGCTCGGTAAACAGTGGTAAAAGTGAGAAAGGGATATCCAGAGCCGCTAAGAATGGTGGAAAGGGCCCTAGAATGAACGCTTTCTCCTTCAGGGAATGAAAACAGTTTTTAGCTAATTGCTACAATTGTGAGAAACCTACTCCTGGTTTTCCATGAAATAACTGGGCAAATCTCATGATAATACATGCAGAAATACATTTCTTACTGATTTCTTAAAGTAAGCTGGTTTAGCACCAACATCTATCTACCCTGGACGTTAAGGAACAGTTAGTAGTTACACCTGCCAACCAGCTTAATTATTGGTTGCACAGACTAAACGTTTCCCTTTTACCTACTCTACAAGTGGCCTCTGTATCATTGCTACAACCAGTTATAGTGGTTATGGTAGTAGGCAGTGGTAATGTAGAGAATGGGTCCATTTTCTAATCACCGTACTTTCCTGGTTGGGGCAACTGAAAAACATTTGAGTTCTTAAACACTCCACTGGGAGCCTTTCTCGTAGTCCAGTTGGCAGAACAAAGATCTTGATAGTTTATGTAAAAGGGGCTTGTCCATCATATCATCCTTCTAGAACTTTCTGCTTTGATCTTCTTTCATCTTTCCTCTTGACAGTGTTTCTGTAGCTTTCCTACCTTTTGCTAGTGAACAACTTGCTGTTTCCCCACTAAGATTGGGTCTATGATGGAGTAGAAGGGGGGTATAAGTGTACTCAAGAAACTAAAACAATCACCAGCTTCCTTGAACGTTGAATTATCAGCATGTATATGAACGCTTGAAATAAGTGTAAAGCACTTCAATAGGAAACCAGTGTCTGACACAGAATATCTAATTTTATAGTCTATCACTCTGCAGAGTCTTAGAGCCAAGTACCTAAGTTCTGTGAAACGCTGAGACATAATATCTACCTTTATAAAAGCTCAAAAGGAGAATGCATATCATTTAGTTCAGCCCCCTCAGTTTTCAAGGAAGGTGATCGAGGCTAATGGCTTGCCCAAGGACAAACAATCGCTTTGCAACAGGGATGAGATTCAGACCTGGGAGTTCAAGCTCAGTGCCCTTGTATCCAACTTGTTACATCGCGCACGAGTCTTAATTGAAGCAACCATGAAGTAGGTCACCAGCCAAGCAGGGCCGTATTTATGTATTATGCTGTTTTATGCTGCACTTCGATAACATCCCCACACTTTCCCATCCCTCCCTCAAAAGTACTGTGAATTTGCCTTTGTGAGAAGATGATAAAAGAAAAAGCAGCAGGCCCAATTAACCGCAAAGCACTTACTCTGAAAAATTCTTTCGTTGAACCGGAGTCCAGGGTCCCATATGCAATTTCAGTCTGCTTAGCTAAGTCTTCAGCACTCTCTATGGGAGAGACCATCCTCTCCACAGTCAGGAAAGCAGCAAGATTGGCAGTGTAGGAAGAAATTATGATCAGGGTGAAGAACCACCAAACCCCTCCGACAATCCGCCCGGACAGCGACCTGCAAAACAAAACAAAGACCAGTCCGGACCCCGAGGGGCCGGATTTCAGTTTACAAAAATCATTATCTTAATTTCTGGAAAGAGAAGTGGTTTCAGTATAGTTGAAGTAGGTGATGTCAGGGAATCAAACAAACAGCAAACAAAAGTAACATATTAACAACATCCCATGTGGTGATGGCATATGATGATGGTACATGCATAGTATAGGCCCTTCAGGCCTATCTGGCTTGCAGAGCATGATTTTTTTTTTTAATTCTAGAAAAAATATCTTCTTTTTACCAGCTCCTGATGACACATAATAATTATACTTATCAGATTCTCTTCCTGTGTGAGCTCTGTGTGCTTCTGAGCCTGCGCAATAGAATCACCTGGGACCTTTGTTAAAAACCAAACAAAACACACACACACACACACACAAAACAAAACAAAACTCATGTCCAGCCTACCCGACACCAGTTAAATCAGAACCTTGGAGGTGGGATCCAGGCATATATATTTTTTAAAGCTCGCCAGGTGATTACAAGGCACGGCCAAGGCTGAGAGCCACGGATGCGAGATGATGTCATGGGAGAAACCGAGTCAAAAGCCCTTACGTATTTGAAGGGAAATGGGTGGGTGTGGGTGGACTCTGAGTTTAGTAAATTTAATAAAGACTTTTGCCATTTTGTGGAGCCGGTCACGCGTGAGGCAAGGAGCCATAAGATAATATGTATTATGATCTTTGTATAAATGGCTAGCCAGGGATCCAAACTCTTTGCTTTTACAAACTAAGCCTTAGCACACAGGACAGCCTCGAGTGAACTAAGGAACTACCAGTATAATAGAATTTGAGGGGCACTAAAAGTTTTGTTTCCACCTCCACCTCTCCCCCCCAAATAATCAAAACAAACAAAACCATCCTCACAAGGCTGCCATTGAGAATCTTCGTGTTGGAATCACCTTCTGCATTTTCTTCAGAAGACTTGGTCAAAATGTTAACACACAACTTCAATAGGACCTCTTATCACATTATCGTGGATTAGTCTATGCAGTTAGTAGAGAATCGGACAGAAGATGGGTAAGTTTAAAAAAAATGTTTTTAACGTTTATTTATTTTTGAGAGAGACAGAGACAGAATGCAAGTGGGTTAGGGGCAGAGAGAGAGGGAGACAAAGAAGCAGAAGCAGGCTCCAGGCTCCGAGCTGTCAGCACAGAGCCCGACGTGGGGCTCGAACCCCACAAACCGTGAGATCATGACCTGAGCTCAACCGACTGAGCCACCCAGGCACCCCAAGATGGGTAAGTTTTAATAAGGGAAAAATTTGTTGTTGAATGTAACTATGCCTTTGGCATTACCTGGGGTGTTTGTGAAAAGGCAGGTTCGGAATACGTGAGCGCTCAAGAACCCGCATTTCTCACCCATCCCTGGTGACTGCAGTGGTCTGCAGACCAGAACGAGAAATACTGTCCTTCTTCTACATCAGTGATTCTCAACTCTGCCTGCACATCAGAATCGTCTGGGAAGCTTGAGGCAAAATAAAACAAAGGACAGCGGCACACAAAAAACGCCTAGGCTCCACCCCAGATCATCTAAGTCAGACTCTCTGGGGGTTAGGCCTAAGCAGCAGCATTTGCGGAAAGCTCTGGTACAGCCAGGATTGAGAGTCGTGGTCCCTACGTCATGAATGCTGCTCAGGGGAGGGTCTGTGGGAAGCAAGGGGGCCGTGAAGGCACTGAGTGCTCAGTGATGGGTTGGGGCTGGTGCGGAGGCAGCTTCACCTCCATGACAATGTTGCTCGAGGCTGGCTCTGTCTACAGAAATGAAAATCTGGTCCCTAGGTTCTAGAAAACTTTGCCACATTATCTCTAGGATAGTTCTTTCTGTGGCGGAGCTCCAGCCTGATTAAGCTATGTTCTCCCGTGCCCAGAAAAGCTCACAGGAAAAGAACCCACTGTGATGGAAAGTGAAGAATGGGCATAGGAGCCTGGCACATCTCCAGGCTCTGTGGGAAGAGGGAAGTTCTGGGCTGAAAGCTAGCAGGTCAAGCTCTTCTCTGTTTGTGCTTGCATTTTACCATGTCCAGGCAAATTTAAATTCCCGTGTCCCAAGATAAACTTTTATTAGCCTCTGGAAAATTCAGCTGTTTTTGATTTTCCACTCTGATCAAATCATTTTGGCAGGTGTTTTGATAAATGGCATTCTTTACTGATTAACTGAAACAAAACTACTTGATTTTTTAAAGTCTGCAATTCCTATTGGTTCCCGGATGCTTAAAGCAACCCTTCTTGCTTTACTTTTGAACACAATCCCTTTTAGCCTTTCAGATGTGAAAATCTGCCTTGCGACAGATTTCTCTAACTAATAGTTATGTTCTCTCAGGATTTCATCTGGGAACACGTCCCTTTTAATCAGAAGACATAAAAACATCTGGATGAACCAGAAAGAATGTGTTACTCTTCCAAATGCTAAAAGTTTATAGGATGTTTCAATGATGAATTTGGACCCTCATCGTCTTTCTTCATCGTTGCCATATATATTTAATTTATTCTCGACTTATGTGACTCTGGAAAGAATTTTACCGTATAAAAGATTAATGTTCCAAGGTAGCATCCATAGTAATAGGGTAATAAAAATGATAACAATAATAGCTAACCCTTCCTGAGCACTTCCTGTGTGCCAGACCGTTCTGATTACTTTGGGTTGACATGGGTCAACTCTTTCCAGATTAGAAAACAGAGGCATTTAACATATGAAGAGACTGAGGCACAGAGAGGAGAAATCAGAAATCAATCATCTATACTTATACAACAGGAAAGAAATGCCCACATTTCTGTGCTACCAAACAGTTACATTTTCTAGAAGACAATCTAGAATGGTGTATAAATTATAGAAGGTACAATTTTCTGACAATAACTGAGAATTATAGTTGCAGGAAAACCAAACATGCTCGGATAATTATTGTTTATTATCTGTTTGTTGTTCCTTTGGAATGAAACTGTGAATGCCATCCTTATTTGGAAGGATAGGGTTTTCCTGAGACCAAGGGGAGAACGGATTTTGGAGTGGTTCCAGAATCATGGTTTGGTATGGAAAGGGGTGTATTAAGCTGCTGCGAATACCAGTGGTAGTTTTTGCATCGTCTACTTGAAACATGGAGAAAGATACAGTAACTTATGGAAATTAGACTTGTGCCATTCTATTGAGGCTAATGGATCGTGTCTGTATGATCTAAAATCAAGCCTGCACATGATAATCTGGTTATTTTGGCCACCGTCATAGGTGATTCAGATAAACATGTGGTTGATCTGCAGGACTTAGCTGAGATTGGCTGTTGACATGAATGAAAACAAACCTCAGTGCAAAATGGTCATTTTGGTGGCCCCTTTATACATGGTTATTGACTTTGGCAACTACACGGTTAATACGATGATACGCCTATGAGCACGGAGAATTTTGGTGAATATTCACATAGAGATGGTGTAATAGCATCCAGAAGCCTCGGCAGAGATGGAAAAGGAGCTTTCTTGGAATCCATGTTAAATGCACAGGCTTGCGTTCAACATTCTCCCCTCAAGGCAGTAGTAGCTTTGACAAGAGTCTCGGTGGGATTTCTACCACTTTCTTTCCTTTATGGCACGGACACCTAAATCCTTCCTCACGGAGAAAAGGTGCAGTGGCACTCAAAGGGAAGCGGCTCTGTAAGAATTTTTACATTTCCCTTTTCTCGTTAATGAAACCAGAGCCATTTAAACCCACATTTCACACGGAGGCTATATAAAAAGTGACTGATGGGTCAGCCCCATGACATTTTTAAAAGGATCTATTAAAACAAGACAAGACTTTATAGTTGAGTTAAAAAGACCTGTCATTTTCCAGTTTCTTTCCCCCCATTAACGCAGCTTCAAAATGTTTAACATTCATTTCAAAGAGTTTTGTTGCACAAGACAGATTTTGAGGTTAGCATAATGAAATGGCTATAAAATGCTACACATTTAGTATTTATAAAAATGCATCATAAGGAGCATATCGTACCTTTTGAAGAAATGTAAGAGGAGGCGTGAAGTTAATGAAAGTAGATTAGCAACAAGAGGAAAACAGACATAAAAACACCACAAAATAATATACAATGCTCTTGTTATCTGTAATAATACGGAAGTAGAGTTTCTGAGTTAATAAGAACATGTATTTTACGACCTCTGAAATGATAATAAAAGTGAGCTATGTGCTGTACCCTTCATCCTGTAAGGAAATTTTGAAATGTTCACTTTACTAGCTTCGCAAGATCAAGAGCTGAAACTGTAACCGCTTCTCCTTTGCACAAACTCTTCATCATTCTCTTTTCTCCCCCTCTTCTTTCTTGCAAAGTATGGCTCTTTTCTACACTCTATTCAATGCTGTATCTATGACAGATTTTTAAAAAGCGTGCAGAATCAATCTTTGGCTCGTATAGTATTTTCTGATGGGAATAAGTAACCATCTTCCAAAGACTGAAAACTACGGCTTTCAGCCAGAACAGTCATGAAGTAGTCGCAATAAAAATCCTGCTCTTACATCATTAATTTATCACCACATCACTCCTACTTTGAAGAGAATTTGCAGTAGGATGAGATGCTGGTCGGACATCGGCAAACGAAAGGACGTTGCTTAAAATGGAGTACAAAAACAAATCCTGTTGTCTTCCATCCCATTCATTCCATGCCCTTCGTGTCTTTTATCATTTTGTACATATTTTCCACTTTACAAAAGGATTTAGGTGTCAACTAACCTGGACAGATGTCCTACCCACTCCTCTAAAGTATTTGAACATTTAAAAAAATGTTTGTTTATTCTTGAGAGAGAGACAGAGACAGGGTGTGAGCGGGGGAGGGGCAGAGAGAGAGGGAGACACAGAATCTGAAGCGGGCTCGAGGCTCCGAGCTGTCAGCACAGGGCCCATCGTGGGGCTCGAACCCACGAAACCGTGAGATGATGACCTGAGCCGAAGTCGGACGCTTAACCGACTGGGCCACCCAGGCGCCCCTGAAGTATTTTATATCTTGAAGAGTTAGAGAAGAGTGGTGTCTTTTGAATAATATGTACACAGTAATCAGGTTCAAGTTAGCACGTTCTCTGGGTCAGAATTCCCCCAATCCTCACATCTACTTGGCTAGCCCTCAGATGTCCCTGCAGCTTCAAAGAAAGTCAGCAGGGGGAGCATTTGCCTGGAAGGACTTGCACTTCAGACTGCTTAGCAAGGTTCTATCAAAGTTTTACAAAGGAAATAAATTTCAGATTAAAAAACTGTAACATTCTGTCACCATCCGTAAACCATTATAGAATAATACAGTCAAAATATTTGCACCAGGTGAAATCCTTAAGGAGAGCACTTTGTGGATTCAGGAAGGAAGGTTGTTGGTCATTTCTCATCAGAAATCAGCTATGCCGCACTGGCTAAAATTTGAGCTGTATTCCTAAGGAGTTTCAGGGACTCAAACGCAAGCACCATATTAAGTGTTAGTGTTTGTGAAATCAGGGCAGTTAAGAGCAGCCGCTTTAATAATGACGGTGGCTAACCTTTACCGAGAGCTTACTGTCGCCAGGTACTGCACTTTACATTTCTCGGAGGAGGAGCTGAGGCTCAGGCAGATTTAGTAACGTGCCCCGAGTTACACAGCTGCTAAGCCGACTGTGAATCTAGTGAGCCGAGCTCCGGCACCCACGTACTTAACCACTACGCTACCTCCATCTGGCTGCACCCGCGGCCTAGCTCCCCATCCCCCGTCAAGGGGAAGAGGGTTGAATGGAATGTCCTTATGCTTTCTTCTCCCGACTGCCCCCCAAAAACACATTTGTATATGGAGAGGACCTCAGCTCATCACATGGATCACCCTCTCGCAACGCGATTCAGCCTCCAGCTGAATTGCTCAGTCTGAACAACGGGAGTGGTTGAAACTATCAAACCGAACCTCGACGTGGGCTCTTTAAGCTTCTAGGCCCCCGTCCGTACCAGTATTTGATGGAAACAGAATGATGCTCGGTTTTTCTCGTGATGTCTCATTGCCGATTCCCTGCTCTTTTACTTTGGGGGAACACCCGCTCGGCAGCATTGTGAGCGCTCACTGCCCTCTTTCTTTACCAACCGGGGCAGGGGCAGGGTTTCGGCAGAGGTCGGGAGACTGGAAACTAGCTCCCGGGCACGAACGCGACCCGAACCCGAGGAAAAGAACGGACCAAGCCGCGCGCCTGTAGGTCGGTAGTGGGAGGCGGCGCGTGCCGGTGGGAACAGTTTGTACCACTGGCCCTCCGAACCCCTATGACCCCGGCCTCCGTCGCATTCTCTCTCTGGGTCCTGTTCTTTGGTCTACAATGTGAGAAAAGCAGCCCGAAGCGGAAAGAGCACAGCGTGTGGACTTGGAGTCTGGTCTGAATACTGGCTCTGCCAGCAGCGGCGTGAATGGGCCAATTATTTAACGCCAGCGTCACCTTCTTCAACTTAAAAATAAGTACAAGGCCCACCTTGTGGCAGCGCCTTGAGGGTTAAAAATCCGTATGATAACGCAGGGAAAGTGCCCCTACGTGGCGAGGTGGGGGAGCTCAGGGAAGGTCACTGTCCCCCTGGAACGGAAGCAGCGGGGTGAATTTGTCTGCCATCTCCTCCCGCTATAACAGTTGAGAGTTGTACTTTAAAGTGCGGTCTCTTACAATTCCTTGAATCGCCTCGATCGGGGGACAAGCCAGAGTGTACGGTGTATGTTCGCACTGGGGGCTTTCTGGAGAGTCTGCATTCTAAGTGGGGCCCTTCAACAGAAGTAAAGGGGAACGCAGGCATGTTGCAGTCAAGGCAACCGGGAATCTGAGGGCGCAGCCATGTCATTACCAGGAAGTTCAAAAGCTGTTAATAGGAAAGCACATTTCAGTGGAGTTTTCTGGTATACAACTGAGCACAAATATAGAACCACTAGAGCTCTCAAGATGAGGAGAAATAAATATGCTAAAAAGCATAAAATTGTTTCAAGAGGCTGAAAGATATAATTTCCTTTGAAGGCCACAAAAAACAGTATTGAAGGAGGAATCACTCATATGGTAGAAAATGTACAGACCAATCATTTATTACTCAAAAGCACAGGAAGGATCATGCGTTTCTCCAGACCAGTGTTATTCCATGGGCTGTGTGCTCCGTTGCTGGGTTGAGTTGCAACCAGCATATAAAACAAAATGAGGGGAAAACCAACAGCCCACTTTACACACTGTGTGTTAGCCAATGTGACAATAAATTATATTAAAAAAATAAAACTAAAACAAAATAAGGGGCACCTGGGTGGCTCAGTTGGTTAAGCATCTGATTCTTGGTTTCGGCTCAGCTCATGATCTCATGGTTTGTTAAGTTCAAGCCCCATATCGGGCTCTGCACTGACAGTGGGGTTCTCTCTCTGTGCCCCTCCCCTGTTCGCTCTCACTCTTCTCTCTCTCAAAGTAAATAAATAAAACTTAAAAAAGAAAACAAAATGAAACAATATATCCAAGTTCATGGCACACTGCAAGGGTAACCTTTGGTGAAGCTTCTGTTACATACATATACATGTACTGACTCATCGTGGGAAAATGTATTTTGTACTGAGGGATATAGTCAAAGAGTTTGAAAAAAAAAAAAAGGATTTGATATATTTCAGTGCCACAGAAGAGCCACAGCTTAAATTCTACTACAAAAAAAAAAAATCTGTCCAGCTTGTCGTTTTCAGGTCATCATCTTTAAGTTATTACTTAATGAAGCAATATGCATAAATACTTCTAAAAACAAATAGCTTTTGGAGTCCTGTTTGAGTATGCAGAGTAGGATGCAGCACTCCAGTGGGGCTATCACAAATTTAGTTCTGAAAATTCACTTACAGAAACCAGTAACATCTCCAGCCTTAATGACTCTCCAGCATTGCCTCAACACAGATTGCCAGCCATGTTAAAAAAATCACTCAATTACGGATCGTTTGGAAACCCTACTCTCCAAATGAACATTCAAAAAAAAAAAAAAAGAGAAAAGAAACTCGCAAAACAAATGAACTCCCGTGTGGTATCACAAAATGACACACGTAAACACAAAAGGAAAGGGCAGTGAAAGAATTTGGGAGAGTCTAACCAAGCAGATTGAGAGCGGCAAAAGGTGTGACTTAGACAAATGAGGCTTGCCCCAGACACCTTGTACTAGAAAACAGAGGATGGTTACCATGTTTCCAGTCTTCAGTTGAAATGCTTCACGCTCCAAGTGGATAATCTCAAAATGAAGTATGCTGTAAAACCATAGTGGGTGACCTTCTAAGTCCTTACATTCTAAATGAAAATCCCCATACATTTGTATAATGGACTCTGGCCAGTATTTGGATTAATGTTCAATTTTACCAAAATGACAACTTTTTATTTCAGAAAAAAACCCCACTCCCCCCCCATTTTAAAGATGTTGCATTTGCTTACAGTATTCTGTGATTATGAACTCAACACTTTTTGTTTAGGTGAGTTAACACTTAAACTAAGTGGGAGAGGTCCTGGACACTCACATTTCAATATTTTCAGTAGCTTCACTGAGATGAAATTGGCATATCATCAAATTCACCAATGTAAGTGTACAAAGAATGGTTTTAGTAAACTTAAGAGTGTGCAGCCATCGCCACAATCCAGTTTTGGAGCATTTCCCTCCCCCCAAAGTTCCTTCATGCTCATCTGCAGTTAATCCTGACAGGGCCGGTGCTGGGGGCAGGCAAGTAAAGCATTCACCCCACGCACAAAATTTAAAGGGGTACCAAAATCTCATTAATCACAATAGATAACACTTTAGTGCAATATTAACAAAATCGCAATTCAAAAAAATCCATGATGAACAAATATCACAATTTTAAATAAAGACTGAATTTGACCCTTGAACTTGCTGTACCCAGCCGTACTCGCCTCACCCTAATCCACTACTTATTAGCTTCTCTCTGCTCCTCCTATGTCCCCAGAAACCACTAACGTAATTTCTGTCCCTATGGATTTGCCTATCCTGGACAAATGGAGTAAATCAACATGGGGCCTTCAATAAATAGAATTCAATAAATGGAATCACATAGTCTGTTCTTTTTACAGTATTCCATTGGATGGAAATGCCGCATTTTGTTTAGCCATTCCCTTGCTGATGGATATTCGGGTTGTTTCCACTTTTTGGTTATTATAAATAAAGCTCCTATGAACATTTATAAGTCTTTGTGAGGATGTAGGTTTTCTTTTCTCCTAAGTGAATAGCGAATTGAAATTGCTGTGTCATATTTTAAGTGTGTATCCGACTATAAGAAACCGCCAAACCATCTTCTAATTTGGTTGTAGCATTTTGCATTCACGCTACTGACGGATGAGAGCTACAGTCATTCTACATCCTGGCCACCACTCAGTACTGTCATTTTTACTATAGCCATTCTAGAGGGTATGTAGAGATATCGCATTGTGATTTAAATTTGCATTTCCCTAATGACTAATGATGTTGAGCATCTTTATATGTGATTATTAGCCATTTGGATATCTTCTTTGGGGGAAATGTCTATTCAAATCTTTTGTCCATTTTGAAAATTGGGTTGTCTTCTTTATATTGGGTTGTAAGAGATCTTTATATATTCTGGATATAAGTCCTTGATCAGATGTATGATTTGCTAATGTTTTCTCCCAGTCTGTGACTTGTATTTCATTTTCTCATGATGTCTTTTGAAATGCCAAAGTTTTGAATTTTAATGAAGTCCAGTTTATGGAATTTTTAAAAACGGATTGTTCTTTTTGTGTTTTGAAAATTCTTTGTCCAATACAAGATCACATAGACTTCCTCTTATGTTTTCTTTTAGTAGTTTTATAGTTTGAGTTCTAAAACTTGGGTGAGATGCTACAATGAATAGTTGTAGGCAGTCTAAGAGCAAAGTGAAAAAGGTCACTGAAAGGGGAAAGTAGGAGGGTTTTTAGGAAGAGTTCTATATTCTTTCCATTTTTTTCTAGATCCAATCTCTAGACGAATGAGAAAATGTTTCAGCTCAGTTAAGGAGGAAACCATGCCTGTTTGATCTGATCAAGGCTTAGTACTAGCTTTATCCGAGAATTATTAATATTAGCTGACAATGTTGCCTTTATCCAGAGCCCAGATGTTTGCTATAATATGTATAAATATACAATACTATAGAAATGCATGAAGGACATTCAAAACAACACCGGTAACACACTCAGTTCATGGACGCAGGCACACAAAATGGCTTGATGGTAATTTGTCATTGGATGGAATGCTAAACGAAAGAAATCTGGACTTGAGATGGGTGAATGCCAGATGTACATGAATGGATCACAGCCACAGAATGCAAGGAGGCATGGAAACAAACCTTGGAGAAATATCACAGCCTTGCTGCATAAAGGCACCCAAGGAAAACCAAAGACTGTTAAATATTCCAAATTCATTTGGAGGGTCAGGAGGGCTTTGCGGATCACGAGGTTCTTCATTGTTGTCTTCCAAGTGCCATTCATAGGGGCTGAATCTGCTGACCAGGAAAAGAACTACACTGACTCCAATGTAGGCGAAGACGATGCACATCCAGATTTCGTAAGCCAAGGGATCCAGAAATGAGAATACGCCTGGTTTTGATTTCTGAGGCTTCTTTATCATGATGGAGATGCCCAGGCTCATAAACGGCTTTGAGAAATCTATGACCTCTTCACGGACCAGGGTTATGGTGAGTGGAGCGACAGCTATATCAGCCCTCTGGAAAAAAAAAAATTTTTTTTCTTTTAGAGATAGCATTTCCATTATTCATTTGCCACTTACTAAACCTCCTTGGTGGAAATATAAACTCTTAGATCACTACAACCGATTGATTTGTCAATGCTTTGATCAGAAAAGTAGTAGCATTCAATGGGTTGTAAAAAGCTTTAACTTGATGGTAAGGTGAGGAAAGGGCACTGGCTGGCTGGCCGCTTGGCCTTTTGTCCTTTGCAACCTATTGTTGACTTATGGCAACTGCCTCAGTTTTTCTTTCTTAGAATTTTCCTGCTACCTTGCAACTCATCTTGTACTCCCTTGTGACATATCACTGCTTAACTCTTTTTTCTATAACTTTATTTACTTATTTTAATGTTTATTTTTATTTTTGACAGAGAGTGAGAGAGAGAGAGAGAGAGAGAAGCAGGCTCCAGGTTCTGAGCTGTCTGCACAGAGCCCAACCTGGGGCTCAAACCCACAAACTATGAGATCATGACCTGAGCCAAAGTCTGATGCTTAACCAACTGAGCCACCCAGGCTCCCCCCCCACTTTTTTTTTTTATTTTAAGTAAGCTCTATGCCCAACGTGGGGCTTGAACTCATGATCCTGAGACCAACATTCACATGCTCTACGAACTGAGCCAGCCAGGTGCCCCGATCACTGCTTAACTCTTGTTTTCTTAATTTTAATTTTCATGCTCTTATGTCTTATCTCCCTCATGTGACTGGATATTTTTGAGGGGCAAGAAAGTAGTCTAGACTCTGTGCCTCCCTCCCCACCATGAGGTGCAACACAGGACCACAGTACTCAGTGTAAAATTTACTTGAGTGTTTGCTATTATTCTTGAATTATTTTTTTCAGAGCATGTCTATTAAAACATAGGTTCTTTAAAGGCAGGGACTCAATCTTCTGGGTTTCTTTTTTGTATCTGTCACTGCAACGCATTTTAAACCAAAGAAACTAGAGATGACTAAAAAATAAGTGGCTGACTTTTTTTTTTTTTTCAACGTTTTTATTTATTTTTGGGACAGAGAGAGACAGAGCATGAACGGGGGAGGGGCAGAGAGAGAGGGAGACGCAGAATCGGAAACAGGCTCCAGGCTCTGAGCCATCAGCCCAGAGCCCGACGCGGGGCTCGAACTCACGGACCGCGAGATCGTGACCTGGCTGCAGTCGGACGCTTAACCGACTGTGCCACCCAGGCTCCCCAAGTGGCTGACTTTTGAAAATAATCTATGTAAAGATGAAAGAATTCTGCATGGGCAAGAACAAAGGTAAAGCTGTTATTAGAATACATATGATTTTATATAGGAAACCATCATGTCTAGTGATAAATATCAGTGCGGCACTCACATGTATTGGATCAATAAAATAAATGTGTCAGTAGTACCCTGCATAATGGGCTCAGGCAAAGGCAGGCAATGTTTTTATATTAATCCCGTGAAAAAAGACGCTAGAAATTTTCTTTTCTCTTCTTTTCTTTTCTCTCCTTTTCTTTTTGGTGCTAGCAATTTCTACACTTCATTCTTTTGTCTTCCACGATTTTTCTTTTTTAAAATGTTTATTTATTTATTTTGAGAGAGACAGAGAGTGCGAGCAGGGGAGGGACAGAGAGAGAGAGAGGGGTAGAAAGAGAATCCCAAGCAGGTGCCATGCTGTCAGCACAGAGCCAGATGAGGGGCTCGAACTCATGAACTGTGAGATCATGACCTGAGCTGAAACCAAGAGTCGGATGCCTAATGGACTGAGCCCCCAGGCGCCCCCACAACTGTTCTTCTACAACAGTAGTAGGTTTAATAGACTTTAGTCTGGAGCCAGGCCTTAAAATGCATACCTAGAAAAATGCTTCTAAGGAAAGCTTTTTGGATGGTCCATCAGATATGAAGTGAACACACCAATTTTGAGGATCTTTTTTTTCTTTTTTTTTTTTAATTTTTTTTTCAACGTTTATTTATTTTTGGGACAGAGAGAGACAGAGCATGAACGGGGGAGGGGCAGAGAGAGAGGGAGACACAGAATCGGAAACAGGCTCCAGGCTCTGAGCCATCAGCCCAGAGCCTGACGCGGGGCTCGAACTCACGGACCGCGAGATCGTGACCTGGCTGCAGTCAGACGCTTAACCGACTGCGCCACCCAGGCACCCCAAGGATCATTTTTTTCTATGTTACATAGGGTTATATCTCAATATCCTTACCAGTGAGGGGGGAGATAATGATGAATTCTGAGATAGAAGATGTTTTCAAAGAAATGTTTTACTACCTTGAGCTCCATATGGTGACTCAAACTGGTTCAAAAACACATCTTAATTAATTTAAAGAGAAATGCAGATAATACACAGCCAGCTACCATTTATTCGCTGCTTACTCTGTGTGTAAGCACCTCATATATATTATCTCATTTAATTCTCACAGCAAACTAATCATCCTCATGCTAATGAAGGAGAAACTGAGGTCTGGGATTAGAATCCTGGTCTTCAGATTTCAGAACTCATACTCTTTTTCTGGTTTGTTTCAAGTTATTTAAATTCTAGTTAGTTAATATATAGTGTAATATTGGTTTCAGGAGTAGAATTTAGTGATTCATCACTTACATTTAATACCCATAGCCCATCACAAGTGCCCTCCTTAATGCCCATCACCCATATAGCCCTCCTCCCAACTCTGCCCTGGCAACCCTCAGTTTTTTTTCTATTGTTAGAGTCTCTTATGGTTTGCTTTCCTTTTTCTTCTTCTTTCCCCAATATTCATCTGTTTTGTTTCTTTAAATTCCACGTAGGCGTGAAATCATGTGGTATTTGTTTTTCTCTGACTGAATCGTTTTGCTTAGCATAATACACTCTGGTTCCATCTATGTCATTGCAAATGGCAAGATTTCATTCTTTTTGAGGGCTGAGTAATATCTATTTATATATATATCACATCTTCTTTATCCATTTGTCAGTCGATGGACTTTTGGCTCTTATGGCCAAAGACCATAAGGACTTATGGACCAAAGACCATAAGAGCCGTATGGACTTATGGCTCTTTCCATAATTTGGCTATGGCTGATAATGTTTGTAGAACTCACACTCTTAACCACCATAATGTCCTAACTCTATAGACGTGTACAGGTTTCTGCTATACACTACTTTTAGGTACGACAATCAACCCCTCTCAGGTTCCCTCCAGTGTATATCTGAGTGCCCGTTCCGTGCCAAGCACTACTCTTGGTGCTGGGGATGAAGCCGTGAGCAACAGATAAAGCAGGCACAACTCCTCACCCTTGTGGAGGATGTCCTGTAGCCCAGGGGAGCTTCAGAAAGTATGTATTTCTTGAAGCCGACAGTCTGCTGACCAAATCTACCTAAAATGCTCACTAGCATCTCAGACCTCCCCAATTGTGAAGTTAAATCCATCATCTATCACACAAAAGCTGATTCTCCTCTAAGTCTGTGAGTGATGCTTCTTCCAAACTTTTTGCGGTCCCTGATCCTTACCAGTCCCATCATCTGTGCGGGCGATCTTGCCTCTTTCTTCACTGAGAAGATGGGCGCCAGCTGACACGAGCTCTATCGTCTGTGTCCTTTTTCTTCTCAACATATTGCTGTGCCTTCACCTATTCCTTTTATAAAAAATATTTTATTTTTTCTTAACTAGGCTCCACGCCCAACTTGGGGCTTGAACTCGTTACACCAAGTTCAAGAGTCGCATCCTCTACGGACTGAGCCAGCCAGGCACCCTGATTCACCTATTCCTTCTTTCACTCCCATCTCTTAGCAAACGAACTTTCTTTTTTTTTTTAATGTTTATGTATTTCTGAGAGAAACGGGGGAAGGGCAGAGAGAGAAGGGGACAGAAGATCCTAAGCGCAGGCTTGAACTCACAAACCATGAGATCATGACCTGAGCCAAAGTCGGACACTTAACCAACTGAGCCACCCAGGCGCCCCTGAACTTTCTAAGATTTAATCCACTTATTCCTTGAATCCCATATTCTTTTGTCTCTGCTTAAAATTTAGCTCCAGGGCGCCTGGGTGGGTCATCGGTCAAGCGTCTGACTCTTGATTTTGGCTCAGGTCACGATCAGGTTTGTGACATGGATCCCCAGGTCAGGCTCTGTGCTAACAGCACGGAACCTGCTTGACATTCTCTCTCTCCCTCCCTCTCTCTCTGCGCCTCCCCAGCTCATGCTTTCTCTCGCTCTCAAACAAACATTTAAAAAAAAATCAGCTCCATTTATTCTTATACTAATTTTTCCTTCTTGACCTATCCCAATGGTTCTCAATGGGTGGCTCCCTGGACCACCAGCATCAGAGTCACCTGGAAACTTGTTAGACATGCCAATTCTCAAGCCCGATCCCAGATATATGGAATAAGAAACTGTGGGTGGGATTTGGGTGGCCCTCCAGGTGATTTGAATGCTTGCTGTCATTTGAAAACCATGACTTGGTCTTATTCACTTAAAATCAGATTCAGGTAATTCTGTTTACTGACAGACAGAAAGGAGACAAACCCCGCCCCTCCCACCTTCTTTGCTCCTGCTACCTTCTTAACCATACGACATCTTTCTCTATTACCTGTAATCTTGTTGAGTAAATACACCTTTACCATGTCTTGATTTTTAACACCACTTCGTCCTTATAAAACACCCGTGATCTACCTTCTACTCCCCACCCTTCCGATTTATTGACATCGCTTCTTCAACTATATACTTGGTCACCAAATTCCAAGTCCTTCCCTCAGACATTAACTGCTTATGTGACCCCACTAGCCTTTTGCACGATGTGCTCTCTTTCCTTGGCTCTTTGACCCTGAAGACCATGGGTCCTCCTACCTTATGGCATGTTCCTTCTCTGGCATTTGTTCCCGGATTTGCTCTCTTGACCGGCCGAGGCGTACCTTTGGAGCCTCAGAGTCTACTCACGGGGCCGGCTTAGGGGACATCCGATGAAGGTTTGTGGAGTAATAAGCGAGACTCCTTGAAGGCTCTGTCCTTCACTTTCTCCCCTCAGGATCATCACCTAAGGCTTCAACACTCCCCTCCTAACTGCAGACTCCTGAATCACCAGTTCTGCATTTATAACCAGAGGGAAGCCAAACAGCAATTTTTTTTACCTGTTTTACCCTTTTGCCTGGGGCCAGACCTGATCTTAGAAACAAAAGCTACCGAGGAGAATGGAATTGGCCAGAAAGCGAGAGGGTCTTTTTCTTTTCTTTCTTTCTTTTTTTTTTTTTTTTTTTTTTTTTTTTTTTTTGGCTGAGAGAGTCGGAATCAGCTAGAAAGAGGCTTGGTGCGCCAACAGAAATCACAGATAAAGCCACCTTCTGTCCTTGCCAATGTGTTTCGACCTCCATGCAAATGCCCCTCTCGTATCATTTCCCATTTGATCTCATTTGAATTTAATTCGTTAATTTAACTAGTTTTCTTGATTTTTTTTAAGTCTAAATAATTGAGAGTTCTAAGAGAAATGGCCATTTCTTCGTTTTGGAAGGAAGAAATAAGGGGCATTTGGGTGAGAAAATCACTTTGGATTGAATTTAGGGGACCTGGGTTCTTTTCAAGCAGGTAAAGAAAGGAGTTTGAGAATTTTGACACCCTTTATGGGGGGAAAAACCCCAACATCTCGGCAACAAACAGCCAGCAGATGCTAAGCACGGCTGAACACTAACAAGAAGTGGCTAGAGAGACAAAACACAGCTTCTCGTCTGTTTCCCAGGAACACGCAGCAAAAGAACAGATTCTCAAAGGACGCCATTCCTAGTAGGAGTACTTTTGAAGTCACAGAAGACAACAGAAAGAACTTGCTCCCCCCAGGCACTTGGCTTTTTCCCTCCGTCTAGCTTTTTAACCTTTTCTGAATTGTTTCTTCCTAAGGAGCTTTTTCAAAGAAGGCGGTGTTAGTCTGTTTTTTGGAGGGTGCTCTCTCAACGAAGAATAACATTAAATCTGTGCTCAACTAAGCCTCATTGATGTGGACCTGGCTCCAAAATGAGAATTCCCATGCTGAATCTTAAAAAAAAACCAAAAACAAAAAAACCCAAAACCTATTATGGCCGGAAAAAGACAAAGGAATAGCAAAAATCAGGTGGAAGAAGGCTCAATCAATAGAAAGGGAGGAGCTAGTGATCAGCCAGCCGGATAGGGGACTTAGCAACCCATCCCGTCTCTTGTATGCCTGGTGGGGCCAGCGCGGCAGAACTGTCCTGTCCGCTCCCAGGCAGCTATGGAGAGGCCCTTGCCCTCTGCCGCCACTGTCCCCTCCTCCACGTGAAAAGGATGTTGTTATGGTCAGTTATTTCAGGGCCCAAGATCTGCTTGGCATAATGTCTGTGGAGCAATCAAGCTGGTTATAAAGGGAAATGGGAGGAGCCGGGAAGTAGTGTCAGAAAACACCCATTTAGCTCTCCTGGAACTGCCACAGCACGCAGACCAGGAGGAAAGTCATTTTCGAGGCAAGTTAAAGATTTAGGAGGCCAACATAAAGGCAACTCCCCACCCTCTCTGCTCAGAATGGCAGACCTCCGTGCGTCATTAATGCTCCTTCCAGGAGCATTTGAAAGAGAGCACACACATCATTTGAAAGAGAGGGGCACTTTTATCAAACCATCAGCCCTTCTGCCAAAGCCCAGTGTAATCACCTGAAGAATAGAAAAGAATATTTGGCGTCTGTTACTGCACCCTTGCTTCTCTGCCTTTTAGCTGGAAGGACAGATCGACTTCCTGTCTTTCTTAATGGAAAATGAATCTATCTTAGGATAGTGACAACCTAAGAGATAATTTCTTCTAGGTAGAGAAATGTCAGTGTGAATAGCATCTATAAAATTGTCATTTGTCCTGGGAGTGTGAAGGGGTCTGAGGGTGCCCGGGGGCTGCGACCTGGAATCAACCACCCTCCGACCCCATCTCCATCCCCAAGCTCTCTGCTCTCTTTTAAGCCAGAGGTGCCAATATGGGCAGTGGTTTGGCCTTTCCCAAGGCAACTCTCTCCCTCCTATCTTCATCTTTAGTTCTAAGTGCTGGGAACATAAGGAACACAGCAGCTGCCTGCTGGCAGGCGACCCTTTGTCAATTAGAACCTCGATTTCTTTCCAGCCCTTTCCCTGACTCCCTTTTTCTGTTAGATTATATCTCCTCTCAAAGGGCAGAAACCCCCAGCTGCCTGCTTTGGGTTTTCAGATATTTCAAGTGATAACTAGAGATGTGTATGGCATTATTCTGGAGGCCACAGATAGGCAGGATGGGTATCTTGGACGGAGAAGCTCATAATCCAACTAGATTGCAACCCCCTTGAAGGCAGATGGGGATGTTGTATCTGATATAACACCAATCTTCCCATAATCTGGCAAGCTTAGTAAACTGAGCCATTGTGAGCCAGTGCACAGAGCACTGGGCCAGGAGTCAAGAAACCTGAGTTACAGTCCAAGCTCTGCCAAGCTTTGCAATTTTGCAACCTTGTCACAATTCCTGCCACTATTTCTGTCATCCCATCAGGGCTTGGTTGCCTGGTTTACCCAAATGGCAGTTCTAATGGCCATTCCTGGCTGATCCCCATATTTATCTGTAAAACGACTGAAATGGTAGGCTAAAAGATGTCTAACAGCCCTGTTAGCTACAAAATGTTTTTAAATGTCCTCTTACAACACATGCTATTTTGGAGCCATAAAAACTTGTGGTCTGTAAGCCATTTAAGCTGGGGACAATTACCATGTGGTGATGTTATAGACATCCAGCTCAAAATCAAAACTGCTAAAAGCAGGTGGACAGTTTCAAGTCCATAATGTTCTGAAGAGCTTACATAATGGGGCACATTGTGTCCTACTGACGTTTGTTTCAAAAATAGCCTTCTTAGCAATACAAGGTGCCCCAAACATCAACCTTGATTTGGTTTTCTTTAGAGGGAAAAAACCCATTTAGGAATCATCTGAAAAGAGGCTGATTGGCTTCTTTCTTCCTAAACAAATTTAATTCATTTGGACTCTTTCAGGAGACTTTGTGGTAGATACTGAAATCTTCTTTGCGAAGCTTTTTTCATCTCTGCCTGTCTTCATTTTTTTTTCCCTACTCTGATCTGTTTTACATGCTAAAAGCAGAAGAGAAAATTCCCTAAAGATAAATCTGTGCTTATCTGTGTAGGTTTCATGTTCATTGCAAGAACTAGTTTTCCTCCCCCCCTTTTTTTTCTTAAGCAACTTGCAAACTACAAGAGCCCAGGCCTGCCAGAAATGAATGCCTGCGTTTTCACTTTTCTCCATTTCTATCATTGAAAGAGAAGTGGAAAACTTCCCAGTGCTGAAAGATTACAACTTCTAAATGAAGAGGAGGACACATTCCGCCTACAAGATCATCCGCCTTCACCGAGAGGTCTTACTCCAGCATTACAAGAACATCCATTTTTCACAGCCACAGGTTTTAGAGGAAAGTGGAAATCGGCAATTGGTTTGCTGTCAATTCCCTGGAATCACCTTGTGTTGTTATCCCAGAAGGCATCAGAAACTTGTTCTAGGTTGGAGGAGGGAGGATATTCCTATGAGAGACTTCCCTAGCTATTGCTTTTGTCTTCAGTAGAAAGAACTGGAGGGAATAGAAGGGAAGGCTCCTTCAGAAGAATTTTTACCTATTTGGCAGTGAAGAGCTGATTTCTAAATCACTCAGCAAGGAAGGGACTCTCTAATTATCAAGCTCCCTCACTCACACTTACCCACACTGGAAACAGAGAGAGAATGTGGAGATGAGGTGGGTGACACGCCAGAAGAGAAGCCAAAACCCAGTGAGAAAGCTGGGTCTTTGTCCAAACAGTGTCAGGAAATCTTGCTCTATATCGCTGGGACTAACGTCTTGCTCATTGCCAGGAGGGCACTCAGCTATTCACAGAATGTGACAGGTTTTCTCTTGAGACACTAGACAGCTCTGGCTGTTGAGTCACAATGGGCTGGTAGAACTCACGTCAGTTATTCTGGCCTGGTAGAAATCGACACCTGAAATTCATGCTTTTGTGGCCGGTCTTCTCCCCAGAAAGGCAGAGGCACCAAAAGCTTTTCAACAAGTTTCAACTATCTTTTACGATGGGATGGGTGTGAAATAACACTTTAGCTGTTGAGCAGTCTAGGGCGATGGTTAAAGAACATGGACTTCACAGTCAGAGACCTGGGTTCAAATCACTGTGTCACTACAGGCTGTTTGGTCTTAGCCTAAGACTTCACCTCTCTAGGCTTCAGTGTTTTCATCTGTAGAATGATTAACATGATGGCATCTCCCTTGAAGGTATGTTATGAGGCTTAAGTTACATAATGTCTACAGAGCATTTAGCACTGAGTCTGGCAACTAGGAAATATGCAACAAATGGTAGCTAATAATAAGAATAAATAATGATAATGATAAAAGATTGCCTCCGACCATGAGCTAAATTTAATGAATAATGCCTGGGCATGACTGTGTGCCAGGCATTCGCTCGTTAGAACAAAAAGTGAGGATCTACTATGGACCACGTAATGTGCTAAGTGCGGGGGAATGCTGTGAGCAAGACAGGACCTCTTGGAGCCTGAGTGCTGGGGAGATGAGGGATAGAAAAGAGAAGAAGACTTGACTGCCAACTCATAAAGAGGTTAGAGTTGTGTCAAGATGGTTCAGAGCTTCTCAGGGTCCTTAGGAAGCATGACAGGTGCTCTGCCCCTTGTTCAGCCCCCTGTCTCTGGCATTACAGGTTCTTCTCTTTCTCATCACTGAGTTCACTTGAGTCTCATCTGCAACTCAGCCCTGCGCCAGTTCCCAGGGCCAACCTTGACCCAAGACGGGAGATAATTGGCTCCAGCCTCATAGCTGGGGGCTGAGGTTCAAACTGCCTTCCTCCTTGTCTGACTGGAGGATGGTGCCCTAGTTTTGGTACTTGAGGTCCAATCTCATTTTAAGCCTTAATTCCTTTTCTGCGCCCTTATTTTTAGCAACGAGCTTCTCCCTTTGTACTTGTTCCTGAGGACCTGTTCCAAAAACTTATTTAGTGACCCCAGTACTATCTTCTGATGGGAGAGCTGTACCTTATTCTTGCTGATTCCCATCTGAACCTCATCCAATCCAGTCCTTAGCTTGAACCTCAGTCCAGTAATTAATTTTGATGGTTTCTTCTTGCCAACTTCATCTCAGTATATGCAGCCTCTAGATTCCTCTGTCTCCCCCTAACCTGCTGTCTAGGCAAGGCAAGTCATTGCAAGTAATCCTTGTCTGTTAGATCTAAACGTCTGCAGAATACACTTGTCGCAATGAGCACCGGGTGACGTATGCAAGTGTTGAATCACGATATTGTACGCCTGAAACTAATACAAGACTGTATGTTAACCAACTGTAATGAAAATAAAAATCAGAGAGAACTAAACATCTGCTGCCACCATCTACACTTGGGTTAGTTCTCTAGTGACTGGTTCACCCAATGGGCAGCTCTTATGCCCAGTTCTGCCTGTGTCTATATGCCTCAGTGGGTGGCCCAAGATCTGACATTCCCAAACAGAGGCCAAAACCTTTTAAAGTAAAGCCACTGCAGAGCTCTGAAGATACAGCTGTACCCCTTCTGAAAGCCCTAATTATCAGTGTAATTCTTCTGTACTTGGCCCATGGGCAAGCCCTTAGCACAACGATTCTATTCCTTTATTAATTCATCCAACAATTATTTGTTGAACTTCCATTATGCGCCGTGCTCTGGGATATTGAAAGAAATCAGATACGGCTTCTGTGCTCAAGGAGTTCATAGTCTAGTTGGGGCAAGTTCAGCTGAACTTGTAAACAGATCATTATAACACAGGTTCAAAAGCACTACAAGAAAGCAAAAAGCAGGGGTATCTAACCAGACTGCAGGTGGGTAAATGGTAATCCCATTCAGGAAGGCTTCCTGAAAGTGGGGACACATCAGAGTTCTGGAGGACTGCTGGGTGGCGTTAGCTGACTGAGAGAGGCACAGGTACTTCCGGGGATGCCCTAAGTGACCTTTAGGGAGCAACACATACTTTTCAGTAGCTGGAACATTGAGTTCTGGGGAAAGAGTACGAGATGAATCTAGGGAGGGGCAGAGACAGAGGGAGACACAGAATCCAAAGCAGGCTTCAGGATCTGAGCTGTCTGCACAGAGCCCGACGCAGGGCTTGAACCCACGAACTGTGAGATCGTGACCTGAGCCGAAGCCGGATGCTGAACCAACCGAGCCACCCAGGTGCCCCTTTATCCTGATTTTTAAAGTGGGAAACTACAATAATGTGGAGATCTGATTTGCCAGGGTAAGAGTAGAGGCAGGGAAATCAGTTAAATGACCGACAAGTGGTGAGAACCTTAACTAAAATGATGATAGTGGGATGAAGAATGTGTCTGAATTTGAGAGAAGAGTAGAACACAGGACATGGTCGCTGCCTAGAGATGAGAGAGCAGCGAGCAAAGGTGACCCGTTTGTGTAGGCAAAGTCGCTGAGGCAGCAACTTCTGCTGCCTGACGCGGAGAACACAGAAGGGACAGATTTTCAGTAGAGGGCAGGCTGTATTTAATGTTGCCAAATAAAGTTCCCCGATTTTACTTTGCTTTTAGCCACATAATCCTGTTGCCCAAATGGTGCTATTGACAATCCTACCTTGACAGAAGTCAATTGGAGAAGAAAATGTTTTTTTTTGTTTTTGTTTTTTTTACAGACCACATGAAAACTCTACAATTGAATAACTGAAAATGAAATCCTCTATCATTGATAAGTGGAAAGCATAGAAGTAAGTGAAAATAGCGTTGAAAAGACTTACCCCATAGACAAGTTCCCCAACCATGCCATTCCATATTTTTGTCTCTGGATCCCTTGCGCCATATTTCCCGTCACCGACAATGGACAATTTGTATTTGATCCTCACGTGTTTGGCTATTTCATAGGCTAAGTCGACACAATAGCCTTCATATCTCTCATTTCCTTCCAATTGCTCATGGTTCTTCTTATACATTACATATGGTGATTCCTTAGGGACCAGAGGGAGATCAGAGGATTACCCCTACACGTTATTCTAAGAGATGATGAATGTAATAACTGTCCCCCCCCACCATGTGCCTGTTGAGGTTTGGTGTGTGAAGAGAGCCTTTAAAAAATGTTTGCTTAATAAGCAGAGGAACCTCAATAGACTGACTGTTCGCTGGGCTATCTATTCCTTGGAGTCCCTAACTGATGATTTAAAGATGTAGAGAAGGATTTAAGTTCTTTTCGAGGGTTTGAAAGCAGGACCAGTTTCCACTTGTAAAGCCTTTGATTTAGGCAAACTGGGTAGAGGTATTTCTCTTACATGAAGGTGAACTGCCTTTGATTTCTCAGGATTTCCCATGCAGGAACCACAGCCAGCCCAGGCAAGCCCTTAAGAACCACTGTGATCTTTGTGAGGTCAGGGTCTGTGGCTTATTCGTTTCTACATCCTCATGGCCTAGTACCGTACCTAGGACAAAATGAGGATTTGACATGTCTGTTTACATGTCAAAGGTAAATTTCAGCTAAATCTCCATTCATTTATTTACATCGTCAGACCTAGGGGTATACTCATTTTCAACCCTGGTTTGTACTTCACGTAGTAAGAACATACCGGCTTTTGGAAAAAACATTTTAAAACTAAATGAGAATACTATCTTGCGTGTCAACCGTGCTTTGAATTTTGCAGAAAAGCTTTAAATGGTGAATATTGCCTTGAAACAGTCTTGTGACATTATGATACCCATTTCATAAATTAAAAGAAATGTAACCTGTGGCTCAGAGAAGTTGTGACTTGCACAGTTAAACACAGGTTAGTGGTAGACCTAACATTAGAGCCCTAACCTACTCTCTCTTTCACATAATGCTGTGTCCCCCATGGTGAAAAGTTAGATTCCAAGTCCAGATGAAACCTCAATCCTTTAGTGAGTGCATATGTGTGTGTGTGTGTATGTGTGTGTGTGTGCGCGCGTGGGGGGTGGCAAAGAAGAGAATGATATACGGAGCTGTCCCAAATTCTTATTCTTTTTCTGTTTTTTTAAAAAAAGTTTATTTATTTTGATAGAGACAGAGAGTAGGGGAGGGGCAGAGAGAAAGAGGGAGAGAGAGAATCCCAAGCAGGTTCTACAACTGTCATCGCAGAACCCGATGCAGGGCTTGATCTCACCAACCATGAGATCATGGCCTGAGCTGAAATCAAGAGTCAGACATTTAACTGAAAGAGACACCCAGGCACCCCCCCCCCCATATTCTTTTTCTTTTTAAAAAGACATTCTGTTCATGATCATAGCAAGATACTTTGAGAGATTCCTAAGCTGACCTGTTGGATGTTTTCACTGCTTGAAACTGAGGTCTTTTGTACTGGCTGAATAATGCTTTACAGAAAGAAGTCTTGCTGTACAGAAAGCCCACCTACCTTCCCTTCGTACTTACCAGAATGGTAGTCACTACAATGGTCCGGTTCTCTGAGGATGCGCTGTCATTGCTGATTTGCTGATCTGAGAAAGGCACAAATCTTTCATATTCATTCCAGTAGCCAGCCTAGAAAGAGCAGACATTTGACCTGGTTGCCTTTTTTTTCACTCAAAAAGTACTGCATGAAATTCAAGTGCTGTTGTGGAATAAAACTTTCTTTTTAGTTACTGGAGCTTTCCAAGCATTGATGTCCTGTCTCCCTCTGTCTTGGCACCCCCACCAGGAACCCAACTGCGATAGAAAGCTTCATCCTGGGGTTCCCATCCCCACTTCGCCTTTAGTGGTATTTTGTAAAATAATTCAGCCCACTGTAGGACGGTTAGCCTTTTGTTCCCCTTTAAACTCATACAGCAGAAGAGCGCTTTGCTCTGAACTGTGGGAAAGCTAGGATGTGAGGGTGGGAAACCAAGGAGTGTCCTGTAGAAATGACCCAAGCTGTTTTACATTCTAGGATTTTATCAAATGGCTGCTAAATCCTCATTTCATGCCTAACTTAACTATTAGTATGATAGAAGCAAAGTGATCGTTGTACAAGTTAGCTGTAGAGAAAGGTACTTTGTCCAGAGTCCTTTGCAGGGGGGTGAGGTGGCAAAGATACCTACTGGAGAGGTACCTACTTTCTGATTCTTTTGCTAAAACTGTATGTACCTTGGCAGTTTGTTTAAATAACAACATGCTATAAAATTTGTGATTCCTTCCCTCTATTGTTAGAAGCTGTTAATAATTCTTGAGTCTATCTCTTTTATTTTTTTTATTTTTTATTTGAGAGAGAGAGAGAAAGAGAGAGAGAGAGAGAGAGAGAGAGAGAGAGAGAGAGAATGCACACGAGCAGAGGAGAGGGGCAGAGAAAGAGGGAGAGAGAGGATCTTAATCAGGCTCCACACTGAGAGTGGAGCCTAATGCAGGGCTTGATCCCATGACCCTGAGATCATGACCTGAGCTGAAATCAAGAATTGGACTTCAACTGACTGAGCCACCCAGGTGCCCCAAGTCTATCACTTTTATAGGAGAGACTCCGAGGGAAACACTCCTTTCAGAATGCGTATAGATGGAACACTCTGATTGCAAAACAACTCTGCGTATCTATACTATTTGCCAACAGAAAGGCAAAAATGATGTGTGGGAATTTGCTTTGTATGTGTTTTCTAACATCTCTTTTCTCGCACCTGAGTGCTGTCACCTTGTGAAAGACTTTGTCTTTGTGTATCTGTTTTGGCTACTTACTTTTCGAGAGCCAGTGACTTTCATCTCGTACACATCGATGGTATAATTTGTCCTACGTCCGTAAGTGTCAAATTGGATGTTTCCGGTCATTCCTTGTACTTGTACCTGGTAGGAAGGAAAAATGTAAAATTTTAAAATACCACCGCATTACTGCCTTCTAGGTCTCTGGGATGAGGTCCGCTGACAGATCTTAGAAGCTTGGAGAACTTTTATCTTGAGTCATTGAGCTCAATCCGCCAGATCAAGTCCATATGGATCTTTATTTCTTCTCTGGCATTTTGTGAAGCTTTGAGTGGGTGGTAGGCAGTTACCTATGTGATACAGGGAAGGCCCTACCTCCACTTTTTCAAGGGTGTGAGATTTCTATCATTAGTCTCTTCTCAAGGGGGTAGCCTGAGGGTATTCTTAACTAGCATAATGCATTCTTCTAAACTATGCGTTCCATGAGGGCTGTGGCTGTGTCTTAGCATTCCCAATACAACATAAATTGGTTTCAGTAATAGGGGCTCTGGAGCTCCTGGATTCGCATTCTAGCTTCATCACCTACTAACTGTATAACCTTGGATGTGCTCCCTAATGCTTTTGCACTTCAGTGTCCCCATCTGTAAAATGGGAAATCCCACTAGTACCTATCCCTTAGAGTTGTGGGAAGATTAAATGAGTTCTACACATGTAACGTTCAGAACTGTGTCTGGCACGTCGTATGTATGCATTGTAATACTTGCGGGCTATATTGATAATTATTGTGAATTGAAATGAATTTAGTTCTTTTTCTTGAGAGTGTTATTTACCAGCCTCCACAGTAACAGGGGTGGATTCTCCTCTTATTTGACCTATGCCCAGCTACAAACAGGTAAGCAGCGAGCCAGGCCTTGGAGGGATAAACCATGCACTGATGAAATTTGTGAAGTCTAAGGAATCAGGGATATGTGGTACTAGATAAGAAAGACAGAGGTACTAGAAGAGCCTGGACACCCATGTGGGATGCCACCTGAAGATTCACATATGTCACAATTTTTCCTGGGTCTGTCCCAGTATTGTGAACTAATAAAAGGCCATCCCTCCCAGGTGGAGAGATTTCCTCACCAATTATTTTATGGTTCAGGGACATTGCACGCAAGACCCTCTATAAATATAAGTCACTGGAATGATTCATCTGGTAAGGGTCAAGCCATTTGCTTCAAAGGAAAAGCATCTGTCTCTTTTTCCTAGGATGAAAGGATAGAATACTTTTTTATTACTTACAGAAAGTGACAAGCTACTTAGCAAGTCAGAAGTGGTAATGGGCTTGTGCTGTGGAAGCGAGAACTGAGGTCAAATATTAGGGAGCATCTTTTGAAAGGAAAGGGAGCTTGTTCATCACCGATGGGAAAATGAGCTTCTCGTTCAAAGAGAAAGGCTCCAATGTGACTTCCTGAAGACAAGATGATTGTTCTACTGACCCAACAAACCTAAGCACCATTGTCAGCTCAGGCTTGCAGAGAAGGTGATGTCACACTTCCGGCTAAAGTAAAAGTCCCTTGTTGAGATAGAAATTGCTTAGCCTGTCTGGGGTACACTGTGATGCAAGAAGGGTTCTTGACACTCCATTCTGAGCTTTGAATTCTAGGAGAGCAGGTAGGTCGGGCAGACACACTGGCATAGGTACTTACTAAGGAAATCCTTCATTCCCGAAAATAGCAAAGGCTTCAAGTCTCGTTAAGGATTGTATATTTCTAAAGATCTAGCGTATTTAAACACAATAGACAAATTGGACACCAGTCTAGGTACATCCGGGAGATTCGAGACTCCACGATGAAAACTTCTGGTGAACAGAAGTAGAATCAGAGGGAAGTCTATTTTCAATGACGTGAATGTCAGTTGCGGTTCCCCACCATCCCACCTGGGAACTTTTCTTTAATCGCCGCCCCCCCCCCCCCACCCCTGCTCGACTCCAGTCTATTATTAGGTGCTTCTCCTCTGGGTTCCCATAGCACCCTCTGGAGAACCTAACCATAACATTTTAATCATCTCTGTATTTCCATCTCCCTTACTAGTTTGGGAACATCTCAAGATGAGAGACCTTCTTTTCCTGTGCTCTCAGCAGCTAGTACAGGAACTGGAATAGAGCAGGTGCTTAATAAATGTTTGCTGAACAAAGGGACAAGCTTTAATGTTTTAGAATCGTGACATGTTCCAGCAGGCTAGGCTCAGGCTGATCTTTGCACAGTCTGTAGATTACCCAATTTTCAAGTGGCTTTAAGTACATTTATTTACATATTAATAATTCTTTAATGTTTATTTATTTTTGAGAGAGAGCGAGCATGAGTTGGGGAGGGGCAGAGAGAGAGGGAGACACAGAATCTGAAGCAGGCCTCAGGCTCCAAGCTGTCAGCACACAGCCCGATGCAGGGCTCGAACTCATGAGCCATGAGCTCATGACCTGAGCTAAAGTGGGACGCTTAACTGACTGAGCCACCCAGGTGAGCCTACATATTAACAATTTAAGTGTGACCTCTCCTCACCTTATTTCATGTTTGCATACTAACTTTGAGCCTGATACACAGTCATTGGTGCTCAATAAATATTTACTGACTGAGGGGTATGCTTATTTATTCATTAAAACAGGCCCCTTCGGAGCCTCTATCAGGCAGTGATTATGTTTGCCAGATTTCTTTGAAGGAAGAGAATGATTTATTGAGCAACAACTACGTGCTAGTCACAGCGAGGGAGGCATTTACACATGCATTGTCACTTTTAATTAAATAAAATGGGATTTTTTTTTTTTTACTATAGTAAAACCTTTAGTACTTCAGACCGTCTTCCCTCGCAGTCCCTCTGAACAGTGGAATTTTACTGAGCATTTATCACAAAGGGAACATGTGCTTCCGGAAAATGTTGATACTTTCCAGCCTCTCTGCTGCAGCAGGAAGAAGTTGGCCTGTAGAAATTGGTAAAGCATCCCTTTGGTTGAGTGTTTGATCCTTAGGGCCCGGGAGGAAGGTTACTTACCAGGCTTATAACTCGAGCTTTATAAGTGAGTTCGATGTGCAGAAACTATTTGCGCAATGGTGTGATCAATCTAGTATTTTCCCTAGCCAGATAGATTTCTTATCCTTCATTCCGGTAGCCATTTTCTATTTGTTGTTCGTGCCGTGAATGGGGAGTCCGTTGGAGATGCTGGTACTTGCCCCTTGAGATTTGGTTGACGAAAACTCCTTTTGATTTACTCGGAGGGAGTTTTGTATTTCAGTCATCATTATGTTTCACCTGACAGTACAAATCTTGTAACTGCTATGAAGGTTGAATTTAATTAACTGCTCTTCAAAATTGTGCAGTGCTACCTCCATAAAACTACACTTAGGGCATTTGTTAGGGAACTGACATAATGACATAAAAATCTGCATGATGGGAGAATGAGTCATATCTCTTTCTTGGAGAGAGACACAGGGGCTACTAACCCCTTTTGATTGAGTGCTTCCAACTTGGCAAATTTAAGGCAGCAGTAGGAGAGCCAACTACACAAAATGATGTACGTTATGAGGCCATGACGGATTCTTCATTACTGGGTTGGGCACAGAATTATCTTATCATTGCCCATCAGTTTGTTTCTTTGGATATCCCAAACATTGGGATAATTACATAAGTAGAAATAAGAGGCGCTTGTACTCTGGAAGGCTCATTTTAATGCAGGCAGGCACATGTAGCATCAGACGAAATATTCAGGAAAGAGCTCTTGCTCAGAAAGCTGCAATGAATGACCGACGCTGCTCCTGGTGTAAAGAATGAGATCTGTTCAAAGGGTACTTCCTGAAGTCTTAAATGATCGCCTACCAGTAAATACTAAAAACAAGTGACCTATTTGTCTCCTGGTTTGTTGTACTTGTCTTTAGGTTTTTCTCTGGGGCATCGGGAAAAAAGGTTTCCTAAGTAGGCCTAGACACGTATCATATTTCTGCATTTCCCCATGTAGATTAGCACGTTGTAAAGGTTCTTTCTGGCAACAGAACGACTGCCACCCTGGCTCAGCTCCACAGTCCATCCGGGCTAATGAGTTGTCTGCTGAGCCAGAGGATGCCGCTGTCCTTTGTGATGTCTACCTTCAAGTTAGGAGCATCCTACAGAATATCCCAGCCCCCCAAAGTAACACCACATGCCTGGAAAGGTTAGAAAGTTTGAAGTTGTTTACATGTTCAGTCCATCAGTTTTGAGGGCACTGGGTTTGATTTACTACCCGCAGTGTAGCACAGAACTAAATATTCATTTACCCTCAACTGACAATGTTTCAAGCTTCGAGGAAGAAGCTTCTGGTTTGCAATTTCTAGATTTTGATGAATAAATGCCTGTGCTCCTCTTCTGCGTGCTCTGACCTTCTTAGACTCGGATCCTGTTCCCTTTAGGATGGCTTTTTTCAAGACTGAGGTGTTACTTTTTTTGTGTCTTTATAAGGCCCCCCCGCCCCCACCCCAATAACCCAGCGTGGTCTTTACCATTTTTAGAGCTCTCTCGATATCAATTCCTTGACTCCAGGGCACAGCGGGATTTGCCAAGCAGTCTCCAGCACTGCCTCTTCGGGATACATCCACTCGCTGCCTCCTCAGGTAGCGGAAAGCTTCTGCGATGACCAGTATTGCATCGTGCGTCAGCGCAGATGTATACTGAAATGGATATGTGGAAAACAAGGTATCACGACAAACGATACCCTCAACACGTGCCTTGCTCCTTAGAATTTTCATTTCGTACTCTCCACCTCGTACTCTATGAAGTCACCCTCTTAATTATTTGAATCAAGAGATCTCTCAGGGCAAGCCTGACTTTGATTCATTCTAGAATGATGCCTCTTACCTGGTGTGTGCACATGTTAAGATTTTTAAGACCGAATGGCTCAAGGGAGTCTCTCCCTTGCTCTCAGTCCTGTGTTTTGTATTGAGTGAGCGACTACTAAAAGGCCAGGTCCTTTATAGAGAAAAAAATACATGTGCAGCTAACGGATGGCATATGTAGATTGGTTATTGCTGTTTGTAATAGAAAATTCAGGTCTGGTGTTTACTTAGGGGAAAATGGAAATAGCTAAGTTAGACAGCTTGAAATTAATTTGGAGGGAAACATTAATCATTTCTGTCTGGACCATGTTTCTGGCGAACTAGGACCTCTGGCCAGCAATAAATCAGTTTTTGTTTCGTGGGGGGAGCAGAAAACCAAAGCTGGTTTTCGATTGTAGAAAATTACAATTGTTATTGAGTTTTAAATCTGATAACGGTGACAATTCACAGGCAATACTTCACGATGCTACCTCTTTCAGGCAAGAACACTTCGTTTCTATTCCTTGGATATACTGATAGGCTACTAGGGATGAGGCCAGTCACTTAATACTGGGGATTTGATTATCTGCAATTTGACAAGGAAGATGCCTTTTCATTAAATGAATCAACAAATCTGATTAAAATAAGCTGGCCCCTGTTTTTCGGGGGTGACAAATACTGGGAGGATATAGAATTCTATTGATATTTTTAATGAAGCAAAATGTCCCAGGAGGAGTTTTTCTCTCTCCCAAATACACCCGGGAGCGAGTACGTTGTCGTCTTTACAACTATCCGTTTACTTTTTTGACTTTTCTCATGTTACTTTTCTTTCAGGAGCAAATCTTCAAGTGTGACTGTGACAGGGGGCATGTGTTCTTTCATGCAAAAAAAAAAAAAAATCTTTGTGTCTGTCCACTCTAGCACTACACAAAGCCAACACGGTGGTGATTTCTTTTCCAGCTGACTGCATAAATTGTCTGCAATTCCAAGCCATGCCAAAATAGCTATTTAATTTTCTGCTTTTTCAGCTTCTACTTACCAGTGTGTGAGCGTGTAAAAAGAAAAAAAAGCCCCAGAAGGAAGCATTCATAAAATATAGAATAAATTAAGCAGTAGGATTTTAATCTGGAGACAATTTTATTTCCTAATCAAAAATATTATATGTCACTTTTTTTTTCAACGTTTATTTATTTTTTTGGGACAGAGAGAGACAGAGCATGAACGGGGGAGGGGCAGAGAGAGAGGGAGACACAGAATCGGAAACAGGCTCCAGGCTCTGAGCCATCAGCCCAGAGCCCGATGCGGGGCTCGAACTCACGGACCGCGAGATCGTGACCTGGCTGACGTCGGACGCTCAACCGACTGCGCCACCCAGGTGCCCCTATACGTCACTTTTTGAAAGTGGGCTTTTTGTCTGATTGGTGTAGAGCAAGTTTCCATGACTAATACTAGGCAAAAATAATCTGAAAGTCGAACCATCTCTTCAAATATTCCATTTCTTAGGGATGACTGGCCTCATCCCTAGCAGAGCCTGTCAATATATACAAGGAATAGAAACTAAGTGTTTTGCCTGAAAGAGGTAGCATTTAAAGGGTTTTACTCTTAAATGGTTCTTCTCAGCAAGTTCTGAGGACTTGACTTTATACACACCATGAGTTATCGATGACTAATCCAGAGCTAAGCTTGTTTTTCTTCTCCTTTGTAGAACCTCTATAACTTCTGAGCAAACACAAACTACCCTGGCGTAGCCTTTTCATCCTTTTACCCTTGTCCGTTGTTTTGTGGCTAACACAGTGCCTGGCACATAATGCATACATGAATTTCTTGCCTCTACCTATTACCTGCTAAATCTAAGGATGGAAAAGCAGTGGACAGGCAGTTTCTGAAAAATCTACATTTGTGTAAGCTCACCTAAAGGTGGTGGGTGGATTTAGTATATCAAAAAAATTGGAATCATCAAGGAAACGCAAATCAAAATCACGGGAGATAGCACCGCACACCTGTTATGATGGCTGTTATCAAAAAGACAGGAAATATGGAGTGTTGGCAAAAATGTGGAGAGAAGAGAACCCTCTTGCCCTGCTGGTGGGAATGCAAACTGGTGCGACCACTGTGGAAAACATTATGGAGGCTCCTCAAAAAATTAAAGCTAGAACCACTGTGCAACCCAGCAATTCCTCTTGTGGGTATTAATCCAAAAGAAACAAAATCACTATTGCAAAAAGATATCTGCGCCCCCACGCTCAGTGCAGCATTATTTAGAGGAGCCAAGACAGGGAAACAACCTACCTGTCCATCAACACATGAGTGGTAGGAAAATGTGGTACGTACATGCAGTGGAATACTATTTGGCCACAAAAAAGGAAGGAAATCCTGCCGTTTGTAACAACGTGGATGGACCTTGAGGGCGTTATGCTAAGTGAAATTAAGTCAGACAGAGAAAGACAAATACTGTGTGATCTCACTTAAATGTGTAATCTAAAAAACAAAACAAAAATCACCCTGAACTCATAGGAATAGAGAACAGATTTGTGGTTGCCAGAGATGGGTGATGGGTGGTAAGGGACGGGGGAAATGTGTCAAAGGTGCAAACTTCAGTTATAAAAGAAGTAAGTCCTGGGGATGTAATATACACCATGGTGACTATAGTTAACAATACTGTATGTATGTATGTATGAATTTAAGAGAGAAAGAGAGAGAACATGAGAAGGGGAAAGGGGCAGAGGGAGAGAGAGAGAAAGAGAGAGAGAGAGAGAGAGAGAGAGAGGGAGAATCTTAACCAGGCTCTACACTTAACATGGAGCCTGATGTGGGGTGTGATCCCAAAACCCTGGGATCGTGATCTGAACCAAAATCAAGAATAGGACGCTCAACCGACTGAGCCACCCAGGTGCCCCTACTGATTGTGTTTTTGAAAGTTGCTAAGAGAAGTAGATTTTAAAAATTCTCATCACAAGAAAAAAATTGTACCTACGGTGGTGATGGATGGTAACTAAAGTTGTTGCGGTGATCATTTTGCAATATATACATATGTCAGATCATTATGCTATATACCTAAAACTAATATAATGCTATATGTCAATTATATCTCAATAAAAACCAGATAAAATAATTATCCTAAAAAAAAAGATCTGACTGTGAACGCTAACCCTAACATCACAGGGATTGAGACCATATTTGCTGAAACATCCGAGGACACCTGATCTGACCATGGGACAGAATGTTTTAAAATGGGACTGCCTACGAAAATCTGGCATGTATACTATAATCACTACAACAACAGAATACCACTTAACTAGTGAGTGGCTTAAATGAATGAATAAATTAGGTTTAATGCACAACTTTTCTAGAACATACCAATTGTATAAAGTAAAGGCCCACTTGTATTATGTTCTGATGTGATTCATTTAGGGTGAAACTGACTAGGTGATACAGAATGTGTCTCTTCTCTGGTCCATGTCTCTATTGTTCTTGGTTATTCTATTCTTGCCAGGAAGAATGTGAGGATGGGTATCTTGAAACCATGAGAAAAGAAATATTCACCCCTTTTCCTTTTTTAGGGAAAGGCCTTAACTGTACTTTGATTCCTGTTCTTGATCACAAGGATCCCACAGCTATGGTACATACATACTTTCACTATATAAGGAAAGAAGAATTTAAAGTCAGTTTCATACTTGAACCAATGCACCAAGGGAATGGTTACTTAAAACATACCCTTGATGGATCCTTTGTGTTACACTAATAACTTTTCCTAATTTATCTGTTTTAATTCCTGATTTTTAAATAATAGGATTTCTAGTCATAGGGGAACACATGTGAAAAATGTGCACTCTAAGCATGACTTTCTACCTTTAATATTCTTATTTTGATTTCATGAAAATGAGCAACATAGGTAATCTAATTATTTTTAAAGATACTTTTCCAGGCAGGAAAACATTTCTGCTCAATATACGTATAGGCACCATGCACTCTGTATTGCAGCCCAATTCACTCGGGTGTACTGAGATTCATGAAACTTATTAACACAAAGTAATCACATAAATAATGTAAAATCTAATTTTCTGTTGCAGGCTATCAATCTTCTTTACCTATTCCCACTGCCCCCACTCTTTGCCCAACTCAGGTTCTTGTAATATTGTAAATTGTTATGAGCATGTTACAAATGAAATTCATTAAAAAATTAGTTAACATTCCCAAGCCCCAGGTTTTAAAAGACCTCCTTCTCCTTAGCGTCTTTATTTGCAATTGTAGTTTTCAAATGCAGCAGTGGCACCTGCAATTTGGTTTTAGCATCCTTGAAACCTTTCTGAGCGAAGACGACTTGGTCACAGGAAGGCCGTAAATATATAAAGGCCACACTGAGATGCTGTGAAAAGCTGGCCTAAGGTTTCTGCATGTCATGGAACATTACCTTTAGTGGTGCATTCTTGGCTTCAGGGAATTCCCTTTCATCTAGCCTCACCCAGCGCTGAATAAACTGCTGAACCATAGGGTTTTCATTGTTGACAATCTGGAATCCTGTAATGTTGGCTCCCCCATGCATGACTCTTTCTAGCAAAATATCGGTAAAACCCTAGAAAGAGATCGAAAGAGAATCATTAATGTTGGAGGTCGTGAGTTCTGACCGTATCTGTTGGTTAGAATGCTGAGGAGGAGATGGAAGGGCCTTCTCCCAGGATCACTCTTCAACAATCAAGAAAACCCTGGACATAATGTTATATGTCAATTACATCTCAATTACAAAAACAAGAAGGACGATGACGACAAGTACCAAAAAAAATGCTGGATATGGGCTAATTCTTAAGGCAGTATGTCTCCGAAACTACAGGCACGATGCAGAAAATATGCATTCTTCCATTTTAGTGCTTTGTGTCTTTATTTAGTATAGCTCCTGCAAGGACAAACACAGGTGCCAACTTCAAGCAAATGTTTTGTTTCATTTACCTGTATTTTTAGTCTTTCTTCACTGAGTACAAATACAATGCTTCCTGTAACTGGGAAAGTGTTGAAACGTTTGACCCTGACTAGAGGTATAAAATCCTTTTCTTCAGCTTAATGTGCCAAACACAGCAGATTGCTTTAGATTCTAATGATGAGTACTTTCAACATTTGTGACTTAAAGAAATGCCAAAGAGAGAAACTGACAGCTTGGTTGTATATGATGGTGCAAACCCAGGTTATGTCTCTCATGTGTTTATAAACAAGTCTCGACATCTACTTCGGATCACCCACCGTTTTCTTCTTCTCTTGCTCTAGTTACCATCTGGTGTCTCTGTCACCTAAGCCTCGTAAAGGAATCTCTTCAGGTTCACACCAAGCCATCTCTGCCTGGGTGCCACCAGCTCCACTGGGCATTGCTATCTCCTGAAACACTTCTCCCAGGAGTTGTGCTATTTCTGCTGGATACCTATCTCTTGCTAGTTGCAGTGGACGCGTTTAGGTCCTCAATGGGCTGAAGCCAACATTTATCTTCATAAAGAAATGGGGAGAATTCTTCCTCCATTCCTCACACTATCTTGTTCAACATTTTAATGTAACATTTTCAAATATGCAAAAAAATTGAGAGAACTGTATAGTGAATACCCATATAGTCTCAACTCAGACTTTAAAATTAGTATTTTTCTATCCATCCATCAATCCATTTCTTTTTTTTTCTTCAAAGTTTTGATTATTATTATTTTTAAAAATTTTATTTAAATCCAAGTTAGTTAACATATAGTGTAATCATGGTTTCAAGGAATGGAATTTAGTGATTCATCACTTACATATAACACCCAGTGATCCATCAATCCATTTCATGTTTTTGGATGCATTTCAAAGTAAGTTGTAGATATTAGTATACTTCAAACTAAAAGACTTTGGCAGGCAGATCATTAACTAGAGTTCAGTATTTGTTTGTAATTCTTTTTCTTTCCTTTTCTTCTTTCTTTCTTTCTTTCTTTCTCCTTTGAGGTAAATTTGCATCCAATGAAATATACAAATCTTAAATGTAGCTCTTTTCTTTTCTTTTCTTTCTTCAAGGTAAAATTTACATCCAATGAAATATATAAATCTTAAACGTAGCACTTGATGAGTTCTGATAAATGCATACACCTGTTCCCCAAAGTTTTCTTTTTTTGCATTCTAAGTTTTTATTAAAGTATAAAAATCATATAGAAAAGTGCACATATCTTCAAATACATGACCCGACAGATTCTCACAAACCGAACGCAAAAATGTAAGCAATACCCACAGGGCCCCCTGTGTACCTCTCTAGCCACCATCCCTCCCCCCACTTCTTTTAATTCACCTTTCTTTATATTTTAGTGAACCAGCTTTTCCAGTTACTACTCATGGCCCCTTCTTTCTTCCTTTCAAAAGCGGGCCATGAGTCCATGGAGACTGCACAAAGAGCCAAGTAGTTTTTGCATCACTGGGAATCATTCCTCCTTTCTGATAATCAAAAAACCCCACCTTTTAAAAAAATTAACATTAACTTGTTGGGATGAGTTTTGTCCCAAAGTCCTCTTTCATGAAGGAAGCTAAGACTGTTTTCTCCCCTTTGCTGCCCTCACACCACGATCAGCCGAGAGACTTACTTTGTATGAAGTCTAGTAGAAGCCCCAACTGGGGCTGTCTCCCAACTCCCCAATCCCTCCCCATAACACATATACAAATAAAGAGCCTGGGACAAAATTTTAACAAATGGCTTTAATTCACTCACTGTGCCAAACCACATGTGTCAGTTAACAAGTTTTACACAAGAACATTGACCAGCTGCCCACCTGCCTGCCGGAGGGGCTGAAGAGTGGCCCCTCTCATGCTGTCCTGTGTCTTAAAAGCCTGGACGGGACAAGTGGAGCTCCTTTCCTTGAAAGAAGGGGGTTGAGAATGCTTCTGTCACCATCCTCGTCTTCGGGGCCGATGGCTACAACCTGCACTAAGAAGCAGTATCTCTTGCACCCCTCACGCTTTGATAAGTGTCACACTCCTGTTTTCCTAATATCCATAGCATGGTAAAATGGCAACACTGAATTAACAAAAGGGAAGGAGAGAGAAAGTATCCCAGCACTCTCACATCTGTCCTAAGGCGTAAGAGTCAGTCCTTCAGTCTGGTTACGCACCATACAACTTCTTTCCAGAAAGATGTTCCCTCACTCTCCTTTTCTTGGCAGGGATACTAAAAGGAGTGGTCCAGCTCAAATTTACCTCACCAGTCATGCCCACTTCCTCCCAGAAGGCTTCATTCTGTCACGTATGCCCCATGTATTCCTGCTTGGGTATCTTCCTCTCCAGTAAACATATTATACTTTGAAAACATCTCCATAGGCATACCCTGCACCCCTCTTTCTACCACACATCAACCATGCCATTGTGGACCTAGAAGTTTCTCAGTCAACCCATGTTTTATGACAAACATGCCTGGAAATGAGTTCTGGTGCACCTCAGACTGGAATCAGCCTTGCTGTCCTTGTGGGATGAACTGCATCCACAGCAACACAAATCAAGCCAGGGGAAGGTCACCTCAAGCTGTTCTGGTGGCCAGACTTACATGACACTGGCCCCTACCGATTGCCCCGAAGCCTCATCCATCCGTATGGGCAGAAAGTACTAACACAGCCCCACAGACAAAATGGGGAGAAGAGAAGTATAGTAGAAACAGAAAGGAGGTAACAGGTATTTAGGGAGATGAGACATCCTGTTGCTTAAGGCTAAGAGTTGGCTGTCTTCTGGTCGCCCTCTGTTTCGTTTGTGTACATTTTGCTTGTTTGTAATGTCTTAGATTCTACAGCCTGAATGTCTCCCCGGTGTCCAGCATTTAGATGCAACAGCCCACGTCCTTGAGGTTGAGGCAATCAAGACTAGATTCTCCCTAAACTCTCTGAAAAGACGTGAACACAGCAGAGCTCATCAACAGGTATCAAGGAAGAAGAGGAAAAGGGAAAAGAGGTGAATGGTACAGAGGGGGCTATAGAGAAAGCGGCTCTGCCTAATAGGCATAAGTCATTGACCCTATCATCTTATTTCTAAAACTCTTTTTTAAAAAAGAATTTTCGGGGCACCTGGGTGGCTCAGTCGGTTGAGCGTCCGACTTCGGCTCAGGTCATGATCTCACGGTCTGTGGGTTCAAGCCCCGCGTCAGGCTGTGTGCTGACAGCTCAGAGCCTGGAGCCTGTTTCCAATCCTGTGTCTCCCTCTCTCTCTGCCCCTCCCCCACTCTCACTTTGTCTCACTCTGTCTCTCAAAAATAAATAAATATAAAAAAAAATTTAAAAAAAAAAGAATTTTCTGGGGCACTTGGGTGCTTCAGTCAGTTGAGCGTCCGACTCTTGGTTTTGGCTCAGGTCATGATCTCACGGTTTGCGGGATTGAGCCCCGTTTTGGGCTCTGTGCTCACAGCCCAGAGCCTGCTTGGGATTCTCTCTCCCCTCTCTGTCTGCCCCTCCCCTGTTCTCTCTCTCTCTCTTTCAAAATACATAAACTTAAGAAAAGGAATTTTCTTTTTGTATCAGATATTGCTAAATTCCATGGTTCAAATGGCCGCTAACAGTCTTAGCTTCCTTGTCCCCAAGATTATAAAAATTAAAATGGTTAGATTTTTCTTTTTGAAATGGCAACACACCCGCCTCAAGTCTGGAAATAAATGCCAAGTACCTCTAAATCCTTTATAAAAGACTAATGTAAAAGAAATGACCACTACAGGTAAAATAGGTAAACAGATAAAATAAAACAGTGAAGATCAATGGGCATAAGAAGGGAGTTAGGAGAGAGCTGTTGGCTGGAGAGCAGAAAGTGCCTGGCTCTTAGCTGCCCTTCCATTTCTGCTCAATCGTTTTAACACATGTTCTGTTTTCTTTCACATATTTCTATTGTAGTTGTAGACAAGCACAGTCCACGATGCTTTGAAAATTGAGGCCTGACTCCCCTCAAATCCTCAGCAAAGACACTATTTCATAGGGATTTTAATAACTAGATGTGATGATGAGGTCCTCTGATTTTTGCTTAGACTGGACTTAACGACTTAGCAAGCCTTTATAAACTTAACGACTTACCTTATCGGTTCTGTTTGGTTAAAATTGTTGTTGTTTTTGGCAAATTGCCTTTTCCTTTGGTTGGCCAAAAACAGTGTGCAGAGGGAGAGATGAAAGGAGATGAGAAAAGGCAGAGAAAGACTGGAGGCAATCATAGTGCTCACAGATAGGATGAGTTGAAACTCTACTTTCTCAGTTTCAATGGTTTAGCTATCTGCGCAGTTGACTACTTGCCTCTGTGTAACTAACAATGGCAGTGTTTGTTAGAAATATGGATGTTGTCTCCAGGAGTTAGTCCTTTGAGAGGGAAACTACTCATTTGGATTCGTTAAGTTCTGGTGTTATTTCCTCAATGTATCACTTCTTGACCACGTCACATCTGTCTGATCCAGATGTACTGTTGCCCACATCTGAATGCAACTTTATAAAACCAACTGTGACTTTTGTGTCTATGCAGTTCATCTGGGGACTTGTAAGCCACCCTTGTCTTATTCTCCAAGGCCATCTTTTATACAGATACTGGTTATACAATTGGCATCCAAACACAGATTGTCCCGATTTGAGAATAGCCAGACAAGTCAGTCTTGCAAAGATTCAAATGACTTTAGTATTATCCTGTCTCCCTTGATTTATACATACTGTAATTCAGTTTCCTTCTGGCCGTATGGATAATGGAGAGTTGCAAATAAATATGTTCAAAGCTTCCTTTTAGAGCACTTGTTTTCCAGATATGATGTGCAGATTTCCTTCACATAATACTATTCTTAGGGTACATTTTGTACAGAAAGGAAAACAGAGACAAGATAAGTTGGATGACTTTCATTGAGTTGATGGTAGATTATGGGTGAGAAATGGGAAAGGTGGCATGCCTGTAGGGAAGATAAAAGCAATAGAATGAGGATTGGGAGGCTGCCGAGGGCAAGTATCTATCTCACGATTTGGATGAAGGCTGGCTCTGTCTTTAGTGTTATTTGAATCGTTCATGCGGGTGATGCTTCAACAGGGAAATGCACAGTGATCGTGGTAACTCAAGTTATCAGGTTGCTAATGAGAAGCACAAGTCTTTTTCTAGGAGCAGGTCCATTCCCTCGGGAGGGTGTTGTGTGTGGAGTTGAAGATGACACCACATCAATTAGCACTTGATTATAGGTTGCTTTGTATTGTTCACTTGCATTTTATTCTCTAATCCAATCAACATACTTTGAAACCTTTTAAGTGCTATCCATTGGTAAAATGGCGAGCCATATCAAACTTGCCCTGACCTCATGGCACTTTAGTCCAGTGAGAATTATTAGTATGAATATACAAATAATTACAAGTTGATATAAGTGCTATTTGTGGGAAAAATAGCCACTGATCTTTTTATTAATAGTTATATGGAGGTATAATTTAAATACCATAAAATCCATCCATTTGACACTGAATTATTTAAGGCAAAAATCAGATCATGCCCCACCCCCCACTTGAAATTCTTCAGTGGTTTTTTGTCACTGTTGAAAAAAGCTAAAACTCTTTAACCAGGCTTACCAGCCTTACATAATCTGGAACTCACTCTGCTCTAGCCAAAATTGCCTTCTGACAGTTCAGAGAAGGTATCAAGCTCTTTTCTGCCTCAGGGCCTTGACACATGCTGTTCCCTATGCATGACATGAACTTCCTCTGATTCTTCATATAACTGGATCTTTCTTACAATTTGGATCATTGTTTCAAAGTCACCTTTTCTTTTTTAAAAAAAATGTTTATTCATTTTGAAAGAGAGAGAGAGAGAGAGAGAGAGGGCATGCGTACATGAGCAGGGGAGGGGCAGAGAGAGAGGGCAAGACAGAATCCCAAGCAGGATCCATGCTGTCAGTGCAGAGCCTGACACGGGGCTCGATCCCATGGACCATGAGATCATGACCTGAGCCGAAATCAAGAGTTGGACGCTTAACTGACTGAGCCACCCAGGTGCCCCCCAAATCACCTTTCTGAAAGACCTTTTCTGGCCATGCTATGCAGAGTTTTGATTCTTTTTTTTTTTTAATTTTTTTTTCAACGTTTATTTATTTTTGGGACAGAGAGAGACAGAGCATGAACGAGGGAGGGGCAGAGAGAGAGGGAGACACAGAATCGGAAACAGGCTCCAGGCTCTGAGCCATCAGCCCAGAGCCTGACGCGGGGCTCAAACCCGCGGACCGCGAGATCGTGACCTGGCTGAAGTCGGACGCTTAACCGACTGCGCCACCCAGGCGCCCCTGGAGTTTTGATTCTTGATACTCTGCCTTCTCTTCATTCCCTCTCCTACTACCTGTTATATCTCCAGGCTAATTATCATAAGCTGTACAAGTTTTGTCTGTGCATTATGACTACAAGGTTCTTAAGGACACTACCCTCTGTCTTCCTTGCAGGGGAGTGAACAAGGTATTGGGCATACCAGTGATACAGAGGAAGAAGAACTTACTATAAAGATCTTTAGAGCAGTATTGCCCGAAGTATATGTGGATTGGTGCTGGTCTGCTGTTTGTTGGCAGTCAGAGATGAAAAAAGGGAAGAACTAGAAAGCAAGCCTTTATAAACCTTTATAGCAGTTTGACAGGGTGATATTATGGCTATTAAATGTAACACTTATATTTTATCTATCTTGTTTTGTTTATTTCATGTTTTTAGTAATTTACTTTTGTCGCACTTTTGTTGATCTGTGAAGATTTGGGGGAAAAAACTGGCCCTTCTTCACAGGTAGTTTGAGAAGCACTGTTTTAGAGGACATGATCTGAGAGAGCTTGGGAAAGAAAACAGAATTCTTTCCATTTACCTTACTAGAACATTGGGTAGAGAGTGTCTTTCCTTGTTAATTTCAGGCAGGAAAAAAGAGAGAAAGAGAGAGAGAGAAGGAGAAAGGGATGGGTGATTACGGTTGGGGCATTTTTAGACAGGGAGAATGAGAGTCTCAAAGTTGGCAACTTTAAGTTGACAAGAGACTGTGGATTTCTAAATGCCCGGTAGGAAGTTGGACCCCAGCCCAGTCCCCAATTCCTCATTCCCTTGGTGCTTTGCTGTATCCTATCTCCATTTGGAGAAGAAAGTGAATCCTCTGCCACCAGAGAAGCTGTGTACCCAGGGGAGGTGACTGGGTTCCCGGCATTTGGGACCAGTGGGGATTTTTCCCTTAAATCCCACCTCCTTTGCTTGTCAAGCCAGGCTCCAGCCCAGTGAGCTCTGTGTTTACATGCCCCCTGCTGAGGTGTCATTGTATACAACATGTGGCTTTGAGCATTTGAATTTTTTTTTTTTTTTTTGTAGAACATAAAAATAGGAGAACAAAGGAAGGGAAAGAGTAGAGAACAAAACCAGAAAACCCGGAAGGGGAAGGGAGAAGGGAACAGTTGTTATTGGCAAGCAAAACACATGACCCCCATCTCACTCAAACTTGTTTTCTCTCTAAACAAAGTGGCCCCTTCTCTGTTTCAGGTAACTTCCAGGGCTCAGTAAGCTGCAGAGTTCACTTCTTCAAGCTTAGGTTACAGCTGGTTGCCTCTTTTGGGTTCTGTTTTATGAATGGTGCTTTTGTTTGAGTAAAAATTTGAAAAAACTAGATGTAAGCTAGTGCCCTTCACCCCCACCATTATTTCCTGGCATATTAATAATATGAATGGGGCAGATGGGAGGGAAAGAGAAAAGAGGGAGCAAGAGCAAGAAGGGATATGAGAAAGCAGGAGAGAAAGGAGAGAGAGAGAGAGAGAGAGAGAGAGAAGGACAAGGGATTGTGGCAGGAGAGAAGAGAGTGATCGACAGATAGAATTGGTACCTGCTAAGATGCATTTCAAAATGGCCTTTGGACAGGTTTCAAACCCAGATGCACAAGGCTGTCCTTGGTTTTTAAGCCTTTTTGTCTGTAATCACTTTATTCTCATAACTGTATAGTTTGTATTTCATTCATATGCATTTATATCTTTGCCAGTGTTCTTCCGTGACCTTTGTGGGGCTAGCCTTTTGTCTCACTGAGATGCTCGACTGGGTCAAATGGGAGGAGCAAGGTGCTCTGTCAGGAGTCTGAACAACCCACGTTGGAGCCTAGCTTGACAACGGATTAGCTCTGAGACTTTGGGCAAGTCATGTATTTTTTTCAGAGCCATTTTCCTGATGTCTAAAAGGTTTGGGGAGGTGAATAGGTCAGTCTCTCCTCATGGGAGTTCTGAGTAAATTTCGTAAGAAGTCTATAGAAAATAGCTGGCACAGGGGCGCCTGGGTGGCTCAGTTGGTTAAGCGTCCGACTTCGGCTCAGGTCATGATCTCACGGTCCGTGAGTTCGAGCCCTGCGTTGGGCTCTGTGCTGACAGCTCGGAGACTGGAGCCTGCTTCGGATTCTGTGTCTCCCTCGCTCTCTGCCCCTCCCCTGCTCATGCTCTGTCTCTCTCTGTCTCAAAAATAAATAAACATTAAAAAAAAAAAGAAAATAGCTGGCACAGCAGAGAAAAGTGTAAGATATGTTAGCTTCCTTCCCTTTGCTGCCCTAGCGCGATGACCTTATTGATGGACTGCTCATGCGGCCCTCTACTGGTGGCAGCTGACATGACCTAGCTTCCACCTGCAGGGTCAACAGCAGTCTCCCACTCTGGGGTCAGTCTTGACCTAGGCAGGGAAACTGCTGGATCTTCTAAAAGTGGTTAACTGGTACAGCACTGAATGAGTCCACTATGGTTCATGTTCTTCCCTGGCACCTCAAATCTTGGGGTTTTTTTTTTTGGTCTTATTTTGGGGGCTGGGTGCTGAACATCTGTCGCTGGACCATCTCAACCCAGATCCAATTCACTTTGTGTCAACTGCGAGTTGGTTTGGATTGATCCTTCAGATCCTCAGTCATGTTTAGAACTTAGGGAAAGGGTACTCATACCTTCTTGGCTTCTGCCCACCTGAAATGATTTTAAGTCTGCTTATGACTTTATACTCCTAACAGGGCTCCAGTTTTGTTCTCCCATTTGTATCCTCAGTGTTGTCCTAGCTGCTGTGCCTATACTCTTGCTCCTGGCCTTCTCCGGTCCCAACTGACCCTCCACGAGGGAAGAGATGTAGAGCCGGAAGTGATCTCGGAGTGTTTCCCAAATTGTAGTCATTAATATACCACCTTTATGGTTTTTTGCCATATAGGGAGATCATCTGAGCCACAATTTACCTAATATTTTTCTTTACGTTGACTAAATTCTTTAACTTAAATATCTACTTTACCCTCATTCTAAGGAATGGTATTTATAAAATCACAGACTTGAGATGGTAGTTATCGTTCTGCAACACACAGTTAGTATAAATTCAAAAGTAGTAATTTTAAGGGCTTTTGCTATGTACTTTCTTATGTACACTAGCTTGTGTCTAAGTAACAACTCGAGGAAATAGTGATCTGGTCTACCTCTCCATTCTAAAGATCAGGAAACCTGCTTCCTAGCTCCGGGTCTAGTGCTTGTTTTCACTATGCCTGGGGTTGTTAGTCTGGGGTTCTGCACACAGTGACTCGACTATCATTGACACATATGAAAAAATTAAATCACAATACACACATGCCTGGGAATGCGGCGTAAAGGATCCTGATCCAGGGGCTCCGTCGGTTAAGCATCCGACTCTTAATTTCAGCTCGGGTCATGATCTCACGGTTTATGGGATCAAGCCCCATATGAAGCTCTGCACTGACAGTGAGGAGCCTGCTTTGGATTCTCTCTCTCCCCCCATCTCTCTCTGCCCCTTCCCTGCTCTATCTCTCAAAATAAACTTTTTTTTTTTTAAAATACCTTGCCATGAAAGAGAGACAGGTTGCCTCACTGACAGATTGTATACATGCTGTTTACCTCTAGTACTAAAGCGGAAAAACATTACCACCTTAGAGTCCTGGAAGAGAAGACCACAATTAATTATGGAACAATCCCTAAAACATGGCATCAGCAACTGATACAGACTTTGTAAGAGACTTTCCTGCTCTCTCCTCATTGGGATGTCCACTTCTGGGCCTGTGTGTCCACCGGGTCCCATCTCTGCCTGTGATTCTAATAGAATCTTTTGCTTCTTCCAAGGACTTCAACAAGCTAAAACTTTCTACAGCTTATTTGTCTGCTCTGACACGTACACCCTGACCTGTGAAAGGCCTGTGTTGAAGCATTCATGGACTATCCACGGCTTCTCAGTTTAAGATTACCGCTGGGGAAAGTCCACGTAACAGCACAAAGAAGTCTTTGCCAGACAGTCGGAGTTCCACGGCAGAGGGCATACAGGGGCTCTGGTGCGGGTGATTCCAGAAAGCTTAGGTAAGTGCTGTGACTGTTTTTGACTTTGCATTTGTAGAAGAAGGCAGTGGTCCTGCACTGTTGTTATACCAAGACCCAGATTAGACTTTGTTCCCCTGTGCATGTGTTCTCAGCTTTCATCCAGCTGGCTCATTTTGAAAGGAAGCATCTAAGCTCCACTTACCCTTTTTTGACCATCTAAGTAACTTCTAAATAGTCTTGGTGTGTGTGTGTGTGTGTGTGTGTGTGTGTGCATGTGTGCACGCAAGTGTGTGTGCGTGTGCATGCATGCACGTGTGTGTGTGTGTGTGTGTGTGTGTATCTGTCTGTCTGTCTTTGGTGGAGGTGTTTGGAGGTATTTTTATCTGCTTTAAAAAGCCTGGAAACCATGGTGGGATAATCTATCTCATTTTTATCAGAAACTAACAACAGTTCCCATCTCTCTTGCCCATAGGCAATTTGCTATAGAGTACAGGGACTCATGGAAACATGGCTGAATTCAAATGAAAAGTAGGTCACTAGAGAAAATGGAGTGGCAGCTCAAAGTGTGGTGAGTGAGTTCATGTTTTCCCTAGGCAGACTGACATGACGCTATGTATTAACGTCCTTTCTGAAGGAAGACCACTTGTTCTCGTAGTCGGCTTCCACCCAATGTCTCAGGATTCTGAGTCCTGGTTAGGCGTTCAGCTAACCATTCTTCTCCCCAAACTTGTCCTAATGATTCTCCCTTGCAGTTCTGTCACTCCATAGGCTTTCATTTCTGTCAGGTCTGGGTCTCAGGTTGAAACCAAAGCTCATCTGAAGGATTGTTGGTAGGAAACAGGGAGGCCCGGTTACAATTCTAGAATGGGGAAGGTCTTTACATATCATCTGGTCACTGATGTGCATGGCTCGGATCTCCCTTTAAGATGGAACCTGGCTCGAGGAGTTGAGTTAGCTGACAGCCTCCAGTTTCAGGATCTGCCTCAGCTTTCAGGAGGGAGGTATGTGCTTCCTGGGCAGCTGCCAGCCAATGGCTGAGCAAGGCAGTGGTGCAGTGGCTCATGGGTTCGGGGCAGCACGGGGTTCTTGGCACTGGAGCTCCCGGTTGTGCTGGCCAAGACTTTCTCGGAACTGTACCGCCGTCTGAAGCTCTTCTCATCACCCTTCCTTCCTTTCCCTCTCCTTTGCTGAGATCAGAAACTCTTCCTTCTCACTGGCGACCCTCTCCCTTTTATTTTGCACAGGCGTCACTCGCAGTAAAGGTCTTGCACTTCTAATTGTATCTTAGCATCTGCTTCCAAGGGACCCAACCAATACAGCAATGAACTCCCCACTCCTGTCTGAGTTTTACAGTAAAGGGAACTGAGGTCCCAAGGAGGTGGAAGTGACTTACCCAAGATCCCACAGCTAGTTAGTAGCAAAGTCAGTACGACAGCCCAAACCTTCTGACCTCTAGTTCAATGCTCTTTCCCAAACTTCAGCAGTCCACGCACCACAGCCACATATACAAAAGCCAGATTTTGCTATGTGTGCATCCCCGTGCTCTTGTTTACATGACACATTTGACACATTAAGAAATTAATTCGTTTGTCGGTAAATCCCTACTTTAGCCCTGTATGAAACAATAATATCCATGACATTTGGCTTTTGATGTGCTACTTTTATATTTTTCTAGCACATATCAAATAACACATGGCCATTATAATAAAAAAGTTTGTGTGTGCACTACTTAAACTCATCTCATATGCTGTCAGTGATGGGTGAACCCTGGCATGTATAAGGCCAGACAGAAGGAAAAGGGAGAGGGAGGGAGGGAGGGAGGCAGGCAGGAAGGAAGGAAGGAAGGAAGGAGAGGAAAATACTTATTGATGAGAAAGAAATTGTAAAATCCCATCAATAACTGCCTCAGGTGCCTTGCTGGGACATCTGTGTTTCCTGCCAGGCCCTGGCCTAACTTCCAATGAGTCAGCAAACAGCCTTTACTTATTGGTTGCCCCAAAAAACAAATTGAATGCATTCACATGTAAATGAAGAATCAAGATTTCTCCTCCTAAAAGAGTCAATTCATTTGTCCCCCGAATGGTCTGAAGTGCTCCACTTTGAGCAATTTATTGGAGAAGATGCACACTACATTACAAGGCAGTAGCTCTAATCTTCCTCTTATAAAGTGTTTCAATGAACCCACTTCCTAAGAAAGAGGTTTAAGTAACATTTCCTTTCTCGTTTAAAAAATATTAATTATTGGGGCGCCTGGGTGGCGCAGTCGGTTAAGCGTCCGACTTCAGCCAGGTCACGATCTCGTGGTCTGTGAGTTCGAGCCCCGCATCGGGCTCTGGGCTGATGGCTCAGAGCCTGGAGCCTGTTTCCGACTCTGTGTCTCCCTCTCTCTCTGCCCCTCCCCTGTTCATGCTCTGTCTCTCTCTGTCCCAAAAATAAATAAACGTTGAAAAAAAAAATTAAAAAAAAAATATTAATTATCAAAAACAAAATAAGATTTTTTCTTTGATTTAAGAAATCTAAGAGCATAATCATAATAATCTTTCACCTTTGTTGCTATTCTTTTGGTGCAAGAGCTTTATAATCATCATCATTCTGTTGTGCTAATGAAACAAAATCGGGGTTAGAACTCATGTTATGTAATAATTTAATAGATTCTTAGTATCATAGTGATAATTTAACATTTCTCTTTCATTGCATGGAGATGGTATTATTCAGAACCTCTGCTAAACAGATATTACTGATTCAGAAGCCATTTTGTTAATTCCTAAACCAATTGGCTTTTTGGAGAAAGAACTATAAACTAACCTAATGAAATGGTAGCTTCTAGAATAGCACAAATTTTAAAGGCATGGGAAACATGAAGGAAAAGATTCAAGTTGTGTCTTTTTAGAAGTATAAAGGGGGCCGTACGCTTTGACAGGCTCCCTTGATGTTCTGTTCAGACCTGCTTCTGGCATCTGGTTTGAAAAGATCTGGTAGGGGTCTGCTTCTGGAAAGACAAATCCAGTACTGATGGACACATGTACTTGGGTTAATTGGGGAAAGAGTCTGCTTCCTGTGTCCCCTGTCTCTTGTGTTATATTTCAAACCTGGGTAAGATGGTTTACATTTCAAATCCAAATTGAATCTAAGAATAATTGGTGAGGAATCATGTCAAATTACTATGTTTTAAATGAGGAGAGACTATCAGCTTCACAGTTGAAACAGAGACAGTGTAATTGAAAACAAGGCTATTGCATTCAGGGGTTGGTATTTACTGACTCATTTCTTCAAGTGTCTAGAGAACACGTTAGTTTCTTCATGTATTTCTTTTTTGGATGATCGCAGACGACACAAACTAAATAGAATATATTGCCTTGGGAAACAAAAACTCTGCTTGTTCTTACCAGGTTAGCAAGCATGTAGTGATAACCTCTTGAATGTTTTCCCAGGATCACAACCTGCAGAAGAAATAAGAAATCCTGTTTATTTAAGAAGGGCATTTTCAATTACCCAATCAATGGGAAATGCAACAATCAATCAATGGGCTAGAGCAAATTGCTTTTAAGTGATCAACAAAGTGTCAGGTCTTTTACATACAGTAAAATCACAGTTAGCTGGAACAGAGTTCCTTCTGTACATTTCAATTTCAGGCAGAGAATATAGGAAGGATGGCTAATATTAAAGTTAAGAGTGCCAACGACGAGGGAGAAAAAGCTCTCTAAACTTCCAGGTCAGTTGCATCGTTGTCACTTAAAACAGATGGCAGAAGCGATGATGATCCTCCACCCATGAACTGGATTGTGTACTTAGCTGCTGAGACGGAAAATGGGCTGAACTTGGAATACAAATTAGAAAATAGAACGTACAGTCCATTTTTTTTGTTGTTATCTGGAATACTTAGGGAATAGAACACGTGAGGAATGGGGTTAATGGGATTTTCAGGTTAATCGAGGTTGCTTTCGCCTATTGAAACTTTTCGAAAATGCTTACCTTCCTTTTCCTGCCTAATGTGAAAGATTTGTGACCATTTGTCCAGCTTTTGGTACTGAATGTGATGCCTTACGGGAGTGGGGGTGGGGATTTCCCCCGAGAGGACATTTGGAGATGCCTGGGAGCATTTTTCGGAGTCACATCTGGAAGGGTATCTAGTGGGGAGAGGCCAGTGATGATGCTAAACATCCTACAGTGTGTGGCGCAACCCCCCAAAACAAAGAATTATCTGGTAAAAAAGATGTCAATAGGGCCGAGGTTGAGAAATCCTGCCTTGGGGTCATCATTCTTATGGTCATTTTCATGAGTAACGCTGTATTAATTCTAAGCCTGACAGTTTACCAAATGCATTTTTGTTCTTTCAAAATATATGAGTGGATTGAGTAATTTCCAACCAAATATATTGGTTGTCAGTCGGAAGTTTTTGACTGAATAGTTGACGTTAGCTTATTTCCAGATAGCTGAGATGAGCAAATTCTGGTTAATTGAGGATTTTATAAAATGTCATTTTATTAAGTACTGAGTATGTACAAAGTACTGTACCGAATACAGGGAGTGGGGACAAGGAGGGGGTGACACAGACGTGAAAGATACAACCAGAAGTGGAAAAAGGTTTTGTGCTAGGTCTGAAGCCGATACCACTTTACGAGCCCTCTTTAAGAAAAGCAGTACAAAATTACGAACAGTAAGGCCTTGGAAAGAACCCATGCGGGTAAGGCACAATTAAGCTTATGGTTCGTGTGAAGTTCCATCGTGGACACAGGTATCAAAGGGTTTAAAAACAGCTTGGGAAGACAACAAAGCTGCATACATGTCAAACCCGAACTATATGTGTCAAAGGCCACAGTAATAGTCAACACAGCCGCCCTTCATCGAGTACCTAATATATGCCAGCCACTGTCCTGGGTGTTTTACATGTATTTAATCCCCAGAACAACTTAACAGATTAAATGTCATTAGTTTTATTTTACAGATGAGGAACCTCAGCTAGAGAGAGTTTAAGCAGCACGCCCAAGGCCACACAGCTCAGAAGCAGTAAAGCTGGGATTAGAACCTGGGTCTGTCTGCCTCTAGAACCCGTATTTTTGGCGGTACGTTACACGGTTCCTTAATATGTGCTAGTTGTCAAATAGCAATACTTGTTCTATGTTCTTGGAGAAGAGGAAGAAAACGTATCTAAGGTCTGCTGGGATGGATCAGGAAGGCTTCCTGGAGAAGATAACTTTTAAGCTGGCCCAGAGGAGTGGAACCACATGTATGTATGTTTGTTTGTTTAAAGTTTATTTATTTATTTTGAGAGAGAGGAGGGCAGAGAGAGAGAGAGAGAGAGAGAGAGAGAGAGAGAGAGAATCCCAAGCACAGAGCCCATGCTGTCAGCACAGAGCCTGATGCAGGGCTCGATCCCATAAACCATAAGATCGTGACCTGAGCCAAATCAAGAGTTGGACGCTTAACCGACTGAGATACCCACGCACCCGAGAACCACATATTTAAATATCATGCTGGCATTAGAAGCTCTCCATGCATTTCAAGGGCTGAGAGAGAAAGAGAGAGAGAGAGAGAGAGAGGGTGAGAGAGGGAGAGGGTGAGAGAGAGAGAAAGAGAAGGCTGTTTTCGATTAATTTAAAATATGAGCCACATTTCTGACTGATTATTTATGGAGGAAATGAAAGGTTAATGAATGTCTTGAGGAAGTGATTTCTCACGCTGCCATGACACAAAATGAGCTGTTAGGTATCTGCTGGGATGTATTCTTCAGTGTCCGCTTTTGAGAAACATCCTTACTAGTGACATTTGTTAACTTTTGATGGCAAGTTGGAGCCATACATTTGTTGAATTTTTAATTCACTGACAACCCTCAACATAATAAAATCAGAGGGTTTTGAATTCCGCCAGAAAAATGAGCAAGATTCCTAAGGACATCTAGCAGAGAGAGCTTAGGGCAATAAAGCAGCAAGCCCAAAGGAAATGGAGTCTTGGTCACCAGAGGAAGGGCTTAGTGTCCTTTTGAGCAGAGGGAAGGTGAAGGGATCCATAGCAGTATTGGTGTTGTGAGCAAAGCCCCGAATGAGAACCCAGGAGTCCAACCCTGTCACGTACTCAACTGTTTGCTTGTGGGCAAATCACTCAGCTTACCCCAGTCTCCATGTCCTTATCTGTCATCTGGGGCAATGAACCTGACCCTTCCTGTCTCAGCAGTGCAGTCAAGATCAAACTGAAGAACACGTACAGAAATGGTCAGGACGTGCTTCATGGAACCACGTGAGGTTAAACAACCGTGGGAGGGAGTCATTCCCTGACACATTGTGTTTTGGGTTCAGAAAACCCTGAGGCTATTGGAATATCTGCCTTGGTCCCTGCCCAGAGGGTCTGTCCAAAAGAAAGCCGCTTATTTGAAGATAGCTGTCTCACATCATCACCTTCGAAAGCTTAGCTTATGCTGTAAGAGATGGGAAAGTTCTGTAAGGAGAGGAACCTTTTTGTGTCACAGAGCTGCCGCCTCGAAGGCCATAATTATTTCCTCACCCTTACTTTCAGTGCCTTCTTAACTCTTACTTGACACCCGGTTCTGAACAATCTTGGTTTTTCAGTTCACGGTGAGTGAGAAGCTGTCAGTCAGAAGGGGTGTGTGAAGAGGGAGGGAGTATTAGAAAGAGGTATGTGAGCAGCAGAGGAAGCGACAGACTGGTTTAGAGGCGCAGCAGACAACATCGTATGGTGTGATCATGGATGTTCGTTGTGAATGCCTGAGTCATCGGGGTATGGTCTGTCGGCATTGGTAATTTCTGCTGAAAAAACCCACAATACATGTTGTGGGAGGTTGCCATCAGAAATGGTCAAAGTCCCAGTCCTTAAAAGGGCACACTCCACTCTCTCGAATTCTTACTTACACGAGGCAGCAGTGATCCTCCTGATGTGAGCTAAGTGAGGCCTTGCTGTGAAAAGTGTCAGGTTTTGCTCTCCGTCTTTCCCTTTTTTGAATTTTTGGTGCAGGGCTTGTGGGAGTGCGGGTGGGGTGGGAGGGTTGCGTGTGATAGCATGCACAAAAGAACTAGTTAATGGGAGTGATTCTTGTTCAGTTAGTCCTCAATCTTTATTCTTTCCCTCTGCTATAGACGAACAAGGCATACATTGTACCCTTAGTTATTTAATGACTCTGCTAACCAAGAGAATATTCAACTTGGCTTTTACAGTAATTATAATAGCTCGTTCTGAATTAGTTTCAGAACTTCAAGTATAAAAGCTGTCTTAATGGTCTACTTTGAAATTTAAGGAGGAACTTCCAAGTTCCCAAATCCATGAGCGGTATTCACTGTGCCTTTAGAAGATCTGTTGGAGATGATGGGTGGCTAGATATGATGGCGGATATGATAAATGTAATAAGGAGAAGCGCATGAAGTGTAGATAAAATTCATTGTCTTAAGGACAGTTATTTTTATCCTCACAAATAGGACCTGAAAGAAAATAATGCCACGATCCCATTTCGTCGAAACTTAAACCACAGTTTCATTTGCAGATAAAAACAGCTCTCACATACTAACTCACTGAGTCGTGCATACAGCGTTGCATTAAATTAGTTGTTAAAGCAGTCAGTGAATCATGGTCTACCTATTTGGGGGAAGTGTTCCCTTATTGACTCCCCCATCCACTTATCCAGGAAATTGGAGGCTGGGTTTCACCGAATAGTTAAAAATAATTCAGAAAACGTTCGGTTGGTTTTCTAGGTAGGAGGCCATTTCTTTTCCAGTCTAATGCTCAATCTACACATTTTCATAATTTTAGAAATTTGAAATGAAATTGCTCCATAAGACTATTTGAGAAAGGCCCACACACCCTTTGGGAGCAGAAGCATCTGTTTTTCTATGCTCACATTAAAAAAAATATATATGTGTGTGTGGAAAAGTGTCTGTGATTTGTTCCCCTTAGATCCATCTGGTATGTAGACCTAAGTATCTCCATGTTTGGATTTTCTGCATCAGTGCCAAAAAAGGATCTATGTATAAAGATCGATCTTGCTTTGGGTACAGAACATGCCTTCCCACTCACCTTAATCTGCTCCTCTTTGATTTAGGTACCCTGAGAACATTTGGGGGGCTGGGGAGAGAAATGAGGGAGGTTTCCAGTTTTAATTCACCAGACTCGCCTCTTGTACAGGTATTTTCTCTCTCAGGAACAAAACACTCTCCTTGTGTTCGAAGGGAAAACATTTTTTTCAACATTCCCCCTCCCTTTCCTGCTTCCTCAGTTATAAAAAGATATTGTCGTTCTATGGCAACCTATCTAATTTCAGCTGTATTGGGAGTTAAATAGTAGTATGCTACAAAAAATCAGCCTTAGAATATGCCACACTGCCCAGAAGAAATCTTCCATCAGATATGATAAAAGGCGTTCATTTTCTTGAATGAAAACCCCAAGCTACTAAATTGCTTTAGTCTTAGTATACATATATCAGAAGTCAATTCCGTTAGAATTATTTTGTAATAATCTCAATCTGCACACACATGCTCTCCTCTAACGGAAAGACAGTGCTTCATGTTGCGGTCATCTGACTTGAATAAATGTGCTGGATTAGTGAGGCGGAGAAGAGCCAGTCGCCCATCCCAGAGTTAGCCCAATGGCGGTGGGGCTGGGGGTGGCGCTGATGGAGAAAGAGAGGCTAAAGCTTTTCATAAAGAAGGAAAACGGGAGTACAACCGAGAAATCTCATCAGTGTTTATGCTGTCTACTGGGGAAGCTTATGCAGAGAGAAGGCAATTGAATAAAGCATCAAATAACATGCTAGGATGTGAGGATTAGAGGGCAAGGATTTCACCAAAGAACACATCTTTGGGAAGTTTCACTTCCCAGACGTTAATAGTGCATTCACTATGACTGAATGGAATATGTGGAAGATTTAATGCTGAACAGCAGGGCAGGCAAAGAGAATGTGCAAATGAGAGGCAATACATGGCCACAAGTGAGTCAAAGGAGCAACAGGTTATTCCTGCTCCTGTGGATAAGGGGCCATTTCAGTGCATGCTGACCTTGGTGGGAACACCTCACTGTGTTAACCCAAACACAGTATTTCTCAAATTTCGTTCCTTCACAGACTTCCTTCCATTTGTGTCCTATCCACATACCACAATACTATTATTTACTTAATATTTACCTTCATAGCTACTCCTTCTCTTAAATTTAGCCGTGTCTAAAGCCTTAATATCCATGAAACTACATACAAGAAAATAAATACAGCTGTATAAAAATAAAATATATTTATCGAGACCTCACTGAAAATCCTACAGTATACCACAAGGGGCGGTGGGAAATACTGCCTTAAAGCCTTGTCACATCTTTAGGGAAGAGAATGTAGATCATGTCTCCCTGTCCTGATAAAATAAGGTTAATTTGCCTTACGGTTCAAACATGGAGCATCCTTATCTACTTTCAAAGGTTCATGAGTTTTGTAAGAGAGCACGATGGGCAGTGTTTTGGGGGTAACAAATAATGCCTGGGACTGGGTACAAGTGACAAATCTGGAAACTTACAAAAACATTTCTCAAGTCAATTTACATGTACTGCCTCACGTGCGGGAAGTCCAGCAGCTTTGATGGGTTAGAGTCCTTTGTCATGGGGTCAGTAATTAATATTCAAACATCGGGACCTTTCCACCAGAACTTCCTGTAAAATGATGTATTTCCAAACACTGTGCCTTTTCCTGGAGTACCTCATCTGGAAGACCTTTCACAGTACCCTATTTATATTTGGAAATATTCTAGATGTTTCTTCAGGTAGACGTAGGGTGATTCTAACTAGTATTTAACCTAGAATAATACAGCAAAAAGGACCTTAGTTTCTCTTCAACATAGTCATATGTATGACTTTTGTAGTCTCTCTCTCTGCATTTTTATTGGGTACCCTTCCAAATTATTTTAAACAATACATTTTTTATTAAAAATTAAAAAAAATGTTTATTTATTTTTGAGAGAGAGACAGAGCATGAGTAGAGGAAGGGCAGAGAGAGAGAGGGAAACACAGAATCCGAAGCAGGCTCCAGGCTCTGCGCTGTCAGCGCAGAGCCTGACGCGGGGCTCAAACTCCTGAACCTGGAGATCACGACCTGAGCCAAAGTTGGACGCTTAACCGACTGAGCCACCCAGGTGCCCCTAAACAATACATTTTTAAACAACAGTGTTCTTCATGTATTCTTTAAAATTTACTGTCCATTATTTTATGTTCACACTTACAACTTGGGCTTTCATATTTACAACTTTATTCTAAATGTCAAATGGTATCTTTTTTTTCTTTTCTCTGTAGATTTTGTAAAATAGTTTGGGCCCAAAGCACTATAATCCTGAATGTCTAAGACCTACTTGAAGGACTATACAGGTGGTGAGCAGAGGGCTTGGGAATGCCAGTGGACTCGTTCCTTGTATTTTTTCTTCATTACTTGGATTAAAAAGGAAAAAAAAAAAAGGAACGGCAACATGTGGCATACAGCCAAGCAGTTGCTCAAATATGTGTTGTTTCCAACCACAACCATGACTACAACCACGACCACGACCATGACCACGACCACGACCACCTGGGGCTAGGTGGAGTAGTGTAGGACTTACTTCACTCACCAACGAGTCACCCTCTCCCACCTTTAGGTATCAATCAGGATCAACAACTCTAGCATCACACCTAAAATGACACCTTACAGCGTTTATACTTCTCTTTATAGATGTGATCTCAATCACCCTTGAAGCTTGGAACAAATTGGTATTTATTAATGGTGATGTACTAGAAAGAGCCAGATGGTTCTGGATTCAAATCCTGCCATTTACTCGTTAGCTCCATTACAGTGTGCAAAACTGAACCTTGGATGGTCGGGTAGAGTATTGGAAACCCAGGGTCAGCCCGGAATGATGGAGCCTCCATGTTGGGAGGGGAGAGAAAGGAACGTTTGGTGTGGGGATATAGAGAATGAGATGTCCTCCTTACAACCCCCTGCGGGCTCCTCTGTGGATGTATCTTCTGTTTGTGCAATGCTTCCAGCATTCAACATCCTAGTCTGTGAGATTTTCTGATTGCTGAAGGAAGTGAGTAGACAAGTTTATATTTTCAAATAAAAGTAAATTATCTCTTAGAAACCCAGTATATTCTGGGGCCTTTGTTTTCTTAGGATAGTTGCTTACTTGGCAAGTTTCTCCCTCTTCTAAGACCCATGTCACTGAAGTGTCTGTCAATTTCGAAATGGATGACAAATGATAGAGGCTTAGGTCATGGTAGGCCAAACAGAATTCTCCTAATTTGCAAATGTTCTGTTTGGTTTTTCACTCCTTTTTTTTTTGTTTGTTTAAGTTTATTTAGTTTGAGAGAGAGCATGTGCCACTGGGGGAGGGGCAGAGAGAGAGGGAAAGAGAGAGAATCCCAAGCAGGTTCTGCACTATCAGTGAGGAGCCTAATGTAGGGCTTGAACTCATGAGCCATGAGATCATGACCTGAGCTGAAATCCAGAGTAGGACGTTCACCCACCTGAGCCAGCCGGGCGCCCTGGTCTTTCACTCTTGCTATTTGCATTCAGCATTATGTTCCCCACTCTGATAGCTTATCCACCTTTGTGGTCCCACTGACATGACGACAGTTCAAGCACTCTAGGCAGAATTACAGACTTTCAGCCCAAAGCAGGGCTCCTGAAAGCTGATTATTAAATATTCAGGAATTTCATGAGCCAGTTATTAAACCACTGGTAGCTTGAAATCGGCCATGGTAGTAGTATTTACACACTAGAAATCAGCCAACACTACAAATCAAGGCTTTTCCCCCTTGAGAGCCAGTTTACTCAGAAGGAATATGGATCAAGGTCCCTAGTGGATGGAAGAGCTGCCTCTCTTCACATTTCATTCACCTCTTCTTTTTATTATTTTTTTAAATGTTTAGTTTTGAGAGAGAGAGAGAGAGAGAGAGCGCGCGGGCACACACGCGCAAGTGGGGAGGGGCAGAGAGAGCAGAACAGAGGATCCAAAGCAGGCTCTGTGCTGACAACAGAGAGCCCGACATAGGGCTCGAATTCACGAGCCATGAGATCACGACCCGGTCTGAAGTCAGACGCTTAACCCAGACGCCCCCACTCGCCTCTTCTTCTAATGAACATTTGTTGAGTGCCTGCTCTGTGCCAATCCTGGGGGGAGGCAGACACTGGCGAGACAGAGGTCACCAAAACCTGGTCCCTGGCCTAGAGGATCTCAACACCAGAGTAGGAAAAACTGCCCAGTTGACAGACAATTACAACCCAGTGGGAGAAACACGAGAGCAGAAATATGTACGTGGTACAAGTGAGGAGAGAATGATGAACTCATAACCCACTTGAGATAGAAAGTACTTTGTCTCCAACTAAAGACCTAAAGAATTTTTTCCCGTGGTTTTTATAAGTGGGAACCTGACAAACAGGTGACTTAAAGGGAATGCTATTTTGAAAACGGAGAGATGTATTTCAGAGGGCCATTTCTCTTGATTTCAGGAGAGCCTTGCTGTTTTCCAGTGCTTACCCACTAGAGGAAAGATTTTTATTTAGACCAAGATAGGCATTTGTTGTGATGGCAGCCGGGGCTGGCTCCAATGAGACGTCGTGAATGAAATGATTGCTTGGAAAGGCCAAGTTAGAAGGGGGATAAGTGGTTATATGGTAAACAGAATGGGATCTGCCAGATTTACCAGTTACAGGCTGTGTAACCTTAGGCGAGTTACTCAACCTCTGAAACTCAGTTTTCCATGTAAAACAGAGAACATAATAGTTAATAGGGAGTAGAGTAAGGTGGTCAAGAATGCAGGGTAGACTGCCTGGTTTAGAGTCCCTACTTTGCCCTTTATTATTTTTTTAATGTTTATTTTTGAGAGACAGATTGTGCAAGTGGGGGAGGGAGAGAGAGGAGGGGACAGAGGATCTGAAGTGGCTTCCGCACTCACAGCGGCGAGCCTGATGTGGGGCTCAAACCCATGAACAGTGAGCTCACGACCTGAGCTGAAGTCGGATGCTCAACTGACTGAGCTACCCAGGTACCCCCTACTTTGCCCTTTAATAGCTGTGTAGATTTGAGCAATTAACTCTCTGTGTTTCAGTATCCTCATCTGTAAAACGGGTCTGTCATTAGTGCCTACATCATAGAATTGCAGCAAGGAATAAATGAAATAACGCATCTATAGTTCTTAACATAGTGCCTGTTGCTTATCCTATATTAATGGATTCCCTTCCTTATTCCTATTGCAATGGCCCCTCCCTCCATTCTTTGCCACAGAAATCACATCTATCCTACAAAACAGATGAACATAAGGGAAGGGAAGTGAAAATAATATAAAAACAGGGAGGGGGACAAAACAGAAGAGACTCTTAAATATGGAGAACACACTGAGGGCTACTGGAGGGGTCGTGGGAGGGGGGATGGGCTAAACGGGTAAGGGGCATTAAGGAGTCCAGTCCTGAAATCCTTGTTGTGCTATATGCTAACTAACTTGGATGTAAATTAAAAAAATAAATTAAAGTAAAAAAAAAAAAAAAAGAAATCACATCTATCCTTCAAGGCCCAGTTCATATGCAGCCACTTCCACGAAGGCTTCCCTGATTTCATGTCCCTCACTCTCAAAATGTACAGAAGTGGCTTCCTGCTGCCCTGGGGTAAAGGATATGGAGAGGCATCAGGATTTGGTGCAGAGCGGGTACTGGGGCCACTGATCAGGATAGCACTGGGTTGGAGGTGCAAGGAAGGAGTTGAGGTTTGGGTGCAGAGTTCAGGCATTTGAGTCGAGCGTGAAAACGGGACGGGAAGCTGGGGGTAAAACAACAACACGGTAACCAGCACCGAGGCCCTGCACCGCCCCCCTCCTCTCGTGCCCCCAACGCTGATCAGGAACAGGAATCCAAGGCACATTGAAACCACGGTTGAGAAGATGTGTGTGGGGAGCTGGAGGGGGTGGGGCAGGGTTCTGCCCAGAGACAAAGAAGCACAGGACAACTGAACCAGTCCTGTGTAGTTACCACAGTGTTTCTACCACAGGCGAGAATGGGGGTTGGGAGAGGGTCTCCACTCTGCATGGTAGGCAGTTGCCCGGGACACTCGGGCCGCCCCACCCTGACAGTAACAACTGGTCCTTGGCGTTATCCACCTTCATTTTCAGAGCAGGGAGGCAGAGCTATTCTGGGCTTTCCTCACTTCAATCCGCCGAGGCCCTGGGGGACAGAGAGAACACTGGGAACACGATCCACATTCCCCGGAGGCCCAGGCTACAGGAATGTCGTAGGACGGTTGTTCTCAAAGTGTGTGCTGTGTGGATCATCTGGAGAGCCTGTGAAGAGGCAGGTCCCTCAGCACCTCTGCAGAGAATCTGCTTCAGAAGGTCTGGGTTAGGGCCAGGGAGTCTGCCTTTTAGCCACCCCCCCCCATCCTGTTGCACACTGAAATCTAAGAAGTACCTTTCCATACGATAATAAGTGCGCTCGGAAAAGCTAAAAGCAGGATCCTCGGTGATGGGATTCTCAGGAAAGGGGATAAGAAGGGACACGGTGGGCTTGTGGCGTGCTCCCTTGGGATGTTTCCACGGGGAGGGAAAGGGGGCGGCCCGAGGGCACTCGCTCAGACTCCTAGAACACGAGCCAAAGGGGGGAGGTCTTTGAAAGACTCTTGTTTTAGACGGGACAGCACCGGAGGCAGACCCTGAGACAAAGACTTGGGGGCCAGCAGTTGCGATTCCAGAAAGTGCTGGTAGGGGAGTGAGGAAATGAGACAGCAAAGGGAAAGCGGTCAATCCATATGTTGCTTCCCTCTCTCCCATCCCCTAGGTCTTCGCTCACGTACCCCACAGCACGTAGCCCCAGGGCATGGCACCAACGTGATGGTCACTAAATGCTTCTAAGAGGCAGGGAAGGCTGGCTCCTGCAGAGGATGAGGCCTTTTAGACTAGACTTTGAATAATGGGGGGCAGGGGGCTGTTGCTGGCAGACAGAAGGGAAAAGGGGATCCGGGTGAGAAGATGCCCTGGACGAAGGCCTGGTGGTGGGAAGTGACAGAAGACAAACATAAGCTAACATTTGTTGAGTGTTTACTGTGTACAAGGCTCCGGGTACACTGGCTTTTCATGTGCTTTATCTCCCTGAATCCTCACCACAACCCTTGAAGGTGGGTACTAGTATTCATTTCATCTTCCCTGTCAGGAAACTGAGGTCCAGAGAAATCGGGTAACTCGCTCGAGGCCTCACAGGCAGAAAGTAATGGAGCCTGGAGTCGAGTCAGATCCGCCCGACTCCCAGGCCCAGTCATGGAGCGGCAGCAGCTCTACTAATAATTACTGATCATAAGAACTATTATTCAACAAAGACTGAGTGCCTCCTGTTATTATGTATTATTACCTAAGTGGGGAGCAGTTATGGCCTGAATCTTTGGAAACTCTCTTTTGTTGCGGGGCATCCTGGGAATTTCTCTTTGGTTTCCCCTAATTATTTCTCAAAGCTTCGGGCCTGGTTCATATGATCATGACTCCAATTTTCGATTCCCTATCAGCGTACGACATGAGTTGCCATTGTCTAATCACAAGCTGCGCTTGTGATGAACGCCGGATAATCAGAACAAAAGCACAGGAAAAATAATTAGGGAAGCAAAGGGAAGAGGCTCAGAGCCTTGAATAAGAGACTGTGTGAAGGTTTCTAGGACTCAGTCCCTGAAGCTCTGACAATGTATTTTGATCCTTGTCTGAATGCAAATGAATGACTCCATCAAATCATAGGCAGTCTGTCACCGTGCAGGTTATTCGGCTAGTCAATTAAAAGTCTGAGGGAGCCGGTGCCTGTCTGCACTGGGCTCTGAAGATAACCAGACCTGTGTCCTGACCAGGCAAGTTAATTTAAAATAAGTGACCTCAATTGGGTAATGGCTGCAAGTTCAAATTCAAGAATCGCTGTAATTAGTCCCAGATGGATCTTAATTGTTCTTTCAGGAAACAGAGTGGGGAAGGGACAAAGAAAAATGCACAAGCCCAAAGTAAAGGTTATTGGCCACACCTTTGAAAGCCAGGGGAGCTTATCGGGGCAGGGCATAAGTACTGTGGTATAACGAGAGTTTCATTGCTGCTTTTCCAAATGCATCCTTCGAGATGCAGTAAGTAAAATGGGTCCAGCTCTTGGGACGCCTGGGTGGCTCAGTTGATTAAGCGTTCGACTTTGGCTCGGGTCGTGATCTCACGGTTCTCGGGTTCGAGCCCTGCATCGGGCTCTGTGCTGACAGCTCAGAGCCTGGAGGCTGTTTCGGATTCTGTGTTTCCCTCTCTCTCTGTCCATCTTCCACTCACACTCTTCGTCTCTCTCTCAAAACAAATAAACATTAAAAAAAATGGGTCCACCTCTTTTTGAAATAAAGTCTTAAAACTCAGCACTCTGAACCATGTGATCTCAGGTAAGCGATTTAACCTTTTTTCTTTTTTTCAAAAAATTTTGTCAATGTTTTTATTATTTTACTTTTGAGAGAGACAGAGTGTGAGCAGAGTAGGGGTAGAGAGAGAGGAAGACACAGAACCCAAAGCAGGCTCCAAGCTCTGAGCCGTCAGCACAGAGCCCGACGAGGGGCTCGAACTCACGAACCGTGACATCATGACCTGAGTCAAAGTCAGATGCTTAACTGACTGAGCCACTCAGGGGCCCCAGTGATTTAACCTTCTTCTGGCTGTTTCTCATCTCTGTAACAGAGAAAACGTTATTAACCCTACTTCCCTCAGAAGATCAAAGAAGATACGTTGCAAAAAAAGCTTTGCAAAAAAATATGGAAAGCTCTACGGGGCAGCATTTATTCTTTCGTTAATCCAGGAAAGTTTCCTAATTAAAGATTTTTGATTTTAGAGTATAAGGCCCTACATGTGGGCCTCTTTCTATTTTGCCCTTGGACTCTGCCCTAGACCAGGTACCTTCTCAACTCCACCTCCCGAAAGGTGAAAAGGTCACAGTGGGTGGTATGTTCAGCACCATATCTGTGTGGAGGTATGTGATGTTCTAATTTGTTAGGAGGTGCACCAACAGAGCCAAAAATGATTTTGGCTCTGTGGGCTTTCGCAAGAAGTCAGATTATGAAATCGGATCCTTCTCCATTCGTGTTAAAATAAATCTTAGACTTGAAATCACATGTTGGCACAGCACTGTGCTACCACGACTTTAGTGTAAGTCATGGTGAGAGCAGGATGGCATTATCCCCACTTGTTTTTTTTTTTTAATATATGAATGCTTGGGTTTCCCTACAGTGTTCTGGTACATTCTAATTATGCATATCTTCCCAAGCCCTGGAAGCCAAATTAGTAAGAATTTGTACAATGGTAAAAATAATATGAGTGAAAAACTCCTCACCCAGTACAAAGCCTTGGAAGACCAAGAATTTGACTATGTTGGGCTGTACAAATGACTGCTTTTGAAGCTGCTTTTTTTTTCTTGATTCCACTTTTTAAAGGAAATTGTATTGTGATACCCATTTGAGTCCCTCCTAATGGAACATAAGCATCTAAGACAGATTTACAACCTATGCCTACTGACAGTAATCACAACTGTTTATCCTTCAAGCCTAACCAAAACTCATTTAAGGAGCTTGCTTTTAAATCAGAGTCTGCGTTCTGCCTTGTTAGATGAGCCAAGCAAATAATGGAGTTGTGTCTCCCAGAATTGCATTGTTATTGAAGGGCTGTGCCTTTTGCTGAAAAGAGCTCGAGGTCATAATGAACAAGTAAACAAACAAAAAACCCTGGCTCCACATTACCCTTCATCACTGGGAAACACTCATCCGTGGTTAGGGAGCAGCAGAGGACACAGCTTTGCGAGGATTTTTGCAAAGCTTTAAGTTATAGGCTGAGCCGCCGTTTCTACAAATCTCCCCGGGGAGTTCCTGCAGTGCATCATGAATAAAAGGCACGATATGTGGTGCATGCAAGACTGGTGATTACTCTCCGAGTGATAAACGTCAGGACTTTTTTTTTTTTTAACTAAAAAGCCAAGAAGCTATTTATTTAATTTAACAAATATTTATTGAGCACTTACTAGGTTCCAAACTGTTTTGGATGCTGGGGATACAGCCGTGAACAAAACACAAAGGACCCTGCCCTCATGAAGCCTAGATTCTGGTTCGGTTGTCTAGTGATTACTCCCTCCTGTGAACCCCTATATGGTTCCCGCCTCTCGTCTGTCTCTCCGACTGCTAATTATTTACCCAACTGAAGCCTGTGCCCTGCCATCCCAATTAGACGCTAGGTGCCTGTAGGTGGGGCCTCCCTTTGAACTTGTTAGTGTGTGCGTCATTCAGCACAGTGCCCCGTGGGCACGTAATCAATCAGTGTTTGCAGAAGATGGGAAAGAAGAGGACTCCAACTACCAGGAAGAAGGATGACCAGTGATATTAACTTCAAACTTTCTCTTTGTGGTGTAGTCTGCTTTTGCGTGAGCAGACTATCTGAACCTACACGTGCATCCCAGGCAGTGGGATGGGAGGTAGGATGGGGTGAGGAGGCCGGTGGCCCCTCTGCACCTCCGTCGGTGTCTTCACTGTCAGGTAAGACTGTAGTGCAATCCCTAAGTAGAATCATCTCATTTTGGAGACCGTGTTACTTCATTTCCGGGTGGAAAACTTCCGTTTCTTGAGGATCAAAAGGGCCAAGATGAAAGGTAGAGTCGTGTTCTGGCCGGTGTGGCCCGTGTTCTTATTGGTATCAAGTTTCTACCATTCTGCTTTCTGACAACTGATCTATCCTTAATTTCCTGATTGGCACTGCTTATTAGCATTCACTCTGACAAGTGAGTGGGGTCTATCATTCCTGTGCGAATATCAACTTCTACCCTCTCCCACCAAACCAGATCAACTATGGGATCCTTATGGACTCAGTTCAACAAATCATCAGAAGTCCTCCCTGATCTCCAAGTCCGGCTGAATTAGGCACGTTCCTTCTGTATTCCACTGAGATCTGTGTTCCCCTCTGTCACCGCACTTAGCACACCAGACCACGATCATCTGTTTTCTCGATGGCTCCCCTGTTAAACCACGAGCTCCTTGAGTGCTGGAACCGTGCCTCATTTGTTTTCCACTTTTTCTTTGAACTTCTTACTAGTTCTTAGGACAACGGGCATAGGCAGAGGGAATAGGAATGTTGTCTTGCTTTCAAGCAGAGCTCGAAACCATCTTATGTTTCAGCAGATCTGCTGGAAAGGCTTGTGCATAGGAGCCTTCTGTTTCTCTTTTTCCTTTTCTCATGCAGTTAAGAAGATAAAGCCATTCGCTTGTTTCTCCCACTTCAAATAGTGTTATTATTTATGTAGGTTCTCTGAACAGGATACTTGAGTGATGGGTCCTTTTCAGTTTCCATAAAGAACCAAGTCTGAGCTAGTCTTCTTTATGCAAAACGTCTTTGTTAGATATGTTGGGTTCTGCTGAAATGAGATTGCAAATGGAACCATTCCTCTCTTCCTCTGGAGTATACTAAAGCGAAATTCATTGCCATCTGACAACTTTTCAGCTAAACTTTGAGCAAAGAAGTAGCATGGAACTCGTGAAATCAGTTTGCAGACCGAACAGCTTTCACCGTGTTTGGAGAAACCATACTATTTTCTCTTGGCTCCTAAATCCCCCAGTACCTGGACCATTATTAACATTGCTCTTTTTCTTTTAAAAAAAATACAGGGGCACCTGGGTGGCTCAGTCAGTTGAGCGACAGGCTCTTGATCTCGGCTCAGGTCACGATCTCACAGTTCATGGGATGGAGCCCTGTGTCGGGCTCTGCGCTGACAGCGTGGAGCCTGCTTGGGATCCTCTCTCTCCTGCTCAGTCTCTCTCTCTCTCTCTCTGCCCCTCCCCCACACTCGAATGCATGTTTTCTCTCTCTCTCTTTCTCTCAAAATAAACAAGTAGGGGCACCTGGGTGGCTCAGTCGGTTGAGCGTCTGACTTCGGCTCAGGTCATGATCTCACAGCTCGTGAGTTCGAGCCCCACGTCGGGCTCTGTGCTGACAGCTTGGAGCCTGGAGCCTGCTTCAGATTCTGTGTCTCCCTCTCTCTCTGCCCTTAACCCACTCGCATTCTGTCTCTGTCTCTCTCAAAAATAAATAAACATTAAAAAAAATAAGTAAACAAGTAAACATTAAAAAAATACACTTCGATGGCAAGATTGTCATGCACGCGTTGACATGACTTAAGAAAGTTAAGAGAATGAGTTGCAGGTCACTGAGCGGTGAGGACCGTAAAAGAAAGAAGCGAGGATTTCACGTGTAGTCTTTTGAGGGTTCTAGATCACTGGCTATAGTTTAGAAAACAGGCTGCTGTGGTGGCGGCTGTGGGGGACAGAGTCGCCAGAGAAGTAGACCATGGGGAAATTTTCTCAAGCAAAAACCGTCCTATTGGTTTCAATATTCCACAATCAGTGTTTTATCTTCAACAGGTTGGGCGTGAGAAGCAGCCCATGACTCTTCTGGGGAGAGACAAGAAAGACATTCCCCCTCTCTAATAAAAGCAGATACCCAAGGGATAGAGCTGCTGCCACCTGCTATTGATGTAGCTAATACAGAAGAGCTAAAGGCTCTGCTGGGAGACGCACTTTCCTGTCACTCCTCACAACCCGCTCCCAGCGGCTTGGTGGTCGTCGTTGCCATGGACACCAAACAGTGAAGGGGTTTGGGTCAGAGTTTGAAGGATTGCGCTGTGCTTGAGTGGGTGAGGTGAGAATTAAGTTAACGCATGTACAAATAAGGTGCATTTCTTCCCTTTGCGCCTTAGAGAAAACTACAGCGAAGCAGTCTGTCAAGCAACAATTGATTTCATATTGGCCAGGGAAGGTGGGGGAGGAGCGATTTATCGAGTACGAGCTTCTTAAGTTAAGTACAGGCCGTAGTTTGAAATAGGTCAAGAGAAGTGAAAAGGACTCTCAGAGCTGTTGAGAAGATAGCAGTGAAGGCACTTAAGAGTGGCCATTAAGAAGCTTTGGACAGGGCCTTCTTTGACTGCCTACTTCATTGCTTTAGTGTCCCTGGATCTTCATGTCTCAATCCAAGACACGGTTCCACTATATTTCGGTTCTTCCCTCTTATTTACCTGTGCGTGTGTGTGTGTGTGCGTGCGTGTGTGTGTATGTGTGTGTGTCTTTTAGATAGCATCGTTTTAAGGTTCTGATTTGCAAATCGGTTCACCCAGTTCTGTGTCCCCATTCTTAAGACTGGCGGGCACATTTTCCGGCAATGCTGAACTTTGAAAGAGAGGGCACCCTTCCTGCCCCTGTCCTCAATAATGATCCACTTATGCCTAGAGCTAGAATTTCTACCGTTGGGACAGTTAAAGGCATGAAAAGGACATACATAAGTTAAACCGTGTATGTTTGAGTACAACGCCCATGTTCGGGGCAGACCCTTTGGACCCCAAAACCATAATCAAAGCACTTGCTGCTCTGTTGGTAGCACTCACAGATCAAACCTTTAAGGTGACCCCCCACTTCAGTCTCCCTCGCTTGACACCTGCCTCAGGTAATGGAAGAAGCTGAAAGGCATTTTGAGCTCTCGGGCTCAGCGACCACATGCTCCTTTCCTTATTCATTTTCTCCTCCTTAAGAAATGAGGTGCAGGGACTCTAACTATAATGCTTGATATTTGTAGACTTAGCCTCTCTGAGGATCTTAGAATACCTTAGAGAAATTGTCTGATTCATCTTAATGTCACCCTAGCAAGGCAGGGAGGGGTTTTTATATTTTATGGCTGAAGTTGCTAAGATGATAAAAGGTGAGGTGGCTGTGCAATGTCCACAGTGATCTTGAGATAGAACTCAGCCAGCTTTTGGGTCTTCGGCCTATAGCACTGGATTACTTATAAGACACTTGTCAATCGCTCTTCTTTTCCAGAGTAGGGTGTTGGTGGTTCACGTATATTTGCGAGGCTCTTGGTAGCTATGTTCATTTAAAAAGTGGGAGAGAGGGATGCCTGGGTGGCTCAGTCAGGTGAGTATCCGACTCTTGGTTTCGGCTCGGGTTATGATCTCACAGTTTGTGAGTTTGAGACCCGAGTCGGGCTCTGTGCTGACTGCACGGAGAGTGTTTGGGATTCTCGCTCTCCCCCTCTCTCTGCCCCTCCCCTCCTCAAAAATAAGCAAATAAAAATTTAAAAAATTTAAAGGTTGGAGAGAGAACAGTGGTGCCTGGCTACTTATCTCTTCCACTTGACTCTACCTTTAGTGACATGACAGTGATTGTCACCAATCTCCCCAAGCCCTGGCCCTAGGCTGTTGAATTGTGCCCCCTACTTGTCAATTTGTTATAACCCCTGGGCAGAGACAGATCTGAACTGAGGGAAGGCTGCCCCGGCAAACATGGGATTTGACCAGAAGGTCCAGGTGGGTGGTTGATAACAAACTGACGAAGGGCTCTTTCCCAGACTTCGTGTCATCAAAGTCCTGAGCTTGGCATGGATCAATCAATCGTCGTTGCCTTTCAGTGTTAGGGCAGTAAGGAACTTGAGTCTGCATATTTTATTTTATTTTTTATTACTGGACTTATGTTGCTTGCTGTGTCTCTGTAGGAAATCTGAGAATCTAAATTATTTTATTTATTTTTAACGTTTATTTATTTTGAGAGAGAGAGAGTGCCAGAGTATGAGTGGGGGAGGGGCAGAGAGCGAGGGAGACACAGAATCCAAAGCAGGCTCCAGGGTCCGAGCTGTCAGCACAGAGCCCGTCTCAGGCCTCGAACTCAAACCGTGAGATCATGACCTGAGCGGAAGTTGGCCGCTTAACCGGCTGAATCACCCCGGCGCCTCTCTGTTGCTGCTGTTGTAAACTGTGCTTGCTTCGCGCAGCCCTTATGAAACTGTTTGTTACAGCATCTGTTAGGATCGAGGACAAGACTCCTGTCCTCATGCAGCTGTGTGATGAACCTTCTAATTGCTACACTTTTGGTGCTCTTAATCTGGGAAATTTCTTAATTAAGCTAGATGATGAGTCTAAAAAAATTCATTAATGTTCACAAGGCAGTGATTCTAACCCCTAAGACTTAGTCAACTTCTCAGTGCCTGTAAAGGCTTAACTGGGAGTTCTCCGTGTAAGCCATACAGAGGGACAGGTATCAGGGTGTTTTCCTCCCATGCTAAGTGAAAGTGCCTGTGGGAGAAAAAACAGCTATATATGGTCAATGGCTCTTTTCTTTCTATTTCTTTTTAAAGGCCTGAGGCCTCACGGGATTCAGTGATGGGATTAACTCAAAACAAAGGAAGATAGTTGTATTAGTTGTATTTTTGCATTTGAATTGGTTCCTATTTTTATCATTTTTGGAATAAGGTACCAGCCTTAATCCTAAAATGCTGGTGTTCATAGGTGGGAGAGAAGGTCTTCCGATTTAATAAATCTTTACTGCAATCTACTGTACATTGCTACGTGCAAAGAACATCTGAGCAGGAGTAGGACAGGGGATGTGGTCTCGTGGGGAAATTATGATAGGCTTGCAATGAACAAACAAACCTCAGTTTAATCAGAATCCAACTACCAGAAATTCTTACTAGGAATTTTCCCCAGTCATTTTCCAGATATTAGAAGGGCTGATGTGGTATTTATATATACATATGTACACAGCTTTGATCAACCAAAAAATCCTATTGATGGTGGTGTGGGGGAGGGGGGGCATTTGCTATTCTAACTCTAAGGATAGAGGCACATGATAAACTTCCAGATTGTGTCCTGGCCTTGGAGCGTTACCGTCTCAATCTCCCTGTTCATCTAGTGTCTCCAAGGCGAAGCAGAGCTCACTGACGTGGAGAGGCTGGCAAGATTCGTAGTCAGCAAAGAAACATTCCGTGATGGTCACTAGCCTGGCCATCTGAGAAAGTAGGGAAGTTGACTCACACATTTTTAGATAGTTCTCCTACTCTGCCTTCCAGAATGATTGCATTGCTGCTTACTACTTAGCAGGAAAGACATGTCCTCCTCCACCCTCATTATCTAGACCTGGGTATGATAAAATCGGTAGGGACTCAATATTTCTTGAATTGCCTACCTTGTTTTTCACAGCTCTGGGAATCACAGCCTGTTGGCACTGGAAGGAACCATCACATATAACACAGTCATTTTACAGCTTAGGAACTGGAGGTGCAGAGAGATTAAGTGATTTTTTGGAGTCCTACCGCTTGGGGCTAGAACCCAGGTCTGCCTCCGGGCTTCTGTACTCTGCTTTATAAAACTCCAGGATGCCTCCAGTCATCCCCAAGACTCTCATGAAATTCCCTAATGGAAATTCATTTGCATTTGTGTTGATTTTTTTAAATAAAACCCCCAAACCTCATAGGAAATAATCAAGCAAATAATTAGATACCACAATTTTTTTTTAACGGGGGGAGGGAACTGTCGGTTGAGCAGGAACGTTTCCTTTTTGAGACCAAAGCTTCTATCATTTGAAATAAACAAGAGTCTTGCTGTTTCAAAGTAATGATCTTGAATGAGTTTTTTCTTTTTCTTTTCCCAGAGGGGATTTGCTTCTAAATAGTCACAAAGCCAGCCTAGCCAGTCTAGTGAAAAGTATGACCAGAGAATCAGACCATCTTTTTTAATAAGCCAAAGAGAAGATCTCTAAATATAGAATGCTGGCGTCTGCTACCAACTCTTAGGAAAAATATCTTTGCATTTTAGGGAACAAGTTTGTTTAAGGCTGCCAGTGCGTGTTGAAATCCCCTAACATGTGGAAGACTTTTGCTGCAAGTACAAGTGTCTGAATCTCCCCACTCACTTGGGGCCTGGAGGCCGGATGTGAGACTGTACTTAAGAGAAACGATGTCAGCAGTGAGCATCTTTAGGAAATTCAACCATAGGTTTGACTTCTGGGACACTGTTCTTCAGTTTTGCGGCACATTTTTGCTTCACAATAATTATTACGGTGGTCCAATATACGTTAAGTACTAGCTTTACATTTTTTTTTTTTTTTTAGTGTTTATTTTTGAGAGAAAGAGACGGAGTGTGGAGCGGGGAGGAACAGAGTGAGAGGGAGACGCAGAATCCGAAACAGGCTCCAGGCTCTGAGCTGTCAGCACAGAGCCCGATGCGGGGCCTGAACTCCCGGACTGCGAGATCGTGACCTGAGCCGAAGTCGGCCGCTCAATCGACTGAGCCACCCGGGCGCCCCAAGTACCAGCTTTAGATCACCATGTCAGTAGGGTAAGAACTAGAGACCACGGGACACCATGATGGGTGAGGTAATGAAAAGGTCCCTGCAAAGGATGGACGGGGCAGCCGATTTCACTTCAGAGAGAAACCTGGGAAGGTTGGAGGTGGCAGAAGGAAGGGAACACGTAGCAAGATACAGCAAGACATGAAGGGAGGCCAGAGGGTGTGCTTGGCTATGTGTGACATGTATGTGTCTGCAAGCATGGCCATTAGGAGATTGGGGAGCAGGGAAAGCAAAGAAGAATGGGCTCTCTTTGTTTACATACGGGCCTTACCATGTGCCTGGGAGAAGAAGATGGAGAGGCATAGGTCTTAGAAACACTCTGACTCACACTTTATGATTAATTTACTCATACGTGAAAAAAAGCTGTAGGCTTTTCTAATTCCTTTTATCCTACCAGCACGTATGTACCTTGTCTTTATTATATTATTTTACATTTGTTGAGATATCCGGCTCTCTGATTTACGTTGCTCGGGGCTATTACACATTTTAAAAGGAAAAGAAAGAAGGAGAGCTTTTGTTTCTTCTAGTAGTGCTCAGTACAGTACTCTGAATATAAGCCCTTGTGTGATGTTAACTTCAGAAGAGTTGACTGACCCTTGTCTTGGAAGTTTTTCAGGTAAATCACAATGCCGGTTCCGGGGGTCTGATCCCTTTGCCTTCCTTCTTCCTCATGAGTTACCTCGTAATTATGCAGTGATTTCTTAGATGAGCAATTATTTATCCCCTGCAAAAGGTCCCATTCTGTGTGGTCTTTTTTCTTTATCATGGGGGTATGGCCCCAGACCACCCTTAGAAACACAGGTAAATAACACCCGCCAGATCCCTTACGTGTCTTTGTCTTTAAAGATTCGTAGGGCTGCCTGGGTGGCTGTTGGTTAAGCGTCTGACTTCGGCTCAGGTCGTGATCTCACGGTTCGTGGGATCGAGCCCCGTGTTGGGCTCCACGCTGTGTGGAGCGTGCTTGGGATTCTCTCTCTCTCTCTCCCTCTCTCTGCCCCTCCCCTGCTCGTGCTCTCTCATGTCTCCCTCTGTCTCAAAAATAAATAAATAACCTTACATTTTTTTACAAAAAATTCTGAAAGACTCCTCAGGTAGTCCACCTCTAGACCCAGGCTGGTAAAGAAACGGCATCCCACTTTGGTTCCAGGGCTCTCCAGTGTGGCTGCATCATCTCCTATCTAGTACCAGCCCACCATATAATGTGAAGGTCATAGAGGACGTAGATCTAGGTGTGAAGTATAGAACCACGACCATGTGGTGGCAAAAGGATGTTTAGCCCTCAGTTTATAGCCATGCCTCTGAAAGCAGGGTTCTAGAACAACTTTGGACTTCTAAGCATAGAGAATCTTTCCTAGACACTCCAGTGTCGAAAAGCATCTGAATCTTGGCTTCGGCTCAGGTCATGATCTCATGGGTTCATGAGTTTGAGCCCTGCATTGGGCTCTGTACTGACAGCATGGACCCTGCTTGGGATTCATTCTCTCTCTCTCTCTCTCTCTCTCTCTCTCTCTGCCCCTCCCCTGCTCACACTGTGTCTGTCTCCCTCAAAAGTTAATAAATAGGGGCGCCTGGGTGCCTCAGTCAGTTAAGCCTCTGACTCTTGGTTTCAGCTCAGGTCACGATCTCACGGGTTTGTGGGCTCGAGCCCCGCGTCGGGTTCTACACCGATACTGTGGAACATGCTTGGGATTCTCACTCTCCCGCCTCTCTCTGCCCCTCCCCCTCTCACTCTCTCTGTCTCTCTCAAATAAAGAAATAAATAATTTAAAAAATAAATAAACTTAAAACAATCTTCTGAGGGATGGGAACATCACTCTCTATTCCAGTTCCACAAGATACTTGATTAACTTTCCATAGCATTTAAGCCAGTCAGGAAGAGATTCCATTACTGTGAAAAAGCTCCCTCCTCAACCTGCCTTGCCAAACAAATGTCATGATAGGCGATTGGAAGAGCTGTATTTACACAGAATGAGACTAGAGTGTTCAGAAAACCCTACTCTTCAGCAATAACCTGGACACGTTGACAGGGGCATTTATATTTTTAGGCTACGAGAGATACAGGTGAATAGAAGCGGGCTCACCCTTAACATTTTTGGAACCATGGCAAGAATACAAACGGAGGGCCACGGTCCATACATTCAAATGTTAAAAAGTCCCAAAACAAGGCATGCCTTGGCCTGGCTTGTGTATCTACCTGTTAATCCAAATAAAGAGGTAGACTGAAGTAAGCTCAAATGACCAGAAATGGAATTTGTTTAGCAACTGCAGAGGGATTGCTGTTCCAGGAAACACAATCTGTAGTGCGCTCCAGGGGGTCTGTTTGGAGTGTGGGGTGAGCTGTGTTTATGGGCAAAGTGTGCAAAGAGCAGGGGAGGTCCAGTCAGGGCCCGAGCAAGACGTTTATCGGCTTGAAGACATAGAGAGATTCTGGCCGGATGTTCTGGTTTTCTACAGAGTCAGGCACTTATGGGAAATTTGTCTTTCAGTTCTTGTTTCATTTTCCTGAAGGCGCATGTGTGAGATTTCTCTATTTCACATCCTCTCTTTCCGTTTTAGATTGACATCCTTTCACACGACCAAAGCTCTGCAGGCCACTCTCTTGAAGTAGATGAGGGCGCTCAAGGGGTCAGGCTCTTTCTCAGGCCAGCCCTACTCCCTGTGAGATCCAGATACGCTGCTGGGGCCGGTCAGGGTGGGGTGGAAGCTGAGCCCAGGGCTGAGAACTCCTGCCTGGAGACTGGACCCACCTGAAGCCGGGATGGGGTGGACCTTCCCAGTTCTCCAAGAAGTCGGGGACAGTAAGTTCTCAGCCCCAAGAGTCACTTTTCTGACCGGAGTTGGCCAAGCACTTCTACGCTGTGTCTTCCAAAGCTCCATCACTCAAGTGCAGAGGGAGGGGGCAGTTACCTGGAGAAACTTATCTGCCAAGATCCTGCATTCAGGCCGATTTGGGGAGGCCAATCCGGAACAAGATTAGCCACTTTTCTCCTATTTCCTATGGCATAAGTTGCCATTTTTCCCTTCACTGCCCTGCCCTTCAGCCACCCCCCCTTAACCCCATGTGCTTTATCTGGGGAGCCTGGTTTGGCTTATGTGTCCCTCTCCCTGTTCCCCCTGATGCCCAGCCAGCTAGTAACCTTTCAAAACGTCTCAAGACCAAAGAGGGGGAAAAAAGTGTCTGTGTGTTAGTGTTGGCAGTACGTGGGGTCCCTCTAAAGCACGGAGCTCCAGGCCGTGGCTCCTCTCACCCGGGTTTAAGGGTGATGTTGAGTGAGAGTGAGGACCATGCTCCTAGGAGCACCGCTGCTCAAATCCAGTGGCCCATAAAAGCTCTGCACCCACCCCAAACACTTCTCCTATGGGCATTCATGATTTCCCAGAACAGTTCTATCTTCTGCTTGGTTTTCTGGGGGTTAATGAAGGGAAGGGGACGTGCACCTTCCAGACTTTTCCAGTTACATTCAGGGTATTCCCTTGCAAGAGAAGGGGGAAATGGGCCACATCTAGGGCAGTTCTGGGTAATATAATGGAGACTGTGGTTCTTTACCTGAGAAGAAATGCACACAGGTGGGAATGCTAGTTGTACTTCTATATCACTCTGATAAAGTACCTCTCACGACGTATTCCTGCTCTTGTGGGGCCCATTGCCTAGTTAGATTGTTTTGGCACCGTAAGTAAATGAACTTGTTCATCATAAATGAGCTTTTCACCAAAGGTAGGTGGAAGGGGCATATTTTCAATTCTGTGTGTTAATGGAATATGGATCCTCGTCAAGTGGAGAAAAGGTCTGCGGAATGCTTGTTGTTTAACAATATTTGTTGTAAACGAAGCTGCTCCAGGCCCCAGCGGGATGCTTATCTCTTATAACCTCCGGTGGAATCTACTCTGATTGAAAACTTCAGTCAGACCCAAGGCTGATTAGTGCAGTGATTAACAGCATTTGGAGTCAGACTCCCTGGGTTCACATTCTGGCTCCCCCAGTTATTAGCTGTACGACCTCTATGTTTGGTTTCCACATCTGTAAAATGGAGGTAATATTCCCACCTACCTTCTAGGGCTAATATGGGGATTAACTCAGGAGAAACGTATAAACACACATACCCACACACATTGATTCAAACGGTATCTGGAACACTGTAAGCACTCAATACCTATTTGTTATTTAAAATGCCCGGTTGTCCCATGTAGCTCAAAGTTTCAATACCTTTAATTATTTTAAGTGATGCCGAAAAAGTGATGCTAGTTAATTCTCAAATAGTCCTCGCGCTTGTCAATCACTATGTGTTACCCAATGTCACACTGGAGAAAAAATAGGTCGTGTAACAGGCTAAACTCACACCAGTGAGGCCTGAGGCTAGCTGAAGTCTTAAACTCTGTTCTCATGTGAAGACCTTAGGTTGGACTGATATCTCGGAAAATCCACGAAGACACCCTTGTTGAGTGACAGTCCCTGAATACCTCATTTCCGTAAGCACAAAAACCCGCCGCTCGTGAGCAACTAGCTACGGCTACCTGTGCCAGGCGCTCTCCACATATGTTATTTCATCTTCACAACACAGGAGGATTACATGAAAGGAAGGGAGTGGAGCCGTCTGTCGAGGTGAGAAAATTGAGCCTCAAAGAAAGGAAGTCCACTTTCTTCAAAGTCATGCAAAAGAGAAGTAACAGAGCTAGGATTTGAAGGCACATCTATCCGATTCCCAGGCCGGTGTTTATTCACCTGTATGACAAACAAAATACTCCAAGAAGGGATGCGGACCCAGCTGTCTTAGGGGCTGGTAAGTCAGCGAAATGGTCTACAAGGAACATTGAAAGGAAGGGCTGGGACAAAGCGAGGAGAAAACCCAGGGGAAGAACTGGACGGTACCACTGTGTGCTGAGAGGAGGGTGAGGCAAGGAGCAGGCCTGAGGCTGTATAACATTTGTAATTCACTCGACCTCGGCCTAGCCATTTGCAACAGTGCTCTAATGACCCCGATCGCTCTACACACTTTGGAGTGAGCACTGTCTCCTTTGCGGTATAGCCTCATACTTTAGAAGGGCCCCTGATACCATGTATCTTGCTTAAACTGTTACCTTTAGAGACCTGACTGACTCTCTTGGATGTTTCATTTCTTAAAATGACTATCTTTGAAGTGACAGTCAGAGTTCTCGACTGAAAGGAACGCAAAGGTTTGACCTGCTTCAGGATTCTGTCCTCAAGAAGTGGTGCCTTCACATCATCCACGATGAGGTGATTTTAGCCTGAAATATTTCCAGGGGATATTGTATATTCTGCACTTTTTCCCGGGAGTAGCACGTTGCCACATATTGGTTTGGGCCCTGCTAAGTTTGCATCTGCCATCATTCAAGCGGGGGCTATGCTGAGATTTACCTTTGAATTATCGACGGAGAAAATAAGAACGTGCTAAAGACCAAAGGGCAGGGGGTGTTTAAATGTCTTTAAAGAGACAAGCTTTTAGCCATCCAATGGATGGGCAACTTAGGCAATATCCTTATCTATTCATTAAACTGAATCTATCAGGATATTTACTTGTCCACAGCCAGGATGGACTCGGAACACTTGTCCATTCTCGAAAACAATCTTAAAACTATTCTAGATTTGACTTTTCGCTACTTCAGAATGGCCTCACCTTCCTATAGCCTCCACTGGTGAGATTTTACGTGCTTCCAGTTTCCTCTCTCCTTGTACGGAGCCCTTGAATGCCGACTCTCTCTCTGGTCCTGGTGAAGCTCATTTGTGCTGGTACCGTCCTCAGGCGGGCAGAACGGTTGGTCAGTGCCCACTTTATGCTAACTCTTTCTACTTGGGGATGGTGATTAAACTGCCTCTTGGTTCTCTTTCACCAGGCTAAACAACCCCAGCTCCATTTAGCCTTTCCTCGTAGGGGCTATTTCCTAACGCCTTAATCATTTTTTGCTGCCGTTCTCTGGATCTTCTCCAGTTGCTTTGCAAGTGTTTTAAGATGTAACCTGAGGAGTAAGCCTAATCTAGGGTTTGGCTTCGGCTAAATATTTAACAAATTGCCTTAGAAATTGAGGGAGGTGGTTCAGTGTAGGGACAAGAGCACTGGACTAGGGGTCAGAAGACCTGAGTTTGTCTTTGCTTGGCCACTTACTGGGATTGAGTGGAGTGCCACATTTGGGTAAATCATCATAATGTCTCTAAGCATCAATTTATCATCTGTAAATTTGGGATGGATGCATCTGCCCTGCCTACCTCCCGTAGCGAGGCTCAAAGAAGATAATGTATGTGAAAACACATCATTTAGCATCAAAGCACTATACAAACACTATGTGTCAGACACTTTTCTAAATGCTTTGCATACATTAAGTCATTAAGGTACACTTATCATTCCCATTTTACAACAGGAAATGGAGGCACAGAGAGTTGAGTAACTTGCCTCAGGTCACACAGCTAGTCAGTGACAGAAGCCATGCAGACTGGCTCCAGAGTCCATGTTCTGAAACTCTCTGCTATGCTGCCTCTCCAAGTAAACATTAGATGTCCAACAGAGCTGTATTGGTTTATGGAACCTGACTTTCAAAAGCAGTCCACAGGGAAGGAGGATCTACTCCATCATGGATAAGTAAGTCCATTAGAGACAACCTTTTCTTGTTTTTTTTTTTTCTTTAAATTTTTTTTTTCAACGTTTATTTATTTTTGGGACAGAGAGAGACAGAGCATGAACGGGGGAGGGGCAGAGAGAGGGAGACACAGAATCGGAAACAGGCTCCAGGCTCTGAGCCATCAGCCCAGAGCCCGACGCGGGGCTCGAACTCACGGACCGCGAGATCGTGACCTGGCTGAAGTCGGACGCTTAACCGACTGCGCCACCCAGGCGCCCCTGTTTTTTTTTTTAATTTAATGTTTTTATTTATATTTGAGAGAAACAGAGACAGTGTGTGAGTGAGGGAGGGGCAGAGAGAGGGAGACACAGAATCCAAAGCAGGCTCCAGGCTCTGAGCCATCAGCACAGAGCCCCCCGCGGGGCTCAAACCCACGACTGTGAGATCGTGACCTGAGCCAAAGTTGGATGCTTAACTGCCTGAGCCACCCAGGCACCCCAGAGAGGCAACCTTTTCAAAAGTGAGTGTTTAGACTGGTCATTGCATTAAGACAGCTGTCCACCCATGGGGAGGGCCTGATGAACACAATCCGGTTTTGGGACTGCCATGTCAGGTCAGATCAGTGGTTCATTCATCCTAGTACACCGAAATCTCCCTGTTTAGATTCACAATCTACAGTTTCTAAATATTCTCTACGAGCCCTGCCAACCTTTCATGGCTTCATTTGTTTCTAGCTCTTGTTCTATGTGAATTCTTAGAGCTATAAATTTGGAATACTTTCCTTATAGTTCAACTGTTCAGGAGAGATATTAAGGACAGATTAGTACCTAATTGAGTCTTTTTTTTTTTTTTTTTTTTTTTTTTTTTTTTTTTTTTGCTGCTGCAGTCTGAAAGTTTGAAAGAGTTCAAAAAAGAGCTTTGGAAAGAAATGTTACAAGAATTTTTATTCACCCTGTAAGTGAACATTCACAGGGAAAATTAGAACCTATATCATGAAATGGGGAGGTTATGCTATATAACACTGTGTTGAAGACCTGTTTATATTTGAAAAGTTGTACCATATTGAGGATTTTCCAGTCACACCCATGGGATACAGAGTATAATATGAAGTTTATGCCCAAATCAAATCTGTAGGGAATAGTGTTACAGTGATGTAACAGGCTCTTCGACCACACATAGTGGCATGAAGTATCATTTTATGGGAGATATAGAAGTTTCCTTTCATGAGGGACACCTGGGTGGCTCAGTTGGTTAAGCGTCCGACTCTTGCTTTCGGCTCGTGTCATGATCTCATGGTCATGAGACTGAGCCCCGTGTCGGGCTCTGTGCTGACAGCGTGGAGCCTGCTTGGGATTCTCGCCGTCTCTCTTTGCTCTGCCCCCGCTTCTGTACTCTCTCCCTCTCTCTCTCTCAAAATAAATAAATATAGATGAAAAAAGTTTCCTTTTATGAGAATAACCTCAAAGTTGAAGACACCTTTGGGGGATAGGGGCATCTTTTCTAAGAACTTAATACGAAGTGAATTATAAATGCTATCATTCTAGCCAGGATCTGTATATATGAATTATGAGAAGTTTGTCGAAAGAATGGTTAGAAACCAATGAGAAAAGCGACATCTCTCTATTTTAGCATTTCATTCATTTTTACAATGTTTCCTCTAAAGAAATATCATGTCGCATTCATTGCTTAATTTAAATAATTGGCTCAATGCGAAATCTATCTTCACATAAAAAATAAATTATGGCAAATTCATGATATCATCAGAAAGAGGCTTGAGCCGAGAGCCACCATCTTAAACCTTTGCAGAAACACGTGCTCTGATCATCTTATCATGTGGCTGCCGGCACTTGTTTTTTGCCTCTTCGTGGAAGCATAGCAAAATCACAACAGAAGTGACTTAAATGTGCTTGTGCGATATTCACGCATTCATCCGTCCATCCACCTATCCGTCCAACACTGTATGGCGGGTACTCTACCGGACACTGGAGATACGACTGTGAACAAGACAAACATGGCCCCTACCTCATAGTACTTAGGGCCTGATAGAAATCCCTTAAATGGCAGGAAAACAATCATGAGTTGACGGTTCTATAACGAGTCTTTGAAAGAGGGGGGAAAAATAAGTGAAAGGAGCTCTTTAGCCTTACCTGGCTATTGCCAAAACGTTTCTTTGAACAATGTTCCCTAAAAAATTGTACAGGAAGCATTTTGAGGGATACTGTGAATGTGCAGACCGAGGAAAGGAAGATAGAAAGTGATGCATGAAAAGAGAGAATGGGGTTTTTCAATAATGTTGGTGTAGTTTGCAGTACTAACGACTATTATTTTCTATGGCAGTGTATGTCTTTTGAAGCAATTATACCAACCATGTGAGGTAGAGCAAATTTTATTGTCCCCATCATGGAGATGAGAAAACTGAGGCATTGGTATTTTAATTGCCCAAGATCCCCAGAGCTACATAAAATTCGGAGTTCACCCACTGAGTTTTCTATGGCATCATGCCGAAGAATCCCAGACTCCAGGGTAAGATTCTACAAAACCCAGAAGACTTCATGGAATGCAAGATATTCAAGAAGCCAAAGTTCCTAATACAACAGAAGGAAAACAAAGTACAACCAGGGGGATGTTCCTGTGCTTTAGGCTATTAAGTAGGTCACCCACTAAAAGGCTATTTTGGTATAAATTTTAGAGGGCGTGTAGTGCATGCACCAACATCACTGACCTGATTCTTTGCTTTCAAGATCTAAGAAAATCAAAGGCTTTTTTTTTTTTGAAGGGGGGGGTGGATCATTTGGGTAGCTCAAGAAAATGTTAGTTGGGAAATCTGATTTAGCCAGGCTATGCTCTAGATTTCCTGTGAGCTGTGATTCACTAGAGGTGATGCCGTTCTTAGGAAGGGGACAGCTTTGTGGCTTTGTATCTCTACGATGCAGGGTCAGCGATTTCTCTCTTCCTTCCTCTCTTTCTTTCTCCCTCTCTCCCTCCCTTTCTCCCTCCTTCTTCCCCCTCCTCTTCCCTTCCTTATTTTTTTTTTTGCATTCTCTTCTTATGGGGGCATATCTGACAAATTATTAATATTTAATTTGCTGTAAAACTGCTTTCCCAGGCCATGGCTGCTCACTCTAATTTCAATCTCCGAAGCTACTTTGGCCCCCAGGTACGCTGGGATCGAATTAGAATGGAAATGTTTCCCCTACAGTTTTGTTTATGGCAACATAGGCACTTTGTTATTAACTGGAAAATTGAGACTTCCGAGGAAAATAATACACTTACATCACGTTTCACTTGGACTCTTTACTCCAAACAGAGTATCCATATGGCTTACGGTGAAACATTTCTTCTAATATTTTTTAGTCTTAAGTTTAAATACCCGAGCTTTGTCACGTATGCATTTTGGCCCACTGAGTGGTATTTTCCCCTCAGTCTAAGTCTTTTTCAACTCGTTCACATTTTAAAAACCATAAACACTTTCCCCCCCTGTCACATGCCATCCTACTTCCACAATGGTCTACACATTCTCTCTGCCTCTCTCTGGAACCAGAGGGATATTCTGCAAAAAATATCCACAAATTCGAATCCAGGGATTGCTGTCTTGACACTCTGCAACTAGGCCCCTGAAACAAAACCCTACCCTTCTGCCCTGCCTAATCCCTTGTCCGTCCCCTGCAGGGAGGAAGGCATGGAAAAAGAAGGGGATTACTTTGAAGCAGTCAGCTGTCCATGAAACAGAGGTGTAGAAGGGTGTGTTTATCTGATAGGTAGCATTAAATTGCAGAGACTTCCAGATTAATCATGGTATGCAATTTTCAACAGCTTAGATTTGCTTTTCTTTTCTTTTTTTCCCCCTGCAGCCACTGGGGAGGAAAAAAAGAGATTAGAGAGACTATCAAAAACTGTTGGCAAATCTAGTCCGTTGGCTACTTAATTTATTAGCAGAGACGGGAACTGCCTGAGGTTGATGATTTAACATGTCGGCTGGGGGTGGAATAAATCTCCAACGTACCTGTTCCAAAATTGTGTTAATCCTTTCGACTTCACAGTCAATCAAGTATCGCTTTTCCTGCCTCCTGTCCATTTCTTCAATGATGCGCCTGAATTCTTGGACGTCCTTTATGTTTCCCACAGACCTTGCTGTCACTTGCCAGTTGTTTTGCACGGCTGCTTCCATGATCGCTTGGAGAATGGAAAATCCTGAAAGAAGGAAGAACAGTTACGATGATGTTTTTCTTTTTTAAAAATCTTCCTGTAGGTATTAAAGGTTCTACTGAGTTTCTATTACAGTCCATTGGGTCCCTTTGAATCATATCCACTGTGGAAAGCAGGCTTACTCATAATCCCAGCTTTACCCATCCACACAGTTGGCATGTCTATCTTGCTTTAAAAGAAGAATCTAGGGGCGCCTGGGTGGCTCAGTCGGTTAAGTGTCCGCGGTCAGCTCAGGTCATGATCTCACAGCTCGTGAGTTTGAGCCCCACGTCGGGCTCTGTGCTGACCGCTCAGAGCCTGGAGCCTGCTTTGGATTCTGTGTCTGCCTCTCTCTCTGCCCCTCCCCCACTTGCACTCTGTCTCTCTTTCTCTCTCAAAAATAAATAAACATTAAAAAATTAAAAAAAAAAAAGAAGATTCTACGACTTGTGGGCACCATGCTGGGCGTTTATCGAGGCCAGACTTGAGCAATCACAGCTGAATTATAGTACCTAACTGTTTTTATTGACGTGCATGATCAAACTATGGCCTGAATGCCAAAGCTTTTTCCTTGTTTCTGACCTCAATGTTTCCTGTTGCAGCTCATGTCTTTCATCTTCCACTAAACATTCTTTGGAATGAGAAATAGCTTCAGTAGGGGGGGCGCCTGGGCAGCTCAGTCGGTTAAGCATCCAACTCTTGATTTTGGCTCAGGTCATGATCTCACGGTTTGTGTTAATGAGCCCTGCATTGGGTTCTGACCTGATAGCACAGGGCCTGCTTGGGATTCTCTCTCTGTCCCTCCCCTGCTCATGTTCTCTCTCTCTCTTTCTCTCTCTCGAAAATAAACAAATAAACTTACAAAAAAAGAAATAGCTTCGGTAGAGATAGAACCTTATTATAATATGGCTGATTCTTACATGGATATCACTATCCAACAAGATAAATTATGTCTCTCAAGTAAAATAACTCTAAGAAAACCTGACAAAGACAGTCTGTAACAAAGATATCATACTGGTCCTTTGATCACAGTTTTATGAAAAAGTTCAATCATGTTAAGTCTTCCTGAGTTCTTCCCCTTTCTTAATGAAATTTACCGGGGATTCTTGGTTCCTTTTTAGTTAATTTACATCTGACAGCTATTACTACTAACACCCTGGATCTAGGCTGAATGGGAAAGACGGAAAAGATGTGATGCTAAGTTCTGGGTAACCCTGTAGGAGGTAGCGTTTGAGAAGTTGGGAGGAGAGGTGTATCTTAAAGTGGGAGCCACAGAACAGCACAGGGTTTTCCATGTTCTGGTCTTTTAGAAAACCGACATCTCTAACACGATATCATGACTATTTTTGCTTCTGGGAGGAATTCATAATCTGAGTGTAATTTCGTCAAGTACAGACATCATTTTACTTGGATATGGTCAAAAGCAGCTCCCTTATTCCCATAAATTTAAATTGTTTTCCATTTCTATTTAGGTAATAACTAACGGAAATGGGTAATGGGAATGGTTTGCAAAGCCAGAACGATCTATGGCATGACAATTTGGCCACTGGAGCAGTAGAGAACGGAAGATCTCGGTGCCCTTTGAACACATTCCAGGGCTTGTCCGATAGTGTAAGCAAGCTACGGTTGGGAATCTTCGTCACTGCACCAGAGAAAATGGTATTGACATTTGGAGAGCACGCTTCAGGGAGATGGCAGCAGTGACTCAGCCGGTCATTATGACTCCTTTGTGTGCTGGGTGTATGCAGGAAGAAGATCACAAATGAGACCCAAGCACTTGGTAATTTCCAAATGAGCAATTTCAGCACAGGAGCTCAAAATTACAGATCAGAGTAAATTACCATTGCTTTAAATGTTAATTCTTACTCTTTTTAGACCAACCACGCATATTTATTTTTCAGATTTACATTTTCGTGTGGGTTTTCTGTGTGCTCTCCGCTTCAGTGGGAGTTGAGGGCACATGGCGGGCCAAGGCATGGGATTAAGAAACAAACAGGAAGAAGGAGATGAAAGTATTTGAAAATCTTTCTTAAGTACTGTACAATCAGGTATTATTTTGAATCCTACTAATTAAGAATTTATGAAATTTGGCAAGGACTAGGTTGAATTTTACTTCTGTATGATTTACGAAGAAAGTATTGGCTAAATAATTAATAATGGAAAGGAAATTACATCAGGGAGTCTCTGATATGTTTAAACTTTTTCAAAGACCCTTTAGCAAAAGACAAGGAATTTCTGTGTATTGAGTCAAAATCTACATTCTTAAAATTTCTTTTTTTTTTTTCAACGTTTATTTATTTTTGGGACAGAGAGAGACAGAGCATGAACAGGGGAGGGGCAGAGAGAGAGGGAGACACAGAATCGGAAACAGGCTCCAGGCTCGGAGCCATCAGCCCAGAGCCTGACGCGGGGCTCGAACTCACGGACCGCGAGATCGTGACCTGGCTGAAGTTGGACACTTAACCGACTGCGCCACCCAGGCACCCCAACATTCTTAAAATTTCTATTGGCTGATCCTATTCGGCCGCTTGGGGTGACACAGATAGGTTTAGTCCCTTTTCCATGTGACGGTCCATATTTATTAAAGACAATTAACACATCTCCCCTTACTTTTCTTTTCTTCAGGCTGAAGATGTCCCAATCCGACAGCATTTACTTTTATGACATGATGATAGGTTCCCTTCCTGTTGCGTCTCTCTCTCTTATGGATATTTGTCAATATTTTATTGATCCTGTTAAATCAGATGTGATCTGACCAGTGTGGATGACAATGGGATTACTGGCCGCTCTGATATGGGCTGCTATTTTAGCAGCCTAGGATGGCTAATATTTGTAAATAGCCACATTATATTGTTCACTGATATCAAGCTGGGATTCAACTAAAGCATGTCGCTTCTCTCCATAATGACTTTGCTACGTAATGACTCAGCATCCAGGCCTCAACATTCATTCCATTCCAACCTGCTTTGATCTCCCTTTCTTTAATCCCTCACCTCATACCAGTCTGTATTTCTCCCCTATGTTCACGTTCACTCAAATCTGGAAGATGGTTTTGCACCTTTATTCAGTATTCTCATTGTTACCTGCTCAAGGCAAATAGACCTGTATGTCTCATTTGCCCCTACCTATAGACCTTTGTGAATGATTCTCTTCCCCTATGAAGCTTCCCTTACTGACTTCTCATTCATTTCTCCAGAGAGGAGTAGACCGGAATGCGAGGGTAATCAGTTACAAACAATAAAGAAGCCGACTGGAAGAACTGTATGACCGATGTTTAAAAATTCCAAATAAAACTGGATAAATAAATTATAGTACAGATACCCGGAATGCTATGCTGCTGTCCAATCTCTATATAATAAAAGATTTATGCAATATTTTTTTTCATATAGAAAAAAGCTGAAAATAGCACTTAGAGTGTAATTCTTTTTTTTATTAAAAAAAACCCAGGGGTGCCTGGGTGCCTCAGTTGGTTGAGCGTCCGACTTTGGCTCAGGTCACGATCTCGCGGTCGACAAGTTTGAGCCCCGCGTCGGGCTCTGTGCTGATGGCTCAGGGCCTGGAACCTGCTTCGGATTCTGTGTTTCCCTCTCTCTCTGCTCCTCCCCTGCTCGTGCTCTGTCTCCCTCTGTCTCAAAAATAATATAACCATTAAGAGTTTTTTTAAAAAACCCATATATTTGTATATGTATAGAAAGAAATGCGAAAAATTGGCAATAGTTATCGCTGAGGTATAGGATGACAGAGAACCTCTACATGAACGGCCACTTATTTATGTTAATGTTCAACTGTTTCACAAGAAGCAGTATTATTTTCAGTAAGTACAAAAACAATAAAGATTAAAAAATATGACTCAACGCTGTCCTCTCAGAGCATAAGCTCCTGGAAGACGCGGATGACAGTCGAGTGTAGCTCTGCACGCAGTCCACTGCCACAAATAAGAGGCCTCTTCATAAACACCGATTTTATAGATCTTTTATACTTTTGTTCTTTGAATCATGTGAGTGTCTTACCTACTCAAAAATTAAATAGAGAAAGCCACTGATTTTTTAATGAGCTGGAGGCCGGGGCCTCCTGGGCTATGAGCCTTGCTCCCGTTTTCTGAGGAAGTCAGAACCGTGGCTTCACACTGCAGAATCTTCCACTGTCGCAGAGTTTCCCCGTGTCAGCTCGAGCATGTGGCTGTGTACCGGAGAGCCCTGGGGGACGGTGCTCACCTCAGTTCCGTACGCGTCTGTGAGTAATCCCCCCAAAAAGCTTTTATTTGTTTTTGTACCTAATTTATTATAGTTTGGCTGTTCCCTGTTGCAGCTGCCCAAAGAGAGTAGATATGAGTTTGCGGGAGGAAAAAAAAAAAGAAAGAAAGAAAAGAGAAGTCTGTCTCTGGAGGCAGAGCAAAAGCAGGCGTTGGTGCTTGTAGGAGGTGAGGTGCTTAACAAAGCCTTGGCTTTGTAAAAATAAGCCTGCTGTTTTAGCAGCTTTAGAATTGTCCTCCACTCTGTGTGAGCTTTCGCAAGCCCAACTTTGTTAATACTGAAAGCGACTTTCGTTTGAGCAGCAAATTCTCTCGATTCTGGACCACTGTTGCTGTCCCCCTTCTTTCTCTTCCTCATTTGTAAAGACTGGGCGTGACCACATAGGTGACTGGGCGAATGCTGGGTTGTCATCTGAGTTCAACCAGGAAAATGTAGGAGCATGACAGCAGAGGGGAGGCAAGGTGATGGTGGATGGAGAACCGGGCCACGGCTAATGACAACCCAATCCTGGTTGTTGGGCTATTCTTGCTAAACAAGGAAGCCACTGTGGTAAAGGCTAGTGGGGCTGCTGTGCTGTACCACCCAGATCCCCCTTCAGCACCATAGGGCCTATTCCTTTAGTTTCTGGGAAGGTTGTTGGCTGAGGAGAGCTTCCCGGCTTCAGGTCCTGCTCCCTCCGCAGAGCGGCCTGCATCCAATGACTGCTCATTACAGGATATAAAGGCACAACCCCTTTAACCCAAATGGGATAACGCTCAAGGGCCATACCAACTTCAGAGCTCCCTGAAGGGTAGGCTGAGGCCTTGTTAGGACTGCACTACCACCCATCTGCTCCTTCTGCTCAACCCTGCTTCCTCCTTTTTCTCCCCCCCCCCCCAGTGTCGGTAGTGAAGCCACACCCCAAGAAACTTTAGCATGCTGATCTCCACCTCAGAATCTGCTCCCAGGAATTCAGTCTGAGACTATTGGGTTGATCTCATGACAGGGGGGGCAGCAGACACACGAGTCTCTCAAATCTACAACTGTCAAAATCATGTTCACAGGGGGAAAGAAGGTCAGGATTTTGTTCACTATACAAACGAAATGAAACACTGCTCCACGCCGAACAAATTTGGTACTTGATCTAAAAACAGAAGAATGACAAACTTGCCTGTCCTGTGTCCCATTGTCTCAGCATTCTGTCCTTTTCCAGGCGCCAGTGTAAGAACGGCTCATGGCTTAATGTCTTACCCCTCCAGCTAACACAGCTGCATTTTAGCAGTGGCCTTCACACAAGCAAATTTGGAAGGAAAGGAAAAGGACTGTTGAGCATCACCTTGGGGGCTGCCCATTCCATGAGGTCATTCGCATGATGACTCTGAAAGGTGGTGATGTGCTTAGTGGGCTTCAGACTGTGACATTTAACACACGAATAGCTGGTAGCTGGTGGGTATCTTAGAGGCCAGTGGGGGGTGGTGTCAGGTCCATCCTGCCTATGTTACCCAACTGAATTCAACTGAGGAAAGTGTTACTCTGTTTTTCTGCATCTTTACTTACCTCTGTGGCTCTCCACTCTGGCTGCACATTACAATCACCTTGGGAGCTTTACAAAATGGCTGTCCAAGCTTCACCCTGGACCAATTAAATCACAAGTGGTTCCTGGGCTTTTCTTTATTTTATTTTAAATTCCCTGGGTGATTCTCACATACAGCCAGGGTTGAGAGCCGTTGACCTATTCTAATAGCGACCCAACACAATGAGGAATGTGGAAGTGGGTTTCTTTTTTTAGGTGTCCTTCATGACTGGAAGAAAGGTTCTGGGTGAGAAAAGTATGATCCAAGAAGGGATATTACCATCCAGAAATAAGCAACCAAAGGCACAGAGTCAAGATGGGAAGACTCAGGCCAGGGTTACGAATCGCATCTTCCTGTGGTAAATGAGGAATCTGCGAACACTGAGTATGTGGGAAGCAGACCCTAATGTATTCAGAACACTTTACGAATGTTTTTCTTCTTCTGGGGTAGCATCTGGGTTTTTCTTTCTAAGTATAAAATTAATATGTGTTCATTTTGGACATTTGAGAAGACACAAAAAATGTAAAAAAAAAATATGAGTATGGGTGACTCTTGTTCCTCAGGGATAACCACTGTTAACATTTGATATTTCTTTCTATTTTATTTTATATAAACATACTGCATGCTCTTTTTTTTTAGTAAAACAGATTGTACTATTTGTGTACTTGTCTTTAAAAAGCTAACATTATAAGGGTGGCTGGGTGGCTCAGTCGGTTAAGTGTCCAACTCTTGATCTTGGCTCAGGTCTTGATTTCTTGGTTCGTGAGATCGAGCCCAGCATCAGGCTCTGCACTGATAGCGCGGGCCAGCTTGGGATTTTCTCTCTCTGCCCCTCCCCCACTCATACTCTCTCCCACCTCTCAAAATAAATAAATAAATAAACTTAAAAAGACTAACATGATATCTTGAACATTGTCTTATGTTAGTCAATGTTTTCAAACATGGCTTTAATGGCTACATAATATTCCATACCTTAGACATATTTAATTTTATTTAAACATTCCCCAGTATGAAAATTTCGATGGTTTCTTGTCACTCCCTACTACGAATAATGCTGTGATGACAGCATTCATACAGCATCTCTGCTTATTTCCAGAGGATAAATGTCTAGAAGTAGGAATATCAGGCCAAACAGTTATGGACATTTTTAAGGCTTTTGATACATATTGCCAAATTGTCATTCAGAAAGGTTGTACCACTTTATGTCCCCATCAGCAGAATATGAGATTACTCGTCTCTCTTCACTTTTGTTAGCATTGAATAATACATGTGCCCATTTGATAAAGGGGTATAAAAAGATTCTCTTTCTTTTTAGCATTTCTTTGACTGTTAGTAAAGTTAATGACTTTTAAAACTTTTTGTGTCCATGTTTATTCCTTATTTTGAGAATTTCCCATTTATTTCCTTTGTTCAGATTCCTACTGTGATATTAATGGCTTTCCTTTTCTTTCTTTTTGTTATTTTTTTAAAGTAGGCTCCATGCCCAACGTGGGGCTCAAACCCACAACCATGAGATAAAGAGTAGCATGCTCTACCAACTGAGCCAGCTAGGTGCCCCAATGGCTTTCTTATTGATTTACAAGAGTCTTACTATATTAATGATAAGTGTCTGTAACATATGTCACATATATTTTAATTCAGTTTATTTGACATTTAATGTTTCCTGTGACACATTTTAATTAACAGAAGTTTAACATTTTATGCAATTAATATTCTTGCACATCAAAAAATTATGTGGGGTGCCTGGGTGGCTCAGTCAGTTAAGCGACCGACTCTTGATTTTGGCTCAAGTCATGATCTCACGGTTTCGTGAGTTCAAGCCCCATGTTGGGCGCTATGTGCTGACTGTGAGGAGACTGCTTGGGATTCTCTCTCTCTCCCTCTCTCTCTGTCCCTCCCCCGCTCATCTCTTTCCCCTCTCAAAAATAAATAAATAAACTTAAAAAATTATGTGAGATGAAAGGAGGCAAATGACAATTTCTCTTCTGCTCTTATTCCTGTGCTCACCTGGGCTTTCAACCCGAAACTTAGGTGAACCACTCTCTTCGTTTCTTACATCTTTGGTCTCCATGGAATTTCAGATAAAATTATCTTGTATATTGTGGCAAAGTAAGTGAATGGGGGAAGCTACATATGGTACATGAAGGTGGTTTCTGAGATGCAAGTGGAGAGCAGAAAAATAGAGTCAGAGGAAAGAGAGAGATGATAAGCCCAATTCAGTTATTTTGAGTTATATTTGGTCATATCTAAGAAATCTGATATTCAAAAATATGAGCTCAACTCCAACACTCCAGGGTATGTTTATTCATATTACAAATGTACTTTTCTTTAAAAAGAATTCATGGAAAGATTCCTATAGTACATCTGAATCCACGTTTTGTTGTTTATTGTTGTTTGTTTTTGTTTTAATTTGACTGAAACACATTTGGTGTCCACCAAAATCAATATATTGATTGTCTAAATTTGAGATGCTAATGCAGAAACTCTTCTGTGTATGAGGAGCTCGAGATGGAAAGATCAAGAATCCCTCTGTGTTTGCATATGGATGTCAGTCTGTGGATTTTAGGGAACAGGATAAAAACAAATATTCACCCACGCCCGGCCCAATTTACCCTTAGCGAATTAAGATTTCCCTGAGGTCTTCATTCCTCATAACTGTGTTTGTTTAAGTTTCCCTTTAATTAAAAGCTGACCCTCAGCAAATCTTCTCTTCCTTGCACCTGCATTATTAGGATGGGACCTTAGCTAATTTGGGAGTCTGTGAACAGAAGGTCCCCCTCCTCCCCATGTCTCAGTTCCATATCCCTTTCTTCTTTCCCCATCTAGATCTTCTCTCCAAATCAAACCCTTTACTCATACTAGACTGCCCATGGCAGATTAAAGCTTAATGGTGACCCCCTCCACGGAGAATTGATGTTTTCAATCAGAATCAAAGACTGAACGTAAAGGGGCAAACTCTAATGGAGAAATTGTAGACAATAGTAAGTAGGAGGTATTGTTTGGCTGCCTGAAGGATTCCTGACACTCAAATATCCCGGTCGAGGTGGTAACTACTGACCGACTACTTGTCAAGTTTCGAGTTGGTTCTGACACTGGTGGTGCATGTAATTCTGCCTTTCCATCTTTCTTTTGTGTCCCGAACTTTGTCTCCCTGCTGGCGAATCACATAGCTCTATTCTCATCATAAGCTGAGAAAGCATGCCCAAATAGATACGTCAGTGTTGGGTGAAAGTAAACTTGGTTTGCATTGTCAGCTGAGAGGAAATTTGAAAGACCATCTGGAGTAGATTTGCTTAACGTCTGGAGAAAGCAGAACAGGCAAGCCTTCTGATCCTCAACCACACAAAGTCTGATATAAAAAAAATAATACAGAAACAAAAGCAAAAATTTTTTAAAAATGGGAATATATCAAACTAAAAAGCTTCTACACAGTGAAAGAAACCATCATCAAGATGAAAAGGCACCCTACTGAATAGAAAATTTTTGCAAATCATATATCCAACAAGGGATTCGTATCCAAAATATATAAAGAACCCTTACAACTCACCATCAACAAAAATAAACAACCCAATTAAAAAATGAGCAGAGGATCTGAATAGACATGTTTTTCAAAGAAGAAATACAAATGGCCAACAGGCTCATGAAAAGATGTTCAGCATCGAATTGTTAGGGAAATGCAAACTGAAACCTCACCCTCTTAGAATGGCTCAATAAGATATCACCTTGCACTGGTTAGAATGGCTAGTATCAAAAAGACAAGAAATAAGTGTTGGAGTGGATGTGGAGGTAAAGGAACCCTTGTGCACTGTTGGTGGAAATGTAAATTGGTGCAGCCACCAATGGAGATTCCTCAAAAAATTAAAAATAGAAATACCGTATGAGCTAGTCATTCCACTTCTGGATATTTATCTGGAAAATATAAAAAGGCTGATTCAAAAAGATACATGCACTCCTATGGTCACTGCATCATTATTTATAATATCCAAGAAATGGAAACAACCTAAATGTCCATCAGTGGATGAATGGATAAAACACACACACACACACACACACACACACACACACAAAGGCTTTCCTTTGTACACAGTAGTTTATAGCTTACATTGTGGCCTGTGCCTAGGGAGAAGTAAGGTGGATTGACCCAGGTGGGACTTAAGCTCAGAAAATATGTGCTTGCATTCTATTAAGAAAAGATTTCTTATCAGGAGAGTGCTTATCTGGAAACATTCTTTGGCATTCTTAATTTTGAGAAAGCAAGGCTAAGCCAAACCTCTTAACATTTCTGAGATTTGAGGGTCAGGTATGGGTGCTGGCTACCAGTAATAAGGAAAGGGGGTAGAAAATGAAGGCAGATTTATGTCAAAGATGAAAGGGGTCTGGATGTGATTGCAAAGGACTGAGGCCTATTCTGCCTGCAAGTGCAGAGATTTCTTGATCCTGATACTATTGGAAGGCTGTCAAAGGTAATATTAAGGGCAAGCTTTCGCCTAGAGGATACAGAGGGGCTAGAGATACAGTCCTAAGGACAACGGCGAGCATGCTTTTCCCTTGAGGGAAAAAAGTTCCCTTTGACTTAATCCTGTGGTCTAAAAACTGCTTTGGAAACACTGCAAGTGAGGTGTGCAAACTTACAAGGTAAATAAGTATTTTCACATGCCCTCTCGTGCTAAAAAGAGAAACACACACATAAAAACATCACGAAGATCAACTCGTTTTGATTAGTTGTTTTCTTTCCATTGAGTTTTTCCAATGGGGATATGACAGTGGATTTAACAGTGTGAAGAAGGGTTACAGGCTAATGTTTCATCTTGTGCAGGCCTTGGGCTCCAGGAAGAGTGGCTGAATCTCTCCTGAACTGTAGAGAAGTTAGGTTGTCTGAGATGGCCAGGATTCTCCTAAGTCTCTTAGCATTCTCAAATATTAGAGCCAGAATTTAGTGACAGCCCCAATCTCTTCCTTGTACAAATAGGAAACTGAAGTCCAGAGGGAGAAAATGGTTTTTCCAGTGGTGGATCCCAACTTGACCATGACCACAACCCTTTTCATGTTTTAACTTTCAATATTAATGTGAAGTGATGTTTCTGTTGCATTTTTCTGGATAAAGATTCATTTTGGTATTGAGTAAAAGTTAATATTCAACAGGAAGGATGCCTAGGTGGCTGAATTAAGCATCTGACTCTTGATTTTGGTTCAGGTCATGATCTCATGGTTTGTGAGTTCATGCCCCAAATCTGGCTCCATGCTGATTATGTGGAGCTTGCTTGGGATTCTCTCTCTCTCTCTCTCTCTCTCTCTCTCTCTCTCTCCTCTCCCTCTCTCTCTGTTGCTCCCCCACTCATGCTATCTCTATCAAAGTAAGTAAATAAACTTAAAAAAAACCCAACAGGAAAATCATTGTGGATATTCCTTGTAACTTTGCCTACAAGACTTCTGTGGCTTCCTTAAAGTCTCTGTTCCTCTTTTCTTCAATGCCTTTGCAGGGGGAAGCCAGAAATTCCACAAGTACGTTTGTGTATTAGAGCATAACTTCCTCCTCAGATCTAGCTGGGTCTCCCTCCCCTTTGGTACTGGGGCCCATTCTAATCTACACAGGCTTTGAAACTCATGGCTTGATTCACCTTGCCTAATCACACCACCCTCATGCAGGCACAGCCATCTCCAGATTCTCCCATCTCTAGTGGTTTACTCTGGCTGCCCCTCAACACCTAGAAAAGCCCCATTTCCATCATATAAACTGCTCATTCATTAAAACTCAGCTCAACACATATCTCATCAAACAGATCACCTGACTGAGACGGCAGGGGAAATCAGGGTTCTAAGCTCTCACACCCATCTACTATTAGCTTGAGAATCTTAGACTACAGACGGTGATGACTATCTCTCAGGGGTTATGGTTGAATGCCACCTTTAAGTCATTGTTGGAATAATAGATATTTTCATAGTTTCATGTATAAATATTTTACTCTCATTCCTCAGATTTTATTTCATGTTTAAAAATTTTTTAACATTTATTCATTTTTGAGAGTCAGAGACAGAGCGTGAGTAGGGGAGGGGCAGAGAGAGGGAGACACAGAATCCGAAGCAGGCTCCAGGCTCCGAGCTGTCAGCACAGAGCCCGACGCGGGGCTCAAACCCAAGAACCGTGAGATCATGACCTGAGCCAAAGTCGGATGCTTAACCGACTGAGCCACCCAGGCACCCTCATTCCTCAGATTTTAAATTGAACTGCTTTTACTTTCCCTGTAAAGTATGGGATAGGAGTATAAATTCACATTTACCGAATGCCTACTTTGGGGTGGGCAGTGTGGTAAGCATTTCTATACATTATTACATCTAATCATCCCAACAACGCTCAGCATAGGTAGTTCTTCCCAATTACCAGATGAGATTGGGCCTCAGAGAGGTACGCGTTTACAAATAAATGCACATAACTAATAAACTTTGGAGCTGAGACTGACACCTGGGTTTGACTTCCAAGCTCAAACTGTCCTTTCTCTTCATCAGTGGCTGAAATTACTCCAATATGTGCAGTAGTTCAGGGAATATGGAGTCATACGTTGTTTATGTATTTCTCCATGACAGCGAGGGCTTTAGAACACATTGTTGTATAACTACCTGAAGACACCCTGGAATTTTTCAGGCCCACTAGGCTACTTACTGTGCCATCAACTGTAAGTGAATGCTTAACAGAAACACAGCCGGGGTTCTCTGGATAATGGCATATCGCTCATCAGTTAATCGCCACCTTTGGAGTTGAGTTGGAGTTACTAGACTTGGGTGCGTTTTATCATGGCTCTTCTTTCTCACACTGTCTCAGATGCCCCTAGCCTCCAAAGCAGCTGTTTTTTTCCTGACTTCCCTATTTCTGTCAAATTTCCTAGTTAGCAAATCTGAGCATTATCTTTGGCTCTTCCATTGCCCTGAGCAAACATGGAGTCAAATTAATTCATCCTTTCTGTGTCTTTGCCTTTCTTTACATTCCCATGATGGCCAGCTATTGTGAAGTTATTACTGGTAGTTGCTTGGGCTGTGGCAACAGTTCTTCCCCTTCCAGCCAAGCTGTTCGTTAAGACTGGCTTTCACGTTCTCATTCTTTTGATTGTGGAACAGCCATGCTCATTTTCAAAAATCTTCAAATGTTTTTCTTTGCTCCTAGGATAAATTTCAGAGGAGGTATTATACATGTCTCTACTTCCCTGCAATCTAGGATTTTCCTTCTAAGAAAGTCGTGAGAGGTTCATTAAACTGGGTGAACTTGTGGTTGTTCCTTTCCCATTCTGGGACTCAGTTTCTTCAATATTCTATTTTGAGGGGTCCCTTAAGGACTATATAAATAGGTACTGTCAGACAGAATTTGGAGAGTGGATCAAGAACATTCTGTTCTGGGGCGCCTGGGTGGCTCAGTCGGTGGAGCATCCAACTCTTGATTTTGGCTCAGGTCATGATCCCGGGTTTGTAAGACCAAGTCCCACATCAAACTCCACACTGAGCGTGGAGCCTGCTTAAGATTCTCTCTCCTTCTGCCCCTCTCCCCTGCTTGCGTTCTCTTTCTCTCAAATAATAATAATAAAAAGGATCATTCTATTTTGCTAATAGGCAAATGGAGGCTAGGACTTAGAGAAAAGGAAAGATAATCTGAAAGAGGGACAGTGAGAAAACATCTTTATAAAAATTTCTGTTCACTTACCCTCATTGTTCCTAATGAGTGTTTCACTTAGAAATGAACACTTTCACTCAAGCTGTGGGTGTGAAGTTAAGAGATGCAAACAAAGCCAGCCCCACCATTAGGCCCAGCCTCTCGTGCCACAAATGGCACATATTACTAAGAAGGTTGGCTGGCCAGCATGGAGGAAAAAGTATAGACCTGTGGACTAGAGGGAGGCTAATTGTCCCTAGCAACCATCAAAGTCATGGCCTTGGCTTCATTTAGCCAGGGGACCTACCAAGCTGAGCTAATGAGTCGCAAATGACAAACAACCACATGGCTATGACCGAATTTAGGAGTGCTTCAGCAAGCTAGAATCTGGAAGGCTTACGGAGGGAGAACCCTGAATCACTTACAGTTAAGATGCCGACTCTAGTGATGGACTGCTGGGAAACTGCACTGGCTAGGAATTTATTTGAATAAAATGAATCTAATTAGGAACCATGTAGCTAGTCATCATAATGATTGGGTTAGAGGAGGGACTAGTCAACCATGCCCAAAAAGCTTCTGTGCTCACTGAGGCAAAGTGCTCAGTGACAGAACTTAACAAAATGGCTAAGTGAGTTCCTCTTGGCTGCAAATTTGAGCCCAGTGGCCAGTGTATTAGGTCTCTATGTGTCATTTTGAAGGAGAGGTGGAGTTGTAGGGTCCCATGCGGATGAAAGTATTTATTAAATCCTCCAGGAGAGGCAAGCAACTGGCCTAGGGGGGCAGGGCCAGTGGACAAGAGGAAAACAGTTAATGGTGAATATTTCTTTGGCTTGGAGACCCTACCAGAGCCAGCAATGGGTCAGTCCAGCAAGACCTGTTCCCAAGCGGCTACCGGGGAGTATAGGTTTGGGACCATTCGGGATCCTCAAATAAGCCTACTTTTAAAACCATCTTAAATTTGCCAGTGTGTTTTAAAACATTGCTTGACAAGCCCCTTAGGCCATAAAACATGTTTATATTTTGGATCAAAACCACATAATCACAATGCTCTGGAATCTTCTTAGGGAAATCTTCCCATCTGCAGTGTTTAGCTCTGCAAATATCAGTGTAATAGAGCATCCCCTAAACCAAATACAATGTTCTTCAAGGTTTATTTTGAGTAAAGAACCTAATCAGCAGCGATGCTAAAGAGGAAAGGATTCAGGAATTAGTTTAGGAAAGAAACAAGGCAGTGAATTTCTCCAGCAAATTTATGTTTTGACAACTCCAGGAGTTATACACCTTGTGCTTTAGAGGAGAAGTGGGCTTGCTCTGTCCAGCCCAGTATCAATGAAGTAATGACATCTGGGGCCTCCTCAAGGGGTACATTGCTCTCCACTGAGGAACTAAATGGTGCAAAAGGCATATTTCCCATAAACTCGAAGCTGTGGCAACTGCCCAGCTTAGCGGGCCCCACTTGGAGAGAAGATTGTTTTTTTCAGCATGAAATAAGTGGATTGTGCCTTGGATGATGTAGCTGCTTCCGTTGTCTTAGCCACTGATGCAGATCACAGCATGAGTGATGTGGCAGCAGCAGCCATCCGGAGCCACTGTGAAAGGAGATGCAATAAATGGAGTGGTTGGACCCAAAATGAGTTTGGCCTGCATGATTGGCTTCAGGAAGCAGGGCAGGTGCCCAGAAAGGCTTATTCACATAACCCAGGTCCCAAGAATGATAGTCTATGCCAAGGTCCACATTTGCCACGCCCTCTGCACAGCTCTGGTTACACTAAAGTGTTGTTTTAGCCTTCATATGAAAGGATGCTATCGTGAACTGCCAAGAAGAGAGGTCACTATCTCTTACTCCAAGCGGTGCAGTTGGGTTAAACTCATTCAGAAGATGGTATATGTTCTCGCTGCGTAAAGTGCGGCCCCTAGATCAGCATATCAATGATAGAAGGCCCTAAACATGCTGTACTGACATCTTTGCTACTTCAAGTATGGTTCATGGACCAGTTCTTGGCATCACCAAGGCTGCTTGTTAAAAATGCAGACTCTCGGGCCCCACCCCAGACTTAAATGAATTAGAATCTGCCTTTTGACAAGCTCCCCAGGTGATCTGTAAGCACAGCAGAATGTAAGAAGCACTAGTCTGGTCATTATTATATATCTACTGAGAACCGCACTTTGGCTGATTAACACAGATGGGTGATTCAGAAGGAAGGACAGCCTAGGCTTTGGTAGAGGTTATGGGTGGGAAGTGTAGGGCTAGGAGGGGACCAGAGCACGAACTGGCAAAGGCTGGAGGGTGACTCAATTGTTCAACCTAGGCCCAGGACAAGTCTCTTGACATTTATGCCGATGGCTCTATGATATACTGAGTAGCAAGTCAGGGTCTTCATCTACGGGGGATATTTCAAGGTTCCAACCAAGGTAGACCCGGGGAAAATCTTAACATTACCAGGCTGGAAAGAACTCTTTACTACTCAGTCCAAATGGGCAGCCTAACCTCATCTATTACTCTGTCATCTTGCCTTTCCCATCAGCCATGGAGGCTCACAACAGGCTGCAGCCAGAGAGCTCTGGGCAGAAAGACTATAGAACACAGTGGCTTCCCTCACAGGCGTGAAGGGCTGCATGTAGGGGAGACCTTGGACTGAGTCGTGTAGTAACGAGGAACAAAAGACCCAGAGGACTATACCCAGGGCTATCTGCCTAGGCAGCACGGAAGCTGTAGATACTTGATGAGGAACTCTCGAAGCCGCTCAGAGGTGAGGTATGGGGAATTAACGCTACTAGATGGAGAACTGCAGCGTTGTTCCCCCTCAGTTGTGTCTCTGTCCTATGTGATAATGCTGCTATTGGATTCCAGTTTAGGAAATGCTCCTGAAGTTTTGCCTCCAGTGGTTGTTGCCAAAGAACAAATTCCATAAATCCCACATCAAATGCCACCCACTTGAAGGCATCCGTTTTTGGTCTCCTTGAACCCACCACAAAGTCCAGGCAACAATACAAAGAGATATGCTACCTACTATGAGCAATCCCCACAGCCCTGATTCCAACTTAGTCAGCCAGTTCTATGGAGCTCGGCAAAATTTGATAGCTGATGGGATGTTTACGTTGATGAAAACTCTGAAAGCAGTCCTAAAGGCATCCCAAGGTTGTTTCCAGGGTGAGGATGCTAGGAGGACTCTGTCCTGACTTTGCCTTGATGGCAGCTGCTTGGAGATGAAAGGCTTGTAAATGGTTTCCTGTCCCTAGAGCCCGACAGTCCCCTGTGCCATTTTAATTTAAGCTTTCTGGATTGGAATAGAATGAACGAGCAGGGGAGGTTAATTATCCTAATTAGAAAAGAAGTGAAGTTATGGCCCTTCTAGGTCAGGCATTTGGACAAACCTCCCCCCTGGCTCCGAGCTTTGGGCATTAGCTCCTCACTTGAAAGCCAAAGGACACACAAAGCATCCTCCCCAGCCTTCTGCCAAAGTCCCTGGAGAAAGACACAGGATAATTCTTTTCAGGAAATCGTGTGTGATCAGCCTGTGTCCCAGGGCCAGAGAGAGGGTTATCTGGAGGTGGCAGATATGTGGGTGCGGCTGGGTGAGCACAGGGGTGTGGGTCCACCCCAGGGCCTCGCAGCTCTGGAGAGCCAAGCAAGCTCAATGTAACTTGCTTGGAGTGTGGTCATCTCAAAAGATACGCATCTTTCCCCAAGCCTCTTGATATCCTAGCTTCGGTCGGCCAAGGATGTTGGGATCGCTCTGACAGGCAAATTCCTCTGGTACTCTGCTGCTACTTCTTGGATCAGTATTTTGTTGTTGGATTTATTGAGTCCCAAATGCAATACCTCCTCTTCCTCCACTCTCTCAAGCACCAGCTATTCTTTGAATAGAGCAACCCTGCTTCCAATACAGAACATGCTTTAGATGATGTGTGTGAACTTTCTTAGCACAGTGTCTGACACACAGTAGGTGCTCACTAAATGTTAGTTTACTCCTTTCCTTCCTACTAGAGAAGAGTGTGTCTGGTACACAGTCTTAATCGTCACTCGTTCTGTTCTCTGAGCCTTGTACTTGATGTATGATGTGATAGCGATTTGTGATCTGGTGACATAAAGGGAAGCATAAAGCCTTAGATACAGCTAGAGTAGTAACTGTATAATATTAAAGATCAAACTGGCCAATTATTCAGACATACTCAACAGATATGTCTAGTGCTTGCCTTTGAATTATCCACATACCCAAGGGATGAATAAAAAAAAAGACCTTAAGCACCATCTTTCAAAACAGGCCTCAGATTGTTGAATGATCAATTTGTGGGTCTATTACAATTTGCCTTATTCATACAGAATAGTCCAAGAGCATTAACATCAATGACTCCTAACAGAATGATAGAGCAAGTGGAGGTCTCAATAGACCGTTTAATCTACCCAACCCTGCTTCCCCTGGCCTCCCATCTCCAGCCATTCTGTCGACCTGCTGGGTTATTTGCAATAGGGACACGGAATCCAAGGCGTGAATAGTACCGAATAGTGGCTACACTCAAATTCACTGGTAGTTAATTCTAGAATCTTTTTCGTACTTTATAACTGAATATGTGTCCGCATAACTGGATATGGGAATGAATTTAAATACAAAGGCCTGGTGCTATTGGAAATGTGAAACGGCCCCACTTTCTTATGCTTATCTCTTGTGCAGTTTGTACGCATGACTGTCTCCGTGCTCAGCTCCCAGACTTCTACCAAATATTCACCTCTGTAGAACTGCACTCCCCCAAATCTTCCCCAGTGCAGAGGGAGCGGCTGTCAGTCTTGAAGGATGAATGGAAAGTAAACAGAGGACGTTTGATATATTGGGAAGAAAAGTAATGAAGAAAAATGGATGCTAATGGACAAACTCAAGGGCAGTATTGGCATTGAGGATAACCAACTCCTATAATTAGGCATGGGCAATACAGGAGACATGTCTTCTGAAGTCTTGTTTATTTTTTGCTTGGTTCTGTTAGTTCCCAAGTTTTGGCATCACGCCCCTTAGTAAGTGGAACCAGTCACCCTCCAGCGGTAAACTTTGGGTGGGCGTGGGTTCAAAATCAGATCATCTGGGATAAGCTCAGTTTGAAAGTAAGTTTCTCTTAGACTCCTAGAAGCCTAAGTCCCACGTTTGAGGACTGTGGCTCAGGCAAGCTTCTAGAGCAAGTTCTTCTTATGGGAAGAAGTATCCAGGTACTAGATTTACCTGAGGGATGAGTTATGGCCTCAGAAATATTTATCATTGTAGAAATTTCAAGGTTTTTTTTTTTTTTCCTGTCATTGAAGCTTTATACGATCACCGTTTAGGGGAAGAAGGACCGGAAATACATTTGGACCTGCTGAGAGCTGGCAGAAAAAAATCTTAAGAAGATAAGGCATTTTTGTTAACACTGCCACCAAATCCCAAGACTGCCTGTGGCATTATTGACAGTAAGTAAAATCATCTTTTTATTTATTTTATCTGATTTATTCCAAGACTCTCTTCTTGCCTTTCAATTAATAATGCAAACTTAATTTCAAACTAGCTCCAGGCCAGTAAAACCCTCTTGGAAGCAGTTGCCAAAACTTTCTTTCATTTAATTCTTTATTTAATAATTCCACGCTTGTCAGAGGGACTTGTGTTCTTATGTGGGAGTTGGCCTCACTGGCCTTCTTGAGGGTTGTCATCAAAAGGGCCCTGCTAGCCTTCACAGATGGGATCAGCAAAACCTCTGCCCCTAGTCAGTGTGGGCTAATAGTCCCGAGACTGTGTCCCTGGCCTTTGGTACTTCAAAGGCATTGAATGACAGGGGGAGACTCAGAGGAACTGTTTTCCTTCGAGGCAGGCCCTGCTAGAATTACGCACAGTGCCAGAGACGTAGAAGCCATGTTAAGAGATCCTAGAGATAAAATAATCATAGAATGTCAGAATGGAAAGGGACCTTAGATATCATCTACTTTAATGTTTTTATTTCATGGATGCACACACTAAGGGCCGGAGGGGAATGTGGCATGCTCAGAGGATGGGAAAGCCAGGAGGAGGGGGAAAGTGCCTTCCAGTAACGTGTATGGAATTTTCTGGGTATCCGAGTGCTTGACAGAAAGTCCTTGTGTTGGCATTATTGAAATGCTACAGAAAATATCTCTAATGCACACAAGTCCACTTTTCTTCCTCAACAAATATAACCAAGTGAATATTGTGGAATCCTTCTTGGTGCCCAAGGATCTTGCAATGCCTCAGGGCCCTCGGTCTGAATGTACGTGTTCATTGCCCAGGACTACAGAAGTCGAAAATGGACTTCTATAGTGGGCCAAATGTGTACTGACCCTGGTGCAGGAAATTGCCACTTTTACTAAATCTCTGATATCACCTGCTCTCTCTCTCTCTCTTTAAAATCGCTTCTTTCTTTCCTAAAAACTCTGGGTAGAAATTCTGGCTATTTGAAGATTCTGACCCATCAGACTCTGAATGATTGAGATTTTACTATAAAAAGATAGCTGAATGTTATTTTGGAACCTGAAATTAGGGCAGACACATTGTATGCCTTCACTGGATTCTCCTTGGGCTTAGCACTAAAACTGGAGCCTTTGGGTCATGGGAGATTCTCCCCACAGAGGAATGCCTGAAGCAAGCCAGGATGTTCCCGGGACATGGAACTCAGACATCAGGGTAGAGGGGGTGAGATTGTGGGATCAAAGAACGTGGCATTATTGTGAAGAGTGGCACTAGACCAGTACTGACCCTGCCTGAAATCATTGACAACAAAAAGCATGAAGCATAGACAGAACGTCACGGAAAGGAATGGACCTTTTAACCACAGTGCCTTCCCAGATACACATTTCCTTAGAATGTTTAAATGGTGAAGCATGTAAGTCTCAAAATGATGACAGACCACTGCCAGCAGATATCCCCCTGGGTGAATCATGCACTTCATTCACCTTAACATCTCTTCCTGAATCCAGCCCATTGTCACCCAAACCAAGGCAACAAATATTCCTTGGAAGTGTCCTTTCATTTATCTGGATAGAGAGAACTATCTCCCTCCGACTAAGGAGAACTAAACCTTCCTACTGGGACCAAAGCACGCCTCTGAAAGCAAAGGAGTGCTTTTATGACTTGTTTGGTTGGTCAAACTTACATTCTGCCCACTGCTGAGTAGTTCTGCTTCCCTCTGTGACTGATCAGGAGCCTGGACACACCCTTGGTAGATCCCACAGCCTACCCTTCCCGCAAAGTGCCACAGAGCATAAAATCTAAATACGCTAAAATTAGTTTGACTTTTAAGAAATTTTGCAGTGGTCCTTGAAGTTATAGGAGACCCTTCAAAGGTGAGAAATGGTGAAGGGCTTGGCGGTAGAAATGTTATGCTCCAAAACTTGGATTTGGAACACTCCCCGGGCACCCAGCCATAGGAAACAAACTCTGTTGTAGGAGCGTCATGGCGGACACTTGCCCTTTCAGGGCTCAGAGGATGAAATCGCCAAGGGGAAAGCCATGACCTTTGAAATAGCTGCTTCCCCAGACTTTCTCTGACCTTATCAAGAGATTAAACCCCTCATTGGAAACTGCGCGAATAGCGAATGATTTCCATATTAGGAGACTACGTGGGCTCAGGTTACCCTTGACTTATGTTAGCATACGAAAGTTGCTCAGTGTGGATAGAGCAATAGGTCCATATAATGATCCTCAGAATGTCAGGAGGAGACTTCCAGCAGTACTCTGAGTGCCTTTTACTACACAAAACCACGGGCAACCTGGGGGATGGGAACATTATAATCTCTAAGAGGAAATTAAGGCCCAAAGAAGGGCATGTTTGGGCCAAGATCATCCAGCTTCTGCTGGGAGCAAGGAGGCAATCCCCAGGTCTGTCTTGTTTCAAAATCCGTGCTCTTCCTACCTCATTAGAGACCTGGGAGGAGAAAACTGGTGTGAATGAAAGATGCTTTCAAAACCGTAAAGAATATATTGGGGTTAGAAAGACCTTTAAAGATCATCCAATCAGTCTTACTTTATAGACCTGGAAAGCGAGGTCCAGAAAAGGATACTGACAGCCTCAAGATTACACAGAAGAGAGCTCAGCCAAAATTTTAACACCGAATTCATCTTATCTGAACAAGAACCTGAGTCTAAAAAGAACTAAAATCTACTCTCTGATCCAGTAACATCAGATTCCATGACTGAAATATGATTCCAAACTATCCTAAAAATTTTCAGGGCTGTCTTTTAAATTTTTTTAAGGTATATTTATTTTTGAGAGAGACACACACACAGAATGTGACCAGGAAAGGGTCAGAGAGAGGGAGACACAGAATCCGAACCAGGCTCCAGGCTCCGAGCTATCAGCACAGTGCCTGATGTGGGGTGCAAACTCACGAACGGTAATCAGACCTGAGCCGAAGTCGGACGCTTAATTGACTGAGCCACTCAGGTGCCCCTCAGGTCTGTCTTTTAAAGGTGTGGTTTGCCCAGAAGCTCCATTTATTATGTAACAGGCTCATCAGGGGAAGATACCTTTATTCTAGGTCTTGGGAACAACCTGAGCCCCTTACTCTTGTAAAGTTTCTCGGATGTCCCTGCCACTGGCCATGAAGTTATCCAGGCAGAAGAATGAGAATTGTTTGGTAAATCTATACCCACTCCTTGAAAGACAAAAGTTTTTATGAACTTTGTTTCAAACAGTGAAATCTGCTTGAAATCGTATATGAAGACATTACCACAAACATTTTCAGCTAATTCTTGTGTGAGCCCAGCATCCACAGTAGGATTGGACTCACAGTAATGTGAGAAGTTTAGATTTAGAATTGTCTTCTCCTTCTCCAACCTCAGGCACATTTTAAGTTATGTAACAGATTTAAGAGTGTGGGCTCTGGGGGCATCTGGGTGGCTCAGTCGGTTGAGCATCTGTCTCTTGGTTTCGGCTCAGGTCATGATATCACAGTTTGTGGGTCTGAGGCCAGCATCAGGCTCCACGCTGTCAGCATGGTGCCTGCTTGGGATTCTCTCTCTCTCTCTCTCTCTCTCTCTCTCTCTCAAATAAAAGAAAAAAGGTGGGCTCTGTAGTCACCCAAAGCAGTGTTCAAGTTGTAACTCTACCACCTATAAACTGTGTGACTTTGGAAAAGCTATTCAACTTCTCTGGGCATCACTGTCCCCATTCATAAAATGAAAATAGTAATATCTGGTATTTATTAGATGGCTATTATGTGCTGGACATTGTTCTCAGTGTTCATCCATTTCAACCCCTTTAATTCTCACGGGTAGCTGTCCCCTGAGGTAGGTGCCATTATTTCCGTTTTATAGAGGAGGCAACTGAGGCACTGAGAGTTTAAATATCTTCTACATTATCACACAGCTAGTAAGTAGTGAAGACAGGATTAAACCCAGACCATCTGATTCCAGAGCTGGCACACTTAGCCACTACACTATACCTGGCTCGTTGAGTTAATGTGAGGAGTAAATGGCATAATATATTAAAAACTGAAACCTAGGGCCTTGACAAACGGAAGCACTTGGTAAACATTAGCTATGGTTACCGGTTTTCGCTACTTCCCCAAACAGCAATTGGTAGCCTGTGAATAACTCCGTTTCTACAAAGCCTTTCTTGGATAACCCAACCCGCCTGATCTTCCTTATGGTTGCGTTATTGCAGCATAAAGCATACAATTTAGGACTAGATTATATGTTGTCCTGGGTAAAAAAAAAAACAAACAAAAAAAACCCATGTCTTTTCCTTTTCTGTATTTTCTACAGTGCCTAACAGACCCACAGGGGCTCACAGCGTGTTTGTGGGCTGGAGTCTGCAGGGTGACTATCAGTGCCTGGTGACAGGAATAACTGTTCCCACAGCACAGTGCTTCCCAAACTCTTATGTGCATGTGAATCACACGGGGATCTCGGGAATGTGGATTCTGATTCTAGGGGTCTGCCGTGGGGCCTGAGAATATGCATTTTGGACAAGCTCCCAGGTGATGCTGATGCTTCCGGCCCATGAACCACACTTTAAGCAGCAAGGTTATAGGGGACGGCCTCTTAGGGTCTTCTCCGTAATTGGTATGTTTTGGGAGAGGCAGGCTTGGATCCCTTTAATACACTAAGCTATACAAGGACTTAGATATCACAACATAAGGTGAAATCAGGCATTTTACTCTCATGGAATAAACAGTAATATGGAAATTCGAGACCGGTCACGAGCAGCTGTTCATTCAACAAGCTCTCGTGAAAACCCTACTACGTGTAAAGCTTTGTGCTAATAGTTACCATGGGCAGTATAAAGATGGGTTTAAGGTATGTATAGTAGGCGACACGTTACCATGTGGGTTGTCAGCTTTGGTAAAGGCTTCCGCTTTCTGCTTCAGTGGACTAAGTGGACTTTGCACGTTTAAATTGAAGTTTGGAAGGAAAGTAGTATAATTACTTATTTGTGTGCAAAAATTAGTAATGCCGATTAAGGCCATTTAGATTTTCTGATCGTACTTAACACTGTATTTTCCACTGTTTATTATTGGAGTAATTATTTGTGTCAAAGTAATTTCTGAGGGAACATGGTGTAATTTATCTCAAGTCCCAGTTAGATGATCTTGATATTTCAGCCTCTTGAATAGTAGCAGGAGACATAGGTTTTTAAATGGGTGCTGGTAATGGCAGGGGGGAGGTCAACCAGTTTGAGTCATGAGCAATGGGGTAAGAAAACAACATCCTGGCCATTCGTTTACATACTTTTCTCAAAGTAAATGAACTAGGGGAAGCGTAGGCTATAGATAGCACAGTTCAGTAGTAAGAACATTGGGCCGGAAGTCGGGAGACCTGCAATCTAGTCCCTCTCTTCTGTTGGTCTAGTTGTGGGACTTTGCATAAGTCGCCCCACTTCTCCAAAGCCTGCCGAAGTAGAGTGAAGCATACCAGTCTTAGCAGTCAGATCCAAAAACATTATCTGAGAACAGCAGGTTGACAAGCAAAAGTAATATAAAAAGTCAAGGTAGCATTAGCAATTATTTTGCACACATTAAATCAAAACTTGTTCCCCAAACTCCCCAAATATATCATGGAAAACCAAAGATCATTCTCCCTTCATTCTAAGTGGGAGTGGAGAAATACTGTTCCACTCGCAGAATACCTTTTCCGCCAGACAAAGCCAGACTCTCTTCCCACATATCATTTATTTTAGTGACACATTCCAAAAACTTTAAGGATGGAGATAGAAAAGAGGTTCAGGAGATTGGACCCCCTCTCACGCTTCCACCAAATATGTCCTTCATTGAAAACAATTGTACTCTGAGCCTTGCGTGCATCTTTGTGTCATTTGCTTCTTACGTCTACAAATCGGAGTGTGCCAAAGCCCCAATCAGAACTAATAAATGTTTCTGATCAATCTGCTCCCAGTCGACTTGGGTTTTATTGGAGCAATTATTCATTCGCTTTCTTATAGATCCTAATTCTGACTCAGTGCGCGTTTGGCTCCAGCTATGGGCCATGACACTTAAATCATGGTGTACTTTGGGTGGTGCCCCTTCTTGCAGGGTGACCATAACTCAGAACACTTCCTGGGTATGCTATTTAAATATCCAACTCAGCATCCTGTGATATAAAGAACCCCTCCATGCCATTTGTTATGATAGGTGCTGTGAGGCACGACTCTGATTCCGGGGACTCAGATGTACAATAAATCCGACTACACTCTGCTGGCAGTGCACATAATTATAAAATATGCAGAATGCTTGTTATTAACCAGTCTCATGGAGAAGATCTACTGTGCCATGCAGGATATATTTGGGAATAGAGCTACAAACAGTGATTGATTTTTTAAAATTCATGTCTCTCCTATCCTTTTAATCATTCAACCTCTAAGAACTAGCAAACATTTATAGACATTTAATGAATGGGCAGCAAGGCCCATTTGCAAAGGCTGATAAAAATTATTGTTTGCCTCTTAAGTGAAGATTAAGTTCCGGTTTTGTTTTTAATATGAAATTATTTAACATAGCATTTTTTTTATGGTGGCTATGCAGAAATAGAGACCAAGATATAAATCAACTGGGAATTATCAAGGGAGCCTCCTAATAGTTATAAAAACAATGAAAGCCATTCATAATCTTTAACTGTTTGAATCCCAGTGGAATAGGCTATCATTTTTCGGCCAATATTTATTCTCAGAAGACAGGCTTGCGTGTGCCTTAAACATCAACATCAACACGAAAAACATACACGCAATTCCTTCTTCGGCAGTGAAGCTACAGCAACTCATTTGTTTGTAGGGCCCTTGGAGAAGAAAGAATGCCCACGGGGACTGAGTGAAAGCCATAAGGATGATGCCAAGCTCCATCACAGGGAGAGGCTGCAGGCATGTAAGAGCAGAACTCGGCTTTGCTCAATTGGTGCTGGCTTCGCAAATCTTATTAGTCTGGTGCTTCCCAGGGTCTGATGCTACTTGGTCTCCTGTTCGAGAAAGTATTCCCAGCCATAGCCACCTAGAAAGATGCCTTCGACGCAGCCTCTTCCTTTTCCTGTTTGGAAGGAAGTTGCTTGGGCACAGGAGATCCCCAAACTCTCTTCTGTTAGTGCTAAGTTACTCCTCGCTGGAGAGTCAAGGCTGAAAGGCATCAGAAATAACAGTTTCCCAAGATTAAGGAGCCTCCAAACAGATGTTCAGCCATGTCACAGCTGATTTCTTGGAAATAGGAGCAGGTGGCTCTAACTTTATCAGGTTACTCATTAAAGGGAACACTTTGAATGTGGCTGCCTTCGGTTTCTGCTGTTCACTGCTGAGTGGTGACATTCTCTTCTTCTCTGTGTCTATTTGCCCACCAGAGTTTACGAGCACGGTCTAGAATCAGACTGTAGGGATTTATTTCTCAGCTCTGCTACCTATTAGCTGCGCAACACTGGGTAAGTTATTTAAGGTCTCTGTGCTCAGTTTTGAAATTGTCAAAATAGGGGTAATATTAACAGTATTATTAACCCATTGGGTTGTCGGGATTAAATAAAATAACGTATATGAAGCCCTTAACCCAGTGCCTTGTCCATGACATGCAGCCAACAGATGTTGTTGTTTCTTCAATTGTTAGTAAGGTCTCTTTGGGGTACCAGGGGCAGAAACCTGACTGAAACTACTTTAAAGAAGGCATTATTGGCTTAAGTAACTGAAAAGTTTAGAGATCGAATGATGTCAGGACACAGGTTCTTCATTGCTTGTCCCTACTTTACAGATATCCAATTTTGACATAAACTCTGTACCTCAGTTTCTTAGTCTGTAAAATGGGATAATAATAATACATTTACTTCACAGGATTACTATGAAAATTAAATGAGTTCATGCGTGTGAGGTGCTTCCAACAGATCTTGGCACATAGTAGGCCTTGTCCAAGTGTTAGCTAATATAATTATTATTGTCACCTTTATTTACTTAGAAAGAGAGAGTGTGAGCGGGGGAGGGGCAGAGAGAGAGAGAGAGAGGGAGAGAGAATCCTAAGCAGGCTCCACACTGTCAGCTTGGATCCCGATGAGGGCCTGAACTCATGAAACTGTGAGCTCATGAGCTGAGCCGAAACCAAGAGTTGGATGCTTAACTGATTGAGCCACCCAGGCGCCCCTGTTGCTGTTATTTTAATATGCGGCGTCTCTTCTTCCTGTGTTTTCCCTTCTCCCTTCTGCTTCTGCGGTTGAGTGCTTCTTTTATTCTCCTTCCTAGGTCCCTTCCATACCTATTCGACTTGCCCTAGTCTGCAAGCTATTATCACCCTTCCCACCCACCAGTTCCAATGCCTCTGATCTATGACGATGTTGTGGTGGGCAGTGTTTCATATCAGGTACGGGTAAGCACAAGTACCGGGGATGCGCCAGATGGCACGGAGTAGGAAGGAACCCTTGCGTTTAATCCACTGATGTTCTGCCCTTCCATCAGCCTTATCCCCCCCCTTAAATTTCTTCATGCAATCTTTGATGATTGAGATTTATCAGCTACTGTCTCTGAGTATCTAGAAAACACTGCCACTTTCCAGTTCCTTTCTCCAGAGTCCAGTGGCCACCTGTTCTTCCTCGTCTATTCTGGACTTCCTCCTGGGACACCTCTGCCTAAACTACAAACCTTCCCTTTCCTATCCACCAAAACAGAAACAAAAACAAAAACAAAAACAAAACTGCCCATTTTTTGCACCATACCTAAAGGGCACTGATGTCAACTGCGTGACAATGGTCCGACCAGATAAAGCAATACCACAGAACGTGTTATCCTTCTCTGGGAATGGAATGCGCTGGTCATCAGAAGGCCCCCAAGAAACAACATCAATGGGACTTTCACTTTGACAGGCCAAGGAAAAAAAAAATCTGCGGGCAAGAAATTTCTTCTCATTCACATTGCATGGGTAGTTTTGCCAGCCTGCAGAAAGGTTAATTTTGAAGAGTCTCAACAGTGTGGCCCTACTGGCCACTCCCAGACTTCCCCAAAGTCCTTTTCCATTCTGCCCTTCCTAAAAACAAAATGTCACTGAACTTGGGTTTCAAACTACAGGGGTTCTGTGGCCGGCCCCAGCCGCATCAAAGTAGCGAAGATCCTTCCTTTCCAGAGAGCCACTCATTCATCTCTCCTTGGAGAGAGAATTCCCAGGAACAAACCCTCAGTAGAAACCACTCTGGGGCTCTTGGTCATCTTGCCTTTTCTCTTTTGAGGGGCAGAGGTCTTCAAAGCTCACGTTCGGGTTATAAGAAGTCCTCTGTACCGACCAGTCAGCAGCCTAGGATGAGACTGGAGGTTGTCTGGGAATACAGGTGGAGAGGCGAGCTGGCACCTAGGACGCCCATGCCATTGTACTGCTGTCCGTAGCTGGAATCTATTCCGCAGCCCAGCCTCAAAAGCAATTTGCAGTACATCCAGGCACAAATCCAATTAAAAAGCAGAAAGGGATTTGCATGCATAAAATAACTCTGATGCACAGTTTTAAAAAATGACCCTGATAGCTAAAATTCAAAGGCCTTTGTTTGTGAAGGTCCATCTCTGGGGCGGGTGAGCTGATGTTTGAATCTCTGCCCCCAAAGTATCTGAAAGATTAGATGAAATTACGTTCTCAAAGCTCAGGGCAGCTTGGTGGTCGGGAACAAAATAAAAGCTGACACACAGCTAGACGCTAGTTTTGGTCATTTACCCCAGTGAAGAAGCTTCATTCTTTGAATTCTGGATAGCCTGAGGCAAAAGCCAGATGTCAAAGCACATGGCACAGTGGTTGGCACCCAGTAGGTGCCCAGTGAGTATTAGCTGAACTGAATGAGTGGCCAAAGCTCCCCTTTGGTCTTTGGCAGGCACTGTTTGTTGTCTACCCAAGATCAATTTCCCTCTTCTTTGCTAACATAATCCCGGTTTTGTTTAAGGTGGCAGCGTGCCCAGCTAAATACTCTCTTTCCTAGTCTCCCTTGCAACTGGTGTCGAGTGGGTGGGGCGCGTAAGATAGTGCCAGCCAAGGAGACTTAAATGGGAGCCTATTGGGGAAACTGGCAAAGGTTTTGTTTTCCTGATAAAAGGTGATGGATGTGATTTGTACCGCTCTTTCTTCATCTTCCTGCCTCTCGGGAGCACTGATGTCACAGCCATCTTGTGACCATGAGGTAACAACCATGAAGGTGAAAGGCAGCATGCTAAGGACGGTGAAACCGAAGGGAAGGACTTAGGTCTCTGACGGCATTCGTGAACAGCGGAAGCAATGCCTACAACTACCTACTTGGAGGTTTCCGTTACACATTGTGGAAAGCCCTATGTGTTTAAACTGCCAAGAGTCAGGATTTGCTTACTTGCAGCCTAATGTGATCCTAATAGATACGGATCTCCCTGTCGCCAGGCTCCTGGGACCTTAACGTGAGCTCCTGGCTATTCAGTGCGCCTCACTAGAGCGCTTCGCCCGAGTCAGGCTGCTATGCCAGCGTGCCCAGCTCCCCAGCTTCGGGCCTTTCCTGACCTCCATCCACCACCACCACCACCACCAACAAAACCAAAGCTGAACCTGTCCTGTGTCCTACTTCCTCAGGGCCTTGTGACGTAATAGCTAACTGAATAAATGCCTGTATGTTAAAGCTTTAACTCATGACAGAGTTCTCCAATCTGTTAGCCTCAAAGGGTTGCTCCTTCTATTCTGACCACTGGGTTGACAGGTGTGGCAGGGACATCAAAGGACACATTTGTAGCCAAAGAAAGATTCCGGGTGTCCATCTACCGCGTGTTGGAAGCAATCACCTTCCAAAGGGCTGGCTCTATTTGGAAGTTTCGTGGGGATGACTTTTTGTTCCTTTCACAGATTTTATTTAGTTGTCAGTAACATTTGCATGATTCTAGAAAGTAATGCAAAAAAAGAGCACTGGATATGATCCTCTGCAGAACTGTAAAAGCTACTGTGCTGTATAAATTGAGAACATGATTATGATGTCTAATGCAAACACATTTTTAAAACTTTTATTTATTTATTTTGAGGGAGACAGAAAGAGTGCATGCGCATGCGTGGGGTAGGGGCAGAGACACAGGGAAAGAGAGAATCCCAGGCAGGTTCCGCACAGTCCGAGCAGAGCCCGACGTGGGGCTCGATCCCACAAACCTCGAGATCATGACCTGAGCTGAAATCAAGAGTCAGATGCCCACAGGGCGCCTGGGTGGCTCAGTCAAACACCTGACTTCGGTTCAGGTCACGATCTTGCAGTTCACGAGTTCGAGCCCCGCATCAGGCTCTGCGCTGACAGCTCAGAGCCTGGAGCCTGCTTCAGATTCCGTGTCTCCCTCTCTCGCTATGCCCCTCCCCCACTTGCACTCTGTCTCTCTCTCAAAAATAATAAACATAAAAAAAAAAGACTCGGATGCCCAACTGACTGAGCCACCCAGGCGCCCCGCGAGCACGCTGTTTTCAGGCATAGCCTCTCTTACACACACACACCCTTGAAGAGAGGGAGCAAGAGAAACAGAATTTAGAAGCTCATTAAAGCTGAGCATTGATGAATTGCACGTGGTGGGCACCCCCTCCCCCACAGAAGGCCAGAAGGCTCGCTTATTTGGTTCTATGTCTCTGTGTTCTAGCAACGTACGCCCCCGTGGTGTTTTCTGACCTTCATTAGTTAATCCACCGCATGTGGAGTTGTACTGCCCATGATGAAAATAAACAAGTTATACAGTGACTAGCCAGGAGACATAAACTATATACTTGTTCTAACTCAACAATGAACCCCAAAGCAAAAACACTGGCAGACTTACAGTGAAAGGATTGCATTTCATCCTCAAACTTCTAGAGTCTTCCCCACTCTTGAAAGATAGGAAGAGGAGCGTGCCAGGTAATGAACTGACAGTATTTCAGTGCCGTGGAAGGAGACTTCCTGCCCTTATGTCTGACTATCTTTCTAATCAATGCTGCTCTCAGTTATTCTCCTCACCAGTTCCCCCCCACACACCCGCCCGCCTTCTCTCTTGTATCTTAGTGCATCATTCCAATATAAGCTATGGCATTTCTCAGAACATTAAAAAGACTAAAGTCAGTATGGAATATAAATAGCTTTGAAACATCTCCAGAATGTGTCATAAAGAAGCAGGGGAGATAAAAATTTAAAGAGAGAGAAGGTATAAACATAAAATAAAATAAAAGCATCTTAAAAAAAACCAAATCTTTTTTTCACTGGGTGGAATTTGTCAGGGACTTAGGTGTGTGTGCTTTAAGCAACCTGAGAGATGTTCTAGGCAAATGGATTCATACTGTTTGTGGGGGCGGGTCATGTGGAAGGGGGAAGGAGGGAGGAGCCTAGTGTCTCTCTTAGTGTCATGAGGTTTCCTGTGGGACACGTAGGTCCAGGAAAGGGGAAGTGGTGGTCCATTAAGAGAAATGAGACTTCCCTTAGGGTCCCTGGCTAAACCTAACATTCAGTAAATCCTTTTTCTAGGAGTTCTCCCATTTTAGCGTGTACCAGAAACACCAATAACCTGAAGCACGTAAGCACCTGATGCACCCACTTTTCTGTCTCACTTCTGGAAATTCTGATCCACTAGGTCTACAGTGAGTCCCATCATTTTCTTTCTTTCTTTTTTTTAATTTATTCATTTATTTTGAGAGAGACAGAGCACAAACGGGAGAGGGGTGGAAAGAGAAGGGGACAGAGGATCTGAAGCGGGCTCTGTGCTGACAGTAGAGAGCCTGAAGTGGGGCTCGAACTCAGGAACCACAAGATCATGACCTGAGCTGAAGTCAGGTGCTTAACTGACCGAGCCACCCAGGCGGCCTGCATTTTCATTGTTAATAAATACCCCAAGGTGATTCTGCTACTGTTCATCTGGGGGTCAGACTTTGAGAAGCACTGCCTGATGCAGGGGGGAAGAGACCTTCCGGTCCCTCTGCTGCTTCCTTCTAGACTCCAAAGCAGGGGGCTCTTCTATTTCTAGAGAAAGCAGGGCATGAAGGAAGCAAATGTTTCCATTAGAAATGGTGCTAGCCGGTGCATTTGTGGTAGGCAAATGGCATTGTTTTTCAGAGGTCAGAAAGATTTCTTTCTGCGACTGAGGTGCCAGGATGCAAAACATTGTGTGGTCAGGGAAAGGGAAAGAGGAGGACACTGAAAAGGCAATAGAACACGACAGGTAATTTTGTCTTCTTTCGTTTTAATTTTCTCTTACACATATATTCCAAAATATCTCTTTTATTTATTTTTCAATATTTATTTTTAAGAGAGAGAGAGAGAGCGCGTGCGTGTGCGCAGGGAGGGAGACAGAGGATCCAAAGCAGGACCCGTGCCGTCAGTGCAGAGCTGGCTGTGGGACTCGAACCCAGGAACCATGACGTCATGACTTGAGCCAAAGGTGGCCACTTAACTGAGCCACCCAGGCACCCCTGAAATATCTCTTTCAAACCCTAAGACTGCCATGAAATTTAACATGACGACTAGGCTAGTGGTTCTAAAACGCGTGGCCCTGGGACCAGCAGCATCAACATCACCTGGGAGCTAGTTAAAAATGCAGATTCTTGGCTTCTGCCTCTCGGCCTATTGAGGCTGAAACTCTGGGGCTGGGGCCCAGGAATTCGTGTTTAAAAAAGCCCTTCAGATGATTCTGATGCATGCTAGAAATTAAGAATTCATTGACTTAGCAACAAACTACCTTCTAAACTCCCGAAGGCAAGAGTCTGAGTCTCTTGCATCTTGTATGTCCCCACTGCTACCCCACCTCTAAAGTGGGGTATGGTGCTGATCACCAGTGTGTGATCACGAGATTGTTGCTCTAGGCAGCTGCCATTCTGTAGTATCTTAATCCCTTCATTTTCGGTAACAAAATTAAAATGATATCAGCTGATCTTAATCTCATGAGGTTGATAGGGCAGGCAAATATATATATTATATATGTATATTATATACATATAGTAATATATAATATATAATATATATGTAATATACTATATACTATATGTAATAATATATAATATACACATACAGTATATATACATATATCCTGGAAATATATATCCTGGAAACTCTCATTCAGTAAGTCTGGGATGGAACTGGGAAAGCTGTATTTGTAACAAACTTCTGGGGCATTCTGATGAAAAGTGAGCTTTGATAAGCACCACAGGGGAAAGATTTGTGTAGCCAGGTTTAGGTTACCATAGCAACCAAGCTGAACTTCAGGACCACTTCTGCAAAATGGGACCATGACACCTGCTCTACCAACTTCGTAAGATTACTATAAAGATCAAAGGTGATGATTTATTTTTATTCCTTACAAGACATGCAAGAAATCTCAGATCACACATTCTCCCTTTCTTTCCAACATTAGCATTCTCTGGCCACTCAGAAATCCAGCAGTGTATCTTTGGAAACACCAAAACCTTTCTGAAAAAAATTCATCCCCCCAGACAGTGATGCCACAGACAAGGAAAGTGTCCTCAACACAAGGATGCAAATGAGCATTTAGTATGCCAAGATCATATTATGCAAAATAAATAGCTCTCAACTGGGGTGTTTAAGGACACTATTATCATGGCAGCAGCTATTACATTAGCCATGACTTTCACCTAAGCTATTCTGAGAGCTACAAAAGTTGGGCACACACTCAGATGTTTCTCTAACTGCGGTGGGATTAGCTGAGTCCGTGTGGCCTGCTTGGGAGGAAGTGAGCACAAATATAGGGAAATTAGAATCACCATGGGTATCGCAGTGGGCTTTCTCCTGAAAGGACACGAGACTGAGACTGCAGATGCTTGGTATGATCTCAGCCTTAGGCAAGCCCTTAGCATCTGCAGGCCTCAGTTTAGAAAGTGAGGAATCTGCCTCCCAAGAGTACAATAAGGATCAAATAAGATCTAGACATCAAAATGTATGGACAAGTTGAAAGTATTGTCACAGCATTGACCTCTCCCTATGCCTTTGATGTAAGAGACAGAGGCCTCTAAAACTGGGGATGCCACCAAAGTTGTGTCCCAAGTTCAATCTATGTTGTTGCTTTATGTATCTTCATTTCTCCCCCTGGACATCAACAACGCATGATTGAAAACCCCAAAGCCCTGCATGAGCCTCAAACACCAAAGATTCAATGGTACTTTTAAGGCAGGGACACGAAACCAGACATTTTAGAAAATTTGCCCAAAATAGACCAAACTAAATGGGTCATCTCAATATTCTTCTAATTTTAGCTCAACAATTTATCAGAAGATTCTGTTAATTAGAAGAGTCCATTCCCTGCGAATTTTGATTAATCCTCAGCTTCCTTATTGGTAATAATAAAAAAGTGAGTTATTTAATTTGGCTTTCTGCCGTAGAACTGGTCCGATAGCCCAACCCTAAAGCACCACAAAGATGAAACGTTTTCTGTACTGTTTACGGGCAACAGTTGAACAAGAAATCAGGTGAGAATATAAGGGAAAGAAGAAGCATCTGTATTTGGGCTTGGTGTCCAAAACCTTGGGGTGTCTTTTCAAGATTGACTCAGGAGTATGGCTGTGATTGATAACTGACATACCAATGACTGGTTTGCCCCGGAAGCCCTTTTTGGAACTATGACACTCATTTGTGAAGTGAGAGCTACCGATCTCTATTTGATTCTTTTCCTCTGGTTGGATGGACTTACAAACACCCACCGTCCTGCCCATTTTGTTTTATGTCATCGGGAATGGGGTGCCTCAATTCATCAAATATTCTGGCTTAATAAAGTACTTCCCTCGTCACCCTTTAGGGATTTCTGATTTTCAATGAGTGAATATAAAGCAAAATATAATTAATAATATCGCATCAGGTTGAGCATCAGTTTTATCTTTCTCTGGTAATTTAAGGAGGTGCTTCAAGGCCTTGAAGGGTTCCTGAGCTACGAGGTGAAACGGCAAGCTTCCATGTGTTCTGTTGATGTGCAGAAGGGCTGGCTAACAGAGAGGTCTTTGGAGCATTGAAGTGCTGGGAAATGAGCCTTTGCTCTGCTATTCTACTGGGGCACAACAGGATGCTCTCTGCATTAGTTAGAATCTTCCCTCCCATCTCCCTCTCCCTCTGCCAGCTCTTCTCAGCCCTCTTCACCTTGCATCCCTCTGCACTCCCATCTGCCTGCTGTTTCCTTTTTTAATTTGAATTCCAGTATAGTTAATGTACAGTGTTATATATTTTTTCTGCTCTAAAAAGTACCTTTTTGATGAAGTTTTTCTTTTTATTCCCGTAGAGTTACCATGCGGTGTTATATTCGCTTCGGGTGTACAATGTGGCGAGCCGACAATTCCATACATCACTCAGTGCCCGTCAGGATGATCGGACTCTTAATCCCCTTCATGTGTTTCACCCATCCCCCCCCCCCACCTCCCCTGCCCACTGCTTTGAAACTTCTATTTCCTTAAAATAAAGCAATTTTATGTGATAGGAGAAGCCTTTGAACCGACATCCAAACTCTAAATCCATTGCCACTCTAGAATGACCGGTCAATGACTCTATAATGACAATGAAAACACACGGTATTACAGTCCCGGGCTGGAGGGTCTGGGTGCATCTGTCACTTGGTGGAGAGGGACTCTGCCAAGAAGCCAACACCGGCCCTGCTCTCTCATCAAGGAGGCTGCTCAATGTGCAACTCCGGGCTGTCCGAGATGGCTGCCGCACTGACTGCTCGCGAGGCCCATAGCCTGCTGTGGGGACCCAGGTATTTTGTCCAAACTGACTTCTGATCTTTCTTCCTGTGGGCTTGAACCTCGAAGCCGGAAGGGACCTCAGAGGGCATGTAGTTTAACGATTTTCAACCCTAGCTACTCCCTAGAATCACACAAGGGGGGAGTTTGAAGTCCAGGTCCTACTCCAGACCATCAGCTCACTGTCCTCGTTATCTTACTTGATTGTCACACGTGTCTGGAGAGTAGGTATCACAGGCTCTGTTTACAGAGAGGCAAACAGATGCTCGATGATGTTAAGTGGCGGTGCCCAATATGACACAGCTAATTAAGTAGCGGAGCTGTGATTTGAGCACAGGTCCTTCACTCCATTTTGAATGTGAGAACTTTCTCTGTTTTTAAAGCAGTGGAACCCTTGCTGTCACTGAGGGAAGCGGCCAGTCATCAGGGGGGCATGATCTTCAGACCTCTCTGGTCGTTCACTCAGACTTCCTGAGAGAGGTGAGTTTGATTCACGTCTCAACCTGCACTGGCTGTGTCCCTTCTCAGGAAGAAACCCACCATGTTCTACAGGGCGAGATCTCCCTTCTGTAGTGTGGTACCGCAGGCCCTTCGTCCTCAGGCCCCTGCTCCCTTCTCCAGCCTCATTTCTTCCTCCTCAATTTCGGCCTTTGTGCTAAAAAGTTGGTAGGAGCCAGATGGAAGAACACTTGAAATTCCGGGCTGAGGAGTTCAAAGTTTAGTCTCTAGAGAAGTGCTGTCCAACAGAACTTTCTGCAGTGAGGGACATGTTCTTGACTTGTGCTGTTCAATATGGTAGCCACTGCCTGCATGTGGCTTTTGAGCACTTGAAAAGTGCCTGATGGGGCTGAGGAACTGCATGTTAAATTTCATTTCATTTTAAGTTATATTTATTTTTAAAAATATTTTTAAAATGTTTATCTATTTTTGAGAGAGAAATGCAGAGGGAGAGGGAGACAGAGGATCTAAAGCAGGCGCTGCGCTGACACCAGAGAGCCCAACGCAGGGCTCGAACTCACCAATCGTGAGATCATGACCTGAGCCGAAGTCGGACACTTAACCTACCTAACCAGAAGTGTCTCTGACAATTAAAGAATGTAACATTCAGAAAATCATCACCTAGCTATGGGAGTTTGTGGCATGGATAGAAAAGTGATCCTAAGGTAGAGGAGTAGGTGGTGGGGAAAGGGAACAGAGTGAATGTTTTCCAAGTGAACTTCAAAAGCATGGAACCAGAAGGTTCTGGAAGTAAAAAAAAAAAATGCACTAGAAGAGCAAGAATGTAGAGGAGAAATCATTGCTTAGACCAATGTCGTGAAGCTTTTTCTTTATGTTTTCTTCTAGGAGTTTCACAGTTTGGGATCTTATGTTTAAATCTTTTTCTTATGTTTATTTATTTATTTTGAGAGACAGAGAGAGCTGGGGAGCGGCAGAGAAAGAGGGAGAGAGAGAATCCCAAGTGAGCTCTGCACTGTTAGCACAGAGCCCGATGTGGGGCTTGATCTCATGAACCCTGATATCATGACCTGAGCCAAAATCAAGAATCAGACACTTAACCAACAGAGCCACCTAGGCGCCCATTCTGTTTAAATCTTTAATCCATTTGGAGTTGATTTATATGTATGGCATAAGATAAGGATCCAATTTCAGACTTTTGCACGTGGATATCTAGTTGTCTCAACATCATTTGTTGAAGAAACTCTCCTTTCCCCATTGTGTGTTCTTGGCACCCTTGGCAAAGATCAGTTGACTACATATGCGTGAGTTCGTTTCTGGGCTCTTTATTCTGTTCTGTTGGTTGATATGTTTGTTTTTATGCCAGTACCATACTGGTTTTACTGACCATAGCTTTGTAATATGTTTTGAAATCAGGAAGTGTGATGCCTCCAGCTTTGTTCTTCTTGCTCAAGATTGCTTTGACTATCTGGAGTCCTTTGTAGTTCCATATGAATTTTAGGAGTATTTTCTATTTCTGAAAAAAATAGGGATGGATAGGGATTACACCGAGTCTGTAAATCCTAAACAATGATGTCTTGGATATGACACCAAAATCATAAGTAAAAAATAGGTAAGTGGGACTACATCCAACTACAAAAGCTTCTATACAGCAAAGGAAGCAATCCACAGAAGGTTGAGAAGACAATCTACAGAAGGGGAAAAAATATTTGCAAACCATATATCCGATAAGAGGCCAATATCCAACATATACAAGGAACTCCTGCAACTCAATAATTAAGCAACCAAATAACCCGATTAAAAAATGGGCAGAGGACTTGAATAGATATTTCTCCAAAGAATATACGAATGCCCGACAGGTAGATGAAAAGATGCTCACTATCACTAGTCCTCAGGAAAATGCAAATCCATACCACAATGAGATATCAGCTCATAACTTGAGGATGCTTATTATTTAAAAACAACAACAACAACAACAACAACGGAAAAACCCAAAAGATAATTGCTCTTGAGGATGTGGAGCAATCGGGACCCTCGTACACTGTTGGTAGAAATTCAAAATGGTGCAGATGTTATGGAAAACAGAACAGAGGTTCAAGAAATTAAAAATGGAACTACCACATGACTTGGCAATCCCACTTGTGGGTATATATCCAGACAAATTGAAGGCAGGATCTTGAAGAGAGAGCTGCACGCCCATGTTCCTGCAGCATTATTCACAATAGCCAAGATATGGAAACAACCGAAATGTCCATTGACAGACGAATGGATAAACAAAATGTGTTACGTTCTTAAAATGGAATAGTATTCAGCCTTGACAAACAAGGAAATTCTGCCATATGTGACAGCATGGATGAACCTGTAGGACATTGCACCAAGTGAGATTAGCCAGTCTCAGAAGAACGAAAACTGTGTGATCCCACTTTATATAAGAGATGAAAAGAGTCAAACTCACAGAAACAGAGAAGGGTGGTTGCCGGGGCTGGAGAGAAAGGGACACGGGAAGTTGCTGTTCAAAGGTATGAAGTTATACGAGTAAGTTCTAGAGACCTGCTGTCCAACACTGTGCCTGTAGTTAACAATACTGTATTGTGCACTTCAAATTTTTTAAGAGGGTAGATCCCGTGTTAAGTGTTCTTACCTCAGTAAAAGCAAAGTGCAACTAAACTAAATGGGTCAGGAGAAAAAATAAAAGAATGTAGAGGAGAAAAACTGAACTGGTTTAGAATCTTCCAGAAAAGCATCCTTGGATAGCGGAGGCAGCAGTGGATTGGGTGTGAGGAGACAGCTGCTGACCTGCTGTGTGTGACCTTAAGTAAGTCACTTCCCCTCTCTGGGCCTTTGTCTTTTCATCTCTAAAATGAAAGATTTTAGACTAGCTTTCTTTGTTCAACACACTCAGTGTGTGTGTTTGGGGAAAAGTATGCTTTAAAGGTTTGCTTTTATTATTTTCATCACTGTTAGGTCATTATTATTACTGCTCAAAAACTTAACTTCCAGAGAGTACATTCCTTAGCTTCTATTGTTGTCCGGGAAATGAGTCCATCCAGTGTTCGTGCTCTCATTTGGTCGCTTTCTCAGGCTGAACTTCTCAGTAGGCGCCTTAGCCACTGGACTTGGCCAACTAGCAAGATACTAGCTCTCCCCCCCACCCCCACCTTGGGTCCGGCTCGGCTTCCATAGTCAGTCCACGAAGCTGCCTGACACTAGCAAAATTTTTAACACTGCAGTTGTGCAAATTGCTAATTAGGCTTGTAAACATTCTCCACTTCACTACCCTAATATTTTTGGCCATGGAACTCTCCCCACTGGTACCCCTGGGGTCTGCGCCTGGCCTTTGATTACATTTGGGCAGCCCGGTCAGTGCAACAGCCTGACCACGCCCCTCCAGCCCGCCTTGCTGTTTGCTCACAACATGCCTGCCGAGGCCCAGATCACCCTCAGAAAATGCAAGGCTTGCATGTGCGAAAACTTGTTCCTTTTTCTTAAAAAAATTTTTTTCTAATGTTTATTTTTGAGAGAGAGTCAGGGCAAGAGCAGGGTGGGGCAGAGACACACACACAAACAGGATTCAAAGCCGGCTCCAGGCTGTCAGTGTAGAGCCCCGTGCAGGCTCGAACCCACGGACCTTGCGATCATGACCTGAACTGCAGTCCGACGCTTTACCGACAGAGCCACCCAGGCGCCTCGAGAGTGGCTCCTTTTTCAAAAGGGAGAATAGCATAGCAGATGGCTGCGAGGGGAGGAGCTGGGGGCGAGAGGCAAATAGCACTAGCTATATTTTCTAAGAAGGCCAGGTGCCATTACTTTTAGGTCATGCACACGTGACTAAGACCACTCTCATGATAGGCTGGGTGCTACATGTGTCCTTCTCCCACAGCCACTCTTCCTTCCTCACCACCTCTCACCCCTCCGGCACAGTGTCAGGTGCTATACAATCAGTCACAAGCAAGCAAATGCCCAGTTGCACTGTTGTGATGGGAATTCTCAGCAGGCCAGGTCTTACAGGTAAGCTGGGGTTGACAGATACAGCAAATAAAAACCCAGGAAGGGGTGCCTGGGTGGCTCAGTTGGTTCAACGTTTCACTCTTGATTTTGGCTTAGGTTGTCATCCCAGGGTTGTGGGATCGAACCTCTCGTGAAGCTCAGCACTGAGTGTGCAACCTGCTTGGGATTCTCTCTCTCTGCCCCTCCCCCCCACACAAGCGCATGAAAAATCTTAAAAAAAAAAAAGCCCAGGAGATTTCAATTTAGAAGAAACAATGTAAAATTGTTGGTGTAAGTACATCCAATGCAATATTGGGGACATACTTATACTAAAAAAAACTGTTATTCATCTGAAAATCAAATTTACTTGGACATCCTGTATTTTATCTGGCAACCGTAAATTAGGTCACTTAAGTAGTGTGAGTTAGAGAACTATGAAGTTCATTTGCACAAGGATATTGCCCTTGCTGGCCCGGCTTACTGCTTGAAATCTTTGCCATCCACAGTGTCCTTCACGTAAGGCATTAGAAGCTCCTGGCATTAACCAGAAGCCATTAACCAGTATTTACTTCCTAGCCCAGATGAGTTCTACAGCTGACTTCACTGATCATCTCCCGAAGTTTCGATAAAGTGAGACACAAAACAGGTGAATATAACTTGGGAGCGAGGAAGATGGGGGGCTGGGACCAGAGCCAGCATGGTGCCGAAGCACCGAGAGGTAACCTCACACGCAGAAAGTCATTAATGCGATAGGACTGAGGAGGTGTTGAGTACAGTCCCAGGCATCCCCAAATCCTTCCCCCGCTACAGCCTCCGTGCCTGATAGGTCATTATTAGCCTTCCCTTTGGGTTGCCATTTCTTTCTCTCCAGTAGCCTCCTAGATGAGAGGCAGCTGTATGTAATGAAAAAGTCCCTGAGCTACGAGTCAGACCTGAGTTTGAGTCCTAACTCTGCAAGTCACTGGCTGTGGGACTTACGTTGGGCAAGCAGGATGTCCTCTCTCTTATTTCTTATGTCTAAAACTAAGGATTCTTGCCTTGAGAGTCTTGTAGGATTGTTCTGAGGAGCACAGAAAACCCTGTACGTATACGTGCTTTGAAAATAAGTGCTGACAAAATCCTTTAGTATTAAAATGCATGTTCTCTTGGGAAGGGGAGCACAGTCCTGGTTACTTGGTATATGACAGAACTGTCCTCCCTCCGCGGGAGAGGTGGACCTTAGGAAGGTCAGGGGCATCAGCGGTGGTAGCTGCTGTGGGGCTAGTGCGGGCAGGAGGGAGTGTCTAGGCGAGGAAAGCTGTGCCCGCCCCCCCCCCCCCCCCCGCCCCCAAATAAACTGCCAGCTCCAGCATTTTGCCAACGACTGATCAGAGCAGGAAGGCAGGCCTGGAGGGAGGAGGCACAGAAGACTCCCTTGAAATAATGCGGGTGGCATTCACCAGTTCTCAAGGAAGAGCTCCAAGTTTAGGGGGGCAGGTGGCCAGCGGAGGTTTTGAATCTACCAGAGGAAATTATCCTCCCTCTGTGTGCCCAGGATAAAATCTCAGAGCCAGGGAATGTTTGTAAATGGACTCTCTCATTTAAATAAATCCCACTTAAATATTTATCAGATCATGAATATGCATGTTTCTCTCTCAGCGCTGGAAAGAGAACGGGCATGTAATTTTTAGATGGCACATAAATAATGTAAGGGGGGGAAAAAGGGATCTTTGTTCTGTGTTGACTGTGTATTTACAGCATCTCAAGAGGTCTTGAAATAATGAACTGATTTTTCCCCTTCCTGGTGTAAATGTGCACGTGGAACTTCACCTTTCCTGTCTTTAGGGTGATTTGCACTCATCTGTATCCCCAGGGAAAAATTTCTGGAAGCCAGAAAATGAAGCTGGTCAAGCTCCAATTAACAGCGAGTTCGTTCGTTAGCCGTAGTAACCCATACCTACCCCCCTAACTGGCTGCTCCTCCTCGTGCTGGGACGGGAGAGGGGAGAGGGCTGTGCGCAGAGCTGGCTCTCCATCCCCCAGTTCAGGTGCTCGGAAGGTAAAGGCCTGGAGGCACTTCTTTTTTTTTTTAAGTTTATTTATTTATTTTTGAGAGCGAGCAAGACAGCGGGCGGGGGAGGGCCAGAGATAGAGGGAGAGAGAGAATCCCAAGCAGGCTCCGCGCTGTCGGCACAGAGCCCGACCTGGGGCTGGATCCCACGAAACTGTGAGATCGTGGCCTGAGCTGAAATCAAGAGTCGGACATTTAACCGACTGAGCCACCCAGGTGCCCCAGAAGGCACTTCTTTTCTTTTCTTTTTTAAAAAATATTTATTTATTTTTGAGGGGGGTGGAGGGGCAGGGTGAGGGAGACAGAGGATCTGAAGCAGGCTTTGTGCTGACAGCAGAGAGCCCGATGTTGGGCTGGAGCTTGTGAATTGTGAGATCATGACCTGAGCTGAAGTCGGACGCTCAACCGATTGAGCCACCCAGGCGCCCCTACAAGGCACTTCTTAAAAAGCAGATGTCGGGGCACCTGGGTGGCTCAGTCGGTTGAGCGTCCGACTTCAGCTCAGGTCATGATCTCACGGTTTGTGAGTTCGAGCCCCGCATCGTGCTCTGTGCTGACACCTCAGAGCCTGGAGCCTGTTTCAGATTCTGTGTCTCCCTCTCTGTCTCTGCCCCTCCCCTGCTCCTGCTCCCCCCCCCCCCCGAAAAGTAAATAAACATTAAAAAATAAAAAAACAAATGTCACTGACGTGTGTAGCACTTGTCCTCCCCAGCCAATTTGGACCTGGTTCACGGCATCCGGCAGAGTTGTAGGGACAGGAGAACGAGGGTGATCGTGATGAGAGATGAGGGACGGGGACAGACTAGAAGCCCCCCTCGGAGGGGAAGGGAGCAACAGACCGAAGCACTCCTACTTCACCCTTCTGTTTCGCTGAGAACCATTTGTGGCTGGAGCCCAGGGCCCGAGCAGGGAAGAGGAGATGGACCCCTACCCTGCGTTCCCTGCTGGAGTCTGTGTCCCTAAGTGTCCTGTCACAGCTGTGCAGTCAGGGCTTTGGGATTAGGCATGATTTGCCTGCTTTCGGTCCTTCTCTATCAGCATGAGGAATTGAGAGAGGACTGGCTTATCTTTTTGCCCTAAAGCATCTTTAAAAATAACATCCTTTCCTCGTTAAGAAGAGAGCTGGAAGTTCCTGTCAGTGTGGAGTAGCAGAAAGCACACTTGACGGGGAGTTCGGAAACAGGGCATCCAGTACTAGCTTCTGCGCTCACGTAGGAGTGTGGCGTCGAGCAAATCACTTAGCTCTACTTCCTTATCTGTAAACTGAGGATCGGGCCAGGACCTCCCTGTGAAACAGCTGTGCAGTTGAAAGTGGATGTTGCAGTTAGAGGGCTTCGTGCAGAACCTGGCACTTCGAATGCTCGCTCAAGGGAGGGTATTGGTCTGAGGGACGAATTACTCATTAGCCCCCTCACGTGCCCCACAAAGCCGGAGCCCATCCTTGTCAGTAAGGAAATGATCTTTTGACCTAAACTCGTGCAGCAGGCTGGTGGAATGGAAAGGATTGTGGGACTGGGTGTAAGGACGCTTGGACTTGGGTCCTGTTTTCACGGCTCATCACCTGTGTGACCTTGGACAAGTCACTTCCCTTTCGTGAGAACGTAGATTTTTTTTTTTTCCATCGGTAAACTGGCAACGATGAACCTTCACTGCCCTCCTCACAGCGTGGGAATGATGGCAAAACACATGGGAAACGTGCTTAGAAGGGTAAAATGGTAGGTTTTCTTGTGAACAATATTCATTAAAATGACTGCTCTTCCAGTTAAGCAATAATTTCAATCTCTCAATAACCAATTAGGTGAGCTCACACACACAAGTCGTTTCTGGAGATATTTCTCTAATTTCAAGTTGGAACATTCAAAGAGTGCAAAGGATTGGGGCCAGGAGAGAAATCAGATTTGCCGAGCTCTAAATAGCTTATCAGTAGCGACGAGGAGTTATGAGGTCAGCGAGAAGGTTGCCTCCTTTCTCTCCCTTCTTCCAAGATGCCCTGTTAAACTGACAGGGAAGCAGTACCACCCATACAGTGATAAGACATCTAGGATTTTCTGGGGCAGGCCAAATTTCATGTGTCTTTCTCCTTTTCTAATAAGGTGATTCCTGAAGTTAGTAACTAAATGAGGTTTCATGTCGATGTGTTTGCAAAGGCATTTCGATCATTACCCTAAGTAACAATCCCCATCATCTTTTGGGTGCATTTCTGTTTACCGGACACTCCACTAAGTACTTTTCACCATATCTCATTTAGGTTTGTTAACAGTCCAATTAGGTGGATACTATAACCATTGCCACTTTATGGATGCTTACAGAGGTTTCTGCCCGAGGTCACACAGCTGATCGATGTCAGGGGGCGGGACTGAAATCCTCAGGCCCGCCTTGGATAAACCAGAAAGAAAAGAGAACACGTTGTCAGACGGTGTTCAGAAAATATGGCCACGGTACCATGGAATCTCCAACATCTGCTTGATGGAGATGAAGTGATGAGGAAGCTGGGGTTTGGGGGGATGTTGACTTTAGATCTGTAAAGACTGTCAGTGAGGGTAATTGTTGTATCTTATCTGTTCATCTCTAAGGTCATAGAAAGAATCCTTCCCACCATCTCTCGCCAAATGACCAGAGACTCCCCCTGTGCTCTCTGTTGTTCACTTTCTTTTCATGCCCCTCCTGGTGGGTGAGGCACGCAAAGGATGGGGTCCATCCAGTCCCATGGCCATGGCTGCAGGGAATGGGCCTACAGGTGAGGGAGACTGGAAGGGAACCTGCAAAAAAGACCTGATCATTCCTTTCCTTCCGAACAGTTGCCAGCTTAAGCCAAACAAACGTAAGACCATAAACTGAGTTTTGCTTCGCGATTCTAGGATTCCGTATGCATACTATGAATCCAAGAGAGCCTAAAATGTGTCAGAGAAGACATATGCTCCACTTTCTGTCAGCTTATTAAACAATGAAAATATGGATATATTTTTGGTGGAGCCACTGGCTTCAAGATTTTCCAAAGAGGTTGTCTGTTCAGCTTAAGTTGCCTTTGGGCATTTCTATTTGCTTGTGAATGAAGAGAATGCTATGTTCTGTTTTATTATTCTCCAGAACATGTGCCCGGTAAAACCACCAACAAGCGCTGGTCCAGCGCGTGCAGTCCTTCCCTTGTCTTCAGCAATGGGCCTAGCCTCAGCAGTATGTGGGACAGACGGAGGGCTGGCTATGAAGTTAGGACTGCAGAAGCCAATGACCCCCCTCCTCCATCACCAGTATCACAAGGCTTCCTTCCTCTGGCCCGAGGCTTTCTGCATTCGCCTACAACATGAGATATCTGTGTGCAGCTGTGCATCAGTCATTTCTACCTCCATGCAATGTAAATAAGCCTCCCAGCTCCTTTCCTAAGAACAGGTTCTGATTCTGATAGAGGAGAACCAAAATTAGCACATTGGAGAGGCGAGCAGCGTCGCCGCAAAGGTACAGAAGAGACCAGATAGGTCAGCTGAGGGTCTTTGTTCTGTGTCTCAGTCATCTCCCCTTTCCTGTGACCCTTGTAAGAGGTAATAACGATGCTAACACTGACAGAATGCTAACTAGGCGCCAGGAACTGTTCTAGGTGCCTTCCATGGATGTGATCTTCTCAACAGTCTTCTGATTTAGGTACAATTCTGATCTCACTTTAAGGTTGAGGAAACAGACAACCCAGAGCCTAGAGACTGTGGCCATTCTTGCTAGCCATGGTATGGCCCCAGGGAATAGATTATGGGAGCCCCAGGGCTGATTAGCATTTGTGGGCTATTCCTGGTGATGGTGACATGTTGACTTGCTAATCGATGCGAAGAAAGGAGAGAACTGGCTGGATCCTCTGGGTGGGTGAGTACATGTGGAATGTGGACAGGTGCGTGTTCTTTCGGTTCCAGTGGGTAGAGCCTCATGGGGAGCTCTGTAGCTCCATGGGCACAGAGGATGAGCCTGCCTTCTTGCATCTTAACCACTTATCTACACAGCAGTTCTTTGAGCTTTACGCAACTGAGCAGTCGTATTCAGCATTGATTTTAGCTTACGTCATTATGCCATTCCTCTTTATTCCTGCGAGATAGGGTGCAAAGTATATTACTGCCATTATGTAGATAAAAGCATTGAGACAGAGTAGAAAAGGCTTAATATGATAAATCTGTGGCTAGCCTTTACATTTTTGGAATCCCACATTTTAAGTAGAATTACAGATTAGGAGACTTACCAACTTGACAAAATATGGGGCCAATCCATTTTTCAGAACCTGAAACCTCAGACTTAGGAACTTTAAAGACCTTTCCAGCTTGACATCTAAGGTTTTGTTTCTGTTTTTGTTTTTGTTTTTTATGCTACCATCCAGCACTGTGCTAGGTGGATAAAAGTGGCAGGATAACAAAAATCCCTTTGATAAGTCCTAGTGCTTACTCTTGAAAGTTACCACATTGTTGACAAGCGATAATACACTTATATGATTGAAGAGAGTCAAAAAATGAAAGACAATGACTAGTTTGGGCAAATAATATTGTATGGCTTCCTGCCATACTGTGCCAAATGGAAACCAGTTATTCCTTCTCCAGGATTTTCAGGAGGAATACACCTCTACCAAGAGCTTCCCAAGAGAGGAAGAGACCTGACTAATCTTTCTTTTGTTGCTTATTTATTTTGAGAGAGAGAGAGAGAGAGAGAATGTGTGCAAGTGGGGGGGCAGAGAGAGAGTGGGAGAGAATCCCAAGCAGGCTCTACACTATCAGCACAGAGCCCGACATGGGGCTCGATCTCACAAACCATGAGATCATGACCTGAGCCAAAATCAAGAGTCAGACGCTTAACTGACTGAGGCACCCAGGTGCCCCCTGACTAATCTTTAAAGACTTTTTCTCAGCTTCTCAGAGTATAGAATGTTCTATGTAATGATTCTGTAGTTTGCTTATTGAAACCTGTAAATTTTATAGCTGATGCAATCCTTATGAATTCCTTTAATTTTTTTTTTAATGTTTATTTATGAGAGAGGCAGAGAAAGAGAGAGGGGAGCGAGCAGGGGAGGGGCAGAGAGAGAGGGAGACACAGAATCCAAAGCAGGCTTCAGGCTCTGAACTGTCAGCACTGAGCCCAACACGGGGCTTGAACCCATGAGCCGTGAGATCATGACCTGAGCTGAAGTATGACCCTTAACCAACTGAGCCACCCAGGTACCCCTGAATTTCTTGAGCAATATAAAGCCTCACATCAAATCTCTTTAGCAAAAATCACCGAACTTATGACGTTTATTGTTGATTGTCTTTGTTCCTGATTTATGCCTGTCGGTCATTACGGTTTCAGGAACAGGCCTGGTCATTGTAAGATCCGCAAAGTTTGTTTTGGGGGCCTTGACATCACCGCTTTACTCCTTGGATTCAGGATCCCTCCCTCTCTTTTCTTCTGTGTCCCCCTCATCCTCTTCTATCTGTCCATACAACTATTTTGTATCCTTTTCTTGCTGGTTCCTCAAAAGGGTGCTTCCTGTCTTTGGGGGAATTTATAATTGAAAGGACATCTTTAAAGATCCCTTTCCCTGGGTACCTCCCTTTATTCCCATGCTCAGCCAAGCCTAAGTAGTATAGAAACAAGAAGGAAAATCTGTTATAGAAAGGCAATAATTCATGTGACAGAAATGCCCTTTGGCTTATCTGTGCTTGGCTCCCTTCATCTTGTATGGATAACTGAGAAGTGACTGCATTGGCTCTCGGGTCACTTCTCATCCTTGTCACATTGCCTACACGGACATTTTGAAATAATTTGCTTTATTTACCCTTTCAGTAGGAGCTGTGGAAATTGATATCATGCTACTCTTGTCTTTAGAAAATTCATGTGGATCTCTAAATACCATTGATTGGTATAAAACAGTACAGTGTCTATACATTAGCTCTTAAGATTCTTCAAATGTTAATGACTCTGTATTGGCTGAGACTCAGGGACCAGCACTGTAAGGTTGTCCTCTAGCCGGAGTCCTAGAACGAAAGTTCCCGGCACTAAAATATTTATTCTGCTTCCGAGTTGGTTGGACCAGGGAGGTGATACCATTTAGAGAAACATTTTTTTTTAAAGGAAGGTGATATCTTCTGTGAAGAGGTTGGGTCACAGAAGGATTCAAAGTCAGGGTTAACCCAATATATAAGAGGTAGATGGGCGATATCTAATGTATGACCCGAGGATACAATCCACCGAAATCCTCCTTCCCTGGCTCCTCAGGGCCCCTCAAATCTCCTGTTTTGTTTTTAGGAAGGTTCTGTCATTCGCTCATTCATTTGTTCAATGTGCAAATAATAATCACCATCTGGGTACTGTATTGTACTCAGCACTTAGCACAGTGCTGGCAGAGATGAGTAAGATTACAGTCTCCAATGAATTCACAGTCGTTTGAGAACAATAAACACATAAACAGATAATAATAATAATAATACTATAGTACGATCAGATCTATGCTGGAGGCATATACAAAGTGCTTGGGGACACAGGGCAGGCAGTGGTGGACACCTAGGCTTGGGGAAGTGAATATTTGAGAAGAGCTTTGAAGGACATGTCATTTAGCAGAAAGTGTGTGTGTGTGCGCGCGAGTGTGTGAGGGTGGGGGAGTGGGGCGAAGGGGCTAAGTGCCAGAAAGTCGGGACACTATATGCAAAGGCATGGAGGCAAAACACTCAAGGTACAGCACAGGTGGCACACTGAACGGAGCACACTCCAGATGGCGCGAGTATAGAGCACTAGCGGGTAAGCAGTGGGAGGAGATGAGGCTCCGGAAACAGGTCGGAGTTTCGTTGGATCATGCAGGGCCTTCTGAGCCACACTAAGAAGCTAGGACATGATGCCAGGAGTAACGGGTCACCACCGAAAGCTTTTAGGCAGGTGAGTGATGTGAAGGGAAGATTGTTGCCTGGAGGCAATGTAGGGGTTAGGATGAGGGAGATCAGTTAGCAGGATGGTGCGGGAGGTGATGGCAGCCTTGCACTCGAGTCAGGGAACACAGAAGAGGGTCTTGGGTGGTGAGTGTGAGGAACAACGAAGAGGGAAGATTCAGGAATGAAGTTTCTGCTTCAGGCAGCTGGGCAGGACCATGGGAACACAGGTGGAGAAGGGTGTTTTCTAGAAAGATGATATTCAAAGGGTTCAGCATATTGAGTTTGAGGTCCCAGTGGGGCATCAAGGTAAAGGTTTTAGGGGGAAACTAGATATATGGATGTAGACTTGGGGAGAGCCTCTGAAAAACCCATGCAAAACTGGAACTGTCTTGCGTGGGAAAGCATTCTAAATCTTTAGAGAATGTGGATATAGTGAAGAAACAAAACTGTATTATTATTCAGGAAATCCATAACATTTTGGGTAGGAAACAATGCATTCATTTTACAGAAGCCTTGAGACTTAGAAAGGGCTGTGTGGGGCTGTGGTTTAAGAATTGGAAGGCAGGGGTGCCTGGGTGGCTCAGTCGGTTAAGCGGCCGACTTCGGCTCAGGTCATGATCTCGCGGTCCGTGAGTTCGAGCCCCGCGTCGGGCTCTGTGCTGACAGCTCAGAGCCTGGAGCCTGTTTCGGATTCTGTGTCTCCCTCTCTCTGACCCTCCCCTGTTCATGCTCTGTCTCTCTCTGCCTCAAAAATGAATAAACCTTAAAAAAAATAAAAAAAAAAAGAATTGGAAGGCAGTAAAGGTCTTAAGTGGGGGGAGGAGACACCATTCAGGATTGCAGCAAAAACCTTATTAGAAGAAAACCTGTTAGAAGCGTGTTATGGCAGTTCCTGATTTGGAGATCTAACATGATGTGTTCTAAGATCTATTGGGTCATCCTACTCTACCAACTAGGGCTTGTTTCCTTTTCTCCTTTGCTTGGCAGGGTCCAGGAAAGATTAAGGGCTGGGCTGGGCACTACGGGGTGAGAAAGAAGGAAATGTGAGTGTGCCCAAGTTCTCTAGCTCATTTCCAAAGCTGATGTCGGTGAATGTTTGGGTCTCCATAACCCACCCCAAGAGTGGTCATTTGAAAAGGAGTTCTGGATTCATTACGGGGAAAGAAGAGAAGGAAATGGATGTGCTATAATAGCCCACAGCATTTTAGAACCTAAGAGAATCACTTGCAGATTCTACTTACTTATTTGCACGTGTTTACTCCCCTTCTAAACGGTGAGCTGCTTACGGGTAGGCACTCTGTTCCATTCAATTCTATAACCCTAGTAATGCCCTTTTTGACATACAACTCCTACACTCAGGAATTGTTAGTTGAAGAATGATTGAGTCCACCCCCTCGTCTTGCAGCTGTGGGGTCTGAGGACCAGAAAGGCTCTGTGACTTGCCCAGGATCCCGCGTGCTACTTAGCGGCAGAGTTGGACAGGGTTTTGTTCTTGATGTGTGGTTAGGGGCTCTGATTATCTGAGAGTACAAAGAATGTTCCTGGGGGCACCAGGGTGGCTCAGTTGGTTGAGCACCCAACTTCGGCTCAGGTCATGACCTCACGGTTCGTGAGTTCGAGCCCCGCGTTGGGCTCTGTGCTGACAGTTGGGAGCCTGGAGCCTGCTTCAGATTCTGTCTCCCTCTCTCTCTGCCCCTCCCCCCACTCGTGCTCTGTCTGTCTCAAAACTAAACATTAAAAAAAAAAAAAACAGAAAGAAAATGTTCCTGGTGAACGTTTCTCTATTTCTCAACATTCTTCTCCACCTCCTAGATGCATAGCGGACTCTTGAGATTATCTTTAAAAACCCAGGGCATGGAATGGCGGCACTCTGTGTGACCATTTGCCTACGGGAAGGCAAATATGGCCCCTTAAGTCCACCGCACAATTTGTGGTGACCTCAGTTTAGAGAAATCTCCAAACATCTCTTTCCCTTAGTAACTATCGGTCTGTCATCCATGAATTCATCTAAGCTTTTATTGGGGGGAGGGAGAAGCTATTTTTATTTTCAGTCTAATCCACCACTTGGTGTAATGAGTTCCATATGTTTCCTCCATTTTCTACCTGCTGTGAGAAGTAGGGCTTCCTTTACTTGTCCTAAACTCACCTCTATGGGCTCTATGCAGGTAAGATGCAAACACACTCTTGCACATGCTCTCACACACGTGATTTAGGAGGGAAAACGGCCCCACTATTAATGGTTCTCTTTGTTTACAAGCATATTAAAAATTCAGATGAAAGGAAGCTGAAGCAATGGAATTCAAAGTGAACACAGTGGCAGCTCACTACCCCAAGGAGAAAGTTGTAAATACTTGACAAAACGGAGACCCACCGACGCAGGGATCGGTGGAAATAAATGAGAAGCCTGCTACGGAGTGGGTGTTTGGCCAAGCAGTGCCTGCCTGCAGTGTGGCTGAAGCGGCCTCGAAAAGTTCAGTGTGGCCCAGGAACATAACCTGTCAGCCTCCTCGGCTGACATGATCTTAATTAGCCTCTGTTCTACTGCCGAGAAAGCCCGCTGAGGCAGTTAGCACCAGAGAATTAATCAGATCGTTTGTGGAGTCGACAAAGCAGGACAGCAGCCGACACTGGCAACTTATTGACTGGAAAGGATCCAGGAAGATGGGGAGAGATGTAGTCTCTGTTTGTGCCCCGACTTTCCCCCGCCCCGCGAGTGGAGGTGATCCACAGGGACTGGGGAAGGGGTGCGGGTGAGAGGAGGGCGGGGCAAAGAGAGCTGTGCTCCGCCTTTACCTCCCACGCATATCCCGTCTCCCTTGCTTCCGTACACTTTTCTGCCAAAGCATCATGTGTAGCGGTGCTGATGCCAAACGATGTGTTTGACTGCAAGAGAGAGGGAGAGAGAGCACTGTTGATTTTGTTGCAAATTGCACTTTTGCTACAGGATTAGTTCGGAAGATGGAATTTCGCCAGTATTTTCCTCCCTCCTTTTGTTTACCGCCTATTTTCAATAGCTCTGTAATTGCTTTCCATTTAGTAAAAGGAACATTGTTCCTTTTTTGGGTTTTTCTTTTAATTGTGTTTCTTGCCCTGAGCTCTGAAGTTTGGGAGCGGTTGACGGGTGTGCCCTGTTGCTTCCCTTCTAGATACCAACTTGGCCTTAGCAATCAAGGCAACGTCATTGCTAGGGGAGGCCGCTGGGAGGTGGGCTCAGAAAAACATAGAACTTCTTCCAAGGAGCCTTCCCGGGTGGGTCCAGCTTGTCTACTGCAAACTCTCTCTTATTTGGATTCTCACGGTCCTTCAAATCCGCACTACACAATCTAGCTCTTGTCTTATGTTGTTTTGTACTTCTCTTTATTTCATGTGCATTAATCTTATCCTGTCTCTCTGACCATAATATAAGCTCTTCAAAGCCAAAGGCTCTACCTTCTATTGAACATAGCTCTTAACACCAATCTAGGCACAGTAAGAGACACTCAAATGCTAGGTTGGTTCATTGCCAGCCCTTGGAGGAGTTCCTGCAACCATTTGTCCTTTGACCCTGCTGCTACCCTGGCACTGTTGATATTTTGTTCCAGATAATTCTTTTGGGGGTGGGTACTGTCCTGTGTGCCGTGGGATGTTCAGCAGCATTCCCGGCCTCTACCCGCTACTGGAAATGTCTCCAGACATTGCCAAATGTCCCTGTGGGGGGCAGAATCACCTTCCCTCCCCATGGAGGACCACTGTTCTATAATGATAATAAAATAATAAGAGGTAAAATTTATTGCGCACATTACCGTGTCCAGCTTGGTGCTAAAGATACCATGTGCCTTCTTTTGTTTCACTTCCTTAGCGCTCCTGCCCTGGCTTTAATTCTTTTCTAAAGGGGCTCCAGGGGACAAATCTTACAGCCACGGTTGTAGGTCCACACCACAGTCTGTCTCTTCCCCTGAGGAACACTTAGAAGAGCCTTCCTCAAGGACCTCTTGGGCTCAACTCTGAATTTACTGAACACATCAGCTAAGCCTTAATAATGTCAGGACCACCCATTCGTTGACAACTAGGTATTCAGCTTGGTGAGGGTTAATTCCTCAAGGAGGTCGATGAAAAGCAATGGAAGGTCAGGGCAAAAGTAAGCCCGCCAGCTGTCACCTTTTTTCAGAGATGTGAATACCATTCCAAACAGCTCACGCGTGGTAGGGGGGCTAGAGATTTATTTCTTTTGCTCTTATGATGGCATTTCAGCTCAGGAAGCAGAATTTCTAGCGAGTCCACCGAAGTGTCATTCCTGCCCTAAATCCTGACCAGCTGTCTTGCAAACAATGCAATCGGTCACAAGAGGGACAGGGCGAAAGAAGGTGGACAAACGGGTGCAGATTTGTCCTTCTGGGGGGAAGGGTGACGACTCGAGGCACATCTCCTGATGGTAACACCGTCTCCGAATATGAAGGACAACCCAAGAGAGAAATTTTGACACTTGGGCTTAATGTGTCTCTGGAGAGGGACATACCTCTGCCTGTGAAGTCAATTCAACCTCAAATTCACTGCCACCAAGGAGTTAATGATACATTAAAATTAGTCATGTTGTCTGATGGAGAAATATTCTACTTATGGAAAATACCTTTATAGGAAAACTGCCTTTCTGAGTCTGAGCTGGAAATATTACAGTAAACAGGATCTAATCACAGCGAAGCCTTTTTTCAGCTTTGCATGACAGCTGTAAAATATGACAGTATTTATTAATAGTTGCTGCAGTCTAATCTGCAGCATTGGAGAGCTACAGCAAAATATGTTAAGCTACTGAGAGAACAATTTCCACAGTAACTAATATTCAGCTTTTGAAAGGGTAGTTTAATGTCTTGTGATTTTTTTTTTCCCCTACTGATGGTCCAACCCCAGGAACAAGCTACTAAGCTAATAACCTTTGTGGAGAGGAAGTGTTTAAATGATAATTTATTTCAAGAGCTGACAACAAATTGCTCTGCACTTTCTCTTTTTATGCCCCAAAGCAGTCAAGGATGTGCAAATCGAAGTATTAAAAAATATGACAGCTTCAGTATTTTCATTTTCAATGAAATTCTCATTACAGACATATGTACGGTCTTTTATTCACAATCCAGTCCAAATAGTCATTCACTATTATTATTGTGCAGGCTCTCAAGATGCTCTCATAGTTGAGGACTCATCACAATAGATTAGGCAGGCTGCAGAAGCTACCGAATGTCTCAGGTATTGTCAACCCTGATTATTGGTGCTCAAACGGGAATTTAGTATCTGTCTCTCACAGGATAATGTACTCTCTGGGCCTTCCTAATTTATTCAGATGTAAAAAGTAGCTTGAATTTCAATAAAAACTCTCCTGGCTTTGCTTTTCCCAGAAGGCAAATGGACATGACTAGAATTGGAGCCATCTGTTACCTTCGCACATCTTTTAATCAGTTCTTAAAGTGAAGGAGAATAAAACAATCCATGATGGTCTCTCCTCCTCCTCCTCCTTCTCCTCCTCCTCCTCTTCTCCTTCTCCTTCTCCTTCTCCTTCTCCTTCCCCTTCCCCTTCCCCTTCCCCTTCCCCTTCCCCTTCCCCTTCTTCCTCTTTAATCAAGGTACCTACTACTTTTTTTAAAAGTTCCTGCCAAGTAGCCATGGTAGGACCTAACATCTATCTTTCCTTGCTTTCTTCTTCTCCAACCAAAAATGGCACCTTAGTGATGACGGCCTACAGGGTCAGATCTTCCTATGCTCTGGGAACTGTTTCTGCCTCAGAGAGGAATCTCTGAGTTCACCTCACCTCAGAGCCTGGTCCCCACCACAGGCACCGCCCCCCTTCCCCCGCCCCAGTCTGGCTGTATTTACTACTTTGGCTACTCATTTGCCCCTCGATCTGCATTTTTGATCCGCTGCCCACCCAGATCCCTGGAACTCTGGGACCACGATTTCTTGTGTTCATTTGTGGACACCAGGCTTCAAGAACAAAATCGTCCCCTGGAGTACATCCACAGGAAGACACCTAGGATAGGGAGGTCCTTTGAAGAATGGCAGAAGGAAAGACTATGGGAACAGGTAGTAGAAGTTTTCAAATGTTACAAGTGTTAGTCCAGAGGACAGCACGCATAGACTATGAATGTGGCTGACCTGGGTTGACATCCTGGTTTCACTACTTCAGCACTGTGTGACCCTAGGAGCCATCAGTTAGCCTTTTTATGCCTTGGTTTCCTCAGTTGTAAAGAGGCAAGGACACCATGTGGATTCAATGTGATAATCCATAAACTCAGGGCCTAGCGCATAGTGAGTGCTTATAAGAAATGGCAGCCGTTCTTATCAAACTGTTTCATCTTATTTATAATTTATTTATCTTATTTATAATTTGCTTTATCATTTTATTGTATGATAAAATGATGCTAATAATAGAGATTTATTGATTTGTGCCACTGATTGGTATCGGATGTGTATGCGCGTGCGTGCGTGCATGCGTGTGTGTGTGTGTGTGTGTGTGTAAATAGGGAGAGGGAAGGAGAGAGGCAGGGAGAGCAAGAGACAGAGACAGAGAGGGGAAAGAGAAAGAGATTCTATGCTTTATTTGGGAAGGTAGAACTGGATGAGAGGGACGAAGCCAGGTTGCATAAGTAGGTGGTAAACAATAATGTGCAGGAGGGTGTGTGGAATTGAATCTAGTCAATCTGAAAATATTCCTCCGAGGAAAATCCCTTTCTCCTGGTCTCGGGGGAGTCTCTTTACCTCTTAAGCCCTCAGGCTCTTCCCACATTTTCCCATTTTCCTCGCTCTCTGGCAACACTTTTAATCTTTTCACAGTGGGTCGGCTCTAATGAATGCAAATGTCATTATTGGATGAGGGAACAGTTGGGTTAAAAATTAATTTTTCCCAGGCCCCTGAGATAAATCACTGTTTCAGCGACAGGACTGTCAACTCTTCAAAGGCAGGGCCTAATTCTGCCTCTCTCAAACACTGCCGGTGGTGTGGCACAAGCTAGCACTAGAAAATGTCCAATAATAGCTTATTGACTGATGGACTACCTGTTGCCGCCGCCCATGTTACTGCCACAACTTTCTAGAGCAGATAGAAAGGTCTTTTAGAAGGCTGTTGACTTCCAGAGAGTTACTTGGGAACTGAGTAGGGAGTTTCAGGTTGAGAATGGGAAACAGCAGGAGTTTATTGAACACCGGCAAGAAGGTAGGGACTAGTTGCCTCAAAGGGCACTTAGAACTATTATCTCATTATCTAAGCTGAGAGCCGCAGCCTGGGCCAGAATCTTTGATCTCTGTGGGCTGTGCCCATTGAAAGCAAGGAGAGTTGTCGAGTGCACGAGAGAGTCTGGCTGCAGTTCTCAAGTGTGTTGCCGTTCCGGGGGAAATGTCAGCACCACGGAGAACTAGGTCACTTGTACCCAAAAGATAGGTCTCGCAGAAAACGGGAAGAGGTGGCCACCTCCCTGACATGGCTTTAGAACTTTCTGTATAAGAACGTGTGTGGACAAGGGACCTCCCAAACCGGACTTGCGGTGCCTGGAATCCGAGAATCAGAAAGCCACCCTTTGGACTAGGGTTCTATTCACAGAAGGCCCTTACCCGAATAGAAATTTCCTCCCTGGATGTAATAACACATCAAGTCATTAATAGCCATGGATAAATTAGCATGAGTAAATTGGTCAGCTGAACTGTTGTCACTTGCAGAGAAAGACTATTAATCGGTGGAAATGGAACGTAGGGCAGGGAAGTTTTGGTGGAGGAGTAGAGGCAGGTTGGGACAGAGATGTCAAGGCTTTGCTCCCACCAGGGACGGCAGGTGTAGGTTAAGTGTCATAGTGGGGAGCCCTGGGTAAATAAAAGGATGTCACTAAAGAGGAGAGGGTACAGAGGGGCAGATATCTCACGTAGTCAACCTCATACTTTTTCCAAGAACTGGTTTGCTGTGCATACAGCACCGAGAGCACAGTTTTCAACTTTGTATTAATGAAACAACGTGGAAACCAGATGTTTCTCTGCAGACAGAAATCCACGTGTAGCTGACAAAGCCTTGAAATCCATTCATTGTTTCATAATTTCGGAGAAAGAGAGAGAGAGAGAACGAACGAACAAGCAGGGGAGGGGCAGAGAGAGAGGAGACAGAGAATCCCGAGCAGGCTCCACGCTGTCAGCGCAGAGCCCAATGTTGGGCTCGATCCCATGAAGTGTGAGATGATGACCTGGGCCGAAATCAAGAGTTGGACGCCGAACCACCTGAGCCACAGGTGCCCCTGTGCTACGAATCTTTTAAATGACCTTGCTGTTTAACCCATTTCTCAGCTTCTCGCTTATCCCTGCCCTTATACAGTAGAGTCACATCATGTGTATATTTAGCTTATTTGAATGTAATTATAGGTGCTCCCTTCTGTTTTTCTGTCCTCCATTTCCCTCCTAGGTGATTTAAAATATTCTACAATTCGATTTCACAGTTGTGATCCCTCCCCATAATTTTTATTACTAAAGCAATAGATGATTATTGTAGAAAATAAGAAAATACACAATAGATACTTTATTGAATATTTTAAAGAACTGTACCTCATAGTCTGATTTATAAACTGGATTCTCTCTCCCCCCTCCTTTCTTCCCTTCCCATCTTCTTTCTTCCTTTCCTTTCCTTTCCAGCCACCCTTCCTCCCTCCATTCCTTCCAGCCTTGCTTGCTTGCTTCCTTCCCTTCTTTCTCCCTCTCTCTCTCTTTCAGTCCAACAATGAAAAACAGACATGGGCTTACTCCTGATGAATCAATAATGGCATTTGGGAAAACGCTAAATATGTCTCCAGGCCAGTGCTATGTACCAGTGTCGGCACAAAGTATAAATCTAGGGGCTAACCAATTGTTTTCTCTCACTCTGGAGAGAGGGGCTTGGGAAGGTATATAGCAGACCCAGTGAAACGACAACAGAGAGCACTTATGTTAAGTGCCAAGTGAATGGCCTGGACAAAAGGGTTCTGTGGGTGTTCAGAGGTGGGCAAGATCTCCGCTCCTCAAAATCAGCTCTCCTCCTGCCCAGTCACCTCAGTACACAGCATTACCATTTTATCCAGTCTCTCAAGCTAAAAGCCTAGTAGTCATCCATGAACCCTTCCTCTCCCTCACATCCCACAGTCAATCTGTCTCCAAGTTCTGTTGATTCTGTGTCCAAAATGTATTTCAACTCCATCCACTTTTCTCCATCTGCAGCCTAGCCTAAGCTGCCATCATTTCTCACCTAAATAACCACAATAGCCTTTTGACTGGTTTCCCTTCTTTCACACTTGCACCACATTCTACTCCCTACAGAAACTTAGATCCCATGACTCCCCTGTTCAGAATCCTCCAAAGACTTCCCAATGAAGGTAAAATAAAATTCACACTCCTTCCCATGGCTCCTGTCCATTCTCCATGACTATGATCTGCTTCCTGTCTACCTCTATGGTCTCATCTCAGGCCACTCTCGACCTCCTCACTACCCTTTAGCCTCACTTCTCTTCTTTCAGTTCTTCAAACATGCCCAACTCTTCCCTGCCACAGGGCCTTTGCACTTACTATTCCCACTGCTTGAAACTCGTTCCCTCCATTCTTCACATGGCTGTCTCCTTCTAATCCTTTAGTTCTCAACTTAAATGTCCCTTCTCAACAAGGCTATCACTGAAAATCTTTTTTCTTTAATTTTTAAGTTTTATTTATTTATTTTGAGAGAGAAAGAGAAAGAGAGCACATGAGCGGGGGAGGAGCAGAGAGAAGGGGAGAGAGAGAATCCCAAGTAGGCCCCACACTGTCAGTGCGGAGTCTATTGTGGGGCTGTGAAATCAAGACTTGGATGCTTAACTGAGTCACTCAGGTGCCCTGTATCACTGAGAATCTTTTTAAAATTAGGTCCTATCCATTAGGATATGTGCAGAAACCATGTCTATCTTATTCACGATTGTAACCCTGGCACCGATTGAATGAATGAATGAATGAATGAATGAATGGCTACGAGCTGGAGTAGCCAGAAAAGGCTATCTTGGAGAGGTGGAATTTGAGGTGGGCTCTGAAAAATGGAAGCATAGGCAGGATTTTCATCATCAAGATGAAGGAGAGAATTCTAGGTAGCAGTGGAAGTGAAGTTGCTGAGACCAAGCATAGTTCTGGCACATTTGGGAAACACTGGATAATGGGAGCTGCCTCCATTGGAAGGTTCTCATTAGGTAACATGGGAACAATAGGTCTGTTAGTTGGATGAGGCATAATTACGTTGAGTCTTAAAGAACAGGCTACTTTGTTTCTTCCCAATGTGGTCAATAAAAGTTATTGAAAGTACTGGAATGGGGTCATGGTTCAGTGTTTTAAAAAGGCTTTCCAAGGAAGAAATGAGTGTAAAAGTTAATAGAAAGTCTTTCCTTTTTTTAATTTTAGAGGTGGGGGAAGAGGGGCAGAGGGAGAGTGAGAGAGAATCTTAAGCAAGCTCCACGTTCAGCACAGTGCCTGATGTGGGGCTTGATCCAATGACCCTGGGATCGTGACCTGAGCCAAAATAAAGAGTTGGACACTCAACTGATTGAGCCACCCAGGCGCCCCTACAGAAAGTATTTCTTAAGCAGACTAGATTAGTCTCACCAGCTAAATGGCTATAGAGAAAACAAATATCAACACACAGGAGTAGGTTTCTTTTGGCTCTAAGACCTTAGTATTGTCCAAACAACTTAGTGAGGTGATTTGAGAAGAGGCGCAGGGATAAGGAACAGACCTTGATGGACTTTTGTTTCCTTTCCTCCAACAGACAGCTAATGGGCAAAGAAGGGTCATGGGAGATGAGGAGAAAATACATGAACTCTATCTTCTGCTTTGCAATAAATCTCCCTCTTCTCTTGCAATCCACAACTCACACATCCTTTAAAGCCTAAATCCTCTAGCCATCCTTCTCTGAAAACTCTACTTTCCCGGAGTGCTTCATTTTCACAATTCTTATAGCAATCAGAGTCTGTAGTGTAGTATTCAATTTGATAGTGTCCCGTGTTGTTCATAGATTGTTTCATGAATGTCCTTTTCTGTCCACTCCCATTGGAACTCTATTATATAATCATCTATCATGAGACTGGAACACACCATTGGGCGTTGATAACAACTTGCAGAATTGCTTGACTAATTAACTGAAGTTACGGTTAGTAGCCAGAAACAAAGTATCCTGTGTCTGGTATAATATCTCAACAAAATTATAGAATGTTACATTAAGAAGTGGGGTGCCTTAGGGGAGGAGACAAGGCCAAGAGAGCTTCAGTGCGTTGGTCAACATCAGAGAGCTAGTTAATGGCAGAGCTTGAACTTGGTCTCCTGCTTTAGGTTCATGAAATTTGATAATATTTTAGAAGTAAGTACCATGGGGCAAATACAGGCTTTAGTATTTCCTTACAGTGTTTGATGATGCAGCAAAATGGGAGTGAAGTGAAGAGTTCTTTGGGTTTCCAAAAACAAAATGGTCCTTCAGGTTAAGTTACCTAGAAAAACCTCTCTGGGTACTACTTGGGCAGACAGGCCTTCCATTTGCTTCTGCCTTCTCTGAGTCAGAAAGAACCATGCCCAGCCTATAACCAGAGTTACGGGCAAACACATGGTTTTTTTTGAGTCTTCCAGTAATAGGATTCCTTGGTTTTCCTGAGGAGCCCCTCAAAGATAACTGGGCTTTAGAGGAGTCTACTTAGCTGAATTATAACGTGTGTGCTTTAGATAATTAACGAATACACCTAACTGTATACCACTGAAGATCAGACCCTTAATTTCTGAGACTGTCTCAATAGAATGTGTCCTCGGGATGTTACCTCACTATTTGAAAAAAACATCCGTTCGCAAAGCCCAGTTTAGCTACTCTCCATTCAGTATTTCCAGAAGATAATTGCTGAGGCCCTATAAGCTGAAGACTTGATGTGGTCTGGTAGAACAAGCCCTAGAAGCAGGAGACCTTGACACCAGCCCCACCTCTGTGGTGAAATGGTTGAGTGAAAAAGCGCATTTCTTCGGGCTTCAGTTTCTGATCTATGAAATGGGGATAATCACACTCTGTGATAGGATTAATTTTCCAAGACTTTCCAGCTTATGCCTCTTTCTATTTTAGACAAAGCTGCTTTTACTTTGTGAATTTTAGACCACATATATTATTTTGGGGGGAGAGGGTTCTTTTTTCACAACAGTGACTCATCCAGGAGAGTCCCAAACCCCTTTTCAGGGCCGGGGGTGGGAGGACATATGCAGTTTGAAAAACTAGATTCTAAAATTACCAGCGCATCAATTTTTCGGTCTTAATTGAAATTCTTTTTTTTTTTTTTTTTTTTTACACACAGGGCTTGAACTCATGACCCCGAGATCAAGTTGAGCTGAGATCAAGAGCTGGATGCTCAACCGACTGCGCCACCCAGGTGCCCCTTCATTTAAATTCATTTTGAATTTAAATACAGTTTTAAAAGAGTATTCAATTTTATTTATTAAAAGAGAAGGGAACCAACATGAGTTGAAGAAGGCTGAATACCACTGTTCCACGAATATTCAAAGAGGAGAGCAGATGCCTCTTCTTACCTCTTTCTGTGTCGTAGAGGTACACAAACTTCTCCCACTTGTAGTGACCCAGCAGACTCAGAATAGCGCCCTTCAAGGCTGGGCGCATCTGGATGACAAACTGCACATCTGCATCAGTGGGGAAGCTGGGCGTCACAAAGGATGTGTGCAGGGCCCCACAGAAGGAGGTCAGAGTGTTCATTGACATCTGGTCATAGAATCCAAAGATGGCGTACACCCCTCTTGAGAACTGGGAGCAAACTGCAATGAGAAAAAGAGGAAGAAACTTCAATAGCCCCACAGTCCCTTGCTGCAGCTTGTAGGGTTGGAAAGACAGTGTATAGTTAGTCTTGGCTCTAAATGACATGCCTCGGGGTGCCTGGGTGGCGCAGTCGGTTAAGCGTCCGACTTCAGCCAGGTCACGATCTCGCGGTCCCTGAGTTCGAGCCCCGCGTCGGGCTCTGGGCTGATGGCTCGGAGCCTGGAGCCTGTTTCCGATTCTGTGTCTCCCTCTCTCTCTGCCCCTCCCCCGTTCATGCTCTGTCTCTCTCTGTCCCCAAAATAAATAAAACGTTGAAAAAAAAAAATTTTAAATGACATGCCTCAAGGGAAAACCAAGGTCTCTGAAATCTCCAGAAGCCCTTGCCCAGTTGCCCAGCAGGGGAAGAGTAAGGAAGGGAAGAATTTATTTGATAGAGTTGCATATTCTCTATGTCTACCATGAGCAAGAAACTAAGAAACTGGGAAGGAAAGAGGTGAAGGTTGCCTTGCCCTCTTTCAGCAACCTTCCCAGCTCATCCACAAGGCACTTGGTGTTCTCGTACTCACAACACAGCTTCCCAGTGGTCTCTTAGTGTACCCATGCCAGTATCAGTCTGGTGTCCCACCCCTTTGGTACTTTCTCCAGTAGAGGACAGTTTGGACTGATGATTTTGTCAGGCAGATTGCTAACGTGTCTGCTAGGAAACGTGTTACTCCTCTTAGGTTATGTAATGCTTCAGCCATAGTTACGTTATCATGAAGACCCTTAATGTAGGCCACTGATGAAGATTCCAGATTCTAGGCAGGCCAATGGAAGGACTGGCCTTTCGGTGCCCAAGGAGTCACGTGAGGGAGGTGTAGTTGGCAAAGTTCTATCTTGCTCCTTTTGCGTTTACCTTCTAGATCTACCAGTTCACACATAGAACTTTTATGTCTTTCATTTCAAAGTAGGCCACACCAGCACCTCTTCCCTCTTCTGGCCCAGATGAGCTTAAAAAATGTGAACCAAATTCAATATTAGCTTAAGTAGAACATAATTAGCAAAGCAAATCAGCTACAACAACACCGTGTGGTGCATTCCCCAACCAAGTGGAAATGATCTTTAGATTATCTGCTCTACCGCTCCCTTCCATTCATGCGAAGCAGACAGAACAGGCAGCTGATAATGCCGTGTGATTTAAGGAATCCTGCACGGCCTCCCTTATCTGCTAGGAAGCCACTGTCAGGCTTACTTTTTCAGGTGTTGAAAAAAAACTCTGTGGCTTGGGAAGGGGATTAAATAGAATCTTTTTAAGCTGTTAGCATGTTAAGATGAATTAATGTATCCTACGTCCTCTTAGACACTGGGGAGGGTGTGTAAACAGATAGGTAAGTTTCGAGAGGGAAGGGTGGGTCGGAGAAGAGAACGTAAAGGGTCTGGAGTCCTCCCTGAAGAGAGAAACAGTGAAGGCACGGGGCACCAGAAAGAAGGAAGGTGTTGGAGTAGGAGGAAGGCAAGTGGAAAACCAATTAATTTCTTTCTTCACCCTGTTGTGAGAAACAGAGAGTTCTCAGTATCTTCGGGATCTTGCTTTCCCTGCATTCTATTCAAACTGATTATTGATCAAAGCTGTTCCCCTTTGTTAGCCAAACTCATAAGTCATTGGCTTAAGGATAGCATCTCAAAGGTGATTACCAGTCACCTAAGCATCTCCAGCAGGGAAGACAATAGCCTGCAACTTGAGGAATTCTAAGTGACGCCCAAACACATACATAAAAAAGGTCTTTATAGTAAAAATAGAGAGCCAATTGCAGAAATGAATCTGGGGCACTTCATGACATGGGGCCAAAAGAAGTATTCAGAAACAAAGAGGAAGAGGCTAGATGCTACTTTGCCTTGGTCATCACGAAGGAAGACGCTAAGGAAGGTCGATTCCCAAACTGATCTGTAAATGGAGGTCAGATCTTGGCTGATGCACATGATCTTCTATATAAAACTGACAATAATGATAATAGCCACTGAGAGCTTTGTATGTACCAGGCACTATGCTAAGTACAATACAAGTATTATTTAATATTCCCAACAACCTGATGACATATTGCTATTATTTCTATTTAACAGATAAGAATTCTGAGGCAAAAATGTTCTGTCTTGAGTGGAGGAGCCAGGATTTGAACTGGAATCAGTCTGACTCCAAAACTCATACTCCCTAGGACCCCAATCCAATAATGACATTAAAGAGTGGTTATTGGCCCAATGGGATAGGATTTCCAGATTTAGCAAGTGAAACAGAGGATTCTGTATGCCTCAAATTCATAAAAATACTAAAGAACTATTTGTTGTTTACCTGAAATTCAAATTTAGCAATCACGTATTTTATCTGGCAACAAACACTCATGGCCCTTCACTGACCTTCATTCAGGCGGCAGTTGGTAATTCTTGGATCCATGCAACTAGCACGCAAGGCCCAAGATAAGAAGAGGATCCGTGAACCGTAGACCAAAGTAGTTTCATGGGGAAATGCAATATATTTCCAACAAGGAGAACCCCAATCTAAGTTATGGATAATAACTGAGGGGGAAATTAACTTGAAGAGAGGCAAACTTATAGCTATGATCCACTTAGAGTTTTAAAAAAGCCCTTCACATTGGAAGGAAACAAAATAAAAGTATATTATGGAAGTGAGATTCTGGCTAATAAAAAACAAATCTCGTATTCCTCTTCTAATCATTGTTTTTGAACCTCCGGGGTATAGAATTAAACATTACTAGTTCATATATGGACCTGTCATATTTTACTTATGACATTTATTTATTTATGAACACCCACACTGAACACTCATGAAACTGTCACCCAACCCAAGAACTATGACATTACTGATAACTTATTTTTACCTGTCTCCCCCCTCTGTTCCATCTCCCTGTTTTGACATCCCCTGGCCCTCCCTCCATAACTACTATCCTGAATTTTGTGTTTATCATCACCTTGGTGCTTTCAAATGTGCAGACACACACCCCGAAGCAATACACTGTGATTTGTGCTTGTTTTAGAACTTTATAAAAAGGGAATCATATTGAATATGTGAAAACCAGACTGCAGGAAGGAGTGCCCAGCGATGTCTTTCAGCCTATGTATACGATAAGCAGAACGAGACAAAGGAAAACCTTATACAAATGTGTGAGTGAGCAGGTGTGAGGGAGTGGAATTGTGGCTCAGACAAAGGACTTAGGAGTATTGTAGATCAGTAGTAACCCTCAGGCAACACTAGGCTACTGTGGTCCGAGAGACACACAGTGGCGGACATCAACAAGAAGAATGTTAAGAGAAAGTCAGTAAATGTTCTATTCCCTTCATATAAACAACAGAGGCACAGCTGTCCTGCAAATACTACTGGGCAGAGTCACTTTTGCTCTATCTCAACATATACAAGTAATGTAAGTAGAAGGCCCAATGGGAGGGATTCGAGAGTACACGTATCGTGATGAGCACCGAGTCATGTACAGAACTGTTGAATCACCATCTTGTACGCCTGAAACTGACGCAACACTGCACGTCAACTATACCGGAATGAAAATTAAAAACTTAATAAGAAAAAAAAAGGAAGTCCCAATGGGGAAGACAACTGCCACGTGAGGACAGGGTTAACGACCTCTGAGAGAAGCTGGGGCCCAGGGGACCTGTGAATGGCCTCTCACAGCATGTCGCTGGGCCCATCCCTAGCTGTAGAAAGAAAGGAAGGCTGAATGGAATGCTGTGCTGACCCAAAGGACAGTCTCCATGTTTTTAGATTCCGGGAAGGTTTGAGCTAGAAGGAACCAGAGACTGTTTTGTGAAGTGATTTTTTTAAAGCACGGTTTTTCACGTGGAATCATTTCTCCAAATGAAGTGTTATGTGGAAAAGTCCAATATGTGAAGGGATAAAGTAAAGCTCTCCTGATTCAACCGAGCCCACCGATGCCTCCCTATCATAAAGAAACTGCGACACAAAGAGAGGAAGAAACTACCATCCCTACCTCTGGAGCTATGTAGGACGGCATGGGTCGGGATTTGCCCGGCATGAAAGCAACTTCCCCTCAATGCCTGGCTCTCAGCATACACGGCTCCACCAGGGTTTCCCATGCCTCATCTGCCTCCGGCCCCAAATACCAACAGTAAGATCAGGTGGCAGATTGGTGATCTGTTGGGACCCGTGATTCTTTTGGATGAATGCTGTTACCATTATCTGAATCCTTAATGAACCACACCCACTTGCTTGTATCAGAAGGTGAGTCCTTGGTACAATGATAATGGAAGGAATCACTATCTTGGCAATCTTCTGAAGCAGGGAAGTACAGAAGAAAGGGCAACAGTTTCTGGAACAATCAGACCTTGGTTTCAACCACAGCCCTGCCAGTCTTAAACTGCATGACTTTGTGCAAGTCACTTATCTCTATGAGCCTAAGTATGAGACAGTGATTCCATAGTCAGGTTCTGGAGTTAGACTGTCTAGGTTGAAATAATCAAGCCATCACTTACTGGATAAGTCACTCAGTATTACTCAATATCTCTGCCTCCAACCCAGTTCTTCATCTGTAAAATTGGGATAATAATAGTGCCTGTCTCAGTATTGGTTGTGAAAGTTAAAATGAGTTCAGTCATGGGAAGCCATCTATTACAGTGCTGGGCACATAATAGATACTCAATTAATGCTAGCTACTTATTCATGCAACAAATATTTACTGAGCACCTATTATGTGCCAGGCACTGTTGTAGGCCCTGGGAGATACAGGAGAGAAAAAAAAGATCCTGTCCACTTGGAATTTACATACTAGCGAGGGGGAAAGACAGTAATAAATGACATGAGTAAAATATAATGTCTCAGTTATTAAATGTTGCTTTGGGAATAAGGTGAGGAATAAATGAAATGGTACATGGAAAATGTTTACGGTGCCTAACGTATAACATGGGAACCAAACAGTTCTTTCTCTGTTTCCTTCCTCTTTCCAGTTCTTCCAAGCATACTTTGCCCTGTTAACCCCATCAGGTTACTCTCCCCACAGAAACCACTACCCTCGGTGTCACACTGAGTAACCAGGTGAGCGTAGCTTTTCTTCTCTTACCCTTCCCCTATACATTTCTTCAGTGCTCTTTCCTATTTTAATTCCTGCGGAGTAATAGTTTAAGAAAGCAACTCTGCTATTTTGGCTTGAGAATGTGCTATTTCTGCTGAATCTTTCCCTCCCCATATAACGCACCAAGTGCTGGTAAAATGCTGTCTCTTCTTGGGACCTCTGTGCCCTCCCAGCAGGAAATACCTTGGTCATCTCCTTCCTAACGGTGCCTGTCTCCATCTCTTCCTGCTAACAAAACACCAAATTCTTGTTTAAGATGCCATTTCTGACTACATCCTGGATTCCTGGGGACTCTCGTGTAGCTCCCAGCTGTGTTCTCTTCAATGGTGAATGACAAGCAAGGCTGGAGCCAGCTGTCACGCTTTTATTTATAGTCCCCAAGTCTATAGGGTCGGGACAGGTATTGTTAATGTACAATGTAGCAGCTAATTACACCACCCATATTCCAAAAGGCATCATTACAAAAATGTCAAACAACTTGATTACCCCAAAGATCAGAATAGCAATATTGCATATCATTTACAGAACACTTTTCATAGCCTTTTGAATCAGGGGGAAAAAAGGAAACTGAAGTCTCTTGCTGACTTAATGATCACATTTGAAGCAAGCAGGAAGAAGAAAAATATAGCTGTGAAGGGACTGATGGAGACACATCACAAGAAGGTTCTCCAGGTAATACCATAGTTCAGTGAATTCTAGGGGATCAAAGAAACTTAGAACTGTGAGGGATCTTATGAGATTATATAGTCCGGTGCTTTCTAAAGCTGTAGTGTTGGTCCATGGTGAGTTTTCAGCCTGGTGAAATATGCATGTGTGTGTGTGTGTGTGTGTGTGTGCGTATTAAAGTAAGGTTGACAACTGTTTTGTTTTAGGAATGACAGTCCTTTTCTTTATATCATTTTTATTTCCATTCCTGTATGTAGTCCTTTCTCTTCTGAAATGGTGATGATGTTAATGAGGAATGGTGTGTGTTTGTGTGGCTGTGTACATGCATACGTACACGCATATTTTGTCTGTGTGGTAGACCAAATAATGTCCTCCCAAAAGATGTCTATGTCTTAATCCTCCAAATCTTTGAATTAGGTTACATGCTGAAGGGGAATTAAGGCTGCAGATGGAATTAAGCTTGCTAATCAGCTGACCTTAAAATAGCAAGATTATCCTGGATTATCGGGGTGGCTCAGGGAAGCACAAGGGTCCTTAAACGTGGAGGAATGAGGCAAAAAAAAAAAAAAAAAAAAGAGTACCAGAGTGATGTTGTATGAGAAAGACCTGACCAGCCACTGCTAGCTTTGAAGCTGGAAGGGACTGTGAGCTAAGGAATGTGGGCAGAGTCTAGAAGCTGGGAAAGGCAAGAAAATGGATTCTCTCCGAGAGCCTCCAGACAGGAATGCAGGCCCACTACATTCTCTGGTGAGACCCCTTCCAGACTGCTGACCTACAGAAGTGGAAGATAATTAACCTGTGCTATCTTAAGCTGCTAAATTTGTGGTCATTTGTTACAGTAGTAAGTAGAAAACTAATGCACTTAACATAGCAAAATTTAAAAGTTGGTAACTCTACATCGATCTATACTCCACTCCCCCTTTCCCCCCCGAAAATATTACGGATATGAGACATTCAAAGTTTGGAGACCGATGATCTAGTCTAATTTCTGATTCAGTACAGGAACCGCCTGCTGTGAGGTCATATTACCGCTCCCTGAATACCTCTAGTGACAAGGGAGCTCACTACTTACAAGTACCCTTCCCTTGCATGGTGGCTCTGACAGCTATGGAGCTCTTCCTTAAATTGAACTGAACTTTACCTGTTGGGGCTCCCGAGTCCCACATGATATACTGAACTCCAATCGCGCATGACCTCAACTTTGTTTTACAGGAAGCTCAAAAATACAATTGATGTACTCAGGAGATACATAATGGCTATTAGCTATTCAAGTTTGTGCATTTAGTCTCTCAATGCTGTCTTCTTCCTGTCATGCGAAAAATTTGCTAAAAGATCCCACCTCCCCTTTGATCCATGCCACCTCCTTAAAACATAGTTCTAACTCCTTTTTTTAAGATTTCTTAAAGTTGATTTCTTTTGAGAGAGAGAGAGAGAGAGAGAGAGAGATTGAGCACAAGCCGGGGAGGGGCAGAGAGAAGGAGAGACAGAATCCCAAGCAGGCTCCACGGCATCAGAGCAGAGCCCGATGTGGGGCTCGAACTCACAAACAATGAGATCACGGCCTGAGCCGAGATCAAGAGTCAGACGCTTAACCGACTACACCACCCAGGTGCCCCTAATTCCTTCTTTCCCATCGTCACTAATGATGGGATGAGGACCCAGCTGCTGCTCCCAGCATTCCACTGAACCTGCTCTCTCAAGTTTGACGGTGACCTGCTCACTGTCAAACCCAGCTCTATTCACAGACATCATTCAACTTGACCGCAGAGCAGCATTTGATATTGTTGGCCAAATCCTTTCTCTTGAAACTCACTTCTGTTTTAAGAGCACTAAACTTTACTGTTCCTTCTCACTTTCCTCTTGTTCCACTCCCTCGATGAAGATGTGTCCAAAGATTTTGTCCTGAGCCCTCTTTTCTTCTTACTCCAAATGATCTATTTTTTTTCATTCAACACACACTTATGGAGCTCCTGCTATGTGTCAAGCAGGGGTCTTGGCTCGCCATGTCCGTGTGGTTGCCCTCCAAGTAGATGCCTCTAGCCTCAGACACGTTCCTGACCTCCAGATCCATGCTTCTGAGTGCTCACAGAATAGCCTCCCCTGGAGGCCTGCATATTCACACGCTCAGTGTATTATTTCTCTACTCCCACCTGCCGCCTGTGGATCTGCTTCTCTTGTCCCTGTTTCTCCTAATGCACTGCTCTTCTTCCAGTCACCCAAGCTGGGGTCTTGGGGTTATCTCTGACTTCTCTCTCTGCCTCATCCCCGTGTGCCATTTTCTTGAGATGCTCCATCAATTCTACCTCTAAGGCGTGTGCGGTATCTTATTTCCTATTCATCGTCAGGTCATGTTCTCATCCCTCCTCACAGCTGGTTACCGGCCTGTCTTTCCCCCAGTCCATCACTGGCACTGCCATCACCTCACTCTTCTTTCTTTCTTTTCCAGGTGTCCTATCCAAATATACCACCCCCCCAACTCCCATTTCTGCAAGAATCTGCCCTATGTATGAGCTGTTAATGGGCTAAGAAATGAATCTTCACTGGGGCGCCTGGGTGGCTCAATCGCTTAAGCATCCGGCTTTGGCTCAGGTCATGATCTCACAGCTTGTGAGTCTGAGGCCCGCATCGGGCTCTGTGTTGACAGCTCAGAGCTTGGAGGCTGCTTCAGACTCTGTGTCTCTCTCTCCCTCGGCCCCACCCCACCCCCCAACCCCACCGGGGCTCGCGCTCTGTCTCTCTCTCTCTCTCAAAAACAAATAATAAGACATTGAAACATTTTCAAAAAAATGCAACGAATCTTCACAAATAAGTCAGTTCAAGGTTTCTCAGCCTCGGCAGGCCTATTGATATTTTGTGCTGAATAATTCTTTGTTGTGATAAGCAGTCCTGGAGTCTACTCTGATATTCGATACCAGTGGCACCACCCGGAAAGTGTGAAACCCAAAATGCCTCAGCACATTGTCAAATATCCCCTAAGCGGGGTGGGGGGGGGCAACATCACCACCTGTTCCCTCCTCCCTCCCTGCCCCCCATATGAGAACCGCAGAGTTAGCTTATGACTTACTCTCTACAGAGAACAATACCTTAACCTAATGAAAATGCATACATGTCTAGAACAACCCAAAGGAGTTGTAGAAAGTCAGGAAGGGTGGGTATTTTGAACTCTTCAAAGCCCACCATACAAGCAGACACCTCCCTGGTCTTGCTCTTAAATTGGCTATTTGCGTTTAAACTGGGGATGTAGGAGAGAACTAGATAAAAGTTGGGGGTGGTGGGCTAGGTGTGGGATAGTAGCCAGCTCATACCTTCCCTGGGTTCATCTAGATCAGCCTCTTCCTCCCCACTAAACACCCTTTGGTCTTGGGTTCTAGTAACCACAGTGGGTGCTTCTAAGGTATCAGAGGCAGAAGAAGGTATCAGCCCCATTCTCCAGCTGATGATTCCATGGTTTAATTACCATCTTTGGGTTAATTCCCTTGAACATTTTGTTCAGCTCTCAGGAGTACACTGCCTTCCGACAGTCTAACTAGTTATTTTTGCAATTACATGGCACGTATCTAAACGCTGGCAAAGAAAACATTCATTATCAACATTTGATCCTACTTGAATATAACGGCTTGCAAATGCAGGCATTAACATATGAACACATGTATTTTGGAAAATTCGTTTTGCAACTGTAAGTGCAATCCACCCTTCCATGACAGCATCAGAAATGGCACGAGAGATGCTGGGGTGGGTTGGGGTAATGGGGTGCTTTTTAGGCCCTTTTATATCACGATAATACGGTTAAGCGTTGGAGCGCAGTAGTTTTAAATTTTTTGCTTGTTCATCAATTAATTTCTTCATTCACCAGATAACATTTTGAGTTCCTACGGTGTGACACAAAAGGCCTAGGTGCTGGGATGCAGCAGTGAGCAAAACAGATAGGGTCTTTGTCCTCATGGCACTTAAAGTCTAGAATTGGCAACAAATATTAATAAAAGAACCATACCAATGTATGGTCATCATGTTGTAAGTATAAGGAGGGGCGGTATTAGGATGCCCTGAGACCATGTGACAAGGTGACTTTCAGGGAAATGTTAACTGAGGACCTGCCATTTGAGCTGACACCTCAGAGTAGAAGACCATCCCATGCAGAGAGAATAGCACTTGCTAAGGCTCTGAGGGAGGGCGACATCTGACACATTTGAGGCACTGAAAGAAGATTCGCCTGGCTGGAGTGTGGCCAGTAAAGACGAAGGTGCAGGAGGAGTCTGGGAGGAGGTAGGGACCCGACCGTGGAAGACCTTGTGAGACCCTGGTAAGGAACTTAGACTTTATCCTAAGGACCATGGGAGGAAATCTGGGAAAGATCAAGGGCATTGCACGAGCTGATTTACATTCTTAAAAGATTTATCCAGCTGCCGTATGGACACTGGATTTAAGGGGCATTAATGAAAGCAGGGAGAACATTTGGAATGTTGGCCCCGGAGTCTTGGTGAGAGAGGAGAGTAGTTTGGATCTGAGTTGTGGCAATGGAGGTAGAGTTATTTGGAGTTTATTTTTGAGGTCAAAATTACTGGTTGAACAGCCTTGAGATAGTTACTTAAACTCTCCAAACCTCATTTCTATACCTATAACAATTGGGATAACAAGTTTCTGCCCCATAACATTGTTGTACTTATTAAATCAGTATGTTCAAACATAGGACTCTCATACAAGACTATGCTCGATTGATCAAATGGTGTCTGTTACTAATGTTATTTTTAAAATTATTTCTCAGTGCTTTTGCACTGCAATGGGTTTTTATATGGTCCAGTCTCTAATTTGCTGTGTGACCTTGGGTCAGTTACCTCACTAGGCTTCAGGCCTGTCATTTGTAAGCCCGCAGACCTAACACCTGCTCTGCCCACCTCAAAGGGATGTGCTGAGAATAAATGGAAATAATAGCTGAAACTCTCCTTTGAAAAATTACAAAAGCTGCTATCTGAGTGTCAGCGAGGAAGTAGTATTGGTCCTTGACTCTCAGCAATCATTATCCCTACAGCAAATAACTCAGCAGAAATCATCATTCTTCCTAGCCCCAGTGTCTGCCTTTCTTCTTTTTTTAATATGAAATTTATTGTCAAATTGGTTTCCATACAACACCCAGTGCTCATCCCAACAGGTGAGCCTTTCACCCACGTTTCTCTACCAATCATCTAAAGTAGTCAGGGACCCGTCTTGACTCGCAACTCATTTGACACGGGATTTAGCACAGCTCTTAATTGAAAAACCAATTGATCCAGTGATCCAGTCTCAGTCAATGAAACAATTTCTAAAGCCAGGCAGGAAAACGATGCACTCTTATGATGCCTTTGAATCAGCCCTAAGATTTGTCATAGACAGGTAAGAGCTTCAAGTTTGATATCATACCATGAGAGCATTTGAACCCCATTTTCTTTTTCTTTAATTTTGCCGCCCATGCTCCGGGGGGGGGGGGGGTGAGCCAAGGCCCTAAACAAAAATTATTCTTAAAAGTTAATTAATGGTTGTCTTGTCTTATGTATGCTTGAAAGATTTCAGCATTCAAAACAAAACCATATAAACATAATAAAATGTGTAGGTCCATTGTGAGCTGGGAAGATATTCTTTTTCCCACTGTGTTTGAATTCCTTAGCATCACATTCTTAATATTGAGTGTAATGGCCTAGGTCACCCCCTCTAGCTTCGTAACAGTGCAACAATCTCTTCTGTAATTCGATTTACAGGTGGCCATTCCATCTCCCCTTGGGCTCTTCTGATGATGGTGAACTCACCACTTCCCAAAGTAGTTCATTCTAGTTTGGGGTGGCTCTAATTATTCAAAATTTCTTTATTACACCGAGCGCAAATCTACCTCTCTGCCACTTTCACCGCCTATGGTTCCTTCTTTTTTTCCTGAAGTTCACGGAAAATATCTGTTTCCTCTTCTAATGGCCAGCCTTCAAACATCTGAAGATATACATCCTACCTGCCTGTGCCTTCTCTTCTGCAGGCTAATCACCTCTAGCACGTCAGATGTAAGTCACAGATCCCAGGCTTTCAACTCTGGCAATCTTCCTCTTGACGTGTTTCAGTTCATTAAATGTCACTCTTAGAATTTCATGTCAAGGAGTGGGTGCTGCACTGCAAGTGAGGTTGAACCCACCCAGAAGGCAGTAGACTCTGTTTTGGATTAGACATCTTATATATCTATCAGTGCTGACTAGGATGGCATTGATTTCTGTTTAACCTTTCTACTATCCAATTCTATTGGGTCTCCTTCTACTTTGTGGTCTTAAATTTATATCCTAGGTATCTTGTGGAAGAATTCTGCCAAGCCAGGCTTCTCCCAAACTTGGACATGTGCTGTTGATTTTTTTTTTTTGTAGCTAAATACCTTTTCTGGTACCTTTTACCCTTTTTAAATAGCCTCATGATTTTGACCCAGCCTTTTAAATCTTGATTTGGTTAACAAGTTTATTAGCTATCACTCCCAATTATTTGTCATCTACAAATTTGATCAGCCAGCTTTGGGTAGCATTATCCAAGTTATTGACAAAAGTGCCGAAGAGGACAGGGTCAAGGACAGAATTATTTGGCAGGCTATTTCATTTTTCGCCCCTACACTTTCCAGGATGACAACAATTAGGTAATAAATACTCTGGCTAGAGTTCTTCAGTCTGCTCCAAATGTATCTTTAATACACTTGGGGTTTAGGTAATACAAATGATCCTTAATACTGACCTTGGTTCTTCAGACATGTTCATAGGTCTGCATTTTAAGGAAAAAAAAAAGTAACTGGAATGATTTTCTTCTTTCCTGGTATCATCATCTTTGATCATGTATCTTTATCATTTATCACTGAGTTTTATGGGGAGGAAGTGAAAAAAGAAGAGAACACTGAAAGGAGACAGAGAAGTGCTTTCTGGTAAAGAATGAACTATCAGAAGAATTGGGAAACTATTCCAGTCTACCCTTTAACTCAAACAGTCTGTCATTACCTAAGGTCAAAAAGCTGATTCATTGCCCTTTATGGCCAGGAAGCAAATGGCCTACCTATTTTGTAAGTGGAATAATTGATGCCTGCTCAGCTCCTGGGGTCCGTAGTCCTTGGCATTCCTGCTTGCTGGTAGACTTTAAAGAAACTGTAAGCAGTCTTGGGGCACCTAGGTGGCTCAGTCAGTTGAGTGTCCAGTTCTTGGTTTTGGCTGGGGTCATGACCTCATGGTTCGTGATATCGAGCCCCGCGATGGGCTCTGTGCCGACAGTGAGGAACCTGCTTGGAATTCTCTCTCTTTCTCTCCCTCTGCCCCTGCCCTGCTAGCTCTCTCTCTCTCTCTCTCTCTCTCATTCTCACTCTCTTTCAAAATGAATACATTTTAAAAACCTAAAAAAAGTTTAAAGAAACAGTAAGCAGCCTTATAAAATTGCCCAAATGTAATCCTGATGGGAAACAACTATTGAGAAGCCATCTTCACAATACCCAGGATTGCTGGTTGTGAGAAACAGTTCACCTTACTGCTGTGTTAAAAATCTCTACAATCTCAGTTCCCTCGAACATGTTCTGCCAGCCTGGAGAACAAAAAATCCATTTGTTCTCTAGGAAAAAAGGGCAAGTTTAAATTAAAAGCACTTTTTTTTTCTAATTCAAATTCAGGTGGTTGGATTTTTGAAAATAATTCCTCATTCTAGGTGTGGGAGGACGTACAGGGTCTGTGCAGAACTTTATGCCAAAGATGTCCATTCAGACGTGTCTGTCTTGTCAAGCACAGAGCTTACATTCAGGCAAACCTGAGCAGCCCTCTCAGGACATTGCAGGGTCCAGCTACCCTCTATTTAAAAAAATTTTTTAATGTTTATTTATTTTTGAGAGAGAGACAGAGCGTGAGCAGGGGAGGGGCAGAGAGAGAGGGAGACAGAGTCCAAAGCAGGCTCTAGGCTCTGAGCTGTCAGCCTGGAGCCCAATGTGGGGCCCGAACCCAGGAACCGTGAGATGGTGACCTGAGCCGAAGTTGGACGCTTAACCAACTGATCCACCCAGGTGACCCAGTACCCTCTATTTTAAAGATAGTTTGATCTAGGTCTACAGCTGCTCTAGCTCAAATCTGAGAACACCATCCTCTGAAACCAGCTTCCCTATGTCCTCCCATATTCCTTTGCCTGAAAAAAATAAGGACATCTCTTGAAAGAGAGGAATTTCGGGTCTTGAGGTTTGTTTAGAAAAAGACCCAGCTTGGGGCCCCTGGGTGGCTCAGCCGGTTAAGCGTCGGACTCTTAGTTTGGGCTCAAGTCATGATCTCCCGGTTCGTGAGTTTGAGCCCCATGTCGGGCTCTGTGCTGACAGCACGGAACCTGCTTGGGATTCTCTCTCTCCCTCTCTCTGCCCCTCTCCTGCTCACGCTCTGTCTGTCTCTCAAAAATAAATAAATTAAGAAAAAAAGAAAAAGAAAAACACCCAGATTTTTACCAAGGGTGCTAACAAGAGACAGGTAGTCACTCAAAATGTGTTTCCTACATGTAGTGATTGTCTAGATCCGTCTGGATTGTCTAGATCATCTGATCTGGTAGCCACTGACCACATGAAGCTATTGGAATTAAAATTAGTTGAAGTTAAAGAAAATTAAAGATTCAATTTCTCAGTGACGCTGTCCACACTCTGAGTGCCACAGGCAGCGGAAAGTGCAACATGGTAACGTGTCCCTCATCGCCGACAGTGCTGGTCTAGTAGGCCCCGTTACAGTTGCCTCCCGCGCCTGCCCAACCAAATGTGTTAGATTCTCATTCATCCAGCACTTATTTGCTACTCTGTTCTAGGCCTTGCGCTAGCAACTTTCATACTTTTTTGTTGTCGGGTATGGTGTTGTTTCATGGGTAATGGAAGCGGCTAATGGGTAGGCAGAGTAAGTAGTTGCCTTGTAGTGTGGTTTGAGGGCCCCTCGAAAGCCTTCTTGCCTTCCGTTGTCTTCTCCATTAACTACTACAAGGTTTGAAACACCCACCTCTACTGGCTAGGATGGTGAAGTCCCCTGGTGGGTGACAAATGTGGCCTGGAAGGGCAACCTGCGCTTGCTGTCACTCATGACCATTTCAGTGTGGATTGGTTGGCCAGATGAACTCTAAGAACACGACAGTATGGAGGACGTCTGCCACCCAAAGGCAGTGCTGGGCGTTATTAGGGCAGAGACCAAGGAGAGGGGTGAGACTGCCAACAATACACCACTTCGGCACTGCTATTTGCTAAAGGTAGATTCTGATCTTCACCGTGTTTTGATCAGACGTGAACGAGGCTGTTCAGGTAGCCTCCAACTTCTCTGTGTCAGTTCAACAGATGGTTTTCATTAAACATCTATTGAACGGTAGCAAGTACCATGCTGGGTGGTGAAAGTGTAGAGTTCTACTTTTGAGTGCCATTTCAAATGATCTCGTACTAGGGCCTTCAGAGCTGGCCCAGTGCCAGCAAAACCTCATTTTTCCTTGCCACTTTTCTCTTCTCCCTCTGTATGACCTGGAACCCACCTTCCCCATGCTTGTCCTACTCCCCAGTTTTTCAATCTTGCTTCTGACTTGTTGCACACCAGGGTCTATGATAAGGGAAGGACAAAGGAAAAACTAATCCTGCCTCCCTTTCCTTATAGTAAGTGTTCTGCAAATCGAAGGGCACAGCTCACTAATAAAGTCAATGTAGTGAGTCATGACCTGGCCTTTAAAAAAATACATGAGGGGTGCTTAGGGGGCTTCAGTCAGTTAAGCATCCAACTCTTGATTTCAGCTCGGGTCATCATCTCGGTTTCGTGAGTACGAGGCCCCACGTTGGGCTCTACACTGCCAGTGCGGAGCCTGCTTGGGATCCTCTCTCTCCGCTCTCTCTGCCCCTCCCCCACTTGTTCTCTCTCTTTCTCTTTCTTAAAGTAAATAAACATTAAAAAAACAGATGAAATACAACAGAAAAATGCTAAAGTGTATCCATGTAGTGAGAAGAAGTACAGTTTCACAAAACTTTTGTTTAGGTTATCGAATACATGCATGTGTGTTTGGGGTCCTTAAATAAAATGTATTTCGTGACCACCTACGCCACTGTAGCTCTACAACCTGTCCCAAGCCTAGCCCTGCGTGTCCTCACTGTATCACCTTCTGCAGAAGTCCCATCTTATTCCTTTTCCTGTTTTCCCAATCCATTCCTCCTCCCTAGACCCTCCCAGCCCCCATCTGAACTTGCCTTCCTCCCATCCAGCTGGAGTCCCACTGAATTGTCACACGGGGATGGGAGCTGGAGGAATCTCTGTTCCCACTGTCTCAGATGGGAGTGATTGGGGAACACGTGTTACTCGGCTTTCAAGTTGCGACTGTCAGTGCATCTTCCCACCAAAATAGGAGCGCGCCGTGGGGCTGGGTTTGGTGCCCTAGAGTCCTTCTGTTCCAGCCTGCAGCTGACGTGCTACAACGGACAGCTCCGGTACTCTGTGTGCCGGCCAGAGTGCGTGTCTTCTTCCAGAACTCGATCCATTTGCGAGCCGCGAAGAGAAACCCCTAGTGCAGAGCATCATTTGGATGGATTCCTACTTGAACTTCTTGCAGCGACACAGAACAGCTGAGTCCTCTTGCATCGACCCTGCACATGCTCCTTCAGTGGTTTGAAAGCAAGATTGTGTCTCCCAAAGTGCCTAACTTGCTCTACGGGGAAGAATCTGACCAAAAGTAGCTGCAAATAGCTAGAATTAAGTCAACACGTTGAACCTGTAGAAGGTGGTTTTAGCCGCAGACAGAATAAGTAGCCCCCGCTAGCGCTTTGCTTCTCGGTCATGTATTAAACTTGTAACTATGTGCTACCAGTGAGCACATCCGACCATGTCAGAGTTGTCCATTTGATCAAAGAAAAAGAAGAATTGCCAGGCCTCTGTAATTCTCTTCGTGCAGGGCCACGCAACCTTAAAAGCTTCATACTTTCAGATAACAGTGGCATTGCCTGAGAGAAACTGCATGTTTAGTCATAGAAACACCCTAGTTAAATCCTCAGAGGCTGACCAGGGTCATGTGAGTGAGGTGATTGAATACACTGTCTTATTTTAGGTATTGGGATGCAGCGACTGGACCCTCAGCTCCCTGTTGCCTGTCACATAGTCCAAACCCTTCAGCCTGGAATTCGCGTTAGAAAACATGAATGCACAAAGCCATATGTGGTCGGTACTCGGTAAACAGTGCATATTTGTTTTCTGCCCCATGGTCCGACATCATTAAGGCTTATGATCTACCCAAAATTGCCTCCCACAATTGTCCAGTAGAGAGCAACTTTCTGCTCCAACCAAGTTGTTCTCTCTGTGCTCAACATACTTCTTACTCATTCCTACTGCTTGGCATTTTGTCACGTTGTGTTCTCATCCATTCCAATTCTTGCCCACCTTTCAACACCTGGCTGAAGCTCCCTCCTCCATGGAGCTTTGGGTGCCCATTGAATCCCCCACGAGACCTATTTTGTCTGTCTGAGTGTCAGCAGCACTTGGACTGAAGCCCCCATTTGGGGCACTTGACCATAGCATGCTTCAACCAGGCTGTGGCCCGCTGGCCTCGTGTGTGTGAAAGTGAACTTCTACCTATGGCCGAGAAGCTTTTGGAGAGCCAGGACGCACATAACATGTGTGCCATTAGTTTTGTGTCCCGTTCAGTGTAATCTGGTTCATACTGTAAGCACTTAATGAGCTCATGGCATAAACAGGTACTGAAAAGCAGAATTCTCCAGTTCTATCTCTAAGTCACTGCTGACTCTGTGAGCTTCACTTTACCTTTTTTTCTGAGCTCTCACTCTTCTCCAGCATACTGGCAACACAGTATTTATATATCCTAAAGAGATGTTTTGTGGATTAGCCATAATGAGTATAAAACATGTAAAAATATGAAGATCTGTAGAAACCCTATTATTATAGGAATAATAATAATTACAGCTGCACTTGGTTAAATGCTCCAGAAATCATATAGAAGACGCCTTCTCTGGGGGGAAAAGCAGCCAACTGTACCAGTAATTAGTCAATTATGAGTATTTATTTTATTGCTTGTGATGTTTCTTTTTTTTAATTTTTAAGAGTTTCTTTTTTTAAGTTTATTTATTTATTTTGAGAGACAGAGCATGCGAGCAGAGGAGGGGCATAGAGAGAGGGAGAGAGAGAAAGAATCCCAAGCAGGCTCCAACAGCACGGAATCTGCCCGATGTGGGGCTTGATCCCATGAACCATGAGATCATGACCTGAGCTGAAATCCAGAGTCAGACGCTTCACCGACTGAGCCACCCAGGTGCCTCATGATTTTTGTCTCTGTGCACAATAGGAGCCCAGTTGCCTCTTTTTGCTTTTGCAAAGGCATCTCTTGTGAAGTTGGTTGGAGATCAATCTTTCTGGGGCCCAGGCTTCCCAGAGCAATGTTACAGACACGGTGACTCTACGACTATATCTTAACTACCCTTCGCCCTTGAGACGCCCACTTCGGCCAATGTCCCTTCCCCTGTTGGTCTTTATCTGTCCCTAAGAAGGAGTCTCAGCTCCAAAAGTACTGAACAGAAGCGTTGGCCAGGCAGAATGGCATCTGAAGGCACAGAGTCCTCTGACAGGTGCCCGGGAGAGACACAGAGGAAACAAAGCACGTATTCCCTTAGCCGTGAAAGGGTCTTTTGGTCTGTAAGAGGCTTGAAAAAACTAAGAGCGGCCCTTAGAAAATTGAAGAATCTTTCTCTCTGGAAAGCAGATGCACTTAATTTATTCAGAGAAGCTTCCATGTATTCCTGGTTGGAGGCACAGCGATGACCTCTAGATAGTGCCGCCTTTGCTAAGAACCCCCGACTGGAAAATGTTTGCAAAGTATTCTTAGGACTCATTCTGTCCCTATCTTTACGTTTGTTTATCTGACCACTGGAATCATTCTACACAATGAATTTCTATCTGAGATTTCTAAGTCAAAATTCCTCTTTTGTGCATAATTAATAATTTCTCTGAGTAGAGCGTGTGAATCTATTTGATACAAAAAAAAATAATTGAATGATAACACAATTTCCCTTCTTTCGCATCTACCCAGCTAATACAGAAAAGTATTATCAACGTGCTGTCACTCATTAAACAAATATTTATGTGTCTGGCCATCAAAATTAGAAATCATTTGGAAGATGAGTTTTTTTGTTTTTTGGTTTTTTTTTTTTTTTTTTTTACTGTGCTTCATGTTCATCAGTTAGCAAAGCACCGGCTTTCTCTTTTTTTTTCCGGAGCTTGGATTGCTGTATTCTTATGTATTATAAGGTTTTTGTTGTGCTTTTTCTGTGAAGATCTCGACATGAGCAGCTTTGGAAGGATTACAGGGAAGAGACTTTAAAAGACATTATTTGAGTACTACAAAACATTCCTCCTCGCAAGGACTGCTTTTGCTTTCCAAGTTTTGTGAATCCCTCTTTGGTGGAGAGTCACCTGCCTTCTGGCCCTGCCCGCCCTATCGCTTCCTCCCTTTCCTCTGGAGCCACCCCAGAGCCCAGCAGCCGCTGCTTTTGAGGAACTGCGAAGTCAGTTGGTGACCCCCAGCTTCCAGGGGCAGACGCAACTGCTCTGGAATCTGCTGTGCAACGAGGCGGGTTATTTGGAAGTGTGCTCTCTTCCTACATTGTTCTACACTGTTTGGAATGTTCGATTTTTCTACTTTCGCTTTTTCCTTTTTTTTTATCGTTTCAGATTTTTGATTAGGTATTCAGCACACAGCACAGGATGCCGATTTAATTTTATTGGCCCATTTAAAGGGCAAATAAACCTTCGTTTTTATAAGGAGAGGATAAAGGACCAATTATCCTGGCCCTCAACGCATATTTGCTGTTTGGGCTTATAATCCAGTTATGCGTCTCTAGAAGAGATTTTGCCATTTGCACCCTCTTGCCTTATCTCCTGGTGTATTGTTGCTTTGATCTCACACACTTGCCAGTGAATTCCTTGCCCTTTAACGCAGACTTATTATTTCATTAGCTGCCATTGCCTTATTTATGTTTTAAGCGGCTATTACATTAGGAGCGGGCCAAGCACTGAGGAGAAAATTCCATTGTCCTGAACTGAGGAGTCTCCTGATCCCACTATGTTGCCACAATGTATGAAACGATCAGATACATGTTGTAATTGGATTGTCACCCAATCAATTTCAGGGAGCCGGGATGGCGCCGCTTGCCTGCTTGGAATGTAATTTCCTCCAAGAAGCTCACCCTGAACTGGCCCATCCTGCAGATAATTATTGCCTCTACGTATCGCTTGGCCACTCTAGTTATAATAGTACTGTCAGTATTCCGGAGTCAGAAACATTTGTGAATTGGATTCCAGGAGAGGAAGCACAAACCCTTTCAGGGTAGAAAAAGCCTTGGGGAGTGGCATGAGGACCACGAAGGTATTTGTGGCCGTTTGTGCAAGTGACAGACTCCCAGGCGATGGCGGAAGCGGCTGGCAATTCTCTGCCCTGCTGAGGCTGAAGTCAGAGGCCGGCTGCTAAGAGGACCAGTGGGACTTGCATCATTGGTCAGACCCCCGGCACCCAGGTGAGAGCACTCTTCTGATGACAGTTCCTAAGAAGGAGTGCCTGGGACAAAAGTATCATTTTCACGTATAAGGATAGCATTATTTTCCTAGGGTCTCATGATGTTACTCATGAAAATGGAAGGAAGCAAGAAGAAAATGTGCGGAATATTTCTGGCTGTAAAACGGGGGCTGTTATTTTCCCAATTTTAGGAAAGGAAAACATGAAAAAAGGGAAGGACATGGCAATTATTCACAGGAAGGCTTCCAGCTCCTCCCAACTAGCTAACAGCTTTATGTAGCTAATACTTCCCCTCAAATACTTACTATTCGTGGCTTCAACCCCTGATCGTCAAATTCCCTGGCAGAAGACATCTTAGTCATTTTTTCATTTCTAGATCTTAAGCATAAAAGGACTTAGGTAGGGATAAAGGCAGAAGTGGGGATGGCTCTTCAAAACAGGTGAGAAGTCGCTGAATTCTGCATATTTGGTAAATGCAGGCAGGTTCCTTAGTCATGGAAGTCCCAGCAAATTCTCGAGGCACCAGACCTACGTGCAGGATTTCAGCAAGGGGAGGTAAGCCATTAGGGGTGGGAAGCTGGAGATCTGGGGTGCCAGTGTGTAAGTCATGAAGGCTGGAGAGCCGGAAGGAACCTGGGACATAAACAAGAAACCGGGGCTCCGGGAAGGCGAGCGATTTTCCAAGGGCTTCTCCATATCACAGATAAAGAAATCGAGGCTCAAACAAGGAACATGACTTGGCCAGAATCACATAGCAGCAAATGTCAGAGCTGGGATGTGAGGGTGGAACCATCTGACATTTGGGAGGCTGTACATTAAGGGGTGGCCCTAAGCTTAAGTGTTATGTCAGGAAGGGTCACAAAACTCGGGGAGCCTGGGAATGGCAGTGAAGATGAGCAGCTGGGAACCCACCACGGTTTCCAGATAAGAGATTATAAGGACTTAAAGAGATGAGGTGTAAAGGGATAGCAACCCCGGAGGCAGTGTGTTCAATGGGCAAGTCTAATCTGAAAGATTCCAGCTCCACCAAATATTTACTGAACAGTCCGTTCTGTGTCAATCACAGTTCTCAACGTTGGGGATATGGCAGTGAGCAAGGCAGACAACAATCCCCACCCTCGGGGCACTCATATTCTTAGGGCGGGAGATTTATTATCTGTGTGACTTTGGCCGAATTGTTCAGCTTCTCAGAGGCTCAGCTCTCTCACCTGCAATATGGCAAGAATGGAGCTCAGGTCAAAGGGCTGCTGTGAGGGTTCAATGATAAAATGCATCTAAACCAGAGTGCCCGAAACGGTAGCTTTTAGTAATATTGAGCTGCCCGTGACTGATCACAGTTTAACATTAACAGTTAATTTTAACCCGAGGTGAAATGCGTGGGGGGAGGGCTGGATTATAAGCACATTCAAACTGACATGGCAGAAATGGGGACCTCTGAGAGCCTCAGAATTGTCCTTCCGCATCCGGGATGCAGGACCGCAAATCCCTTGTGGGGTTAGCACCTGCTGCATAGTTTTGTGGCTTGCCCTCGTGGACAAGGCGCCTCTAATGAGAGCTGGAAGGGGGTAAGGCTTGGTCTCTGCCTGCTGACATATTGCTGTGTATATCCTTTTCTGCATACATGTGTGAAAATTCCACCATTCCAGATTTCTACTTCAAGCTGTGGACTTGATTTCAGTGAGCGTCCCTTAAAATCTACTCTTTGCCTAAAGGTTTATTTTCTTTTCAGGTGCCTTGCCAAAGGATGAAGATGTGACCTTTTCAGAAGCTCGAAACACTGATTATCTGCCTCGGTGTAGGGCACTGGTAAGTAAAAATAACTGTTTAATCAGAGAAGTGATTTAATAATTATTTTAATAGGTCCAGATGGCTACCATGCCTTTCTTTCCACCATACCCATACTTCTGAAGAAATAAAATATACTGGAGGTCCTGCTGCTTTATAAAAAGTGGAGGATAGGGGCGCCTGGGTGGCTCAGTCGGTTGAGTGTCTGACTTCAGCTCAGGTCATGATCTCACGGTTCATGAGTTCGAGCCCCACGTTAGGCTCTGTGCCGACAGCTCAGAGCCTGGAGCCTGCTTCACATTCCGTGTCTCCCTCTCTCTCTGCCCCTCCCCTGCTCACACTCTGTCTCTCTATCTCTCTCAAAAATAAACATTAAAAAACATTTTTTAGAAAAGTGAAGGATATCTGGACTCTGAGAGGGGAGCTGGGATTGCTTTGAGTTGACTGCACTTTGCCATATGCTATCGAGAATGTTCTCTCCCTTCACATCTCTTCCCCCCACCCACAGAGACAATTTTATCCTTCTAGTGGACTCGCCCTCATCCCCTGTCTCTTAGCTTGAACCATGACTTCCTCAGGGAGACCTCTTACCCCCTCAACAAGGCTAGATCGCTCTCACAGCATCCTGTACTTGTCTTCACAGCGCGGATCATACTTATAAGCAACTAGTCACTTGTCCAATGCCGGTCTTTCTCAGCTTTATAAGGGCAGAGAGAGAGACCACTTGTGCAGCCCCCGCCTCCGAACTTAGCATACTGCCGGGCACATAGTAAGGTGCTCAAGAAATTTAGTTGACTGACTAGGTGAATACATAAGTAGCATTCAAGAGTTCTGGGCTCTGGTCCCAGTCTTGCTATTTGCCGGATGTGTGGTCACAGGCACGTCACTTGACCTCTTTGGGCCTCAGTCTCCTTACCTAAAATATGAGGATTCAATGATCTCTAAGGTTGTTTCCGACTTGAAGAGTTTACCATTCCATTCAAGTCAGGATTTTGATTCTATCAGTTGGCGGGGGGGGGGGGGGGGGGGGGGGGGGGGGGGCGGATAGTCCAGTTAAATCACCAAGGGTTTGCTGCCATTGGTTTCCAGGGATCTTCAGTATGTTACTGCAGTATGCTAATACTTTGAATTGTCATGGTAAAAACGGGCTTAATTAGTGGATTCCTCTTCAAAGGCCTCGTGGAGGGGGGGAGGGACAGGGTTGGTTTGTTTGGGAAAAGACTAGCAATTTGCCCACTGAAGACTTCACTCCTCTGATCTCTGGCTCTTTGTTTAGCTTTTACCTCTAAGATTAGGTGCTTTCACATGGAGATCTTCATCTTCTTTGTGTTTGAAACAAAAAGAAGTATTTAAACAAGGGAGGGAACTCTTTGATGGGAAGTGGTTAGAAGCAAACAGCTGCTGGCTTTTTCTGCTGTTTTATTTCTTCTGTCAATCAGCCACGCAGCTTGAAGTTTCCTTAGAGACCCCAGCTGGACTGCTGAACTGAGAGCCCCCAAGATGTGTCACAGCCTTCTTTGTATCCACAGCAGCTAGCACAGCGCCAAGTTCAGAGTAGGTGTGCAAAATGTCTACAGAATTAGATAAGGTGACAGCTGGGAGGCCCTACATATAGGTTGAGTAGGCAATTTTCCCATATTTTTTGTTATTTTTATAATTTGTACCCAGTTGTATTTCCAGAGCGATCTGAAGCAGAGTTGACTACATAGTGTGCTTTGAGGACTACCAAAATGCTCCTAGAGGTCTCTGAATCGCTCCCCTACCAGCCTACTGAGGTGCCAGAAATTTCTACCAAGTTGCTTTGGGTTGACAGGGTGGGTTCATTCAAATAAAAGTAGGACACCTGGATCAGCTGGAATAAATGAGATATCAGTGATCATTAACACCCCTGAAAAAATTCGTTTCTGTATTAGCTAATGCCAGTGTCCTGAGAGCAGAGGACACAGGGTGGGTTAGGTTTGGTTACGACCTTCGGGGTGAATTACGAAAATGCCAGAACATGGGGTAGTATTCAAGAGAAGATTAGGAGGGCATCCCAATAAGGTTCCCTCAAGTAGCTAACGTTCAGCCTGAGGGCACTGGCCTCTCCCACTTGGAAGTGGCACCAGAAGTCTCGCAGGCACCAAAACCCACCCACCCCACCGGGGACTAGCTGAGACCTTGCATCCGGTCTTGAGATAGCTTCAGCACCTCAGCTGCAAATGATGACAGGTTGTCCTTAAAGAACTGGGACTTCTTTAGCTTTCTTCTTAACACCCCCCCCCAGCCCCCACTGCCCCAACTTCATGCATCTGGCACTTCCCTCTCAGCATCCAATTAGTAATCCAGAGCCCCTGGGCACACGTTTTTGGTTTGTTTGTTTGTTTGTTTGTTTGTTTGTTTTCATAATAACAGTACTCATTGAATACTATTTGATGGGTATCTGCTATTTGTCAGACATCATGCTAGGCCCCTACAGGTGTCATCTCAACTGCCAGGTCCATTTAAGTACAAAAGGCATGATCCTTCTGTGAAACTATAATGACTTGTCTTACTAGGCCCATGGCCCTCTCTCTACTCTATCTTCAGTAGAGCATCAAAGACCTGGGACCTCTGTGGATCAACCAATGGGCAGTTATGGAAATTCCTGTGTGTTCCAAACTATACTAAGTGCTATGGAGGAAACGGAAAGGGAAAATATTGTCCCAGACACACACCTTGCTCTGAAAGCTGGCATCTGTCCTTTACTCTGGTTTCCTTTGTCTAGTTGTTAGAGTCATGGGTCCCCTAGGTAAGCCAGGGGAGGGCCGCCGAGGGAATGAGCACACTCCGTTTCCCAACGCAATATGCTATGTGGCAGGGTAAGGGAATAGGCTATTCAGATTAATTGAGAGTTGTGTTTAATGGAGAGTTCTCATAGATACAAATGTGCAGAAAAGTGAATTCAATGAAATTCATAGCACACCGGCAATGGAAGAAACAGAGTACGATTTTCTCTAATAATTCAGAAGGCACTATAAGATCTTTTGTAATTTTAGGGGCATCATGATGAAGGCATTATAAACAGTGAGAGGTAGTGTGGTATAGAGGAAAGTGTGTCCACTTGGGGAGTCAGAGAACGCCGTAGTCCTAACGACGCAACCTTGGGTATACCCCTGGGCCTCAGTTTCCACGCCTGCAAAGAGGAGAGGTCAGTCTCTAATCTCCAAGGAATCTTTCAGCTCCCAGATTTTCCCACTGCTAATTTTCACTACACAGCATGGAGATGGGCAAGGTCCTGGTGAGTTGACTGCCTGAACAGAGAGTTTCCTGCATTTTACCCTCAGTGAGACACTCCTCTTTTTGAATTAAACAAGTATGTTGCCTGTGGTGATCAGGCTTCAATGAACCGTGTGCCCCATTTCATAACAATGTGTTATATAATCAAACCAACTACTTTGCCGACCTCCGTGTTGAACTGCCCTCCTCCTCTGGCAACTGTAACTTCCCTCCATCAGCGACATCCTAATTTTCCCCGGTCTCTAGAAATCCAGAGGAGCCTCTTTCTTTCCCCAGCTCTGCTAGGACAATTGCCTGATTCGTGCCTTTGGACTGGACATATTTTACATGTGCTTGCCTAAGTGCTGGGTAGGAGTGAAAGTGAACGATGTTGGACATGGTGGGGCACTGTCATAAAACCTCAGATTCAGACATCTGCTTTTGAATGGATCCTTAATACCAGAAGGCATCACTGAGGCCAGGCAGTGAACTCAATATTGTTATTAAATCTCTTCATAAAAAAATATTCATTTCTGGCTCACCTGCCAAGTACTTCAACTCTCAAAAACTGTCCGTGATAGTCCTAACCAAATTCCCAACTTACAAAAATAATGGTCTCATCATTGGACCCATTAGCTAGCCTTGGGCTCACCCCTAGCACAGTGGTGTTTCAAGCCACTGGTTGGAAATGCTCCTGTGGCCCTTTGAGGCTTTCCCAGACACCCCGGGACTCGGTAAATGTACAATAATACAATTTACTATAATATCCTTTCCCTTTTCAAGCAACCCAGCTGTCTGTGATCTCCAAGTCCCAGCTCACTATATTTGATGGAGGGTATATTTAAAATGAACAGCTGAAATGGCCCCATAAAAGTCTCCTCCATATTCTTTTTATCCCTTCATTGACAAGCATAGGGCAGCTCCAGGAGGCTGACCGCTGAAACGCTGACTGACGACGTTGGGGCAGCGAGCCCATGTTGTTATGATAATTCCCATTCTTCCTTTTGGTGCTCTGTTATTGTTACTAAAGCAGATCTTTCCTAAGAGAGGCCAGAGAGACGGCAGGGGAAGCTAAAAGGCTCCAGCTCTACCACGGGAAGCAAAGGATGAACAGGGAAAGTACAAACCCCTTGAAAGCCACACCTTCCTCACACCCTATGGCTTCAGTGACTTCACCCCAACACTGAAAGTCTCTCCAGCTTACCTTCCCACTGGCTGAAAGGGAGGACAATAGAGCAAAGAAGACATAATCATAAAGGTGATTACACATCCCAGTGCTTGAACCATTCAGCTCAACTTCAGAGAATCATGCAAAAGACAGAAATATCCTGTCTCCGAAATTAGCTCGCCTCGTGTGGTGGAGAAAAGAGTTGGCTGTGCTACACACGGATCACAGTGACAAAAGTCAGGCAATTGGGCAACTGTGTTCTACTTTGTTGATTTCCAATTCTAGGCCGACCTTCTCTTTCTCTCCCTGAATATCCGTGTCCGGCAGACAGAAGGTGCTCGATAATTGTAACTGTTGACTGACTTAACACTTGAGGTCCATCCTTCTTGCGGGCAGGTGCTGTGAAATGCATTAATCGGCCAGGTAACATTCCTGGGTGCTGCCTCTTCATCTGTGTGTTCATTAAGCCATTTCTTTCTCTCTTCACTCAATATGGACTCGATTGAGTCTCTCCACTAAGGGGTATGACAGTAAGGGCTGGGGAGACAGAGGTGAGCCAAACACGCTCCCTGCCTCAAGCAGCTAATGGTCTACATGACAAAAACCAGAGCAGATAGAAGGAAAGCACTTGGTATGAACTGTCACATAACTGACGATCTAGTTGAGGAGATAAGCCTCAAACATATTAAATGATTCAAGAGCAACATAAGGTATTAGGAAATCAGCATTAAAACATGCAACCTAGGTAATTAGGTGGGGAAAAGTGTTCAGAGGAGGGGGAAGCGATGTGGGTTTCAGGAGGGTATGGAAGACTTAACAAAGAAAGGCCAGGGGCGCCTGAGTGGCTCAGTCGGTTGAACGTCTGACTTTGGCTCAGGTCATGATCTCACTTCATGAGTTCGAGCCCCACGTCGGGCTCTGCGCTGACAGCTCACAGCCCGGAGCCTGCTTCAAATTCTATGTCTCTCTCTTTCTCTCTCTGCCCCTCCCCTACTTGCACTCTGTTTCTCTCTCTCTCAAAAACAAAAACAAAAACATTTTTTTTAAAATTTAAAGGAAGGCCAGTTTGAGAAACAAAGGTAAAAGGCCCTAAACCTAAGCTTTCATTAACTCCAACATTAGGTTTTCATGAACACACAAAATGTAATCTAAAACAAATATTATCCTCAGTGCGTGTGGGCACGTGAGTAGTGGGGAAAGTGGGACGGGAAGCTCAAGGTTGCAGATAAATATTATTTAACACACCTCAAAGCATCATCTCTTTTCTGTTCTAAAGGATAATCAAGGATTAACTGCATACAAGCATGACTGTTCGCATATTGTATTGTTCTTCTTGGATTGGAATGAAATTTTTCAATGTTCTCTGCCCTTTTATTTTTTAATATCATGAAGATTGAAGTCACAGTCATTAGAGAATCCCCTTCTCTCGTCATGCCATTTCTCTTTCAGAGTCCAAGTTGAAGTAAAAAGGGCGGGTCATTACGCCATCTGGACGCTCAGTGTATTTTTTATTTTTTCTCTGAAAAGCTGAAGCCATGGGAAAACCTTCTGGCAGTCATACAATTAGAATTACGGTTTTTCTGAAGTTCGTAAAATCTTCTTAGTGGACCCAGAATGCTTAAGAGCCAAGCTTTGAAAAAAGTGCAGGCAAATGAAAACGAATGGAAAAATATACAAAAATGAAAGTGAATGGAAAAATATACAAGAATAATTCCGGGTGGATAATAGAATTTGGGGTTTGGATGAGCCCGCACTCTCATCTTCCAAACTTCCTGTATTTTTCTTATATTGTTTTTTTTAATAATGATACTTCAAATGTCTGGCTTCCACACTCATTCACAATAGACGTGACATATTTTCCTCTGGACCTTTTCTGGGACCACCAGAACACTACAGTGTTTATCTTTTCCCAAAGAGTGGAACTTCTCCTGAAAGCATGCCAGAATTGGGCATTTTTAAAGGATATTCCGTATCAAGGGACATTAAACAGATTATTCTGGGTTGAATATGAAAGGTAATCTTTTAGGATTTCATGACTGAAATGGAGGTCAAGAGATTAAGATGGATTATAGGTGAAAGGGGGCCAAGAATCAGAAATGCCATTAATTTAAATTTTGTTGGTAGAGGAGTTTGGAATGAGTTAAACCTCTAAGGTCCCAACTTCAACACGTGTTGCTGAACCTGACTCAGAATGGTATTTTCAGACATGCTGGGCTCAATTACCATTACATCTTAAAAGTTATTGCTTGCTGTATTAAATAATTATCACATTAATTAAATCATCCTATTTGTCAGATGTTCAAGTTGAGAAAAAAAGTCTGGGAAAAGAAGTTTGAAATGCACACGTCAAAACTTGCATTTGCCGTGCGAATAAAGATGTAATAGGTTCAGGTTCAAAAGATAAAATGCACGTACAAAGCTTTTGGTTTCCCCAACTGCTACTGTAATGATCTGACTACAGAGAAAGAAATTCATCACACGACTCAATTTTCATGCCTCTGACAGGGATCCCAAGATCCCACAAAGGAAGAAACTGTCCATTTTGTAATTATTCTTCAGTCTTCCATGCTATGATTAATTTATTCAGTAACCATTTATTGAGTACTTGTTCTCTGCAACACCATGTGCCCGTAGCATAGAAAAACAGTTATCGCTAACATTGATTGTTTATTATGTGTCAGGCACTGTGTTTTACATGCATTAGCTCATTTATTCTTCCTGAAACGCTATTGTTGCCCCAGATTTGCGGATGAGAACATTGAATCTTAGAGACATTAATGAACTTGCCCAAGATCACACAGCTAGTAAGCACGAGGGTTGGTACTTAGATCCAGGTGTGTCTAATTCCAGAGTCTGAACTATGAAACACGAAGGCTAAGGCAGGATCCCAGCCCTTAAAGAACTCTCCCGTACCTAATTGTAAAACAATGTGCCTGAGTGCTAGAGCTACGGTCTGTAGAAAGTTCAGAGTTCACAGAAGACTACAATTAATTCTGGCTGGGGATTTTACACAGGAGACGACATTATGGTCGAGCAAGGCGACATTTTCAAATATGAGTTGAAAATGGGAAGGAGAGAAGATTCTTCTAGCTAGAGGAGGTAGTGTGAACCAAGACACTGAGACATGAGAGGTGGGATTGAGGTGTCGGGGAGTGATCAGAATGTCAGAAGTAAAACTAGAAAGGTAAAACAGGGCCAGCTCATTAGATGCTTCGAATATTATGGGGTGCTAGATTTATTCTCTAAGTAGAGGGAAGCTCCCTACCCCCAAAGTTTTTGCACAGAGTGACAAAATCAGATATGTCTGTGTTTTCTAGAGAAAAATTCTAGAGATAATGAGAACAATAAATTACAGGTAAGAAAGAGATTGCAAATGAGGAGACCAATTAAAAAAGTTATTGTAGTAGGGACGCCTGGGTGGCTTAGTTGAGCGTCTGACTCTTGATTTTGGCTCAGGTCATGATTCCAGGGTCATGGGCTCGAGCCCCACATCAGACTCTGCGCTGGGTGTGGATCCTGCTTGGGATTCTCTGTCTCTCTGTCTCTCTCTCTCTCCCTCCCCGCCCTTCTCCCTGCCCCCCTCTATATCTCCAACTAAAAAAAAATGTTATTGTCACAACTAAAACAATACAAGAGGAAGAACAGATGGGGAGTGAGGATGAGTGTGGACTGAAGGTCCTGGTGAAGATTATCCAAAAGAGCATTGACCATTAGGGACAAGAGATAAAGATTTGAGAGTCATATAGAAGTCATATCATGGGAGCACTTATAAAGTGAGAAGAGAAAAGGGCCAAGAAAAATGTCCATCATTTAAGAGTTGGAAATAACAAGACTAGCCTAAGAAGACAACTGAAAATAAAAATAGAGAAACAGGGGGAGAATCTGGAGAGAGATTGTGTCACAGAGGTCAAAGAAGGAGAGAATGGTCAACAGTGTCAGATAATGTAGAGGTGTCGATCAGAATGAGGATTAAGAGCTGAGCAAAGGGTTTGGCCATTAGGGGATCATTGACGTCTTATTGAGGGCAGTTAACAGCAGAGTGGTGACTACAGGAGACAAATTTGAAGAAAGAACGGAAGATGCAGAAGTAGAGACAAGGTGAATAGATAACTACTCTTCCCAGGCATTTGGCAACGAAGGGAGGAATGATCTCATGCACTTCTGGCAATTTGTCCAAGGGTCTACAACAAAGCACCTCTGTACTTTCCCACCCTTGAAGGGCACCTAAGCTGTATATCGCTAAAAGGCCATGCCAGTTTCTAATTTTTCAAATCTGTATTTTAGGATCTTGGTGATTTGGGCATGTTTCATTAAAGGTTCCTGCCCTATGTTTCCTTTCACCTTTATTCTGCCTTCCAGCCTTTTCTATCTACAAACAGAGTAGGCAAATGTTTCTGATGGAGTGCCTCTAGAATAAAGCTGTCTTGTGACCTTGAGGGACCCTCTGTTCCCTGTATAGTGTTCACACTGTTCATCTGAGAGAGAGCCTTCCTTTAGAAGCCCTGTGTTCTGAAAAAGCATTGTTGATAGAATGCTAGTGGTTAAAAAGGCTCATGTCTTTTTGAAAATAGCCCAGAATATTTTAATTTGACATTTCTAAATCCTTGGCATGTCTGCTCTTCAGCAATCCCAGAGCTCAGGGATGTTTTGACAGGTTATGAAAACGCTAAGATGTCACTATATTGGTCTTCCTGGCCGATGAGGCATTGGTTCTTGCTGTAGCATTCAAGGGCCATTATGTGGTTTGTATGTTAAATCGATACCTTATAAAACTCCTGCGTAACTGTTGGCTTATTATTTAAAGCAAAGGAAGAACAAATCAATTCCATAAGTGTCAAGGACATTCTTGACAAAAGACCGAATGGAATGGGCAGGCTCGGTGCCATGAAAGAGTCCAGTGAAATGGAAAGTTGTGCATTGTGCTTATGGATTCCTTCCAGATCAGCAGGCGGACTCCAGGCTGCTCGTATTTGCTTGTTGGGCTTTCCCAGCCTGGAAGCAGGGCAGGGTGGCCAGTGCTTTAGGGACACATCCTGGGATCAGAGGGGCTTCTTTCATGGCAAAATAACCAGTATAACATTAACAAGCAGATCTCAGTAGCAGTGCTGAGGAGCCCCAAGTGTTTGTACAGGGTTTTAAGCCAATAGGTAAATGAGGTGAAGTGAGAGGGTAGGTTGTTGAACGATGCCATTGATAGATTCTGTGGTGTGTGGTATTAGAGAGGAAAGTGGAGAATGGGCAGGGCCCCCCAGATATCAAGAGAGACCCGGCTGTAGTCAGCACAGTGATTTTCAGAGTAAAAAGTGGCCTTATGGGGCACCTGGGTGACTCAGTCGGTTAAGCGTCCAACTTCGGCTCAGGTCATGATCTCGTGGTCTGTGAGTTCAAGCCCCGCATCGGGCTCTGTGCTGACCCTCGGAGCCTGGAGCCTGCTTCGGATTCTGTGTCCCCCTCTCTCTCCGCCCCACCCCTGCTTGTGCTCTGTCTCTCTTTGTCTTTCAAAAATGAATAAACATTAAAAAAAAGTGGCCTTATGGGTCATCTAGCCTAGTGCTTCTCAACCCTGGAAGCATATCAGAGTCACTGGGGAGATTTGAAAAAGTACCAATGCTCCGACATCACCCCACAGCAGTGAAATCAGAAACCCTGAGGAGACGATCCAGCCCCAGTAGTTTCATAAGCTCCCCAGCTGATTCTAGTGTGAAGTCAGAGACGAGAACCACTGATCTAGCTCAACACTGTTGGTTGAAAAATTGGGAAACGGAGGCTCAAAAAGGGGACATGTGCTAATTCCTCTGGCTGGTGATGAGAGACTTGGGACTAGAACAAGTGTTATTGGATTAGTGACTAAGAAGGAGGGTTTCTTGGTAGAAGCTAATCATTAGTTTCCTCTCAACTTCTTACCTTTTTGTGTGTGTATAATCTCTGATAAAATTTCCCAAGGACGCTAATAAAATTAAGACATCTAGGACATATTCTTATCATTACACATAGTCTTTATTAATCCATCAAGTATTTGGAGGGTCTCCTGTGGGACTATTTGGGTAGGAGGCTTCATGGAGGGTCTTGGCCTTCAAGCTGAGCAAAGAAGGATATGGCCATGGATGAGTTTGATCCCCTGGGAGGGTCAGTTAGTTTTGTTAATGGACAACAGCTCTGTTTCTTGGTCATACGTTCTACTCGCTTTGAACAGGGAAACAGTGATAGCACTTGTAGGAATGCTTGCAGAACTTAGTCACGGATTACCAGCAGGGTGGTCATGGTGAGGGGGTGCTTAGGTCAGAAAGGGCCAGGAGCAGTGTCTCACTATCACCCAAGGGTCTGGCACCATTTCTGAGTGAGGGAATGTGGTTTAGGGAAGTGGTGGCCTTTCTCGTAAAAGATGTGGGTATGGGAAGGTCATATATACTTTGGCTTGAATCCCATTTCCCCCGTTATTAGCTGCAGGACCAGGAAAACAACTTTCGGAGTCCCATTTTCTTTGTCCAAGGGGAGGACAAGAATGTTCACAACTCCCATCTTTCTGCTGTCTACTGTTGGGCGGGTCTCATCCCTGCTTTGCTAACTGTAAAGAACACGGTGTGGCTATAGCAGCAGTGTGCTGTAGGGGGAGGCGATACGGGTCTGCAGTGCTGGACATTCTCACAGGGCTGTTTGCCTTTTAACATCTATACAAGTCAACCCTCCTTTCTCTGTTTCTCTCTTTCATCTCCGCCCACGTTTCTACCTCGTCCTGCCTTCAAGGCGGTCTGTAGGCTCCCCTGGTAGGCCACGCAGTGGTGCTACCTTAAGCCCGATATAAATTCGCATTTCTGCTTCTGTGTACTATGTCACTTTCACACGGGTCGTTGTTTGGACTTAGTGGCTACCTTTTGAGCACCCACGCATTCCTTCCAGGGTGATAATCCTTATCCTAACTGTGTTTCCAGTTTCTGTGAACTGTATTATATGTCTGTGACAGATTATGGAAGGTATCACCTGTTTACTTTGAAAAAAGTGTTTATTTTTGAGAGAGAGAGAGGGAGAGGGAGAGAGTGCATGGGGGAGGGGCAGAGACAGAGGGAGACACAGAATCTGAAGCGGGCTCCATGCTGACAGCAGAGAGACCGATGAGGGGCTTGAACTCATGAACTGTGAGATCATGACCTGAGCCGAAGTTGGACGCTCAACTGACTGAGCCACCCGGGCACCCCTCACTTGTTTAGGTTTTTTTTTAGTTTGAGAGAGAGAGAGAGAGAGAGTGAGAGGCAGAGAGAGAGAGAGAGAGAATCCCACGAGGGGCAGAGAGAATCACGAGATCATGAACTGAAGTCAGACTCTTAACCATCGAACCACCCAGGCGCCCCTTGCCTGTTTGCTTTTAATTTTACCTTAGAGATGCGCATTGATGCTAAACTGACGTGTTGTGTCATTGTCATTTGTAATTTGGATCGTATTTGTGTATGTGCAAGCCTGTTTTTCTGTAAGATCAAATCTACTTGTTTCTAAAATCAAATTAGAATTTGCATATGCCGACATATTGTCATTTTTATCCCTATTTTACATGCAACAACTAACATCTATTTCATAGCATTGTTGTCAAGATAAATTAATGGACATGAATGTGCTGGGTACACAGCAGGCATTTGATAAATGTTCGTTTCCATATACCCCTTGAGTATTTCTGAAGCCAGTCCTATTTCCTTGAATGTTTGGAGGGTATTGGAATGTTTACAGAGTTTTCTTGTCTATAATATTTTCTTCCTATGCCAACCCAGGAGGCACGTGGTAGTGTTATCCCTAGTTTACAAATGAGGGAAACGAAATGAGAGAGAGAACATGCCTCCCTTAATGTTCCCCAGGGAGTCAGCAGCATCAAGACTAGAACCCAGACCTTAGCAACAAAACAAAAGCGAAACAAAACAAACAATTCAGATCGAGGGCTCTCTCCGCTTTCCTTTATCACAAGCCAGCTTTCTGCAGTTGTAATGACGGACAGCATTAACTCATTAGTTAGGGCACAGCAATCAGAATTAATGGGAAGCTGACCGCTTATATTGGCGTGAGGTTAACAGCAGCCAATGTGCACTGGGAGAAAAGAGCGAGCTTTTGTCGGAGGCAGAATGAATGAGATCCTTCTTGAGTTACAAACAAAGACAGCAAGCAGGAGCTCAGTGTACATTCACCTGTATCACGAGGCTACCACAAGTCTGGGTCGCGGGGACAGCTGATTAAAGGGAGACCTACCACTATCATCCTTCTTCCTTACCTATGTGCATTAACATCCTTCCCGGGCCATTCCTCAAGCTATCTATAAATAAAGCACATGAAAGGTTTGGCCAGGCCTTTCTCATAGGTGGAGGCAGCTCAAGTTAACCCTGTTGTGGGTTGGTTGTTCTCCCTCTCCTTTCACTCGCCACTCAGTAGCTGACTCATCATATGACCTTGAATGGAGGATTTTGTTCTAAACTCAGCACTTGAAGCATGAGACTAAGAATACAGACCCGCTCCCGGGGGTGCTCAGGTGGACTAGATAATTTCTGCTTTCCAAATGTAAAGGATTTTCTAGTGAGTCCCACGGGGCTGAGGATCCCCTGAGGTGATGTGACAGGGGGCTGGCCCATCATGCCCACAGTCTGTGTCTGCTGTCCCCATCGGAGTCTAGGCTGCCTGCCAAGTGCTATTTTGGAAATGGCTCAAGTCGTCCGTCTTTTGAAGGTCGTGGATGCTCTGCTCCATGGGAATGCATGTGGCAGAGTAGACGAAGACAAACCTCGGGTGTCACTACTAGAGCTGTAAGGAAAGTGACTACGGTGTACATTCAGGGTCAACCCCAGTACCTAGTACCCAGTAGCTTCGGCCTCACGGATGATATGCATATGGCAAGGCACACGAAACCACAAATCAGAATAGGTTCTAGCTATGGTCCTGGAGCAAGGACCTGAAGATCCTTTGCCATGCCAGACATTACATATTAGTCATCGGATCTTGTGGAGGTCTGGGGATCTCAGAGTAGGGTCTGAGGGGGTCAAGGCAAGGTTGTAGTCGCTATTTACCAGCTGGTATGGGAGTAAGTACCATTTTCACAACAGGTGTGTGCTGTCGGCCAAAGATTAGCCTTGCACTTTTTATTAAATGAATGGATCGGATGATTTGGAATTCCTTACATTATAGATCACTCAGTGATGCATGTTTCCTGGTACTGCCCTTCCTCTATACACATCTTGCCAGTAGTGCAGTTGTTGGTTAAAATGAGGTCTACTTCTGGAGCCTTAACAGAAGGTGAAGGATGAGGATTAGGGGTAGGCTCATTTTAAAATATTAGTAAGGAAAAAACATATTTAGATGGCTCAGGAAGAAAATGCAATACCAATTTAGCAACCTTATTTTGCTTCAGGTGGACTCAGGTAAAAAAAAAAAAAAGGCAGACACGCAAGAGAGCAAAAATCATGGGTGAAATACACCGCCTGTTAGGAATGGACACCTGCCTGTGCCTGGATTTTTGGCAACATTAATAGGTTATTTGTGAATCAAGCGGATTGTTTTCATCCCCTGAAGCAGCCACAGCACTTCCTCTGTCCTGTGTTTAGGGCAAGGAAGGCAGCCATTTCCACTGTGTGATGGGAGGTGTGTCAAATGGTGTCCTTGTCCCCAAGTACCATCTCCACCAGCCTGAAATGCTATCATTAGAAACTCATTTCTTGTTGGGGCGCCTGGGTGGCTCAGTCAGTTGGGCATCCAACTTCAGCTCAGTCGTGATCTCACAATTCGTGAGTTCGAGCCCCGCACGGGGCTCACTGCTGTCAGCGCAGAGCCTGCGTTGTATCCTCTGTCTCCCTCTCTCTCTGCCCTTTCCCTGCTTGCTCTCTCTCAAAAATAAACATTTTAGGGGCTCCTGGTTGGCTCAGTCAGTTGAGTGTCCGACTTCAGTTCAGTCATGATCTCAAGGTTCTTGAGTTGGAGCCTCATGTCGGGTTTATAGCTTGGAGCCTGCTTCAGATTTTCTGTCTCCCTCTCTCTCTGCCCCTCCCCCGCTAGTTCCCTCTCTCTCAAAAATAAATAAACATTAAAAAAAAATAAAGGAAATTCATTCCTTCTCAACCAGCCTGCTATAATTAGAAGGAGTAACAGTTAACTCATTATCAGCCATGACCACTTTAACACATAACAACTCATTAGCCCCCAGGTGTCTCTGGAAAGTAGGCAACAGGGCTCTCAGAGGAAGGACTCAGGATAGAACTCTGGGATGGGAGGGAGGGAGGTGGGAGAGAAAGTCCTGGAGACTACGGAGGCATCATGAACAGCCTGGACTGAGTTGGCCACGGGGAGCCCTAAGCTGCCAGGAAGTGGGTCCCAAAGGCAGGGGCGTGGGGAGACTGAGCTGTGGAAAAGGAGACGGCAATCAGACAAAACACCTGAATGTTCTTGGACTGCTGCTCACGGAAGTCCCCTGCAATGAGCGATCGGAGATCGCAGCACTCTTCGCCCAGAGAAGTCTCATTATTAGACAGTAATGCTCATTAGGAATCAGCATCACTGGATGTTTTCTTAGATACTCTGGAACTCAGAATACTATATGCTTTTCTTCCGAAAACTCAGCTGTAACTCAGGACTCAGGCTATCGAGTCCTCAATAGTCTACGGCCTCTAACAAAATGGATAACCTAACTGCCGGGGGTTTAGCTCATCCCAGCCATCTTAGCAAAGGCCTCTACTACCGACTACCACCTGTTTCCTTCCGGCAAAGCCCCCGCTCCTCACTCCCAGCTGTCGGGTGCACAGGCTAACGCCACGGGCAGGCCTGCCAGGGTCTATGCTGTCTTATTTAGATCCTTGGGATTTCAAAACTTCTAGGTGGACTATTTTTGTCACACTGGGGGTTGCCTTAAAAATGTTCTTCCTCGCGATTTGATAATAGGACAAATTCTCTTAACTCCTGTATTTGCTTTTTCCCCCTAAGCAACGATATCACAAATTAGCAGTTTGCAATCTGTCGGAAATAGCTCAGATGAGCTTCTTGTGTTTTGGGGCCCCTAGAAGGATGGATCTTGATATTCCGGGCCCTGATTTGGTCTAGGCTTTTGACCAGGTGGATATCTGCCGGGCTGGCTTATGCGTAAACAGGGAGGTAGGTGGGGACTCTTTCACACGGAATTGAATGCAGGGCCCCTGCAGGACTGCTCTGCTTGAGGTCCCCACTTCACTGGAAGTCCTTTTACTACATATACTCTTTGGAGTGAAGGTATTCTGTTGCTCAGAGACAGCTGTTTAATTACCAGTATGTGACCCTGGTGGGAACCACACTAACTCATGAATAGCCATTGGTGCCCTGGCCTAGATCAGTTCTCATGAAGTGAAAAGTCAGAGCAGTGCGGAGGGAACGTGACACTGCTTTGAAAGGCAGTGGGATACTGGGGAAGGGCCGAGGAAGGTGGGCCTGTTGCGGGAGCGAGTGACCTGAGAGTTGTAGGAAATGCCTAGTCAACTGGCATCGGCATGGGGGGCTCGGGCGCTTTGGGAAGGGGGAAAATATTTGAACATGTTTGAAGTGGGATAGGAACCCGTCAAAAAGAAATCTGGCCTCCTTTCTTCTTTTGCCAAGGCTGAGGGCAGGTAGTTTGCTTCCTGTCACTTCTTCCTTTCACCCTCTCCTCCATTATCAGGATGTTCCAGGTTCTTCCAGAGCTTTTTCCTTGGCTGTCTTATGAGAGGCCCGGCTCTGGGGACTGGCTGGGCTTCCTCAATTCTCCTGACTCATCCTGCAGACTCATTGTCCTCTCTAGCGACCTTCTGTGGGCCCGGAGCTCATGGCCTTGACTTTGCTGGCTCAGGGAGGTCTCTGATGAGGGGGAGTTTGCAGCTGACCTATGCTGTGGTTTTGTTGGCTTTGCAAGATCTGAACACTGTTTGTTCTGCGGGGGGGAAAAAAGGCATTGCGGAAATGTCCATGGTTACTGTCAGCACCTTTTGCCCTTTAGCAGTATCAGATAGTCAGTACTGAAGGCTATGTGAGGGGTTGGATGTTAAGCATGAAGGACACCTGTCTAGTGGATTCTAGGCTGAACGGCTGAAACTAGACCAGAGCTTTAAACCTCACTTCGACTAAACCATGGAAGCCATCTCAAAGGAAAGCCGAGGTATTTATTCAGATATGGCTCTTCAGATATGGCTTCTCAACCGAGTCTCTTCCTACAGACCTTTCTGGAAGAAAATCAGGGGAAAGAATGTTTGCTGAATTTAATCCCTTCCCCCATCACTCAGGTTTCCTATTTAGGACCGAAACCTGTGCTATCCATAGGGCCTTCTTTAATCACACTGTGTTTTCCCCTCAGCGGTGGGGGAAAGGGCTGGGCGTAGGGTGAAAGGAAAGGTCCTCTAGTTCTGCCTCTCCGCCACCACTGCCCCTCCCGCCCGTCTCTGAGTGGTGTCACCCTTGTCAATCCCGAAAGCCCCATGAGGTATGGGAAGATGTGCCTGGGAAGAGGGACATGGTGCCAGCTGCCTGTCCTTTGTCCCACTGACCACAGAAGCGTGAGGCCCAGATGGGAGCATTAGTAAGAAATATTCCACGCAAGCATTGCTGGAACCTCACCTCTCTCTCTCGCAGACAAAGCCCCAAGAATCGCTAAAGGAGGAAGAGCCATTACGAAAGCCATCTTCCGGCTAGTTTGACCACTGATTGTCCTGCAGCTCCGGCGAAATCAATGTTTAAAAAACAAAACAAAAGAAAAGAAAACCGGTGGCAAGAATCTCCAACTCTCTTGACAGATTGCAGAGGATCTAAGCTTTTCAATCTTAGAGAAAAATGAACAGGAATCTGAGAAGAGAATGATATGAGTGAATGCGGTATTTATTATTGTTTGCTTGGTGCTAACTGTTCGACCGCCTTCAGGTGCTCCATAAAGGCTGGCCTTCATCAGTATTTTGCCTCCTAAAGGGCAGGGGTCGCCTCTGCCTTCCTGGCTCTGTCCTATATGTAGTCCAGCACCAGACACGAAGCGCAAAGCAGCCTGTGACCGGGCTTGTGCTGGCTGCTGGAACACAGCCCTGGAACTGCAGCCCTGGGTTAGGTCAGTGCCTGGCTTTTCTGGGTAGATAAAGATGACATTGGGTGTCCTTGGATTCTCTGATTTAACTCACCCTAGTGCGCTTTGCATCAGTTTGGTTTGCGTCTCTGGCCAGCTGCGCTCCTGTCTCTGGCCCCCAGTAAAAAGGGTTCCCATTGTATGCCACGACAGGCACACAAGGTGTTTTCACTTCTGCGTCATGAGCAACTTGTGGGCAGGACTTATCTGTTCATCTCTGTGTACCCCGGTGCCTGCGGACTCGTAGCTAACTGAATGGAATCGAGTGGGTACTTTCGTATCTTGCATTTGACCTTGTATCACTGACATGGGACTCATGAAAGAAAGCGCCCCTTGCAAAAGTGTAGCTGCTCTGAAACCAACGGGAAAATTTCCTGTCCCCACCCCCCCCACACAATTAAGCTGACGTCACAGTGTGACACCAGAGGAAGAGGGGAACAGGAAAGGGGAGAAAAGAACTCACGTTTTTTAAGCTTCCTCTTTGTAACAGAAACTGTCTACATAAACTGCCTTGTTTAGCCGTCACAGTGGTGCTCTGAGGTAGGGATAGCTGTTGCCATTTTACAGATGAGGAAACTGAGAGAGCAGTAAAGGGACTGTCCTAAAACTCTACAGCTTAGCAAGTGGCAGAACCCATCTGCCCACCTATGTTCTATTGTGCCCTGAAGTGGCAGCAGAGCTCTGGGGGACATTGAGTTGGGCTTGTTCGGTGCACTATTTCCGGATCCCTGTTACTTATGGACAAGCATTTCCCTTGTGAACAGCCCAGTTTTGGGGACCGGTCAGATGGTGAAATGTCTTATTTTCCATCTTTAGAATTTGTGTAATTTTCAGCCAACCCTGCCAACGTAGCAATAAAGATTTCCCTCAGTTGTCACCTTTGGAGCAACCACGGATTCTTCTGCTGTAGGCTCGAGCGTGGTATTTAAGAGTTAACTAAGAATGCAGATTCCTTATTAGCCAAGCCCCTGCCCCCGCCCCCCGCCCCACCTTCCCACAGAGATGGATTCTATAGGTCTGAGATGAGGGCATCGTGACGCCAACAACATTTTGAGACACAGAGCTGCGCGGCAACACAGCCTCAGTGTGCATCAGGAGATTTTCTGCATAAAAGGGGCATAGGACCACGTAGCTTTTGGTAACTCTGAGTGAAGAAACAAATGATTTCATTCCTGTAAGACCTTCTTGGTGCTCTTAATAGGTTCGCGTGCCTTGTGAATGTCCCAGAGGTACCGACAGTAGGCAAAATTATCTCATGATGGGACATTTAGTACAGTATTTTATGTCTGTAATAGTGCCTGGTACACAGTAAGCACTCAGTTACTACTTATTACAGAGGCTTCTATTCTTGCTTTAGACTTGACTCAGTTGTGAGAAGAGAAATATAGTTCAACTTCATCATTTAGGGCCAAAGTGGAAGTTACGATCAGTCTGAGGGTAAAGACTCAGTTACAGAACGTTCTTTGATGAACACTGAACTTTATATAGGGACCTTCAAAGGCTAAAGGAGAGATATTGAGATATTTTGCACCGACACATTCCAGCTCCTGTGTCCCACCATAACGAAGAGGCAGAAGAATGTCAACCAACCTGAATCGCCTCTTTGCCAATAAGTGCTTCTAAAGTACCATTAAAGCTTACGTGTACTAGTTTGTTAATATTAATTAATTCACTGGAGCCTTCTCCCTCCTGGTATAGGACGAAAATAAATTCAGCTCATCGGTGTGTGAGCATCCCCAATTCAGAACTCGTAAGGCCTGAGAGAGGAGGGTTTTAGTGATTCGTGCGGTAATACGCAAACGTTATGTATGAGTGAACTGAGGCATTCGTTAAAATGCACATTCATAGGTCCTGCTCTCAGGGGTTGGGCTTGGGTATCTGCATTTTAAAAAAGCACTCCAAGGGATTTCTCTGCAAAATGCTGATGGAGTGTTTCTATTTGGAGAGGAGGTTAAAGCTTTCAGGCCACGAAGAGTAAAGGCACTGGCTTTCTGTACTAAGGTGTAGATCTGTTGGCATGGAAGCGTTAACTCATCGTCTCTGAGGAGGCAGTCCTGCTGCATATGAGTAAGTTTAGATAATTTGAACTTTCGGTGTCTATTTTTTCTTTATTTGTCCTGAGATAATTCTGGAGAATGGCTTCAGCCAGTTCTCATTCACTGCTCTGAAGGCTAAAAGTGATCTGAATGCTGTAACCCTCAGAGCTCTGAGTACAGGTGAAATGGAGAATTTACTGTTGGCATTGACTTTGGGATTGGCTTTTGTGACTAAGGTTTTAGTCCAAGGAAACACAATATGGAATTCATTATTACACCGTGTTCTCCCTCCTTTGCTGGTTTGATGTTTACTTTATGGTGGAAAGAGTATGACCTTTAGGGTCAAACCTATCTAAATTAAACATCCCAGCTCTGCCCTCATCGGTAGCATGACCTTGGGGAAAATTCCTTCACTTCTTTGATCTTCTCTTCCCTTCATCTGTAAAGTGTGTTTAAAAATAACAATCTCATAAGGTTGATGGGAGTATTAAATGAGGCAAGTTATGTAAAGCACTTGGCCCGGTTCCTGGCACATGGTAGATGCTCACTAAATATTAATGCTCCTTCACAGGAAACAACGAATGCAATCCTAAACGTGTTCCTCTACCCAGGTCATTTGTCTCAGCAAACAGTCATTTGTCCGTAGACACCCCACTTCTCTAGGCTTCAGTGTCCTTATTGGTAAAATGGTAAAAGGCTAACAAAGATACCTGTGATATGGGTTGACCGAATGGATTTCAATAACCAAATACATGCAAAAGCATCTAGCGAAACGCGTGGCACAGCAGAAGAGGTCAATGTCAGTAGCTATTATTACTGTTTTAGTATTACTCAGCATTCTCTCCTTGACACGGCAAAAACTCCGCGTGCTAACACAGTGGTGTTTGCTCTGGATGGGAGACTGTCGCGGTGATCTCTTATTTTTATAAAATGTTATAAGTAATTATTACTTTGTGCCAGAAGCATAAATATAACTTTGGGCACGAAATAGCAAACCCTTTGTTGCTGGCACCGTACCACCTGGAGCTCTTGACAAATAAGTTGGCATTTTTGTCCAATGTATTTTAAGTCTGAAGTTATGACAAAGCAACATAGTGAAAATGACCTCTCAGGATAATGGCTTAAAGGCCCAAAAGGTAACGATGGTTCTAGAGAAGGAAACTCTCCGAGTGCCAAAATGAGATATCACATTATTCCTTTTAAGAGCAGGGGGTTGGGGTTTCTTATTTGAAAGTAAAGGAGAGACACGGTGGTCTGCAATCTCAAGATACAGTTTTTTAATGCTTTTTATGGCACAATTTGGGCAACGTTTACTCACTTTGAAAATAATCTAGGTTGTTTCTTTGCCGCGAGACCTTAGGATCAGTTGTTTTACCTAGAACAGACTCCCATGGTCCTGTCATTCCTCAGATGGTACCTTTCGCTGAACTACACGAAGTCCTTCTAGGGCAGTGCTGAATCATCAACGAAAAGAGAACTTTATGTGCAGGGCGTTGTTAGTCACGAGTACATTTTATTTCTTCTAACTCTTAACGACTGGCAAACCTTACGTGGAGAATTTGGCGGCTCTCTGGTAACTTGAATACCCAAGTCTATTAATGTGAGTGTTCCAGTCCCTGACAACACTTGATAACAAAACTACGTGATACAATAAAAATCAGCCCACCAGGCAGATTTCTGAACACTCAAGTGGTACGCGGTGCACGTGTGTGGGCGAGACGAGGGGAGGGAGGGGGAAAGAAAGAAGCAGCATGGGAGAAGTAAGAGTGGCAGCCAGCTGTTGTCCTGTTCTATGTACATGAACAGTTTTTGAATTTTCGACAGAGATGTAGGGGCCTGTTGACTCAGCCACAGACTCTTACAGCTCTGGGCAAGTCACTGAATTTCTCCGGGTAGAGGAGGTTTGATGGAAGAATATCACGCCTTGATGAGACACTGACGGGTTTGTGTTCCATGGATCAAGAGAACGCCTTTGTGTGCAAGGTCTTTCAAATTCAGATATTATTTGGTGATTAAAAAAAAAAACAACAACACAAAACGTCAGCTGCTTTTTTTAATGTAGCTTGCTCTGGGAATAGCTTGGGGATCCTTATCCTTACTCTTATCTGGCTTCCTGAGCAGGGGCAGGCATTTTCTACCTTGTACACTCAAAGTTGGCTTCCTTTGACCTCCTCACTACCAACATATATTTATTGTGTCCCCTGGATTCAGGCATTGCATCACTTCCTTTTCATTAGGGAAAGGGTAACTTCTTATTCAAAGGATTTGAGAAGATGGCTTTGAAAGGCATGGATTGTCAGTCTTTTGCCCTGGGGTCTTGGGCAACTCTCTAGAAGGTGTCCTGTATAGCACCTGAATTGTGTGTGAAGGAAAAAAATATCAGCAGAAATTGTATTGTAATAGTAGGCCCTCTTGATTGTCTTCAAGTGATGTTACGTGGAGACTCAGAGTTTAATACCCCCCACTGTGTTTCTGTGTGATGTATGAATTCAGTATTAAACTGTTTTATTTGTAGCTCTTTGTTGATGACGTGGGGGAATTCTTATGGTTGATCAAAATGCCGTCACTTTGCTTACAAAATTGTTTAATTTTCTAAATATCCAAATTAAATGAAACAAGGTGAATTATTTCTGACCTGTATACATTTTTGAAAGACTAATATTAAGCCTAAGCAACAGGAGATTGTCCTAGAATGTACCTTGTATCTATTTTCAAGAAAGGCACAGTGTAGTATCCAAGCATGCCAAACATATGTATTCTCAGATAAAGACGGAAAGCAAACACAGATTAAATATGTATAAATCAGCAAAGGCCCAGCTTTATGAAGTTTGTACACGCATATCAATTACTAGAACACTGAAACAGGCAGGAGTAGCTACAAAACCTTCAATATTAAAAACATTACAACATGTCGTAGTCAAATAAAGGATCTTGGGTATATATCATTGATTCTCAGAGCCACACAACGTTAGAAATGGAAGACACTTTAGATATCATCCTGTTTAAACCCCTCATTTTACTCAAGCCCAGAAGACAGAACTGACTCTCCTGATGTCACACAGGGAATAGGTAAAAAATCAGCGAAAAATCTAGAAGGTGCAGTGTCATAGAAGCTAAGGAAAGAGAACCTCAAGAGCTTAAGATAAAACCAGTATGTCATCTTGAAAAGGTTGAGGATGAACAACGGAAAAACTGCCCTTGGATTTGGCAAGAAGGAGCCCATCAGTGATCTCCAAGGAGAAGTCTTGGTAGATCCGAGAATAGAAAGCAGACTGTGGGATCGAAAATGGAGGCAACTCACATTAGAAGAATTGAGAAAGCAAAAGGAGGGAGATGGCTAAAGAACATGGCAGTGTGAAAGAGCGATGCTGTTTTCATATAGAGCTTTGAGCATGTTTTGAAAAGGTAGAAAATGAACACTAAGCCTGAAACTTACCGTGTTTCTATGGTAGAAAACGATACATTGTAGAGTTGATTAGCCCCTCACAACCAGCACTACCTCCCAAAGAAGGAACACAGTAAGACCGAACCCCAAACCTGGCCACATTCACTCAAGCTAATGGTGTAGAAGGAAGGACACAGGCCAAAATTTAAGTGGTGGAGACCTGAGGGCTTTCTGGCAGTTATGACCAGAGGCCAGCCGCAACCTTCCTATAATTCTCTTTGACAAGCCTATGGGCTTAGTTGGTACTTTTCCCTAAACCTAAAACTCATCCTAAAACCATGACATTTCATTTGTTAACTCTCTTCTCTCATAGTAAGATCGAAATATATGTTGGGGACATTGTTTCAAGAAAGCCACTGAGTAGATCTACTCCTAGTTGCAGCTAATTAATTAGGAAACCACTCTGAATTCCTACTAACTGGGATTGAAAATGTGGTTCCTCTCAAATTACGAACATAGAGCTGGTCCCTCTGTGATTGTAAATCCAGATCAAGGTCTAGGTTGGTATTTCAGTTGCGTAACAGTTGATGTTCTGGCTGGTGCTTGAGTCAGATATTCAGCCAGCTCCACGAATGGTTAAGACCACTTGAAAGTTTTACTGGTGGCTGCAGACCTGTGCATCAACACCACTCATATGTGTGAGCACCACAGAGGCGTAGTCAAGGACAGGGGCATCAAAGGCCATCAGTCTAGGGCAACACAGCGGATTCAGGGCTGAACGCACATTTAACTCAAGTATACTGCAATTAAGGCTTTGCGTGATTATCTCCTTTAATTCTCAGTGACATCCATGTGTAGTGGATACTATTATCCCCATGTTTACAGTTGGGAAAACAGACTCAGAGAGGTTAAGAGACTGCGACATGGTGATACAGCCGTTAAGCGGCAGAGCTGAGATACCTACCCAAGTCTGGCTCCAAGTTGCTACCCATTCTATTAGGCTACCATATTCGGTGCTTCACCCTCCCCTCCATTCCCATTCTATATAACTTTTCCCTGTCACTAAAGCCTGTTTCACCCTTTTCAAGAATTCTGTAGCTCTCAGCTCCCTTTCCTATTAAAACCCGCTTTCCTGATAGGATCTGCTGTGTGAGTCACATGCATCATGGTATGAATTTAGACAGTGCCACCTCTGCCAGAGGGAGGTGTATCTTGTGTATTTTCAATGTAGAATTAAAGTCTAGGCCTTCTGTTACAGGGGCTTCTGGCATCAGTGGGCAAGAGGAAGAGCTATTTGGGGGCGAGGGTCAGAGGACCCATCCCAGCACCGGTGACTTCCAGCCAAGTGAACGACGTCTCTTCTGCTTATATATAAAGCTGGCACTAATCCCATGCTTCGACTGGCTATGTTTGGACAAAGGGGAGCCCAGCCCTGAAGGGAGATGGGAAAAGATGACCTTTAAGGTCCTTTCCATCCCAGGGATTCAATAAGCCCATGATTCGATGACTCAGAGGGGTGAGCAATTATCTAGCCTTATCAACTGGGAGAGACCAGAGCAAAAAGAAATCTACTTTCTGACTCCAGTGGTCCGAGTTGGTTGCTCAGAAACTCCCCAAAATAGCTCAAATCGTCGCTTCATTTGGTCAAATCATCCTCCGAGTATCCTTGTTGCCCTGGGGAGAATCATCTTTCATTAAAAGTGTGTGTGGGGAGCTAAAATCAGATCAGATTTAATGCTGGAAAAGCCCTCAGAGTCTATTCACTCCAGCCCTTTCATTTTAGAAAGGGTCTACCTGAGACCCAGAGAGGTCATGTCTGTTAGAGACAGAGCCGGAGCTGGAACCCAGGACACCTGGCTCCCAGCCCAGAGTTCTGTTTAACATACCTTGCTGTCTGGTAATAATCCTTTCCCAAACTCATATTTTCATTTAGACCCCGGCAAGGCCAGAAAACGACAACCACCAAAGTGGGGGAAACAACGGCCTCTCCACTCAATCCTTTCCCACTAGGGACCTTTTCTCTTGAACGACTTGATACCCCGGTAAATCCGTGGGCTTGGAATGTATATATTTAATTAGAGAGAACTAGCTTTTACTGTTTCCAATTGAACTGGCTTCCGAGCAGCAGGAGAAAGGCTGGACTTCAATGGTGTTTAGTTTGTGTGGTGGCTCTGCCCACAGGTCGAGGGAAGCGCTGAGCCCGAAGCAGGGTGACGGATGGGTGTGTCCCAGCAGGGTCCCTACCTGGTCAACGGGTGCAAATGGGGGCCTCGGGGCCCTTATCTCTTTGGGCCTTCTCTCGTCAGCACCGTTGGGTGGACTGGTGCCCAGCACGGAGGGGACTGATCTAATGACTAGCACCCCACCTCCCACCTGGAAATCCAGGCTTTCTGCCTCAGCCCGATTTGCCTGATTCATCGTAGTCCACGGCAGTGACACATGCAAACAGTACACGCATTTGGCAAGCAGCAAGCCCTGCTGAAGTAGAAGACTAATTCTAACCTGCACCGCAGTTTGGGCAAAGAAAACCTCCCACAGACCCGCAAGGAAACAATAGCTTACTTCCAAGGAGCTTGGGATGTGTGGCTCTTCCAGCATAGTCTAGCATGGAATTGTGGTGAAAAGCGAAGGCTCTGGGGCCAGGCTAACTGTGTTCATCTTCAGCCGCGACACTTACTAATTGTGTAGCCCTGGGCAAGTTACTAAACCTCTCTAGGCCTCAGCTTCCTCATCTGTGAAACAGACCTAAGTAGTAGGGCTCTTTGGATGATGGCAAGAGTAAATAGACGTAAATCACTTAGCAGGATGCCCGGGAGGTAGGAAGCACCGCGATGGCGCTCATTATTCCCAACGTGATCCCCAGCAGAATCTACAAATCGACCAAACAGAATCACAGGAAGAATCACAGGCGGTTGTTTGACGCCGCCGTTCTTTTGGCTTCTGGAGTTTGGGGCAAATGAAACTATTGAGGTAATTTCTCCCTCGACCAGGTATGTTAACATAACAGTGGTCCGTTCCTCTCTAAGCTGAAGGTGACATTTGTCTTGCATACACGATCTTGCAGACACACACACTTTCTCCTGTTGCTGCGGCAGAAATGAGTCCTGTGCTGAGTGCACGGAAAGCAAAGGGCCCTTGTAACGAAAGTAGCAAATTAGCGGTGATCTTGCCAGCAGTTTTAAAACAAATGGATTGAAAGAGATTTCAAGAACTACGTGCCTAAGTTGGAGCTGCACTCGAAGCATTTAGTAAACATGTCATTCCAGTACTGAAAACAGCATCTAATCAAAGCATGTTTATAATTAGACATCACATATAATATCTCTCAAAATTATGTTCCTCCAGGTGAGGCGCCTTTCCCTGGAACACTGAAATTGACTGTTTGTTAGGCCTTTGTTATTATTAAAAAGAACAGGTTGGGGGTACCAAGAGAGACTCCCATAAATGAAGGTGCTTCATTTTAATTAGAGAGAGAAAAAAAAAAACCCAATATGTATGGGTAGCCTGTACGGAGAACCTTGTGCCTGCCTCAAAAGGTATGACTCTATATTAATTTAAATCAGACAGACATTGGCACTGTGTTCTTTTATTTTTCATTAACATTTTGATTTAGAACAACAGATTGCTGCAGCGAGGGGACAAGAACGGCAGCCAGTGAGCCATCTGCCTAGCATCTCGCTGACGACTCCACTAGCGAAAGAAGCCAGTGACTCTGGAATGTATGCAAGAGGGACACACACCATTAGCTGAGTGACAGGATGAAAGATGGGAAACTTTGCCGGGTCAGAGGAGACAGAGATGGAGAGGGCAAAACGGAGCCCCCTCTGATTGGAACTTGGAAAGATCCAAGCAATTGCGGCAAGCCAATAGGATGGCGATCTGTGGTGGGTTTGCGCGAAGAGATTTTTTTTATCACATGGGATGCATTTTTCCAGATCAGTGCAGATTGGCCCCTTTCAATGCGCGCAGTCTTGAGCCGTTTGAGATGGAAATCTTTCTAAAATGGAAACCCCCCTCCCTGCCTTTTTAAACCCGGCAGAGCAGTAGCACACCGAGGCAGCGGGGGAGGGGTCTGCCCGGGGAGCAAACAAGAAGAGGGTGCATTGTATGTATAGAATTTAAGGGCCATAATAAACTGTCAAAAAGCCTGCCTTTTATGGCCAGCATGGACAGGCAATTCTAAACAATACCAGTGAAAAATATACTCCTCCCGGCTGGGAAGGACCTCTCTCTCCCCATCACAAGCTCCCCATGGGAAACCAGTGCAATTAAATCAACACAATTCAATTTTCTATTGGGGGGTTCTGGGTCTTTATCGGGAACTCCAGTCCCAGGGCTGGCTGTGTCGTCCGTGAGGCTATCTGGCCTCTCGGGCCTCTTTGTCCCCATGCTAAATAGCCCTGGATTGTTGTACCTTCATAGTTGCCGATTCTGCATGCTGTTCCCTTGTGGCAACTGCCACATTTCAGTCTGCCTGCTTCTAGAAGCACCCCATTTCTAATACGCTATCTTCAGTAACCTAGGGAGTATTGAACGGTGTCAGCCTCACAGTGAGAGAAGAGATAGAAAGCTATGAAAATAGAAGATTAAAAGCACAGTAATCTGTATTCTCTGCATAATAAGGCGTGGAGGTGTGGGATGCATTGTAGAAAGTTTTTCTTCAAAAACAGTTAAAATAAAAATAGCACTTGTACTGCTGAGAGGTGTGTGCTTCAAGTATCTGGAAAATTAGCTTCCGCGCAACCACTCATTCCGCTACAGTGCCAGCTACATGGAGCTGGCATGGTGAATGGAAAGAGCTCAGGATCAGGAGGCAGATTTGGGTCCTACCCCTGCCGCTTACTGGGAACAACACACGAAGGTCTCTGGGCCTCAGTTCTGTCAGCCATGAAATGGGTATAGTGATAATATCTGCCTTGCGTCCCTTACTGTTTAGTGGATACTACACCCCCCTTCATCGATGCGTGCTGGTGGAGTGCCACCAGTCAGCGCAGGTCGCCGTCTCTGTCGCCCTCCTTCGTACTGGACCCGGCACCTTTCTGCGGGAAAGATCTCTCTTTACATCCTTCCTTGATCCATTAAACTCTGAAGGCATGTTTATGTTCATGCATGTGTCCCAATTCATTACTGGGGTCTTTCCTCCAAAGATTGAGGGCTTCTCAGAAAAGCCTACAGAAAGGAACTATCCTTAGGTAGCCCGTGTAAGATGAGCTATGGGGTCCCCAAGTCAGAGCTGACAGTCTGGTCAACTGGAATTGCATTAAGAGAAGCTGATTCTCCATGCTATCTGTTCCCATCTCCCCACCAGCCCCCAAACACACACACACACACACACACACACACACACACACACACCACCCAGCAGAACACGGGGCTTGAGGAGTAAAGTAATGGTCCTTTAGTAACCTTTCTTGCAACTTCATCAACTTTGATGCTGTTCTATCTCCACTTCATCTTGTTATTTTATCTCCTATGTTGAAAGTGCATTTGGGCTCAACCTGCCATCTTCCAGCTTCACACACTGAGCCTCTCTCTTTGTTCTCCCCCCAGGCCCCCAACCGCGGAGGAGATGGGCCAGCTGTAGTAGCCTCGTTCTTGCCTCACAGTTCGACGTGACACCTCAAACAGGAGGGGGGCATATTGTTCAGCACTATGAGCAGATGAGCCATATCAAGGAGTCACCTTCTGGATCCCGCCACTCTGTCTGCCTCCCTACAGGATCCCTACAGGCTGGGCTGGCTCCACAGGGCAATGAAAGTAGCATCCATCTAAGTTGGTATGATTTGGAGGGTAACCCAAATGCCACCAGAAATCACTCTCCTGTTGGCCTGTGTAGTTTCCAGAATGCCCCCACTAAATTGTGAATGTGCTATTATAGGGACCAAAACGGGGGCAGGGGTCGTGGGGGCTGAGAAGCTGAATAATTTGCTACTGCTTAAAAGTTACGTCTTGATCATTAGCTCAATATCAATCGATTTAGTGGTTTTGATTTTCAGCTCAACTATTTAGGGAACAGGAGAGACGTATGCCCATTGGTGGCAGCATTTAGTGTGTGCCGGGCATTATGCTGAGTATTCCACGTGAATTCTCCCAATCGATCCTCAGTCACTCTGGCAGGGAGGCACACTTGTGACCGTCATTCCACAGAAAGACACCAAAACACAGAGTGTTTCGGTAACTTGGTGGAGGTCACACAGCTGGAAGTGGCAGAATCCGTGTTATAACCCAGGTCAGCTCGACCCTTAAAGCCCACACAACGCTGCCTCTAATCTTTGGAGCCCAAACTTGCCTAGTGCACTGAACAAAACCAATTGCCTATAGAGAACCAGTTCTACCTCCTTACATGGCAGCTGAGGGCTTGGGGAGTAGAGGAACTGACCTCGAAATATAATTCCAGAGCATGGGCTCTGCCGTGGAAGCTGGTCTTGAGCCATCTTGGTGGCGTCTGGGGCATCCTCTGAAAGCCCTGAGCTCCTGAGCAAGGGACAGCAAGGGAAGATGCATAGCACCCTCAAACTCCCCAAGGGAACTTTGTGATATCATTTGAATTAAACCAATTTGAAGCTAGAAAGGACTTTTGGGGTCACCTAGGTCTAATGCCTTGATTGCACAAAGAGGAAAGGGGAAGCCTAGGGAGGGGCGGTCATATGGCTAGTTAGTAGCGGCTTCTATCTTCCATAACACATCACCTTCCTTATACGCGTGGAAGAATTTAACTGTGAACAAACCAGAGATTTCAGCAACTCAGTTTGAGCCAACCAACCCTAAATATCCCCTCTTTTTTTTCCCCCAGCTTCACTGGAACATACAACCACAATCCTAAGACCATGTCTTCAGGACTCCTTCACTGAGGCTGTCAGAGGACCTAGTTGTCCTCACTGATTTTGAGCTCAGAGATTAAAAGATGTCCCCAGACAGCAAGAAGGGACTGAAACTTATCTGGCTGTATTTACATTCTCAGCTGCCACCAGCTCTGGGCTGAGGGCTCCATGTGTTTACTTCCCAGTGCATAAAGGAGGCCTGCCTTTGACTTGCCCGAAATTGGTTCGTTCCTCTACAGCTTCCGGGGGGAGCCCCTTGTTCTACATTAACAGGGCTTGGTGAGCAAGGTCATTTCACCTTTCCATCCATCTTGCTGATTTCAGACCATGGCCACTTACTGCAGACGCAAGAGACCTGATTTTGGCTGGCCCCCGCGGCTTCATTTTGGGCCCAGCGACCAGTAAGAGAACTTTCTAACAGCTTTCTCTTCCTTTCCCTCAGTGCTTCCCGGCCAAGGCAGGGAGACCCTCTCTGCAGGAGCTGTGCCGAGGGCAGGGTGACGGTGAGTTGCCTCTGGCAACGGGGTCTCCTTCAGCTGAAGGGAGGGAGGGGGGCACTTTGGGATTGGGGTACGGGGTGATCCTTGATGGACCTCTGTCCGGGCCACAGTGGTGGCTGGGGAAGGTGGCCAGAGTTCTGAAGCTAAGAATAGTGAGACCTCTTTCGGGTTTATCATATTGACACATTTCACGCTACATTTCTTAACGGGCTGCCTTGTTGGATAGCATTTTTAGTCACCTTTGGAGTCTGCTATTGAAAAACCCCTTTCTTGTTTCTTTTTAAAATAACCTTCTGTGGTGTGGAACTTGAAAAGGTTGTCAGATGGAAGTGTTTATGTGCTCTCATCTCAGCTAAAATAGCGTAAAGATGAAAGTAGCCAACACATATATTTACCGAGTACCTGGAGGGACATAATTCAGGGGGTGCAGTGCTGTATGCATGCCGGGGGAAATGAAGAGTCCTCTGGCTGTAATCAATTTACTTCATTCAAACAATTGGCAATTGTATTTGCAAGCAACTGGCAATTTCATCTGTTTTACCAAGTTTTCCAAAAACACACAACTGAGGACTGACCGCGAAGATAAATATTAACAATCAAAGAAAGGCCATCTGCCGCGGCGGTCATTGCTGGGAACAACACAAGTCCCTTGGGAATCTGGCCAAGCCGAACGGCACACTCACCTCACCTGACTGAGACCCCCTCCCCCATCACCTTCCTTCCCCTTTACTGTCCCTTACCTGGATGAGGTTGGCATTTAAAGATCTAGCAGAGCTATGCCAGATGTGGCTTGTCCTTGCGACAAAACTCCAGCTAATCATCTCCCACCTGCATGGATTCCCCAAATAACCACATTTTTTCCTGACCCCCTTTGAGACAAAGGTCAATAAAGAAAGAGCTGCGGCGATTGCTTTAGGACTCTGCTCAGGAAATCGGGAGACTGGGTTCTAGTCTCGTTTCTGCCACTGGGTCAGTGCCGTCAGGCTCTCTCTTCTCTGAAACTCTCTCTCACGTGTAATGTTAAGTCATTGGGCTAGATGATCTCTAGGGTCCCGAGTGTCTCTAACAGTCCCTGTTCCAGCGGCGGGTCTCCTTTGGGAAACCACTCCCCAGGCTCGGAGTGCTCCTCCTCGTCTCTCACCCCTTCTGCATCTCCAGTCCCACCACCAACAATCACACGTGACACGTGACCTGACATACTTAGCGGTCATACGTCATAGTTTTCAAAACACTTCCACATTCGTCCTCTCATTTGATCTTCTTAAAATCCCTGTAAGGTACACAGCTCGGGGATTATCAGCCCCATTTTGTTGATGAAGAAACTAAGACCTGGACGCGTAAACTGACTTCTGCAAGATCAGAGGGCTGGACAGATGCAAAGATAGAACAAGAACCCAGGCATTCTGACTCCAAGTCTGCTGCTTTATTCCTCTGACAGATATAATGCTCCTAAGGGCAACTAACATTTGTTGGGTCCTTACCATCTACCAAGTGCTTTCTTCATATTTTATCACTTTCTACCACCACTTATGGGGTGGGAGCTACTATTTCCTCCATTTGTCAGACAGAAAAAGTGAGGCTTGGAGGGATTAAGTTCCTCACCCGTGGCTATGCAACCAGGAAGTGACAGGTCCAAGACTTGTGCCCAGACTCTGACTTCTGAGCATAAGCACCGTTGCTATACAGCCTGTCTTGAGCTATTTAACACGTACCTTAAAGAGGATGGAAGGTCAAGTTCTCACTCTGGCTGTCCCACCTGGTGGAGGAATAATGATCCCTCCAGAAAGGTCAAGGCAACTAATCAGTCAGCAAGTATTTATTAAGTATTTGCTGTGTGTTCAGACCTGGGCTAGGACGGAGATATTACAGGAGACCAAGGTGCAATTGTAAAAAGCTCAGTGAATTGGGTATCCGGCTAAATGCATAAGACTAGGTAATGGTTATATAAATCATGGCATATATATGCCATAAAATGACACTGTACGACACAAAAATGTATAGACATTAAAAAAACAAATTGTTGGAGAACATTTAAGGAGTCTGGAAAAATGTAATACAAAGTAAAAAGGCAGGATACAAATCTCTACATATGGTAAAACCCAAGTTTGGGGTGATTTTTTTCCTTTTTACAAAAATTTTTAATATTTATTTGTTTTTGAGAGAAACAGGGACAGAGCATGACTGGGGGAAGGGCAGAGAGAGAGGGAGACACAGAGCCCGAAGCAGGCTCCAGTCTCCGAGCTGTCAGCACAGAGCCCGACGCAGGGCTCAACCCCACCAACCGTGAGATCATGACCTGAGCCTAAGTTGGACGCTCAACCAACTGAGCCACCCAGGCGCCCCAGAGTGGTTTTTTTACTTTACTTGGATGGTTTTTCTTATCAATATTCTTGAGGTTTTTTTCTTTTTTACAGTGAGCATGAATTAATTTTCAATTTTAACTTCTATAATCATAAAAAATGTCCTTATGCTTTAAAACTCTAGTTGGGCTAATATGACTTGTTTACATAAAACAATTAGAGCAAAAAGACACCAGCAAAGGGTAATGTGATAAAACTTAACGGTGTTGGTTTAGTAGAACACTCTGCCAGTAAGGTTGCAAAACGTGGTGGCAAAGACCCCACACTGGGAATCTGGCAGTCTAGACCCCTAGCTGGCTTCCACCACTAGGGAGCTGCCATGCATCACCCTTGGCAAATCTCTTCTCCTTTCTTGACCTCACGTTCCTCATCCACAAAATGAGGTAGTTGCACTAGAACTACCTGATCTATCTCCAACAGCCCGTGATCTATAACGGGACTGCAAGACTTCATTTTGCTCATTCCTGACTATAAATCGGAGGGTGGTAAAATGACAGCTTAACATTGGAGGCACTAAATAGAAGATGCCCTTAAGCGTGGCCCCCGAAACACATGCTTTCCTGCATTTCTGATTCGCTTGTGGGGGGTTTATCCTTCCTCTCTGCCACCTATTTGAAAAAGACAAGGCTGTCGTTATTTGCATACATAACACCATTGTGTGGCGGTGAAAGTTAAAAGAGAGAGCATTATGTTGGGAAGACAGACCAGAGAAGTGCCAGAGTTAGAAGACCTACACTATAATCTCAGCTTAGCCGGCCGCTGGCTGTGTGACCTTGGGAAAGTCACTTAGCGTCTCTGTTTCTCAGTTTCCTCATCTGACAGGGAAAAAAAGATCAGTGCTGCCTCGAGGCCACATAGCAGTTAGTTGGCTTGAAGAGGAAATGAGAAGGGGAGGTGATGCAGGCAGGGCAAGGGCACCCTGAGGTATAAAGGGAAAAAATTGCTTTTGGTCATCACCCAGGTTTGGGCCTGCTGGAGGCACCATGCTGGTAGATCAGCCTCAGATTACAAAGGAAGAGAGGATAGGAAGAGGACTGCGATGCCTTGTGGTCCTCAGCAGGATCCTTTCTAGTGAGTCGGTGCTTGTGGAATTAGCTAGTTAACCTTTGCTCTGGAGAGCATGGAGGCTGAAAGGCTGGAAAATCACATTAGCAAAATTTCTCTTTTAACCTTTTCCATATCTCCTTCCTTTGCTATTTTTGGTCTGACTTAGGCAAGCAACATCAAAAGAAGAAAATCCAGCCTCTCAAACTGATATGCTCTAAACTTCCATCCACACATCACCCTTAATTAAAAAGAACTCAGAAAAATCACAGCTGGGAGAGCTCAACTGGCACCACATTCTTCCTCGTCTAAGTGGAGATTCCAGGAGCCACTTTTCCACTCTCCCACTCTCAACACACTAAAATAGACTTTACATTTGACAAAAGGTTGTTCTTTCCTTCAAGCCGGCGAGTGCCAAGGTTATCATATTACTATCCATGCTGCTTTTTCCCAAGCATATCTAGTTCAGATAAAAAAAAAAAATCAGAACGGGTCATGTCCTTCTGGATGATTCGATGCAATGATGGCATGATGGCACCTGATGGTGTGTATGCGCTGGCCTTGGGGACATCGAGTCAACTCTTTCTCCTCTGCTTTGCCCCAAAGCAAATCCCTATGCCTGAGGCAGCACTGTGAGTAGTCAAAAGTGACCCTATCAGGCCTGGTTTCAGCTCCAGACCCACAGAGGGTACACACGAGTATGGAGGGCTTTAGGGATGGCCACAGATGGAAAGAATCTCTTCCACAGTTTGGTTTTGACTAATCCTATTCCTTTCCACTTACCAACCCCCGCAGTGCTCCATGTTAATAACAGCTACCATGTATTGAACACTTACTAGATGCCAGGCATCACATTAAATGTTTCACATGGATGATCTCAGTTAATCTTCCCAATAACTTGATGAGGCAGTTACTGTTACATTCATCTCCATTTCACAGATGAGGAAAGTGAGGTTCAGAAAGGGTAAGTAATTTTACCAAGGTCATATAACTAGTAAGAGACAGAGGTGAGATTCGAATGCAGGCATTCCAGTTTGGAGTCATTCTTTGTCCTCTGGTCGCTCCCAAACAAAGTGGGAGAAACAGCGACCCCTTGCTCCAGAGAGTTTTGTGAAACCCAAGGGCCGGCAGGGAGTGTAGCAAGAGCTTGGCAGCTCTGGGTCTCTTTACCCAGGGGCAAGCTCAACTGTCCTGTTGTTGTTTTTTTTATCGTCATGGTTTACAGATCTACAGGCAGTAGAGGGAAGAACTGGGGACAGTAAAAGTTGGGATCGACAGGAACCAGGAGGTCAAAGGGGTCAAAGGGCACCCTGAGGAACCCTTGCGCCAAGTGGACGCAAAGGGCTTTGAGTGATCTTTACTCAAAAGGCTGACTAGACTCAGAGATGTGCCAGAGGTGGGTCACCACTGAGCTGTCATCATCTGGATGGCAAGGGACTAAAAGGATTAGGCTAAAAGGATTAGCAAATGCTAAGTGTCACCAGGAAGTAGGAAGGACTATGGCAAGAGGAATATGATGCATGCGTGCCAGGACGCTGCCCGCTTTAGAAAAGAAAGGGCTGTATGGAGGGCCTCTCTCCTCAGTTCCTGGGGCTCTGGTCTCTGAGACCCTTGGAGAAATCTCACCCAACGACGGGCCAACAGTGCCCAAGGATATGAAGGGGCTCCCTCCAAGAAGGCCCTGAGCAGTTCCTTGCTGCTTTTCCTTGAATCCCTCAGCCGGCAGCCCCGTGTCTAAGAGAAGCTTTAGGGCCTGGCTGAAGCACCAGCCCCCTGGGAGAGTGGCCCACGTGTTTCCTTCTGAGAGACTCACGGATGCCTCCTGGGCCTTTGGAAAGTCAGGGGGACTACTTGTGTCCTGTTCGCACAACGCGTCGTCACAAAGAGCAGAAAGGATGACTCATCTTTGTGATTGGAAGTAGATGGACTTGGAGGCAAAGAATCCCATTCATTTGGGAAAAAAGACTCCAGGTCTTCCCTTGGACCCTTAGTCTGTAGATTATGCAGAAAAATGCATCTCTGAGTTCTTTGACCACAGAGCCTCTGAGTAGCTGTCGTTCCCCAGAGACGCACTACGGGCAAGTCCGGATGCGTGGTGGAGGGATGCAGTGGGTCACGGTGGGGGGCTAGTGATCTGAAGGGGTGCTGTGATGGCTTTCTTGGCAGGAAAACATAATTTTGGGTTCTGGGAAGAGCTGAGCACTATAGAAAGGCTCAGACTGGGGTGGCTGTTCAGGAAGGAAATCTGGTCCGTCAAGGGACACGAGGTCATAAGAGGTTTCTGTTTTCAGGACTAAACGCTCAAAGGATTTTAAACTCATGATTATGTTGATAATAATAATATCCAGTATATGCCAGGCGCTATTTGAAGTACTTTATGTGGACTTACAAAGTGTCTCATTTTGACACTCTCCACAACCCTATGAGGTGAAGACTATTACTACCCCCATTTTATAACCGGGAAATCTGAGGCACAGCGGAGTTAAGTGAACTTGCCCCAAGGTCTCACAGCTAGTAAGTGGAAGAGGTGAGATGGTAAGCAAGGAGAGGCCACCACTGGCTAGAAGCACTGGTTTTGGTTCTATTGGTTTGGGTTCAAGGATTTAATAGTTTTATGGTAGTCCTGTAAAGCCAGAAAATAGATCAATATAAAGAGAAATTTCTAGATGTAGACAAAGAATTTGAGGGGCTTCATTCTGCATGATCTTACCTAGGTAAGAAATGTCAGTGAGACTGTGACTAGAAGACTGTGACTAATTTCTAGAAATTAGACAAGACTGAATGATAGGATGTCAAAAATGGAAGCCTCCTTAGAGATCATCCAGAAGAACCTCCCCATTTTACCAATGATAAAAAGCACAACCCGAGAGTTACACTGCTAATCCCCCTACAGCATACACTCCTTTCCAAGGGCCATAAGAAATATGGTATCTCAAATGTTAGGTTTTCTGTAATTTACTGTATAAGACTTCAACATCAATTGTGTGGTGTAGATGTGGGCTATTTAGTCTGAGTCTACACCCTTAAGGGGGTCAGTTACTCTTACCGGAAAATACACAGTGCAGGTGTGGTTATCTAGCATTTGAAAATTCCAGTCAAGAAGTAGTTCTACAAGCACTTCGGGTATCTTTATCTCTAATGAACACCAGAGGCTTTTAAAATTAACATTAAATTTCTCATTGGTGACCTCAGTGGTGTTCAATATATGTTGATCGGCTAGAAATATGGCAGAGGTGTTCCCAAACCAGCAGAAAGAAGACATAAGAATCTAACAAGCTCTATAGTGTTCTTCCTTACAAATGGTACCCTGGACTTAATTCATAAGTAGTCCTGGGGGCAGCCGCTAATGAGGATTCTTGGGTACCTGCAACCCACCACTAGAATATTGTTTGTCTGCCCCAGGTGAACCTCCGTGCAAGGTGCTGTTGGAGCACCTAACAGGAGAGGCAGCTGGACTTGACTGAGCCTACAGAAGAGGCTGTCCAATTATTTTTATGCCTGCCTGCTATTATTTTAATGAGAAACAGAATTTTGTCTGAGGCTTACTTTTAAATCTGATAGTGAGGTTATGGGGAGAAGACCTATAGCACTCGCTCTAACTATTGCAAGCTACTGATATCCGACAAAACATACCTAATGATTTGAGTGACCTGATTGGCTTAGGTCAATTTACGGCTCCACACAACGAACTATACGTCTCTAGTTTGGACCCAGGTCTAAAGTTAGCAAGCCTCTGTCTTGGGGTGTATGGGAAGCTCCTACGCTGGGTGATTGTTGGCAGAGCCCCACTTGACCCGGTGACCTCCCGTTTGTGGACCTGGGATTTGCATTGGCAGAATCTAAGCCGTTTCCCCTATAGCACCTCCTGACCGGCGGAGTGCCTTTCTGACCGGCGGAGCACTTGGCAATGACCCTGCGCGAGCTATCTGCTCTTGCTGCAGGCCTCAGCATTGCCTGGAGGAAGGTCAGTCAAGGTTGGTCAACCGTGAAAGGCCACTGGATATACAGTATATGCACATAGGACCGTAAGTATGTGCACAGAAGAAAGTTCTGGCATATTGAGGTATCTTGACGTCACGCTAAGAGGAGATGGTCAACTAGGTTTTTTTGTGAGAAAGAGATTTTCTGGATTTCTCAGTACCTTTTTTTAAAAAAATTTAATGTCTTGTTTATTTATTTTTGAGAGAGACAGAGAGAGAGAGAGAGAGAGACGGAGACAGAGAGCATGAGCGAGTGAGGGAGGGGCAGAGAGAGAGAGAGGGAGATACAGAACGAAGCAGGCTCCGGGCTCTGAGCCATCAGCACAGAGCCCGCTGTGGGGCTTGAACTCACGCACTGAGATCATGACCTGAGCTAATTTGGACGCTTCACTGAGCCACCCAGGTGCTCCTGGTTTTCTCAGTACTTTTAACTATGAGTTAATAGAACTTCCCTCAACGAATAACTTTGGAGCTAGAGGAAGGGGGATAGTGTAGTGCAGGGGGCAGAGACTCACCTTCGCCCAGTTTTGCTGGTCCCCAGTTTTTTAAAAAATTGGATAGGAGCGTCTTCAGGTAGGGACATGGACTGTCCAGATTGCCACAGGCCCCACCATGCCACACCTGGCCCAATTTACACCTTTGTGCCATCCACCTGGCCCCTGTAATCATCTGAGGTTCCCACCCCAGCTGAAATGGAGGTCCAGGCTCCAGAGGCAGAAATACCTCGGCTAGAATCCTGGCTTCACTAATTAGCTACCTGTGTCACCTGAAGTCAGTTGCTTATGTAGACTGTGAACCACCTGATTCCTCTTCGCTAAAATGAAGGTGAGAGTATCTCCTTTCTAGCAATGTCGTGATGATTCCATGAGGTCAGGCAGGTAGAAGGCTTAATGCCATGTCATCTACATGGTATGGGTTCCGTGAATGATAGTTATTATTATTAGTGTCATGATAGCCCTGGTTTTAGATTTGTTGATAGCAAGGATAGCACAATGAATAACATATAAACCGCGGTACATCTGCTTTTGAACACACGGGCTGGCATCTGCCATGACATCTAGTTTATGGGACGGCTAAGGACCAGTCGTGAGCTAACAAGCAAAGAAGAGAAGCAGCACTGTCAAAAAGAAAACCATTGCAAAGAGCAGTTTTGCTTTGTTTACCTCAGAGACCGTGACTTGAGGCTAGTTGGAGTCCTTTCAAGTTTGGATTTCCAACCCAAGAGCCTCTCGCTAACGCTTGCGTGGGCCAACAGCCCCTCACTTACTCACAGAACTAACGTATGTGAACGTGCCTGAACCTAAGAGCCTGGTGCTTAGTGGGTCCTCAACAAATGTGCTATCTGAATCCATAGGTCTCCGTTTATGCTACGAGGGCTAATTAAACTAGTGAGTCCCAAACTGAGTGTCCTTTAGAATCACCCATAGAGCTTGTGTTTTGTTTTGTTTTGTTTTTTAAAAAAGGCCTATCCTCATATTTTCTAATTTAAAACATCTGGAATGTGACCTAGCAAACCGTATGTTTAAAAAGCATCTCTGGTGATTCTGATGCAAGTGGTCCAACTGAAGAAATACTGTTTTAAGCTAACCAACAAGTAGCTTTGGAAATCGTGAAATAGAAGAATATTTGAGAATCTGTAACCGGTTCTGGCTGACTGTGGGTGTTGGCAGCCTTTCTACCTTACATATATAAAGGTGTTCACCCACTCAGAGACCCACACCCACGTGGGCACAATTACTCCTCTGCAAGCTGGGTTCGGATCCCTTCCTGTCTCATTCATTGCTGGTAGCCTGATCCCTTTCTGGGCAGCTGCAAGAATGAGGCCCCCGTTGCAATGAGTAATTGGCAAGGTAGATCAGCCAATCATGGATAATTGAAAGGGAACTATTTTTGATTGCAGCATTTTTAAAAGGGTTTTTAAAATCCTCACCATCCCTCATCACAAACTGGTTTTACTTCCGAAAATATCCCACAGTAATTGTGGGGAATCTAGAGGCTGAGATCATCTGTTGCAGCAAACAACCATTCGTGAAAGAGATGACAGACCCACCACTATCAAAAGGGTGCGACTTGAAGGGTCAAAGGCAACTAAAAAATCTTAGGGAGTAAACTACCAGAATTTATCCATGGAGAAAGTCAAATGTTGCAAAATAGGTGAAGTGTATTTGAGGGACTTTTCCTCATCTTCAAGACTATCTCAGTGCCCCCTGAATGCCCACCATCCATTTGATGCCCCACTTTCTTGGGAAGGAGCCTTGTTTTGGTTCACTTATCTGTCTCGGAAAACCTCCTCTAAGGATTCTGCCAGGTAATAATAGGTGGTAACCTGATCAAAGAATTCTGGTTGAAATACTAATGGCTGATAAGGATTTAAGTCATTCACTTTCAGATAGTATGCTTGCACAGGCCTAAGTGCGGTGACGCAAATGAACGAATTTGTGGAATTTCAGACTAATGGCAGACTGCTGAAGGGGGGCAATATTTGGGGTAAAATTTGGCAGTCTTCAAATGACACTGAGTAAGCTTCCTGTGACTTCCCTGGAACAGCCCTCAGCTTAGATATGTTGGAAAGTGACATCACTTCCCTTTCCTGCCCTCTACCTCGCCATGTGGTCTTGGCACCAGCCTCAAAAATGAAGTCGATTTTTCAAGTTGTTAGGGAACCGGGCAGAATTCGGGTTGTGGTGTACTTCTGGATTCTCACCCCGTTGAAGGAAGTCAGACAGCTGAAGAGCAGACCCAGAGAAGCAAAGTGGAAAGGCAGTTGTAACTGCATGCCAACCTTAACTCTCTCAGGCAGGTTGCTTCTTAAAAGGGACACTTTGGGGTGTGGCAAGGAGCCAAGACTCTGTCATCCTGGCTCATGAGCTGTCTCCTCTCTCAGCCTGCCTTCCAGTATCTCCCAAATCCCTACAAAAAGCAACTCTATGTAGACGCTCTCATCAGACATCTAATCCTGCCGCCTATAGACATGGCTGAAACGGACACAGGGTTGTTGGGAGTATGATAGGGACATCCCGGAGCCAGAATGGGCCAGCTGCGTCCCTTACAGAACCTTCTTTGGAAGGCAAAGAGGAACAGATCTGAGTAAGAGCTTGTCTGCTAGACCCTTTTTTCTTGGGTAATCACAGTCTCCCTGCTCTGGTCTCTTTTTACTCAAAGTGGTTTGAGTCCCGGCAGCATTGGCATTCCCTCGGAGTCTGCTAGAAATGCGAATTCTTAGAGGACCCCACCGGGGACCTACTACTGAATCAGGAGCTTCATTTTAACAAGATTCCCAGGTGACTGGTGCATACACGAAAGGTTGAGAAGTGCTGTTCTAGACCGAACAGTGTGTCACAGGGTTAAGGGGTCATTACCCGCTGTGTTTCCTCTCCACCTCCCTCCAGAGCTACCACTTCGCGTCTGTGAGGGGGATGCTGCTGTGTAATCATGGCATTCCACGTGCCATCCCAGGGAAAGGCAACTTGCAGGATGAGACTTTTCGGCCTCCTCACCACCTCTCTCCCCTCCTCGGACCTCCGTTTCATGCGGGCACATCTCCTGGCAGTGCCCACGCAGGCACCTTTGGATTCTACAGCAGCCTCCTTTTTTTTTTTTTTCTTTTGGTAGTACATATAAAAAGTTTACCCTTTTTCAGACCATTTAATTGAGGTATGGTTGACATGAAAAAGGCTATATATATTTACTTCTTTAATAAAACGAATCCTTACGAACCGTGGCTGCTCCCCAAGGCCAAGTTCAACATGCTGAAGCTGCACCTGCCCCGTGCCATGGGTGTACTTACACCGAACCTACTATGTGCAAGTCTGCACATAGGTCTTCCATGACCAGGGCCAGCTGATCTTTGCTTTGGGTAGAGTGAACAGCCACCCCGTGCATCATGTCCAGAAACACGCCCATGTGAGTATCTTTCGTTCCTCGAAACTGAGGCATTATGGTTCCCATAGTCTCTGGTTTTACAGCAAATATTCCCCTGTTAGGTATACTAACCCCTTCAGCCACTTTCAGCTAGATTCCTGTATTAGATAAAATGCTGTCACCCCTAGAGTACAGGCCCTGAACAGGATGGATCAAGAACAGAGATATTCTGACAGAGAAGGAGCATTGGGTCTGGAAAAGTCCGGAGCGGAGAACAGTCGCTAGGTAAGTTTATTGGGGATGGGCTGCCAGAATCAGGGCCTACCCGGGGACTGGCAAAATGGTGTGGGCTAGGCACACAGAGCAGGATGGGGAGATTATGGCAAGAGAAGAAAAGGCAGAAGTGTGAAACAGGACAAATTCGGTCTTGTGTTCACCTTTTGCTAAGTACTAACCCCTTTTCGGAGGGGGGGGTGCTGCCCTAGCTCAAGGCTCATCCCACACATAGGCTGAGGCTATTTGTAGCTCTACGTCTGGAGCTCAGACACTTCCCGAGCAGGGGGTTCCTTTTGCGTCTGCACAACTCCTACGCTCTTGCTGAAGAACACCCAGCGCCCCCACCTAGGGTTTTAACTGCACCCTCCTGCGGACATTTTGTCTAATCAGATCCAAAGTATCAAAGCCAGAGGAACAAACTCAACACGGGATTTACTGTGACGGACCAGGTAAAAGTAGGTAGATATATTCCCGACCCTCAGAGAAGACAGAAAGTTGTGTGAAAGGCCCTTCAGATAGCTCTGTAGTCTCAGGCTAAGAAGTTCAAAGTTAAATCATCTGGACAAGCATGTTTACGCTCTCCCCCAAAGTTACGAATTCTATCTTCTAAAATTCTGGCCCTTTCTGAAAATCCATGCTGTCTTTTAATCCTTTAACCCACCATATAAAAATGACAAATCTCTTATCCACAAAAGAAGACTGATAACAACGCTTGGGTGGCTTCATTTATTTTCCAGTCTGTTAAAATAAAAGCAGCCAATCACCTGTGCCTACCCATAATAATGACATCTTGAAACAAATACATCAGGAGCCAAAAACAGAGAATAAAAATCCCAACCAGCCCCCCACTATTCTCATTCCATCTTGGGGAGCTGGGGATGGAAATGCAGGTTTAAAGAAACCTCAGCTAGAGGCCAAAGTGGGGGATGTGGAAAACTAGTTTTCATTTTAAGGAAAAAAGTTAAATTTGCTGAGAGGAAGAAAACCCGTGGCTCCTTTGGCTGTGAGCGCAGAGAGAGAACAATAGTTTTCTTTGTTCTTTCCTCTTAAACGCTTCCTGTCCGTCCCCCGCCCCCACTTGGTAGATCAACAGGAAGCTGCCTTCTAGGGGAGGTGGTACACTTTGCTGGAAACTCACCTTTACAGCCTGCTGATTGCCATCTATTTTTATGGCCCAAATGAACAGCATCACCTTCCTCCCTCCTCTCCACATAAAAAATAGATTAAAAAAAAAACCCATAATAAACCTTGTGAGAAGGTGACTTAAGTCTTTGACGGGCACCACGGAGGCGACCTCTCCGTGCTTCAGTGGGCTAAGCCAGCTGGCCAGAGGGGCGGAGAGGTGAGCTAAGCCAGTGAGCTTACTGAAGACTGGCCAGCAGACAGAGGACAGGGACAGCAGCAAAGAGGGGGAACTAGGGGTGGGAGGTAGAGCTGGAGCGGTCGACATTGGTTAGTATAATGAAGATCTGTTTGAGGACTGGAGCAGGTCTTCGCCCTGGTTCCAGAGAATACGTGAAAAAGACCAACACGAAAACAAAACAGACCCCACCAAAGAGCAGAGAATCAGATCAGGGGACACGTTGCCTTCCCAAACGGACCTAAACAGTTAAATGGATCCTGGCAATTAGAATAATTAGATAATTAGATTGTGACTCTGTGGGCAAAGAGACGGAAACCTGTCTCAGCTAAGTACACTTGGTAGCGAAACGCGCTCAGTTATGAAAGGAGCATGCTCTCAGCAGGTATATTTCACAGGGCTTGGGGAGAAAAAATTAATGGAATAAAAATTTGCAGCTGATGAGTTAGATTTAGGCAGCCAAAGGGATTTTGCCTGGGGCTCCATTAGAGCCTGCGCTCCCAAGTCCCACTATCACTATTGCGCCTCCATCAACAGATTTTTATTTAAGCCAATGCGTTTAGAGCACAATTCCGTGGTGAATAACCTTTAAGGTTACATTTGCCTTTTCCTTGCTTCTTGCAAACAGTGCGTAATCCACGAGCACATTTGTTGGCTGTAAAGGTGTACAACAGCAATTTTTGCAATGACAGTGCGGAGAGGGAATATGAGATCTGTGTGCTAATGAGCTGACACTGCAGAGGCTGGGGCGATGTCGTGTGGAGCACACCACAAGTGCACAGCAGCAAGACACAGGAGGGGACTTCAAGGGAATCGGGGGCGGTTCCGAGGAACCGGGGCAGCAAAGCTACGCAAATGAGACGTGGCCCTCCCTTGGTATTACCACATCCCCCAAAGCCCTAGAACGATCAAATTTGGTTTTTAAAGAACAGACATGTAACTTACAATGTGTGTGCATATCTCTTTTCATATATACTGATTGGGTGTGAGGGTGCCCCTGTTTGTGCGTTTGAATGCACGTACCCTGAAATCATGATTTTCACACCATCCCTCTTTCTGGGGTCATCTAGCTAAACTGAAAAATAAGACTGCAAACTCGATGAATTCCTATGAAATGGGAACATGTTCTCCAAAACAGAGGAGGCTCTTGTATACACTTCAATTCACCTCTGAACTGAGACCCCAAATGAACCACCCTTCAAAGCCAAAGAGGCTTTTATTGGCCTCTTAAGACATAGAGCGAAGTTGGAGTCTGTCTTAAGTAAACCTCTTGGGGGTGATGCAAAAAAAAAATTGGTTACTGGTGAAGAATAGTCTTTAACTGATGCCTGGGACTCATTGCAAGGAAGCCTCCTGGAAACATTGGGGGAGGGGGTGCAGAGGGAGAGAGGAGAGGAGGGACACATCCAGAAAACATTACCCTTTGTTTATTCTCTGAGTGTTTGTTTACCTGCATACCTCTGCCCTGGAAAGTGTGTGCCTGACCAACGATTGGGGATGAAGGGACTATCATGGGAAGAAATCAATTCTAGTGCTAGGATAGGCTGAAACTAGGAATTCTGAATGGGGACAGGGACAAGTTCCTTTAATTTTTGCCATCCTGTTCCATAGTGAACCAGATAGGAGAGGTGGCTGACCAGATTTGGACTCATCAGAGATTTACTTGAATTCTTCCTAGGTCTCCAGGAAGGGGCAGGATAAAAAAGCTAGGGGTTTCTCCTCCGTACAATAGTGCGGTCAGTTGGAAGACTGGAACCTGGGGTCCCTGCCAGGCCCCGATACTGAACTAGTATTGTTATGCCAGTATTTGTATTTCCATGAGAAAAAGAACAATTAAGGCCACAGGCCAGGGGGGGGGGGGGGGATGAGATACACCTCCAGGGATTCCAAGGCCCCTTGAAATGCTTGTTTTCAGCATTCAGAGACTATCTGCCTGTGGTTGGACTAGTCCTCTTTCTCATACTAAGCTTCTAGGCAGCAGCTGCCCGGAGACAGCTTTGAGATCTGGCCCCCATTCAATGATTGTGACATTCAGAGAGGAACTGTTTCAGGGACCAGAGAAGATGGTAGCTTTCCTCCTCTGTCTTCTGAGCTGTAAAGTCTGAGAGTGCAACAGGCAGCTGGGTACACATCACTGGTTTCTGGATATTTCTCCTGTGTGTGTGTCTTTGTGTGCATATATGTGTATTTGGCATAACTAAGAGCAAGGTCACTTTTTTGTTTTGTCTTTCTTGTTGTCCAGTGAGCCACACCCACTATCCCATATAACCTAGCCTTGTAAGCTTATAAACGGAAGTGCTGTGGATTTGGGGGCTACGGGGGTCACTGTTTCTTTTCCTACCCCATGGTTGTTCCTTTATTGCCTGAGAGGTTAAGACATCAATGCACCTCGACGCTGATATGAATATGAATGACTTAGTGCCTAGATTGTTCTCAAACTGAGCTGTTCACAGGGCAAGGATCACTTCATTATTGCTCCCTGGTAGGGTTCCATGGCCTTTGGCAGGTGGGTGTCAACTGATTGGACCATAGAAAAACAGGACCAAAAACCTTGGAAATCAATCATTCCTAAGAAGTCAATTGGCACTCTTATCCCAGTCCTCATCAGTGGAAAGACACTAAAGTGAGTTGAAGTAAATATTATTCATTATTAATAGTAAATCCTGCTAGTTTTATGTATTTGGCTTTAAATCTGTTCTAATTGATACTTAGGAAGCTGCATTTGAGATTCAGCCTCTTGACAAGATCACAGTGCTGCAGGATTAAGAGTCAGATGTGTGTTGTAAGTGCTGTAGCGACAGGCTGGGATTACTGAAATAAGATGCAAAGTATAGACAGACATTTTGTAACTTTCACACTTAGCTGGAATTAATAAGTTCCTATTTTTGTCAATGTCGGAAAGCCAATGAATGTCAAATACAGAGTATCTCAGAACATGTTCATATAAGGATCTGTACCTTCAGCTAAAATTTTCTTAAAGCTGATAAGTGTCACATTTCTTCAAAGTACCTCACCCCATCCCCTTGACCTAAGTCTTCAAACCCAAGGAACCTGTGCCCTTGGTGACCCTTACACCAGTTTTTGGAAGCGACACATCCTTTGAGACACAAGAATTTGAAGGAAGTTATATACAAAGTTTCACCCAACCAACCAAATACCATTTCTCTCTTAAAATAAAACTCAAAAATTCCAAATGCCAAACTACGCCAGCCATAAAAGCAAAACATATTTATGCCATCATCAGCCTCACTGTTGTGAAAACTTTGTAAAATCAGCTTAGATGAAGAACCATCAGTCTTTCCCATAAAACATTCCATTCAAGAAAAAAACTGTGTCCAACAGGCTATTGGTCATTTGGGATCCCATGGTTTTGCCTCTCAAAATGTCCCCTTTCCAGAGGGACAATCACAGAGCACAGCTAGATATTTCAGAAACAGCTTTGGGGCTGATGAAATTCCTCCCTTTTCATATTCAGGTTTTCAGCTGTATGCCCCCTCCACCTTTTGCTCTAAGAACTGTGTGGGCCTTAAGAATCAGGGGGTGAACAACACTAGGGGAGACAGAAGTAGCTTTCCAAATAGTAAGCTGAGCAGTGTCTTCTCCCTTCCCCTCCGTTTGCCAGGCGTTCATTACTTGTAATGAGTTTGTTGTCTTATCAGTTCCTATCAGAGCTCTCACAGTAAGAGAGGTGATATTATAGGACAGAAAGAGGCCAGGGAACCCAGCCTGATCTGTGCCTCAAGGTCACTTGTTTGAAGAATTTCTCATATTTGGCTCCTAAATATTAGGCGATTGTCAAATTCAGCTCGTTCCTACAGCCAGGCTCTAGCTTTAACAGTCAAGTAATGTACATCCTGAATTATCTCAATCAAGAGGTTTCTTTTTATTTTCATCCCATCTGAAGAAATCTCCCTGAACAGCCATGCTATTTTTTCTTTATTTTTCCAGCCTAAAGAGGGGAGGGGGAGGGTGTGGAGGAGGGAACGCCAGTTTGGGGGGGGGGGAATAAAACTTTCGCATCTGACATTATTCACAACAGAGTTTTGTGCCCTACCTCAAGTCCCTCAGCAGGATCCTATGGAGTTGATTTAGGTCGCATGAAACCTGGATTGACTAGGGCCCAGACAACGTCTACTGAGGCAATCACCACCACCCCCAGCACACACGCAGACCCCAAGTCCCACAAGCAAAATACAAATGCGGTCCCCAAGGTCCCAAAGGGAGGAAAAGCAGATCTACTTACAAGCATTAGTCACAGAAAAACTATTGGAAGAATCCAAGTGATCTACGTGGTAATTCAAATGGAAGGGCTTCTCCGTGGTGTTCTGGTTGGTGTTGTATAACTGCACGGCAAAGCGGAAAGCGCTGTGCTCCTGCACCGTGTTTCTCATGAAAAGTCCACCTATAAGCAAAAGGAACCGAGATTTGGCTTGTGCACCCCCCCCCCCCCAGGACCGGTTAGAAATTGGGGAGCGCTACAGACAGGCGATATCTCTCAATGGTACCGGGCTGTGCGGTGATTATTGATTTTCAACCTGTGTGTCTTTCTAGACTCTTGTGAACTCAAATTTTGGCCAAGAGAAACCTGGTTTTCCTCCTGACTTGAAGAGGAAAAGAAGAGGCTGGGAGAAGGGGGAAAGGGGACAGACGGGAGAAGGGGCTGCTTTGGAGTCGGACGACGGAACCAACATCGGGACTTGGTTTTTTCTCAGGCAGTAGCTTCCTCTCCACTTTTCTCCCCCCCGCCCCACCTCCTACCCCGACGCCCATCTCCACAAGCTGGTTCATCTTTTCCTGGTGCAACGGGAAGGATTGGGAAGAAAAACAATTCCATTCCCCGTGCTGCCCCGTCCTGTTCCCCATAGCCATCCCCCCCCCCCTCCCCCAGGACAATACAGGGGTCTGGTTCAGTAATGGCAACAATTCTAACTTCCGGACTTGTAAATCCAAGACAGAAGCCGAGAGAACTCTCTCCCAGCGCCCAGGAGCCGGGCTCCAGCCAGACACAGCGGCAATTCATGAATTCGTGGTCTGCGTGACTTCGCCGCCCGCTCCTCGCCTCAGCCCCCGCCTCCTACCCCATCCGCCACCGGCCCCGGCGGCCGCCCGGGGTCCGGGCGCTCCAGGGTGGGCTTCCAGCTCCCCCAGCGCCGGTCGGTCTCCGGTAGGCGGACAGGCGGGACGGGGCGCCCTGGCGCGGCCAGACAGGCGGCATCACCCTGGGACAACTTCCAGCCGCGGCACGCACGCCATGGCAAAGTCCAGAGCAGCCAGCCGAAAAGCCGCGACTCTTCGCCCCTTTGCAGCCTCCCGGCCTCCTGCGTGCCTCCCCTGCTCCGCTCGGCTCGCAAAACGCGGCAACCCACCGCTCCCACCCCCAGCCCCAGGAGACCCCTCTCCCGTCCCCGCCACTCCCCACACCCGCCGGCTCTCCGGGGGCTCAGGTGCCCTCCGATCCTGTCCGGTCCCCGGCCCCGGTCCCCTCCCCGGGCCGTGCAGGACCGGGACCCGCGGCCGCGGCAGCCCCGCCAGGGCAGGGGTCTCGGGTGCAGGGGAGCCCGGCCCGGCCGGCGGCTTGCTCTCGCTTACCGATGCTGATGGTGTTGGGGAATCCTCCGTGAGAATGACCCAAAAGCCCCAGGACTAAAAGGAAGACCGCCCGGAGCACGTTTTGCCCCATTTTCTTCTGCCTGGCCATGCTACGCCTAAAACGGAGCTGACAAGAGCATGGGCGCAACTCAGGAGTCGTCAAAATAATAATAGAAAAAGAAAAAGAATTCGCCGGCTCTTACACCCCCTCCCCTCAACTTGCTCTCGCTCACTCTTCCTTTCCACCCCACACTAGTCCTCCTCCTCCACCGCCTCCTCTCTCTCTCTCTCTCTCTCTCTCTCTCTCTCTCTCTGAATCTCGCTCTCTCTCCCTTTCTTGCTCCCTCTCGCTCCCAGGCTCTCTCACACCCCCTCCCCGCCCCCCACCTCACTTCTGTCTTCACACCAATCTGGAAGGCGGGTTCATTGGCTGCAAGCTCTGTTCGCCAAAGCGATCTCTCTCCCTATCACTACGAGAGAGAGAGAGAGAGAGAGAGAGAGAGAGAGAGAGAGAGAATGAGAGGCAGAGAGAGAATAAAAACCTAAAACACCAAACAAAACAAAAAAGACAGAACACCGAGAAACAAAACAAAACAAAACCCAAAGAAACAGAGAGAGAGAAAGAAAGAAAAGAAATTCTAAAGAAAATCCGAGACTTTTCTTCCCCCAGAAGATGGTGGGTCTAAAGAGGGGAAAAAAGAAGGAAAGAGCGAAAAGGCTCAGTGCCGGTGAATTGGGCTCTTCCAATTGGGCCGGTAGGGGGATATTGATCAAAGTTGATCTGACGTGGAATTAAAGCCGCACACCGCTTAGCTCCACTGCAAACTGCAGCCCCGGACTGCAAAGCCTCGGCACTGGCGTTTGTCAACACCAGAGATGGGATCGATAGAAATCCACTAGTCTTCACGTGGAACTAGCCTTTCAAGCGGCAACTGGCCCTTCAAAAAAAAGAAAGAAAAGCTGCATTGCCTCTGCGTTTGTGTGTCTGTCTTTAAGAAGGGGGGTCTTGGGGGGGCCGTTAGTGGTTACTCCGGAGTCTTTGTAGAGACTCGGAGAGGCAGTTCCCATCACAATGCGCCCGAATTTGCTGCGCATGCCTGGTCCCTGCCGCTCAGTTTTTACAGCAGAGCTCCGAGGGCGAGTGAACAACCCCCCTTCCACTCCCACGGCCCTGAGAGGCGAGTATCTCCCCTTGTCCAAGTGCAGAGCTGGGATTGCGGCGGGGAGAGGGCAGTGATGGGCAGTGTGGGGCTGACTGCTTTGGGGGTTGTAGAAAAGTGTGTGCGTGGAGTGGTAACTAAAAGGTTAATGAAAAGGACGCTCAGTCCCACCGGCCAAAGGAGGAGAGAGGTGTGGGAATGAGCTAGGGTAAGGGTGGGGATTGGAAGTTAAGGTTGGGGGAAACTGTCCCCAGCTACTTTGCTCCCTTGCTGTAGCCTCTGGACAAAGCAGCCGGGGCCCCTGCCCCATGACCCCAGAGGCTATCAATTCTTCCCCAGTCCTCTTTTATTCCTTGCTCTAAGGGGAGGAAAGAACCTTCCAAGTCAGGCAGCAGGCCTGGACCTCTGTTGGGGGATGGTCCCCTCCACAAGATATTGTGCGTGAACGTCTTAGACTCTTCTCCCTAACCCCTTTCTCCAGTGGTGGGAGGAAAGAAGCTTCCTTATCTTCTATGTCTTTCATTCCTACCCCAGCTTCTCTGGAAGAGACAAGTGTTATTCCTTTCCATGCCAGCTGCTCTCCTTTTCATATCCTCTCCTCCTGCTCTATGTGGAAAATGAACTCTCCTGCCAATGTACAGCAAACTGGTATACATGGGGCAGGGGCCCAACTGGTCCACCAGTTACTCTGGAACTTTGGATTTGGCATAACACAGGTTGGAGCCTGGAATAGCGATTTTCTAGGGGCACCTGGGTGGCTCAGTTGGTTAAGCGTCTGACTTCCGTTCAGGTCATGATCTCAAGTGGTGAGTTTGAGGCCTGCATAGGGCTCTGTGCTGACAGTGCAGAGCCCGCTTTGGATCCTCTGTCTTCCTCTTTCTCTGCCCGCCCCCCGCCCCCCACTGATTTTTTCTCTCTCTCTCTCTCTCAGAAATAAACATTTAAAAAAAAAAGAGTAAAGAAAGTTTCCAAACCCTCAGGCAACCAGAAAAATGGTTCTAGGCTCTTGCCAACCTTCTATCCCTTCTGAGAATGCAAAATCTCTTTCTGCCCCACCACTCCTAAGAATCTTTCATCTCCATTTGCATAGTCCGTTGCTAAAAATGAGGGAGAAACTTGGGCATGGCAGGAGACTGAACTTGCAAGTGATTGGAGCATTAGACCAAAGGAGGCAGCAGAGACGAGGTTAGCCACCCCTTGATGAGTGTGGAGACTGACAGCATGGCTCAGGGATATAGGCATAGGAGACAGGTCTAAGTTCAAGTCTATATTCTATTACATACAGGCAGTGTGTGACCTTGAGCGACTTTCTTAATCTCAACTCCAGTTTTCGCATCTGCAAAGTGGGAATATTACTGTTACTTTCCCTATGAAGTGGTCGTGGATTAAATAAGGATTAAGTAAAATAGTGGGTGCTAAAACATCTAATTCAGTGCCTGATTCATAGAAGAATCAATAAATGTTAATTTCCAGATGCCCTTCCCCCCTTCTCACCCTTTAAAAGTGCCCTTTCTCCCCAAAAGTGCCTTCTGTTGTCAGCCTCCCCTTTCTCCACCATCCCCCAAACCTCAGACTCTGCTACCAAGTCTTGGCCTGTGTTCCATCAAATTCTTCCCATCAGGGTTCCTTAAGAGCCCTAGGAGACAGGAGAGAATTTGGTAGATGAATCTTTACTAACGTTCTCATGGCAGGCAGTGACAACTTAATATTAAAAATGACGTTTAGAGAACCTCTACTCTGTGCCAGGCACTATATGTTCCTCCTTTTAGATAACATAGTTGCATTTTAATAGAAGCCTTCAATGCCTTGACCCGGAGGGATAACTCTAAGGAGGAGTTTCAGTTGTGATTTCAGGTGGGGAGACACTACATTTCAGATGGAGGGAGTAGCTTTCAACACACCTCATTTCCCTCCTGAAAGCAAACAGGTCCCCATCCATGTTTGGCTAGCCAAGAGAAGAGGTGGAGGAAGAGATCTGTGGCCTTCTTCAGTGTCATTTGGCTTGAAGAGTAATGGGCTGGATGAGTAACAAGAGATGAGAGGAAGAAAGGCATTTCAATGCCCGTGCACTTGAAAATCCTCCATTGCATTCATCACTGTAAATGGGCACCTATCCTTTCTGTTTTCAGTCTCCCCTGCCCATTACCTGTTTTCCTCTCTTTCATCTGCTGCCACTTTTTTAACTTTTAGCTGTCAGTTGCAGCTGTTGGCAGAATTGGATTAGTCCCTTCTGAGCCAGCAGGGACACAGTGGTGAACTAGGCATATTGCTGTTGGTTGGAAAGTCCGTATAATACATGCAAATTCTTTTGCATTCAATCCCTCACGGAAGAAAGCGGTGAGATGCTTTTTGAACTTCATCTTTGTTTTTCCAATGAGGAGCTAGAGATTGTAGTAGCAAGTATCACAGCCGCCAGAAGTTGCCAACTAAGCCCCAAATCCAGCGCCCTCTCTCTCTCTCTCTCTCTCTCTCTCTGGTTAAGAGGTATCTCTGCTGGATTCAGAATTACCTGGCAAGAAAATAATTCATTGCAGTTCTTACTGAGAGGTTGTGTTTTTTTGTGAAATGGTTAGTCAGGTGTAGCTGCAAGAGAGGACACAGGAGAGGCACAGGAAAATAAAGTTTATTATCCTCACAAGTTTTAGAGAAACTGAGTCACTGTACGCCATGAATGGAGGCCACACAGGGTGGGGGAGCAGCAAATGTGTGTGCTCAGCCAAGCAAATAGGGAGGAGAGAGAGAGAGACAGAGAGAGACAGAAAGAGAGAGAGAGAGAGATTGCCCCTTGGGCAAGTGCCTTTATCAGGTTGGAACATACAAACAAAAGGCATGCAGGAGGTGATTTCATTGGTACATTTGAATGACAATAGGTCACAGTCAGGGGAGGGCAATTAGGGGAACTTGTGGCGGGGGCCAGCCTTGTCACAGTGATGCACCCAGTCACCTGGGTGGGGTCCTCACAGACGGTTTGTGGGGATGTTGAGGCAGAAGGAAAATACGAAGTTTTAAAATTTACAATATGAAAGTGAAAATAGTACTCCTCTTCATGAGGTTTCTGTTTGTTTCAGGCTTGGGATAGGGCTCTTGGAGAAGCAGAAAGAATGTCAGCCAGTGAACTTTGGAGAAAAGATCTAACTATACATTAATCCTCATACTCGTTAACTTGATACCTTGTAAATAAGGAAAATAATGACAAAAATCATTGTGATTCATTGGAAGGAAACTGCCATACCCTTTAAAAGTAATGAAAGCAAGATTCTATATCCTTTGCCTAATAGAAAGATAACTTCCTCACTATTTGACTTGAAACTTTGATTTCTTGAACAAACGTTTGACCACCTGCTATCTGACAGATTCTGGGAGGCACCAGGGATATAAGGAAGCAAGACAATTTCTGCTTTCAATGAATTTCAAGTTCCGAGAAGGAGCATATGTATTCAGTGGCAAGGACAATGTAACATGGTAAGTGCTGTGAAAATAGTTATGCACCAAGTACCAAGTGCAGAGGAAGGTGTTCAAATATCTGAAGAAAGGTACTTTCCTTCTCCCAGATTCAGTCCCATGCCATCACAACGAGAAGATAAAGCAAGGTGATTTCTAAAGACTTCCCACTCTCATGTTCTATGGTCCTATGATTCCATGAGTCAGGATTATCTTAGGGTGAGGAAAAACTGTCTAACCTTCAGCCTACAATTCTCATCAAGGAACTACTTTAGGGACTCCCAATTCTTTATGGCTGTCTCTTACATTTTCATTCCTGGATTCTTGGGAAGAATAGAGTCCAGTCATATCTGGAGACTCAGGTTGGGTTTGACATCTAAGAAAGCTTGGGTCTTCCATCTAACTTCTCTATCCTTCAATCTTTTCTATGATACCGCCCTTCCAGAAGTCCTCTATGTAGATGCCAACCTTGGTGTTGCTGAATGAATCCACAGCCCTGAGGAGCTGAAATTCTAGGCACAGGCCTAGTTGGAACTGCTTCTGATGGGAGTTTATGTGTATCTCAGAGGAGAAGTCTTATGAACTTGGGTTTGATATGCCCAGAAATGGATCCATAGCAACTTCCAGGAGAAGATAGTCACACCAGGTGAGCATGGCCATAGAAGCAATTGTTTATCTTAAATTGTTTTCAGATTGGCTTGCTTTTTATTTTTTTTATTAAAAAATTTTTTTAACATTTATTCATTTTTGAGAGTGAGAGAGACAGAGCATGAATGGGGGAGGGGCAGAGAGAGAGGGAGACACAGAATCCGAAGCAGGCTCCAGGCTCTGAGCTGTCACCACAGAGCCTGATGCGGGGCTTGAACTCACAAACTGCAAGTTCATGACCTGAGCCAAAGTCAGACACTTAACCGACTGAGCCACCCAGGCACCCTGCTTGCTTTTTATAGATGGGGAGGGTGTTTAGAACTCATTTTTTTTTTGCCCTGAAGATATCTCTAGGAGCTATTTGGGGGCACAATGACTTGGAGATGATCCTTCCCTTTTAGTACCTCATTCCAACTTTTTCTCTCTGGACTAAGCACTTTCACATTGCCTCCTTTAGGTATTCTCAGGGCTGGTGACCATGCCCTTGACTCAGTTCCTATATCAGTTAAGATGTTCATGCTTCAGCTAAGACAAAACCCACTAAAGCTAATATAAATGATAAGGGAGATGCACTGATTTACAGATCTGGAAGGGACATAGGTAAGACTGCTTGAGACTTGATTAGCTTCAGTAGTTCAAAAATTGTATCAAAGGCCTAATTTATTTTCCTTTCTCCTTCTTTGCCCACCATATGATGGCAAAATGTCTGTGGCATGTCTTGTCTTCACATCTGCATCACATGTTATATCATTGGTTCTAAAGGAATCACATGAACATTCATGCTTGAATCCTGTGGTCAAGTAATGTCATCCTTAGACCTGAACTGCCTGAGCCACTCACTATGGCAAGGGGACATCAGATTATACCCTATCCATAGGGTCACTTCTTCCCTACCCCTCTCCAAACCACATGATTGACACACAGTGGGATAGGGAGACATGGAGTTGGGAAACAACCACAATAGCCACTAAAATCCCTATCTTCCCAAAGGTCTGCTCCCTGAGAATTGTGAGTGGTAATCATTTCACTCTTGAAATGTCCACAGGCCCATTGCAACTTGCTGAATGGTCTTGTCTCGGGTCTCTTAGAGGTAGGCTGCTCCATGGTGAGATCCTTCTGTTACTTTAGTAACTCATCCCCCTAAATTCAGTTCGTGATGCATCTGCCTGATATTTAATTCTGCTCCTAAAAAAGTAATTTTATATTGAGTGTCCAGGGTGAGAAACGAACATAGAAACAGTTGCTTTTCCTAGGGGTAGAGGCAAATGGGGTTCCAGATCTTTTCAGATAGTGACTCTTTTTTCATGTTCTTCTCTGGGTAAGCGGAGGTCTGGGGCGTTACTCCCGTAGACTGTGAAACTGAGGAATCAGAGAGGTTTAGTGAACAATTCAAGGTCACACAGCCAAGTGGTGGGGAATGGAGATTTTTTTTTTTTATCCCTCTAGGGCTTTATCCACCAGACCAGAGTCTCTTTCATGCTGTGAGAGAACTGAATCATAGCAAATATATTCTGCTGGGATGGGTACATCTTAGCAAGTAATTATCCCCTGTTGGGCTCTGAATGGGCTTGCAAACTGCAGATGGAAGTCACATGGCTTTGGGACTCCCACTTCTCGCAAAGTGACATTCTTATAAGCTACAACATCTCTCTGATGGGAAGTGTTAATTTATTGTGAATTATTCCAGGTTACCTCCCAAAGATGTTATTGTTGATATTTTTATTAACGTATGCTTTTTTTTTCTTTTTTACCCCTCTGGGAAGGTTAGGAACTGTCACTGTGAAATAGCACCGGCAAATCTGGGGGAAATAGCCCCCAGCCTAAAACTGGCCCTGCCCCCCAGCCCTAGCTGGGGATGGGTTGCATGCTTTAACAGATTTGAGAACTTTATTGAGGAATTCTGGATGCCAGTTGGTTTTTATACTCAACTGGAAACCTGTCCAATTTTCAAAGTACTTCTGAAACTAGAAACTGACTCTGGATTCTGAAAATTACGTGACTGTATGTCAGGAACTGAGTCAGCATCATGTCATATCGTATGAGGGCAAACAGATTACCCCCCCCCCCCTTTCTGAGGTGTGTGTATGTGTGGGGGTGGTGGTGATGAGGTTGGGACGGGCGAAGCATATATGTTAGATTGGACAAGCGCTCCAATTATTCACTCCTTCCCGCATTCGTACCTTTATCAGGGCCTCACTGTGAGCACCATATTTCTCTGCCCCTTAATTTTGGGCTTGGCAGTGTGACTTGCTTTGGCCAGTGGCATGTGGGCAGAGGCGACAGCACGCCAGTTCCAGCCCACGTCTTAAGGAGCCTCATGGCGTTCTGCTCACCGTCTTCACCTCTCTGGGTGTCATGAGAAGTACACATAACAGATAGTTTTCTGGTTCCGAGAAGGATGAATGGCGGGTGGAGCAGAACTGGCCCAGTTGACTCACAGACCCGAAGTGAGACACAGAGCCCTTCAATTATTGCAGTCTGTGGCCGAGCTGCCCAGTTTAGATCAGCTGAACCACAGCCAACCTGCAAAGGGGTGAGAAATGAGAAATGATTTTGTTTTAAACTACTAAGATTTGGGGCTCACTAACGTAGCAACCATCTGGCAGCGGGCGTGTTTCCATGAGTGATCTCAGGCTAGGGTGACCACCCTAGGCATCATGGTTTGGCCAGGACAGTTCGGCTGATGTGCATGGTCCCAGCACGATCATCACCAATGCCCCTCTTCTCGCTCAAGAGTATCTTGGTTTGGGGGTGAAACCATCTGGTCCATCCAGCTGAGGCAGGGAGCAGATTATGGGTTGCTTCAAGGCCCAGATAGAAGACTTGCTATCTGTCTGCCACTTCTACCTCTTAATTTCTGTTCCCTAATCTGTCAGCTTGGGGTTTGACCCTCGCTGTCTTTAGGAAGAGGGTATTTTGGGGGGCACCTGGGTGGCCCAGTTAGTGGGGTGACTCTCGATTTTGGCTCAGGTCATGATCTCATGGTGTATGGGTTTGAGCCCCACGTTGGGCTCTGTGCTGACAGTGTGGAGCTTGCTTGGGATTCTGTCTCCCTGTCTGCCCCTCCCCTGCTTGCTCTCTCTCTCTCTCTCTCTCTCTCAAAAATAAATAAACATTAAAAAACGAAATAGGGTTTTTTTTTAACACTCCTTTAGATAGAGGAAGGTCTGTGTTTCCTGCTTTAAAAGTGAATTCAGAGTATTTAGGGGAATGAAAAGATAACTGGAAACAGTTGACTTCTTAGATACTTGACTGTAGCTAATTCTTAAAGAGGAATTGCTGGATTTGCTAAAGTTACATCTGTTCCGATCTGTATGCTGCAAGCATATTCTGCTGAATCTTTGTGGCATCACTCCCATGAACATAATAATATTTTGAGGGAAAAGAAAAGCATCACATTTTTCTGGGTGATTACCCCCACACAGCCACAATCAGTGGTTTTCTCCTTTGAAAGAAGGTATCTTCTAATTTAAGAAAATCTACTACGTGGAAATACACATTTGGAGAGAGTTTTGTAGTTTACTAAAGGATTCACCACATGTTCCCTTTAAATAGTGAAGTGCTCTCATGAAGTGGTTATCAGTTGGCTGTGGTTTGCTCCCCAGGGGACAAGTGCAATGTCTGGGGACTTATTTGATCGTCACACCTGGCGGTGGGGGGTTACAGGGGATTTCTACTTACACTTAGTAAGTAGAGACAAGGGACTCTGCTAAACCTCCCGGGGACACAGGACAGCCCCCAGCAACCAAGGATTATACCGTTCAGGAGGCCAATAGGGCCACTGTGAAGAAACCCTAATTCTCTGTACTCACCCAGAATAGGAGTTTAAAAAAACAAAATGGTTTACACACACCTTTTCAGAAATGTGAACATTGTACCAGGTATCTGAAAACCTGGATTCTAATTGCAGTAATTTCCAAATTATACTTTCGGAGCCTCAGTGTTTTGAGCTGTGAATTGGGGGTACATCTTACCTGCATTTCCATATAAAGCACTGTAGAGAGAGAGAGACAGAGAGAGACAGAGAGACAGACAGAGAGAGAGAGAGAGAGAGAGAGAGAGAGAGAGATCATCAATAGAATCCACTCAATATTGTGACATTAGGATTGGTAGAGTGGATTAGTTTAAGTTAAAGAAATGAGGAACTATGAACTTTCTCAGAGAATTTCCATTGCTCTTGCTTTTCTAGACATTCTAGAGCAATAGCTCACTAGTGAAGAAACTGAGACAGGTCAGAATTCCTGTCACTTCCCTCACCTGACACCGAAGCTGAGGCTTTCTGCCTTCCTGTGCTGTGTTTGCCTTAATTCACTGCACGCTACCTGCAATGCCTGTTACTAGACATCGGTACTTCAAGGGTAGGAGAACATCTCTAGAATGATCCTCAGAGTACAGGGTTAGTCTGAGGGCCACTGAACCACTGCACTTAGTGGGACTCAAGGGTGGGGAGTGACGTGGACTCTCAAATAACAGCAGGGGGAGAAACTAAGAACAAGGCCCACCCAGTGTTCAGAAACTCTTCGGGGCAGAGAGGACTTGACTATATAGTTTGTGGGGTCCAGGGCAAGAGGAAAACGCTGGGCCTCTTGTTCAAGCATCAAGACTTTCAGGACAGAGACAGCAGAGCATGAAAGCAAGGTCCTTCTAGCAGGGGACCCTGTGTGACTGCACAGGTCACACTGGGGAAGCAGGCCCCCGAGGGCAGTGCCTGCTCTGGAGGAGAATGGGCAGTATGGAGCGACAGTTCCCTGGGCTCTGGACTCCAGGCCCCAGGGAGAAACTCATTCACCAAGGGCCCTACGAAGTCTAAAGGAAATGAAAGGACTTCCTCTAGGGAGGCCGCAAACAGTTCCTAGCTGCTTCTCCTGGCCTCCCTCAGTGGGTAGCCCCAGTCCCTAGAGAAGTTCTGTGTTACAAAGGAAGTGAAAAAAAAAATCACTTAAAATCACCGTAGCTTGGCAGGAGGCCAGTCCAAGAGTGGTCTTACAATCTTACCTACCCTGCTGTCTAAACTCACATTGAGTTCCCTACGGGGAAGATCATTTTATAGCCAGAGGCACCCCACTAAGAAAGTCCTTGTGCGGCAATGCCTTTAAATTCAAAACCAAACAAAACGAGACAAAGGGATGACAAACGAAGATCCCGTCCCCCCTTAAAGTTTTGGTTAAAGGTTTCCAACATTGTCGTGCTTTGCTAACAAAGGGGAAGCGGTGACTTCTCTGCAATTCTGAATCGACTTTACTGAAATTTCTGGTACATACAGATGAACAGGTTCCCCCCCCCCCCCGCCATGATGATGATGATGACGACAGGGACAACGATCATGACAGCAATGACATGGATGGCGACTTACATGTATTTCTTGCCACATGTCGGGTACTTGCTAAATGGTTTAAGTGTACTGTCTCATTGGATCTTTACAGCCACCTTTTGAGGTAAATGCTGTTATTATCCCCATATTTTATGCAAACCAAGATTAGAAGCATTTCGTACAAACTTTAAAGAGACCCGAGAAGCATCTACTAAACAAAGAATGGTAAACGGAAAGTAATTGTGCAGTTCCCATTATTAACAAGTTAGAATGTGAAAAGTGTCGTTGCCTTTTCCTTTTATTTAGGATGCTTCCTGTATTGTATATTTTGTGAACACAAAATTCATTTTTTACATGCTTTTCATAAAGCTTAGTACCTAGAAGCTTCTCAAGAAAGGTGTGCTCAATGAATTAATGAATGACGGCTTTCAGGAGCTCAGTCAAGATCTCAACCTTCCTAAGAAGTTTCTTGAAAACATCCTAAGCTCTTTAATCATGAATTCTGCCATAAGGGTTTTGAGAACCAAATTTCGTGGTTGGAGAAGTACACTGTACCTTCATTTCAGGTAAATCACACCTGTATTATCAGCTTGCTCCTCTGATATGGTTATAAACTAAGGTATCATTACCACCACCTTGTGGGTGTTTCTAATAATTGCAGACAAATTACCCAAGCGCAAAGCCATAGCATCTTGACTCTTGAAATCCTAACACTTCTCCATCAGTACGTTATTTGATTTGGCTTTAGTTAGATTCATGGCTAACAAATTAAAGCAAGAAGTTTCTATGTCTTTTACTGTAGGTTATTTCAAAATCTTTTTGGAATTAGGAACAGTGTGATTAATGGGTACATGAATGAATGGAATCCTTACATTCCCCAACTAATATTTTTTTTGAAAATTATAAGCACTATTACTTTTCTAACTAGAATGAGGCTTAAGGGAACTGACTTCCTTGGTATTGGAATACAATGTAATTCTATATCTTCACTCTAAGTAGATATTTTACTAACTTGGTTTATTTAAGATGGTGAGCTCCGGGAGGGTGGGGATTTTTTTTCCATCTATTTTGCTTATTGCTGTAATCCCAGCACCCAGAAAAAAAATGCGTGGGCTGTAACTGATGCCAAATAACTTTTGTCAAGAGAATGAATGAATGTGTGACTTAGCCAAAAGCAAGATCCAGTGGTGTTCTCTTTAACATTATGGGTCATAAGGTAGGAGGAATACAAGGGAGAAAAAATGTCTGAGTTAATGGATGGATTATAATGAGGAAACCAAATGCCCTTTCATCTGGATGGTTAGATTTGGCAAACTTGGAGAACAGTGGCCATATCTTGTGGCTAGGACAGGAGCACCACGGAGAGGAGTCTGGATCTGGTGGGAGACATTAGGAAAATAACCTTTTTCTTCTTGCCCCCTCACGGTCAAAACTTCCCCATCCTTTCTGACCTCTTTTCAGGATTCTGTTAGATAAGTGGTTGGTACAGCCCACAAGGCACTTGGCAAAAAGTAGTCCTTGTGTTACCATTGAGGAATGGATGGCAGCTGAGAAGAGTTGAAGGTTTGAGTTAGTATAACATTTCCTGTTTCTTAAGAACATGGAAATTGGCTGAGTGTGTCTGTAGCCAGCCACAGCGTGATAAGAGGTTGGGTGGCGAATGCCGACAAAGTGGAAATGGACATCAGCAATTTGCTGCTATATCTTATAATATGGGCAAGTCTTGCTTTATGCAATAGGCGTGCATCAAAAATTTGTGTGGAAAATGAATTTAGGTAAATTGAATTCTATTTTAAATCCAGGACACATGCTTGCCACTTAAAGGAACTCTGGAGCAAATCATTTTCTCAAGTGAAAAGATCTGCTATTTTGTCATTTTTGTGGTTTCCCTTATGTACTAAAAAAACCCCACAGTCCCCTATCATTTAGAGGGCAGACTCCTTTAGATAACAAGATGTAGTATGGGACTGTTTATCTTTTTTTCAGCCGTTTTATTTTTTTATTTTTAAGCTTTCTGTTACCAGAGCTTAAATCAGGAAATGTCTGGCTTCCTCAAAACCCCAGTATTCCAGTCTGGTATGTTTTCAAAGTGTACTTCTGAAGCAAGGTCAGTAATTAGCCTGATTATCTGGGTCAAAGTCGAAGTGTTAATGAAATATATATAGTACTGCCCTCCCCTGCCTTGAATTTCCACCATTCACTTCTTCACGGAATCCGTGGATGTATAACAGAAGTTGTAAATTTCAGATCAGTGGGAGAGGAATTATAGAATATGAGCTGTTATTTATCAAGTGCCTACTATGTGCCAAGCGTGTGCTCAGTGGTTTAACACGTTAGCTCATCTAATCCTCATAGTCCTCATGAGGTAGGTAGTACTATTATTTCAATTTTATAGCTTGCAAAACTATGACTTTTAAGAGGGATTACGTGACGTGCCCAAGGTCACACAGCTCTCAGTTGTGGAGGTGAAATGAGATCCAGGACACCTCTAGGCCACCCTGCCTCCACATCGCACTGTGTATCCATATGCGTGCGTGTGTCCTGACATCCCAACTACTTCGTCTTTCTCAAAGGGCGGGGAGCAGATAGCGGCCTCTAATGTTGCACAAAGTCAGGGGCCACTCAAGCAGCATTGTAGACTGGAGTAACAAAGACTTGGGAGAGAGTCTTATTTTGTTTTTCTACATCTCTCTATCTTAGCTAAAGCAGATTGATTTTTTTTCAGGGGATGGAGGAAGTACTGTTTGTGTGTCCTGGAAAATAGTTATGTACTGAATGCTAATCCCATGCCCTGGAAGGGTTAACTCCATAGTCTGAGAGGGGACAGGGAAATGTGTAGAGTGGTGCACTTGTCTTCCTCCATCAGAACCATGGTGGGTGGTTTAGAGCGAGGACCACTCTCGCTAGGTTCAAAGTCCCCTGGCTACACCTAGCATTCGGGTGAATTGACTTCCTTGGGCCTCCAGTCCCCATCAGTACGATGGGGGTGATAATAGTAACATACCCCCCACAAGGCTATTGTGAGGATGAGACAAGGTAAGCAAAGTGCATAGAATCCCACCTGGCACGTAATAAATGATCAGTAATGTTAGCTATTGTTGCTATTAGCTCCAGACCCCGCAGCATATTTTGGCACAGTTTCCCCTGAGCTGCTTTGGGTTCTGGGGGGGCTCTGAGAGAGTCCATTTTGCGGGGTTGGACAAAGCAGGAAAGGCTTGTGCATTTGCAGAATCTGTCAGCGTTTGAGTTTGTTTAGCCCTGGCAGGAAATGGCTTCCTGCTTTGAAAACAAAGGAAAAAACGTATTTTAAAGTGAAGAAACACCTTTTTAAAAATACTCAGAAGACTTATTAGACAGAAAACAGCTTTTACAGAGCAACGTCGTGGTGATTGAGGGGAAAACAGCGTCAAGTGTCTGAATCAGATCGCGTTTAATGGAGAAGAGGAGCTGAGCGTGGCAGAGCCGGCTGGGCTGGTGGGGAGAGAGGGGGAGGGCAGGGGGATGCAAAGGTTTTGCCAAAGAGCCACGGAGATTGGATTGTGCCAGCACAGAAACCACTTGCCAATGAAAGCTGCAGTCACTGTCACCCACTGCCGCTCTGCGGTAATGAATGCATTTTTGATTAATTTTGCTGATTACCTGCTCTCTATGCACACAGCACAAGATAGAATAGTCGAGTCTGGGGCTCTCGGTGGAAGACTTTAGAGGCAAGGAGACGGGGTGGCAGGAGGGCTTTGATTATCTTTTTTTATTTTTCTCTCCTCACCTGCTCCCCAGCGTACATTGAGATAACGCTGGCTTTTGCTGGCAGCAGCCAAGAGGCCAGAACCTTGGGGTTTTTTCCACACATCGGTGCTGTTGCAGGGTAATAAAGCTAGTGCCAGAGGGGCAAGGAGCTACCGAGAAGCCCCCATCCACTCTCCTCTGGTTTCCTTGTAGTGTGTAACTCATCCCCTCAACCACAGGAGACGAATGTCTTTGCATATATTGAAAAAGAAATTATGTCTTTGATTTCCTAGATACATTACAAGTATTTACCAACAGATGAGAATTAGGTGAGGAAATCGGTTTTAAGCTCATAAGGCAATGTCTCTGAAGATTTAGTGCAATTTTAATGGGAACACAAACTTTGGGAAGGGAAAACACAAGTTATCAATTTTGGAACAATTTCCTCTCTGGTGCTGTAAGATGAGAACTGAAATCCAATGTTTATAATCAAATGATTCTTCTCTTTTCACATCAGATATAGTGGATTATTTTCATGTATTTTCTCTGTGTACAGGCTATTCATTTTTTTCCTTTTTGGTTGTCATAATTGTTGTTCTGGATTTGGCATTGCACGAAAACCGATCTGTTTCTAACAAGTTGAGGGCCAAGTAAGTGGCCAGATGCACCTGTGAATATTATGAGCCCAGCCCAGGACTGAGTGATCTTGTCTAGAGCAAGCACTATTTCCTTTATGGGCAGAAATGGAGAGTTTGGCAACTGTTCGGATACCTGGATCAGGTCTGGCCCTGTGTTTAGAAAGAGTGAGTTCTTCCTTTGAGTGTGAGTTGAAGGGCTTCTAGGGCCTCCAAGTCACCCTCTTAGTATCCTCCCCACTGGCCTTGTTTTACTTTCTGAAATTCTTGTCTTCACCCCCTCCTTCGGGAAGCCCTCTGTTAAAATGGTGGCACTTTCTGCATTTGGTGCATGGCTTCCCAACATTTTCGCAGCGTGGTGCACAGGCGGTTCCTCAGAACCGGAGTCAAGAGGTTGAGAGACTCTGGCCACTCCACGGCCTTGAGACTTGAAGGCACTTAGTAACTCAGCACAGCTCTTATCTATCCACATGACACGGACACCAGTCTCTCATAAGGGTGACTATATTGTTTATTGTCCAAACTGGGACACTTTTGAGAGTGGAAGAGGACACTTAATAATTAAACCAGGACATCAGGCAAACTACAATCTAGGAAATGTGTTCGGCCTAGTCAATTACACCTTAACCCTGATTAGTTTCCCAGACTAGCCCTGCGATACCAGACCTTTGAAATGTGCAGTCTTCTAGTTTGTTTCCTCCATTAGCCCATTTCTTTATCTGCCTGTCTATTTATACAGCTGCTATCACTACTGTTATGTTTTGTTTCAACCTCCATTTTACAGATGAAGAGACAGATAAGAGGCTAAATATTCTTTCCTCCCTTCATATTTCCACGAGAAGTAAGTGATCAGGTAATATGAGGGTCGCTGGGGGCTCAGGGGCAAATCGGTGCTGTTTGAGTCTTGACTAGCATTCTCTTTTGGTATTTTTCTTGTCTCCTTTACCTCTTCTCTTCTTCCAGCTTGCCAGTGCCTATGTTCCCACCCATGTCCACATTCATTAAAGCTTACCTGTTCTCTACAGTATTCCATTCCCGCAGGACTTTGCCCTGTGTTCAAAAATAAATGCTGAAAAATTAACGTATTAGCTTCTGTAGAAGCTAATATTCACATTTTAATAGGGGACTTCTGGGGACATAACTGCTTTAGTTCAGTGAAGCAGTGATAATGGTGGGAGTTCAGGAACCCGGCAAACTAGGGGCGTTGGTTTGGTTAGAAGATACAGTTTCACTATGACCTGAAATATACCACCTAAGGCCTGCCTTGGTCAGGGCTTTCTAAGTTGGATAAGCTATAATGCCTCTGTACAAGAATTCTGCCATCATCTGGATGACATGCTCTATGGGATTGTGTCATTATTTTAGATTTACTTGAATTTATGAAAAGGAAATAACAATGCTTTTCATAACAGCAAAATATGATGAAAGGGTAAAGAAGTAATATAATCTAGATTATGTGCCTGATCTGCTCCAGGCAGGAACATGAGCTCACTTTGGTGTGGTAGAGATTTGGGAATGATTCTTTTGTCTTGTCTTCTTGGGATGATGAAACATAGATTGCCTGGGGGATGGACAAGAGCTCTTAGAGCCCTCCATTATATTTTATTTTATTTTATTTTATTTTATTTTATTTTATTTCATTTTATTTCATTTCATTTCATTTCATATTTTTTAAAAGATTTTATTTTGGGGGCACCTGGGTGGCTCAGTTGGTTAAGTGTCCGACTTCGGCTCAGGTCATGATCTTGCGGTTCGTGAGTTCAAGCCCCGCGTCGGATTCTGTGCTGACAGCTTAGAGCCTGGAGCCTGCTTCAGATTCTGTGTCTCCCTCTCCCTCTGCCCCTCCCCTGCTCACGCTCTGTCTCTCTCTGTCTCTCAATAATAAATAATAAAACGTTAAAAAAAATGTAAAGATTTTATTTTTAAGTAATTTCTACACCCAACGTAGGGCTTGAACTTGCAACCTTGAGATCAAGAGTTACATGTTTTATTTATTGATCCAGCCAGGTACCCCTAGAGCCCTCCATTTTAGTATCTTCCCCATCTGCATTCCTTTGAAACTAAAGTTTAAAACATCAGGCATCAGAATTCTTTGGGAAATCATTTTCAAAGGACAGTTATTTCTTAGAGTTTGTATATATCCTCTGCCCTACTCATGACCATCTAAGCCAGCTAGTTGGTTCTCCCTGTGGATGTGACATTTGGTCATTCATTTACAAATATTTCTTGAGCACCTACTATGTGTTGGATACTGTGGTAGGCACCGGTGAACACAATAGACATAGATATGGATTCTGTTTTATCGAAGTTAAACAAAAAGCAAACAAGTAACAGATATAGTAACAATCCATTTGGATTTGCTTAACAAAGAAAGCCAATAGGATGCTGCAATAGAGAATAGAAGATGAGGATCAACTTTCAACACACAGTAGTGGAAAACCAAACTAAAATTAGGTCAAGTAATATGGAGTTTATTATCTCACTGATTAAGAAGTCTGGAAGCAAGGCATCTGGGGTCAATTCAGATACACAATATAATTATTATGAGGGACCCAGGCACATTCCATCTTTCTATTCTACTATCCTTAGCACATGGATAATACTTCACTTGTGATCGTAAGAGGCCTTCCACATTTGCAAGCATCACATGTAGACACACAAAAGCTAAAGAAAATTGGTACTTTCTGTCTGTCTCTCTTTTCTCAGCAAGGGCCTTTCCAAAGAAGACTTCCTTTTGTGTTATTTTGGTTAGATCCACATCGTTTACTCATCTCTAAATCAATCACTGACAAAAAGGCCAGATATGACCATGATAGGCTAAAAGCAATTATTATCTACTATTTGATACCGGGGAAGGGCCAGGCTCCCTTGACTATGTGACAGCCATATCCTTGAACAAAATCATCATTGTGCTAGCAAAAAACAGTGTAGGTGGGGGTCGTTGCTGTGGGGGCAGTCCATATTTTCTGCGTTGGTTACAGTGGTGAGGAAAGGCCCATTTGTTGGAATGATGTGTGAACTGAGACACTAAGGATGAGACACATTCAAATAAAGTGTGGGAGATAGGGCTTTCAGGCAGAGGGAGGAGCTGAGGCAAAGTACTAGACACTGATAGAGTTTGGCATCTTTGAGGACCCGGAAGAAGACAAGTGTGACCCAGATATAACAAGTGAGGGGAGAAGTCCTTGAAGTGAAGTTTGGGAGCAAGACAGGGGCTGGTAGGGCATGGTGTAGGTTTAAGATTTATTCTCAGGGTAGTAGGAATGCACTGAAGGGCTGTAAGTAGGTTAAGGACATGACCTCCATTTCAGGGCCCTCTTGCTGCTATACAGAGAATGAGTTGAAGGGTGGGTAGGAATGGAATTTGCAGACCAATTAGGACATTTTTGCAATGCTCGGGGCAACAAATGGTGGGAGCTTGGAATAGGGAGGTAACAATGTAGGTGGAGAGAAGAGGCTTTGGCAGAAGTGAAAGTGTTGATCCAAGGGTTCTGCTTAACCATGTTAAGTTTGAGATGTTTGTGAGATATCCAAGTGGAATGGTAAAGTAGGTAATTGGCTAGGAGACTGGCTCAAAAGAAAGGTCTGGGCCAGAAATACGTATTTGGAAGTCAGCCGTATATAAATGGCATTCAAAGCCAGAGGACCGGATGAACTCACTTAGTTTTGGAAAAGGAGTAGACAGAGAAAAGGCAAGGGTTCAGTACCAAGTTCTAAAGTACACAAACACTGAAACATTGGGCAGATGAGGTAGAGTGTGGAAAGGAAATTGTGAAATGGAAGCCATCGAGGTAGGAGGAAACCCAAGAGACACTACATGCTTTTCCTAGGGTCACACAGCTCATACTCCTGTCTTAGGGACTCAGGAGGATGGTATAGAAGTCTTTGAAGGGACAAGGTAGATGAGAATAGGAAGAAGTAATTTTACACAAATTTTTAAAAAAACACTGTTTTTTTCCTCTTAATATAAAAACTATATTCATTGTTGACAATTTAGAAGGCATATAAACATACGAAAATGAAAATCATACATTTGTTATACTTTTTGTGTAGAACTCTCTAGTCTTCCCCCTCCTTCTCCTCCCCTCCCTTCTCTCTCTCTGCCCACAATACACACGAACATGCACACACACGCATGCACACACGTGTGCCCACCACACGGTATGAGCAAGGGTGGGCTAGGCTATGTTGTGATAACAACCACCCGCAAATCTCAATGGCTTCACACAATAAAAGGTCTTTACATATCCAGTCTATGTGGGCAGGGAACCTCTGCACATTATGGTCACTTAGGAGACCCAGGCTGATAGAAGACTCTTTTCAACACATGCTTCCACGATTATCAAGGCAGGCAAAAGCCGTGTGGCACATTGATCACTGGCCTTTAAATGTTCCCCTCACATTTCACATTCCAGTTATGTTGCATGACCATATGTATCTTCAAAAGGATTGGGAAGCACAATCGTACTACATGCCTTAAAGGAGAATGTGAAAATATTTATGAATAGTCTTAATGGTTACTATAAACATGTAAATATAATGTCATACTCTACATACTATTTTGCAACCAGATTGTTAACTCACTATGTTTTGAAAATATGTCTTTAAACATTTTCCATGCCATTAAATCTTCTGTAATTTGCTTTTTAATAGCTGCGTGTATACACATAAAATAATTTATTTAGTCAATCCCTTAATATTGCTATTTCAACTGTTTCTAATATCTCACTATGGAAAATTATGCTGTAGTGAAGCCCAGTTAACATCCATCTTTGTTTTCATTTATGATTCTTTTTACAGAATAAATTCCTATATGGTGTGGCAGAGTCAAAAGACATGCAAACTGTGGGGCACGTTGGTGGCTCAGTTGGCTGAGCCTCTGACTTTGGCTCAGGTCACGATCTCACAGTTTGTGAGTTCGAGTCCCGCATCGGGCTCGCTGCTGTCAGCATAGAACCCACGTCAGATCCACTGTCCCCATGTCTCTCTGCCCCTCCCCTGCTCACTCTCTCTCAAAAATAAACATTAAAAATGATATGCAAACTGTTAAGACTTTTGCTACTTATTGTTGAATTTTCCTCCAGAAAAGTTTTATCAATTTATGCTCTTACAAGCAATATGCAAGAGTGTACATTTCCCTGGATCTCACTAATTCTGGCTGTTACCCATTTCTTTTTAGCATTTGCTAATTTTCTCAATAAAAAAATCACATTGTTTTCGCTTGTGTTTTTTATGGACAGAATGAGCATTTTTATGTGCTCTCTGGCCATTCTTATTTTGTGAATTGCCTATTCGTGTCATCTGCACTTGGTTTTGGAGTGCCCCTTATGCCAATATCCATACTTCACTGTTACACAGCCCCCACTCATGAGCATACTTCTTTTCTCTCTTTCCCTCTTGAGCTTAAGATGCTTCATAGTAACTAAGGCAACAAAACATGCTAGGTGGTTGAACTCCAAAATAGTAGCTGTAATCATCCTGAAACCCTCAACGGTAACTTTTATTAACTATTTATGGCCTAAACACATTTGCACATTCTGAGTGTCTATCAGGGATGCGGAGTACTTTTCTAGGGGTGTGGAGTCCCTATCCCGAGGGCAGGGCTGCTGCATTCTTTTATTTTTTCAATGTTTAGTCATTTATTTTGAGAAGGTGAGAGAGAGTGAGGCAGAGAGAGAGGGAGACAGAGAGAACCCCAAGCAGGCTCCACGCTGTCAGCATGGAGCCTGATTCAGGGCTCGATGTCACAAACTGTGAGATCATGTCCCAAGCAGGCTCTGCACTCTGAGCACGGAGCCTGATGAGGGGCTTAATCGCACGACCCTGAGTTCATGACCTGAGCTGCAAATCAAGAGTTGGACACTTAACTGACTGAGCCACCCAGGCGCCCCATGACTGCTTTTTCTTAAGAAAAAAATAGTAGCACAATAACTGATTCAAGTAAAATCTGACACAAAACCTCAAAATCTAAAATGGATGACTGTGAAGATGCTCTGATTGGAGCAGCCGTGTGCTCTCTACTCGGCCTCACCTGCATATTCCCTGCACAAGTCAGAATTTCCGTGGAGCATAGTCTGAGAACAATTCGTCTAATGGAGTGAGCACTGGGCCTGGAATGAGGAGTGGAACTAACTGGCTGTGGGACTTTAAACCGATAAGAACAGATACTACACTTGATCTTAGCCAAAAGGCCGAGAAGCGATTGGCTGTGGGGACTTTAGATGTGTTGCTTAATGTCTCTGAGCATGGCTTTCTGAATCTATGAAATGGAGAGAATATTAAGTTGGTAGTTAATCACTGAGCACTCACTTTGTATAGAATCACCCTATTGGATACCAGGGAGAATTCAAATGGCATGAGTCAGTCCTTGCCCTTAAAAGGTTTATAACTCGGGGCGCCTGGGTGGCTCAGTCGGTTAAGCAGCCGACTTCCGCTCAGGTCACGATCTCGCGATCCGTGAGTTCGAGCCCCGCATCGGGCTCTGTGCTGACAACTCGGAGCCTGGAGCCTGTTTCCGATTCTGTGTCTCCCTCTCTCTGACCCTCCCCTGTTCATGCTCTGTCTTTCCCTGTCTCAAAAATAAATGAAATGTTAAAAAAAAATTAAAAAAAAAATAAAAGGTTTATAATTCACTTAATACTTTACCGATCTTCTAAAATGCTTATGAAATCCAATAAAATAGCAGGTGCAAATAAGAATAACAACTTGAAAATGCTTGGAAGAAGTGAAAATCACACAAATGCGAAATAACGTTATACGTATTGAATTATCGTTAATGTTTTGAGTGCATCAGAAGGTGGGAAGTTCTGTAAAGGTTAAATGAGACTCCTTTATAGACCTTGAACTGGTCAACTGAGAAGTGTTGTTGCCATCTTGCCCACATCTCCAGAGCTCCCCAGTATTTCAAAGAGTCATGACAAATGCGTCCCATCTGGAACTACTGTCAAGTCCCGAGACCTGGCATGAAACCCACCCAAGGAGAAAGGGCAGTCATTGAGGGAACTTTCCAGGATGCGGAACCTGGGTTTGGCTTGAAGGTATAGCTCTCTCAGTAGGACTCAAGCGACGGTCAACACTACAGTGTACCTTGTTGTGTTAGTGTGTCAGAAAGATAGATGTGGCACATGGCAGTGGGTCCTCAAGGCTCAGCAGACAGATGCATTTGGGAGCTCCATGAATTGGTAGCAGAATCCTTGCCGATGGTTGGAGATCCAGGGGAGGGAGCTGAGCCCGGCAGGAATACTGGGGCTCTAATCAGAAGAACTTGGAATTAGAAACCAGGTCAGAAGCCCATGCTAAGTGGAGGAGGCCTTTGAGTTCTTAGGGTCTTTCAGGCTATACATTTATACAAGGTGAGTAGAATGCGAGAAGAATTTTTTTCCACTGCAGAACTTACGAGGTGGTAGCCAAAATGGAGAGAGAATAAACGGGGCATAGTTGCTAGAGGAGTTCCCTGGAAAGAAAGTCTTTCCATACCCCTCCTCCCCTGGGAAAGGATATCTCTTTGGGAAGAATTTAAAATGCCCTTTGTTGTTACATTTCCTGTGCACGGTGGCGGTGGCGCAGGGCGCAGTGTATTAGGGGAGGCCATGGGTGACTCAAAATGTTTCCAGATGCTAAAGCTTTTGTTACTTTTCACAACAAAAGGCAATTGAATTCTTTAGACTGTGATTATGGTAATGCTGCATTGTTTTTGTCTGATCAAGAGCTGAGGGCAAAAGCTTTCCAAATTGACAGTTCTTTGCTCTCACAATGCAGGGTAGAGGATGAATTAAAGAGGGCTGGAGTTGATATGGAGAGGCTACCTGTGTTTGGATTAGAGAATACTGCAGCAATCCAAGTGAGAGACACTAGCGATTTGCCTGGGAGTGGCGGCATTGGAAACAATGAAAATAGATTGCAGATATAAAATCAACAGAGCTTGATGATGAGTGGGACACGTGTGTAGTGTGGGAAACGTGCGCTGGGGGGAAGACGACACGAGTGGGAGGGAGGTGTCAAAGGCACAAGTCCTGGGCTTCCGGCTCACACATCCGGATGTATGACGATGCATTAACTAGGAAAGAGGACACTGGAAACAATTCGGTTTGGGCATAGAGAACTCTGAGTTCAGATTTGGACATATTGCATTTGCACTGCTTTTGAGACTTTAAGAGGCAACGTTGAGTGGGAAGCCTGAAGTTCCGGAGAGAGGTCTATGCGGGAGCCATAAATTAGCTGAGTCATTTCTGAGTCACACTATGCATATTATTCTGGAATTTGCTTTTCATTTTTAATATGTCCTGCACATCCTCAATTCGATACATATTAATCTCATTTAATAGTCGTGTAATATTCCATGGTATGTACAAAGGTGCTTTAATTATTCAACCGTTCCCTTATAAAGTCTCTTATCAGATTTAGACTGGCTTCAGTATTTTTAGAAGTATTACAAATTCTGCAATAAACACATTTACATATATATCTTGATATACTAGTGCATTTATGTCTCATGGATAAATTCTCAGAAGTGAGATTGCTGAGTCAAAAGCTATGCACATTTTAATTTTAATAAATGTTTCCAGGTTGCCAGTATAGTGTACTGGTTGAGAGCCTGAGTTCCAGAATAAAAGTGTCAAGTTTCAAATTTTGACTCCACCACTTACGAGCTTCATAACCACGAATAGGTTATTTAATCTCTCCCTTATTCAGTTTCCTCCTCTGTAATTAGGACGTATATATCTCCTGTGGCTATCGTGAGGATTAAATGAGATTATAGATTTTCATACACAGCTTGGAAATTTTTTAGATCTATAATACGTAAAACAACTATTGACAGGTATGTGACAGTGATCCAGGTGGGACTGCAATCCTTGAGAGAGACAGGAAGTATATGATTCAGGTCCAACTTCTACCCAGGGGGAAATGTTCTCCCTGGCTGTGTTTCCCAGGATGGCGGAACCCAAGCAGAGAATGGTAGGTAGAAGAGGCAGAGATCACAATTCTGGGACCGACTAAAGTGGTTGGAATTTGTGAGCAGGTTGCCAGAGAGATCAGAGTCGTGGAGAGGTAACCCCAGAAGGCTGAATGTTGCCATAGCAATTCCTAGCATGTGCCAGGCAGTGGCCTAAGTGCTTCTAGCTTTAATTTAATCTTCATAAAAATCTGTAAAATCTATAATTTATTATTATTCCCAGTTTACGGATGTAGCTTTATTATTATTCCTCTTTGTAGACAAAGGGAAAACGGAGGTACAGAAGGTTAAGTAACTTTCCAAAAGTCACATGGCTCGCAGCGGTGAGCTTGGATTTGAATCCACGCAGCTACTATATCAAACTGCCTTTCTGAAGAGCAAGTGTGCATCTAAGTGTCATACATACATTAAGCCATAAAACAGCTATTATTATCATTCCCACTTTAAAGTTAACTTCCTCCAGCTAGGAAGTAATGGAGCTGAGATTCAAACCCACGTAGTTAGGTTCCAATGTTTTTGCTCTGAAACACCACATAATCTCTACGTTTTTTTAATTTTTTGGAGTTTTTATCAGGAATAGTTACAGAATTTAATATCTTATTTTGATTTTTTTATTTGAGAGAGAGAGACAGCACGAGTAGGGAAAAGGGGCAGAGGGAGAGAGAGAGAGTCTTAAGCAGGCTCCATGACCTGAGCGGAAATCAAGAGTTGGACGCTCAACCGACTGAACTACCCAGGTGCCCCCAGAATTTAATATGTTAATTATTATTTGTTGATATATTTGTTATTGGATTTTCTCTTTTTAAGTTTTTTTTTTTAAGTAGGCTCCATGCCCAACGTGGGGCTTAAACTCATGACCCGAAGATCAAGATTTGTTGCTCTACTGACTGAGTCAGCCAGCGGCCCCTCTTTTAAATTTTTTAACACAAATTACGTTGTTAGATTTCCTAATATCTTTCATGAACTGCTGGATTTTTTTTGCTATTTTATTTATAATTTTTATATTTATATGAATAAATCACTTTGTTTTCTTTTTTTGCATGTTTATAATGCTTTATATTTAGGTTATAAAATTATAAATTAAATTGGGAAGTTTCCCGTCTTCTATACACATCCCATAGCTATTTGATGTTCTTTTTTATCTTTCAGATTTTTTCACTCTGGTAAAATACACGTAACGTACAATTTACCACCTTAACCGTTTTGAAGTGTGCACTTCATTGGTATTAAGTACATTCATATCATTATGCAGCCATCGCCACCATCTATCTCCAGAACCCTTTTTATCTTGCAAAACTGAACATTTGTACTCATTAAACTATAAGTCTCCAATCCCTTCCCCCAGCCTCTGGCAACTACCACTCTACTTTCTGTGCATATGTATTTGAGTACTCTGTGTACCTTATAAAAGTGGAATTGAATAGTATTTGTCTTCATGATATGCTTACTTCACTCAGCATAATGTCTTCAAGGTTCATCCATATTGTGGCATGTGTCAGAATTTCCCTCCTTTTTAAGCCTGAATAATAGTCCATTGTATGTTTATACATTTATACCTCCTTTTCTTTGTCCATTTATTTGTTGACGGACACTTGGGTTGTTTCTACCTTTTGGCTATTGTGAATAACGTTGCTATGAACACTGTTGTGGAGATACCTCTCCAAAACCTTGCCTTCAGTACTTTTTGGGTGTATTTGCTGGATCATACGGTAATTTTATTTTTAATGAAAAAAATGTTTATTTATTTGCTTTGAGAGAGACAGAGACAGCACAAGCAGGGGAGGGGCAGAGAGTGAGGGAGAGAGAGAATCCCAAGCAGGCTCTGTGCGGTCGGCACAGAGCCCGATGTAGTGCTCGATCCCGTGAACCGTGGGATCGTGACCCGAGCCAAAATCAAGAGTCAGACGCTTAACTGACTGAACCACCCTTTTCTTTCTTTCTTTTTTTTTTTTTGTTTTGTTGATAGTAACTATCCTAATGGGTGTGAGGTAGTACCTCACTGTGGTTATGATTTGTATTTCCCCAATAGTGATGTTGAGCATCTTTTCGTGTGCTTGACATTATTTTATCATGGGAGATATCATGGGAGAAATATTTGTTTAAGTCCTTTGTCCATTTTTGAATTGGGTTGTTGTTTTTCAGTCGTTGAGTTTTAGGAGTTCTCCACATATGCTGAATGTTAATCCCTCATTAGATATATGGTTTACAAAGACTTACACATTCTGTAGGTTGCGTGTTTACTTTGTTCATAGTTCCTTTGATGCACAAAAGTTTTTAGTTTTTATGAAATCCAGTTTGTGTGTGCCTTTGGTGTCCTATCCAAGAAATCATTGCCAAAGCCAATGCCATGAAGCTTTTGCTCCACATTTTCTTCTAAGAGTTTCATAGTTCTAGCTCTTACTTTTAAGTCTTTGATCCATTTTTAGGTGATTATTGTGTATGGTGTTAGGTAAGGGTCCAAGTTCATTCTTTTGCATGTGAACATCCATTACTATTTGCTGAAAAGACTGTCCTTCCCCCATTGAATGGTCTTGAAACCCTTGCCAAAAAAATCACTTGGCTATATATGCGAAGGTTTACGTCTGGTCTCTCTACTCTATTTTGTTGATTTGTAAACCTGTGTTTATGCCAGTACCACACTGTTTTCATCTCTGAGGCTTTGTAGTAAGTTTTAAAATCAGGAGGTGTGAGTCCTCCAATTTTGTTCTTCTTCAAGATCGCTTTGGTTATAGATATATGAAATTCATGACAATTTATTTTATTTTATTTCTTATTTTTAATTTTTTTTTTTCAACGTTTATTTATTTTTGGGACAGAGAGAGACAGAGCATGAAAGGGGGAGGGGCAGAGAGAGAGGGAGACACAGAATTGGAAACAGGCTCCAGGCTCTGAGCCATCAGCCCAGAGCCTGACGCGGGGCTCAAACTCGCAGACCGCGAGATCGTGACCTGGCTGAAGTCGGACGCTTAACCGACTGCGCCACCCAGGCGCCCCCCTTATTTTTATTTGAGTATAGTTGACACACAATGTTATATTAATCATATAGCTACAACCTTCTGAAAAGAGGGCTATCTCCCCTTTTTCCATTTTGGGTGAGAAGATTGTCATAACCCCTGGAGGTTACTGATTCATGAAAGGGTGGGGAGCTGTTGACTTTGGGGACAGGGTTGGTCTGAGCAACTTTGGGTCAGCTTAGTGACTGGAGTGTGGGTGAGTGGGGGGTGGGGGAAGGTCCTTTAGAGTCAGGGAACAAAGCAGGACAATGGAAATCCTACCCTTTGGTGCATATGTTATGGGGAAGAAATATATAAATCATATTTGAAATAATTTTATCTCATAGATGAATTTTTTAGCATTTCTTTCCTGTTTTTAACATAGTTTTAAAATTATTTTTAAATTTTAAAACATGTTTTTTTCTGTATTAAAAAAAGAGATATATGTTCACTAGAGAATATTACAATACACAGATAAGCAAAATTTAGAAATGCAGAGTACTTCTGCAAAAGAGCAGATCAGTGAATGGGGCTGGAAGTTGTGGGAGGTAGAATTGATTAAAAGGGGCGAGAAGAAACTTTTGGGGGGAGATGCAAATGTTTTCTCTTGATTGTGGTGGTGAATACCAATGTGTATAAACTGTCAAAATTTGAACTGTGTACTTAAAATGGGTGTATCTGATTGTATGTAAATGATACCTCTATAAAGCCAATTAATAGTTTCCAAAGTACTGCTGTCATCACCCATATGAAATTACTGTTCATGGGTGTACCCTTGTGTACATTTTCCAGTGATTTTGTATGTATCTCTATATACACATATTTGTTTATGTAAAAATGGTATCATTTTTGACCAACTGGTTTTTAAAAAAAATTTTTTTAACATTTAATTATTTTTGAGAAATAGAGCCAGAGTACAACCAGGGGAGGGACAGAGAGGGAGGGAGACGCAGAATCCGAAGCGGGCTCCAGGCTCGGAGCCGTCAGCACAGAGCCCGACGAGGGGCTTGAACCCACGGACTGTGAGATCATGACCCGAGCTGAAGTCGGATGCCTAACCAACCGAGCCACCCAGGTGTCCCCATTTTTGACCAACTGTTAAAAAAAAGATTGCTTTGGTTATTCCAGGTACCTTGAGATTTCATGTAAATTTTGGGATCAATTTTTCTCTTTCTGCAAAAAGATGTCGTTGAGATTTTGATATAGATTGCACTGAATCTGTAGATTGCTTTGGGTCGTATTGACATCTTAACCATATTAAGTCTTCCAGTACACAAACATGGGGACATCCTTCCATTTATTTATGTCTACTTTACAATGTTTTATGGTTTTCATTATATTAGCCTTTCACTTCCTTAGTTAAATTAATTTCCAAGTATTTTCTTTTCTTTCTTTTGTTAAGTTTTTATTTATTTACTTAGAGAGAGAGAGAGAGAGAGAGAGAGAGAGAGAGAGAGAGAGCTGGTGGGTGGGGGGGAGAGAGAGAGAGAAAGAGAGAGAGGGAGAATCCCAAGCAGGCTCCACACTGCCAGCAGTGCACAGCCCAGTAGGGGCTCAAACTCACAAACCAGGAGATAAGGACCTGAGCTGAAATCTAGAGTCAAATGCTCAACCGACTGAGCCACCCAGATGCTCCTATGTATTTATTTTCTGATGCTATTGTAAATGGAATTGTTTTCTTAATTTCCTTTTCAGATCATTTATTGTTAGTATGTTGAAATGCAACTGATTTTTGTGTGTTGACTTTGTGTCCGGCTCCTTTGCTGCATTCATTTATTAGCTCAAGTAATTTTTCCCTTCGTGGGACCTTTAAGGTTTTGTATATGTAAAATCATGTCATTTGCAAACAGAGATAATTTTACTTCTTCCTTTCCAATCTGGATGCCTTTTATTTCTTTTTCTAATAAGAAATAATAGCCTAATTAGCCTAATGGCCTAATAACTTCTACTAACCTATTTGCTGTGGCTAACATGACCAGTATTATGCTCAATGAAAGTGGTGAAAGCGGGCCTTCTTGCCTGTTTCCTGATCTTGAAAAGCTTTCAGCCTCTCACCATTGAGTATGATGTTAGCCACAAGTTTGTCATAGATGGCTTTTATTACACTGAGACAGTTTCCTTCTGTTCCTGGCTTGCCCATAGCTTTTAATACAAAGTGAAAAGTACATTTTGGGGATACATTTTAGATAAGTCATGATTTCTATTTTAACTTCTTCTTTTTATCCAAGCATTTCTCAGTTTCCAGATCCTTAAGATACTGTTATATTTTTGCTGTTGTTTCTAATTTTTTGTGCCATTCTTAGGGAAATATGGCTTTTTAAAACTTTATGAATTTCTTAAGGTTTCTTTGTGTCAAGTACATGACTGATTTTTACAAATGTTCCGTAGCCATAGAAGAAAATGCGTATTCTTTCCTTGCAGGGGACAGAAATCCTTCCTATCCTTACTAGTTTTTCTGAAAGACATCTATTAACATTTTTCACTTTATATAGTTATATTGCTTTCTCTCTGTAATTCTGGGAGCGTTTGCTCTTATGTTGTTTGGTGCATAAGTACTTGTGAGTTATATCTTACATCTTCTTAGTATCTTAGTATCTTTTACCATTACACCTGTTTTAAGTCCTTGCTCAAATGTTGCCTTCTTAGATAGGCTTCTCTAACCTCAGCTAAGGTATTTCTCACTGCTCTCTCCTTGTTTTTCCTCTCCACAGCATTTATCACATCTAATATACCAAATAATTTACTTTTTTTGTTTAGTATCTATCCTCTGCTACTATGATGCAAGGTCTGCAAATGCAGCTCTTTTATTCTGTCTGGTGGCTGGTTTTTCCTTGTATCCAGAACAATGCTTGACACATAGTAGATGCTCAATAAATAAGTCAATGACCAAATGTTTCTCTTTGTGCCATTTAATACTTTTCACTTTGATTCTCATTTCCTTGTACCAGTATCACAATTCTTGCTTTCTTTTTAATATTTGCCTAATATTTTTTTGCTTATTCCTTTATTTTCAACATTTATTTCTTAATTTAATTTGCAATTTGTTTCTTTTCCTTCCTTCCTTCCCTCCCTTCCTCTTTCTTTCTTTCTTTCTTTCTTTCTTTCTTTCTTATCTTTTTAAAGGGAGTTCAATCCATTTCCATTTTGGGGGATAATTGATATGTTTAAATTTTTCCTTTTTTCTTATTTTATGTTTATTACTTACTATTCTTGTTATTATTTGCTCATTTATCCTTTGTCATATCTAGATTTCTCAGAGTGAGAACATTTCTCTTTTGTCCTATGTTAATTCATAAATTCTCTATTTCTCTAGTGATATATTTCTACATTTTTGTATCATTTAAAGCTATATTCTTCTATCAAAAGAACAGAATCAAATAAGGTATGTTTTCCAATCCCCAAAATGTTTTACCACTATGTTCAAAGAAATTTCTTACAAAGGTTTAAATGCCTCACTCCCTCTTTTCTGTACCAAATCCCAAACTTTGTTTAAAAAAATAATTTATTTCCAGTATATGACTATATATTTTACTTTACAAAATGTAAATTATAGTCCAATACACCTTTCTTAACATTTATGCGACAGTTTGTGCTCATATTATCATTCATTTAGGTTTTAACAATACATTTTGCAAGAAGGATGGCTCACCACTCTTTTGTATACATTTTACCTTCCCTCCTCTTGAGTTCTTTCATCTGCTATAATTTTCACTTGGAAACAGTCTTTCTTTGAGTAATTTACTTATAAAGAGTATATGAGTAGTACACTCCCCCCCCCACTTTTATGATTTTTTAAAAGTTTATTTCTTTGAGAGAGAGGGGCAGACAGAGGGGAAGAGAGAGAATCCTAAGCAGGCTCCGCATTAATAGTGTGGAGCTCAATCAAAGGAACTGTGAGATCATGACCTGAGCCAAAATCCAGAGTTGGATGCTTAACTGATCATGACTGAGCCACCCAGATGCCCCTTATGATTTGTTAGTTTTGTACCATGTATGCTATTACTGGCTTAATATTTTTTTAGTATGGTTGACACACAGTGCCATTACAGTGCCATTACAATATTGACTGTATTCCTTATGCTGTGCCTTTTATTCCTGTGAATTATTCATTCCATAACTGGAAGCCTGTATCTCTCACTCCCCTTCACTCATTTTGCCCACCCCACTCCCTCAGGTCTGATTCTGCTTTTTGTTCATTCATTTTTTTTTATTCCACTTATGAGTGAAATCATATGTTATTTGTCTTTTACAGTCTGACCTCTAGTCCATTCATGTTGTCTCAGGTGGCTTAATCTCATTCTTTTTTTTATCATTGTGGATGTATGTATACACACACACACACACACACACACACACACACACACACACAGCATCTTCCTTATCCATTCATTTGTTGATGGACACTTAGGTTGCTTCCATATCTTGGCTACTGTAAATAATGCTGCAGTAACATAGGGTTCGTGTATCTTTTTGAATTAGTGTTTTTGTTTTCTTTGGGTAAATATCCAATAGTAAATTATTGGATCATATGGTATTTGTATTTTTAATTTTTGAGGAACCTCCATACTGATTTCCCTGTGGCTGTACCAACAGTGGTATACTTTCTGAATTTTCTTATGTTCATGATATTTTTTGCTCTCACATATGAATATTACTTTGAATAAGTCTGTTTACTCTCCAGAATATATACATATTGCTTCAATGTCCTCTAACTTCCAATGGTGAAGGAAAGAAGTTTAATGCTAGTCAAATTCTCTTTTAGTTATTAACAACCTGTTTTATTTATCTTGGTGTCTCTAAGATTTTACTTTCTTTGTAGCTTAGATGTTTCTATAGGCTTTCTAGGTGTGCATGTTTTTTTTCATTAACAGGTCATGAGATTTGGGGATCCCTTTTTTTTAATTTTAGAGAGAGAGAGAAGATGAGCAAGGGAGAAAGACAGGGAGAAAGGGTGACGGGGAGAGAGGGGGGGGAGAGAGAGAGAGAATCTCAAACAGACTCCATGCTCAATGATGAGCCCAATGCAGGGCTTGATCCCACGACCCTGGGATCATGACCTGAGTCCAAATCAAGAGTCAGATGCTCAACCAAGTGAGCTACCCAGGGGTCCCTGGGGATCACTTTTAATCTGAAATCTAAAGTCTTTCTAGTTGACAGAAATTTTGTTTTTTTGTTTCTTTGATCATTGATTTCCATCTATTTTTTTTTTCTCTTCCTATACAACTATTATTTAGTGGTTCGTTTTCTGGAAGTACTTTCAATATGTCTTATCTTTTCATTAATAAATCCCATTTAATGTATTTTTCTCTGTGTGTTAAAAGATCTTTTATTTTATCTTCCAATTTTAAGCATTGGCCATTCTATTTGCCATTTTCGTTACTGATTTTTTTAAACTGTAAAAAAATGTTTTCTGGACTCCCCTGTTTTGCATTCTAGTTATGTCTTTTTAAGGGTCCTCACCATTTTTCTTGAAAGCTCTCTTCTTTCCCTTATAATTATGTCTGCCTCAATAACAGTCACAGTATGTTAAATAACTAGAATTTAAATAAAAATTTGAAAAGAAAAAAGAAAACAAGCCACAAATCCTGGTTGTTCATCTTGGCTGTTCCCTCAAGTTGCTGAGTCTCCTTAGCTGCATTGTGAATTTACTTTTTTTTTTCTTTATTTTAGAGAGAGAGACAGAGACAGAGAGACAGAGACAGAGAGAGAGTGCATGCATGTGCCGGGCAAAGGGAGAGAGAGAGAGAGAGAGAGAGAGAGAGAGAGAGAGAGAGAATCCCAAGCAGGCCCCACACTCAGTGCGTAGCCTGATGTGGGACTTGATCCCACAACTGTAAGATCGTGACCTGAGCAGAAATCAAGAGTCAGACACTCAACCAACTGAGCCACCTAGGCACCCCTGGATTGTGAACTTTCAATGTTTGCTCATGGGTGGGTTCATTCGGCACACATATAAGTCAGCTTGTTAGGGGTCTCAGGCAATAGTGACCCAGAAGGTGTTGGAAGACAGAGTTAGCATTTTTATTACAGTAGTCCCTTAGTAAGTCAAAGAAAAAAATAGAACCTTTCTATGGGGTGTGGGTGTGGGAGGGGGTTCTCTTCTCATTCTTCTTTGGGTGCAAGTAGGAAAGTAGATAAAATGGGAGCATTGGAGCTATTGCTCTCCTGGAATGCCTGGGGCCAGGATGAGGAATTACGCTCACTGGATTACTCTAGAAGGTGGAAGAACTGGTCAATGGCATTCACTCATTTCTTGATCCCTCCTTTATTCTGAAAATGACATCATGCACTTTTTATGTCCTCAGGAGATGTGGCATTCTCAGATGCAATTAAGATTTTCTCTAGGTTTTTTCACCATCAGTCTATAGTTATTTAAACTAATTAGCTCTCAAATATATTAGCTATGTTATTCTAGATATTAGAATCACTTTGGGGGCATATAAATAAATACTGATTATATGCTTCTGTCTCCTCTCTCAAGACAATTGAACCAATTTTTGGTGGTTGCACCTGGACACTGAAGCCACCGTTTTCCAGATTGTTTGCTTGGTTGTTTCCTCTGCCGGATATCTATGTTTATTGCTCTACCCTGAGGTAAGAGGCCAATAAGGGTTTGCTAAATGAATCAATTAATGCAATGTAATTTTAAAATTATAATAATTACTCATTTGAATATGTTGCATTTGCACATTATATAAGCCCCTAAAGCCCCAAAATATATACAGCAAGTCTCCCTTTTGCCTTATATTTAAAAAAAACTTTTAAAATGTTTATTTATTTATTTTGGGGGGGGGGGGAGAGTGCATGCACGCATGCACAGTGGTGGGGAGGGGCAGAGAGCAAGGGAGAGAGAGAGAAAGAGAATCCCAAGCAGAGAGAGAGAGAATCCCAAGCAGAGAGAATCCCAAGAATCCCAAGCAGGCTCTGCGCTGTCAGCACAGAGCCTGATGCTGGGCTCAAACTCACAAACCATGAGGCTGTGACCTGAGGCAAAATCAAGAGTCAGATGCTTAACCGAGTGAACTACCCAGGCGCCCCCCTTTAGCCCTATTTCTTAGTCAACCAGTTCCTCTCTCTAGAAGAAGCCACTTGTTGCTAGTTTCCTGTATACTCTTCTAGAGACATTCTATGCATATTTAAGCATGTAGTATCAACCAGTCTCCTGTTAATAGACCTTTATATGGTTTTCCCTCTGTTGCTATTACGAACAATGCTGCAGTGAGTAAATACTTTTCCTACCTAAATCTCTTAACATGTATCTGTATGATTCCTAGAAATGAAATCATTGGATTCAAGGGTATGTAATGTTTTTCTATTCCCAGCATTAGTTCTACTTAATTATGATAGCTCATTCTTTTTCTATACTAGAGGTTTCTAGCTGATAATATTTAATTTAGGGTTTTTGTATAACTTTTACGTAGCCATTCATAAATAAGACCCATGTATCTTTTGCCCCAGTTTCCTGTTTTTTTAATTAAATAAAACTTTGATAAGGATACCTAAAATATTAATATGTTACCCCGCATAAATAATGTATTTGTATAAAAATCGAAGCTTTCTGGAAAATTGTGATTTGAATCACTTGTAGAACTTTAAAAAATTATAGGCTTCAGGACTTGTTTGAGAACAGGGGTCAGAAAACTGTGGCCTGTGGGCCAAATCCAAGCTGCCACCTATTTTTGTAAATAGAAGTTTATCGGAACACAGATATATCTTTTCATGTATGTATGGTCTGTGGCTGCTTTTGCACCACAGTGCAGAATTGGATAGTTGTGACAGAGTCCACGTGTCCAGGAAATCCTAAAACATTTACTGTCTGGACCTTTATGGCACAAGTGTGCTGACTCTTGCTCTACATCCATGGAATCAAAATCTGGTACTGAGGCCATTGTGTATGTATTGTGAAAAAAAAAATCCATCAAAGTTGGCTCATATTTGCACTAAAGTTTGAGAGCCAATATTTTCATGCAAAGTTAAATAACTAGGTGAATGTCATTTTCTTTCCATGCCAGTTTCTTATCTGTCTCCTGGTCTACTACCGTGTTCAGACCTTAAAATTCCAACACTTCAGTTGGGGCTCTGTGAATTTCTACCACATACCCCTGCCATTATATTTTTCTTACCACCTCCTAATCAAAGCCATAGTGACCAGTGAATCAATGTTTATTGAATAACTTGTCCATCCCTATTTTAACATTTCTTTAGCATGTATTTTGTTGGATATATGCTTACAGATATATAGGCATGAATCTCAGTCCATAAACCCATGTGTATGAAAAAATGAAACTCTTTTTCTAATAAATTTCAACTTGAAAGTTTCATGCCAACAGAGTTTGGAAACTTAATTGTAGTCAGTCTGGGCATTTCACACTTCTTGACTTGGGTTGTGTTTAAGTTATTGAGGGCTAGATGGAGAACTCACGTAGTGCCAAGATATTGGGAGGATATGTTGTATCTTCAATTGGATATGCTGTATCTTCAATAAATTCTGCCCATGTAAGTATCTATTGAGATACCCATGCCTCATCTGAGCCTACATCAGTGGTTCATAAACACCACCAGGAGGGATGATCCTTGCTCTTCATGGCTCCCTTAGGTTGATTGGTTTTTTTTAATGTTTATTTCTTTTTGAGAGACAGAGAGTGCAAGTGGGGGAGGGGCAGAAAGAGATGGGAGGGGGTGGACAAAGGATCCCAAACAGGTTCTGCGCTGATAACAGAGAGCCCGAGGGCTCAAACTCATGAACCATGCGATCATGACTTGAGCCAAAGTCAGACGCTTAACCAACTGAGCCACCCGGTGCCCCTAGGTTGATTGTTTTTCAATGCTACTTCATGTCACTCTTGTGCTCTCAGAAATCAGTCGGCTGTTCCTGCTCTACAACAAGGTGTAGTAAAGCGCAGTGAGGCTAAGTCCCCTTCTGCTGAGACATGTTTAAGAGCTACCTGTCCCTCATGTATCTTATTGTCTCCCAAAGGCTTCATCTGAAAATGGGGTCTAAATTCCCTATATCTTAGAAACCAAAAACCTATGTGGCTTTTTATTTCTGGCCCCCTCTCTTGGAACACTTGACATCTATATTCTCATTGCTTCCTCTCTACCTTTTCTTAATTCTCTCATCCTAGGACATCTTTTCCTGGTCTGGTGGGGGATGGTTGGGGAAATTTTTACTTTTTCACTAGCATTATTTGCGTTGTGAGCCCTTTGCTAGGCTTTTGAAACCCAAATGCCAAGATGAGATGCCTCTTGCTCCCCACTGCTTTATGCCATTTCTGCTGTCTGCCAAAGCAAATGAGCACAGAACTGTTTAGCTGTTCAGTGAGGGGAAGGGCAAGAAAAAGGAACTGTCAGGAAGAAATGGGTGATACTTAAAAAAACATCCTGCCAACAAGGTATATTACTATCACTTAATGACCATGAATTAGCATCAATGTGCCTTGTCATTGTTTTCTCCTTCCTAGTATGTTCCTTTGTCTGTCCCAGTTAGGTCCCTAAAGAACATAAATAACTCTCATACAAGAATTATTTATTAAGCACCTATTCCAGGCTTAGCCATGCTTCCTTGAAGTGACTCAGGCAGTGAATAAATGTGAAATCCCATTTATTTGCTTTTGTGGCTTCTTCAGATACTTCTTTTTCTTGCAATGGTCAATGATCATAAAAGGTTGAGTCCCCGGTGGGTAGAAATGTAAATCTGGGCAAGCAGTAGAAGACAAATCAACTATCCAAAAATAAATAGAAACGTTAAGAAAATTCACAGCCATTCCTTTAGGTCCCCAGGTTAAGTATTCCATAGAGACAGTAGGTGAAGTTTATATCTCACTCTTAGAATTTAATATGCTCTATTTCATATTGTATTAGTCTATTATGTTTATATGCAAAATGTAGTGAGTTAAGAATGGGATGGAAAAGTCTTGCCTCTAGAATTCATGTTTGTTTTTTCTCCTTCCTGAGCCAGACCTTTTTGCATTGGTTTGATGTACTGTAGTTACTTGGGGTTTAATCTTGTATAATAATTAACTTCAATTGATCCACTGCAGTGTGTTAGCAAAGTGCCCAAGCCTATTAAATCCGACTAAGAATCCTCCATTGCTTTCCTAATTTCCAGCATCATTATGCTGCCGGGAAAGCTGATTAATGTAAAGGCATTCCAAACCGGGGCTTCTGCCTGGTGAAATTTTGGAGAAGGTGCACATAGAGGATCTCTATTCTTAGGAGAGTCCTGGATCTATGAGCGAGGTTTCTTGTTCTTCTTTAGAACAGAACTCTTAAAGAGGGAAACCAGCATCATCGGAGCTTCACTTCTTAATGGAGGCACATATGGTTGATTTAAAAACAAGTAGAAAATGGAACATTTCTGAAAGTGTGCCATCCTCAGTAGGCCTCTGGAAAAGAAAACAAAGCCTGCCAATAAGAGAGAGGACAAGAAGAAGAGATTAGGAAAACAAACAAACAAAGCAGACCTCTAAAGGATCAATGTAAATGAAGCCGTTACATTGAATATTCACAGCAGATATTTTCAGCCTTCGAGGAAATTTTAAATAAAACATCCAAATCGGTCTGTCGAAAAGCTGTGGATCGGGGGATTTCTAGTGAAATGCTCCATGTGGACAACTTTCCTGGGAGTCGACTGTATGGGAGGGAGACAAAGAAGATTAAGACTTGGTCCTTGTCTTTGAGGACTTTACACTTTCTTTTAAATAGTCTGTCTTGATTGCCTGGGTGAAGTACAGTCCTATTTTGGTTTTCCTCATGTTCTTGGAAATTTTTTTAGTCTGAGTCTACTTTCCTGCCTTAGCAAGTAGAATCTAGTGAGCATCTTTACTTGTGTCGATTTGCAGGCTCATCATCTCAGGAATCAGCGAAATGTTTCCAAGAATGGATGGAACAGATGTTGGGCATGAGGCTGAGACACGCCCTGGAAGGTAACTAGAAGTCGAATTAGCTTTATTTTTTGTTTGCTTTGCCTCGTTATTTTAAAAGTTGTATGTAAAAGAACTCTACTTAATTAAGGGTTTTGGTTAGTTTGGTTTCAAGTAGATCTTTTCACTGTAAATGATTATATGGCTCTCAATTTTATCATTGGAAGGGGATAGGGATTATCTTGATGATTTCATTAAAGTTACCATGAATGTTAGAGTTGGTGAAAGTAATGAAACTGAGGTTTCTCAGAAAGATATCATTAAAAAAATTTTTTTAACGTTTATTTATTATTGAGAGACAGAGCGTGAACAGGGGAGGGGCAGAGAGAGAGGGAGACACAGAATCGGAAGCAGGCTGCAGGCTCCGAGCTGTCGGCACAGAGCCCGACGCGGGCTCGAACTCACAAACCGCAAGATCGTGACCTGAGCCGAAGTCGGACGTTTAACCGACTGAGCCACCCAGGCACCCCAAAAGATACCATTTTTAACCCATGGATTGCAATTCCCACGAATGTTTTCTTTATTCCCTATCATGGTGCAGTTGCAATTTGAACAGAGGCCACTGAGGACTGCAGGTGTGGGGGGAAAGCTCTATGGATGAGGTAGGATTTGTGTTAGCCATAAAGAGGAGGTAGATTTTCCATTGTAGGGGGAAAGAGGAAGGGTATTTCCACTTAAGGGAACAGCATGAACAAAACTGTTGAGGTGGTTGCGAGCATGATGTATAAAGAGGGTGATGATGAAACTTGTTTGACCCGAGGGTTGGGCTCATAGGCACAAGTAAGTTTTGGCTGAGAGTAGGGTGAATTTGAAAGTCTGATGAAAATTTTGAAAACTACACTTGAGGTGTCTGAATTTGAACCAGGTAGGGTGGTAATGCAGGTGTTACAAACATTGAAGAAAACGACTGATTAAGAACTGCAGTATTAGGGAGGAATCTATAGCAATTATTAGTTGGATGTTATAAAAATTAACAACAGTTTTGGGCTTTTGTCCCTTTGCCTGTTGCCACATATAGGATAAACTGATTCTTTTAGAACACAATTAATTAAATGAGTTTGATGATAGGCAGGGAAGCCAGACAATGCTACATCACAGACAAGCTAGAAAAAATTTTTTAAAGCTTTTGGAGAACTTGGAGGCTGCCAAAAATAATTTGGGAAAATGTCCTCATAATAAAATTCAGACAAATTATTTTATGGCAGAGAAACACTGCGGGTCCCCTGTCCTTCTCCCTCCCCTCTGTTGCTATCCCAAAGTCAAGCAATTACCATTAATGTATGTGGAAAAAATTTGAGCATACCCACACCCAAAAAATAACCTCACTTAGGCGTTTCTGATACCTTAGGACACATCTTGCTAACAGATGCATGAAATAAATCTAGATAAAGCACAGATGCTCACAGACACAGTTAAAAGCTCTGGTGGCTTGATGTGGAGATACTGAGTATTGTTCCCAGGGAAGGAGTCGGGTGGGGCTGCTCTCACTGCTCACGGTGCTTCTACAGAGGCTGGCTAGCTACAAAACAAAACGCTAGGCACTATTTTGGCCTTTCACCTTTTTTCGTGGAAATGAAAATCCTCTTTGGGTTTCTTTCAGTTAGCAAAAACAGGTTCTAATGTAGGTCTTTGGTAAAAGCCAAGTGGCCTAACGTGAACTTTTGAAAAGTGCGGGGCTCCCTGTATTAGGTAGTCAGTGGAAGAATAGGATTTGGGGTTCAAGTTTGGGTCCTGGTTTTACCAGTAATCCTGATACTGTCAATAATTACATTACTCTCAGTTTAATCATCAGAAGGAGATAAAGAGAGATTATCTTTTTCTTCAGTTGTGCTCTCTGTGTTATTAGGCAAATCATTTAACTTTCCTGAGCTTTTAGTTTATATATCTCTAAACTAAGAATAATGGTACTTGTTGCTATGTTGTTAAGAAATAAATGAAACAGTGTGTCTTATGAACCTTAAAGACCTACTCAAGAATAAGTGATACTGATAATTAATTTCCATCAAGTAATTACAGGTGATTATAACCTGAATAATGAAGCCATCCAAAATATGTCATAATTACATGGATTTGGACATGAAGCATATGGCGAGGGTCTCAGTAGAAGGTTGTCAGTGGGGAGACAGCAGGAAGCTAGGACTTGGAATCAGGACTAGGCCTAGTAGGCAGTGAACTTACTGGATCTGGCCACAGAAAATGGTGGCCAGTAGGCTAAGTAGAATATTCCAGGAGAAGGTGTGGAAATCCTGTGTGGTTTCAGTAGCTACCCACAAATAATATTTTATTTTATTTTATTTTATTTATGTATTTATGTGTGTATTTATTTATTTATTTAAATATAGTTTATTGTCAAATTGGCTAACATACAGTGTGCAAAGTGTGCTCTTGGTTTTTGGGGTAGATTCCCATGGTTCATTGCTTACACACAACACCCAGTGCTCATCCCAACAGGTGCCCTCCTCAATGCCCATCACCCATTTTCCTCGCCCCCCACCCCCTCCATCCACCCTCAGTTTGTTCTCTGTATTTAACAGTCTCTTATGATTTGCCTCCCTCCCTCTCTCTTTGTAACTATTTTTTCCCCTTCCCTTCCCCCATGGTCTTCTGTTAAGATTCTCAAGTTCCATATATGAGTGAAAACATATGATATCTGTCCTTTTCTGACTAACTTATTTCACTCAGCATAATACCTTCCAGTTCCATCCACGTTGCTGCAAATGGCATGATTTCGTTCTTTCTCATTGCCAAGTAGTATTCCATTGTATATATAAACCATATCTTTATCCATTCATCAGTTGATGGACATTTAGGCTCTTTCCATAGTTTGGCTATGGTTGAAAGCGCTGCTATAAACATTGGGGTACATGTGCACCTATCCATCAGCACTCCTGTATCCCTTGGATAAATTCCTGGTAGTGCTATTGCTGGGTTGTAGGGTAGTTCTATTTTGAATTTTCTGAGGCACTTCCACACTGTTTTCCAGAGCGGCTGCACCAGTTTGCATTCCCAACAACAGTGCAAGAGGGATCCCCTTTCTCCACATCCTCACCAGCATCTGTAGTTTCCTGAGCTGTTCATTTTAGCCCCTCTGACTGGTGTGAGGTGGTATCTCAGTGTGGTCTTGATTTGTATTTCCCTGTTGATGAGTGACGTTGAGCATCTTTTCATGTGTCTGTTGGCCGTCTGGATGCCTTCTCTGGAAAAGTGTCTATTCATGTCTTTTGCCCATTTCTTATGAAGATGTAAAATTGTGCAGCCACTTTGGCAAACAGTTTTAGCAGTTTCTCAAAAGACTGAGCAAAGAGTTACCATATGACCCAGCAATTCTACTCCTAGGTATACATCCAAGAAAAATGAAAACATATGGCCACTCAAAACCTCATACTCAAATATGCATAGGAAGATTATCCATAATAGTCCTGAAGTCATTTAACTTCCCTGAGCCAAAGTGAAAGCAACTCAAATGTACCTCAAGTGATACATGAATGAATACATATGGTATATCTGAACAATGGAATATTATTTGGCAATAAAAAGAAATGAAATTCTGATCTACACTACAAAATAGATGAACCTGAAAGCATTATGCCAAGTGAAAGAAGCCAGACACAAAAGGCCACATATTATTTGATTTCATTTATATAAAATATCCAGAGTAGGCAAATCCAGAGAGACAGAAAGTAGGCTAGTGGTTACCAGGGTAGGGTAGAGGGAAATGGAGAAAGAATAGCAATGGGAATGGTGTTTCTTTTTTTTTTTTTTAAGTTTTTAATGTTTATTTATTTTTGAGAGAGAGAGAGACAGAGAGACAGAGATAGAGACAGAGCGTGAGCAGGGGAGGGGCAAAGAGAGAGGGAGACACAAAATATCAAGCAGACTCCAAGCTGTCAGCACAGAGCCCAATGTGGGGCTCAAACTCACAAACCGTGAGATCGTGACCTGAGCTGAAGTTGGACGCTCAACCGACTGAGCCACCCAGGTGCCCCGGGAATAGGTTTTCTTTTGTGGGTGATGAAAATGTTCTGGAACTAGGTGATGCTGATGATTGTACAACTTTGCAAATAAGCTACAAACCATTGATTTATACACTTAAAATTTTTTAAAATGTTTATTTATTTTTGAGAGAGAGAGTGAGACAGAGTGTGAGCAGAGGAGGGCCAGAGAGAGGGAGACACAGAATCCGAAGCAGGCTCCAGGCTCTGAGCTGTCAGCACAGACACGGGGCTCGAACCACGAACCGTGAGAACATAACCTGAGCCGAAGTCGGATGCCTAACTGACTGAGCCACCCAGGCGCCCCTGATTTATACACTTTTAAAGGATGAATATTATGGTACACAAATTATATCCCAATTTAAAAATTGGGGTGCCTGGGTGGCTCAGTCAGTTAAACGTCTGACTCTTGGTTTCTGCTCAGGTCATGATTTCACAGTTCGTGAGCTTGAGATCCCACTCTCTCCCTCTCGCTCTGCCCTTCCCGCTCTCTCTCTCTCTCAGAATAAATAAATAAACTTAAAAAAAAAAAACCCAAATGACACTACATGATCCATATGAAGCTTAACCAAAACCAGATTTCACCAAAATAGAATGAACTCATGATACACAAAGATGAATGTAAAATTTGTCTTTTATACATTTTTGCAGTCATATAAAGTGTTTGACATTGTGGTTTAGAAATCATAAACTCTTGGTACTGTCTGATGCTGGAGTATTCCCGGGGTCATTTTACTGCATATTGGTGGTCCTAAATAAATAATCATTTAAACTGAGGCTTAAACATTTTTAATGTTTATTCAATTTTGAGAGGGTGTGTGTGTGTGTGTGAGTGGGGGAGGGACAGAGAGAGAGGGACACAGAGAACCTGACGCAGGCTCTGCACTGTCAGTGCAACCTCGATGCGGGGCTTGGGCCCACCAACTGTGAGATCATAACCTGACCAGAAGTCGAACACTCAACTGACTGAGCCACTCAGGTGCCCCTAAACTGAGGTTTATATTAGAGTAAGATAGTTATAGGGATAGGTATAGGGTAACTAATCTTTCTCTAACACTTCCTTATTTTATTTTTAAAGTTTATTTATTTGGGGGTTATGGGGGGAGGGGGGGAGAGAGAGAGAGAGAGAGAGAGAGAGAGAGAGAGAGAGAGAATCCCAAGCAGACTCTGTGCTGAAGCAGAGCTTGAACCTACAAACTGTGAGATCATGACCTGAACTCCTCGTGACTCTTAACCAACTGAGCCACCCAAGCGCCCCTAACACTTCCTTCTTTATTCTTACTCTGTATTCTTTTTTTTTTTTAATGTTTATTTATTTTTGAGGGAGAGAGAGAGAGAGAGAGAGTGCAAGTGGGGCAGGGGCAGAAAGCGTCATACAGAATCCAAAGCAGGCTCCAGGCTCCGAGCTGTCAGCACAGAGCCTGACGCAAGGCTTGAACTCATGAACCATGAGATCATGACCTGAGCCCAAGTCTGACGCTTAACCGAATAAGCCACCAGGCACCCCCTTATTCTGTATTCTTTATTCTGTCTGGATCAAAGACAACTTATCATGGAGGTTTGGTATTTGATTTGGGGGTTCTTTTCCTCACGAAATTTTGAGATGGCAAAATTAATATTCTGTTTTTAATTCTTTCTCTTAAGATGTGCATAATGTTTAATTATGACTTTTTCTTTGAATAAATGGAATTCAATATCTTTAAATCAAATAGAGGTTTTAAATATCACTTTATTTAACTAGTATACCAAGTAATTTTATAAAGATGCAAATTAGAAAATCTAATATCCATTATTCAGCGTTTATAATGATTATAATATTTATAATAATTTTATAATAATTATTATGTAAGTATTTGCCCTTGTAATAATAAATATTTATAAACATTTGGTGACTCAAAAGTATATCATATTCTTTTTAATTTTATCTGGCTCAGGCACTCTTTTAATATTTGCGTTAATTGTCAATCTGTTTCCCAATTTATTTAAACACTTGGAAGTCTTTAATAATTGCTTTTGTATTTAAAAATAGTTTTTACAGTCTTCACTAATCATTAAAATATTTTATTATTGCAATAATATGTATATATTTACACTTCAACTGGTTAATGAGAATTTCAGTATATAAAACACAAAAGATTTTTACTTCAGGGTTCAACAGGAATGCTCACCTATTTTATAGGTGAATATTCAGATATTGATAATGAGTCTAAATGGTGTGCTTTGTTTCTATTACTGATATTGGTGTGCCTACTAGATGTGATGGTTAACTTCATGGACTCATGGGTAATAATCTTATGTGAATTCAAGAATGCTAAATATGTTATTGAAGTATGTGCTTGGCCATTTGGCCTTGAGGTTGAAGCTCAAGCCAAATATAATTTGCCTGAGTATGGACACTGATACGTGCTACGTCCTAGAACATGAAGCCAGATTTTGTTGGAATTCTAGCATGTGGGTTCTCGAGGCTCATCCCAAGGATACTAAGTGCTAGTTTTTAGGAGGCAGACTTATTTCATACTTCTGCCCTCTGTATTATAGAAACTCTTCATCTGTTTATAGCACTGGTTATAGCAAGGTTTTCTCCTTGCTTTGATTTCTCCTTTTTCCTTTAGACAACCGAGGTCCTTTCCATGTCATGCCATCCTAATCTGCCACCTGCTACCTCTCCTTGTTATCCTCTAAACCAGTCACTTCCTTTCATTCAATAAATACTTCAGGATACAAAAATAACCGATTTGAGGGAATACATGCACCCCGATGTTCTTAGCAGCATTATCAACAATAGCCAAATTATGGAAAGAGCCCAAATGTCCATCAACTGATGAATGCATCAAGAAGTTGTATAAACAGGGCACCTGAGTGGCTCAGTCAATTAACTATCTGACTCATGGTTTCAGTTCAGGTCATGACCTCGTGGTTCATGGGTTCGAGCCCCACATCAGTCTCTGTGCTGAAGGCGTGGAGCCTGCTTGGGATTCTCTCTCCCCTGCTCTCTCTGCCCCTTCCCTGCTCTCTCTCTCTCTCAAAATAAATAATAAACTTTAAAAAATTATATCTATCTATCTATCTATCTATCTATCTATCTATTGGAATATTGCTTAGCCATGAAAAAGAATGAAATCTTGCCATTTGCAATGACATGGATGGAGCTAGAGAGTATTATGCTAAGCGAAATAAGTCAGTCAGAGAAAGACAAATACCATATGATTTCAGTTGTACGTGGAATTTAAGAAGCAAAAAAGAGAGAGAGAAACCAAGAAACAGACTGTTAACTATAGAGAACAAACTGACGGTTACCAGAGGGGAGATAGATAGGGGGACGGGTTAAATAGATGATGGGGATTAAGAAGGGCCCTTGTGATGATCACTGGGTGTTGTGTGAAAGTGCTGAATCACTAAATTCTGTACCTGAAATTAATATTACACTGTATGTTAACTAAATGTAATTTAAATTAAAACTTGAAAAAAAACCCACTTCAATACTTGACCCACTTTCTTCCTCTCCCTCCTTAATGTTAATCATATTCTTGGTGACTTCAACATTCATTTAGAAGATTCAGCCAATCCTCTGGCTCTTCAGTTCCTTGACCGTCTCATTTCCAACTGTCTTTTTCTTTATTCTGCCTGATCAACTCAATCTCGGGGTCATATCCTTGAACTGTCCTCACCAAAAACTGAACCACCTCAAAAATCTTTTTTTTTTAATTTAAAAAAAATTTTTAAAAACATTTTTTAATGTTTATTTTTGAGAGACAGAGATGGTGTGAATGGGGGAGGCGCAGACAGCGAGAGGGACAGAGGGTCTGAGGTGGGCTCCGTGCTGACAGCAGAGAGCCTGATGGGGGGCTCGAACTCATGAACTGTGAGATCATGACCTGAGCTGAAGTCAGATGCTTAACCGGCTGAGCCACCCAGGTGCCCCCAAAATCTTGATCTTAATTATCATTAGAGTCCTTTCCTTGTGTACCTCTTCAGCTCTTGCCCATCTCTCCTCCAGCTGTTCTTTCCTTGCAAAATCCAAACTCTGTTAATACCCTGCTCTCTGCCTATTCCAGGCCTGTATATGAGCAGTAGACACTATTGGGAAAAATATACAATCATTCTGTGCTCATCAGAAAAATGGCCCCCCAACGATATCTGTGTCCTAACCCCAGTAACCCACAAACGTGACCTTATACGGCAAAAGGGCTTTGCAGATGTGATTAAGACCTTGAGATAGGGGAGGTAAACTTGGATCATCCAGGTGGGCCCAATCTAAATCCACGAGACCTTAAAAGTGGAGAAGCTTTCTCAGCTGTGGTTAGAGAGAGACGTAACATAAGCACTCCTGGTATTGCTGGTTTTGAGGATGGAGAAAGGGGTCCAGGAATGTGCGTGGCCCAAGACACGCTGGAAAGGGTACGGAAATGGATTCTTTCCTAGAGCCTCCAGAAGGGAAGGCAGCCCTGCAGGTATCTTGACTTTAACCCAGTGAGACCCATGATGGACTTTTGACTACAGGGCTGTCAGGTACATTTGTGTTCTTTTAAACCATGAAGTCTGTGGCCATCTGTCATGGCGTCAATAGAAAACTAGTCCATGTGCTAAGTGGTCTCACTTTATATTTGTGTCCTCAAATTTCAGGCTTACCTTCCTGGGAATTCTATTATACTATCTTTGCATATTTGCCTTTACTAGTCATTTCATTCATTTTCCTCTCTGCTGAAACTTCTAAAATACTCCACCCCCATCGAAAACCACATTATCATAGGGGAGTTCCCTCACCTTTCTACTAGTAAATCTATCGAACCTACTTCCGTATATTCTTTGTTTCTATCCAAGGCGATCCCTCCACTTGTGCTCTGGATCCCATCTGCTCTTGACTCCTCAATGACTTTTCACCTGTCATTGTCTCCTCTCTGTTCTGCATTGTCAGTTCTTCTTCTGTCGTGGAATATTCCCTTTCTCTGTCTATATGAGTATGTTCCTGTGTTTCCCTGGATCTCACATCTCTCCTTCTTGATATACCACCCCATTTTCTTGATCCCTTTCATGAAAAACTTATTTAAAAGATTTGTTCATCGTTGCCGTCTCCATTTCCTCATGACCCGTTCTCTCTCTCCAACCAACCACAATCAGGCTTTTGTCTTTAATACTACAATGACTTTTATGTTTTCAAGTCCAGTGGCCAATTTCTAATCCTTGTTTTTTTTTGACTTATTTCATTTTTTAAAATTTCATTATTTAAATCGAAGTGTAGTTGGCATACAATGTTACTTTAGTTTCAGATGCAGTTAATAGACTTCTTGTAAACATCTGACACAATTGACCACTACCTTATTCTTGAAATCACTTCTTTTTTTGGTTTCTAGGACACCATATTTCCTTCATAACTAGTGGCTGTTCATTCTTAATCTGCTTTGCTGGCTCCTTTCCTCTGCCCTATTTCTAAATGTAGAAATGCCCTAGGACTCAGTCCTGGCCCACCTTTCTTCTCTATCTATACACTCTCTCCAAATGATTTTATTTAGTCCCCTGACTTTCAGTACTGCCTATAGGCCGATGACCCCTCAATTCTCATTTCCAAACCTGATGTCTCCTCTAAACTCAAGATGTATAACTGTTAACTTGAAATCTCCATTTCCATATCTAATAGGCATCTCAAACTTTATATATTCAAAATAATTATTTATCAAGAAAGGGGTGGATTTTCTATGAGTCATCCATAATTTCCCACCCAGTGAAATCTATTTGCAAGATTCTTGGCTTGGGTAAAAGCTCTAGTCTGTGACTGAAGAGCCAATTTCATAAAGAATCCTTGATTTTTCCTAGTCTCATTAATATTGTGGGTTGAAGTTTTGTTTGGTTGCAAAGAATAGAGGCCCACTCAGGCTAATTTGTCTAAAGGGAGGGTGATTTTTAAAAAAAAAATATTTTAAGTTTGTTTATTTATTTTTGAGAGAGAGACAGAGTGCAAGTGGGGGAGGGGCAGAGAGTGAGGGTGACACAGAATCTGCAACAGGCTCCAGGCTCCCAGCTGTCAGCACAGAGCCCAGTGTGAGGCTTGAACTCACGGACCATGAGATCATGACCTGAGCTGAAGCCGGACGCTGAACCAAATGAGCCACCCAGGTGCCCCTAGGGAGGGTGATTTGATAAAGGAAAGTGGCATTCAAATCCAAGTAAAGAAAATGAAATGTAGCTAGGCCTCATTGAAACTGTTGGCCAAACTAAAATATCATCCATTTCTCAGGGGTGAAGTCTCTCTCATTATATCCCTGCTTCTCTCTGTGAATCTGCTCTATTTTCTCCTCTCTTCTGGCATCTTCTGCTCACCCATTTTCCACATGGTTCCTAATGACTGTGCCACCAACCAAATCAGCCCGATGGCCATAGGTTCTTTCCTATCGAGAAGTAAATGCAATGATGTACTGGTAAATGTTTAATAACTGGCTCTTGGTGTGGGGGAGAGGGAAATGTCCCGGTTTGTCACATTTTTCAATCTCTGTGGTTTAAAGATTCTCACCATGGCTTATTTCAAGCTACCAACATGACATGAATGAGCTTGCAAAATTCCTGAAGGTTTCACATTTTTCCTGCACAGATGGGTATGGGTTGACTCTAGTACACTACTACTTAAAGAACTCAAGCTTCATGGCTTCTCACTTGCATGAGTCCCTTCCCAGGCCTTGTGCCTAGTTTCAAATTTTGTGTTCTTTTCCTACAAATTATTCTGCCCTGCCCCAGTGGTATAAGGTCTATGCTGCACAAAACCTGGATTTGCCTTGTTAATGACCTTTCAGTTCAGCTCCTATAGCTAACTTGCAATTACCCTGTGACTTCTCTGTGGCTTTTTTAAACTACCCAGAAAGGAGGTTATTGATTTAGCTCACCTCTTTCAGGGCTGATCTCTTTATGCCAGGCCAAGCCTTAGGTCAGTTATGAGTCTGTGGCTGAACTTGTCAGGTTTAGGTGTCCATCTCTAGTCTAAAGAACTGTAGCTGGGAAAGTGGAATCATGTGTTTCACTGCCAACTTAACAAGGGCTGTGTGGGGGCCAGTTTCCCATAGAAGAATCTGTCAGTAGAACGCGTTTTACTTAGAGATGTCAAACTTCCTGAATGTCCTAGCCATCAACACAAATAAGACTTCTAGCACAATTAAAGCACAGTCTGTATTTGATATAGTAGCTGAAAATGATCAGCCTGCCTTCTAAGTAACACCTTGAAGAGTATCATCTGATCTAGAGACATGTTACTTTTTGATCTAGACTGCTCCAAGAGTTATTGAAATAAACAAGCAGATAAGGATGCAAGATTTATGGTGTTGACCAAAATTAACAAATGACCACATGGGATTTCCAAGTGGAGATGGGATACAGTAGACATGTTAGCATTTATATAAACTGAGTCTTGTATTTGTATGACCCAACACATAGGATGGTTCAGCAGAAATGAAGACAGATGGTAGGTGATTAGCCTTGAGGATTCTTTTACACCATCGCCACTGTGGTGAGTTCCTTTCTGTAAGTAAACCCTTCTCACAAGAATATTCCCACTTCCAACTGGCAATAATTTGGAATACATAAATTCCTGAGTTGCCCTAAAGCCTCTGAAAAAGACTGTCTGAGGGAGGGGCCCAGGAACCTGTCTTTTGGATAGGTCTGGAAGCTATGTTTTATTATATTATATTTTATTGATGTACACTGAAGTTTGCGAACCCTGTGCCAGACTATCTGGTACTGTTTGCCACTGTATGCCCAGCACCTAGAATAACTCCTGACGCTGAGAAGACTCTAAAAATGGTTGAATGAATGAATGAATATGTCCCTTGGGGTCTGGGAATTAGTCGCCTACATCTTCTTTAGAAATCATAGGGAAGAGGACGTGGAGATATGTACTACATGCTTTTTAATTGCTGGAAACGCTAGGCTGTTTCGGATGTTATCCAGGACATATGTATAGAAAACCGAATCATTTTTATTTACCTCCTTCATCCACCTAGTTCTCCAAGTCTCTGTCTTATTCAGCCCATTTAGCTCTGTAGGCTGCCTTGCTCAAGGGATTCACTCTAATTGCTCACACCATCAGGATGGCACTTCTCAACTTGTCATTGTCATCAGGGGTGAGAGTCAACATGTTTAACAACTGATACAGGGCAGGCACCAACCAATCAGTACAGATTCTGGCTGTGAATAACTGGGAGGGCCATCTCAGTCCATAATTGCTGAAGATCAGCTTTGATCATTAGCCTTGTGTAGAAGACTGTGCTCCTAAGCATTTGGCTCTGTGGGTCCTTACCAGAAATGATCTATGAAAGGGTGAAGCTTTCTGGGTCTTGGGTCATAGCTCAGATTATCCTGTGATAGGTGAGAATAATGGCCCTTTAAAGATACCCATGTCCTAATCCCCCAAACCTGTGAATGTTAGCTTAGATGGCAAAGGGGACTTTGCAGATGTGATTAAGTTAAGCATCTTGAGTTGGGGAGATTATCCTGGATTATGTGGGTGGGCCCAGTATAATCACAAGGGGCCTTCTAAGAGAAAGAAGGAGGTTGGAGAGTCTGAGTCAAAGAAAGAGACATGAGGAAGGGAAGGGAGGGAAGGGGGGAAGGGGGAAAGATGCTATGCTGCTGGAAGATAGAGGAAGGGGCTATGAGCCAAGGACCAAAATTTGTCTCTAGAAACCAGACAAGCTAAGGAAACAGATACAGAGTCTCCTCTAGAGCTTCCAGAAAGAGTACAGCCTTGTTGATGTATTTAAAATTTTTTTTAATGTTTGTTATTTTTGAGAGAGACAGAGGCAGAATGTGAGTGGGTTGGGGCAGAGAGAGAGGGAGACACGGAATCCGAAGCAGGCTCCAGGCTCTGAGCTGTCAGCACAGAGCCCGACACGGGGCTTGAACTCATGAGCTGTGAGATCATGACCTGAGCCGAAATCGGACGCTCAACCAACTGAGCCACTCAGGTGCCCCAGCCTTGCTGATATCTTGATATTAGATCTTCTGATCTTCAGAACTATCAGCTAATAAATTTGTGTTGTTTTAAGCCACTAAATGTGGGTTGACTTACTACAGCGGCAATAGAATACCTTTTGTAGCTATGATTTTCATAGCCAAATTCAAGTATGTAAAGAGGTAATTCTCTTTCCCCAGTACTGTATGTAGTCCATGTTCTGTTCAGTCTCAGAAATCTTAATGTTGACAATTAAAGAAAGGTACTCCTAGACAAATGTGTGATTAAGCATTTTTTTTTCCAAGGAAAAACCCAGTAGAAATCAAGGTTTTGTTTTTCCCCCTTCTTCTTCTATGGGGTAGCATCTAAGTATCAAAGTGGAAGGCAGAGTATTTTGTCCGTGATCATTCTCTGCTTTCTTCTGGTGTCTGAGGAGGGGAACTGAGCTCCTATTATATTTGAGTTGTTGGTCTTTATCCCTATTGCAGTGTCTCCTCATGTCCACAGTCCCAACCAGACCTATGTTGCACTGTTAATGTAGAATTCATTGTCAGTGTTTCCTTATTCAAATTCCAAGGCTCCTACACATCTTTCTGTCATTTGTACCCTTCTTGAGGGCACAGATAGCTTTGACCTATCATCCCATCACCCTCTGGGATCTTAGGATATTTGGAAGACTTTCTGGTCCTCTCTATCTAGACACATCTGGCCACGATTTTTGCAAAACTTGCTGTTTTCTTGAGCTTTCATCAGGGAAGTTGAGCACAGGTCTCTTCTCTGAATATTCTCCAAATATTTCTGGGGTTTCCATCACCCCTCGTCCCAGAAATGGCTTTCAACTCTCCCCCTTCCTCAGCCAATCTAACTTAATTTCATTTTGGATGAGGAAAATTGGCTCTTGTTTCACCATAAATTTTGCCCAACTCCTTTGTTTGTGTGATAACCTTTGTGCTCTAGGTCTTTATGCTAAGTCTTTAAACTTTTGAAACTCAAAACCATTTTCTCCCTTCAAAATCTTGGGTTGTGTAGTCTAAAGCTTTATCTGTTGCAACAGTGGCTCTGCGAGGGCTTCAGGGGTCGAATTCCAAAGTAAACTCCAAGAATGTGACTCTTTGTTTTAGGCATCGGGCTCTTACCTGAGGTAATACGTCTCAGCCTCAAGGTCTAATTTTAATGGGAAATGTTGAGGGGTAATGAGGGGTAAAAACAGAATAAAAACCCATCCGTTAATACTTGAAGATATTATGCCTTTACGTTTTTCTCCTTAGTAAATCGTTGCATTTGGATTCCTCCGCATAGGTCTCCCCTCCCCGTTGCTCCCCTCCAAGTTAGGCAAGGCCATTGCGAGACTTACCTGACCTCTGTGGAGGCTCTGCCTTCAGTTATGGCAGAATTCAGAGGGGAACTAAGTCTCTGACCAGAATCTGTGCCTCCAGAGTAACAGCTCCCAGAGTTTGTAGGGGTAGTTATTAGGATAAGCTCCAACAATAAAGGTGACAGATTTTTAGCTCCTGACCTCAAAAGACAAAAACAAAAACAATCCCACGACAACCAAAAACTCAGCCACTTGTTTCCGTATAATGGAAAAAAAAAAGTTAGGAAGAATACAAGATCAATGTGAACACTTTCTCCTGCCTTTTCATACTCTCCCCATGTCTACCACGTGTGCAACACACACATGAAAAACTTTTCAAGCAGGCAATGAGAAGAGCAGAGAGTTTTGGAGAGGTAGAAAGAGAGTTAGACGTGCATCTGGAGGTTCTTGTGTTCTGTCCCCTCATCCTGTTGGGCCACATATGAGAGGCTGTAAAACATGATGAAAATCCACTTGAAGGTTGAAGAAATCGGAGGAAGGATTTATATCCTAGGTGAGGACCAGAGAGCTGGGCAGCCTGGTCGAGCAATCTACTTCTTTTGATCCATTGCAGGAGCCTTATTGTAGAGCTGAACTGTGTGACAGGTCTAGGCAAGGAAAGGCAGAGATAAGTGTCCTCTACTCTTACTGCTTGCCAACTCCCATCCCCTAAGTTCTCTAAACCCTCCAGGGACAGGGGGAGACCATATGAAAGTGCCCCGTGGTTCCCTGAATTGAATGGGGGAGGTTAAATGAGGGAAAGAGAAAGAGAACCAATGTGTTTGTAAGGTGCTTTTATCCAGGATAAGAGGATTCTGTGTATAATTCGAATAGTCTCTGCTATGAATTGGGATATATGATGCCTCTCACTGGCTCATCATCTGACAAAGAGCTAAGTGGGAGCTAAATGACTAGAAAACAAGCAATTTCCATTTGTGGCAGGTTGATGCAGTATTTCTAATTTATTCATGCCTTTCTTTTTCTATACTCTTTGATAGCATCCTTCACATGGACTGTGAAGCTTGGTCATGTTGCCTTTTGTTTTTTTTTTTGTTTTTTGTTTTTTGTTTTTTTTGGCCCATGAGGCAACAGAAAATATGACAGCTAGTAGAAACTTCAAGGAGTGCTCACATATTAGGGTTTGCTTTCTCTTGCTTCTGTTGGGATTCCAGATTACTCTGTGATCAGCCTGTTGGATCATGAAAGACATGTGGTCCAGTTACTCTCTCATCCCAGCTGACAGCCAGCCAATCTGCAGACATGTGAATGAGGTCCTTGACTGCCAGCTGACTGTGGATGCATAAATGAGTCCAGCTGAGTCCAGACCAAATTGCTTACCCACAGAGTTGTGAGCTAAATAAATGGTTGTTATTTTAATCTACTAAGTTTTGAGGTAGCTTGTTAAACAGCAAACATCAACTGATAGAAAATTCGAGGGAGCATCGTGCAACATGTGTGCCTAGGAACAGATGGGATGAGTTACATCTGTGGCAGTAAGAAAGCAAGGCCAGCACAGTGGCATTCCCTTTAGCTGCCTCCTCTTTCCCAAATATCTCCAGAGCTGATCATTGATTCTGAGGACAGCTTAAACTGGGAAATGTCTGAACTTACCTGGAAAGAACTGGCTGCAATTTTCTGTATTAGGCAGAATGGTGGTGGCTCAGAGGAGGGCATTTTTTTCAAAGCATGTCTGAGCCTGTGACCAGGGAAATCTGTGCTTGCTGTATTTGGTATTTCTGGGGTTGATGCCCTAGACTGAACCTGATGTATCTGGATGATTAAGCTTAGAGCTATGTATCCTACTCATGTACAGATATGAAGACCTGAGTCAATACCAGTTTTGAGTTACTTCCCAAGGTGCAGGAAAGGGGCTGCCTTGCTGTGAGTTGGAGAAACATGAGAAAATATAGAGACCCATAATTGATTGTCATTATTCCTTTAGCTTTGCTATAATGGAGAGCATGATGGAGAGCAAAATAGCAAGGGGAAAAAAACATTTTCCATAGGTTACATTTATTAATTTTAATATTTTAACACTTAACATTAGATTGAATACTTACTCAGCACTATGCTACACCCTTTTATGCATTGCCTCATTTAATCCTTGTAACAATGTATGAGGTAATACATTATTTCCCCCATTAAAACATTTTTTTAATGTTTATTTATTTTTGAGACCGAGAGAGCACAAGTGGGGGAGCAGCAGAGAGAGAGGGAGACACAGAATCCGAAGCAGGCTCCAGGATCCAAGCTGTCAACACAGAGCCCAATGTGGGGCTCGAACTCCAAACCACGAGATCGTGACCTGAGCCAAAGTCGGACGCTTAACCGACTGAGCCACCCAGGTGCCCCCAGTATTTTCCCCATTTTATAGGTGCAGAAACTGAGACTCAGAGATGGAATTACTTAAGTTCATGCAATGAATAAAGTGGCTGAAATCCAGAACTGTCCGTCTCCAAAGAATGTGATTTCATTTTGGCAAAACCCTGCTTCTTAAATGCATGGTAGAATTTTGAAATTTATTGCTCACCATGAGTTTTCTTACAAGAGAAAACAAGTATTGAGAAGGACTGGAGAGTAAAATTAAGTGCTGAAGAACCAGTTATAATTTCATTGGGGGACTCAGGACATTGAGCAGAGCAAAGTTGAGAGAGGGGCCACTTTGTTGCTTTTGGATGACTGATCTTGCTCAAGGGGCTTCCTGTAGACTAGAGATGATGGCAATGATTCATATTGAATTTAGCCAGGGGAAGGAAAAGCCAAGTTTTTCTCTTTAAAGTAATAGTGCTTTACAATGAATTGTCCTGATAATAGCTTTCTTGTAAAGAAAATAAGATATACAATCAAAGAAAGCACAACTGGTCTTCAGGCCTTCCCCAACATCCAGGTAAGTACTAATTCCCTCCATTTAGAAATTGGTATATTGATAAAATGTGTCCTGATTGTGATTTTATACATCTGATCTCTAATTAAAAAATGAAATATTTGCAGGCCAAGAGATGCTCATCTGAAATAACTTGCTAGGTACTATAGTCATCACATCTCTCGATCACCACTCTTAGGTTCCAGCAGAGGCCATGGAAGATAGAAGGCTCTTTGCTTTCTATCCATTCTACCTTAAAGTATCATCAGTGCAGTACCAAACGTTGGCAGAGCCCTTTGACTTAGTGCTATTCTGACATTCTTGCAGTCTGTGCTAGACATCGACATGGCTTTGCCTTGTGTTACTGACCATTTTGGCCGTTAGGTCACCGGAGCCCCAACTACCCCAACTGCTGCCACATACAAATTCATCCTTGAATGCCAATCAATGCACGATCAGTGCCAATCATTCAATGGAGTGGCTACACTTGCCCCCCAGTTTTTTCTATGAAAGTCAAGTATGTTTATTAGGAAATATCTTTCCTGGAGGCAGGAAACAAAATGATTAGGTTGAATGTATGGTCTAAAAGCAATCTATAGATTAAAAAGACATCATCATATGTGTGGAAGCATGTAGGTAGAAGGCACTTACAAAACGTGTTTCCCTCCCTTTTCACTTCCATTTTCACATGAATGAATTTGTGGGAAAATACAAGGGTACTTTTTTTTATGGCAAACTGAGCTATTTTGAAGATTGTCAGTCAACAATTAATCTAGTTTCTAAACTATTTTCAATGAAATCTCCATAAGTTTTTGAAATGTGTGCCCTTTGGTTAGTCTAGCGATTGTCACCGTTTGTTCATAAAAACCACTTTCAATATCTTTTTTCGAGTACATTCAATTTTCTTTAATACTAGGCAAAATGCATGATTCTGTATGAGATACTGTAATCCTTTTAGAATATAGTTTCTGAAATCTTAGAAATTTCATTTTAACTCCAAACAACCAGGTTGTTAGTTCCTTGTTGCTAAGGAAACCATTGTGTATAAATCACCAGTAAATACAATAGATGGTAGTTAGACTCTTGTTTGGTGGGGGCAAATGCCTCTCCTTTGAGATTAGAAAATTACTACCTTTTGATTGGAAAGAACAAGTCATGTGGGTTTAGGCTATTGCTTTAGAGAAACACACCTGCAGGATTCTATTTTTTTTTTCTTCTGTTTTAGTCATGGATGAATAGGCAGGGAACCTAGACATAGTTTTTAGAATGACCTGGTAGACAGGCAGCCCTGTCTTTCTCCTTTCCTGCAGATGTCCTGTTCCTAACAGTGAGAGGCAGAGATCCTTTACCAGTGTCTCCCAAATCGATTCTTTCCTTTCTTTTCCACCTCTATCTCCCTGATCCAGCCCTTGTCCTCTTGAACTGAGACTTGACAATAACCTCTACATTGGTCTCACTATGTCCAGACTCTTTTTCCTGTATTTCATCCTTCATATGTTGTGTCAGATTAATTCTGAGCCAGTCTGCTTGTGTTTAAATCTCAGCTCTGCCACTTACAAACTGTGCAACCTCTGGACACGTTACTTAACCTGTCTCAATTTCTTCCTCTGTAAAATGGAGATAATAATGTCTGTTTCATAAGGTTGTGAGGAATAAATAAGTTAATTCATGTAAAGCTCTTATTACCATGTCTGATACAAACACTCAATAAAAGTCAGCTCTTACTAGATTCCCTAAAACATCACTTTCCATACCACTATTTTCTCTTCTTGATTCAAATACTTCGATGATTCTCTATCATACTCTTTGCCTTGACATTTAGGGTCTTCTCTGAATGTCAATATATAGCAATATACAAGGCAATAAATGGCACTCTGTAGTCAATTCTTACATATCTGAAAGAGCCTCTCTAAGTAGCCCTGGGAAGTGGCAGTGTGTAGTGACAAGGATACTGGCTTAGGAGTAATTCACATCTGAGGTTGAGTATCAACTCAATAGCGGTATAATCTTAAGCTGTTTGGTCTTCAGTTTCTTTGTCTATAAAATTCAAATGACAAGTTCCATTCTCATGGGGGTTCTTTGGAGAATTAAACAAGAATGTCCTTATAAAAGCACCTAGTATAGTACCTCCTATAACAGGTGCTTAACAAACATTATTTCCTTTTCCCATTCCTTCCTTTCCTCTTCGGTCATCCTGGTTGTTATGGGCTGAATTTTGTCCCCCTACATACAAATTCATATGGTAAAGCCCAGATCTCCAGTATTTCAGAATATATTTGGACATAGTGCCTCTGAAGAGGGAATTAAGTTAAAACGAGGCCACTAGGGTAGGTCCTAATCCAATCTGAGTGTTCTTATAAGAAGAGGAAATTTGGAAACCTGGAGAAAAACCAGGGATGTGCACCCAGAGAGGAAAGAACATGTGAGGACACAGTCATCTGCAAGCCAAGGAGAGAAGTTCAGGAGAAACCAAATCTGCTGACCCCTTGATCTTGGACGTGTAGCCTCCGGAACTGTGAGAAAATTACTATCTGTTGTTTAAGCCACCCAGTGTGTGGTATCTTGTTATGGCAACACTAGTAAACCAATACACTGATCTACTCATCATTTCCCAAAGGTGTGTAAGTTGCCACCTTTTAGTTTCCAGCTTGGTGGACAGACCATGAAAGGTGGAACCAGATATACTACCTGCTGTGAGAAGTCACCCACATGGCTTCTTCTAGAACTTTCCCATGGGTTACCACCATGCTTTATATGAGATGACCATACCATTCCAGCCACAACTGATTGGGCCTTACCAAAACTCAGTCATCTAGACAGGTCAGTGATCTATGGGTGGCTTGGCATAGAGCTCTCCTAGAAGGGGTACTCTAAACTTGACAGTGATGATGCAGCCCGTTTAGATTCTCTGTGTTGTGGCACAGGTATGAAAAACACACTGAGTATCAGTAGATGGAAGAGTGGGCAAGAACCTAGACATACATGGGATAGGATAATAATCAGAAGCTACAAATAAGCAGAGAGATAGTTGAGAGAGAGAGAGAGAGAGAGAGAGAGAGAGAGAGAGACTATCAACTCATTTGTAGGAGAATGGGAACATCGAAAGATGTAACCAGAAAGTGAAAAACATACAAAAGGTGAAAATAGTTGAAGCTGTGGGAGTAGAGTTGAAAGTAATACATGTCTACCTGTGTGGTTATCCGTTGGATTTTTAGAGTTGCTATTCAATTACTGAAACCACACATCCTAAAAGGTATTGAAGGGCCACACGATGCCTGGCCGTGGAGCCGCTGAGACCATTTCCTGTATTTCCCTACTTCCCCACAGAGCCTTGCACTGGAGGGTTACTTCTCTTCTCTCTGAAGTACCCTGATGGTACCTTTGTTCTTGAACTTCAAGGGATTAACACACTTAAAAAATCATTGCCTCTCCTCTTTGCTTTTCTATGTCCTGCCCTTCCCTTGTGACCTAACTCAGATCCTGCTTTGCCAATAAAGCCCTCTTCAGCTGCTTCAGTATTGGAAAATACCTATAGCACTTATTGGCTTGACTGTGTATTTGGCCCTTATCAGTTCATTGAAAATATTTCTTTCTGCATTAAAGAACCTTTGCTTATGGACTCCTGAGTCACTGGATATGTTTGAATGTCCTAAAGCTCTATGGGTTCATAAATATGGAATTTCGACTCACATTAATGAATAGTCTCTCCATATTATTCAAATTAGTGAGGTAAGATTGTCAGCCCAACCTCACATCTGGTCTTCCTTGTTATCAAGAGAGGTCCTGATAGGGCTTCATTTGGCACCTGACCTTCTAGTGCCTTAACGGCTGTGGCACTCGGATGAGGCCTGATGTCACCTGAATCGTATCGAGGCACCAGATTTATTTGCAGAGTCACGCTCTAAAGACCAAAAGGTCAACATTAAGCTGTGGGATGATTCTGTTGTGTGTCTTTAATAAGCAGCCATCAAAAATGTTGTCCATTCCCCCCATGCTGCCCATTGGGATGGACCTCCCCTGTAGTAGCATGAGGGCATGCTGACAATTGTGAGGGCCTGGCTGTCTAGAGTAGTAAAGGTGATGGCCACAGCCAGCTCCTCAGCTCCTGTCAGAAAATTACAATTTGCTCTTCTGTGAATTAAACCCCAGAGGAGTCAACTAGCTGTCTTAGTAATGACCTGATGAACAAAGGTGTTTCTAAGCTAATGTCTGGCCCTCTCTGCCCCCTGCCCTTTAGATGTATTAGTGTCCAACGATTTGGGTGAGTTTGTTTGAAAATGTCTGGAGTAGCTGTTCTGGGAGGGTGAAGGCCTTTGTACAATATTTGAGAAAAAAGAAAGTAGAAGAGCTATACTATGATCACTCTGAGGGAGACAGCCGAGATATTTCCTGAGCACTAGAAAGAATGGATTTTTCCTGGAATTACTTGACTCTAAACTCTGGACCCTCCCTTTACTGTCTCTTGCCTAGTTCCTTTGATATTGATTAAGCTTCACTAAATGCCTTCGGAAAAGTGTTGCACAGACCGGAAAATGTTAAATTGTCACCTACTCTGGATAAATTGAAGGCATCAAAAGCCAGCAGTATCTCTGGAATAGGAGATGGAACAATATTGTAGTCTTGGTTAATTAATAGCCTTCCAGGGCATATTTCATGGTGCCAACATATTGGGCTTTTGGTTCCTTTATCATGATCACTGGTTAATTGCATAAGTAGAGTCAAAACAAAATACCATTGAGAGCTAGAACAAGTAAATTGTTCAGGCAAAAACATGGAGATTAGGAAGGGAGGGACAGGGGCAAGACACTGAATACCTTCTTCGTGTCAGGTGTTCTGTTTGATGCTTTATCTAACGTAACACAAAACTGTGTAAGGTAAGAGCTACTCAAGTTCCCAGGATGGGGAAACTGAGGCACGCGGGGTGGTTAAATCATTTATTCAAGGCTACAAAGCTTATAAGAGTGGCAGAGCTGGGATCAGAAACCATAGTCGTTTTACCCCAGGGCCGATATTTTAAACCACAAAAGCAATATATCTTAATATAATTTCATGTTACTACTAGGCCTTAAGTGCTCACTGACGCATTTGATTGATTTATCAGATTAGCTAGAATTCATCTTGCGTGGGCCTGAGCTTATGGTACACAGGGGAGGGGAGTTTTAGAGGGTGACTTAAAGAAGGGAAGCATAGTCCAAAGCAAAAAGATCTGAACCATATTTACTTACTGGTATACTGGGAAGTTAGAACAATTTCCACAAGGGACTTCCGAGGGGGTAACAGGAATAACCTCAACAAGAGATCACCATCTACCAGTAGATCGGAAAACCTTACCTGGTAGGTCACCAAGTTGTTTGTCACTGTCATTTCCTATTCTTCCATCAAAATGTATTCTCCTGACAAGGTCAGTTACATCTTAGTGTTTAGTGCTGACAAGGTTCTAACATGGCAAGGATACTAAATAGTTTTAACACTTGGATTCATTGTATTGTATTGTATTTCTTTTCTTTTATTTCATTTCATTTCATTTTACCATCTTCACAAAGACAATTCTAAGGCGGGGCAGGGCTAAGTGGTTGGGAATTGGATATTCCATGTGGACAATGACTCTATTTGCTAGAGTCAACTTTTGGCTAACCCCAAGGACAAATCTTTATAAGTCCTTACTGACATTGTCTACCTAGTCTGCTGATTTAAGCTTTTGTTGACAGAAAGAAGATCATTATTTATTCTAGCTCAGCGCGAATACAAACAGCTCTCTCCCCTCCCCTTACCCACCCCTCCTTTTACCTTCAGGCTGACTTCCTCATTACACATTAGAATCCGAAAATAAAGCTTTTATCTATTGGCCATTGAATCTTGCATCATTACAAGCTTTAGAAATCATTGGCTAATACCATCATTGACGCATAGATTGAAAATGGAAACCACAGGGAATGATGTGACCTGCATAGTTTTCCAGCTAGTTATTTAGTTAAAGGTAAAATAACAAATCCCCTGATCTCACATTCAAGGCTGATACTCTATGAGGGTGTCCTTTTTTCTTTTCTTTTCTTTCCTTTTTTCTTTTCTTTTCTCTTCTTAATCCAGGAGTCATAGTAGAAACTCTTATTTCTCTCATTATTATTATTATTATTATTGTTATTATTATTATTTACCCAAAGTTTTCAGCTTCTGAAAAATGGCTTCAATCGTTCTTGATCTTTGTTTCCTTGTGTAATTTTCCTGACTTTGGGAATTCATCCCTTAGCTGGAGAGTTGGGGGGTCGGAGGGAGAGCCACAGATAGTTTAAAAGGTTCTCTGTTGCTGCAAATTGCATTTCTCTCACAAACAGTTTCTGCAGTCACCGGTCCTCTATGTCTAGCTTTTCAATGTCAATGGCCGCTCAAATTCCCACAATTTTCCAGTCCCTTAGGGATGGAATTTCCTAAGTGGCAGCACAGGGGATTGAAACACAGATTCCCTTTCATGATCAACATCTCAGATTACAAATAATGTATGAGGTTTAAATATTCCCTCTGTCTCAATCTTTGCGTTTTTATTTTCTGAAAAGGCTAGCAAAGGTTTTCCAAAATTCCTTTGCTGAAATATTCATGGCTGGTCTAGGAGGCTGAAGGACACATTTATAAGACAGAGGTCTCTCTAACATAAACAGGAGGCTTTGGGCTCAGCTGGTGTTTGACAGTGGGGATGTTTATCTTCAGTTAGCTTTTTGTTGAGGGACTTTCCTCCATCACAAAAGCCCCCTTTTAGTATTCACTAGTAGACTTCGTTAACTCCTTTGGATCTGGACCATTGCTATTACAAACTGATATCATAAGAGAAATCGATTTATAGGACCCTATCAGACATCAAAATCAGGCAAGAATACAGCTTATTTGGCAAACGAGGACACAAGTCCGGTATGAAAGTAAAAAATCTGAAATGACCATTTGGAAAGAAATAGTTTTATTCCTTTCAAAGAGAATGTTAAGAATTAGCACAGATGAACATATAAGCAAAATTTTTCCACATTGCCTAATTTTGTCTTAGAAACCAAGGGCTCTGAATATACAAATGGTATTTAGTTCCAGGTGGACCCAGGCATTTTGAAAAACGTATGAATCTCTTGAGCTCTTGGAACTAAGAAAGGCAGTTAACATGTATCGAGCGCTGTTTTGTACCAGGCACTACATTAGGCACTTTACATAGACTCCATAATTAAATTGTCTCAACAATCAGGGAGGTAGGCACTATTCTTCCTACTTTATAGAAAGGGAAATAAGTGTGCCATTTCTGGACCTGTTTGCCCCAGATCCATTCCTTGCCTTTTCCCTACCCTGCTTCGTAGCACAGGAATGCTAACCCCTGCAGACCACATATCTCAGGCACCAGTGAAAGCTAGCTTTCTGGCTACGTACAGCCAAAGAGGGATGCAGGTAGGAGACTGGAGGACAGGAGAGGGAAGAAGCCATGGTATTTCTTACCTTCCTTCTGAACCCTCCAGCCTGGGGCAGCACCTTCAGAAGTGGTTGCCTTTCCTCTGTGGTTCCAGTTCCACCAGACAGGCTCCATGTAGTTCTAGCTGCTTCTGGGTAACTCTGGCCCCTGGGCTCCAGAAAAAAACATTTCCTTTCTTTGCCTTTCCAGTCCTAGGGGCCGGTCCCAGTCCTAGTGGCCTCCTGCTGTTTCTAATCTCTGGGCTGCCCACCTTCCCTTTATTTGGTTTCTCAGCTCCTCCATCAACTACATAATGCATTTCTTGTCTTTTAAAAAAATTTTTTTTAGCGTTTATTTCTTTTTGACACAGAGAGAGAGACAGAGACAGAGCATGAGTGGGGGGAGGGGCAGAGAGGGAGGGAGCCACAGAATCCGAAGCAGGCCCCAGGCTCTGAGCTGCCAGCACAGAGCCCCACATGGGGCTTGAACTCCCCGGCTGCGAGATCATGACCTGAGCCGAAGTCGGATGCTCAACTGACTGAGCCACCCAGGTGCCCCATGCATTTCTTGTCTTAAATACCCTGTATTTCCAAGACTATATCAAAAAGAGTTTCTGGTTTCCTGGCTGAGCTCTGACCAATACCCCAAATCATTCAGCTAGGAGGTGATTAAGTCTCAAAAGTGTATACTCTGTCTTCTTGGTTTGAAAATATCACAGATTTGTGATTCTCAAGACTTTGAAAATCTTTGGCAGAGAAACAGTTTTGAAATATTTAATCGACAAAATCCTATTTCCATTTCCCCAATAGTCTCCATTCGTAAGTTATTAGACTCCAAATTGATAAGAGTTCGTTCTGTTACCTTCTAGTTAAGCATTGAAGTATTCATTATAGAGCTAGTCCTTTGCTAGCCCAATGGAAACATCTTTTAGGTTTCTTACTTCCTCAATGTCATCCCACTCCACTCTTAGAACAGCATTCTGTTGTTTCCAGTTTTCATTCTTTTAGTTATGTCAACTCTAGTGCGGTGGATTTTTTTTGAGGCCTGGACCTCTGCAGAGAGAAAAGTGCCTGAGGTCATACTGTCAGTCTAGATCTGAGTTTCCTTCAAGTCATTGAGAGAGATGGGAAGGATGAATGCAGGGAGGGAGGGAGAGAAGAAAAGGGACAGGGCAGGAGAGAGGGAGGGAGAGAAAGTGAGGAGGAGGAGGAACACAAGAGGAAATGCGGCAAGAAGCAAAAGGGGGGAAGACATAAGGAAGGAGGGCGAGAAAAATGGTTTTCATGGATTAAGGCAAATGTCATGTTGGGTTTTGCAGTATATATTTAAGAATATGAATATGGGGATTTGTAATGACAGAATAGGAAGGTAGTAATTGTCAACTCTCCTTCATTATCAAATCTTGTCCTTTTTTCCCTCATGGAACTGAGACAGTTTCCTAAATGAAAACTTATCACCTTGTATAAATGATAGATGTTGCTTTAAAAGAACTTGCCATTATTAAAGAACAAATCAGCAGAAAGCCAACTAGTCCTTCATCCTGGGAATATAGCTGAGATTGGCTTGATTTGTTAAAATGTTTATTGAGAGAGAGAGAGAGAAAGAGAGAGAGAGAGATGGGTGGGCAAAGTGAGAGGGAGAGAGAGAATCCCAAGCAAGTTCCGCACTATCAGCACAGAGCCTGACATGGGGCTCATACTCACAAACCTGTGAGATCGTGACCTGAGCCGAAACCAAGAGTCAGACACTTAACTGACTGAGCCACCCAGGCGCCCTAGGTTTGTTTAAAATCTTTTTGTTTGAGTTTATAAAAATTAAGTTCCACCTCCCTCACTCCATATGCATAATTAAGAATGTTTTATTTGGGGCTGATAGTTGGGGTGGGCACAGTGATTTGCAGAAGTTTTGTAAGATATCTGGTGCAGCTGGGTTTTGCTAGCCTCATGTTGGAGACTTTCTTTCCAGGAGACACACGAAGTGGCAGAAGCTTGGTTTAAAATATAGCACAAACCCCTTTTCGGTTGGTTTGGAGATTTATTACTGACCTCTGTAAACAGGCAGCAGGTGACTTGATTTAAATAGAATTTTTAGTTGTAGCCTAGTAGGGGGAGTCCTCAAGCCTAAGGAGGGGGCTTTGGGAAGTTTGTTGTCACCACCTTTTTCCTCCACTGGCACCTATACTAGACCCAGGAAGACTGGGAGGTCAGTGACCTTTTTGTTGAATGCCCCCTCCACTTTTAGTGACCCTTTCTGTCTACCTTCTTTATCCACCCTTCCTACAAAACACATGCGCATAAATGCACACTCCTTGTCCAGAACCCCAAGGACCTCAGGGGACTCTTCCCAGTAAGTAAACAAGACTCTTTCTTCTTGTTCATCATTATGTTCACGTGCTGGGCCTTTTCCCTTGGGGAAGACTCTCCAGCACAATCTGAGATTGCAAATTCTGTTTTAGAAATGCCTAGAACTGTCTTAATTAAGTGTCTTAGTCCCTTTCTCAAGCATTTTGTGTTTGCTAGGGGTCTTCAGTTCATAAAGGCAAAGGAATGGGGAATCTAGCAATTTGCAGATCCTGCAGGGAGTTTTGTTTTGTTTACTGTTTTTTTTCTTTTCAAATTCTTCTTAAATCAGGTCTGCCTTAGGGCTTTGGAGGTGGTGCAAACATCATTTACCCTCAAGTCCAATGTCTGACACTGCAAGAGGACTTGAAAGCTGTGCCGAAACGGAAGCCAGTGTTAGAAAAGTCTCATCACTTTTATCAGCAAAAGTGCCTGCTCTGCTCTTTTCTTTGGTGAAGATTTGGAAGTCCCTTTAGTCAGGAATCTAACATTAAAATGTGGGAGGGATTTTCAATGAGCTAGTTAGGGGCTATCACTATTTAAACTGCACCTTAGAAACTCAACTCTGAGACAGTCCATCTCATGGTCTGACATGTCCCCATTAGTGACATTCCTTTGGGCTAGAGCAGAAGAATTTACTGGATAATATATTCGCTGGATACTGATTACTCAAACATTGCCATTGGAAAATGTGTCGGGGCAAGGAGATTGGCCCCATGAGGCAGTTTTGATCCCGTTGAATGCTGCAGCTCTGGGGCCAATGGGAAACCTGGGGGACAGAGTGTCAGAAGAGGGCTGATGAAAGATTCAAGGCAGTGACTAGGATTGACTGTGTCCTGGGGAGAAACCGGACAGGAAACCTGCCTGTATTCTGTTCTTGGCTGATGATTGGGGCCATTCTGCATTCCACTCCAGGAGTCCGTTTGATTTCTTAACCATTGTTAAGAACTCTTAGCTTTTCTTCACTTATTCAGATGAAGTTTTTTTTTTTCTTACATGGGGTAAAGTGTTCAGAGAGAAAACTACTTTGACCATTTCTGTTTTTTTTTTGAATTTGACTATTTTTTTCCCCTTCGAATTGTTTGAAATTACCTATTTCTTCATACTAAGTGTCATCCCTAATTCCTCTCTTTTCTAGACAAATCATGCATTTGTCTCACAGCTTTTGGGGTTATTTGCCTGAAGGCTAAAATAGCCTGGTTGATTTCTACAAAGAGAATGTGAACAGGTGGAAAGGAATATTCTTGGTGTATAAGCCTTGCTACTACTCAATCTGGGTCAAATTCTGAAAGTTACTCAGACTGGCCTGCCGGTCCACAGAGAATCCAGTCTCTCCTCTTAATCCTCATGACTGTACCCACCTCTGGAATGATGTCATTCAGCTTTCTCATTTGGAGAGAAGGGGATGAAGAGGCCATTCAGAAAATAAGTACCAGAGAGCTACAAATATCGGTATGATAGCTTAATTTCTCGGAGTAATTTGGTCTTGACTTTCCGTCCATACACTGGCAAATATATTTGTAAGCATTAACTGATGTATGGGTATAAGGCAATGAGCAGTCATTTTCCAGAAGTATTCTTTCCTAGTCCTTTCTATCAGCAGCATGCCTGTAATTCAGTTGTGTATCTATCGGAAGTGTTTCTTTATGGGGTGAGGAGAATGAACCCCTATGCATAAAGAGTCCTAATAAATTTTGTGCTTATTTCAATCTATGTTTACCTAGATCCCATCCTTCTTAGTAACACTGGTGGAAACGGAGGCAGCTTAATAGTTTCAAAAGTAGGCACTGTGATTAAAGCCTTGCTCTGTATGGACATAGGGCTTTGAGGCCACAGGCCTGGAGTTAACTTCTGGCTTTGTCACTTATTAACCATGTGACATTGGGGTGATCTAGTCAGACTTTCACTGCCTATTCTTCATCTTCCAACTAGAAATAATAACACTTGCCTTGTAGAACTTCTAGGAAGATTAAATGAGCAAATGTGTAAAAGCTTAATCTAGTACCTGGGATGCGGTGGGACCCCAACAGATATTTGCCAAATTAATTAATTCCTTTCTGGAGCACCAACAGTAAAAAAGAACCAGTCTTTTGATGCTAACAGACCCCAGTCCCCTTAGATGCGGTCCCAGTTTATACGGATGCCGCCTCAACACAACTGGGTTGTCATTCGCCTGACAGGCCTGTAGTCCGCATCCCTGTTTATCTTCTTTGAGCCATTTATCATCCCTTCCTCTTTGCATAGTAGGGAATATTTGGCTTTGCGCAATAGCTATGTGCGTATGCTATTTATCAGCTTCTCAGAACGCGCGGCAACTGATTCGTTAGCAAGAATTTGGTGACCACACTGCATTTTCCCAATTTTCTATACTTTTCTATAGCTTAGGCTACATAATACTATTGGCCTCCCAGATATGAGGAATGAACAAATTAAGTGCTAACTCCAAGCTCCCTTTGATTGGGTTTGTTGGAATAGGAGGCGTGGGGGCACCTAGGTGGCTCAGTCGGTTAAGCGGCTGACTTTTGGAGCCCTGCGTTGGGCTCTGTACTGACAGCTTGGAGCCTGGAGCCCGATTCAGGCCTGGAGCCTGCTGTGTCTCCCCCTCCCCTCTCTCTCTGCCCCTCCCCCACTCACGCTCGGTCTCTCTCTGTCACTCAAAAAATGAATAAACATGAAAAAAAAAAGACTAGGAGGCATGTATTCCTGCCCTCCATTCCCTTGGCCTGTTTGCCGTGTGTCCTCTGTGCTTACCCATTAGCAAGTGTGCCTCCTCTGCCAGCATTTTTTTGGGTGGGAAGTCTGGGGAGTTCCATTCCAGATTCTCTAAGGACTTTCTCTCCACTTTCTTCTTCAGAGTTCTGGATCTATACTTTGGAGCTAGGTGAACTTGACCAACTGCTTCACTTTTTTTTTTTTTTACATTTTATTTAATGTTTACTTATTTTTGAGAGAGAGAAAGAGAGAAGGGGAGAGGCAGACAGAGAGAGGGACAGAGGATCTGAAGCAGGCTCTGTGCTGACAGCAGAGAGCCCGACGCGGGGCTCAAACCCATGAAGCAATGAGATCATGACCTGAGCTGAAGTCAGATGCTTAACTGCCTGAGCCACCCAACTGCTTAACTTTTTTTTTTTTAATGTTTTTATTTTATTTTTGAGACAGAGACAGCATGAGCAGGAAGGGGAGAGAGAGAGGGAGACACAGAATCTGAAGCAGGCTTCAGGCTCTGAGCCGTCAGCACAGAGCCTGACGCGGGGCTCGAACTCACGGACTGTGAGATCGTGACCCGAGCTGAAGTCAGACGCTTAACTGACTGAGCCACCCAGGCGCCCCAGCAACTGCTTCACTTTTTAAGCTTCGCTTTCCCATCTGCAAGATCTGGGTAATATTAAGTACATGGCAGGACTGTTGTGTAGATTGTTTAAAAAAAAAGTGATTAAAATCCTTGATGTACTAGAAAACACTGTACAAATGTGGTATTAGGAGAGAACTGAAGAAACACTCAGAGGTGGGACGTGATGGGCATATTCTGAGAGCAGTGCAAGTAGCTAGATCTTCCGGAGGAGCTAGGTCATTCCCCCACTTACCTTCTCTTCTTGCTTTCTCCTGTTTTTTTTGGCCCCACAGCTAAGAGTTGTCAGTGTTGGAGAAATATGGGCAGGGTTGGGTAGAGGCGAAGGAGAGCTGAACCATGCTAACTCAACACTCACTGACATCCTAGATCTCCGGCAAGTTTGCTGCCCCCGGTCCCCAAACTGGTCCTTTGGCCCTCCTAGTGTGTCCCTGCCCTAATCCCCAAAACCTGTGAATGTCACCTGAGATGACAAAAAGTGCTTTGCAAATGTGATCAAGTAAAGGATCTCAAACTGGAGAGATTATCCTCAATTGCCTGTGTGGGCCAGTGTAACCACAAGGGTTTTAGAAGACAGATATGCAGGAGGAGCCAGAGACAGACAGAAGGTGATAAGAAGATGGAACTGGAGAGACTGAAGCTGTTGCCTACAGTGCTGGCTTTGACGCTGGAAGGAGGGACTGCAAGTCAAGGAATGTAAAGAATGCAGCTCTAGAAGCTGGAAAAGGTGGGGAGACAGACTCTCCCTAGAACCTCTGGAGGGAGCGCAGCCTCGTGGCCACCTTGCTTTCAGCCCAGTGACACCCATTTCTGACATCCGTCCTCCAGGTTTGTAATAAATTTGTGCTGTTTCAATCCACTAAGTTGTGGTATTTTGTCATAGCAGCAAGAGGAGACAGATCGCGCCAGGGGCAGTGGTCACACAGTGTTTACAGATTCTAGGGGTGACTATATTAAGTGGTCTCCTCATCTTTACCTCCACCTGGCTTCCTAACCAGATGCACCTGGAGTGACCAACCATCCCGGTGTATCCTGACCAGCTCTGGAAGCCCCGTGTTCCGTGAAACCCCTCAGTCCCTCGCAAACAGGGACCAAGGGGTCACTCCACACACTGTCAATTCTCCAAACTTTTACTAGTCTTGGTTATAGGGCCTCAGTCTCTAAGACGTCTTCTATTGTTTATGTTCTTAATTTGTTACCCATTTTTAGTTTCAATTTAGGCACCAAGTGGCTTCTCCTAGTACTTCCGGCACTGTTCCCGGCCTCCCCCTGAGTCACATTTCTCTTTGCTTCGCGTCCCGGATGGCGGCTGCCGCTGCTTCTCTGATGATACGTCCTCCAATCCCCACGCTGCCCGGTCTCAGTCTTGCTGTTGCGCGGTGTTGCCTTGGGCTTGAACAACCTTGTTTTGCTTTGGAACATGTCTGCAAAATTGTGTGACTCTTGCGTGGACTGGGGCGACGGAAACAACCTTGAATCACTGCCTTTTAAATGTCACATCCTGAGCCTGCCAGTGGGAGGCATGTTTAACTCTCACAAGTGGTGCCTCAGTTCAACATTACTCCTCCTCCTGAAAGGTTCCCACTTTAAGGGGATCTGACACACAGATACACAAACATACTCGGGAGAAATTATTCACATAACACAAGAGATTCTCAACTTTACAAAAGGTTTAACTTCATGGTTTACTTAAATAGCAAGTCCCCATAGTGGACTTTACATGATTTGATTTTTGAAAGGGAAATTCACAGTTTTCAAGGGCATTTATGGTGATAAACGCTATAAGCTCGCCTTAACTCTGTATGTTCTGTGGCTAATTGAATGTATGACATTTGAATTCATTTTATGGAGTTGATGCATCTCTGATCTTACAGAGTACTGGGTCCCAAGGAAAGAAGGGTTTTGTAGCTCGCTCACCTGTTCTTAGCCCCCTCCGAGAGGCATGTTACCAGCCAGTCATCCGCATGGACATGATGCTGGTTGGTAAGGCTTTGTGTCCCTCTTTTCTTCTCTGTGATGGGTCCCTTCCTCCCTTCCACTATTCCAGTGGCAGGACAGTTGATTTTGACTCTAGGATGTATCTTTGCCAGATGCTTTCAACAGTTCCAGACCAATATTCTCGGACTCATCCTCCATTCTCTTTATTGCCAGGCTAACCCTGACCTTTTCTTTCCATTCTGATAATTGGCCAACTGTCTTATTCTGAGAGCCAGTCCTTACTTTATATCTTGGCTCTGATTAATGTCTTGTTTCCTGTGCTTGAGACTGTGTCTTGTTAGCCTGCCCAACAGCCTCCTTCCCCTAGAACTGACCCCTATCTTGATTTTGTCATCACTACTGCCCCTCCTACCATATTGTGAAGACTCCCTGAATTCCATCTCGGTGTCTGGGTCCATCGCTAACATGTCAGTAGAAAGCCAGCTGCAAGGACTAGCTACATACCAGTGTTTCTTGAAGTTTTTCCCCCCATTTTCCATTGGAAAAAATCTGAGGACAAGAACTACATCTCACTCATGTCAATTTTTCAAGTACTCACCTCAAGGTTTTTTACATGCTCAGTGAGATTTGTTCAATAGGTGAGGAATTGGATAAATGATGAATGAATAAGTGAACTGATAAATGATATACTCCCTAAAAGCTGGTGATTGGTGGACACCAGCCTTTCAGGTGTTACATGACTTCTGGGATGTGACCCTGGCCCGTATGGACTCCTAATACTAATGTGCTCGCTAGGGTCCTTGGGAGATCTGGTTCATTCATTCCTTTTCTTCCCTGCGTACGATGTGTTGAGATATAGGGAAACAATTAGCACTGAAAGCCAATAGCAATAAAAGCTACAAAGCCTGTGAGAGTAAACCAGCAACAAAGCAACCAGCATCAGGCCCCTGTGAAAGAAATACTTAATGCACTAATACAGAATGTGATGTTAGATGTTGGCTGGTCCTACAATAGGAATTTGTGGCAGCTGTACAAACCAGAGGGCAGCCATCCATCTAAGGGAATTCACATATGCAATTTAGAACCATACTGTGTAAGGCAAGCAAAACATGTCTGAGGGCAGCATCTGGCTTTCAGGTCTACATTTTATGACTCTGAATTCTTCTTGGCTGATAATCGTGAGGGTGATAAGTGGCTAAGTTTCCAAATGGGGGTATTGTAGTAAGATAGCCATACTGCGGGTAGCTGAAAGGTGGAGAGAGGCTGTTAATATTCATTGGAAGAAAGACTCAGGAAAATATTCCCTGAGATGACTGGAGAGTTGTCAGGGGATTCTGGTGCTACTCTGGGGCCAGTCCGTGGAAACTTGTTTACTGCTGGGCTTCTGAGAATGGCTTATTAATGAATAATGTACTCTTCTCTCACTGGCTCTCACATGGGAGAGATTTAGGGAGCACTGGGCCTAACCAAGCAGGAGATAGCTTAAGCTATTTTCACAACTATTATTTTTAAGATCCATATAAATTCTTAGAGAATAGAATATTTGAGTTAGATATCAGCATTACTTTAAAATTTAGTGCAATATTTATTCTTCTAAGCAAATCATGATAAGATTAGCATTAATCTGATACAAATGTATTAAGTTATCCGATTCTCTGTCAATTTTGTTAGACCAAAATTTCCACCTTACTCTTTTTTAAACTTCGTTTTTAAAATGTTTATTTAGTTTTGAGAGAGCAAGAGAGCGAATGGGGAAGGGGCAGAGAGAGAGGAGGACAGAAGATCTGAAGTGGGCTCTGTGTTGACAGCAGAGAGCCCGATGTGGGGCTTGAACTTACAAACTGTGAGATCATGACCTGAGCTGAAGTTGGACACCTAACCTACTGAGCCACCGAGGCGCCCTTCCAGCTTATTCTTTAGTATGCTCTCTTTGACTAAATGTGTGGCTACCCTCTCAGCCCCACCCTCACAATACACTTGTTAAATCATTTCTATTGTGAAAACCCTTGGATGTGTTTTGTAGTTACAGTAGTTTAAGGAATATGAATATAGAAGAAACCAGGACAGGAGATTGTCAGAATTTGAAAATGGGGCTGGCCGGGAGAGACTTAGATGTTGAGCATTGCCAACAGATACCACAAATTAATGTACAAATGGGATCAGTCCATAAAGGCCCACTTAAGCCATGGGGTGACAGGCAACGTGCGCAGTCTTAGGGGGTCTGGCAATATGAATGGTTGGGTGTATCAGTTCTGAGACATAGTCCTCTGCTATCTTGAAGCATTTGTAAATCCACAGAGCTATTCTGCTGGTGATCAGGTAGCCAAAGGCCTGTAGGTCAAAAGCAGAAGTATTGGGGTCATGAGATATTTTTCATAGATGATTTTGTACTGTATATATTTTAGGTAATACTATAGTCAACCCAGAATGAAAACCTGGCTCTCAAATAGCCTATCTGTCCTATAAGACAGTTATTCCAAAATGGACCTGGGACAGCTTTATATGCAGATGTAAATTGGCTACTGCTGATATCTTCCCAGAAATGAAGGAAGTTTACCAGATTTAGGCAGTGACGTTGAGTGAACTTCTTATAGGCATTCCAGAACATAACTCTTGGAAATTATCCAGTTGTCATGGCATCTTGCCATTGATTGTGAAGGAATGGCAGGCATTGAAAACTCCTGTACATTTTAAGTTTTCAGGGGAATAGAAATAAACTTACATATTACAGAATCCAAATAACATACTTAGGTTTTATTTTTCCACTGAATTCAACTGCCTTAATTTTTTTTACTTTGTTCAGTCACATTGGTTTGATTTGCTATATCTTTGTACAAGTATGGAAGGGAAAAAAGAACCTTCACATTTATTGAGCATTTACAAAGGGCTGAGCATTCTACGATTTACCTACATCATTGTAGGTCACCTAATCAGGCAGAAATTGTTATCTTCATTTTAGAAATAAGGCAACTGAGTCTTAGAGAGGTTAAGTAGCTTGTCTAAAGTCACATAGCTAGTAAAGGGCAGAGCCAGGATTGAATCTCGAGTATTATCTGTCTCCAAAGTCCACGTTCTTTTTGTCATAAGCTGTGTCCTTGAGCAGACTTTATGTTCAGACAGTTTGAGTCCCATTCAGTGACAACAGAAGTGCAACTTATTTTGTAAGAGGGCACTATGCGTGCGGTAGACATGATAAATTTTGGTACGTTAGTAAAAAGTTGAATACTTTAAAATACAGTGGTTTAACAGGAAGACTTGGATTTGACTTCTTTTGTACAAAACCACAAATAAAAGAAAACCTTTCTGAATTTTAGTGTGAGATTTCACCTCCTGGATTTTAATTACTGTATTTTTCATTACCCGATGGTGCTTCTGTATTTTAATAATCATCAGCTTTCAGTAACTAATACCAGTGTGTATCAGTAATAAGCTTTGCTTTATGAATGAATTAATGAATGTATCGGCCATCTTTACCCCAAAGGAAATGTTAATGACGTTTCCTGAAACCCAATGAGTCTACTGAGTCTCCGAAATGTAAAATTTTAAATCTGCGATTTTAATCTGGAGATTGTGCATTTTACTTCACTCTGGGGGGAACCCCAATGTTGCTTTGTTGTTATTTTCTTAGTTGTTTCTTTTGAATCACACGATTCAAGTAATGCTTTGGAAAATATGAGAAGCTAAATGCCACATTTACAATTGTTTTTGAAAGGTCTAACCTTTATTAAAGTAACTGGGTAAATACAATTCAAAAGGGTTTACTTCTCTTGTAAATTAAATGGTATGTTTGTAGACTGAAAGGTCAATTTTTCAGCAGAGTCTGGTTTTTAAAAACTATCACTTTTTGCCTACAATAAATCAAGAAAGCTAATTTGTTTTACATGTATGATACATAAGCAATAATGCTGTTCGTCTGATTTCAGGCTCAGTTACCTGTGGCACAAAAGCACTTTTTTTGTGATGAAGTGTAAATGTTGGCTTCTGAAGACAGATGTAAGAGAACTTTGGACTGAAGTATTTGGCTTCTTACACTCAAGAAGTGAATTTATCTTTGGATATATGTAACCCAATCATGTTCTACGTGTCGCTTTGGGTCTATTGAGTCATTTCATACCACGCCACAGAAAATATTATTTTTCCTCTTTTCATTAGAGACAAAAATCATCTTTTCCTTTTCATTATCCAAAAACTCTTTAAAAATTATAACCCACTTAAAAAATGCACACACACACACACACACACACACACACACACAACGTCAGAGTCCTCCTTCAGGCTTTGTTTTTGGATATTTGTTTTGGGTCTGGAGTCAGTCTTGAAATCCTGTTAATTTAAAGAAGAGATGCATGAGGGAAATCCTGCTTTGAGACCGCTGGCTTTGAACAGAGCCTGCCCAGAGCAAATTTAATTGATAGATGGAGTCTTGGGCCTGATTCATTCCTTGGGTTTGAAGGGCTTTGGTTGGTTTTACACAAATGAACAGGTAGCCATCTATAAAATGATGGAACTACGTGAATAATAATGGCAAATACTAAATGTTAAGTAAATGCTAAATTCAAAGAATAATAAATGCTTGTTCCAACAAGAGTATTTGAGCAATTGTTTCTCTTAATATGCTTGATTTTTTTTGTCTGTGTAGGGAGTTCAGCTTAGTTCAACACGTTAATTAAGCACTTACGTGATAGGCTTTGTGCTCAGGAGTGGAAATTCAGAGAATATGAATATGGCACCAGCTGTACCTTCCTTTTTCCTTTCTTCTTAATTCCATTTTTTTTTTTGGCCACAGAAGCTCGCCCTTCCTTCCTTCCTTCCTTCCTTCCTTCCTTCCTTCCTTCCTTCCTTTGTTCCTTCCTTTCCTCCTTCCCTCCTTCCCTTCTCCTTCCTGCCTTCCTTCCTTCCCTCCTTCCTTTCTTCTTTCCTTCCTTCCTTCCCTCCCTTCCTCCCTTCCTCCCTCCCCCACCTTCCCTCTTTCCTTCCATCCCTCCCTCCCTTTTCTTTCATTCTGAAGTCAGCAAAATGTGTGAAAACTTCTGTTCTAGAATCTTAGATTGAGGGATCGTTGACTTTTTTTTTTTTTTTTTTTGCTTTTGTTTTTGATACTCACCAGCTTGCCTCGGGGACAAAGTATGTGGCAAGTTGTTATCCTGGTTTTATGGATAACTACAAGTCAGGGATATGACAAATCATTTTACCTCTCTGAATTTGTATTAGATTAGCTTCTTATTTTTTACAGTCCCTCCCGCCCCCCGCCTTAGTGGCTCAAGATGTTCTGCTTAGGCTCCTCGTAATTTAACCTAACAATATGTTTGTCACAACAGCACTGGATTTAATTTAATTCAACCAATATTGTCATTTTACAAAAGCACTCTGCTTGGCCCTGTGGGGGCTACAACAAATAAGATCCAGTCCTGTCCTTGGGGCTTTCCCAGTTTTGCCTGGGGGGAAGATAATTATGCAAGTAATTATAATAAGGCAGGATATGAGAAAAGCTATAACAGGCATGAACAAAATGCTATAGTGACTTGAAGGAGGGAGAAAGCACATGTAACCGGAAACATCTGAAAAGGTTTCCTGGAGGTTGTAGCGTTTGAGATGGCCTTTGGAGAATAGGTATGATTTAATAAGCAGGATGCACAGAAGTTCCAAGCAAAAGGAGCGAGAGCAAAAACGTGGGATGGAAACACACAGGGAATATCTGTCTGCAATTCAGGGTTCCTGTTGGGGCTGGTGGGAGATAAGACTTGGAAGAGAATCTGGAATCCTATTGAGGAGGGATTGAGCCTGTTGAGCTGAGGCATTTCTACTTCATTCTGTGGGCAGTGTTGGGATGGCAGTAAAGATTTAAAGACATCCATACATAGATTTATTGGTTTATTATTTATTTATAACAGGGAGTGACGTGATCTTGCAGAGGGAACGATCTAGCAGTAGGCTGGACTGAAAGGGGAAAGCCAATTTGAAATCATGAATAAAATCTTTTCCCTTCTGATTACAGCAGCAGAACAAGCCCATTATAGAAACTCCAACATAAAGAGAAGCACAAAGAAAAAAAATTACCTGTGATTTCATCATTTACCCATTATTTACATTTTAATGTATCTGTTGCACACTCAGTTATTAATGGCATTGTAGATCATCTCCTTCTGCTTCTTCATATACCAGGAGTGGTTATCAGGCCATTCAACTGAATCAGGAACTCTGTTTTAAAAAGGGAAATTGTGTTACTTTTAAGAACAAAAGGTAAGTTTACAATGTCATCAAGTAGAGGTCCTGCTAAGTCAACTCTAATAAGTATAAGAATTATTTGTAGGGGCGCCTGGGTGGCTCAGTCGGTTGAGTGTCCGACTTCGGCTCAGGTCATGATCTCACGGTCCGTGAGTTCGAGCCCCGCGTCGGGCTCTGTGCTGGCTGCTCAGATCCAGGAGCCTGTTTCAGATTCTGTGTCTCCCTCTCTCTGACCCTCCCCCGTTCATGCTCTGTCTCTCTCTGTCTCAAAAATAAATTAAAAAAAAAGAATTATTTGTAATTAGGATGCCAATTTTTTGATTAGTTAGTACTGCTATGGGGTGCACTTTTTGTAAGTCAGTTCAACATGCTACTCTGTCATATTTCTTCCATTGTTAGCTCACTGATATTTAAAAAAAATAGCATAATGTTAATACGTAACTTTACTCCTGTCCAGCTTTTCAAAAACTCCAAGTTAGTGTGTTCTAGATCAAATGTGATTTTCAGTAAGTTTATTTAGGAAGAGAATTTTTCATCCCCCACTATATATTTTTTTCTTTTTAATGATCATTGAATGGATCTTTTTCTGGTCAGTATTCCTTGATAATGTTTCGGTTATTTGGAGGGATTGTTTTGATATTTGAACTGGATTTTAAAACACCTGACACATTGACACATTTTTTAATAAGAATTTTTATTTTATTTTACTTTTTTAACGTTTATTTATTATTGAGAGACAGAGAGAGACAGACCGTGAGCAGGGGAGGGACAGAGAGGGGGAGACACAGAATCCAAAACATGCTCCAGGCTCTGAGCTGTCAGCACAGAGCCCTACACGGGGCTTGAACTCACAAATCGCGAGATCATGACCCTGAGCTGAAGTCGGGCGCTTAACTGACTGAGCCACCCAGGCGCCCCGACACATTTTTGTTTTAAGGTGTACATATTTATCAGAAAAATGTAGCTGTTAAGGGATCCGAGAACATTCGGTATTAGGAAATCCTGCTTTTTTTTTTTTTTAAATGAGATTTGGTTTTTGATGTTTTATTATTTAATCAAAGGATTAAAAAATCACTTCGCCATCTCTCTTTTCATCATTAATCCCTTAAATTCAGTTGAGTGCCCTTCCCGCTCTGGGTCATGGTAATGCCTCCGTCGTGTAAACCTATGTTCTATCTGTCACGAACTTTCCATTAATGCGATGCTTCAGCGCTGCTTACTCAGTTCGGCTTGTAGGCAGCCTTCCCTGGATTTCCATCTGCTTTATAGCCCTGTATTTCATAACCAGGATGTGACTCCACCAGGCTCTTGTGGATGATACTATAAACTGTGTTGTAATGGCTCGTAGGATTAGATAGAGGCTATTATACATCTAGCCTGGAGTGCTAATGTCTAAAATTAGGCATGGATTTTGTAAACTGTAATGAAATGGAAAGAAATGACTTTCAGATGTATTTTGGCCCTGTGCTATGCAATCACAACCCTAATGTAGCAGGGAACCGTGTCCTTCTCCCCCTTGTGATTAAATGCTCTACCCTTCCTTAACTAGACTATTGAATTGTGTGTGTAAATCTCAGTGTCCCTTAAGTATTATTAATGCCATAAAGCTGGGATGCTCTAATTACCAATATTTCTCCCTTCTTGAATTGTTTGCTCTTTCTGGGCTGTCTCTGTGACTTCAGTACATTAGTGGCTGACCCAATCTCAGACCTATGGCCTTTCCCCCCTCATACAGCGTGTTTTGTTTAAAGAGGTGGTAAGAATGCATTTACAACACTTCCCTTAAACGACAGGGTTGAGAAAATGGAGTCCTTTCTGTTTAAAGGGTCTCTGAAAGAGAAGAGTCTGTAAATCATTTTGCAGGATAACCCTTTATCCTGGATTTAAAGAAAGCACAAACTTGCCTGAACATAGAAATGTATGAACATAGAAAGCATATCAATTAGTGATTGATTTACTACATCACAAGAGGAACTTTCATTTAGTAAAAAGATGTACCATGAGGTTCCTAAAATGGAGGGCACTTCTTAGGGCATGTAAGGTTTTGACAGATGATTGCCTGTTTGGCAATCACTGTGGATATGTGCAAAGAGAACATGGAAGGGAAGAATTACTGCCTGTGGAAGATTTACCCCCACAAGCCACCTTGTTTCTAAAATTAGTGGATAAGCTGATGGGAAAAATAAGGGTCATTAAATTTGTTTCTGGAGCACTTACTATGTTCCGGGCACTTTATACACGTTATGTCATCTAACTATCACATCAACTCTACGAACTGTAAACCAGCTTTACAGACGGACAGACCAAAGCTTGCTTAGTGTTATATAGCAAGTCATTTTTGTCTCCAGGGATTGTAATCTTTATACATTATAAACTAGGCATTTATTTTTTTATTTTTATTTTTTGAATGATTTATTTTTGAGACCATGTAAGTGGGGGAGGGGCAGAGAGAGGGTGGGGGCAGAGGATCCGAAGTGGGCTCTGTGCTGACAGCAGTGAGCTCAATATGGGGCTCAAACTCATGAACTGCGAGATTATGACCTGAGCTGAAGTCTGATGCTCAACCGACTGAGCCACCCAGGTATCCTGCTAGTGGAATTTAGAAAACGTTCATGTGTGTGCACTTTTCCCAGACTCAAAATTAGTATATTTAGTAAAGGACACATGTATGGATAAATCTGGTTTTAAATCTCTGAACATCATTCAGTAAACAGCCCGAGATTCTTTCTCTTATTCATTCTGTATGGTCTCTGAGAACTTCCTTTGATAGGAAGGTACATCTGCTATGCCAGTGATCTTAAAAAAGCATTTTGAAGCCAAACAGAGGAGGTTTCCAAATTTGCCTCTGATTGGAATGATCTGGATTGCATCTCCCTTCCATTAGAGTGACTGTATCATGTATAATGTCAGATTTTGAGGTTTTTAGACAAGTCCAATTAAGCTGCATTTCTTAAGACAGTGTGGTACAGTAAAAGGAACATGGACATTGGAGTTCCACAAGACGGGGTTCTAATTCCTCTTTTCCTAGTTGTTGGTGGCAAAAACTCGGTGAAATCACTTAACCTCTCTGGGCTTCAGTTTCCTCATCTGTTTGCCATTTTCTATTTTAAAAGGGGCGTCAGCTCTCCTCCCTCTCTGCTTTCATTCCCAGTCACAGAAGAGTTTCAGTCAATCATACCCCTAATCACATGGATGGGTTCTTTTTGTTGTAACAGACAGTATTGTATTCGTTTCAGGTGTACAATGTAGTGATTCAACAGTTCTGGACATCACCCGGTGCTCATCACAAGTGCCCTTCTTAATCCCCATCACCTGTTTCACCCAACCCCCACCCACTTCCCCTCTGGTAGCCATCAGTTTGTTCCCTATAATTAAGAGCGTGTTTCTTGGGGCCCCTGAGTGGCTCAGTTGCTTGGGCATCCGACTTCGGCTCAGGGCATGATCTCACGGTTTGTGAGTTCAAGTCCCACATCGGGCTCTGTGCTGACAGCTCGGAGCCTGGAGCCCGCTTTGGATTCTGTGTCTCTCTCTGTCTGCCCCTCCACCGCTTGCACTCTGTCTCTCTCATTGTCTCAAAAATAAGTAAACATTTAAAAAAAAAAGTCTGTTTCTTGATTTGTCTCTCTCTCACTCGCTTTCCCCTTTGCTCATTTGTTTAGTTTCTTAAATTCCACATATGAGTGAAATCATATGGTATTTGTCTTTACCTGACTTATTTCACTTAGCATCATATCTAGCTCCATCTATCATTGCAAATAGCAAGATTTCATTCGTTTTTATGGCTCACTAATATTCCACTATATATACAATCTTCATTATCTATTCATCTATCTTCATTATCTGGTCATCTACATTATCTTCATTATCCATTCATCTACCAATGGACACTTGGGCTGCTCCATAATTTGGCTATTGTAGATACTGCTGCTATAAACATAAGGGGGCATGTATCCCTTTGAATTAGTTACTGTTTTTGTATTCTTTGGGCAAATACCCACTAGCGGACCATCGGGTAGTTCTATTTTTAATGTTTTGAGTAAACTCATACTGTTTTCCAGAGTGGCTGCACCAGTTTGAATTCCCACCAGCAGTGCGGGAGGGTTCTTTTTTCTCCACATCCTCGCCAACATTTGTTCTTTCTTGTGTTGTTGAGGTTAGCCATTCTTTTTTTTTTTTTTCAGTATATGAAGTTTATTGTCAAATTGGTTTCCATACAACACCCAGTGCTCATCCCAAAAGGTGCCCTCCTCAATACCCATCACCCACCCTCCCCTCCCTCCCACCACCCATCAACCCTCAGTTTGTTCTCAGTTTTTAAGAGTCTCTTAGGCTTTGGCTCTCGAGGTTAGCCATTCTGACCAGGTGTGAGGTGATACCTCGTTGTAGTTTTGATTTGCATTTCCCTGATGGTAAGTGATGATGAACATATTTTCATGTGTCTGTTGGCCATTTGGAAGTTTTCAATGTAGAAATATCTGTTCATGTCTTCTGCCCATTTAAAAAAATTTTTTTAATGTTTATTCATTTTTGAAAGAGAGAGAGAGAGAGCATGAGTGGAGGAGGGGCAGAGAGAGAGATGGACACACAGAATCCAAAGCGGGCTCCAGACTCTGAGCTCTCAGCACAGACCCTGGTGCAGGGGTCTAACTCACTAACCATGAGATCATGATGAGCCACAGTTGGACGCTTAACCAACTGAGCCACTCAGGTGCCCCTGTCTTCTGCCCATTTTAAAATTAGATTATTTGTGGGTTTTTTTGGTGTTGGATTTTATAAGTTCTTTATACATTTTGAATAATAATATATCTGATCAGATATATCATTTGCAAATATCTTCCATTCTGTAGGTTGACTTTTAATTTTGTTGCTTGTTTTCTTCACCATGCAGAAGGTTTTTATTTTGATGTAGTCCTAATAGTTTATTTTTGCTTTTGTTTCCCTTGCCTCAAGGAGACATATCTAGAGAAAGTTGCTATGGCCAGTGTCAGAGAGGTTACTGCCTGTGTTCTCTTCCAGGATTTTTATGGTTTCAAGTCACATTTAGGTCTTTAATCTATTTTGAGTTTATTTTTGTGTATGGTATAAGAAAGTGGTCTAGTTTTTTTCTTTTGTATGTTGCTGTCCACGTTTCCCAATGCCATCTGTTGAAGAGATTGTCTTCTTCCCATGACAATTCTTTCCTGCTTTATTAAAGCTTAATTTACCATATAGTTGTGGGTTCATTTCTGGGTTTTCTATGCTGTTCCATTGACCTATGTCTCTATTTTTTGTGCCAGTACCATACTGTTTTGATTTCTACAACTTTGTAATATAACTTGAAGTCCAGAATTGTGATGCCTCCATTTTTGCTTTTCTTTTTCAAGACTGCTTTGGCTATTTGGGGTCTTTTGTGGCTCCATACAAATTTTAGGATTCTTTGTTCTAGTTCTGTGAAAAATGCTATTGGTATTTTGATAGGGACTGCATTAAGTGTGTAGATTGCTTTGTGTAGTATAGACATTTTAATAATACTGTTCTTCCAATCCATGAGCATGGAATGTGTTTCCATTTCTCTGTGTCATCTTTAATTTCTTTCATCAGTGTTTTATAGTTTTCAGAGTATAGGTCTTTCCCCTCTGTAGTTAGGTTTACTCCTCGGTATCTTATTATATTTGGTGCACTCGTAAATGTGATTATTTTCTTAATTTCTCTTTCTGCTGCTTCATTATTGGTGTATAGATATGCAACATGTTTCTGTACATTGATTTTGCATCCTGTGACTGTACTGAGTTCATTTATCAGTTTTGGCAGCTTTTTGGTGGAGTCACTCAGGTTTTCTATATATAGGATCATGTCATCCACAAATAGTGACAGTTTTGCTTCTTCCTTACTGATTTGGATGCCTTTTATTTCTTTTGGTCTGACTGCTGTGCCTAGGACTTCCAGTCCTATATTGAATAGAAGTGGTGAGAGTGGGCACCCTTGTCTTGTTCCTGACCTTAGGGGACAAGCTCTCATTTTCTCCCCATTGAGGATGATGTTAGCTGTGGGTTTTTCATATATGGTCTGGATATATTGAGGTATGCTCCCTGTAAAACTATTTTGTTGAGGATTTTTTCACGAATGGATGTTGTACTTTGTCAAATCCTTTTCCTGCATCTATTGAATATATATATTCATATGTTTCTTATCCTTTCTGTTATTGATGTGATGTATCATGTTGATTGATTTGTGAATATTGAACCACCCTTGCAACCCAGGAATAAATCCCACTTGATTGTGGTAAATGATTTTTAAGGTCTTGTTGGATTGTGTTTGCTAGTATTTCGTTAAGGATTTTTGCATTTATGTTCACCAGGAATATTGGTCTGTAGTTCTCTTTTTAGATGTTGTCTTTATCTGGTTTATCTGGATATCACAATCATATAGGCCTCATAGAATGAATTTAGAAGTTTTCTTTCCTTCTCCTTTTTTTTGGGGAGAAGAAATCTGAGAAACATAGGTATTAACTCTTCTTTAAATGTTTTTTAGACTTTGTTAAGCCATCTGGTCCTGGGCTTTTGTTTATTGGGAGTTTTTTGATTACTGATTCAATTTCTATTCTGGTTATCAGTCTGTTCAAATTTTCTATTTCTTCCTGTTTCAGTTTTGGTAGTTTATGTGTTTCTAGCAATTTATCCATTTCTTCCAGGTTGTCCAGTTTGTTGGCATATAGTTTTTCATAATATTCTCTTATAATTATTTGTATTTCTGTGGTGTTGATTATTTCTCCTCTCTCATTTGTGATTTTATTTGAGTCCTTTCTCTTTTTTCCTGACAAGTTTGGCTGGAGGTTTATAAATTTTATTGATTTTTTTTCAAAGAACCACCTCTTGTTTTTATTGATCTGTTCCATTGTGTTTTTAGTTTTTATACCATTTATTTAAGCTCTAATATTTATTATTTTCCTCCTTCTGCTGGCTTTAGGCTTCATTTGTTCTTTTTCTAGCTCCTTTAGGTGTAAGGGTAGTTGTTTATTTGAGATTTTTCTTGCTTCTTGAGATAGGCCTATATTACTATAAACTTCCCTCTTAGGACTGCTTTGCTGCATCCCGCAGGTTTTGGACTGTTGTTTTTTCATTTTAATTTGTTTCCATGTACTTTTTAATATCTTCTATTTCCTGGTTTACCCATTCATTGTTTAGTAGCATGTTATTTAACTTCCATGTATTTGTGGTCTTTCCAGATTTTTTCTTGTGGTTGACTTCTAGCTCCATAGCATTGTGGTCAGAAAAGTTCATGGTATGATTTCGACATTCTTGAATTTGTTGAGGTTCTGTGGGCTAATATGTGATCCATTCCAGAGAGTGTTCCGTGTACATGTGAAAAGAATGTATATTCTGCTATTTTAGTAGGGAATATTCTTAATAGATCTGTTAAATCCATCTGTTCCAGTGTGGCATTCAAAGCTTTGTTGATGTCCTGTTTAGCTGACTTGTCCATTGATGTAAGTGGGGTGTTAAAGTCATCTATTATTGTATTATTATCAATTAGTTCCTTTATGTTTTTATTTTTATTAACTGTTTTATGTATTTGAGTGCTTCTAAGTTGGGTGCATAAACATCTATAGTTGTTATACCTTCTTATGGTATCATTTTCTTTATTATGATATGGTATCTTCCTTTGTCTCTTCTTACAGTGTTTGTTTTAAAGTCTATTTTGTCTGATATAAATATTGCTACTCTGGCTTTCTTTTGACATCCATTTGCATTGATAGATGTTTCTCCATCCCCTCACTTTGAATCTACACGTGTCTTTAGGTCTAAAATGAGTCTCTTGTAGGCAGCATATAGGTGGGTCTTGCTTTTTTATCCATTCGTTCACACATGGATGGGTTCTCGGATGACTATATAATCAGGTCAATGAGAGTTGTACTGAAGATGTTTGGGGAAGAGAAACTGATTTCCCCTGAATGTGAAGCTGAGGTTATATAAGTCTGGTGCTGCTGTGGCCATTTTATCATTGCAAAGAGAGAGACTGTCTCAGAATAAACCAGATCCAAACCATGAGTCTGAGAGAATCAGGTCCTAGTGATATCATTTGAGTCCCTGTATCAAGCTCTGCCCAGATTGAGCAAACTTCACCCTTGAGGTTTTCATTTATGTGAATCAATGTTTCCTTTCCTGTCTTAAAAAATTCTCCTTTTCAGGGGTGCCTGGCTGTCTCAGTCGGTTAAGCATCTGACTCTTGATTGGTTTGAGCCTCGCATAGGGCTCTGAGCTGACGCTCGGAGCCTGCTTGGGATTCTCTCTCTCTCCCTCTCTCTCTGACCCTCCCCTGCTTGAGCTTGCTCTTTCTCTCTCAAAATAAATAAACATTAAAAAATTGTTTTTAAAAACTCTCCTTTTCAAAAGACCAGTTTGAGTCAAGAGAGTCCCAATTGTTATACAACCTATTAAGGCTCTGACCGAAAGGATTCAATGAAATGTTTAAAACATTGCTTGGTACCGAACCTAACATCTAAGGGTCTATGAAGGGTATCCTCTCTCTTCCTTCGGTAGGATCCCTGGGGTCTGGGCCCCGAAGGAGCCTACTATTTAATTCCAGTGATATCATTTGTGTCTCTGTGCAACTTAGCGGAGCTTTGCAGAGGAAGCCGTGAGGGTCATTCAGCAGGTGCCCAGCAGCTGAGCTCCACCGCTTCCTCCGATCTTTGTACACAGGCCATAGACCATCTCGGTGAATCCTCATCAATGCCCAAATGCTGAAGTAGACCTTTATTTCTCTGCCTACAGAAGCTGTATATAAACAAAGGTCCACTTCAAGTCCTGGGCATTGATGAGATGACTGATGGCTTATGTACTAGGATCCGGGAGAAGTATAGCTCTGCTCCTGACCACTGCTGCGGAGCTCCTGTGGTCACGGACTTGCGTATATTCTTTATCCATTTGTAATTTTCTGCACTTTTGTATAAAACTATTATTTTGGACACTTTCCCATCAGTTAATCAGATGGGTATGACTAGTGGAAACAGTTCATGCCATTTGTCTACATAAAACCCTTTAGCTTCTCATTACTTTCAGAACAAAATCCAAGCATTGTGCTATTACACATAAAGCCCAGCATGAACTGGCTTCTGTCTGCTTCGTCATACATTGCAATGTACTGTACAAACTCATGCTTCAAGCAGGTCAAACCTCTGGCAATTCCTTGAGCATTTCTGACTTCCACACCAATTGTTTCTGCTGTCTGAAATGACTTTTCCTCACCCTTTTCATCCTGCACACTTCCACATGCCATTTAAAACTCAACTCAAGCTACACTGTCTCTGTGGAAGATGTCATTGGGTCCCCCCTCCCCATGTGATTTAGATGCTCACTCTACTTAGCCCTATCAGCCTTCATTACCATCATGTTTGAGTTACTTCTCTGTCCCCTTCTCTAGACATGAACTCTTTGAGGGCAGGGCCCTATCTTATTCATTTGTGTTCCTATCACCTACTATAATACCTGGAACAGAGTAGGTGTTCAAAATATGTTTGATGCTACAACATGGTCTAATTTGTAGTAAACAGCAGAGTTCTAGTGATTGTGCCCTCACAAATAGAAGCGTTGTGTTGTGGTAAGATAAAAGTGAATGACTACTTTATAGTAATAAAAAATAAGATATTGTAGATAAAGTTGAAAAAAAATCTGAGTGGAAGTCTTGTTTTGTTTAAAGAAGGTACAGTCATTTTAAGACAGACTGGAATCAGTGCAGAGATAGTCAGATTAATCAGACAGAATAATAAAAAGCCAAGGCAGCAGCTCAAGATCATGTAAGAATTTAGTATTTCTTAAGGCATGCGTTAATTACACTTACTCAGCAAATGCTATTGGGACAATGGACTAGCCATTTAGAAAAAAAGAACTTTCATAGTATGCATCAAGGAGTTGCAGGTGGATTAAAGATTTAAATGTAAAAATTAAATGCTAACGTTTGCAAGGCAGTATAGATTGATGTTAAGAATGCCTGGATTCAGACTCTAACTCCATCAGATACTAGCTCCGTGACCTTGGCCAAGTCACCTCATCTCTTCACGCCTTAGGTTCCTCATCTATAAAAAGGAGATAATAAAAGTACTTACTTGGTAAGGTTATTGTGAGGATTAAGTGAGTTAATGCACATAAAACAATTGGAAGAGTATCTGGAACAGAGTAAGTATATAAATGTTGTATATTGTTGTTCCTAGAAAAATACAGGCAAATCTTTACGGCATCTTGAGGTGAGGAAAAGCTGTCAAGGGATAATAAATAGAAAAGGCACACTTGAAAAGGTATAGGTGAATATATTTGATTACATAGAATATATTTGATTACATAGAGTATGACCTTCTCTCGGTACCTACTTCAGCCTCTCTTATTCTCATGGCTTAGATTACATATTCTTCCCCCAGAGGAGCCTTCCTTGATGTTCCAATTTAAATCATGTATCTTCCCCCATTTTTCTTTCTCATGGCATCCTATTTTTTGCCTTCAAAATATTCATCACAATAAATAATTATACATGTCATTATATGTTCAATTTCTCCCTAGGCGGGTCCCTTCAGCAGACTCTAACTTCTATGAGAGAAGGAACCATATTTGTTTTTTCACCATCTTTTTAAGCCAAAGTCAGGCAGTGTCTGGTACCTAATAAACACTTTGTACATTTTGCTGAATTATTGAATTTAATACAATAAAATCCTGATTCATGATTATTCTCAAGCTTGTGTGCCAGAGTCTGACTGATCATACGTTTTTCTAGAAAGCTTTTTCTGAGAGGCAGTATAGTGTAGTGGTAAAAATTATTGACACTAGACTACCCTTTACTGGTTGTATAGCCTGTTGGCAAATTATTTCACCCTCGTTCTCCCTTGGTTTTCTCATCTATAAATTGAGGCTAATGTTAATGACTTACATCCAGGTCTGGGATGGATGTGGAGGAAGAGAGGCAAAACTATATAAGGGGTGCAGCTAATGCCTCTTCAATTCAGAGAATATGCTGCAGCTTATTTTCTTTTTAAACTAAGTCCTGGGTTTCTGTTTGTTTTCTTCTAAGTGGTATTGCATTTGTAATTAAGTGACCAAGTGAATGAATGAATGGTTTTGATATCTAATCATTGGTCCTCTTTTGGTTTTTTATTTTTTATTTAAAAAAAAATTTTTTTTCAACGTTTATTTATTTTTGGGACAGAGACAGACAGAGCATGAACGGGGGAGGGGCAGAGAGAGAGGGAGACACAGAATCGGAAACAGGCTCCAGGCTCTGAGCCATCAGCCCAGAGCCCGATGCGGGGCTCGAACTCACGGACCGCGAGATCGTGACCTGGCTGAAGTCGCACGCTTAACCGACTGTGCCACCCAGGCGCCCCGATTGGTCCTCTTTTAAAAAGAAATTGGCTATTTTTACCTATTTTTTTTCAGATAAGCATTATAATCATTCTGTCACAAGTTCCAAAAAGAATTTTCTTGAAAATTTTGATTGGGATTTCCTTCTGTTTATAGACTTAATTTGGGAATCAATTGACATTCATATACTATTGAGTCTTTCCATTCAGGAACATGGTATGCATCTCCACTTAATAAAATCTTCTTTTTGGCCCCTCAGTAATTTTAAAAAGTCTTTATTTTTTTTTAAATGTTTATTTATTTTTGAGAGAGAGTGAGCATGAGCGGGGATGGGGGTGGGGGCAGAGAGAGGGGGAGACACAGAATCCAAAGCAGGCTCCAGGCTCTGAGCTGTCAGCACAGAACCCGACACAGGGCTCGAACTCACAAGCCATGAGATCTTGACCTGAGCTGAAGTCAGACGCCTAACCTACTGAACCACCCAGGTGCCCCTAAAAAGGCTTTTAAAATAGTTATCCTTCATCATTTACAAAACTTATTGCCATTGTTAGTCTTATATTTTAAATAGTTTCTAACAGGTCATTTTGTGTTTGTATATATGGAAGATACATATTTTGAAGTAATATATTATAATTAGTCATCTTTATTATTGATTCCAATAAATTTTCAGTTGATTTTCCAGGTAATCAGCAGTATCTATGATAAATAAAACTTTTGTTTCTTTTGCAATATTTCTCTTTATCTCATTACAATATATAGAATTTCTGGAAAGAATGTTAAATGATAGTGGTGATACTGTCTGCATTGCCTTCATCCTTACTATGATGGTAATGCTTTAGAGGTTTATGATCAGCTACATTATTTTTTTTCATGTTAAGATAATACATGCAAAGTCCTTATTTACTTTTGTTTAGGGATGGATGGTCAATTCCAATCAAATGTGTTTTTTTCCTCTTTGACCTATTGATAGGGTAAATACATTCATCACACATCAGTAAAATGGCACATTATTGATATGGAGCATATAGATTTTATTTTATTTTTTATTTTTTAAAGTTTATTTATTTATTTTGAGAGAGAGAGGGCATGCAGGGTAGGGGCAGAGAGAGGAGAGAGAGAGAGAATCCCAAACAAGCTCTGCACTGCCAGCGTGAAGCCTGACATGGTGAGACCATGACCTAAGCTGAAACCAAGAGTTGGACACTTAACCGATTGAGCCACCCAGGTGCCCCATGAAGTATATAGACTTTTTTTTAAGTGTATTTATTTATTTTGAGAATGACAGAGAGTGTGAGTGGGGGAGGGGCAGAAAGAGAGGAAAAGAGAGAATCCTAAGCAGGCTCCATGCTGTCAGTGCAGAGCCTTACACGGGGCTTGATCTCACCAACCATGAAATCATGACCTGAGCCAAAATCAAGAGTCAGATACCTGACTGAGCCACCCAGGTGCCCATGAAGTATATAGATTTTAAACCATGAATGAATTCCTAGGAAAAGGTAAACTTGGTAATAATCACTACTCTTTTGTAACAACTTTTATTATTTTATTTATTTTTTAATGTTCATTTATTTATTTGAGAAAGAGGCAGAGTGAGAGTGGGGGAGGGGCAGAGAGAGAGGGAGACACAGAATCTGAAGCAGGCTCCAGGCTCTGAGCCATCAGCACAGAGCCCAATGCGGGGCTCGAACTCACGAACTGTGAGATCATGACCCGAGCCGAAGTCCGACGCTCAACAGACTGAGCCACCCAGGCGCCCCTGTAACAACTTTTAAATTCAATTAGTACCTTATTTAGTAGTTTTGCTTTTATAAAGGTAAATGAGTTTGGCTTGTCAGTTTTCTTGTGCTTTCATTTGACAATCATTTGTTGAGTGTCTATTTTATTTCAGGCACGATGCTAGGCATGGGGTGTTCTTTTTTCCACTTTTCAAGCCACAGACCTCTCCTATGTGTTGGGGAAATGTGAAAACACTACATAGCATTAGGGTTACTCTAACTTTATAAAGTGAGCTAGAATATTTTATATCCTTTTAAATGATTTATAATACTTTAAATAGCAAAAGAATTATCTGTGCTTTGAATGTGTGGAATAACATACCTGTAAAATCACCAAGTGTTTTTTCTTTAAGTAAATGTCTAACCTTTTACCAACTTTCCCTCCTGTCTTTGGCTACCATTAATTTGGAGGGTTATTCTTACATAAAAACATGGTAGGTCGTATTTTATTTGAAAATCAGCTATATTTTGACAAGTTTAATAATGCAGACCCATCTGTATGGAAGGGAGCATTGGGAACAGGGAAGAACACTCCTCTCTCCATTAATATCCTTGATATTTTTCTTTCTTTTTAAGTTTTTGTTTACATTTATAACATTTCCTATAAGAAATTTTTAAAATAAGGAAAATTGAAAAAGACTATTTGACAATTTAAATAAGGACTCAGATTAATGTTGAAGAAATCAGATATTTTCATTCATTCAACCAGATGATGAACTTTGAGAGTACTGGCTAGCAAGATGACTTTAAATATAGCTGCAATTAGATTCATCTGAGAGAAAAAACAGGAACACGGAAGAAGAGTCTGTGGAGATTATGCCATGCATTCTGATTTGATAAATAGAAATGCTGAACATTTGACATTTATTATGACTTTTCAAAGGACAAAAAGGACCAAATAACATGCTTTTGAGAACAATAGTAACTCAGGATAAAATCTGTCATTTTCAGTCTGAGGTAGGAAGACTGTCGTGGCAAAACCAACATCTTTAAGTCCTCAAAAGCCAACAAGACCGAACAACGTGTGAGGGCGGGATTGGTGTGCTTTTCTTATCCATAGTCATTCTACAGAGTCAAACGTTTGGTTTGGATCATTACATACTGATCGTGGAGCAAAGGAAGGGAGTCAAAGGACTTGGCGAATTGTACTGTACTGTGTAGGTATTTTCTCGTTTAAGCTAGATATCCACACCACCCTTATGAGTCAAATAATATTATGGCTGTGTCTTTAAAATGGAAAATAAGATCTCAAAGAGGTCAAATAAGTCACTCAAGGTCATACAACTAGTAACTGATTTTGAACGTGGGCTCCCTGACTCCAGTGTCTGAACATATTAGTCTCCAGGCTCCCCTTGGCATGGAAAGTGCTCAGGGGGTAATATGAGTGGACACTGCTGACGTGGCCAGATTTCACTGGCATATTTTCTCTCCAGATTTTGGTAGCCCCAGATTAGTGTGTGGAGGGTATTTCTTCCCCTAACAGGCTAGATCTCCCCAGTAACTTCTTCCCCCTCTCCATTGGCAACTGCCACACTGGCAGAATATAGCCAGCTATAAAGTCCTAACAGCAGAAGCCAAAAGAGGACTTAGTTGGCAGAGCAGTTTTTAGGAAGTGTTGGGGCAGGGCGAATACATCGTTTTCAAAAATGCCACCCAAACTCTGTCCTTTGAGCAGCTGTTTAGAGCACTCACTGCTGGCCACAGTCCTCTGGAGGCTCCTGATCCAAGATGGGGGTGGGGGGCAGTTAGCAAGAGTAATTGGTGATCCATCCAATCGTTACAAAACCCACACCAGCTATTGATACTGATCAATTTTTGACTTGCTTTATAAATATGAACAGAAAAGGAAAAGCCACTAGACATATGGACAGTATCCCCAGTTTGATAGAGAGTAATTAAGCTGAACAATCAGCACATTTGGCCCCACTAAAACGGAGTTAATATAGGAAACAGGAAATAGCTTTGAGAAAATTACAATCCAGTTTCTTTCTTTTAAAAAAAATTTTTTTTGGCGTTTGTTTTTGAGACAGAGAGAGACAGAGCATGAATGGGGGAGGGTCAGAGAGAGAGGGAGACACAGAATCTGAAACAGGCTCCAGGCTCTGAGCGGTCAGCACAGAGCCCAACGTGGGGCTCGAACACAGACCGCAAGATCATGAACTGAGCTGAACTCGGACGCTTAACCGACTGAGCCACCCAGGCGCCCCCAATCCAGTTTCTTAATAACGTTTGAGAGGTTGTAGCATCAATAAAATAAGACCAAGCTGCCATGACAAAGAGGAACTGTGGGGGACAAAAAATGACCTTCTCTGGCCCTCCACCTATCTTCTGCTAAACTTTATCTCAGTACTTTGTATTCTTCCTAGCACTTATTAAATTTTTGTAAGCAGTTTATTTTTCAGTTTACTTTTCCTCCACCTCCTTCTCCACAGTCTACTAAAATACACTTCCATGAGAATAGTTAGAAGATTGGTTTTATTCAACTGTTTATTTATTTATTTTTTTTTTTTAATTTTTTTTTTCAACGTTTATTTATTTTTGGGACAGAGAGAGACAGAGCATGAACGGGGGAGGGGCAGAGAGAGAGGGAGACACAGAATCGGAAACAGGCTCCAGGCTCTGAGCCATCAGCCCAGGGCCTGACGCGGGGCTCGAACTCATGGACCGCGAGATCGTGACCTGGCTGAAGTCGGACGCCCAACCGACTGCGCCACCCAGGCGCCCCTCAACTGTTTTTTTAAATCCCCATCCCGATTTTCTACTGCACAGCACTTGATGTGAAGTAAGCAATCAGAAAATACTTGCTGGATGAATTAGAATTTACAAACCCTATTAATAATATAAAATAAAGAAAATGACTCAATAGAGGCAGCATATAGAAGAAATGACGTTGCTGAAGCCCAAAGTACTGAATTAAAGCACCTACTTAACAACTCTCCCCATAAAATTGGGATGGGGATAAAACAGAAAAAATAGTTTTGGAAATTATGGCTTAAACTCATCAGTTTGAGGGGAGGTAGTTGATAAGGTTTAAATGATGCTATTATTGGGACGCCTGGGTGGCTCAGTTGGTTAAGCATCCGACTTCAGCTCAGGTCATGATCTCACAGCCTGTGAGTTTGAGCTCCACGTTGGACTTTGTGCCGACAGCCAGAGCCTGGAGCCTGCTTCACATACTGTGTCTCCCTCTTTCTTCCCCTCCCTGGCTCACGCTCTGTCTGTCTCTAAATAAATAAACAAATAAAAAAGCAAACATTAAAAAATTAATAAAAATGATGCTATTATTGATAAAAGGATGTAGGTTAAACGTGAGTTTTTTGAAATGTAAAGGGAAACTCAGAAACCATGAAACAAAAGATTTACATTGTTGGTTGCCTAAAAATCAAACCTTCTATATGACTAATATAAAAGTAGAACAATTGAAAACTGGGAACCATATTTATAACATGTAGGACAGACACATTTAGAAAATGCCTTTATGAATCAGTGAGAGAATGATGAGCGACCCATACAAAAATGCATAGAAGATATAAATAGGCAGTTTACCAAAGAAAGAAATAAAAATGACCAATAAATACATGTTATAATTCTCAACTTCACACATAATCAAAGAAATAAAGGTCAAAACAATGAGATTTCACTTTTCATTTATCAGATCAGCGAAAACTAAAAAGTGAGATGAAACCCAGTGTTGGTAAAAATGTCGGGAAATGAGCAATTTGCACATTGTTGATTAGGTTGTAAATTTATGCAAACTTTTGGAAAATAGTTTACAGTATTTATAACAAATTAAAGTAATTGTACATTTTGATTCAACAATTTTATTTTTAGCAAAATTTTAGTAAATATTCTTGCAAATGTTAACCTAGATGTTCGTTGTAGCATTTGTGTGTGCATGTGTGTGCTTGTGCCGTGTGTCAACACATAACAAAAAGTGAAAACAGCCAAAGTGTCCACTATTTGAGTACTGGTTAAATATACTGTGGTTAATTCATATGGTGAAATGCTATGTATTGTTGAAAGAATCAGGTATCTCTGAAAGCGCATGTGGGGAAGAGCTCTGAGATATGTTACTAACTGAAAAAGGCAAGCAAGGTTTGGTATTACCTCAGATAATATGTATAAATAAATATATATGTGAACATTCAGGACTTTGTATTTATAGAATAACAAGAACTTGTAGTTGACAGGTGCAGGGGGCTTTCAATTCTCATTTTGTATCTTTTCATACTCTTTGTTTTCTTTCTTTTTCACTTTTCAGAGAACAAGTGTGAGCAGGGGAGAGGAGCAAAAGGAAAGGGAGAGGGAGAGGGAGAGAGAGAATCTTAAGCAGGCTCCAGGCTGAGCATGGATCTCATGGGTCCAGCATGGGGCTTGATCTCATGACTGTGAGCTCATGACTTAAGCCAAAATTGAGAGTCGGATGCTTAGCCAACTGAGCCACCCAGGTGCCCCTCATACTCTTTGATTTTCAAAACTTAGTGTATATTACTTTTGTTTATAAAAATATCCTTTTTATTTTATTTTATTTTTATTCATATATCATCTGGTTTACATATGATTGGGATCTTTAACATCACAAGTTACATTAAGTATATTTTATGAAATAAATTTATTTTTAACGAAAACAATGTTCTTTTTTAAAATTCTTATCAGATGCATCTACATAATCTTCCCTATTATTTTAATGCCTGCATAATATTACACAGTGTTAATCTTCTGTTATTCCTCTGTTGTTGGATATTGAGAAGGGTAACGCCATGCCTTCACTTTAGATAACACTGTAATAAACCCATTTGTATACATAGATTTTCTTCTGAATTATATAATTACAAAAATCGCTTATGTGTTTCTTGTAAGTTATTTACTTAAATTAGTTGGATTGCAGAAAAATGTATATTTTTTCTTTGTGTTTTCTCTCTTCTAACTCTTATTTCACAGACCACCATCCTAAAGACTTTAATGTGTTTCCTTTTGCAAAGTGCTTATTTTTAATTTAGAAAAAATTAATCAGGAATACATCAATAGACACTCTTCCAAATAAGACATCCAGATGGCTAACAGACACTCATCATCAGGGAAATACAAATCAAAACCACAATGAGATACCACCTTACACCTGTTAGAATAGCTAAAATCAACACCTCAGGAAACAACAGACGTTGGTGAGGATGTGAAGAAAGGGAAACACTTTTGCACTGTTGGTGGGAATGCAAAATGGTGCAACCACTCTGGAAAACAGTATGAAGTTTCCTCAAAAAATTCAAAATAGAATTACCCTACAACCCAACAACTACAGTACTAGGTATTTATCCAAAGGATACAAAAATGCTGATTCAAAGGGGCACATGCACCTCAATGTTCATAGCAGCACTATCAACAATAGCCAAATGATGGAAAGAGCCCAAATGTCTATCAACTGATGAGTGAATAAAAAAGATGTGCTGTATACACACACACACACACACACACACACACACACACAGTGGAGTATTAGTGATCAAAAAGAATGAAATCTTGCCATTTGCAGCAATGTGGATGGAACTAGAGTGTATTATGCTAAGCAGAATAAGTCAGAGAAAGACAAATATCATGTGATTTCACTCATGTGGAATTTAAGAAACAAAACAGATGTCATAGGGGAAGGGAAGGAAAAATAAGAGAAAAACAGAGGGAGGCAAACCATAAGAGACTCTTAACTACAGAGAACTGAGGGTTGCTGGAAGGGAGGTGGGTGGGGGATGGGCTAAATGGGTGATGGGCATCAAGGAGGGCACTGGGTGTTATATGTAAGTGATGAATCACTAAATTCTATCCTTGAAACTAATACTACACTATATGTTAACTAGCTTGAATTTAAATAAATAACAATAAATAAATAATATAAAAGAAAATGTCTTCATAAATAACCCATGTATTAAAAAAATTGCAATGGAAAATTAAACATATTTAAAAGTGACTAATAATAGAAAATACTACAGATCAGTGTGCATCACCATAAGAAAAAGTCATGAAATCCCAATCAAGATTTTAGTTGAAAATGATGTTTTAAAAAATATTCTGATGGGTTATTAAGGAGGAGGAAATTTTGAGAGTCTTTTAATTTTTGTTTTGTTTTCTTTTTATTTCTTTGCATTTAGAAAACATGTTACATTAAAAAATAAGACAATGTATAGGTAGAGTGGGCCTATAATATGGTATTTCCAAATAATTAGTTATAAAAGCAGAACATACACGTGGTCAATTTAGCAAAGTCAGGAATACATAACAATACACGATTAGACTAGGGAATTTTAGCTTATCTCACTTGAAACTGTGAAGTTCAAGTAGACAAAAAATAATAATAGAAAGGTTTGAATAGCATTATTAGCAAGCTCAGTTTTATATAGGTACTCTTGTACTATGCACAGTATTTTAGAATAGCCATGGATACTCTACAACAATTTAACATATACTAGGTCACAAAGAATAAATGGAGGGACATCCTTGCATTCCTTGGGAGGAGATGGATGGAAGGACTCAATATTTTTTAAATGTCAATTATCCTCATGTAATTAGAAATGAATTTCAAATAACATATTTCAAAGACTTTGAGGAAATGTGAGAGGTTTATATTCTAGTTTACCTTGAAAAATAAAAGAGATAGGGTAGCTTAGTCAATTGGGGAAAAAAACTAGTTGTGGGGGAGGGGAATTGTCCTACCAGATGATAAAGCATTGTATAAAAATAAAGTAATTAAAGTGTGTGATTAGCATGAGAACAGCCAAGTAGATCAATGCAATTGAATAGGAGGTTCAGAAACAAATGCATATCCATCTATTTATCTAATAACATACCGATCTAACACATATTAAGGCATTTCAAAAGACTATATTATTCTGTAAAGGGTTTGGGGGCAATGTGTGAAAAAAATTATTTATCTACTGACAGCTCATACAAAAGAATATTCCAGAAGGATTAAGTACTTAGATAATGGTATTAGAAGAAAATATAGGTGAATGTTTACATAATCTTGAAGGTTGGTGAGGATTTTCTATGCTTGACATCAAGGCCAGGAAAAAAATGAAAGAAATTATTTGAAACATTAACACACACACACACATCTCTACATACACATTTTTTTTTGTATCAAAGGCCAACATAATGTTGAAAGAGAAATAAATTAGAAAAGCTATTTCCAATATTTATGACAAAAAATAATATTTTTAATATATTAAAGAACTATTGCAAATTGTTAGGTAGAGCACTTCCAGTTACAAGAGATAAAACCAATTCAAATAGAAAAAAGAGGGAAAAATGAGCAGAAGAAATAAGTTCAAGCTAGTAACCGACAAAAGATATTCAGTGTCACCAATAATTGACAGTGCAGTGGTTTAAAAGGATTAGGGCAATTTATAGATGCTAAGGTGGGTGTGTATCTATGTTATACTGTTAAGAGAAAAAAGCAAATTTCCATTTATGTGAAGCTACAAATATACAAATAAATCATATTCACACAGAAAAATGTAGAAAGATATATAGTTGACCCTTGAACAATATGGGAATTAGAGACAATGACTCTCTGTAGTCAAAAATGTGCATGTAACTTTTGACTCCCTGCAAACTTAACTGCTCATAGCCTACTATTGACTGGAAGCCTTACCAATAACACAAACAGTTAACACATATTTTGTACATTTCAATTATTATATACTTTATTCTTAAAGTAAGCTAGAGAAAGGAAAATGTTAATAAAATCATAACAAAGAGAAAATGCATTTATAGTACTATACCCTGTTGATGGAAGAAAATCCACATACAAGTGGACCTACATAGTTCAAGCCTGTGTTGTTCAAGTGTCCACTGTACTGTTAACTTGCTGTGTCCAATATGGCGGCCATAAGCCACGTGCGGCTATTGAGCAACTTGTGGGCTCCTCAGAATAGAGATGTACTGTAAATGTAAAGTACCTACCGGAGTTTGAAGATTCGGCACAAAAAGTAGGTAGCATATATCATTAATAATTTTAATATTTTAATTTTTATGTGTTGGAACGATCATATTTTGGATATATTGGATTAAATTAAAAATATTATTAAAAATATTATTTAATGTACTTTCCTTTTTTTGGTTGTTTTTGTTCTATTTTGTTTTGTTTTACATTTCAGTGTGGCTACTAGAAAATTTAAGATTATATATGTCCTCTCATTATATTTCTTCTGGATAGTGTTGCTATAAGCAGTTAAAAATGGTTGTTTCTGAGGTATTGGGATTATCAAGAAAAACTTTAACTTCTTACTTTATGCATTTATATATTGAGTGCATATTACTTTACATGCCACTAAAATCGGTATATGTTACTTTATATCAAGAAAAAATATATATTTATTTTGGAAGGGCAACTAAATGATGTGACTGGCTTCTTTATCTTAATGGTCTAGCTCATAATATCTGCTTCTGGTCATCAGGTACTGACCAGGAAATGAACTTTCCAGCTTACTCATCAGGCTCCTCCCCAAATTCCTTTTAGCTTCTTCCTCAAATAATGTTCATACTCCAAGAAGAGAGACTTTATGATGAGGTTGTCCAGACAAATTTGATACAGCTCTGAAAGTAATTCCCAAAGAGAAACTCCAAATGTGTGTGGAACAATGGTACAAGGTCTTCTCCAGGTGGAGCAGATATGGCTGCCTGAGGACATTAGGTATATGGAGGTCAAGAGTGATTCTAAAAGAGAGCCTTTAAACATCCAGGCCAGATGTGGCCTTCTAGCTGTTACTACAGCGTGATGCCTGATGGAGAATGGAAACATAGGTGTCACATTGGGACTTGGGTGATAAGAGTACAGAAGAATCTGGGAGTGGGGTCAGGCAAAGATGTTGATGTTCAGCTTCACAGAAGACATGCTGTTAGGTATCCCAAACCAGGCAGGCCTGGAAAATCATAAAAGGCAAAGAGGAGCAAGTAAGTGAAAGTGGTTGAGGGATTTCAACTAAAGAAGGAAAGCAGGATTCAGAATCCAGGGAAGTTAGGTAGACCATAAGTGTAAGTTTGAAGACTGGAAATCATGGAAGGGAGTTAGTAAAAAGATCTGGGCAACAGTAAAGTAGGTATCTAGAACTCAGGCTGAAAGTTCTAAGCGAACAAAGGTGAGCTTCTAGGTCTAGGTAACAGGTATGGGTAATAGCACTATGATTGAACCAAGTGTATACCTGATACTCCAAAACAGTCCTTAGACTCAGAGCTTGGGCATGATGTAGCTTTCAAGTAGGGGCATTTGATAGGATTAAGTGGGGGAATAAAGGGGGCAAGGAGTCAGTGGTTCTGATTTGAGAAAGGGGCTGCTGTGAGATTTTTGTATAATAGTCTGGGCAGATATTCTGGGGATGAATGTGAAGTGAGGTCAGGATCAGGCCTCAGTGTGTCATTCACCTTCAGTTCCCATTAGTTTACCTAAGTAAGGTTTTGAGGCCAAAGAATCAAGAGAAAACTCAGCCAGCATGGTTGGATTATGCTTTGGTGGTGAGGGATGGTATTTGTAATGGTGGATTATTCGGTAAGACTGTGACCAATGGAGAGATTATGGAGGCAGTATTGAAACATCTGGGCCCGCCCCAGGAGGGCATGGTGAGTGCATGCATCAGGAAGGAAAGCTTGGAGAAGGTGCTTCAAAGCTGATTAGGTCTCACAACTCACAAGTGTTGAAAACTTTGCTTCTCTTCCAATTATGGCAATATGTCTCCCCTCATTGGGAGACACTTGTACTTATTAATGGGTGAATTTTATAGTTTCTTCAAGTTAGCCAACTTAAAAGCACTGATTCTAACAGGCTGCATATTTATTTTTTTTAACTTTTATTTATTATTTATTTTTGAGAGACAGAGAGAGACAGAGCATGAGCGAGGGAGGAACAGAGAGAGAGGGAAACACAGAATCCGAAGCAGGCTCCAGGCCCTAAGCTGTCAGCACAGAGCCCTATGCGGGGCTCGAACCCATGAAACCATGAGATCGTGACCTGAGCCGAAGTCGGACACCTAACCGACTGAGCCACCCAGGTGCCCCTAACAGGCTGCATATTTGAGGCAGATGTTATGTTTCTGTTCCAAACTGTTTTCAAAAGCATAAGCACAATTAGTAAATTATGATACATCTATAAGAGAATACTATTTAGTCCTCACAGTGATGTTGCAGAAGATGAATGTGTTTTTTGTCACTTGAAAAAAAAATCCAATAAATGCTATTAAAAACTTTTTATGGCATTTCGAAAGTGTGTTGGCTTGGCTACCAGGCGGCCTGTGTTCCACAACCAGTTTAGCCACTGAATTGTTACATGATCTCAGACAAATCACACCTCCTGCTCTTCGGCTCAGTTTTGTCAACAGGGGGTTGGGCTGGATTAGTGGTTTTCCAGCAATATTCTGGGAAGCCCTGTGGTTCTGTGATGATGCCTCAGGGGCTGCTCAGGGAGGGGGAGGAGGAGACTGGGTGGGTGAGGTGTAGGTCTTTCAGATTACTCATATATGTATGTGTGTGTGTGTGCGTGCGTGTGTGTATACACATATATGTATGCATATATATGTATGTGAGTATATATGTATGTATATGATTATACATGTATATATGTGAGAGTATATATATGAGTATATAAGTATACAATATGAGAGTATATGAATATATGTGTGAGTATATGAGTGTATATATATATACACGTATACGGGAGAGAGAGAGAGGTTGAAGTTTGAAAATCACTGGGATAGATGATATCCAAAGCTCCTTCCAGCTTTGACAGATTCTGTTCTTTAGACTTTTCACAAATTCCCCGAAGCCTTATCCTGAATTGGTCTAAATTTGTGTAGGTTTATATTAAATTTGGGATAACATGCTTGGTGCCAAGAAACAGTCCCTTCTTGCCTACAAGGCTGTGTGCAGTGTTGCAGACGCTGCAGGGCCATGCAGTCAGTAGAATGAATTAGCTTGGTTTTGTACGAAACTGGAAAGCTAATCAGCAGGGGGAGAGTTCCCTGGTGGTCAAAGGCTCTTTTGAAGCCCGGTGCGGTATTTCGAGGCAGTTGTAAGATGATGTCTCTAACGACCTATGGCAAGAAATCTATATATTTTCTCAAGAAGGAGAGACAAATTAATCGTTCAGTTTTAAATATTGAGCCCTGGGGTGGGACGGGGAGAGAGAGCACATCCCTTTGTGGCTTTCCTTTTTGTTTCATGTACCTTTTGCGGCTGTATGCCTTGCTGGTGTGGAAGAGGGGAACTGAGTAATGAGGTGCTTAGTAGGAGAAAAGCAACTGCATCATCATGTTCCTTCTTAATGTCCCTCCTTATGGACAAGAAGTCTCAAGAGTGGGTGGGACTCCTGTGTTCCCAAACATAGGGAAATATGACATCACAGCTACTGATTAGAGGATTGGCTGGTAAGGTGGCATCTCAACGCAGAACTAGTTTTTTACTGTTAACCTAAGGGTTTTGTTGGGATTCAGCCTACTTGAAATGAAGAAAACAGTGAAATCGTCTCTGGAACACTCAGCTTTTCTCCAACCCTGCACCTTGTTTTTCCTACTCCTAAATCCTAGGGATCTCATAGTCACTTGCTCTCAATCAATTCTGTTGATTATAGAGCACAATTGTTTTACAAAAAATTTTTCATGTTTATTTATTTTTGAGAGAGAGAGGGCAAGCCGGGGAGGGCAGAGAGAGAGGGAGACACAGAATCCGAAGCAGGCTCCAGGCTCTGAGCTGTCGGCACAGAGCCTGATGCAGGACTTGAAGTCACCGACTGTGAGATCGTGACCTGAGCTGAAGTTGGACGCTTAACCCACTGAGCCACCCAGGCGTTCCTATCGCATAATTTTTGATAAAGTCATTCTCTAAGTTACAAATGACTGATCATATAACCTGACCCCCTGCCCCCAATAGAAAAGACCACTGATACCCTTAAACCAGAGGAATAAATTCACAATGGTAGAATCTTGGCGGCATTGAATGCATGGAGTAAGTTTCTTGAGGAGGGACGCTAGCCTGGGACTCCTGTCTACTTAGTCAACACGTTCTAAGTCCCACTCCTTGGGTAACCATCTAATCACAGGCCTGAGCCTGTTCTTGTTTTTCTAAATATGCGTTATGATAATTAGGAAAAGTGTAAAAGTGTAAAGATGGGGCGTTTATTAGGCCTGGTGATGTGACAGCCTCCCAGGGGGCCTAGCTGAGGACGATCTCTGAGAAAGCAGCCACTTTCCTTAGGGGCAAAGGAGTTAGGAGATAAACAAATCAACCTGTGAAAGTAATCCACAGGACCAAAGGATTTCTGGTAGAGAGTTAAAAGAAAATTGCATTCAGTCTATTGCCACTGTTTTGAATGGTAGTCAAGATTTATCAGAGGTGTTTAATTTTAGCACAAAAGAGAAGAAAAGTAGTTTAAAAATAAACCAGAGATTTAGAAAAAAGGCTGGTGAGCCTAGTTTAATCTCAGGCATAAAGGCACAAATGTCCCGAGTTGGATAGATGGGAAGGGGCTGAGACAACTGGGGGCCCAGATTGAGCGTTACCATCTGTGAGTTGTTAGGTCTGATTGCTTGTCAGTGGCATTTCCAAAAGGCTCATATCAGGCTAGATGATGGGGTGGGTGGGTAGTTTACATAATGGATATGGAAAACCTATTTCACATTCACTATTAGGGTTTAGTGACAAAATGAATCAGAACACAGTAGGATCGGTTCAGAAAGGCTTTCTACAGAAAGGAGGTATCCTTGTGAGGGGTGGTCGACATACAGCATGGCAGTGTTTTCCAAAGGAAGCTACACGTCAGAATCATCTGGAGCACTTTCAAAAAATACAGATTCCCCACGTCTCCTTCAGAGGTTGTGATTCAGTGGCCTGGAGCAGAGTCTGGGAATGTGGATTTTTTACAGGCTTCCCAAGTGATTGGGAAACACAGCCAGGTTAGCGCCTGACAGAGGGGATGAATTGCCCAAGGAAATAAGAAAACCATGGGCAGAGAAGCGTGGAGAAAAGGATCATTCATTCGTTTGGCAAACGTTTCCTGAATGTGTACTAGCCGGATCCAGGAAGGGGACAGATTTGGCCCCATCCTTAAAAGGAGTTCCCAGTCTGTATCAGTGGTTTGAGGCCCTCGATGTGGATCAGAATCACCTGGGGACATTTCACCTGTAAGATGCCAGGGCCTTCTGCGAGCATTTTAATTTCAATAGGTGGGTGTGGACCCCAGTCACCAGTGGTTTTCAAAGTTGCCCAGGTGACCCTAAAGTTCAGCCAGGGTTGAGGCAGTTAGGCAAGTAGACCTATTACAATCCAGTGGGGTAAATGTTCCCAGAGTTTCTCAGAATCTGAGAGAGACCTAAGCTTCTTCCGTGTTTTGAGGCACCTCATTATTAAAGAGATGAAGAAATGCCAAAAAATAAAAATGCTGTATTTAAATTTAACAACTGGATCCTTTTTACATACACAAAGAATACAATGTCATATAATTGTGGCATTCGTAAGATAATTACACAGAATTGAGAAACTTATTTCACAGTGCTCTACAGGCAGTGTAGTCTGGTAGTTGGATACTATTTAAAGTTGTGTGAAGAATTCTGTCTTCTCCAATCCTCCACTATATCTCTGGGACTATGTATTGTCTCAATGGAGGCCACTCCGGGCGCCGTGAGCACTGAAGGACCTCTGACCCAGTTTATGAGGGTCAGGAAGGGTTTCTCAGAATTGGTGCTGAATTCTCTTTCCGTGTGTGTTTAGTTATTACATGGCTACGAAACTGTTCTATTGTCGAATTATAATGGGTAGACTTTTACAAGACTACTTTGCAGTGTGAGGGAGGAAGCCACTGCGTGCGTGGGTCATCACACAGAATTCTCCTGAGGTGAAATGGTGACGCCAAAGGGAGGCAGGAAGGCTAGATCCATTTGGGCTCAGGGGGGCCAGTCTGTATAGCCTTCCCTGTCAGCTTGGAATTAGATCATGGCCCTCAGGCTGGAACCCAGAGAAGGATTGTGTGTGGGTGAGGCAGGTTTGGAAAAAGTTTAGTTTGTGGGTTTTTCTTTTTCTTTTTTCTTTTCTTTTCGTTTCATTTTGTTTCGTTTTGTTTCTTCTCTTTTTTCTTTTCTTTTCTTCTTTCTTCTTCTTCTTCTTCTTCTTCTTCTTTTAGCTTTGCATTTAATTCTTAAATGAGGTGACACACTCCCCCCTCCCCCCCCCCCCCCGAGGGACCAGGATTGGTTCGGAAAGGGAAGAAAAGGAAGGAAAAACCTTGAGGAAGGAACAAAAAACTTAGTAGAAATGGTTGGGAATCTACAAGAACAATTATCCATTACCCCTTAGAGATTTTCTTCCAGAATGCATCCTCTGCTTGCTGGAGAATATTTTGCTTATTTTTGGGTACAGATCCTTAAAAGAAGGCAAAGCAGTTGGTTTGCCTGGAGCAGAGAGTCTGTTTTGGGAAAATGACAAGACATGAGGCTGAGGGCAGCTGAGGCCCTTGTCGGAGCACCACGCGCTCAGTGTTGGAGAGTTGGCCTCTGACACGATGGATGGACGCTGTAGTGATCCTATGTAAGCCCAAAACACTGGAATGCTTGAAGATAATCAGGCCTTGCCTACAGCCAAGGGTGTTTACCCCCACCCTGAACTTTCAACCTGACAACAGGCAAGGCCTGGAATGACTTATGCTGCCCTGCATACCTAGACCCAGCCTATTTGGCACGAGTCCTGGGCACACACAGGTCCACTGAATTGCAGCTTCTTTCCTCACCGCGCTTGCAATCCCCCACTGGATTTTTCCATCAGTTTTCTATTTAGTGCTATGGTCCCTTGCTGGGACTGGAGCCTTGCCCTGATTTTCAGCCTACTTTCCCGGGCCCCAGACTTTCTGGTTCTTTCCATCTCTTCCCTTGAACTTAGTTTCCTCATCTATAAAACAGGATTATGTAAAATAGTGATAACAAGAACATATTTTATATAGGCTTTTTACGATTATTAAAATAAATATAAAATGCTGGCGTGGAGTAGCTATAGAACATCTGGTGGGTGCTTTCATTGTTATAATTATTAATACTGCTTAAATTTGTACTTTTCGCTCCCAGTCACTTAATGGGGTCTTGGTTCCTGATACAGTGGTCACGTAGTCCTAAAATGACACCTTTGGTGCCTATTCTTGTCATTCCCCACCCATGGGCCACTGGGAGATGGATATCAGACCACACAAACCCTGAATTGGTTATGCTCCTTTGGATATTATTTATAAGATTACTTGTATTAGTTTCCTATTGCTGCTATGCTAAATACCATCAACTTCATGGCTAAAAACCGTACAGAGTTATTGTACAGTTTTGGAGGTCAGAAGTTCACAATGGGTCTCACTGGGCTAAAACCAACATGTCAGGCTATATTCCCTTTGCAGGCTCTAGGGGGGCACCGAGTGCCTTGCCTATTCCAGTTTCTTGAGGTTGCCTGCATTTCTTGGTTCATGAGCACCTTCTCTGACTCTGACTCTCCTGCTTCCTCTTTCACTTATAGGGATGCTTGTGATTACATTGGGTCCACCCAGATAATTCAGGATAATTTCCTTTTAACACGTGAGGTAACATATTCGGAGGTTCTGGGTATTAGGACTTGGAAGTCTTTGGAGGGCCATTATTTTGTTTATCATACTTCCTCAATCAAAATCCATACCCCAGTGGCTGAGTCAGAAGGAAATAGAAAGCCAGATCCATGTGTAAAGGTGTTTTGGAATCTTGGCTTTCTCTTGGAGAAATCTTTAATACTGTCATTTGCAGCTTGAAGCAAAAGGGATCATCTGCTTAGCTGGCCTGGTGTTTACATGATATTCATTCTCCCCTCCAGGCCTTCACTCATACCTTGAATTCACTACGTGTTCATTCCTGAAAATTCAGATTCTTCCTATCCTTCATGTTTTAGCTCCAGGCCCAGCTTCTATGTGGAGTCTTCCCTTAATTATTTTTTATAGTAACCATCAACCCTGTATGTCTTCTTACCTGACATTTTACTTCTTCTCTCTGCTGCCTACTTTGGTGGGGGGTACATGGAAAATAGATTGGCATTACCCAGAAAGTGGGCATTTCAACTGTCATTTCAGAGTAAGGAAGAAAAAGAGTAGGAGACTATTTTGCCTCTGAGTCCCTAAGCATCTTGGACAGCAGAGAAGCCGCCAAATGTAGTCCATTGCTTCAAATCTGATAATCCTTTGAGGCTGAGCATTTGCTCTCGGTTACTATAACTACGGGTTTGTAGGCGAACATTAGAACATAAAAAGACGTGAGTCTTTCGGCTAGTTTAATGAAATCTGGAAATGAAATCTCCCTGAAAGATAGTCCTTAGGTCTAATCATGTCAACTGGTTACAATAATTGTGCCAGCCTGTGCCTCGGGGGTCTCCTTTCAGGATGGGCCTCAAAACAACCGGGAAATTTGTTAGAAAGCGTGTGTCAAAACAGTTGCTTAACTAAACTAACAAGTTAAGTTCAGAGTTCAGTCAAAGGAGCCTGGAAATACCACCTTCTAAATTAATGATTTCCTGATAAATGTCTGATAAATAATCATCAAAGTATATAAGAGTATATCTTTAAAAAAAAAAAAGGATGGAATTTTTTGTTGATTCATCTGCCAGAAATCTCCTGGAGACATGTCAAGTATTTACAAGCATTTCTGAACAGGCTGTCGGTAAACCAAAGCATGCCAGCCCCACAGGGCAAACATCTAAGACCAGTGGTGGAAACAGCAAACATCTGGATTGAGATGGAAAAAAAAATTCAGGAAGCATCCAAACCTTCTAAATGCCACCATTTTTTGAGTATCTATCTAAATAATTGCTTGGCTTTTCTACTTTTCTTCTGGATGTCCCTTGGCTTAAGAGATACAGTTTCGGTATCAAAATAGGTGTTGGGCTACATGGGCCTGGCCATTTGCTGGTGATTTCGATTACTTCTAAACGTCCGACTTTTGGGGCTCCAACAAGGCAAAGTAAAACCCATTCCAACAGGGATGAAATATAACAATGGGAGTTAAATTAATGCATGGAAGACACTGATTAAAAAGATATGCTGAGGCATATGCTTCATTGATTCTGTTCCTAATTCTTTGTGTACAAGTTTTAGCGGTAAACAATTTTTTACAGAGCTTAATGTATTGGTGTTAAAAAAATTCTCTTCTTGGCCAGTTGCCACTTGAGTAGCACTCAGTGTGCATCATAGGTAATATTTCCATTTGAGAATATTAATATTTTATGAACGAAGGTTTTGGATCAAGGCACACTATCATCTTTGTGGTCTTTTGGATTGAATTATCACTTATATTTATGCTCTCTTCTTCACTTTTCTTGGAATTAAGTCTTAGGTTGTATCCACATATCACCAAAAGTATTTAAAAGTGAGAAATCTAGTCTCTAAAGTGGGATTTATTTTGGTTGGTGTGTTGAAACAAATACACCAGAAAGCAGCCAAATCAGATGGAACAATTAGGCGTTCGTTGTGAACATAAAAAACACAGAGAAAGACACGCCAATTTTACTGTCCTCAAAAGATAGCTCAGATATGCTCCTGTCTCTCCCACTCCGCTGCTGCCCGCTTCCCCCACCCCGGCTTTGAAACCTCTTTTAAGTGGACCAGTGTAATAGTCTTCTGTTAGCTCTCTTAGTTTCCTCTCTTGCTCAGCGCGAGGCAAATGCAGGCTGGCGCTAAATACTGTGGAACCAGGGATCAGTGCAAGGTCCAAGAGGCCTAATTTTTAAGTTCGAGTGGCTGACTGAAAGTCCAGGAACTCTATGGGACACCTGCAGCAGCCAAGCTCAAAGGATTGCTGTACAGCCTTCTCAGGAACCTGTCCAGGTGGCTGCCAGGAGAGATCTAAGGTCATAGTTGTCGTGACTGCTTTCTGAAGGTGTCTGTAATCCTTTATGCCACAGCAGCTATACCTCATGGCTTGACTCCCATCCCTCCTGGCTAACCCCTCCGGGTTTAGAGAGCTCTTGCTGGTTTCTGATAGGGTTTCCTTCATTATCAGTCTTGTAAGTGAGCTAAGGCTTAATAAAAACACTTAGCATGGGGCCTGGCATAGGGTAAGCCGTCAGTAAATATTATCCATAAGATATTATAATACAAACATAATATATACACGAAAATGGTATAAATGTTATCTATAACATGAACATAATATACATATGTAAATGATACAAGTGTTATCTATAGGAAGATTATCTATATATTCCCTCCTCTGGCTACATAAAAAGTCGAGAGGAGCATGTGAATGCTCTGGGGCTAGGTCATCTGTCATCATCACTGTTGTCACCCTCTCAGGGCTGATCAGAGAGCCCAAGACTGGCTGTATTTTCCTTAGAGGAGAGTGTAGCGAGAAAATTCTGGAAATCTGAAGTTTGTATTTATAGAGTCCTGGTTAATCAAAGTTCTAGTGGGTGTCTCTGAAAGCACTGAAAAAAAAAATCTAGTACCCATCTTGTCTCTTGGGAAGAGTTTGGTTCATATTTCGCGTAGAAATTTCAATACTTTTTTCTCCCCTAAAGCATCCTTATGAAGTATATCTCCAGTTCTCTCCTGCTTAGATTATCAAGAGGAGTTGAACTGTATGGTATTTGAGAATGTTTCCAAAGGTTAACTGTTCTTACCTGCGGTATCAGCATAGGCTTCTTGAAAAGAGGTTTTGTTTTTTGTTTGTTTGTTTACTTTTGCTAAATGAAACTCCTTTTCTGGAGTGAAGGGCATTTGTTGAGGATTCTGATTTGTTTTTATTCTTTTCTGAGTTTGGTGAGTATATTAGTAATTGCTTTACAGTGACGTTATAACCAATCACTTAGGGCCTGGACAAAGAGAGGGCAATGAAAAAGGGAAAGGAGAGAATGTTTTCTAAGGCTTTATTTAGAGTTGATTTTGCTCCAAGCAATGGTTGCAGGAGTCTCAGATTTTCTGCCCTCGTGGCTATTGCACAATGATTTCAATTTTAAAGTAGAACCACAAAATATTAGAGCCATCTCTCTCATTTTACAGATGGAAAACCCCAGACCCAGAGAGGTGAAGTTGCTTGGTCACGGGCACACAGCAAGTGAAATTCCAGAGATTCACAGAGTCTCACTTTGAAGGGAATTTAGAAGTTATGTAGGTTGACTTCCAACCCATGGCAGATGTCCCCTCCATACTGTTATTGCATATTGCTTTTTCTTGTACATCCTGCTGACTGCTTTGTTCACTGGAATATGCAACCCTAAAAAGGAATGTGGATTCTTACTTTAAGGTAGGTAGAACAACATCAAATAATTGGTTCCGGTCAATTGGAGCCAACATTAGGCTAGTACACCGTAATACGCCATAATAACACAATCATCCAAACAGGAATAATTTCTCCAACAACTTTCTGGGTCCGTGCTGCTCATCTATTATGGGTTGAAGGCTGTTTTGTTTCACTTTGTACTGGTTTTACTAAATTGACTTTTTATAAGAATCAGATGGCCCAAATCAGCTGTTGAAATAGCCCCAGGATTATTTATTTATTTTTTCTTTTTTTGGCCTGGCTGAGGTTTCCTTTGGTAATTCAACAAACGTACTTCATTATGGGATAAAGAATAATGGTACTTAGATAATATTGATAGCTACCATTTATGGAAGATTTTCAATGTACCAGGCATTGTGATAACAGGTGCCTTCCATGTTTCCTCATTCTTCCTAATACCCTCCAGGAGGTAGTTTTTACTAAATCCATTTTGTAGCTAAGTGGAAGCTCAGTGATGCTGAATAACTTGCTTAATGGAAAGCAGTTAGCAGTGGAATGGCGATTTGATTCCAGGGCCACCTGATGCCAAAGCCCATGTATTCCACCACATTGCCCTGCGGAAAACATAGTTAAGAAATTTAGAAAATGAATGAAATAATAATTACTGTAAAGTGCCAGTCACAGAAGATAGAACTCATGGAGAGCCTCACAGTTACCAAACACTTTGCCCTTATTATCTCATGTATTATCCTGGCAGCTCTATGAGGTAGGCATTGGGATTATCCCCATTTTTACATGAGGAGACTGGGCAAGTTATGTCACCTTTTCTGAACCTCAGACTGTGCACACATAAGTGGCAGAGAGGGCAGTGGAAGAGTGGGGATTTAAATCCCTCATCTTCAAAGCCTCTGCTCTTTCCACTTTCCTGAACAGTATTACCAAGAACTGACATTTAAGTAGGACAGCTGTAAATACGATGCTGTTTCCAAAGCATGAGGGAGGCTCACTCTCTGAGCATCCTGTTGTGCGTTTGTTTGAAAAACAGTAAAATCTCTTTTTTGGGGGGTTTCTTTTTTTTAGACTGTTTTTGGGGAAGCAAATAACCACTCACTTTTAAATTGGTCTTTGGGATGAATTGGAATGTTTTGTACATTGCCTTAGCTTAATCAGGGCACGTCTATGGTATCAAATGGTTCCTCATTTGATGTTAGCGGTCATTGAATCTCTAATAGGAAACTAAAACCGCTAAACACTATTACTTCTGTGGTTTGTCTCAGTTGCATTGTACATCAAATGGTGGGTAATGGGGCTCGATTTGGCTAAAGATTGAAACCCAATTAGCAGAGCCAGATGAATGTTGTAGTATCTGAGTACAAAATAATCAAGTCTTGCAGGAGTGTTGGCTTCGCTTCTATTATAAAGGCAGGTTCCACAGCCTTCTGTGTAGAAGGTGTGACGACAGCACCTGACTGCTCATTATTATTAGAAGGAGCAAATTGTTTTTAAATTTTGATCCATCTCCTGGCCACTGATAATGTAGAGGGGAAAATGAAAGTTCTGAATCACTTCTGGTGCATTGGAGAAAAAAGCCAATGCACAGAATTCTTGCTTGGGTTTCTTTTGCTAATTGTGGAATGACTGCAAGTTTGATTTTGTCATTCTGGTCCAGCCTGGGGGCCGTGTATGGGTGGTTTGACTTGTCCCAGTGACACTAGTATTCACTTAATTTATTAACTAATTAATTAATTAAACAAACGAACTTAAAAATCCACTGTTTATTCAAGGGGTGTTTATTGGGCACCTGATGTATGCTAGCCATTCTTCTGGGCTCTAACAGCTACAACAGTGAACAGAACATATGTGACCGAAGAGGGACAGAATACGAAATCTAAGGTTCAAGGAAGGCTTCCTGGATGAGATCAGTTATATGAGAAAATTTGAAAGTAAGTGAAAATTAGCTAAGAAAATTGGAAGAGTAGGGAAATAGATAGGTGCAGAGAGGCAGGGAGGGGAGAAGCATGGAAAATAGCTCAACAGAACTAGGGCATAGAGTGCAGTGAGGGGAGTGATAACACACAGGATGAAAGAAATAAGCAGGGGCAGATCATAAAGCACTTTGTAAACCATGTCCACAGATTTGAACTTTGCCCTAAGGGAAATGGGAAACCACTGAAGAATTTTAAGCATTTGGTCTGGAACTATCACCTGATGGTTTTGGAGAGTTATTGTGGAATCTGGGGTAACTTTGTGCCTCGAGAGAAGATACTGCATGTACCATTTATTCCCGTGTCCCTTGTCTATGCCAGATCTCATTGTCTTTCCTGCAACTGAAGGAATGTCTGGTTGCAAAGACTATCATAATTATGCTATACAGAGGTACCATAAGGTACCGTTTTTGCTGTAGACATCATTGGTGTACTGGTTTTAGTATCCTAATCTCCTCTTATAGATCCAGTCTTCTTTCACTCTATTTCTCAATAGTGATCCCTTTGCAACTTCTGGTCTGTTCCTGTGCTCTGAAGCTGTTCATTTTCATATCCGCCCTTCTGGGCATGTTATATCATCCATCTGGAAAGGTGACCCCTTTTCCTTTTTGCCAATCCAAACCTTACCCGTCGTTAAGGGTACACCTCTGGTCTCACCTTCTCTGGGAAGCCTTTCCTGATTCCTCCTGCCTCATTGATCCTATTATTTTCTTACTTCCTGGAGAATTTTGATTATTTCTCCCCTCCTCCCAAATTAATCTATCACTCCTTTATGTACCCTTTTGTGTTGTCTCTCTTTTAGTGGTACCCCCAATTGGACTGATTATTAGAATTCCTGGAAGAGCTTGTTAAAAATATAGATTTCTGATCTCTACCACTAGAGATTTTGATTCAGTAAGTTGGTGGTGGGCCCAGGAATATGAATTGTTATAAGGGCCTAAATTAATTCTGGCAATTAACTGCTCTACATGATTCATATAGATGAATCTTTCCTTTGGATCTCAATGGAAGTTTCTTGAAGGCAGGGCTCATCTTCAAATTCCTTTGTACTTTTTCCATCACTGCCAATCCTTTTAGGAACCTACAGTAAATGTTTGTTGACTTGATTCCTTCATCTCATTATTTATTCTGTTATTTTTGGGTATTCAGTGATAATTCACTCTTCTTTTTCATCTCTTGATGAACAAATATACTATGCAGTACATATGCCAACATATTTGCAAGAATGTCTCTCTGCATGTTGTTTGGCATTGGGGTCACCAAAATTCAATCTCAAAGAGTTCCCAAGGCTTCTCATTGAAATACATGAGACCATACCTGCCTCCCCAGACCTCATTTAATTTTGCATAATCCCCATTAATATTGCAATCATCGGTATCCAAGGATGCCCTTTGCATTGGGAGTTTCTTTTATAACGTAATTCGGGAAAAGAAACAGTAGTCTTTGAAGGGAATTACGCTGTTGTAACCCAGGAGGGCTTTCTCGGCGCGAGTTGTTGCACATACGAATCTGCAAGACTGAAATATGAAAGCTGCCACTCCGTTGCTGAAGATGGTAGGTGTGTCTAGCATCAAATGCATTTATCTGAATACATCTGGGATGTCAAACTAAACCTGTTAAAGATGTGACCGATCTTTGTGCATGGATATTATGCTTTAGGCTTTTTATTAATTCTAGGATCTGAGAGCCAAAAAATTGTAGAGCTCTCTCTCTCATACGCATTTATGTACGTAAGTACGTATGTACGTACGCATGTTGGTATGTATCTATCTACTTATCTATTATATATATTGCAGAAAAAGAATGTACCTATGAAGAATCTGGGAAAACTTAATTTGAAAAATGAAGTAACACACACACACAAACACAGACTACACAAAACAGTGAGACTTAGGTTTAGAAATATAGACTCAATTATTCTGACTGGCTAACTCACTGTATTCTAACTCAGCTGTTCGTTTTGTTGTGGCGATGACCTTGTTTTTTTTTTTTTTAATGAAGTTCTGGATTGTCTCACTTTCTGATGATTTTTGTAAATGGCTTGAAGGTGACAGTGAGAGGGCAGGTATGTGTGGATGGGTGCGCCTGCTTATATGCCTGTTTGTTAGAATGTATTTGAGGAAAACGGCAGCATATCCACCCATGGTAGTGGACGTCTGATGGGTCGTAGCAAAGGGATTTCTTGCATCAAAAAATGAGTCTTAGCAGAGTTATAGGTATGAAAAATTTTGAACAAAGAAGGGAAATTCTGACACAATCTCTGATATGTGCCACAGATATCAGTAGCTTAAGCCACACTATTTTTCTCCCCTTCATTATTTTTCTTGCTTTTGTTTGTGGTGCAAATAACATATGAATGCATGCTTGTAAAAATAAGCAAAAAGTATAGGAGAATATTTAGTAAAAGATGAAAGTTCACCTTCAATTTCTCACCCAATCCCACTCCCCTCTATAAAATAAACGTTGTTAACTAGTGTCTGTTTATATGTCCCATTATGTTTTTAGGTGAATTTCAAGTACAGGGAAAGGAGGAGGCCAGTCCTTTATGGTTTAACATGTCATATGTTTTGCTTTGGTTTCTGTACTCAGGCTTCTGGGATGAGAAATCCTTTTCTTTTTGTGAGGACTGTGTGTATGTGTGTGTGCATGTAGGGCTGTGAGTGGGTGTGCACATGCCTGTATGCACTTGTGCATTTTGGATGCATACATTTTCCACACGTGTCAGTCAATTGATGAAGTTGTCTTCATGTGGTGGAGATAGGAATGGGAAGTTGTTTCTTCTTTAATTGAAGTCACTATAAACAATCAATTTATACTCCAGAGGGTTTTATAATTACTTCCTGCTATCTTTTCACTTCTCTGGGGCTCAGCCTTTTAAAGAAGATCCAAGAAGTCCCAAGCTTCCCTTTGCTCTCTAGGGTCTGTTCATTGGTTCTAGGGTGATCATTTGAGAGAGGGGCAGTTATCCCAACTATAGGTTCATTATAATTTTTTTTTACTATCTTTGGGCTGAATATTGACTTAGGGGTTTTCTTTTAACAGTAGTAGTAGGTACTCTAAAGCTACCCAAGAACTCTTTTCCAAATATCAATGCAGTGTGGTAGAAAGAAAAGTCTCTTTGGTTTGACATGTGGGCTGGTGATTCAATTCATCATGAAATCCATTCTACTTGCAAGCATGGATTTGCCTAAGTGGGGAAGTTTCTAAGTAGTTCGTGGTTAAAAATGGTTGCATCACTGCTGCTTCTCTTGAAATTAAAATAATTTAAAATGCCAATTGAGTCATGGCAAAGAGCTTTGTGTCTGCCAAATCATCATAAATAACTCTATAAATGGGGAAGGATTAAGGAGCTCAGGAAAAGAGCTGAAAAAAACAAAACTAATGAAAATCGTGGTTTGTGTCCCAAGAACAAGAAAGCCTGGGAGTGGGGAAATAATGACACTCGTATCTGAGTAGGTTCTCGTATTGGAAAAGTTTGTCTATGGCAGGGGCTTACATGATTAGTGTATGAGATTTAAGTTCTGGTGAAGGATTCCTTTCCCAACTGGACCAGTTCACTACACCTTTTTTTTTTTTTTTAATTTTGTCCATTGCTGACTTTTTTAAAAAATAGGCTTCACACCCAGTGCGGAGTCCAATGTGGGGCCTGAACTCATAACCCTGAGATCAAGAGTTGGATGCCTAACCGACCGAACCACCCAGGCACCCATAGACACACCAGTTGGCAAACATAAGTTATCAGTCACTCACAAAGAATTCCAGGAAAGAGATTCTGTGTACACAGTGCAAATCCATACCTACCCGCGAGCATCATAAATTCCACCGTATTTCTGAATATTTACTCTTTGCCAGGCATTTTGCTAGATACTTGAGGGTATGAAATGCATTACCCCTCTCTCAGAAGACCACCCTGGAACCAATGAACAGACTACAGAGTGCACAGGGCAGCTCGGGGCTTCTTGGGATCTTGTGTAAAAGGCTGAGCCCCAGAGAAGTGAAAAGATAGCAGGAAGCAACCATAAACCTCACTATTGTTTGTAGTGACTTCAACTAAAGAAATGAGTTCCATGTTCAAAGAAGTGTGTGTATGTACGTGTGGATATGTGCACGTGTATGCAGATGGCTGAACTCGCAGGTGTGCTCACTAGTGTACATGGCAAATAAACAAAGTGTTAGAATATGTTGGGATTTCTACAGAGCTTGGTAAACAAGGTTAAGGGAATGACTGTACATGGTGATGCTGGGATGCCTTCCCAAGGCTAGGTCTTCGATGATGATTAGAGAAGAGTACGAATGAGGGAAAGAGCAGGGGTGAAGGCAAAGAGGCCTGAAAGTGCCTGGTGAGTTAGAGAGGTGGCAAGTTATCTCCAGGTGTCAGGAGTGAGGTATTTTCAGGGAGGTTTGGGGGAATGGCAGCAGATGAGGTTGTAAAAGTAGGAAGGGACAAACTTGCCAAGGACATTACAGGTTGTAAAAGAACTACATCCTGAAGTGTGTTTGGAGCCACTGAAGATTTTTTTTTTAAAGCAACACGATTTATGGTACCTCAGTAGTGCCATTTGCTGATGTAACAGTCATGTACATTTCAAAATAAGGCTTTTGTTTCAGCCCTGAAAAAAACTTTAAGCGGGGCCAGCATTGCCCACAATTTGCCTTTGGCCTATTGCTTGTTAAACGGAAGGGTTAGTTTCATTCACTGCCAGTTAGAAAATCCAAGCATTTGGGCTTCGTCTCCACTCTCACTGCAATAGGAGATGGCTGCTCACAAAGGTCTTCAGACAAGTCTTGGAACTCTGGGACCCTAGGCTTTTTCCAAGTGGCTGCTTTGAGTCCTCTCATCTTCCTTCTGCAGGAGAAAAAAAGCAAATGATAATGATGAAAATATTCTAATGTTCCCTCCATATTTGTACCTTTTCTCTTTTGCATTCTTTAATCTTGACGGGAGAAGATTCGATATACGCTAAAAGGACTTGACTGATTCTACTAAAACTTTCAAAGCCTTGTGATTGTAACCACGGAGAGTCCATTTATTGTCTCCCTGATCAAAGTTACTGACATAGTCTGCGAATTAGAGGAAAGGGCTGTGTTTGCGTATTGGCCTGAAATAACTGTCAATAGATCATTTGTGAAAACATATACTCTGCCTAGCACCGTGTAGATTGCACTTCCTTTTCTCTTCACCATAGACATATGTTGCTGAGGCTCTGGGTAACCAATCTTAAATCAGTAGGATGCCTGCCAAGCAAAAAATGCAGTGTTCTACAGCACTGCACGATTCTGTGGCTTCAGATATTAGGGTTAAAGCCATAAGCAAATCTGGAATTCTTTTGTGAGAGAACCCCAGATTGGATGGAAAATGGTGTGTCACAGTCGGGCTAATCTCATGTGGGCTTTATGGTACCTGTTGGAACTTAGGTTTGGGAGGGGGCACAATCCAAACCAATCACTTGAAATTGTCTCATTAATAGTAATGATGTAAAATTTCCCAGGGTTTAGACCCCTTAGAAGGTTGGCTTCTTCATACTTAGATAAGTCCCAGCACTGGAGGGTGTTTAGAAGCCTTATAGCAGTCTCTATTAAATGATACATTGGAGCCGATGGCGAGAGGGTCCATGTGAAGAGCTTTTATTGAGTCTGTGTGAGTGTTCAAAGCCTTGGATGTGTCTTAGCAGCTGATTCAAGATTAGCTCAGGTGGGTGTGGAGTTACAGATGCTCAGAGCTCTGGGAGCCAAGATTTTTCTGAATCAAAGCTGGAAATCAGCACAGCGTCTCCCCACTCTTTACATGTTCTGCAAAGAGAAGAAATGTGCAGATCTATTCTGGTCACTCAGTCTCATTGAATATTTATGGAAGTTCTGAAGCGAGTGAAATATTCCCAGATATCTCTTGAAGCTGAAACAGGCGGCTTGGAAATAGATAACCGGCAGTACTGGGTTTGTCTGTGTAGGGCAGCATAAATTTGAAAAAAATCACACAGGAATTGTCAAATGTGCCATGTCCTGGTGATTTACCATAAAATTAGTGAATTCTTCTGAAATCCAAGAGATTAGGAAAGAGGAAAGCAAAGCAAAATTAAAAAGAAAAAGTGGCATCTTTAAACAACCGTTTGTCAGTGCTTAATGAGGCAAGTACCCGATTTAGTTGACCAACGGAATAGAGGTTTCTGTTTTAGTCCAACTTCTTGCCATTTGGTACCATGTCCTGTATTTGGTTGTCCCTAAATTATTTCTTCTAAAATTGAGGACTCTTTTAATAAGGGATCTCTTGATTGCAGAGAAAAGACATTCACTCAAGAAAGTTCAGGTAAGGAGGATTTGTTCTAAGTAATCTAGCCAATGTCACGAACCTAGGAAGCAGAGTATAGTCACAACTCTTAGGAAGTAGAGTTGGGAAGGTACTAAACCAAAGACATTCTTTTCTATTTTTTGTCAGAGGTTGTGGAAGATATATTGCATTATGGTTCTGATTAATGGATTAATGGTATTCCTATATATTCACCCCGTGCCCTGTAACTTTGAAGCCCTTTCCCGCTCTGACGCTGGGCTCAGCCACTTGACTTACTTTGGCCAGTAGGATATTAGCATGCATGATGTCAGCAGAGACTTGAAAAGTATGCACGTATTTCCTGTCTTACTCCTCTGACTTTGCCATGAGAACAGGCCCAGGTTAACCTGCAGGACAATGATACACATGGAGCACAGCCAAGTCAGCTTGGTTGTCTCAGCTGAAGCTCTAAATATGTGAGAAAGTCCAGATAACATTAGCAAAGCTACCTAACTAATGCACATTTGGCCGTAGATCCACAAAGGATGCCATGGACGCTTGGTTGGATCAAAAGAACTGCGTAGCCAACACAGAAACTCAAGACCAAAAATAGATATTTATTCTTGAGTGCTACTAATATTTTCTGGTTGTTTATTCTGCAGCAATATTGTGGCAATTGGATCATGGAAAAAAAGTTGAAATTATCTCTTTCATTTCTGCTTCTCCTTCCCTCCCTGCCATCCAGTCCCCAGCTGTACATTGCCCAGTTTCACTGCCAGACCTTTGTCTGCCTCACCTTTGTCCAGTGCACATGACCAACTACATACGGTCTCTTGGTTCCAATTCTTCACACAGGGAAATCTCTCATTAGTCTATGGAAAGCCATTGGATTGCTTTGCTTTGGGTCGGGTGTCCACCTGGTCCAATCAGCCATTGTTAAGGTGGTGGTACTGGTGAAAAAAGAACAATGTCACGTGACCTGCAGGGGCAGTTCAAGGAAAGCAGGTCTTCTCAGAAGGGCCTAGAGCCAGAAAACCACCGTATCTTATATCTCTAATCAAAGGGCAAGCCTAAAGTGTGGCAAGATGCACAGAAAATATGATTTGTGGATCAGTACACCATCTTGACATAAAATGCAAACTAACATTTTTTTTCAAATATGTCAATAATAATTCTCATAGTTTACATTAGTGAGTCTTGGCCACGTGATGACACTGTGATAAATATCTTATTTAATCTTCATTACAGTGTTATGAATATGAGACTGTCATGATCATTCCCATTTTACAGATGGAACTGAGGCTGAGGGAGGTTAAAGTAGCTCTCTATCATACAACTAGAGAAAAGTAGAGTCAGAAATAGAATCTAGATAAGCTGAATCCAGATCTCATGAATGTTATCTTTCTTCAATTACTGACCTTACCATTTATAAGGTATACCATTTATAAAATGTATAAAAGACTATACATTGATACATAATGGTAAGGCCTACCAGGTACGTGGTTGGGCGAGAGCGAGGTCAGTCAACCTATGCATGATTCAGAAGGGGTTTAAAAGATGGTGCTGCTTATCAAATTATAGAAATTATGGAAAGAGCCCAAATGTCCATCAACTGATGAATGGAGAAAGAAGGTGGTGTGTGTGTGTGTGTGTGTGTGTGTGTGTGTGTACACACACACGGGACTATTACTCAGCCATCAAAAAGAACAAAATCTTGCCCTTTGCAATGATGTGGATGGAGCTAGAGTGTATTATGCTAAGTGAAAGAAGTCAGTCAGAGAAAGACAAATACCATATGATTTCATTCATATGTGGAATTTAAGAAACAAAACAGGGTGGCTCAGTGTTTTAAGCATCCGATTTCAGCTCAGGTCATGATCTCACAGTTCATCAGTTCAAGCCCCATGTCGGGCTCTGTGCTGACAGCTCAGAGCCTGGAGCCTGCTTCGGATTCTGTGTCTCCCTCTCTCTCTGCCTCTCCTCCCACTCGCACTCTCTGTCTTTCAAAAAGAAATAAACAGTAAAAAAATAAAAAAAAAAGAAACAAAACAGATAAACATAAGGGAAGGAAAGGAAAAATAAAGTAAGATAAAAACAGAGAGGGAGGCAAACCATGAAAGACTCTTAACAATAGAGGACAAACTAAGGGTTGCTGGAGGAGAGGTGGGTGGGGGGATGGGCTAAGTGGGTGATGGGCATTAAGGAGGGCACTTGTGATGAGCACTGGGTGTTATATGTAAGTGATAAATCACTGGGTTCTACTCCTGCAACCAATACTATACTACATGTTAACTAATTTGAATTTAAATAAAATCTTGGAATAAAAAAAAAAATAAAAGGTAGTACTCCTGGGTACAAGGTTCCTTCTTGATTGCTTCTTCCTCAGAGATTTACTCAGCCATTCTTGGGGAATTAAATTCAACTTCCGTTTTCTGTACTCAGATTTCACTATTCAGTAGGAAGGTAGACTTCACTTAATTTCCCTGTTTTCAGCCTTACGCCCCACTCCTGTCTGGTGGTACCACATTCAAAGCCTCTCAGCTTCAATATCTTAAAAAAAATAATAAACCTCTTGTCTCCTTTATGAGGGAGGATAGTGACTCAGCTGCTCAGAGTAGAGGTTTGGGACATGGAGGTCCAACTGCTCAGTAAAAAGACTTTGAACAAATCTCATTGTTTCCTCTCCTTTGCACATTCCTGCCTTTTGTGGTACCTGATGCCTCCAAGACATGACATTTCCTTTGTTCTATAGGGAAAACTGATTTTCCTCTAAAGAATATAATCTCTCTTTGTAGGTTCTTAGATTGTAACATGCTCTGCTAAATTAATTACCTCACTCTCATATACTTTTGGTCTTCAAAAATTTCATTAAGATCTCTAGCCCACTGTTTCTTTTTTTCCTCTGTTCCTGGGACTTTATCTATTGTTAAAATTTGTTTACTATAATTATAGTTGGGTTTTAGGAAGAGATTATGATTAATCAACTATGGTTAGGAAATTGTCCCACCCCCATGAGCTTTTAAATAGAAACTTTTTCATTTGAGTTGTTTCAAGCCCTTATCTGAAAATTTTATCAGTAATATTAGTTAATGTTAAATTCTAGCATCACTTCCTTATGAAGCTTCTAAACAAATAAACCAAACACTTAAATTCTGGTCCTAAGTGCAGTGATGTGATTTTTTTCTACTGCACAAATCTCAACTTAATGGTACTCTAATTTTAATGGCACTCTCACTTCAAACATTTTTCATCTAGGGCAAATATTGTTTGTGAAGTAGTCCTTCATCTTGTTTTCTTCCAGGGCAAAGAAATACCCTTTGACCTTCACCTTGGGAGAAAGTAAAGGACAGTGCTGGGCTAAGGATTTGACATTTGAACACCAGTTATTCTGATGTGTTGCTAATTCTTACCACCAGTATCACCCCTGGTTCATAATTTGAGATTCATCTATTTTACTTCGGGCTCATGTGCTTTTGTAGTTTGTATATTGCTATGAATCCATAACATTTTAGAAGATTAGTTAGTATTGGTTTCCCAGAAATCCATAGAAATGTTACTTCTAACAATAACATACTCATGTCATTGGCATTGCAAATGCTCAGTTCTGCTTAGGAAGAAAGCTCTTAAGAAGGACTGCCAGGGCTTGTGAGGATTCATATATGCACCCCAGCCTACTGTTATTGTTGCCTAAGAACAAGACAGGCCTGAACAAGGCCTCATGTTTGTAGCCCCCATGCCAATTAAATGTGTAAACATTTAAAAATATTATTGTATTATTGCAGCTATTTATTTCTGGGAAACTCTGGGGTAAATATATATATATATATATATATATATATATATATATATATGAGAGAAACCTCCCACAAATCTCTCTCATATATATATATATATATATATATATATATATATATATATGGCTTCATTCATTCATTCAACACATATGTCTTAAAGTCCTACCCTGTCCCAAGCACTTTGCTAGGTCATTATAAGCTCAAAGAGTTTATAACTTAGTGTGGGTATATTAGATATATACTTATATGAATACGAAACAATGCAGTATAAGATAAATATCATATGAACAATATAAATGATGTGTTAGGGAAGAAAGCCTGACTACTTTAAGAAGGGGTGATTAGGTAATATATGCTATTTGAGCTAGATCTCATGGTTTAGCTAGCAAAGGGAAAATTACCTAGGAAGAGAGAATGTCATGATCAAAGTCATAGAAATGAGAAGACACAGGGCATTTGGGTAAACAGTGAGTAGGAGTTTTTGATTGGGGTTTATGATTCATATTGGAAATTATTGGAAAATGAGACTGGAAAGATAGTGAAGGGTGCCCTATAGGGAATTTAAATGCCAAGAAAAGTAGTTTAGGTTTTAATTTGTACTTGGTAGATAGGTATAGAAATTTTTGAATAGAGTTATTAATACAATTAAACAGGTGGAGATTTGCTGAATGATTTAGGGAGCAGATTCTAGAAGCAGGCAGGGAACACCTGAGTGGCTCAGTCTATTAAGTGTCTGACTCTTGATCCCAGCTCAGGTCTTGATCTCAGGGTTGTGAGTTCAAGCCCCATGTTGGGCTCTGTGCTGGGCATGAAGCTTACTTAAAAGAAATACATAAATAAATAGAAGCAGGCACGATAATTAAGAGCCTGAAGCAGTCATCTGGCCATGAGAAGACTGGAGCCTAAATTACAGAGATGACATTGAGAATGCCAAGGAAGAGAATACAAAAAGATACATTATAGCAACGTACAGTTTCAGGCAGCTGACTGGATATTGGGAGGGAGAAGTAATGAAGAATTCATAGTCATTCAGTCTTTAATTCTGGGTGACATACGGTGTTCTCAACAGAAATGAGAAACCACTGGGTCGGTGAGACAAACACTGAGTTTAATTTGTATTGTTGGAGGTTTCTGTAGAATCCAGGTGGAGATGTCCAGTAGATAGGCAGATACAGAAGTTTAGAGCTGGCAGGAATGGTTGGGCTTAGAAATAAAGATTATGTTCATCTTCACAAAGGTGATAGTTAAGCCAAGGGAGTGGAAAACACTTCAAGAAAAGAGAGTACACGGAGAGACATGGGCCAAACCTTGGGCAAGGGAAACAGGTCAGGAGACAGAGGTAAGAGTAGAACCAGAAGAATGAACAGAAGACAGTGAAGGAGCAAGTCGTTGGTCTAGAATGGCAGATGTCAAAGAGAAGCCACTTGTCTCTTCGTTTTGGGATGGAGAACTGGTCTTCTACAAACTAGTTCATAACAACCAGAAGTAGAAGGCTTTTGTTTTTTATCTGACAATTGCCAAGTACTTTCTCCTAGGAGTGTGCAATTTGTACTCAAAAATAACTTTGTTATGATTGTAAAATAACACATGCTTTTTTGTAAAAATTAGAACAAATCAAAAAGTATATATTATTAACCTTAAAATTACTCATAATCCTAATATATAGGAATAACCCATTTATTGTCTTGTGCATTTCTTTCCATTAATTTTCCTGTGTTTACTGTAAAATTGGGAACTACATATATGAACTTTCCAGCATTCTTCATGAACCAACCATGAGAACACAATTCTCTCAATATCTGCTTCTTTTCACTAAAATCATTTGATGAGTTCTTCATGTTTCTTTTTGTAGAAACTATTTTTAATGACAATTTTTCTTTTACCGATGTATCAAAATGTATCACCTCCTTCATAGACATTTGTTTCCAAATCTCACCCTTAGAAAATAATAATTTCTATCAAAATTTTTTGCAGCTTGGTTTATACCCTGAGGAATGAGTTTACTAGGTTAGAAGTTATGTACATCATTTAAAAAGATTTTGATACAAAAAATAAATTAAAAAAAAAGATTTTGATACATTTACCAAATGACTTTCCCTCAAAGTTGTTGTGGTTTGCTTTTACCTTTGAGGATAGGATGTTCCCTAGTTATTGAGCAAAGTGACTCCTGCAATAAATGAAGGTTGTCTTTAGTTTTCCATCTCCCTGGGTTACCGTTTTCCCACAAAACATTTTAACGAGCATAATTAAGAAATATTACCAATCAGTGCACATGGCAGTAGTCATAAGTTGTAGACAACTAATCTAATAAAAATCCCATATATATTTCTATCAAATGCTAAGGTCATTAACTCGTTTACACCTAAAAAGGTCTGTAACACCTTTCAATGTAGATGATTGAAGGTATTTACATTCACTTAACAAGAGCCAATGAAATTGACCCAGTCATATCCATCTTTATTTTCATTTCTCTTACTCATCTCCAGGTTTTAATTTCTCTAGAATCCAGTTTTCATGGTCAACTCATATAAAACTCTGATACCACGTTATTTAATTTAAAAATTGATTTTAAAATAAAAACTATGCAATATTTTGTACAAAAAGGGGGCATAAAAATACATATCCATGTTCCTTTTTAAATGAATAAAATGCCCTGGAAGGATACACAAATAATTACTAAGAGTGGTTACCTGGGGATATGGGTGGGGTGATTTCTGGGTGGATGATGGATGGAGTAGGAAGGAATTTTGAGCCATGTCGATGTTTTACTTATTCAAAAACTAAATTAAAAAAAGCGAGATCATGATTTTATGACTTAATAAAAGCAAAGAAACATGCAAAAGAATGTCTATTGCAGTATCAATCATTTTTATCAACAAAAAACTGGGAAAACCTAAATATTTGTTAAATGGAGAAACGATAAATTATAATGTAGTCAAAGAATTAATAGCATTTGGTAACCGTTTGAATAGAAGATATGACTCCAGATTTCACACTTGGGTGGGTGCTGGTACCATTTAGCTAAGAAAGGGAATAGAGGAGGTGTGGTTGGGAGTTCAGTTTTTTTTTTTTTTTTTCAGTTCAGTGGACATGTGTAGGAGGTGTTTGTGGAACATCTAGGTAGAGATGTGTAGTAGGCATTTGAATATTTGAGTCTGGGACTCAGAAGAGAGTTCAGACTGAATTTATAAATGTGTGAACCATCAGCATAAAAGTGGTAGTTAAAACCACATATATAGGGTGATATTTAAGGAAAGAAGAACAATTAAAGGCATGTTTTATTGCTGAAGACATTACTTTCATGGAGCAAAGAAAATAATCTCTATTATTTTGTAAAATCATACATAATTTATAAGGCCACTAGCATTTTTAATGTTCTTACCTGTTTCTATTTTATTTCTTAGATGTTTGGTACGTTTTCATTATTCTGGGTTTAACATAAAGACAGTAATTTGTGACTCGTGGGTCCTGGGTGAGGGTTATACTCTACCTTATTGGGGTCAGGGGTCAGGATTTTGAAAGATTTGACACTACAAAAATGTGAAACCTTAGTATCTTTGGGTGATCAGGCCAGCCACTCCGAAGGCAGGCATGGCAAAAGACATGGGAAAGAAAAGGAAACATTTTATCAAGCACCTTCCATGTGTCGGAAACTGTTAGGTATTATATATGTATATTACCATATGTAATTGTAACAATAGATCTGTAATGCTAGTAGTTACCCACAGTTTAAAGATAACATAACTGAAGATCAAAGAGGTTAAGTGACTTAACCTAAAGTTACTTTTTAGGAAAGGTATAACAAAAGCCAGCATTTCTTAACCCTGGTGTTGAGAACTGTCTTCCATGTGTGAAACTTCAAAAAAAAATATACACATTCCAGGGCTCCCTAGGAGATTTTGATTTCAGTAGCTTATTGATGTGGCCCTAGGTGATATAATTTTACAATGTTCCACGGGTAATCCGGCTGTGCTGTAAGGGCAGTGGTCATGAGCATTGGCTCTGGATTCAGATAGACTGCGGTATGAGTCTTGGCTCCAGTTACTGGCATTGTGATCTTGGGCAAATTAATCTCTCGAACCTTCCGTTTATTAATCTGTAAAGTGAGGATTATAGGAGACTTCCCTTGTGCCAATGTTGTAGACATTCAAAACACATGTGTGCTGAATTGTCTCCCATTTCCCCTCCAAATCCCAGCTCTTTTCTGTTCTATGTCCTAAGAGGCTGGCTTTGCAGTGCCTTCATCAAGGGGCTCCCTTGCCTTCCAGCTTCTGGTTGGGTTCAGCCAGCAGGAGGCCAGAAGTCAAGAGGAGAGCGTGCGTATTTATTCCCTGGGTTTCCTCTGATGGTTTGTCATGAGTTGGCAGTGGTTGTGTTCTTCTAACTTAAAGTCGCAGCTCCTGTCAGATGGCCCTCTCTTAGAGCTACAGCCACAGCTGTAATATTTTCTCAATCCCAGTAAATGCCTAACCCCTTGTCCCTTCAGCATAGGTGAGAAAGAGTTTCTGGCTCTTGCTATCCCTGGAGTACTGCATCATCCTTCAACCTTGCTCACCCTTTTGCAAATAATCTCTTCATTAAGCTCTTAATTAGACCATTTGAGTGTGCCATCTGTTTCTTTGGACTCTGACAAGGTACTACATATAGAATGCTTAGCACAGTTCCCTGCACATAGTACATCCTAAAACATTCTAATGTTTGTCATTATAGACCAAGTAGTATGTAATACATTCTTCAAATGTATGCATTTTGTTCACTCATTTGGAGTTTATGCTTTGCTTGGTTCTTAAAATGTAATTTCAGTAGAAACTCATTTGAACAGAGTTTATGTAACAGGGACCCTCAATTAACCAGATTTTCTCTTTTTTTTCCCCTGCTACATTTTGCTTTTTTAGAAAAGAAGATAAATGACTGGAAGATAAATTTATATTTAGGATTTTGTAAAAAGGGAAACAACTTTTTGGAGCATGTTCTAGAATGGGTGTACATTTAACCAATATGACATAGAGCTGGGATTGCATCCTCGCTCTGCCTCTACTAAATCACTTAATTTATCCTAATCCATAGATTATCTGATAATCCAATGAAACAAAGTATGTAAAGTGCCTAAAACAACTCCTAATGCATGGTACAAGTGATCCCCTTCTCTCGCTCTCTTAGTCTTTATCCCAGGCTTTGGCAGATAGATGGCCTTGAGTTCCTATAGGGTAACCACTCATCACTCACATGTTCCAAGTGGTTTCTAGACTGGATTTATTCAGGCAGGAAAGTAGGTAGCATGTTTAAAAAAGATGTTTAGCAATGATGCAAAATCCAAATTAAATTTTCGGTTATTATCTTCTGAAAACTTGAAAATTCCAATAACAAGATTCCTTGCATTTATACAGAATTTTGTCTAAAATGCATTTGTTTTATTATTACTACTTAAGGTAATTGTTTAACTCCAAGCTCATATTTCTTTTTTTTTTTTGCTTGGAATAGCAAAAATTTCAGGTATGCCAACTCTGTGTTCTCCATTGTATTAAACTCTTCCATTAAACAACAAGAACTGTAAGGTTGCTAAGTCTAATAGAATGGAGATAGGGCCATAACCAGAAAATCGCATCATGTATTTTGAATTTTTATTTCTCTACCACCTGCCAGTTACAAGACATTAATTAAAGGCCACTTTAAAGAGACAGAACTCCATCTCTCTTTAGGGAATACACATTAAAATATGCAACCCATATTTTATGCCATTGTCTTATGAAAAGGAGAGAACGAAAGTGGTACTTTAAAATGACATGTGATTTATTCTTCAAATATGATTTTTTCCTTGTGCTATATAAAATGTAGCTTGAAGACACTGACTAGTAATGACGGTGATTTTAATTTTTTTTTATTGTAGAGGCCTCATTACATTATGTTGTATAACTATAGAATATCAACCTTTTTTGTGACTTCAGTCTAAAGAATGGGTCAAATTGATAGGATGTATAAATGAGCAAAGTTGACAGTGATAGGCAGTCAGTTTTTTTCCTCTCTGTCATTTTGAACCAACTAATTGTTATTCCTGCAGATTCTGATTTATGGTTTCACATATCTACCACATGAATTGAAGAGAGTTATTCACCTTACATGTTAAAAAAAGGGTTATTCACTTTACAACAACAAATGCATTTAGGTGTTTAGTGATTCACTGTTGGAAGTTAAACTAAGAACTCAGGTGTTGGAAGCTACTTCCCTTTGAAAGTCCTTCAGAAAAGAGAATAACTCTAAATGATTGTGCAGACCAATGGGAAATATGATTGAATTGACAAAAGTCCCATTTATTTTATGTGTTTTTGGTAGCACATTACATTGCAAGTCTATACATAGATCCCGTCTCCTCTCTTGAGCACAGGATTCAAGTCCAAGGCTCTCCTTTCCACTCCTTTAAACCTAGGTCTGGTTGGTGATTCTGCAGGACTTTCATGGCTTACATGCCTGCTTACCTAAATATTCTATCTCCCTTTACACAATTCACATTACCATATTAAGGATTCTGCTATGTTCTGCAGAAGAGAAATCTCTTTAACCTTATTGAAACAAGCAGTTCCCAAACTTATTTGACCATGATTTCTCTCCTTTTTTTCAATGTAATATCTAAAAACACCTAAAAGGATTCATGAGAGGTTCCAAAGTTTCTGGTAAGCCCTTTTCCAACATTGCTCCTGCAGTCTACAAAGGAGGCCTTTAGAAAGTTTATTGAAACCAGAGACATTTGACCAACCACTCCTCCTTGTTAAAGTCACCTACTGAATTCCTGGTTATTATCCACATTCACTGCAAATTTTAGCTTTTGACTCACTACTTTCTCTCTATTCCCTTTCCTTTCATCATTCTTGGTGACTTAAGTGTCCAGGTAGGTATCCTTCCAACTCTCTGCCTTCTCTATTTCTTCACATATTCTCTTTGAGTTATCTTGACATTCACTCCACCTTCGCCAACACTACTCATTGTCATAGTTTAGACCTTGTCATTACTAATAAACTGCCCTCCCTCCTGAAATTTGACTTAGAGCATCTTACTCCCCGAGCACTGCTTCCTATCTTTCTGGCTTACTTAATTTGGTAACTCTAACTCAACAATTCTTTAAATACTTTGGGATCTCCAATCCATTGACTCCTCACCTTGTTCAACTGTCCATGATTCCCTTCATACCCTCATTTCCTCCTTACCAAATATAGATTTCATGTTCTATCACTATAATCCCAGCTTTGCAAAATACTGGATGACTTTATTTCTCTCTACCTCGATCATGTTTACCTGGGAAACCATTAACCCTGGTTCAGTCTGACACTCCACCAATTCAGAGTCTACACCCAAGCAGTCAAACCTGACTGGGAAAAAATCACAGCTCTCCTGACTGGATTAAGCTTAAATTTTAATCTATAAATTTCACTATCCCAACATACTTCTTAAATCACTTGCACTCCCATGTTCCCAGAAGATATTTTCACCTGTTCCCCTTAGAAACTTCCAACAGCTTCTTTATTCCTCAACCTGAGCTGGCAATCTTATTTCATTGAAAAAACAAAAGCAATCAGAATGAAGCTACTTCATCTTCCCACCTCCATATCTACCAACCCACCTCTAATGTCTTCTTATAATTGATAAACTGCCCCTGGTTTCATCTAAGGCCAGCCTTCTGCATACGTACTGGATCTCATCCCCTTTCAGTCTCTCACTTTCTCAACTATTTTGCCCTACAGTTACCTTCTATTTCTCTTTCAAAATTAGATTTCTCCCTCTCAAGGATCATTATCATTAATGCACAAGCACATAATTTGTTTCATCTTAAGAAATATTCCTTCATTGACTTCCAGCCTCCACCTTATGTCGCTGCTTTCTTTTATAACAAAAATTCTAAAAATAGATATCTGTACTCCCTGTCACTGTCTCCCATTCTTTTTTGAACACACTTGAATCAGACTCTCATTGCCATCCTTTGACTAAAATGGCTTCTGTTAACGTCAAAAAATGACCATTATCTTGTTCAGTCCAATGGTCACATATCTTTCCTCATCTTAACTTGTCTTTCAATATCATTGATACAATTAATTCTGTGTGTCAATTTGAGTCCTTGGAGGAACAGATGCAAGGTGGGATTAAAGATGCAAGAGAATTATTGAGGGCAATACCTATAAGTAATAAAAGGAAGGGAACATTCGGAGAAGGTAAGGAAAGCTTCAGTCTGTGATGTACATCAGAGGCATGTGAAAAGAGATAAGGGAAAGAATACAAAGTAGGAAGAGGCTCAGAGGAGTCAGTGAACCATGGTTGCCCATTTGGAGTTCCACATCCTACGGTAGAACTCTCTACTGTGCTCACTCATTGGCTGGCAAGGGAAGTGTGGCCTGAACACAAATGGCCTGGTGGATACAGAAAAATGGAAGCTGGCGTTATTGGTCAACTATATCCCCGAAGGTAGGTTGAATGGAGCATTAACATGGCCACACACACTCCTTTCTTTTTGAAACACTTTCTTCACTTGGTTTCTTGGATGCCGTATTCTTTTGATTTCCCACCTTCTCAGTGTTTCTTGTTGATCCTCCTCTTCTTTCTAACTGTAATGGCCAGAGTATTTCCAGGACTAAACCCTCCACTCTTTTTGTTATCTGTGCATACTACTTAGTGGAATTCACACAGTCCGATGGATGATACACAGATTTATACTATAATTTACAACTCCTTTATTTGGAAATCTTAAAAAATGCCTCAAGCTTAACATACCCAAACAAGAATTACTGGTTTTCTTACTGTCCCACATCCCACAAAACTTTTCCTTCCATAATGTTAACTAATTCCATAAAAGGCCACAAAACCATTCATTAATTATTCAAGCCAAAGGACTTGGAGTTATCTGTAAGTCCTCTCTTTTTCTCACACTGCAGTATTTAATTCATCACTGAATTCTGTCAGCTTTGGCTCAAAATATGCCCTCGTATGACTATTTCTAAACACCTCCACCTTTACCACCCGAGTTCCACAATACTGCTGCAGGATCCATCTTTTACCCTCCTAATAGAATTCTATTGTTTTTGTCCTGGTGTTTCTAGACTTCTGCATCTTTGCATTCCTCTTCCTAAGCCTTGAAACTGATGCTCCAGTTGACATATTTGCTAGACTCTTGATTCAAACCTCACCCCTGAACACTAGTTTTTAGAACTTCCTGTGACTGTGCCTGTGCAGCTGGCAACTCATCCATTCATTCAACAAACGTTTATAGAGTGCCCCCATGTATAATGAATAGTTTTAGGTAATGGGGATATAGCATGAACAAAATAAATACTGGCATGGCCCTCTATAGAACTTGTGTTCTAATGGAGGAAGACAGACAATAAGTTAATATATAATTTGTCATGTGGGATAATTGATGGCAACATAAAAACAAGTATGGGGGTATCAGAAGCACTGGGGCATGTCTGCCATTTTTATAAATGGTAGTTATGGAAAGCTACTCTGGGAAGGTGACATTTGAACAAAGCTGGGGGGAGAGAGCCATGTACCTATCTCATGGGTGTTCCAGGTAGAGAGAACAGTTACTACTAAAGCCCTAAAGTAAGAGTGCTCGTGGTGTGTTCAGTGGGGCTGTGTTACTTATCTATTACTGTGGAATACATTACCCCAAAACCTAGTGGCTTTAGATGAAAATTATTTATTATCTCACAGTGTCTGTAGGTAAAATATCTAGATGTGACTTAACTGATGTACCTCTGTCTCCAAAGGCTACAGCCAAGGTGTTAGCCTCGGGTAGGATCCACTTAGCTTACTCATACAGCTTCTGGCAAGGTGCTGGACTGAAGGTCTCATTTCTTTGCTGGCTGTTGCTCAGAAGGCTCTTTTCATGTGGCCCTCTCCATTTTTTTTTGTTTTTAATATGAAATTTATTGTCAAATCGGTTTCCATACAACACCCAGTGCTCATCCCAACAGGTACCCTCCTCAATGCCCATCACCTCCCTTCCCCTCCCTCCCACCCCCCCATCACGTGGCCCTCTCCTTGGGGAAGCTCACCATGTGGGAGCTGGCTTCCTCAGAGTTAGAAAGCAAGAGAGGGTAAAGATTCGGTCCAGATTCTTTTTGTAACCCAGTCTCTAAAGTGATCCCATCACTCCTGTCATATTCTATTTCTTAAAAGCAAGTCACTAAGTCCAGTCTCCACAGAAGAAGAGATGACAGGAGGATGTGAATACTAAGCAGCAAGGTTCATTGGGGGCCATTAAAAAAAAAACTTACTACTAGGGCACCTGATGGCTCAGTTGGTTAAGCATTCCAACCTTATCTTGGCTCAGGTCATGATCTCAAGGTTCGTAAAATGGAGCCCCATGTTGGGATTCTCTCTCTTCTCTCTGCCCCTCTCCCACTCATGTGCTCTTTCTCTCTCTCATTCTCTCTGTCTCTCTCTCTCTCTCTCAAAAATAAATAAATAAACATTAAAAAAAGATTCCTTACTACAGAGGTCACTGTAGCTGAGCAGAATGAGGAGATATAGTGATAGGAAATGAGGTCAGGAAATATATATGATCATGGACAGTATTAAAGGCTTTTGCATGGATCTGAATTTAAAAGAATCACCTTGGGGCGCCTGGGTGGCTCAGTCGGTTAAGCGTCCGACTTCAGTTCAGGTCACGATCTCGCAGTCCGTGAGTTCGAGCCCCACGTCGGGCTCTGGGCTGATGGCTCAGAGCCTGGAGCCTGCTTCCGATTCTGTGTCTCCCTCTCTCTCTGCCCCTGCCCCGTTCGTGCTCTGTCTCTCTCTGTCTCAAAAATAAATAAAACGTTAAAAAAAAAAAAGAATCACCTTGGCTGCTTTGGGGAGAATAGACTATATGAGAGCAAGGGCAGAAGAGGGAAAATCAGTTACGTGGCTACTGCAATAATCTGGGGGAGACATGAAGTTGTCTTGGTCCTTTGTAGTGCCAGTGGAGGTTGGATATTCTGGATATTTTCTGGATATGGAATATGAAAGAGAAGAGTCAGGGATGACTCTAAGTTTCTAATCTGAGCAACTGGATGAATAAAATAAATGTTAATTGAGATGAGGAGAAGTAGGCTTAGAGAGAAAAATCAAGATTTTTGGTTTTGGACACAGTAACTTTGAGATGTCCACTAGACAATGTCAAGTAAGAAGTTGAACATAATAGTCTGTTGTTCAGGGAAAAGTCCAGACTGGCTATATAAATTTGGGCAACATCAGCATAAAGGGTATTTAATGTCATAAGACTGGATGACATCACCTACAGAGAGAATGTGGAAAAGAGATGTCTGAGAACTGAGCTGTGGGACACCTCATTTGGAAGAAGGGGAGGGGCCAGCAAAAGAGACTAAGAAAAAGCAGCCAGTGAAGTAGAAGGAAAACTAGGAGCAATTCCCTCAACAGCATTTATTTGCAGTACCATTTAATTCTTGTGGCTTCAGATGGGGGTGTGCCTTGAAGATATGAAAATAAGAGTGAAAAGGTAACAAGTGCAGTTAAGATGATTTTTGCTCAGCCTCCTCAGCAGAGGATGAAAATTGGCTAGCTCTAGCCCAACATGAGAGTGTGTGTGGGCGGGGGGGGGGGACAGAGAGAGAGAGAGAGAGAGAGAGAGAGAGAGAGAATATGTGTGTGTGTGTGTGTGTGTGTGTGTGTATTCATACTCAAATATCCTCAATTTGAATGCTCTATTGTTTGACAGAGGGCCAACTGCTCCCTACTGCATAGTTGTTGCTGTTGTCATCATCGTCATTGTCTTCTTCTTCTTCTCCTTCTCCTCCTTCTTTTAATTAAGTAGGCTCCATGTCCAATGTGGGGGTCAAACTCATGACCTTGAGATCAAGAGTCACATGCTCCACCAAACGAGACATCCAGGTGCCCCGTATTCTTTTTTTTTTTTAAGTTTGTTTGTTTGTTTATTTATTTATTCATTCATTATAGAATTGCAAGCAGGCTCTGTGCCCAACAGCACAGAGCCTGAAGTGGGGCTCAATCTTACAAACTGTGATATCATGACCTGAGCCTAGATTAAGAATCACACGCTTAACCAACTGAGCCACCCAGGTGCACCCTCCCCCCATATTCTTCTTGACCCAAGTCACACATGAATGTCCCCTACCAGGGTCCTGGAAGCTTTTGAGTTTGGGAAGAATATAGTTGGAACCATTTAAAACATTTTACGTTTCTAAATGTATCCCATTCAGTTCAATTTAACAAAACACAGAAATACAAACAATCCATATAAATAAAAATACCAGCTAAGTCATTGGCGAACTAACCTAACATTTCACCTAACATTGGTGAAATGAAATAGTTTTTCTCTCTGGAAGAAAAATCAATGATATTAAAGACAATTGATATTTGTACAGCATTTTACTCACATTATCTCACTTGAATCCCACTGTAACAATAGGATGTGTTTGCTATTATTTTCATTTTATAGACGATGTAAATGAAGTTCGGAGAGCTTAAGCAGCTTGCTCAATGTCATACAGTCAGTAGGAGTCATATCTGGGTCTTGAACTCAGTTTGTGATCAATTTTCCATCCTAGGTACAAGCGATTATAGCGCTTGAAAGAAAGGTCATTCTCAGCAGGGGCTGTGGGAACAAACTCTGAATAAGGCTTTAGGAAGGTGCAGGCAAATCAGCTACTATGTGTGCTGCATAGACAAAATCATTTTCTCCGAACGTGAGGTTATATGAAATATTTGCTATGAACTGGATGGAAAGAAACTGCTTTTTGCACCTCAATGAATTCCTAAAGTCCCATTGGTTTCTCCTGGAAGAGAATCAGACTTTACTAGGTTTGCTAACACCTGTAGCGGCATCACTTCTGTGTATTCAATGGCATCATCTCCCCCCATGGTGGCATCCACTTAGCTCAGGTCTAAAGGCCTCTTGAATATTCACAGGCAGATATTATATTTAGGGAGCCAGATCCAGTTATCTCAGACTCATATAGCCAAATGCCACATGTATTTTTCTTCTGGAAGCCATTCCTGCCTTCTCTCACTTTTCTTCATGAAAGAAATTCAGAAGCCATAGTGACTCCATTGGCATCCAGGTCACCATCTTCCTTTTCTCTTGGGCTTCAAGGAGAAACCACGCTTATAAATGAGGTTTAAATTATGGTATGGTGAGGATGCTATTGCCACTCATAGTTCCTTTCTGCAATATTTCAAACTTTAATGCCTTAGCTAGTTACAGAAATAAAGCTTTAATATTATTATTGCATTCATATTATTTCTTGTAGAGGTACCTGAAGCTTACCCTTTGTCCAGGGATACAGCATTTATTGGAATTCTCAAATCTATCCCTATATATTTTTTAAATGAAACAAAATTCAACAGAATCAAATGTTGACAACATGGAGCTCAAGCCCATCTTCTGCTTTGAGCTGATGTCCTGTCTTTCTTTATATAATAATTTGTAGCTTCTTACCTGTCAGCACCAGAATTATGGATTGAGTCGTAAATTAAAGGTAGAGTTATCAAGTCTAGGCTAGTGACATATAGACTTCAAATCTTTTTAGTAGATTGTTTGTTCTAAATGAAATTTTCTGTGAAACTCAATATATTTTTTAAAAGATAAAAATGGAGTTGCTCTGGTTAAAGCTCTCATTGGTGGGGGTCCGTGAGCCACGTCCCCTGAGTCTCCTCTTTACTCCACAGTGGCCTTGAAGTAACTTAGTAGAACCCTCAAGACTTCTAGTAGTTTGAAAATCACAGGAGTATACGATTAGCACACGGGCACACAGCACTCAAAGCAGGGCTCAGAAACCTATGGTGAAGGATGGACCTGGAGGAAGGAAGAATTGGAGCATTCTGGAGTGGAAACTCATTTAAGTATTGGGGAAAAGTATGGACATAGGAGTCATACCCATGCAGGCAATTAAATCAGAGCTTCCCACAAAGAAGGAAGGTTAAGGTAAATGACACCTTCAAGACCAGGCAAACAGAAAGAAGGACAGGTGTGCAGGATTCCCCAAGAGGTAAGGAACAGATAGAAAATAGGAAGGGCAGGGGGGAGGGAAGGAGAGAAAGAGAAGGGGAGAGAGAGAGAGAGAGAAAGAGAGAGAGAGAGAGAGAGAGAGAGAGAGAGAAGTGAGTGAGGTGCCAACCTCAGTTTGAGAACTTATATAAACAAATAAGGGACAGACTATAGAAAAATATATCCTGCTGGGAAAGCAGCAGTTAAATGACTGAGGGTATAAAAAAGCTGACCTATTATTTATGAAATTAGAATACACAGTGGTGCCTGTTAAAATGTCAAGTACCACAAGGATCCAGGGAAAAATTGCCTTTGGAAGAAAACTTTTTTTTTTTTTTTTGCGAGGGATCAGACAGAATAGGGTTAAATAAATAAAATATGCTGAGGAGAGTCTAATGTGGAGAGGAACCATCTGGCAAAAATCTCCACTATGCCCACACTGCCTTCTTTCTCAGTGCCCTTCCCTAGGGACCTTGGAACAGCTGTGTTGAGATACTAGACCCAGAATTTTCATATTCATATCAAAAGTGAAACCCAAAATGTCTGCACTGCTGCTGATTAGAGAGAGCATTTGAGTGGTTCAATATTGAAAAGATTTGTGGCACATTGGACTCCTTTGCTTTGAAACACCCAACTTGTTATGAGTTTGTTTCCCAATGCTACTTGGCTCAGCTTTTATTTTTAAATCTTCCTGCTTTACTGCTGTATTGTCTCTACTGGTGATAAATACAGAATTTCAAGGAAATGCTTTTTAGACATTCTATTGAGCCAGGATTTCAGTGCTGCATGGTACGTTGAAAAGAACAAAAGGCTTTAGGGTCAGCAAGGCTTGTGTGAAAATTTGTCACTTAGATGTCATTTAAGCAAACTGCTTAAGCTCTCCAAACCCATTTCCATCATCTGTAAAATGGGAGTGGTCATGGTTGTCTTGCATGGTTGTTGTGAATAATAAAAGATACATAGAAAGTAAAGCAAAATATGGTGCCTGACACATAGTCTTTGGCCTATAAATGTTAGTTGCTATTATTGTTTTCATTATTACTAACTTCTCATAATGAAAATATCTGAAAATATATGCTTCTTAACTGTATGCACAGGGGTGTGTGTGTGTGTGTGTGTGTGTAAAACACATCTAAGTCTTTGATTAGTGATGGTCATCTGATTATTGTGACAAAATTTAGTATAACTCTGAGTGATATAAAGTGCAAATACTATATATGTTTCACCTAGAATTGTTCTTGGAACATGTCTTTTCATAGTTTGTACTTTTGAACCTTCTAGAGGCTTTAAGGATAATATTGGGTTACTAGAAGGCCATTATGTGTAAGGGAAGGAAACTGGGAGGCTTGGGGGTGTGGCTCAGGGACCCTACTCCTACTCTGCTTCAATCAGAAAAACTCCATTTTTTACCAGAAAAGTGTGGTAGTTTTGTGCTAGGAGCCAAGAAGGGAAAGTGTTTCAAGGAGGAGGAAGTGAACAACCATACCCGATGCTAGGAAGATGCAAATAGCCTCCAAGGGGAATGGAAAGCTTCAAAAGTTCATTGGCATTTGTAGAGAAGGTGGGAATCCTAAGCAGTGGTGACTTGATGGCCATGGCCCAAAATGTTGAGGGCCAGGGGTCCAAGTGTCTGATCAATAGGATGCCATGAAACCATCTACCAGAAGCCACAGATAAAATCAAGAAACTAGAGATGAAGGAGTAACCTTCCTAGCTCCTGGCACCCTGGTTCTTTGTAGGGATTAAGGCCTTTTACTTTCTCTCATTTGCTGGAAGAGGGAAACTAAACCCTATGGAGTTTCTACGAGGTATAATTAAAGACAAAGATCCTGGTGGAATATCATATCAGAGAAACTACAGGATTAGGCAGAAGATCAGCAGTTGATAAATCAGATGGGTCAGTGATCAGGCAAGTTCTTGAACAGCAATTAAATCATGAAATTGTAAGCCAGCACTGGAAAGTGGTAAGGGCCAAAAACAGGTATCAAAGTCAGTGATCAAGAAATGAGATGATCAAAATGAGGCAAAGGGATCAAATTCTTGGACAAAGGGGAAAGCAACCCAAGGAGCAGCCCAATGGAGTGTAGGGATAGAAATCAAAGAATTAGGTTGGCCTCCACGATCCCTGAGTACCTATGTAGTTCTGACATGTTATCTTTTTTTTTTTTTTTTTTTTTTTTTTTGTCTAGTGAACACACTATGAAGCATTGCCTTTGAAAATTTTGTCTTAGATGTGGCCATGCCTTCAGGGATCATGTAGTCTACTAGAAAGAATAGGACAGGATCTAAACAATAAGTCAGATTTGCAGAGTTTGTTTTTCAGGCATCCAATGCTCCTTTCCCACCCAAATCTGTTGTCAAGTGGAAAGAATCTTACATACTTTGGCATAATGTCTACTGTGGTATTCCAAGGGGATCTGATCTTACACGATAACTTTCTAGCATGTAGAAAGGTCAGTGACCTTTTTAGAATAATGAAACTCACTATGTTTGCTGGTGATTTCTCAAAGGGTGGCCTACCGACCAACTACATTGAACTCACTCGAAGGACTGTATTAAAAGTGTAGATTAACTGACTCTCTACTAAATTAGCTGATTCAGAATATTTGAGGGCAAGATCTGAGAATCTGCATTTTAACATACAAGGTGACATTTATCCACAAGTTTAAGAACTGCTGATGTGTGAAATCATCCATTCAACTTAATCATTTAGGCTAGGCTTCAGATGTGAAAAACTCCTTCCCTGGAGTCGCTGGTATACAGATATGACATCCTAAATACATTTGATTTATTTAACCCAAAAGGAATGCAGATCAGCTGCTATTGGATGATGCCCTTGTTTTTAGATGCTTTTAAACAATATTCACATACCTTTGAATCCCATTTGCACTCTGAGTATGATCTCAGTGCAGAGGTCAGGGTGGTGAACTTAAAAAAAAAATCTTTTGTTTTTAGTGGATCTAAGATTCATTTACCATAGTCCCTGGGAGCACAGGCAGAATACCAGTTTTGGCTTATTTTTGTATGAGATGCAATGAGGAAAAAGCAGAGGGAAATGCAACCCCAAATTTCTTTTCTTCCTTAATCATGTTATTCGAAGTTTGGGGAAATATCTGGGAGAAAGCATTAGATTTAGGGGAAAAGGCATCTAAATCATACCCAAGTACTAAATAATGAAAACATTGACCTCTGGATGGCTAGGATTGATCTTACAATAGTGGGGAAGAACAAAAACCTCCATTACCATAAAGGTGATTTAGGGATAGAAGTCTGACCTTTCTTCATTCTGTAAAAGTTACATTATTAAAGACCCAGTCAATTATGACACTGCTGAAGTGAAATATTGTTATTATGTTCTGTGGGGTTTTTGCTCTAAAGAAAATTCTTGATCATTTTATTTGTTTTGTGTGTGTGTGTGTGTGTGAAGTCTAACAGATAGACTAACAAAAAAGTACACATACTGTGAAATGCTAAGTAGCAGAACCCAGGCAGAGAAAATGAAATGTTTCTAGAAAGACAAACAAAAAAAAACCCCTAAAAGACCATTTTACTTTATCTCTATCCCTAGAGATATGATTAATCCCCTCACCCTCCAAAAGCTGTTGGGGTGGTGTTTCAGGGTACTGTGAGAGGTATTTACTGAGTATCCATACTGTGTCCATCATTGTGCTAGATGCTAGTTTAGGATCACCCCAATTTACTCCTTTTTGCATTTTTCTCTTGAAAAGGAAGAAGTGATGCAGACATTAGGTTTGCCTATAACGCACCTGAACCAGATGTCCAGTGGGTTCAACAATTCAGTCAAAAATGGATTTTTGGCATTTATTAAAACTACCCCCCACTCCTTTCTACGCATTGCCTTTAGTTAGTTGAACCCAACCTGTCTGCGTTCTGAATTTGGTCAGCCTACTTTGTGCATGTAGACACAGAATTTGGTATTCAAAAAAAAATATGCTTCACAAAATATCCCAAGCTACCCAACTTCGATTGAATTGCTTGAGTCGCTCTCGAAAAGCCAAATTGAAAACAGGAAAAACCTAGCCTTGGCTCATTCAACTTAAGGATTGAATTCCCAGACAATATCAACCCTGATAAAATATGAGGCTAGATAAAACACGGTACAAGAGGATCATTTCGAGGACTGATCAAGTGTGGGAAGGCGCTCTTTATTGCTACTGAGATTTCAAGGCAGAACAGAAGCTAATAGTCTCTTTGGTAGTTATCGTGGGGTAGGTGTGACTTCAGGGTCATAGATAAATAAAGGTGATTACCATCTGTATACCCAGACACTATACAGTCCCTCAACTCTGCAAATTCCCATTATGCCCATCCAACAAGATTTTATTACAGGTCAATAAATAAGAGGGAAGGAGTGCAATTGTAGCTGGTGCTCTGAGGCGGAAGGAAAGGAACACGGCTGCATTTAATTGTGTTGTGATTGTTATGTTTGGCTTCAGGTTTGCATTCAGTTAATCATAATTTGTTTCTCAAGCAAGTTTTTTAGGTCCCCCTTCATAACGGACTCTTCAATCTACCTCCTCAAATGGCTTTTCAGTGCTTAACGAGCTTACTACAGTGGTCTCCTGTGAGGTAATAGCAATAAAGTTAAAAGGAGGGGAATCATGAATCACAAGCTTTGTTCACGGGCCATGGTTTTTCCCGGGTGTTAGCCTTAAGATGCTAATTAATGGACACCTCATCAATCAGCTGGTAGATAGACACTTGCGTGCTTGCTCAGCCCAGAGGAGGATCTAGCCTCTGTAGCCCCATGCTACTTTGGGTTAATATCAATCTAACCACCATGCCTACGTCTCTATGTATTCTGGTGGAATAAAGAGGGGATGTGACAAAATGTGGATATAGGATGGAAACAAATCAGTATAGAAAATAAATAATAAGGCTGCTTGTTGTCAGGGTCAAGATTATAGTTGGTAGGTAAGATAGGGATATTTGGAGAGCTTTGCAACTTGTGTGGACATGGCAATGAGTCTGTGAAAACACATATATGGCCTATTATCTTGGAACACTGGCTCCTTAAAAAATATAATCTTAAAAAAAAGTGTGGCATAATGACCTCAGCTCTATATTTTCAATTCAGATCTTGCCCACTACTGCTGGAAGTCCCAGAGGGTGGTGGCCCAGTTAGCAGTGGCCTTCTTCTAGTGGGAATATTGAAGTAAGGAAGTAATTATTATGCTCTCATTGTAGACCCTGAACTTTGTTATAAACAGTAGGAATCTGGGGAATAAAATGATAAGAAAGGCAAGATTCTTGCTCACAATTAGCTTCCAGTGTAATGGAGGGGGGTGGGGTGGGTGGGAGTCTTATATACATAGAGAACAATGCACAAAATCATTGATTCCTAGAACCTTAAGGGACCTTAAAAAGCATCTAAGTCAACCAACACTCTGGTGCTCTCATATTCCCCAATCATATCAGTTAAAAGGTTACCTGGTATCTGTTTGAATGCCTATAGTAATAGGGATCTCAGTAATTCTGGAGGTCATGTACTTGGCCACCAAATTCTTCTCCTTGACACCACTCATCGTAAGTGTATTGCCTTCATTCATGTGATATTGAAAGTAGTAGCTATGTGTCATAGAATTTCTCTTCTTATTTTTAAAAACCTTATCTTGTTCCCTCAACAATTCTATTAAAAGACAATGAATAAGCATAAAATTTTATGACACAAAGAGTCCTTAATATAGAAGTAAAGAGAAAGGAGAGTTGAGTTGGGCTGGGTTGTCGAGAAAAATAAGGTGGTGATACTTGAATTATTTAGCTGTCTATTTCCTAACTTCCTAGAATTCAAGTTCCATGAGGGCAAAGACAGCCTTATTTATCATTGTATTCCCAGAACCTACAATTTTGCCTGGTAAATAGTGGGAGCTCAATAAAAAGGAGATAATTTGGAGAAAATAACCTGAAGAATGTCTCTTTGACCTGTCTTACCGTAATATAAACCATAAATTTAAAACCACTGAGTGAAAAGATATTTACTGGGATAGGCTTGCTGCATATAGTGAAGAATGGACATAAGTACAATAGCTGAAATAACAAAAGTGCCCTGGAAAATGTACACTTACACAGTCTATAAACTAATTGCTGTAAAGTTTGCCAAAAGATCTTATCTGCTGGAAACCTCCAAGGGGGACTAACAAAAGCATTTATTATAGTTTTGGCATTTGTTTCAATTTTGTACAGACTCTTACTGGTTTGGGAATTATGAAAGGAGAAGAGCAAAAGACAGGGGATCAGAGTCTGTTGCTTTAGCCAACCTACCAACATCTCTCCCTTACTTTCCCCACTTCTTTCTAGAGGTAGTGTCTTGTTTGACCAAAGACCACCAGGAGCACACCTCTAGTTGAATAAGTTGGAGTTAATACTCATTGCAATGAGGAAGAAGAGAAACCATAGAGAACCATGGGGTTCCTCAGTGAGAGAGCATTGGAAAGGACTTATTGTAGGATTTGGGCTGTGATTAGGTAATTTGAGGGAGGGCCTAAGGAAGCAGGTATTCTCTCTGAGGTGGGTGTTGGCAGCAAGTGGGGACAGTTCTATCATTGGATATCCCAATCCAGAGTTGAGGCTGAAGCTGTAAATGGTAAAGAAGACTTAGCTCCTTGTATTAGCCAGGTGAGAAAGATATTTGGTATTTTGTGGCTTGGGAAATATTCATGTTTTTGTTTGTGCTTAGATGAAAATTATAAAGTCACCTGTTTTCCTATATTATTGTGGTCATAGTCTGATATTGTCATTTAGTAAGATAGTTTATGCCCAGCAGGGAAACAACATGGCCTGTCTGTGAGTGCCAGACCAGCTTCTAGCAACACCGAAGCCAAAGTTTCAGACCTGTTCCCAGAAATCAGGGCTTTCTTAGCAACAAAAGCATGGAAGCTGGAGGTGGCTCCTACAATGGCAATATTTTCTCTTCTCCAAATTAATCATTCACTAGGCACTGACCCTACACTCAACTAAGGGAGAGTCTTGCCCGAAGGATTTTGTCAATGTATAATCTTGATTTTGTTGATTAATTTTTGTTCTTCACAGGGTCAATAGATACTTGTAGGTGCTACTACAATATTTTGTCATGGTCTATCTGTGGTCTCCAAGATGCTTTTGAAGGGCATTCACAGAATTACTCAATGTGGCCAGTCTCTTCCCGTTTGTTCAGTGTCCAAATTTTTCCTCTTCATCTCAAACATTGTTGAATGAAAAAGATACAAATACCCTCCTCTTTGCACACCGGGCTCCCTCCCATTGAGCACAAACTAATTGTTGCATGTACCTACATAGCCTCTGCTGGTGCAGTTATAAAGACTATTAGTGCTCACTGGGAATTGATTCTACATAATATATTAGGCCACATTCTACCTTTCAGTTCATTTAGGAATGTCCTCCCTTTGCTCAAGATAATTAATATCGTTTGGCCACCTGCAAAACATTGTAAACCAGCTAGTAAAGAGCCGAAAAAAACCAATTAATTTTTACTCATGGTAGGTTTTCTGAGCAAGACTTTCTGGGTCTCGTATAATGCTGTGGTTTGGACAATGATTAATTAAAAGAATAAAAAATATATCCGGTGGAACAGTCTCCTCCTGCTTCCCTAATGTTTCATGATTTGAGGAGCATTGGGCAATTTCACTGTGTGCCCCTCCTATGAAGAATGAGCTTTCCAAAGCTAGGACTCTGTGTGAACTATAGGGAATCTTCTGATTCTCATGCACATAGCCTGAGATGGTTAGATAAATACAAACATAACTGAGCCTTAGAAAGATAAGTAGCATTGGAGAGAAGATGGGTGAAATGACAGAGTTGCTGGAAGTTGCAGACTGGGTATTAGGAAAGAGCTGATTTGCATTCAAATGGTCAGATTGCTTCCACTGTAGCTCCTGAATAGCAAACTGTTGCTCAGTCTTTGCCTCTCACCAGACCATAGAAATGAGCCACAGAAAGTGTTATTGACTGAATCCCTTGGCCATTTTTTAAGAATTGAAGTATAGTTGACACACAATGTTATGTTAGGTTCAGGTGTACAACATAGTGATTCAGCTACTCTCTAGGTTGTGCTGTGCTCACCACGAGTGTAGCTACCATCCATCCGTCACCAAACAACGCTATTGCAATATCGTTGAAACCATGCCCCATAAGGTTACTGAGGTTGAAACTAGCAGAAAGTTTAAAGTTGTTTTTCCGAGAACAGCCTTCCCCCAATCAGCTATTGTGCCTCTTTAATCCCACCAGCAAACTCACTAGCTGTCTCTGCAGAAATCTGGACTCAAGATCACCTGATATTGTTCTAGCCGAGGAACAAGCAAGGCCCTGCATTCTTTACCCAAGATAACAAGCCCAAGACTCCATCCAGTTTATACCACCTCTCAGAGCACGCCCATGGCCCCTTCTTCCTGTGCTGAGAGAACCTCCTGATATCAGTAGCTAAAGGTTGCCTTGTTATGATGTGTGCACCCCAACAGTGAACATGGGATATATGTTACATACATGTTTGCTCAGTGCACATGCCCCATCTTTCCTCATGAATAGTTACAAGATTCCTCATCTTTTTCATCAATACAATATGTAATCTCAACCATCGTGATTATGAGGTGGATTTGAGCCTTGCCTCCTATTTCCTTGTTTGGCTGCCTCACATACCCTCTCCTTGCTGCATACCTGATGTCTCAGTGATTGGCTTTGCTGTGCCTCAGGCAGACAGACTTGGGTTTGATTACATCATTGACTATGTTCCCTATGCTGGGCCTTTCATTCCCATGACTTATTCATTCCATAACTGGAAGCCTGTACCTCCCACTCCCCTTCATTCATTTTGCCCATCTCCCTACCACCCTCCCCTCCAGCAACCACCAGTTTGTTCTCTGTTTCTGCTTTTGTTTGTTTATAAGTTTGTTTTGATTTTCAGATTCCATGTATAAGTGAAACCATACAGTATTTGTCTTTCTCTGACTTATTTCACGTAGCATTATACCCTCTAGGTCCATCCATGTTGTCCCAAATGGCAAGATTTCATTATTTTTAATGGCTGAGTAATATTACTTTGTATATATATATCACTTGGCTTTTTAAAAATCTACCTGGTAATACCATCAAAACAGGTTCAGAAAGAAATGATAAAATAGTATTTCGTTTTAGTAGTAGTAATAGTTTTTGGTTCCTTCCCACTTATCCAGCTTAGATCTTGTGTCTCCAAATCTTCCTTTTCAATTTTCATTTACAGAGGGAACTTTATTTTTTAGTAAGGTAAAAAATATATATAACCTTATATTAATTTCAGGTATACAACATAGTAATTCCATATTTGTATGCATTACAAAGGGATCACCACCATAATTCTAGTTACCATTCATCACAATAGAATTGACCCCTTTCACACTTTGTGCCCACCCCCATCCCTTCCCATTTGATAACCGCCAGTCTGCTTTCTGTATCTATAAATTTTGTTTTGTTTGTTCATTTATTTTGTTTTTATATTCTACACATAAGTTAAATCATATAATATTTGTATTTTTGTGTCTGACTTATTTCATTTAGCATAAAACTCTCGGGGTCCATCCATGTTGTCACACATGGCAAGATTTCCTTCTGTTTCCATGGCTGAGTAATATTCTATTGTGTATATTTACCACATCTTCTTTATTCATTCATCCATTGAGAGACACTTAGGTCATTTACATATCTTGGCTATCATAGATAATGCTTCAATGAACATAGGGGTACATATATATAACTTTTCAAATTAGTGATTTGCTTTCTTCAGATGAGTACTCAGAAGTGGAATAGCTGAATAATATAGTAGTTCTATTTTTAATTTTTTGAGGAATCTTCATACTGTTTCTATAATGACTGCATCAATTTATATTCCCACTAACAGTGCATGAGGGTTCTTTTTTCTCTACAACATCTCCAATACTTTTTATTTCTTGTCTTTTTGATAGTAGCCATTCTGACAGATATATCTCTTTGTGGTTTTGATTTGCATTTCCCTGATGATTACTGATATTAAGCATCTTTTCATGTGACTGTTGGCCATCTGCTAAGTTGTCTTTGGAAAAATGTCTATTTAGATTCTCTGCCTATTTTAAAATCAGATTGTTTTTTGTTTGTTTTATTTTGGAATTGTGTGAGTTCTTCATATATTTTTCATATAAGCCTTATTGAATATATGATTTGCAAATATCTTTTCCTATCCAGTAGGTTGCCTTTTTATTTTTGGATGATGTCCTTCATTGTGCAGAAGCTTCTTAGTTTAATGTAATCTTGTTTGTTTATTTTTGCTTTCATTGACATGGCTTTTGGAGTCATAATCAAAACATTTTTTGCCAAAAGCAATGTCAAGGAGTTATTGCCTATGTTTTCTTCTAGGAGTTTTATAGTTTCTATCATTACATTCAGGTCTGTAATCCACTTTGAGTTAATTTTTACATAAGATGGTGATCTAGTTTCATTCTATTGCATATGGCTGTACAATTTCCCCAATACCATTTATTGAATAGGCTGTCCTTTTCCCATTGTATATTCTTACCTCTTTTGTCATAAATTAATTGACCATATATGTGTGGATTTATTTCTGGGCTCATTATTCTGTTCCATTGATCTATGTGTCTGTTTTTATGCCAATACCATACTGTCTTGATTACTATAGCTTTGTAGTATAGTTTGAAATCAGGGAGCATGATACCTTCACCTTTGTCCTTCTTTCTCAAAATTGCTTTGGCTATTTAGGGTCTTTTGTGGTCCCATACAAATTTTAGAATTATTTTTTCTAGTTCTGTGAAAAATACTATGTAATGCCCTTTTTTTTGTCTTTTATTACAGTCTTTGTTTTAAAGTCCATTTTGTCTGATATAAGTATAGCTACCCCAGCTTTCTTTCCATTTCTATTTTCATGGAAAGTCTTTTTCCTTCCCTTCACTTTCAGTCCATGTGTGTCCTTAGATCTGAAATGAGTCTCTTTCAGGCAACATATAGATGAGTATTGTTGTTGTGTTTTATCTATTTAACCACTATACATATTTTGATTGGAGAATTTAATCCATTTACATTTAAAGTAATTATTAATAGGTATGTACTTATTGCCATTTTGTTAATTGTTTTCTGGCTGTTTTGTAGTTTCTCTCTGTTCCTTTTTTCTCTTGCTCTTTTCCCTTATGGTTTGATGAATTTCTTTAGTGTTATGCTTAGATTCCTTTCTCACTTTTTGTGTATCTACTGTAGGTTTTTGCTTTGTGGTTACCATGAGGTTCTGTCTATCTATATCTATATCTATCTATCATCTGTTATCTATCTATCTATCTATCTATCATCACAGTCTATTTTAAGTTGGTAGCAACTTAAATTTGAATGTATTCTAAAAACTCTACATTTTCCTACGCCTTCCTCATGCTTTATGTTTTTGATATACTTTATATCTTTTTATTTTGTGTATCTCTTAACTAATTATCATAGTTATTAATTTTTACTTCTTGTGACTTTTAACCTTCACACTAGCTTTATAAGTGGTTAATCTCCTACCTTTACTATATATTTGCTTTTACCAGTGAGATTTTTACTTTCATATGTGTCCTTTCTATTAGTTAGTGCCTTTCTTTTCAGCTTAAAGAAGATCCTTTAACATTTCTTGTAGGGCTCATTTAGTGGTGATGAACTCCTTTAACTTTTACTTGCTTGAAAAACTTATTTCTCTTTCAATTCTGAACGATAGCTTTGCTGGGTACAGCATTCTTAGTTGAAAGTTCTTTACTTCAGCACTTTGAGTATATCATGCCACTCCCTTCTGAATTGCAGAGTTTCCACTGAAAACTCAGCTGACAGTTTTATGGGAGTTCACTATACATAATAAGTTGTGGGGTTTTTTTTGCCACTTTTAAGTTTCTGTCTTTATTTGTAACTTTTGACATTTTAATTAATGTCTTGGTGTGGATCTCTTTGGGTTCATCTTATTTGGAACTCTCTTGCTTCCTTTCACAGGTTGATAAGTTTTCAGCCGTTATTTCTTCAAGTGAATTTTCTGCCCCTTTCTCTTTTTCTTCTCCTTCTGGGAATGTTACTCTGCTTGGTGTTGTCCCACAGATCTCTTAAACTCTCCTTGCTTTTTAAATTTTTTTCGTTTGGCTTCTCTATTTGGGTGATTTCAACTTCCCTGTCTTTCAGGTTGCTTATTTGTTCTTTTAATTTACCTAGTCTGTTATTGAGCCCCTCTAGTGTATTTATCAGTTCAGTTATTATATTCTTCAGCTCTGTGACTTCTGTTTTGTATTTTCTTATATTTTGTATCTCTTTTTTGCAGCTTGCAATATGTCCGTCCATTTTTCTCTGAGTTTAGTGAGCATCTTTTTGAATTACTTTGAACTCTTTATCAGAGAGATTACTTATCTCCATTTCATTATAAGGTCTTTTACTGGTGTTTTGTCTTATTCTTTCATTTGGAATATATTCATCTATTTCCTCATTTTGCTTGACACTCTGTGTTTCCATATATTCGGTGAACCAGCTACCTCTCCTAGTCTTGAAGGAGTGGCCTTGTGTGGAGGTGAATCTTACTGTTCAAACTTGTTCTAGCTTTTGGTTATCTCTTGAAACATTGTTATTGTCTAAGTAGCCAGATTTATTCTTGACAGGTCTCAGTTGTTGAGGCTATGACAGGATTTGTCAATATTCTAAAAGGAGTGATGTTAGCACCTAGATTAAGGCTGATTGAAAACCAAATATTCAGGCTGCAGCTTTAAAGTATGAAAATATGTATTGGGGCACCTGGGTGGCTCAGTAGGTGCAGTTTCCGACTTCAGCTCAGGTCATGATCTCACGGTCTGTGAGTTCAAGTCCCGCGTCGGGCTCTGTGCTGACAGCTTGGAGCCTGGAGCTTGCTTTGGATTCTCCCTCTCTCTCTGCCCCTCCCATGCCCATGCTCTGTCTCTCTCTGTGTCTCTCAATAATAAATAAATGTTAACATTTTTTTTTAGAAAAAATAAAAATAAAAACAAAAATAAAGCATGCAAATATGTATAGTCCTGTGGGACTGCAATCATAGACTCTGGTGACTTCCACTTCAGGAGATCAAAATGTATCTCCCGGATGACACTTGCAAGAACTGAAGCTTCAGATAAATGTATAAGCTCATTTCTGGGAGGTACCAACAAGCTGCAGTGAGGCTAACAGAGGGCACAAAGATAGTTCTCTACCTATGTTCCCCCTGAGAGTGCCTCTGTAGCCTTTAGATGTGTGGTAAACCTGAAGCCTGTCCTTCAGGTTGAAGCTCCAGGACAATTAAATGAGCCTTTTTCACATACAGACTGGGGATGTGTTTTGGTTGTAGTATGTGTTATGCCCTGGGTGTGGTATCCTGTCTTTCTACTGATACAGTCCCATGGGGCCCAGGAGTACAATCACGTCTGGCCACCAGAGCCAGACAACCAAGAGGTGTCCCTGTGTGGACTGTTCCCACCCAATGGCTTTAGCAAAGCTGCAGGAGGCTCTTGGGGGTGGGCCACAGCTTGTGGCTTTTGTGAGGCTAGGAAAAGGGTGTTGGGAGCAAGGCATGCTCATAGTTTTAGCAATGTCAGAGAAGAGTGCTGGAGGCAGGGCCACCTATGGCTTTAGCAAGGCTGGAGAAAAGTGTTGAGAACGAGGGATGCCTTCAGCTTTAACAAGGTTGTACCTGCACATGCTCATCTGCTGTAGTAAGGTAGAGGGGGCATAAAAGAAAATGGCATTCTCCAGCACCTCTGTCTGAGGGCAATCCCAACTAATTCTTGCCTGTCCAGCAGATGCTTTAAGATTAGCAACTGAATTTCCTTCGCATATAATCCAATGGCCTTTCAAACTGCTGCCTCTGTGCTGGTTCCTGGGACGAGTGAGTCCATGTGTGAGCCCTTCAAAAGGAGTGCCTCAGATCCACACAGCTCTGTAGGTCTCCTGGATGTAAGCCTCATGGGTTTCCAAAGTTAGATATTTTTGAGTCTGTACCTCTCTGGTGTAGGTCCCAAGGATTGGAGTGCCTAATATGAGGCACAAACTACTTGCTCCTCAGGAAGCTCTGGGTCATGAGATCCCCTCCTATTGGGTGTTACCATGCCAGGGGGATGGGTTTTTTTTTTACGAGACTACATCTCTGCCTCTCCTACTCATCTTGATGTGGCCCTTTCATTCCTTGTTTTGGAAGAATCTGTTCAACTAGTTCTCAAGGTTTTTTTCAGTAGGAATTATTCTGTATGTAGTTATACTCCATATATACCATATACACTCCATATATACCTCTAAATGTAGGTATACTCCATATACCACAGAATTTAGGCTGTCATTGACTCTGGCTATAAATGAAGCTTGCTCATATCATGTAAATAAAACCTTTAAGGTGACAATATCATGGGACTCCCTTAAAAGTCAGCCAGCAGAATAACAATCAGGGAGAGTGATGGTTAATTATATGTGTCAACCTGACTGAGCCATGGGGTGCCCAGACATTTGGACAAACATTATTTGGGTGTGTGTGAGGATGTCTCTGGATGTGATTAACATTTGAATGGGTAGACTGAGTAAAACAAATTGCTCTCCCGTATGTGGGTGAGTCTGACCCAATCAACTGAATATCTGAATACAACAAAAAGGCTGAGTAAGAGGGCACTCCTCTAGGTTGACAGTTGAGCTGGGACATTGAACTTTTCCAGCCTTCAGAGTCAGAGTGAAACACTGGCACTTCTTGGGTCTTGAGTCTATAAGCTTCCAGATTGAAACTTACAGCATTGCTTCCCTAGCTCTCAGGCTTTTGGACTCAGACTGGAACTGCACATTGTCTTTCCTGGATCTTAGCTTACTGGCTGCAGATCTTGGGGCTTTTCAGCCTCCATAAGGGTATGAGCCAGTTCCATATTATAAATAGACTTATTCTTTCTTTTTCTTTCTTTTTTCTTTCTTTTTTTTTTCTTTCTTTCTTCTTTCTTTCTTTCTTTCTTTCTTTCTTTCTTTCTTTCTTTCAACAGAACATGTGTGTGCACAAGCAGGGAAGGGGCAGAGAGAGAGGGAGGGAGAGAGAGAGTCCCAAGCAGTCTCTATGCTGTTAGTGTGGGGCCCAATGCAGGGCTCAGTCTCACAAACCATGAGATCATAACCTGAGTCAAAACCAAGAGTTGGACACTTAACCAACTGAACCACCCAGGCGTCCCAATTTTGTTTCTCTTGAGAGCCCTGTCTAATACAGAGAAGTTACTCTTTTCTCAAAAATGGTAAGACTATGTATAATTAGAAGAATTCAATAAAAATATTTTTTCAGGTTTTCCTACTTGCCATAGTTATTTCAATTCCAGATAGAATTAACTAATCAATTTAGGGAAATACTGATTTGGTCAAATAGCTGACCTGTTATAGTGCAACAACAAACAAGTTCAGTCAGGCAAGCTAGTCATTTTAATCAAACCACTATTCATCTTAGTTCTTATTAACTAGTTCAAACTTTCCTCAGCTGGTCAAGACTGTCAAAATCAGCCAAGGAAATAGTTTGAACTACTCTACCGTAGATAGGAACCACATATGCTAGTTAAGAGATATAATAAGGCTTCATCAGAGGGGCACAAAGGGCAAGCTTTGGCTGATATGACTGAATCAGGTAAAGCAGTTGCAATGGTTTGTCAGTCTATCAGTAAGTTTCATACAGCTGAGGGTAAGTTTAGTTCATCTTTCGTTTTGATTCATTTTGAATTATTTGACTGATCATTTTGGCCAAATTAACCAACCAATACCGTAACTTCATAGAGGCACACACTTTTAAGGGGCTGCATTTTTTGAATCTAATTAACAAAAACATACACATAGGTAGCACATACATAAGAGGTCCATGAACCCTGAAGGTGGTCAAGGCAAACTATTAAATGATTGAACCAAATGGTGTAACAAGTGTAATCTGTTTCCTTCAGTTGTCCATACTGGAAAAGACCCTGCTGAATAGAATCTATACAGGAAAATAGTATTGCACAGTCAGGATGGTTTGTTGGTCATCTCTCACTGCCAGTATAAAACCAAATATTCAAAGCAATGTATCAGAAAAAGTAATAAAAGAGAAAAATGGTTACAACTTCCTACCTGATCTCAAAAGATTTTATTCATAAGAAGAGAATCCCATATCCTGAAGAAACATTAATTCGATTCATGTTCTCCTTTGAGGATTACAGTATAAATTATTTCCCCATTGCCTGGCTCCTGCCCTGAATAAATTTCAAAGATTTTTTTTTCCTCAAAGAAAAGCAAATTAAGATTTTTACTTCTCCCTCAAAAGCTAACCATGTCACTGCAGTCCAGAATGGTGTCAGAATATAAGTTGAATTCTGTAGGTGGGCTATCAAAAACCAAACCGAACCAAAAACACCAAATTTTTTTCAAGGTTTTGGGGTTAGGAGAATAAAAGCTATTTGGAATATAATACAGAAACAAAATTCAGAGGCAGAGTGTGCAAAAGCAGTCCTGCAATTTTCTACTTTGAGGAATCCTGTGGCTAATGTTTAAACCCAGGCTGACATCTCCCTGCCACCCTGCATTCTTCCCACCTGTATCTTGAAGGGAGAATGCTTTTCTACACTGCACTGCGCTGTTTTTCAAACTGTGGTCACAGCCCATTAAGTGAATTGTGAGATAAATGTAGTAGGATAAGACTCACCTATTTTTTGCCTTTTCTTTCTTTTTTTTTAGTGAAACAAAATAGAGTAGAAAATATTAGAGTGCATGGCCCACGGTAATGGTAGTATTATTTTGTGACTTTTTGTGTGAATCCTGTGATCATAGTCTGTGTGTGCGTGCGTGTGTGTGCACGTGCGTGTGTGTCTATCATGTGTGTGTCATGTATGTGTGCTTTTACTGGGTCATATGTGAAATATATTTCTTACAAAAGCTCGTGGTCAAAAGGTTTGAAACATACTACTTCAATGTGAAAAGCATGTATTTTACAGTTACACAAATCTGGTTTCCAAAAGTGTACCCAGGGTTGGGGACTGGAGGAAAATTGGTCGGAGTGATCCTCCCAGGCAGGTAGAGAAATTATTTCTCTGGCATGTTTAGCATTGCCAGCTTATGTTAATCATAAAAAAGAGCTACTAACGTCAGTGTTATTGGTTTAAAATTCCTTACTGATGATGTACTTCCTTATTTCCTGTACCCATGATCTATTGTGCACAACAAATATTTTTGAGTAAATAAACCTAAGATTATTTTGGGCCTTTTACCAGTCATGTCATAATTTGGGCTTATATTAGCGTTGTGGTCAACACAGACTTCCAGTCTTTTTGGATGTAAATCTCTAGAAAGTCTTTACTCAGTGTGCCTTTGTTGACTCAATTTTTGAATATACATAAGAATCTTCTTTAATTTGGCTCTGTTGATTTGGGATACTTGTTGTATCTAATTGAGTAATATGAATCTTAATTCTGTCGTAGCTTTCTTTCCCAGCTGTATGAACTCTGGAGCAAAAAAATAAACGACCACCAAGAACAAAAACAAATAAAATAAAATAAAATAAAATAAAATAAAAGCAAACAGCAAATAAAAAACTCTAAATAAAATGACAACAAAATGACCTTTATATCTGTTCCCAAACTTGACTCAGACTATTTTTTTTAATTTTTTTTCAACGTTTATTTATTTTTGGGACAGAGAGAGACAGAGCATGAACGGGGGAGGGCCAGAGAGAGAGGGAGACACAGAATCTGAAACAGGCTCCAGGCTCCGAGCCATCAGCCCAGAGCCTGATGCGGGGCTCGAACTCTCGGACCGCAAGATCGTGACCTGGCTGAAGTCGGACGCTTAACCGACTGCGCCACCCAGGCGCCCCAGACTCAGACTATTTTAAGACAAATAATATCAAAAAATGTGCTGCAAAAATCATATGTGTTATAAACCTATTATTCAGACATTTTGCATTTAGTTCACTAATTTGGGGTTGATAATTCTGTTGGCTGACTATAAGGTGGATTCTCAAGCATTCAAGATGGCACCTTTTGTCCTATCTGGTCGGCCCCCAAATGTGCACCTTTGGTTAAAAAGGGCATTCCTGACTTAGGCATTAACTTCCCTACTAAGCAATCAACCCTAAGCACTACTTATGGGGGGATCAAAAGGGCAAAAACATGGTCGATGGATGACAGAGTGAGTCAGGAGGTGGCTAACTTAGGGAAAAATTGCTGAGAATATAGCCAGAGGTGTTAAGAGTAAACTGATTTTAAAAGAGTAAGATTCTGATGTCATATAATTCAGAACTCACACAGAGTTACCTTCTAGATAAGTTAATCTTCTCAGCTTGCTGATTTCTGTTCTGTTCAATCTTTCAGTATAAAAAACCTTATAACCATTGTTCTGTCTCTTCCTTTTTTCCTTTACATCTGATCCAAGGAAAAGTTCTTTCTTTTAAGTCCACCAGAACTAGGTTCAAATTCTGCCAGTGCTTCTCACTAGCTCATTTTCCTCAGCGATAAAATATCTTGTAGTAAGTACTCAAAAAATGTTTCTTTCCTTTTTTTCATCTTCCCTTACAATATCTTTCTAATTTGTTCCATTGCTACCACTATCATTAATCACTTCATATTCAAAATACTGAAATACATTTCTAGATCAATGATATTTTAACCTTTTTACTGCCTCAACATAAAGGGGATATGACATGTTCTTATCAGCTTATCAGTAAAGTGGTTCCCCATTCTAGTGATTATCATCTGGACATGTATGGTGGAAAGGAATTTATCAGAATCTAAAGGAGCTATGTCTTGAAACAAACAAAACAAATGTATGAAGAAAGAAGGAAAGAAACAACAAGACCCCAGAGATTCTGATTCACTTCTGTAGGCAGCTGCCCATATGTCACAAAGAATCACTGTCAACTTTCTTGCTTCCAGGATCCTCTAAGATTTGGTTTTGTCTACAATATAACAACAGATAACACTAACTGACAGTCACAAAAAACTTTACAGTATTAAAACTCTTTTACATATATGTTTAATTCTCCTCTAACACACCATATGGTAGGTATTGATATCCCTGTTCCACTGATGAGGAAATGGGCTTAGAAGAGTTCAATATCTTGACAGAGCTGACATAGAGAATATGGAGCAAAGTAGAATTTAAACCTCGGTCATTCTGCTCACAAAATATGTAGCCTGGGTCCTGGCCGCTGTTGGCCCTCTCTGGTTCCCAGTACTTTTCTCCTTTGCTGCTCTTTAGCTTCTGGGCTCTCTAGTTTGATTCATGCCTTTAATTAACACATTTACTTCTCAGATTGCATTGGTTGATTTGGGGCCCTGATCAGACATGGCTCCAGTTTCTGTTCAGGTCCTTGTATTACTCCCTTGCCCCATAAGACCGAGGTCAGATTGTTCCTGCAGATTTAGGAGTGCCCTTGGTCTTTTCTTCTATCGCTTCAAGTCCTTCAAGGCCTCACTGGATTCCTAGTCTCCACAAGGCCTTCTCTGAATAATTCAATTTAGTGTTTCTCCCTTGTCTGCCTCCCTTAAGTATTGTTTGTACTGCATAAATGAGCATTTTATCGTAAAATGTCTTTTCTAATAATTCTAATTCTAAAGGCTTCAGGGGAATGCCTTGTCTATTCACTAGGTTGTAGATTCTTTGTTGGCAAGGACTGTATCTCCTACATTATTGTACCCCTCGTAATGTCTGATGTCATGCTAGATGCTCATACAACTAATGGATCGAATGTTTTCAATGGGACAACATTGATAAAAATAAAATGGAAATGACCACTGCTTGAATGTAATGTTCTGAAATGTGCCTCAAACATGAGAACCTCCACGGGAATCTTAAGAATGTTAGAACCTGTCCAGAGATTCTTTTGTTTTGTTTTATGTTTGGTTTTTGCTGCTGCTGCTGCTGCTGTTGTTGTCGTTGTTTTAGTTTAGTTGCATTCATTGCATGCCATCTGGACAGACTTTGAGCTGAAGTCTTGCTGCTGAAGTACAGCCTGAGGGGGGCTCACTTTATGATACGATGAATGTCATTTTCTAATGTTCTATGTCCCTTTCAGAAGCTTGTATGGAGGTCATCTTAAAGCCCTTCCAATCTCCAAGATATTTGAAAAGCAGTAGTGCTTGTTCTCTTTAATTCTCTGCCTCTTATAGTCTCAGTGCTTATCACAGTGGGAGATACATCACAAGCACTCAGTAGAGTTTGTTGAAGGATGTCTTAATATTTGCATCTTTTGCTATGTGAGGCAGTACAGCTGAGTGACTAAGAACATACTCTGGAACCACAGTGCCCGGGGTTAAGTCCCAGCTCTAGTACTTACGAGTGCTATGACCTTCGGAAAGTCACTTCCGTTTATCTCAGTTTCCTCACCTATAAAATGGGAATAGTAATAGGAACCACATCCCAGGTTTTAGTGTATATTAGCTATAATAAATCTATATAATAAAATTCACATAATAAATCCAGTGCCTGGAACATAGCCAGTGTTTGTTGTCACTAGCATTTTCCTTTTCTTTGCAGCCAGTATCTGTCTCGTTTCACTGCTTGTCCATTTCTTCTGTATCACGTATAACTTACAGAAAAATGCAACCAGTGTTTATATATGGTATTTTCTAATTGTGTCCCATGTAGACTGTCTCTCACTGAGATATTTCCTCAGTGTGCTGAATCCTTAATATCTGTAATTACTGTAGAATCAACTGCTGAAATGCCCCCTCGGATGTGTGAGCAGTGTGAATGTGCAGCTATTAGGAAAACAGTACAGAAAAAGTAATAAAGTTGAATCGATTTGCATCATTCATGCATCATCCTTAATGTCCTTAAACATTTCCATTTATTGGGCTTAGTAAACTCAGACCAAGGTTGATATGTTGCCTGGATATTCTAGCGATTTTCCAACTTTAAACTAACTGTTCTCTAAATCTTCCTCTGCAGCTGCTAGTTGAAGCCAGTCTCATACATTCTTTGATGGGTTTCAGACTAAATCATTTTCCTGACTGAAGAACCCAAAAAGAGTCCTATATTTAAAAACAGATTTTTTTTTTGAGTGAGGCATTGGAGTGATAAATACTATATAGGTATTCACACTGCATCCTCCCTCCCAGTTTTGAAGAGTTAATACGATACTTTTTCTTGCTTTTCCTTGTGATGTCCTCAATAGAAATCTGAATGATCCTGTGTGCTGAAAGGCAAGAATGCATGCTCTAGCCACTGTTCACACTTCTATTACTCTGACAAACCCTATTTTGGCTGTGCTGGGAGCAGATCACGCTATAGATTCACTTCTGGCTTTGTGAAGAAAGAATAAAGAGACTTGGCCCTATAATTATATTTTACTACTTGAGCATTAAAATTCCTTTTAGAGTGCGATTGGGGATGAGACTAGATAAAGCAAGTAAATATGGGACAGCAGGGCAGAATTGTTAAGCTCCTGTACTTTGGAGCCAGTCTGCCTGGAGAAACCCTGACTCTGCTGTTATCTATTTGGCCTTTGGCAAATTACTTAACCTCTTTGCGCTTCAGTTTCTGCATCTGCAAATAAGCATTTGCAAGAGTACCTGGCATGTAGTAAGTGTGCAGTAAATGGTTCTGTTATTACTCTGGGGTAATATATGGAGGTTTGTTGAGGAGAGACAGTTGTATCTAGAGAAATTTCTAAGAAAGCTTCTAGCAAGCTCTTTGTTGTCATCTGGTACTGCGTTAGAATTTACCTATAGGCATCATCTTGTTGTACTGTTCCTATGCAACTGGAGAATCCAATGTCTTAGTAGAATGTGGTAGTTAAGATGAGCCTGCAAAGTTATTATTTCTCTCTGGATATTGTTTTCGTGTCCACTCTCATTGGGCATAGGGTGACTTTGGAGATGCGCTCTGAAAATCTCACTCTACCTGTAAGCATGAATGATAGTGAAGTATAGTGAGAATGGCATGGATTTGACTTCCATTTCTAGCACTATCATATATTAGATAACCTGGAAACTCTCACCCCACTCTCAGCTACGGAACACCAGAAATACTGGATAAATTCGCTTATTCGTTCACCAAGTATTTTTTTTTAAATAAGAGACTTATTGACTTATCATTTAAATACTATATAATTCACTCGTTTAAAGCATACAGGTAAAATATTTTTGTAGTCTGCTCACAGATGTATGCAAATTTTACCATAGTCAATTTTAGAATATTTTCATGACCTCGAAAAGAGATACCAACCCCCTAGCTATTGAACACCTTTTCTATGTGCCAGGCAGTGTTCTAGGTGCTGCAGAAATAAGTAAGCCAAATAGACCCAAATTCCTGACCTTGCGGAGTTACATTCTGGTGAATAGGACAAACCTGGTTTTCAAGGTATGCAAGTTTTCTTTTTTTTTTTCTTTTTTTTTTCAATGTTTATTTATTTTTGGGACAGAGAGAGACAGAGCATGAACGGGGGAGGGCCAGAGAGAGAGGGAGACACAGAATCGGAAACAGGCTCCAGGCTCTGAGCCATCAGCCCAGAGCCCGACGCGGGGCTCGAACTCACGGACCGCGAGATCGTGACCTGGCTGAAGTCGGACGCTTAACCGACTGCGCCACCCAGGCGCCCCAAGGTATACAAGTTTTCAAGACAGAAAGACATTTCCAGGGGCCAAGCACAAAGAAGAAACTGTAAGCCATGGTGATACCCATGAGTTAACACTGTGGTTTCCCCGAGCGTGTTGGAAATTTGGATATGAGTGACCCAGGTTTGTGTTCTAACACCCACGCACAGTGTGAGAGTAGAGGCCAAGACCTCCATGGAAAACTGGGTGGCTTTGGAGTTTGAATTCAAACTCTTTGCGTAGTCCAGAAATGTATAAGCAAAAAACAATAACATAAAAGTGCTGGCATTTGCTGCCAAATGTTCCATGGGAGCAATTCTGCCATCATGTCCAAATTCCAGCCAGCAGAAAGGAGGACGGGGAGAGAAGGTCTTCAAACCCCCTGTGATGACTACACTTGCAGGAGATACTTTGAATCATGAGCTAAAAGCCTAAAATTGAGAATTATGGACAAGTGAGATAGATTTGGGACCTGGATTCCTGATGATAATGGAGCCACCACAGTGGCCCTTGATTTTCTGCGTTAACATAAGAGAGAGATACACTTCTATTTTGTTTACATTATTATTACTATTATTTTCCTATTTGTGGCTGAATCTAATACCAATTAATACGAATAGTGTGAATAAAACAAAGGTATTTTCAAATAAACATCACTGAAAGAACCACCAAAGGATGTACTTCAGGAAAAAAAAAATTGAACTGAGAGGGAAGGCATGAGAAGCAAGACAGATTTTTGAGCAAATAAATTGGTATGTAAGTGAATATATCAAAAGTAGCATTGATAACCCCCCAAAATTATAATAGTCTTGAAAGAGTATGGATTTTTGAATTAGAGAATAGAGACGTTACTTCACTTGTCTGAGTCTCAGTTTTCTCCTTTGTAAATTGGAAGAATTACAATAATATCTACTTAACATTGGAAGAATTACAATAATATCTACTTAACATAGTTAACTTAAATATTGGAAATAATTTATGTAAGACTCTTGATATGCTGCTCAATGCATTCACTTACATTATGGCAAATTATAGTATGAACAATTATAGAGACAACAAATGTTTGCTGGTAATCACAAATGACATTGGAGATGGCTGGTCCTTTGCCTGGGTAATGGCCATTTGACTATTTTCCCCAAATAGTTCATTGGGTAGCATTTAGTACACTGGGTCTTGTACTTTGGTTTGAGATTTAGCCTTCAGCCTGTTTGTTTAAACATCGGGTATTGTCAGTGTATTTGGAATAGATCTGTCACTTAGAGGCAGATGCATACTAACTATTCTCGCAAGAGTAATGTATAAAACTAGAATGTCAGTGTATTAATGAATGATGAACAACATGACTGCTACACAGACCAAAAAAAACTTGTTTTGGCATGACCAGAAATTCTTGCCTTCAGGACAATCTACATGGGAAGCCAAACCATAATCAGAGTGTCAGAGTATTAAATCACAACAAGAAATAAATTTCATAGGAACTGGAATATATAAAGTCTTTATGACCAATATAGGCAGATGGGTATGGGAAATCAGGTCAAAATTGTGGGACCTTTAGCCAGTCATTTAATCATGAAATTTATTTAGCTTTGAATCAGGTTAAGGTGAGGCAGGTGAAATGAATATTTAATGGAATAAAATGAAGACTGATACATCTCAGATAAGGGGAGGTCTTGCAACAGGAATGACATACTTGATTTCCATTGTCTCAAAATTCTTATAGCCATTATCACAATAGAGATGGAAAGTCTTGCTAATGGAATCAGAACGCAAAATCCTTTGGCTAAGGTATTTTCTTGTCCTGGGCTGGGCACCGTCAAAGGCCAATATTTGTTCATTGACTATCATTTTTCCCGTGTCTGTCTGTTCAATTCCCCCTTCTCATAGCACACATTCTTCCTGTAGCTATGTTAGTAAAGTTAATCAGGTGACAGTATGATTCTGTTTGGCCTACAAAAATTCAGTTTTGACAACGATTTTGCCTATTATTCTTTTCATTTATTCTGTGTTTTCTTATTAATTCTGAAGGCAGTTTTATTGCCCTTGTTTTTAAGTACTTGTGTGTATATATATATATATATATATATATGGGGTGGAGTATTTTATTGTAGGAGGCTGTGTGAAGATGGTTAGTGATCCACCACTGATTATTTGATTAAGACACATTTTGGCTTCGTCTTATCACTGTGGAAAATACAAATGGCATATATGTTGTCCTTCTAATAGTGGAGATTGGATTTGCACTGAGTAATGTACACATTTGTTCACAAATTTCTAGTGGCTTAATTGCAGGGTATGTATGGTACTTCAGCAGCCCAGACCAGTGGGGAAAGAGAAGAAGCTTGGGACGTGACAGGATCAAGGCCCAAGATGAATGACGCACCTGTAGTATTGCATTTTGGAAGGGGACCCAAAGTCCAAAGTGTACTGGCATTACTTTAGGAGTTGATGATATATATAGTCATTCAGGAGACAAGGATGTAGTTAGAAAAATCCTTCAGGATGAAGCAGGTCTCCAGGCTGTAGCTGAAAGTACAAAGACAAAATTCATCCCTTAAGTAAGAGAAGTTGGCAATTGCTCAACAGGGAATCAGGATCCCAGTCACATGGGGCTGAGGTTAACACAGTGTCTACAAGGGATTATTTACCTGCCTACCCAGAAGCAGAAAGGTAGACAAACTGACTCGAAGGTAACACTTGAAACTTAAGTGCCATGATCTTCTAAGAATTTAGAGCATTGAGTGAGAGATGGGGGTCCGAGAGGCCCAAATTTATTCAGTTACTTCTGCTAAGATGAACTCCCTAATATAAGGGTTATGAAGAGAAAATTACTACTTTCTGAGAGTATTTTTAAGGAATATTTTTGATCCAAATAATCTATAATGGAATTCAAAAAGTATGGATGAGCTTTAGGTGGCAATGATAAAAAATAAGAATTGTGTATATAATCTTATATATAACATATATATGATATAACTTAAATAAGATATATAAAGATATACTATAAATCACATATAACTTATATAAGATATATATCATATAATATATGATATAATTTATACAAGATATATAAAGATACATATGTAAGATATATATAATATATAGCTTCTCTCACTATAGATGTTTGGCTTCTGTGATGAGAGGAAATACAGGTTTTGAGTGGCTAAAAAAAGGTTGCATATGTCTGGAATTGGTTTGGGTCGCTGGTATCTCCATGGCTACAAGAGTATCCAGCAGCAGAAGGCTACTAGTGAAAGGATGGCTTGAGGTTTTTTCTCCCTTCAAATATGTTTCTTGAACTAAATCTGAATTGATCAAAGGCATTTTTGAACAAAATCATTTTCCAGATATTGACTTGGATTATTATTTCTCTTTATTTAAAAATTGTGAGCTCAACTATCACTTCTGTGTTTTTGTGACTACTAAACCAATATTTCTATCCTCCCTCTCCTTCTTTTAAATCCTCCCCCCAATATTTCTACTGTTCAATGGATATATCCAATTGGATGTCATAGGGGGCCCTCAAATTTGACAGATATAAAAATGAACTCATCATCTTCCCCCTTTCCCTTACTATATTTCCCATTTTTGCATATTGTGTTAATGATACACAGGCTCAGGCCATCAGAGTATAATAGTTTTCCTTCAATTACATAGCCAGCAAATGGCAGAGCATGCACTAGAATCCAGATCTTCTCATTTCAGTCCTGTATGTTGTAGTGGATTGGGCCAGGTGTGAAATGATCAAACCCCTGAGTCTGACAGTCAAGGCCCTTTACCACTTCAGCCTTGAACCTGCCTTTCTAAACTCACTTCCCACCACTTCTTCTCACGTTCTTTTTGCCCAATAATGCCGTGCTTCTTTTAGTTTAATAAGCGCGCTTGGCATTTTTTAGTTCCCAATTTAAAAAGCGACGGCCATAGGATTATAGTCACAGTCATAGAGTGCAGAGCAGGTGCTAGTGGACCCCAGGGAAGTGTGCCTTACTCAGATTTGGAATGCTAAGGACAATCAGGAAAAGACTCTTTGAGGACTTGACACTGTAACTTCTTTATGGCAAAGTCCTTGCCCGATGAGTTTTCCTCTGCAGAACCCTCCAGCCCTATGCTGTGTACCAAGTAGGCTCTGTCTGGCATTGTCATATGTCCTTTCTGGGGCTACCCCCTTATTTTAATGTAGTCAGTTATACTTCATTCTTTTCCTGATATTGGGAATGCGGTAATAATTAATACTCGAGAGTATATATCTAGTGATAGATTGAAAATCTGAGTTAAGGTCTTTCCTAGATGGATTGTCCCTTTCACATGTGTCCTAGTATTAAACAGCAATGCAGATGACCACATTGTGGACCTCATTGTAAAAAAAAATCATATAGTAGCTAAACCTTGCAGAACAGCCTATTTTCCTTTCATAGTAGTTATCATGGTTTGTCACCATGTATGTGTATAATTATTTCCTAGATATCCATCTTCGCAAAAGATCAAAAACTCCATGAGAGAAAGTATTACTTCTGTTTTGCTCAGATTTGTATCCCCAGGGTCTAACACAGAGCATGGCACGTAGCAGCCACTCAATAAATATTTGTTCAGTGAATGAATCAATCATTTAAATAGCCAAGATTTGATATAATTATTTTGCCACTTACCTTTAAAGGATTGTTTTATTGATGGATATTGGAACAAAAAATGATGAGTGATTAAAACGTCTTTATATGTTGTGTTTTGCAATAAAAAGACAAGAGACATACAGATATATGTGTATATTCATAGCCTCCTAGTAGGTCTCCCTGCTTCCACCCCTATTCATCTAGTCTATTCTCAGCACAGCAGCCAAAGCAACCCTTTTAAAAATGTAAACTAAATCATCTTACTTCTAAAATCCTCTATACATTCAGAGTAAGACCAAATTCCTTACCATGACCTACAGAACCCTCCATGAACCTGCCCCTGCTTACCTCTCTTCCTCTTGCTTATTCTACTCTATGTTTCTGTCTCTTGAACTCACTATGTTCTTTCTCTAATAAGGACCTTGGTGCTGGCTCTTCCCTTTGGCTGGAGTGTTCTTCCCTGTGTATTTTGCATGGTTTGCTCCCTCCTCAAAGAGCCCTTCACTGGCCACCTTGTCTAAAGTAAACCCTATCTGCCACTTATATATATATTTTTTACCTAGTTCCACTTTTACAGCAATTCTCATTATCTGAAATCATCTTATTTGTTTGTTTACTTTTGAGGGGTCAGTCTCCTCTACTATAATATAACCTCCATGAGGGTAGAAATTTTTGTCTGTTTTGCTCATTGTTGTATTTTCAGCACTTAGTCCGGAATAGAGTACACATTCATTAAATACACAATATGCATCCTTATCTTTATATTAATATTGAATTAATAACTATTTTATTCTTATATACTTCAAAAGACTATAGCTTTTAGGGGAGGAAACCATGCCTACTTTCCTTCAGCATTTTAGCCCCAGTGTCTTGAAGCCTGCTTAGGACATAATAAATGCTCAATAAGCATGTTTGAATTGAACATAGTCATACCCATAGATACAGGGATTGAATGCACCAATTTACTTTTAACATTACTGAGCCCTTTCTGAAATGATAAACACTTCAGAAAGAACCCAGAAATTGAGACAAACTTTGTTTACAAACCTTGAGTATTTAACTAATGTGCAAATATGATTCGTTCTTCCACTCCACCTTTGGCAACCTCTTTGATTTTTTCAACCTAAAACTAGTCACTTAACAAGTCATACAGGTTGTATTTCTATGTCCTTTCTATGTCCACTGACATTCTTCTAATAAAGACTTTCATTGCCTTTTATCTGGACTTTTACAGAAACCTTACATGTCTCCTTGCCTCCTTTCTCACCTCCTAGTCATCCAAATACAGGATGCCAGGTTAATCTTCTTAGAGTTCATATTTGGTCATATAATTTCTCCATTCAAAAAACTCTAGACCCACAAGGTATGTATGGCCCTGTGTATTTGAACCTTGTCTACCAAATTAAGTATGGAATCTCACCCTCACTTTCAAAGCTCTCAGTGGTATTATACCGCTTGGTATTATATCATTTTCAGTGGTATTATATCATTTTCCAGATTTACTTTTTATTATCCACTTCACAAACCCTACCATCCTTTGAAACTTGAGTACTTGCATATCTTGGACACATCCGTTACTCTAGTCATGCTGTTTTTTCTAACTCAAATGCCCTCTTTTTCATACTTGTTTGCTGACATCCTTTCAACCGTATGTTAAATATCATCTCTTCTTTTCATGCCTTTCCTAAGGGAGATACAAGACAAATACCCAAATAGATGGCTTTCATGCTAGGTAAACTAAGATGAACTGAATCTCACACCAAAGTAAATAACAAATGTCTGTGGGATACAAAGCTCTGTGAGGACAGGGAATGTGTCTATCTTGTTCTCCATCATCTGCTCAGTTCCTAGCACAGCTTCTGGCTAAAGTAGATACTTCAGTAGATACTAAATAAAAATGTGATAAATAAATATTGAATGACCTAGAGAAGAGGAAAATCCTACTCCATATCTTGAAGACAGGAACTTCTTTTCTAAATTTATGCTCATGTCCCTTATAGCCCTACATAATAGATGCTCAAGAACTATTTGTTAAATGTAATGGAAAACAGTGTCCTATAAACAGTGTCATTACTTGAATACTGATTATATTTGAACTCCATTTGTACTGGGCCAGTGTCATCAACAAGATGTAGGTCTGGGGCAAAATGATGTATTGCTATTTTACTGACAGATTCAGGGAGGATGGAGTCAAAAGAGGCCAAACTGAGGGCTTTATGGAGTCAATTAAAGTCTCTACATAAAGAAGATTGAGTGGAAAACACTCAAAGGCCAAATAAAGTTCTCAGAAAGATGATCAGTCCAATGAAGCATTAGTTTTTACTGTTTATCACCAGTGAATCATTTCAGTTGTTTGTGAAGGGAGTTAGAACAGCTTCATCTTGTGGCTTCTGGACCTGTAGCTTGGTCCAGCCATTTGAAACAAAGAAGCAACAAAAAGAGCCCCAACGTGGAAGAGGTAAAAACTTAAATTGTGCTGACATCGGTGTTATTTGATGCCTTTCTTCACTTGTCTCTTTTTGATTTCTGTATAGGTGCATGGAACTGTTGTACTTACTCTTTTGTGGTGCCCTGTATTATACAGCAGACCCTCTATGACTTGGGTCTTTCCCCATATACTCTTTCAAAATCCAAATGGACATAGTCCCAGGTTCTCAAAAACCAATGTGGAAAAAAAAATAAGTCAAGCTGTTAAGTGGTGGCTTCTGGTTTCAAGTGTGGCATCCTTGCATTTTAATGGGTTTTTAAAAGCAAAGCCTTTACCTAACAGAAAACCCTATTCCGAGGTGATTTCAAGTGCTAAGGCAGGATTGGACAAACCAGGACACTTCAGAGTGGCCCATCTGACCCCGAGTCCCTTGAAAACCAAACGCAGTTATGTTAGCCAAGACTCTCAGGAGAGGAATCGAATGCTCACTTGTTACTGGGTTATTTGGGGACATCTTTAAAGCACTTGAAACTCATCAAAGACAAGTACTATTACTAGGTAACTTGAAAGCAATAAAGTAGAAATACCGCTTTATCCAGAAGGTGGTAAACATATGGAACCCATTACTTTAGGAAGTGGTGCAGGCTAAAAGTAGGAAAAGGGTCAAGAAGGGCTGAGAGAAATTTTTGGATTTTATATCCAAGGGAAAGATACATATGTCATGGACCTTTCAACCTCTTAAGGGGATGCCATAGGTGACACCCTCTTATAAGGTTTCTATTTGGCCGGGGGTGCCTGGGTGGCTCAGTCGGTTAAGCGACCAACTTCAGCTCAGGTCATGATTTCATGCTTCGTGGGTTCGAGCCCCATGTCGTGCTCTGTGCCAACAGCTCAGAGCCTGAAGCCTGCTTTGGATTCTGTGTCTCCCTCTCTCTCTGCTCTTCCCCTGCTCATGCTCTGTCTCTTTCTCTCAAAAATACATAAACATTAAAAAAAAAAAAGGTTCCCATTTGGCTTGATGATGGAACCAAGAATGGCATTTCTTTTTTTTTTCTTTTGATTAAACCAAATTGTTTTATTTTTTTTAAATATATGAAATTTATTGTCAAATTGGTTTCCACACAACCCAGTGCTCATCCCAAAAGATGCCCTCTTCAGTGCCCATCACCTACCCTTGCCTCCCTCCCCCCTCCCCCCATCGACCCTCAGTTTGTTCTCAGTTTTTAAGAGTCTCTTAAGGAATGGCATTTCTTATATTCTCATCTTAATTCTTTTGGAAGTGTCATTCCTTCTCTTTATCTCTTTAAAATCTACCCTCTTTTTCCCCCTCTTTGCTCCTTCCCCTTCCAAATCTAGAGGCATTTCAAGTATTTTCTCTCCCCATCAGTCACAGAATTCTGAGCACCTAGAGCCGCACTGTTCAATACAGTAGCCAGTAGATACACATGGCTACTGAAATTTAAATTCAATTAAAATTAAATTAAATCAGTATTTTAGTACCTCAGTTGCACTAGAAAAATTTCAAGTGCTCGATGGTCCCATGTGACTAGTGGCTAAGCTACTACAGCTCAGATAAAAGATATTTCTATTATTACAGAAAGTTTCGTTTGACACCACTGAATTACAATTCTATTCCCCTTTCTCCCAAAGGCCTAGACGTTCATAAATTTGACAACAGAAACATTTTTTAATGCATCTTATCCAGGCACTGCACTCAGCTTTTTACATGTGTAATCTCATTTAATCCCCTCAACATTCTTATGAGCTAGATACTACTATCATCTTCGTTTCATAGATGAGGAAACCAAGTCTCAGAGAGATTAAATAACGTGTCTGAAGCCACACAGCTAGGAACTGGGCCTGGATCCCCGGCCTGATTTTAAAGCCCATGCTCTTAACCATTCAACCAGACTATCTCCCATCAATTCCTCTTTTCCTCTCAAGTTCACGTTGTCTTCATCCTCTGATATCACACAAGAAGGAGGTGACATGATGTGGAAAGACCCTGGCATCCATCATGTTTTGAGCTACATAGATTCAACTTGAACATCTCCTTTCTCTCACCCATCACTCAGCTGTCCTTTCCTACTCACTTCCCCATCTTTCCTTTCCTATTCTGAAAGATGCATATTGCGAGAAATAATTGTGCATTACTGATTGATTTCCCAAAGTAAACCACACAAACATTGCTCTGGGTCCAACGGCTTTTCCTCCGGAGCCCAGTATGGGAAAAAGTTGGAGGGAGGACAGGTAACATAGAAGTCTTCCTGACCACAATCAGTGTCAGCGTTTTTGAAAAGAAAATGTGGTTATGTTGGAAGACTATGAAAATTTTAACCTCCACCCAACCCAACCCAACTCTGAGATTTACTCAGTGTCCTATTTAAAACTCAGGCAAAAAGGTCAGTATTTGTCTATATCATCTGTCTGCCTATATTCATCTTTATATCCATATTTTTAGTACATTTTCAAACATCCCATAACACTGAACAATGGATATTTCACTCACAAATTTATCTCAAGTGTTTCCTAAAATGGTGTGCTATGGAATACTATTATACAAGATGTTCAAATGTGTTCTATAGGGATAAAAGTCTTTAGTGATCAAACGTGCTTGGGAACTGCTAGATTAAAAATGCTAAGCAGATTTCTTTAAGGTGGGACTTCTTCTCAAAGTCTTGATGTAAATTGAGTAAAGCCACTTTCCTGCTCAAAACCATTTAATCCCTACCACACTTTACAAGGCCCTACATGAGCCGCCCCCTGCCTTCCTTTTCAGTGTCATCTGGTACCACTCTTCCCCTTAACACTACCCTCCAGCATATTAGTTTACTTGCTATTCCTTGAACACATTAAACTCTTTCTTGCCTCAGGGCATTTCCAGTATTCACTGTTCTCTATGCCTGACTCTTCCCCTTGCTACTCCAATGGGACAGCCTATAAGTTTCAGATCAAATATCACCTCTTGGAGAACTCTACCTTGATGATTCTGTCTAAAATGGTTCCAACACATCCTCCTGCCATGCTCAATCACATCCCTCTGTTTTATTTAATTCAAAGCGTTTATTATCAGACCAAGATTCTCTCATTTATTTATTCATTGACTTGCATATTTTCTGTCTTTCCACCCAAGATATTAGCTTCATGAGGGCAGGGACCACAACTGCCTTATTCACCATTCTGTCTCTAGATCATGCAATAGTTCCTGAAATATTTGCTCAATTGAAATTATAAATAATAATTGAAATTGTAGATAATTGAAATTATTAAAATGGATTGAGATTATAAATCATGTCCATGTATGTAATAATATGATATAAAAATTTCCCCAAACCTGTTTGAGAATGCAACCTCCTCCCTTCAACACACACTTAAACAAAATTAACTCTGAAGTCATGGTCTGTGGTACACAAGTTGGAAAAGGATGATCTAAATTTTTGAGGATTTACTTTTTCAATTTGGGGGTTCATAATTTCCCATAAAATCGATAGAGGCTTGAACAATTTTGACCAAAAGGCTGCCACAGTGCATATCCAAGAATAAAAGCCAGCAATTTATTTTCTTTCTTCCCACTTTCCCATCTCTCACCCAATCAAGTGCTCACATAAAGTTTCTCCATGGAAAGTTATCAGAAAGATAAAAAGAAAAACACTAAGAGGAGATAGCAATAAATAGCTTTTTTTCTGGGGGCAATCTGGTAACAGACCCTATTAGGGACAAGGAAATGAAAACAGAGGGGTCACTCTACTTCCTGAAAATGTCAGTGAAATGAAATAGCAATGCAGAGCATTTCTACCTGCAGGCTCATAGGAGGAGACTGTAACTAACAGGAATAGCAAGCCAGCACACCAACAGTTTTAATTTCATCTTGTGAACAGAAGGTGGCTAGACAGATGCGTGGTCCAATGTGATAATTACCAATGTCTGCTCGGAATATAAACTTTCTTGTCTTCTGCTTCATTTTCTTACCCAGTGAATGGGTTTAAAGAGCCATTTTTGAGATTTTAGTTAGGCTTTCTGCTTTTCTGCCAAGGACATTCATTAAATATTTAATGAAATTCTGGAAGTTGACTTTTAATTATGATATGCAAGCAGGCTGCTTAGTCATAGGTCAGAGAAACACCATAGTAATCCAATGAGAGGGGTCTCTGACTGAATGCAATTATAAAAGTAATGCTAATACGATTTTTCCAAAAAGAGGGGATTAGATTCTAGAAATTATAGGCCAGTGATGTTGACATCAATCTTTAGTGGAAATCTCTAGTGGATTCATAAAGAAATGGTCGCAAACACTAAGAAAAGGCAGTGGTGATCACGAGGACCCAGTATGGCTTCACCAAGGGTTCAGTTATGCATAGTTAATCCCATTTCATTTGGCCAGTAACAAACAAAGGAGTATCACCGTGACTGCATGCGGGCTCTAGCAGTACACTTCAGGTTTTAAGTCACAGCTGTACCACTTATTAGCTGTGCAGTCTCAGGCAGTTGAAATCGTCTCTTTGTTCCCCGGTTTTCTGATCTGTAATATCAAAATAAAAGTAGCACTTATTTCATGGGATTTTTTGTGAATGTAAGAAGTGTTTATACAGGTAAAATTTTTTGAACAGTAGCTAAGGACTTTAGAGCAATATCTAGTAATTGGTCAAAAACCATTAACTATTATTATTTGGGTGCCTGGAATGTGAGCCGTAGGGCAACAGCGTTAGGTGGCTCCATAACTAGCTGAATAACTCCAGTGCAAAGCTGCCTTCAGGAATTTATGTCAGTCAGAAAAGAAATTTCTAATGGTGTCTTGTTCATCATTTTTATCAATGAAATGGCTGAATGTTTAGATATAAGCCTATTAACTCTGTAGACGTTAAAAGAGACCTAGAAAGATAGAGTGAAAGTAATAATACTGGCTCATTTAATATGTGCAAATTTCAAGTCCCAGCTCTTGCGTTTAAAATCAACTGTACAAATGTAGGGTGCAGAAGATCGGGTCCAATAGGAGATTTTACGTGCAAATCCTAGAGGATTATCTGACTGCATGCTCAGTATGAATTACCACTGACCAGCCATGCTGATGGAGCCTTAGGCTACACTGGTAGAAATATAATATACAGAACAGGAGAGATGCGTTGGCCCAGAGAGTCCTTTCATAACATTTGTTTTTTTTTTTAAATATTTATGTATGTATGTATGTATGTATTTATTTATTTACGTCAACTCTGTGTCCAATGTGGGGCTTGACCTCACGATCCTGAGACCAAGAGTCACATGCTCTTCCAACTGAGGCAGCCAGGCACTCCTGGTAACATTTGGTTCTAATGTCCTATTTTAAGAAATGTTTTTGACCATTGAATAACATTTTTTTGAGGATAGGAGCTGTTTTAGTCATTGGTGTATCCCCAATATGTAGCATAATGCTTAGAATGTAGTAGGTGTTCATGAAATGTTGGATGAATAAAAAGATGAATAACCAAATATAACACATCCATAAAACATGACCAAGATGAGGAAGAGGCCATAGGCTATGTGATATAAGGAACTGTTGAAAACACTGAAGCTGTTAAAACTGAGGGTACATGGTAATCTGTCTCCAGATATTGTTATGTAGAAGAGGTATCAGACATGCTGTGCAGTATGAGGTTCGTTTTAGAACAAACAAATTTCAACTAGGTCTGATAACATTCATATGGCACTTTATAGTTTATTGAGCACTTTATCATACATCACTTCAAATGATTTTTTTTTTGCCAACCCTAGTTACTGCTGGAATTTTGCCCCAATTTAATGAAAACTAGTCACAGCTAACACTTCTATTGTGCTTACTGTGTACCAACCATTTTGCACATATGAACTCGTTTATATTTCATCACATGAGTTAGTTGCTCCTATTCTCAGGTACACCTCACAGACAACAAAGCTGAGGCATGAAGGGGTTAGGTAACAAACATTCCCAAGATCACACACTGGCAGCTGGCAGAGCCAAAGTTTGATTCCCTTCGGTCCAGACTCCAGTCCGCACTCTTAACTGTTACACTACACCGCCTTTCGCATGAGCACCTTTCTACAGAGGAGGAAACCGAGTTGTGGCTAGATCGAGTGATTTGTTTAAGATCACTCAGCTAAAAAGTGGCAGTCAGGATCCAAATTCTGACTAAAGATCCAGTGCTTTCTCCACTACCCCGAGATGTTTCTCTTGTTGGATGAAATTTGAACTTTTTAGAGGCATTCAACAGTGTGATCAGGTACAGGGGCTGAAGACCTACCTTTGAGGCAAGCTGAGGAGGTGCCTACAGAGAGGGTGAAAGGCACTTCAGTGATCTTTAAGGTTTACTCCCACTCAAGACTTTATGAGTTTATGAATGCAGGATTTCAGGAAGAGTAGAGGCAATCAGCTGAGGAGGAGAGGAAGATGGTGAGGGAAGGCCAGTCTGCAAGTGCTTCTCAAAATGTGGTAGTCAGAATATCTGTGTCAGAATCTAAGGCACTTGCTCCATGGCAGATTTCCAGGCTTCTCCTCAGACTTACTGAGCCTATTTCTGGATTAGGACAAACATACCAAGTGATTCTTGTTGACATACATTTTGAGCACCCCTCATTTACAGTTGACCAGAGTCTTACAGTTGAAGCAAGAGTCTTCAAAATCATGCTAGGGATAAATGAATAAACAAATTGTTTCAAGGAAAAGAGTGATATGAAAAGATTTTCTAATTAGGAAGTTCATCCTAGCTATCATGAGATGGATAGGTGAAATGAGATGAGATTCTCGGGCACGAGCCCAGGAATGTAGGTGGGGGGAATAGACAGGTGTCTGTTTTAGTAATCCAGGCAAGATATATTTCCAACTCAGAAGAGTAGTTACAGATAGCATTGTGATAGTCTCAGTTTGGTATTATAGATTGGGACTCTAAAATTCTTGGTTCCTGCACTCTCAGTGACCCCTTCTTGCAGTGTTCTGTGTCAAGGAAGCTATGGACAAAGAACAATAACCAAGTGGGAATTTAATTACCATTTCAGTAATAGCTGAGTCAATACTCATTAATCCTTTAATAAAAGCGAAAGAGATAATGGGACTAGACTGGTGGCTTAACGGAGTCTCTTACTCACCCCCACTCTAATCCTAATCTTGAGAACTCAGATGTGCCTGTTTGGGGCAGGAGGTAAGTGGAGGGTGAGTGGGGGAGAGAGAGAGCAGCCAGATCTCAAGAGGGGCCCTGAGTCCCTTGACTCAACAAGCTATATGGAGTGGCACAGATAGGAGACAAAAAGAATGCCAAATTTGTTCCTGAGGCAAGAAGGTAAGAAAGAGAACGGTGCAGAAAAAGGTTGATTGGCTCTGCACCAATGATATAGATTCTTTCTAGAGGTACAAGTGAGAGAGTGTTACGAACGGGTTCTGGAACAATAACTATATGCACCGTTCAAATGTAACACGATGTACGTTTCAGGCTTTGACCAATAAGTATATCAATTCTTTTTCCCTTGTGGAAGTGCTGTTAAGGGGACAGACAGAGGAAGAAGTTTCAAGAGGAGAGTGGAATTTCCCCCTCTGCAATACTCAGAGCAAAGAAACTTTTGTTATATGGTGACAGTATGTTCTCTAGCTCCTGGCCATGGTTCTAGTAGAAGGCATCCAGGAGAAGGCAGGGAGATAATTTAGAGGATGTAGATAGATTCTTTTGAGCCAGTATCTCACTGGAGAAAAACAAAGCCTATCTCTTGAGTTCCTCAAGAAGCATTTCAAATCTTTCTGCTGTGGAATGAGAATAGGCCAATAGCTATGCTACATGACCTATTCAACCAGAGTTTTGCAGTCCTTTTCACCAAATTCGACCACTGTGAAGAAATCAGGATGCAGGCCCAAGCCATTTGTCCCTTGGTGACATTACAGAAATGTCCCTCTCTGCTCCCTTTCCTCTTTGCCATTTGTTGATTAAAATGAATCATTCTTTACCAAAGAAAAGATCTCAATCTCATGTTCCTTTTGTGAACTTGGCTGCAGTGATTTGGAGCTGTATCCCAGTCTAAACCCCAATCAAAATTCCACCCACAAGTTTTCTTTCTTGAGAGAGTAGTCTTCTCGGGCACGAGCCCCGGAATCATTGCAGCCTAATCAGCTTGTCATCCCTTAGTGCCACATATTCTCGTCTTTGGCAAGCATTCATTCTGAGGTGCATCCTGTAAAGCTCATGATGCTATCTTCATTGAACTCATTCTTATAAGAAGAAAATAAGGGGCTATAGAAAACTTATTTTTAAACTGAATTTAAGTAGTTTTGCCACATTTTAAATGTCAGACGGAACTGTTCCACAGTACAAATCTGCCAAGTCTATGCAGGCGGCTGTTTTCAATAGGACTGTTCGTGCCCTATTGTACTAATCTTTTTTTAAACGCACACCTTGCTGGAAAAGGCCAAGAACACCCACACAGGCAGTGGGCACTGTGACTTTTTTCTTGCTCCAAGTGGATGAATAGGCTCTTGTTCCATTTGTTGTGTTGCACTGTGAAGGTTTCCCAATCGTTTTCTTTCCTTGATGGACATTGAGCCTTCCTGGGACACAGCAGGCGACAGTCCCTGTACTCTCCCACATGGCCATCCACTCCTCCAGCCATCTGCCCATTTATGTGCCTCCTCTCGATCAGCCTCCCCTCTTCCTCCACATAGATTGGATCCTCAGTTCAAGAATGATCAGGAATCACATGCAGCGGATAAATGTGGGGATGGTCTGCTGAGATAGAGCTCTCTATCTATTTTCAACCATGAATGCTGACCGTCTTCCTCTTAGGTACGCTTTTCCACCTTAGCCAGGTGCACTCTGGTTACCAGCAGTGAAGTAGGCTTTGATCATTTGTCAAGTTCTTAGGATAGTATCTGTCTCTTAGTTGGGCAGTATGCCTACTGGTTTAAAACTCAGATTCTGGAATCAAATGATACGGGTCCTGGCTCCTCCACTTACTAGCTACGTAATCCCAGAAAAGTTACATAACTTCCGTGAGACTCAGTTTCCTTCTCTGTAAAGTGCAACTAGTCATACCTACCTCACAGCGTTGTTCTGAGGATGAAACAACCTATCTGTCAATGCCTGACAGACTTTCTGCCATGCAGGAAGTACTTCTTGTATACTGTTTTTAGTAACTGGAAGTGTTCAATAAAATGTTAGCTGCAAATGACATTATTTATTATTTAATTTTATTCAAGCCATATGTCGCCATCCCGCCAGTCAGTGCTTACTGATTCTACATCTGTAGTCTTAGACAATCAACAGATATTTTGGGGGGTTCTACTTTTGTATAAAAGATGATCTGGGAGAATACAGAGAAGGTTGACATAACCCTAGTCCTAAATGACCTTTCGGTGTACTTGGGTAGATAAAATATTTGCACCCATAAATAAAACTAATGATATTAAAGTATCAGACATGTAATATAGATGCCGCAAGCTATTAGAGTTCAGAGAAAGCAGGTGCCCCTGTGGGCTGGGCTGGAGGTTGAGCTATGAGTTATGACTTAAAAAATGAAAAAGGACAATAATGATGACGATATATCCTATTTGTTGGAAACCTTACATGGCCTGGGTGCTTTACATGCATTATCTCATTTAACTCACTAATATTCCTACAAGGTGGAGAACGTGATCATCCCCACTTTTCAGGTGAGGGAACTGAGGTTTAGAGAAACTAAGAAACGTTACCTAAAGGCACACAACTGTTAAGTGGCAGAGCCAGGATCTAAATCCTGGACTTTTCACACTCTAGAACTCATTCTCCTTTCTACATACCAGACTTGCCTCTTGTTAGTGAAGAGAAGCAGTCTGAGACAATTGGGCAGAAGAGTTGATGCAAGCAAATGTATATAGGAACTTATATTCAGGGACCAATGAAGGGAACATCTGACTGGTACGGACAGGATTTGTGTGTGGGGATAAAGAGAAAAGAGCCTGGGAAAAACTGGGGCCTGGTTGTGAAAGGACGTGTAAGCTAGGCTGAGGAGATCAGTCTCTGTCCCCCAGGTACCAAGGAGAGGAGATGGGGATCAAGTTGTGTGGTGTTAATATCCCCTTCGAGTGGTCTGTGACTAAGTCTTTAATTTGGGCTTTGGTTTTGTCTCTTCCCTTTCTTTAGAAAGGGAACGATATTAATAATGCCATTTGTTTGAAAATTTGGGGTAGATTTTGTTTGTTTAGGGGTCATCTGGGAAAGCGTGTACATGTGGAGGCAGGAGAGATCGAGACAGTTCAATATGACTTGACCCACTGAGGATATTTTTGTAATGCACCAAGGCATCCTTATACCCAGTCTAAGAGATGCTCTCACTATACACTGGTGAGATGAAGCAAATATCACCATGCAAAAGATGTGGATTTCTTCTGATTAGCAAAAAAAAAAAAAAAAAAAAAAACAAAACCCAAAAAACAAAAACAAAAAACCACAGGATCTTCTATAGTATAGTGTTTAAAAACCTGGGAAAATGCCACGCACATAACATAAGCAGTTCCTAACTTGCAAATGGGTTGACTTCCAAAAGTTCATCTATCAAGCAGTTTTTGTAACTTGGAACATACTGTGCCTTGGAAATAATGCTGTATAAAAATGGCACTTCATTTTTCTCTACAATAGAGATGATAGAATGCTTATGATTCTTTTGTGTAATCTTATGTTCCATAGGAACGTGATGGCTGGCAGTAATTATGCTTTCAAAGGCCTGAAAGGAAAGCCAGTCAAAAGATGTTGGTCTGGACAATAAGTAAAGTTGTATACTTTCCCATGCAATATACTGTTGCCCATTTTTAAAATTAAAAGACTTACAGAAACTCCTGGTTTTCTAAGGATATTTCCAAATATTTAGAGCTGTGTGGGTAAAGACAGCTTTAGCAGGTCAATGTGATGAGATGCTTTTTTAGGACAATTTATTTCTAGCTTATTTATCTTCTATAAAAGACTGGCCCTTTGCCTAAGTGGAGGGTACCTGTGGTAGAACATGAAGGGTAACACTGTTATGTCCTTATATCCCAAGTAATAATCCTACTATGCTGCCAGAGCGCCAGAAACTCTACCATAGATATTCACTTTGTGCTCTGGCATTTTTTTCTTCAATAACTAAAGTGGGAATCTTTTTGTGTAGGGTAACTCATCAAGGTATTCCCAATGATCAATAACTCAGAATGAGTTAGTTTTTGCAGGTAGAGGGTGCTGAGGGCACTCATCAGGGAACAGGTGAATTTTATGGTGTATGCAGAAATTGGAAATAATATTTTCAAGTTTGACATGAACTTAGAAGGGGCAAGTGTGGGTAAGGTTGTAACAAGGAGTCTCGGCTCAAAGGCATTCGTTTTCTGATAGAGGCCAAGAATTGGCTCCAGGTGAAAGAGGGTAGTTTTCACAGTATAGAATAAGTGGTGGCAGAATAGAGGATGGTTAAGAGGGGCTAGAACTTGTAATTTGATTAGAAAAAGTGGGATCAGCAAAATGTTGCAGCTTGGAGGAACAAACTGGCTGTGAAAAATCCAGTTGACTTTGCTGATAGGCAAGCTTAGTTAATGAAAGGCAGCAGTGTTAGACAGCCAAGCAGCTCAGAAGTCACAACTTGTTAGGCCAGCTAAGACAGGAAGAGTTAAGGAGATCTATGTAGGCCCAGAGTCCAGAAAATTAGAAATGTTGACAACAATAAGCAAGAAATACTGAAGTTAGCACTTGTCTTAGAGAAGAACACACTCCACTTTTGTTCTTTGTACCAGTGAGTGTAACCTGGTTTTCACAAGTGTTAATTATATATATTAAATGCTTAGAAGTCTGTGGGTATACCTGATTCTACTTGAAGCAGGAAAAAAGCATCACCGATCTTGTCTATTCCAAATTCCACACATGACCTGCTATTATTGGTTATATGTGTATCTTAAAGGAACTCACTTAGGTCTCAGGCAAGAGAATCCCCTTGTGGCAGGCAAGATTAGTTAGGGAGATCTTCCTGGATCTGAGTCAAGAGCTGTGTTTTGAAGGGTGTAACTGAAATGGTAACAAGTTAGGGAAGGAAGAGTCTAGTTTTATAGAACTTTTCAAAAGCCTATCTGGCAAAAACTGGAAATAAGGGCACAAATGAAACTAATGAAAATCATAGAAGTACAAGTAAAATCTTAATGTAGTTTGTATTATTAGACTTAGTGTCTGATTCTCAGTATAAAAATTTCTTCTGAATTCAATGGTGCAGGACACTCTAGTACTGGAGGGCAACGAGCTAGACTAATGATTTACTGGGAGGGCCAATGCAGAGTTTCCTGCCTTTGGATGATATTAGAGACTATGCGACACAGCTTCTAAGATGGCCCCCAAAGGTCCCCAACTCCTGATATTTATGTCCTGTGTAATCTTTTCCCTTTCAGTCAAGCTTTCAGATGAGATTGCAGCCCTAGTGGACAGTTTGACTGTGACCTCATAAAAGACCTTGAGCCCAAGGCACCTAGCTAAGCTATGCATAAATTCCCGACCTACAGTAACTGTGAGATAATAAGTGTTTGTTGTTTTAAACAGCTGAGTTTGGGGGTAATTAATAATGACACAAAAGATAACTAATATAGAGACAAATCTTTTTACCTGTTACATATTTTGGCCTATTCTATGGCTACATACATCCAAATTCATTATTTGGTGTTTTGGTTGTACTCTGCTTTGTGATCAGGGAATTTGTCCACTTCTTGGAGGATAACAACATGTACCGATACTCTAGAGTTTCTGGAGCCTTTTGGGGGCTCTCCTAGTCATCCCTGGGAGGTACCCCCATCACCATATAAGTAACAAAGAAGTCTTCTTGGAGTACAATAGTATGGTGAAGTATGCTCAAATCTTGGCTTGGCCACTTATTAGTGTGACCTTGGACAAGCCACTCTGTGTTTCTATGTATCAGTTTCCTCATCTGTAAAACAATAATGACAATAATAACAATAATATTAACTCCTTTATTGAGTTGATGGAAAATTTTAACGAGTGGTTAGAAGAGTACTTGACACAAATGATGTGCCATAAGTATTGGCGAGGTGAAACACTCTTGTTCATGTCTTCTCACTCTCCCACACCCATAAACCCATTAGACTAGGAACTTATTGAGGGCAAGATGATGCCTTATTCTTCCCTATAACCCTGATACCTAGCACAGGATCTGACACAGAGTAGGAGCTCTGAAAATAAGAGTCGAATTGAACTCATGACGGAGTGCTCTCTCTTAGTATACAGTATAAATAGTACTGGAATGATGATCACAACACACCATTGGTTTCTTCTCTAACTCTGTTTGGGGCAACTGGGGTTTAAAATGCCACTTGCTAAGCATGAGATCTACCCAGCAAATTATACAGACATGGCTATTTGTGCTTAAGCAGTTTATTCCAGTTTGGAGCTCGGTCACAGCTCCCAGGGTGCCTGCTGAGGTGTTCAGGTCAAGGTGAAGCCCCATAGTCAGAGCTGAATGTTCTATAACTGGTTGCATATAGCTCACATTTGGTGAGCCCATACTCTGGTCTGATGTTTTCCTCATATAACCTTTTTTAATCTTCAAAGCAGTTCTATAGCAATTATCATTTCCACTTTACAGATGAAGAAAAGAAAGCTCAGAAAAGTTAGCTAATGTGCTCAAAGTCACAGAGCATGAATTTGAACCTAAGTGTTCTGACTTCAAAGCTTATTCCATAGAGTCAGAAGACATGGCCTCTCTATTCCTTAATGCCTTTTTATAAGAGCCGTTGACCTCATAAATTGTGCCTTCCTAGGGCAGAGCCCAGTACTTATAACTACTTAATCCAAAGTAGAAATGGCAGAGCCAGTACTTTTAGGGACTGTTCTAGAAATTTAATTGATTCTAGAGGTGAGTGAGGAATCAAGGACCCTAAGCAAGCAGAGACATGGTCTGTGGGCACATAATAAACTGATTCAGTGGCTTAACGGTGGCTCCTTAGAATTTAAGGCTGTAGAATCATTGGGTTCTTCTCACACTAGTTCAGGAGAAGTCAGGCCACAGCAATGATATTGAATCCCAGCACTGTCTTTTACTAGCTGTGTGATTTTTGACTAGTTACTTAGTATCTCTGATCCTCATATTTGACATATATAAAATGATGGTAACATTAACTACCTTATATGGTTGTTGTAAGGGTTATATAAGATAAATAATGCATGCAAAATGCTCGTCACAATGCCTGCATACAGGAATCACTTAATAAATACTAAGTATAATTATCACTCATAAGTATAATAAGTATATAAGTATAAATAATGATAAGCTATTCATGTTGTAATATAAGTACACAGACCCTTGAAGTGCTCCCATGAGATTTCTCAGCATCAAAATATTTTTTAAATGGATTCAGACATTTTAGAGGAAGCAGGGGATGGGATGTGTGCTTTGGAGTCAGTCTACTCGGGTCAAATTCTTTACATTTAGTAGCTGTTGTGATCCAGAGCAACTTGCTTAACTACTTTGAATCTCATTATTCATCTGTCAATGTGGTCTATCAGTCAATGTTCTCCAGAGAAACAGAACCACTAGGATATAGATAGATAGATAGATAGATCTAGCAGTTCACTTGATTGTGAAGGCTGGAACATCTGAAATCTGGACAACAGGCTGGGAGGCTGGAAACTCAGACAGGAGTTGATGCTGCAGTATTGAGGCAGGATTTCTTCTTCTCTGAGAAAACTCAGTTTTGCTTTTTAAGACCTCCCAACTGATTGGATGAAGCCCATCCATGCTATTAAGAATAACGTCCCTTACATAAAGTCAACTGATTGTGTATGTTAACCACATCTACAAAATACCTTTACAGTAGTAGCTAGATTAGTGTTTGATTGAAAAACTGGATACTATAGCCTAGTCAGGTTGACATCTCCAGTGAGTAATAAAAGAATCCATCTCATGGCCTTGTTAAAAGGTTTAAATGAAATAATCCACGTAGAGAATTCTGCATGATGCTTGCTCATATAATAAGCACTCGAAACAATGTTATAATAATATAGCTTCTTTACTTGGGGTTGCTGGAGAATGACACTCAGCTGTGCTGTGGGAGTGGGGGTGGCTTCTTGAGTTTCTGTGGAGCAACACCTAATGCCTTATTGGGCTGGTCTCTGGTTTATGAAGGCAAGTGAAATTCTAGTTTCCTGGCTAAAGGAACTAAAGGAACACCACTGAAGCATATTTTTCAGTCTCCAGGCACAGAACAGGTAGCAGTCCTGAAGTGACTAGAACTGGGCTGAGGCTAGATTGGCAAATAGATGACCTTGCTAGTTGCTTAGGCAGGTAGAGAGCCGCAAAAGAGGATGGATTCTGTAAACTTTAGCAGCAGTAAGGTCAGCAAAGGCAGGCCCAGGGATTCTGGTGTGCTAGTCAACAGAGGCAACAGCCTTTGACAACCTTCCTGAATCTATCTCCCTGGTCTTAGCCACTGAAGCCTCTTACCTGGACTAGAGTAATAGTCTCCTTACTGGTCTTCTGGCTTCTCCCCTTACCCCCTTCAATCAAGTATCCACATAGCAGCCAGTGTGGTATCGTTTAAACGTAAGTCAACTCCTGCCATTTTTCTGCTCAAAACCTCCATGGCTTCCCATCCCAATTTTAGTAAAATCCAAAGTCCTCACAGTGGACTATGATTGGGTCCTAGTTCCTTATCCCATCCCTTTGCTACGTTTTCCTCAGTTCATGTGACGTCAGCCACACTGGCCTTCTTAGTTCCTCAAACACACCAAGCACACACCTGCTCCAGGTTTTCTGTCCCGGCTGTACCCTTTGTCTGAAAGGCTCTTCCCCTCAGATATCCATGTGGTTCTCTCCCTGATCTGCTTCAGGTCTTTGCTCAAATACCACGTATTATTAAGGGCTATTCTGACCACTTTATTTAAAATTGCACCCCCCTGCCCACAAGACACCATTCTTCTTCCCTGACCCGATTTATTTTTTCTATAGCCCCCATCACAATATAATATTAATCAATTAGTTAATTTCATTTGTTTAATGTCTGTCTATTCCTGCTACACTCTGATGTTCATGACAGTGGGGACTCTATTTCTTGTTGAATCCCAATGAATGACACATGTTAGGTGTTTAATAATATTTGTTGAATGAATGAGTATATAAATGAATGGACAAGTGAATACAGCAGCTATGGGTTTTAATATCAGTGTTTCAGATTTGAATCAAGGGGCTATGAGTCTTTATATGAGTATTTCAGGCTTCTGAGAAACAAAAGGCTGGGTATCCTCTGGACTAGAGTCTCTCAGAAAGACGAGTTTCTGGTCTTGTGTCCAGGATCTGAGTCAAAAGAGATCACTGAGAATCCTGGGATTTCATCAGATATGTGACAAATTCTCTGGATATTTACACCCTGGAGTAGGATCCTCATAGGTAAGTGGGTATGATGATCATCAGGCTATTAGTGCCATTTCAGTAGAGTGAAGTGATAATCTCTGGCTAGAGTGGATGGAGATTGAGTAGACCAAAGCAAAACCTAAACAATGAAGACTTGTCATGAATGACCTTTGTGTTAGGTCCTTAGTAAGAATGACCACTATCCCAAGGTATGTGATAAGATACAAGAACATCTGATGGGATCTTGTATATAGGCCCAAGACTATGTTACATGTGTGGTGTGGCATGCAAGTTTATACCCAGGAGTCATGAAGACATGCCTTAGGTTATTGATATGGTAGTCAAGGACAACACTGTTGTCTTCTTGCCATAAACAGAAGCTTTCTTTGTTCTCTGCTCCTCCCCCCATCATTTGGAATGTAGCCAGATGGCCAATCTAGGTTGCTGGCTACTAATAGTGAGTAGGATTAGCTATGGGTCATGGGCACTCCCAGTTGAGATCCTAGTCACTCTGAGACTTTCCGGACTGTCACAACTGGGCCTTGGGTAGTAGTGCGATAATCCAGAACAAAGACAACTAAGGCCTAGAGTCCAGACAGACCTATTAGGAAACAGAAAGTGATCCTGGAAGTTCCTAGAAGTAGGCCACAGAATGAGCATGTAGAACATGGGAACCTTGAATAGCAGAGTTTTTTTTGTTGTTGTTGTTTTGTTTTGTTTTTTGACTTTTATAATTATGGCAGTGGTGACCCAAGCAGTGGAAAAAAACAGTCCACCCATTTTGGTAATATAGGTATAGTAAATTTGTGCTGATGCTGTGGGTGGTCAGAGACTTCATAGTTTCCTGGAGAGGTAGCCTCATTTGGTGATGGGAAATGCCTTTTTCAGGTAAAGAACAGTGTGCTATGATGGCAGTTTGCATTACTACCCATCAAACCATGTCTCCCCAACATAACCATGCCATTCAGTAGTATTATATATTTGGGTGTGGGTCCTAACCTCTGGAAACAGTATTATAAAAAGATACTTGTATGTTTTTTTTGGAGAAATGGACTTCCAGTGGCCTCTTCTGTTATTTATGGGCTTTCAGTAGAAGAGGCGAGATGTTGTCATGATGTTTTATGAAGCTGGTTAGCTTTATAGTGTGAGAAACTTGAGCTATGCTTTCGGGACCAAAATAATATCCTTGCTTCCTCCTGCCAACCCACACCAGAAAAAGAAAGAAAAAAGAAAGAAAGGAAGAAAGAAAAGAAAGAAGAAAAAGATCACTATCCCCAAACTAAACAGAAATCTGTGTCTCTGGTTTGGTCAGAAAGAGAGGATTGTTTCCACAGAAATGATGATCTCAGTAAGAAGATAGATGGGAAACTGGCAGCAAGGAAGATCTGGACAGCAAAGAAATCATCTGATTGAGACTAAGTAGAATAAGGACCCACAAGAAAGAGGGGGGGAGGGGGTGGGGAGAGGAAAAGATCCTTCTATAGAGCTTGAGTGAGCCTATTGACCACTCACCAATGTTAATTTGGTCTTTTTGCTTTAAGAGACCAGACAATAGGCATGGGGGTCTGTCTTTATTGCTATCATCCGGTGCTAAAGTTGAACAATCCTTGTTCTAATTAAAAGATTTTTAGGATTTTATCTAATTTTGGGGATTCTGGATTGAGATAATAACCTTTAAACCATTTCCTTTGGCATTCATGGAACTCAATTATGTTGAAAGTCATGGGTTTCCTGATAGGCCCTCTTAGAGCAGCGATGTTAACAGACTCTTTTTTCTGGCTCTCTTGCCTTGCAGGCATGTAGGTTATTGGCCAAGATGGTGGGTCCAGTGCAAGGTGAGCTGGGATGAAAAGTTGGAAGTTCTTTGGAGCTGATTTTTTTTTATTTTAAAAATGTTTATTTTGAGAGAGTGCAGGCAGGGGAGGGGTGGAGAGAGATGGAGAGAGAGAATACCAAGCAGGATCTATGGTGTCAGTGCAGAGACCAACATGGGGCTTGATCCCAGGAACTGTGATATCATGACGTGAACCAAAATCAAGAGTCAGACACTTACCTAACGGAGGCGCCCCTTTGGGGCTGATTTTAATACCAAGAAAGTAACTCTTAGAGTTCCTTTTCATATCCCTTCCACATAACTGGGACTCTGAAATGTCCAGAACCCATACTACAAAAGACCCTACTGGGTTCAATTAAATATTAGAGCTATAATTCTAAAATATTGTTCAGTTTAATTCTTTCATTTTATAGATGTGAAAACAAAGGTTCAAAGAGGAAAAGTGCTTTATCTAAGATTACCCAACCAGGTGTCTCCTAACTCCAAGTGCAGTGCTTATTGTAATGTAGCTCAAGAAATGAAATGCTAGGGTCAATATTTGTAGATTACACTCAAAGACAGTTGTATGGAGTAGAGGAACCTATTCTCTTGGAGATCTTCCAACTGAGAGTGAAAGGAGTACTGTAGCTCAACCACCATGACGCTTTGCCTAGTAATTTGGCCTCTTGTGCCCAACCAAATTTAGAGTCATCTCCTCTGGAAAATTCTGAGTGCTTCCCTGTGAATGTTTCTGTTTATAGTTGGTAGATTATGAGTTGATATTTAAATTCTGGTACCAACCCCATGTTGTCTGGCAGACTAACGTGAAGAAATGGGATGATTCTAGAGTGATTTCTAGGGGCTTTGAGTTCAGAACTAGGATGGTCAAATTTTCTTGAGCTGAAGCAAAGGAAAATACATTATACTTATATTGATTGTAGATACATGGTAAATTTGGCTCTGTCCCCCGGGGCAGAAAAATTGTTAACATAAATGGATAGAATCTAAGAACTTGGGTCTCCTCTATCAATATGCTACTGAGTTCCTCAGAAATATTCCAGCCATATGGGATTGCTCTGTTGTCCCGACTGCTAAACCTCTAGTTGAGATTTTGGACTAGACCAGTGTTTTTAAAACTGGCTAGTCACCAGAATTGCCTGGGTGGGGAGGGCTCTTACAGTTAATCAAATCTGCAATTGTAATGCTTTTTAGCACACTACTTCCAAGGTCCTACCTCCAGGGATTCAGTAGGTGAAGAGGCATGGCCTGGAAATCTGTATATTTAACCAGCTTCGCAGGTGATTCTGATGATCATCTAGGTCTAAAAATTGTTGGACCAGCTGTTTCTCTTTTTGTCCAGCTCTGCCTGTAAAAGGCTTCTTTGCGAAAAACTCACAGGATGACAGACATGCTCTGCCGAAGAAAACCAAGGCCTGCAGATGCCCAGGGAAAAGGTTATTGACACAGCCAGAAAAACTTGTTTAAGGAGAAGAGTCACAGTGGCAAACCATTAAATAAGAGGCTTTCCTACTGTTTTTAATTATTTATTTACAGAATTACACTTAACTAGGTGACAGAGAAAGTAGAGGAGGAGGCAGAAGGATCTGTAATTCGTGTTAGGGGATCATAACACATTGAAGATCCAGAAGATATGAATATACAGCATTTCTGAAGTGATGTTGAACCCAAGGAGAAAACAGCATTTGCCTGATAAAAATTTGATTCTGTCACCCTCATCCCCTGGATATTTTCACAAGCATGTTGATTTGGCTAAGTGAGATTTCACCTATGCTAAGCTGAACCCAGACAAGTTGGAACATATCTGGGAGGCTAAGCATCTGAGTTTGTATTGCTTTCCATAATTACCCACTCCCTAACCATTTCTTCCCGGGCTTCCTATAACTTGTGACAAAACAGACAGTCAAGTGCTACTGAGATTCCCTCACCATTTGTCTAGAGTTCTAAAGTAATAAATCACCAGGGAGAGTCTGCTTTCAATTTAAGATGTTGTGAACTGCTTTGAGAGGGTGTCACTAGAAGAAGTCCAAGGACACTAACCTAAGGCCTTTGGGGTAGAAGTCACCAGGAGCCAACAGACCCTCCTCTCACATGCACGTTGGAACTGCGTCAATTTGCCTCTGTGTCTACCATGTTCCATAGGCTTTCACAAACACAGGGCCTGGGCCCTCAGGATTGGTAATCCCTGCTGGGGCACCTTACTTACCCCTGCCTTCCTGGCCATGTCACCTCCATAGTAACCCTTCCTTCTCAGTGAGGAGCTTAGTTCCTTCAGTCCCCTCCTTAGCTGGTTATAGGAGAGAAGAACATCTGCCACAGTGTTTATCCAGATGACAATAATGCTTAACATGATACCCAGGAAAGCTTCCTTTCCACAATAAGAATTAGAGGTGATGGCTCTCTGTGGTGGCACTTTGGATCCTGAGCAGTGGGCCAGGAAGATAGATTTTGGGATGAAGTGTGTCTTTTAAAAATAATACTTAATAAACTTTTAATTCTAGAATAGTTTTATACATTCAAAAACGTTGCAAGAATATCACAGACTTCGCCTATACTCCGTACCACATTAACTGGTGAAAAATTAAAATTAAATTGATTATTTACGTAGTTGGATTCTAGATACCATCTTTGCAACTGTTTTCCATTAGCTTCATATTTGCTCTATTTCTTTTTTCACCATCTTTTTCTATCTCCTGTGGTTTTAATTGAGTATTTTATGTGATTTCATTTTATCTCTTCTCTCAGCATATCATTTATACTTCTTTTTAAAACATTTTAAATAGTATTAATTATCTGTTGATAATTTCAGCCATGACCACCAGGAGATCTTTTTCATTTTTATTTTTTTTTTGTATGTATGTATGTTTGTATTTAGAGAGCGTGCACACATGTGCGAGTGGGGGAGGGACAGAGGGAGAGAGAGAGAGAGATGGGGGGAGAGAGAGGGAGAGAGAGAGGGAATCCCAAGCAGGCTCCATGTCCAGCACTGAGCTTGACACGGGGCTCAATCTCAGGACCCTGGGATCATGATCTGAGCCAAAATCGAGAGTCAGATGCTCAACCAACTGAGCCACCCATGTGCCCCAGGAGATCTTCTTTAGATTCTCAGAGTTCCTGGTGAATTACTGCAGTGAAAGCCCACATAGGTGTGAGGAGCCCTCCTGTGACTGCAACCCCCAGGAGTTTGACAATCTCAAGGTAGTTTGCTCTTAGCCTCCAGAAATTTGTCAAAATAGTCATTTAAATATCCCTACCAGCTTACGGACTTCGGGGACTTTTGTTCCAGATAAGCGAATTTCAAGGGTTCTGTCACTCTGGATGTGACTGTCTCTCCAAATTTTGGGGTAATATTTGCCCTGCAACGTCAGTTCTTTGATGGGTCCAAGAAATGTCATTGATTTTTTTTCTGTTTGTCTGGCTTTTTTTTTCCAGGAAGAGTGACAATTTCCAAGATCTTTGCATGATCTGAACCCAAAACTCATCTTTTTATATCCCAAACCATGGCCTCAATCTACCCCTTCACTCCGCTACTTCTGCTAGCTTTGAGTAAGGCTGATTCTGATGACAATATCTCTGTGTGTCTAGAATTAATTTATGCTCCTAATAAAAGGATGAAAGATAGGTCCAGTGTCTGGTAGAACATTAATTGGCTCATTAACTGTAAGTGCATCATCTTATTTTCATTACCCAGGATCAGGTTAAGAATGGGTAGAATCCTAAACTCAACCTTTTAGGGATGAATATATGCTTTTTTTTTTTTTTTTTTTTTTTTTTTTGGCAATCACTATAAATAAATAGCCACCAAAAGGAGTTTAGAGGAAATAAAATATAAAACATATGTTTTTTCTAGGTTGATTGCAGAAAGGCATAGGAGCAGACATACTAGTGGTCACTGGGCTTTCCTGGAAGACTGGAGTGAGAGGCTGACTTAGAGAAGGTAAGCTTTCAGGGCACGATGATCCCCTATGTACTATGGGCTTCCACCCTTTATGGGGTTATCAATCCTTTTGAAATCTGATGAAAGAAAAGGACCTTCTTTTCAGAAAAATGTACACTCTTACAACATTTTAATTCCATGTTCTTTAGATAGAATTTTCATTTGCCTTTTGCATATCTGGATAAATAATAATGGCCTGTGACATCTTTAGCCCATTTAGATGCCTTGTAGGACAGCCTCTTGCTTTTTTTCTACTCTACCTAGGAGGGACTTTAGTCTTCCTATTCAGAGAAGTTGTGTTTACATCAAGGGTTGACAAAATTTGCCCAGTTGGCAGAAAGCGGGGGATGTAAAATAAAGTTTTATTGGAATACTGCCACACCCATTTGTTTATACATTGTCTGTGGCTGCTTTTTTCCTTACAATTCCAGAGTTGAGTAATCATGACAAAACTAAAAATGTTTATTATCTGGTCCTTTACAGGAAAAGTTTTCTGACCCTGCTTGAGATAAAAAGGTCCAGAAAAGCACAGCTGATAAAAGAATTAACTTATGTAAGAGTTACCCTGCCCAAGGATGTTTACATTTTAACAGGGATCAAAATGCTTTTCAATTGGATGGACTGAATCTTAAAAATGGAATTTTATGTTTTAACGAACAAATGGCCTAAAATCAACTGATCAACCCCTAACTCAGATCACTTACATGTGTGTTCAGCTGTGCTAGCAAACAGAAAAGGCTTTATCTGACCATTTCCTGTAATTCAAGTATTCTCAACCAACACAAAACTGGCTCACACAAAACTTTACGATAAATTCTATCTTTTGGTATTATGCTGGACTTCCTTTCTTTTTCCTCACAGCCAGTGCTTTCAAAAAGCCTTTCAGCTTCCCAGAAAAAGAGGAGCTCTATCTGATGCTCTTCTCCTTCGGGTGTCAATATGGTGGCTTCCTAATACAAATACTAGTCTTCTAGTGCTCTTTGCTTAGAGGACCAGAGTAAGCAGTTGTCAACAACTTTTTCTGCAAACGCTAATGTTCATGGGGCCAGCAGAGGAACAAATATTGAGTTCACACAATGGCATTTCTCTCCAGTTTAATATTTACACAAGCTACTCACTGGTTTGAAAGGCCAAAGAAGCCAGTTGTGCTAATATCTATATAACGGCTGAATCAGGGAAGAGCCTCTAACAGAGAATTCTTTGAATGCAGGGCCCAGCTGGCCAATCAACGGCGCTGAGCATTCAGGCTTGTGTTTCTATTTGTCCTCTTACGGTTCCAGGCTAATCTCACTCAGGATTGGTCCTTAACTGATGGAGAGAGATGTCAAGACAACCTAGGGTTATTCTTTTGCTCTTTGTGCTACTTTTTTACTGGCTTCTCCTATCTGCTGACTTGGATTGTACCTCACCGTACCCCATTCTTTGCTTGTTTCCTGGGAACTTACCGTGTACTGATTCCCTGGCCATTTCCCAAACATCTTGGTTCCGTTTCTGTGGAGATAACATGCTGTGGTAGAAGGATATAGACTTTGGGTTCAGAGAGGACTAGGTTCAGCTTTATGGCATAGTAGCTGGTGTCACCAAGGCAAACCTTGATGAATCTCAGTTTGTCTGTAAAATGGGAATACAATACTTGAGATAATGTGTACAAAACACCTAGCATAGCACCTGATATACTGTAGACACTCAGTAACAACAGTTCTCTTCTCTTTCGTCTCATTCTTCTCAGTGGGACCTCTTGATATCTGTGGCGTACTGGTCTCTGACTCATCATTGCCCAGACTTTTTTTGATTTATAGATGCCATTCCTCCCTGGGCTCACGTTCTTGCTATCCTTCGTTTCTTGATCCAATGGAGCATACCAACTGACTTTTATTGGATGGCTTATCATAATTCCTAAAGACTTGGAAAGCCTGTACCCAATAACACTCTCCTCAGTCATTTAGAAGGGTTGTAGAATCATTATGTGGTGATTTGCACATAAATGGTGCTGTGTTTTATTTAGCTATGACAGGAAAGAATGTGTAAACAATAGCGTCTGCATGAATATGCATGTTGCTTAATGACATCATTATTTAATTTGCTTTTTTGCCAAGACTCACCTCACAGATGGTTCTAGGAAGGGCCCAAGAATTACACTGAAATCACCATATACTCATTCTCTTCTTGCCAATCACGTAGCTTTTTAAGGTTTGCTGGGGCATATGTAAGCAATAGACCTATCTCACATTGATTCAGATTCTTCTTTTAAGTAAACAATTGAAGAGCTAAACTATTCCAAATACCATGTCCTGGAAATCAGAAGCATCCATAATGTAGCCTTGTATTACATGTCTTATGCTAACCCCTCTCCCTATAATTCTTGCCCCTCTCTTCTACCCCTATACCCTATGTATACTATTGACCTATGCTCCAGTTTTCACTGCCTTTTACTTTCTTCTATTGTGTTAGGTAGAATTAATGATCCGAATTCTTTACTCTCTAGTAAAGAAGTGGTATCGTATATTCCCATCCCTGCAAGGACTTAGAACTTTGACCCTGACAGGTCACCTGGGGCTAATTACTTTACTACAGTTTCTCTTGAGGGCCAGAGGAGAATGGAAAGGCCCTTTGCTTCCCTCAAAAACCTTCTTTATTGCTTTGTATCTTTTCTGAAATATATATTGGTAGTTAGTCAATCTTTCAACTTGAGACAGTGAAAGACTTAAAATGCATGCATGCTATAGAGAAGAAAGAACATATAAACATAGTGCTCATTGCCATCTGAAGTGACAAGTTTACCAAATGGACTTGGGATTCAACAGAAATTTAAGTAAGTATATTTTATGTGCCAACCACCGAACTAGGTATTTTCCAGTTGTTTTTATTACCTTGTGAATCCTTATAAGGACACTGTAAGATAAATTTCATTATTTTCCCCATCTTATATATGAAGTAACTGAGGCTCAGAGAGGTTCAAGTTATGTGTTCAAAGTCACAGCTGCTTAGTAGCAGATCTATGACTGAAGGCCAAGCCAAGGAAAGAGGCAAGTCCTTGAGAAGGGATTTAGTGTTAGAATGAGAGACACCCTAAAAACACACTTCCTACATTGCCAGACGGTGTTAGGTCTTCCTTTTCTTTCCCTTCTTCAACTTTTGAATTTTATAAGAATATATATCTTATTTTCTCTCCCTAGTGCTTAGTCCCAGGGAAGAGGGAATTCGAGTGGTGATCAGACTTGCTAAGCAGTTGTTGAGAAAAGGGCCATTCTAGTGTACTGACCTGCCTCCTGCCTCTCTTCCCACCTTACTCTGTATCTCTGTAGCTCTGTGGGGAATGGAACAACTTCTGAATGGGAACTTATGTAGAACTACAACAATATAGAGTCAGCAGGTTTGGCTACTCTTCCAGGAACTTGAGATGATACTTGGCAATGAGCTTCTATGTCAGATATTCCCAGAGATAGTTCAGTCCCAAGGCTGAGTGTATGTGATTGCTTAGCTTCCAAACTGCTCAGAGTAAAGCTCTGCAATAGCCCACCATCTCCTACCCTTTTTAGACTTTGAACAGGGAGCGGAGACTATTTTTGTGCAAAAAGTGGTCTGGGCCCTAGCCCCCAAATAGCCATTTGGGGGGAACTTAAGTCTTGAAAGTACTCTCAGAGTAAAAATTTTGAGGGCTTCTTTGTCTTCCACAACTTAAGACCTATGGAATCAGGCCCAAGCCAAAAAGCATGTTTCTTTTTCCCAAGCTAGATACTTGAACCAAACTATGAACTCCATACTAGAGCAAAACATGCTATTCTCCTTAAGACTGAATTTTATATCAAAATTGCTTTTGTATTACAGATACTTTTGAAAAATCAAAGTATTTTTCAGGATACACTTTAGAAGCCATTTTTCTTCAAGTGCAAATTTGGTTCTACTCTAGTGTTCTCCCAGCTAACTCTGGGTTGAGTAAGAATTGTATGTGCTTCAAATATCTGCCTGAGCAGAGTGAGATTCTCCTCCTCCTTCTCCTCCTCCTCAATATCATCACAACCAACCAATTTAGGAGAAGTAGAAAGGTAATTGGTATTTATTGAAGATCTACGATGTGCCAAGAGTTGTGTTAGATGCTTAAAAACATTATCTCTAATTCTGTGTACATGGTGTCTAACTCAAGATAAACTTCTGAAGTAGAAGCTATTTTCTCACTTAACAGATGAGGAAAATTCAGCTTAGAGTAATTAAATATGTTGTCCAAGATTACCTAATTACTAAGTGGCAGAGCTGGAGATTTTTTAAAAACAGCTTTATTGAGATAAAATTTGCATATCACAAAATGTACCCATTTTAAGTGTACAACTCAATAATTTTTGGTAAATTTACAGAATTGTGCATCTATTACCATAGTCCAATTTTAGGACATTTTCATCACTCTAAAAAAAAGATCCCTCATACCTATTTGAAGTCATTCCCTATTTTCAGCCATGACTAGGAAACCACTGATCTACTTTTCTGTCTGTATAGAGAAAAGGAAATAATAAAGATCAGTTCAGATATAAGTGAAATGGATAATACAAAATTGTAAGTAGAAAGAATCAACAAGTCCCAAAGTAGTTTCTTTTAAAAGGTCAACAAAATTGAAAAATAATTAGCTAGAACTACCAATAAAAAAGACAGAATCCTCAAATTAACAAAATCAGAAAAAAAGTAGGCTCATTACTACTGATCTCACAGAAATAAAAATGATTACAAGAAAATACTAAGAACAATTGTAGGCCAACAAATTAGATAACCTAGATGTAATGGAAAAATTCTTAATGACACACAAATAACCAAAATTGACACAAGAAGGAGAATTCTGAATAGCACTCTAACAAATAGAGATTGAATTAGTAATCAAAAACCTCCCAACAACAGCAGCAACAACAAAACCCAGAAGCAGATGGCTTCATTGCTGAATTCTACCAAATGTTTAAAGAATTAACACCAACCATTCTCAGAGTCTCCTAAAACACAGAAGAGAAAGGCACATTTCTGAACTAATTCTATGAGGCCAATGTTATTCTGATACCAAATCCTGAAAAAGATATTACAAAAAAAACATAGACCAATATCTCTTGGGAATATGAATGCAAAAATTCTCAACAAAATACTAGAAAACCAAATCTAGCAACACATTAAGAGGATTATGTACCATGACCAAAAGGGCTTTATCCCAAGAGTACAAGGCGGGTTCCACATATGAAGTTTAGTCAATTCAATACAACATATTAATAAAATTAAGGAAAAACCCTACATGATCATCTCAGATGCAGAAAAACCATTTAGCAAAATCCAATGCCCTTCAATGATAAAGACACTCAAACTATGAGCAGAGGGAAGCCTCCTCAAAATGATAAAGGGCATCTATGAAATACCCACAATTAACATCATACTCAGTGGGGCGCCTGGGTGGCTCAGTTAGTCAAGCGTTGGACTCTTGATTTCGGCTCAGGTCATGATCTCACAGCTCATGGGATTGAACCCTGTGCCAGGCTCTGTGCTGACAGTGTAGAGCCAGCTTGGGATTCTCTCTCTCCCTCTCTCTTGGCCCCTCCCCCACTCCAGCATGCATGCATGCCCTCTCTTTGTCTCGAAAATAAATAAATAAACATTGAAAAAAAAACACTTAAACTATGAGTAGAAGGAAACTTCCTCAAAATGATAAAGGCATCTATGAAATACCCACCATTAACATCATACTTAGTGCTGAAAGACTGAAAGTCTTCCACTTAATATTAGACATGACATGATGTCTGCTCTCACTTCTTTTATTCAAACATTGTACTAGAAGTTCTAGTCAGGGAAATTAGGCAAAAAAGAAAAAATAAAAAGAGAAAAAAAAGCATCCAAATCAAAAAGGAAGTAGTAAAATTATATCTATTTCCAGTCGATATGATCTTTTATATAAAAAATCTTAATGAAACCACAAAACACTCTGAGAGTTTATAAACAAATTCAACATAGTTTCAGGAAACAAGATCAATTTTCCAAAGCTAGCTGTATTTGTCTACACTAGAAATAAGCAACCCAGAAATGAACTTAATAAAAACAATTTCATTTATAATAGCATCTAAAATAATAAGACAGTTAAAAATACCTTCAACAAAGGATGTGCAAGACTTAAATACTGAAAACTACAAAACATTGTTGAAAAAAATGAAAAGGAAAGACATTTCATGATCATGGATAAGTAAATGACAATACTCAACAGATTTATCCATGAATTCAATGCAATCTGTGTTAAACTTCCTACTGCCTTTTTTATGTGTGTGCGGAAGTATACAAGATTATCCAAAAACTCACATGGAATAGGAAGGGACACAAAATTGCAAAAATAATAATCAGAAAGAAAAACGAAGTGAGAGAATTCACATTTTTCAATTTCAATAAATAATACAAAGCTGCAGTAATCAAAATGATGTGAGCCTGGCATAAGCATAGATACAGAGATGCATGGAATAGAATTGACAGTTTGGAAATAAACCCATTCATTGATGATCAATTGATCTTTGACAAGGACTCCAAGCCCTTCAATGTAGAAGGAGTAGTGTTTTCAATAAATGGTCCCTGAAAAGCTGCTAACCATATGCAAAAGAATGAATTTAGAAACCTGTATCACACCATGTAAAAAATTAATTCAAAATGGATAAAAGACCAAAACAAAAAGCTAAAATTAAAAAACCTTTGGAAGAAAAAATAAGCATGAATGTTTATGGCCTTTTATTAATCAATGTTTTCTTAAATATGGTATGAAAAGTACAAACAACTAAAGAAAAACATATAAATATGCCTCCACCAAAATTAAAAACTGTCACGCATTGAAGGATACTATCAATACAATAAAAAGATAATTGACAGAATGCAAATCATACACTTGATAGAAGTCTAGTATCCAAAATCTATAAAGAGCTCTTACAACTCAACAACAAAAAGACAAATGACTCAATTAAAAAATGGGGAAAACATTTGAAAAGACACATCTCCGAAGAAGGTATACAAATAGCCAACAAACCCATGATGCTTAACATTAGTCATCAAGGAAATGTAAATCAAAATTACAGTGAGATTGGAAGGCTGGAATTAGAAAAAGGAAAATAGTGGTTGGTGAGGATGTGGAGAGATTGGAACCCTCATACATCGCTGGTGGGAATGTAAACTGGTGAGACCACTGTGGAATACAGTATAGTAGTTCCTAAAACTTAAACATAGAATTGCCATGGGGCCCAGAAATTTCATTCCCAGGCATACACCTAGATAATTGAAAACATATGTTCAAACAGAAACTTGTACATGTATGCTCATGGCAGAATTATTCATACTAACCCGAAGTGTAAACAACCCAAATGTCCATCATCTGATGAATGGATAGACACAGTGTGGTAAATCCAAATGTACTATTACTCAGCCATAAAAGAATGAAGTACTGATACATGCTAAAACATGGATGAACCTTTGAAAACACACTAAGTGGGGCACCTGGGTGGCTCAGTCGGGTAAGTGTCTGACTTCAGCTCAGGTCATGATCTCATGGCTTGTGGGTTCGAGCCCTGCATTGGGCTCTGTGCTGACAGCTCAGAGCCTGGAGCCTGCTTTGGATTCTGTGTCTCCTTCTCTCCCTGTGCCCCTCTCCTGCTCATGCTCTGTCTCTCTCTCTCTCTCTCTCTCTCTTTCTCTCTCAAAAATAAATAAAAATTAAAAAAATAAATAAAAACACATTAAGTGAAAGAAGCCAGACACAAAAGTTTACATATTCTATGTGCTATGGTGTGAATGTTTATGTCCTCCCAAGCTTGTATGTTGGAATCCTAACCTCCAAAAGTGATGGTAGTAGGAGGTGGGGCCTGTGGGAGATGCTAAAGTCATAAGGGTGGAGCTCTCATGAATTGGATTAGTGCTTTATAAAAGAGGCTCCAGAGAGATCCCTAGCCCCTCCCATCATGTGAAGACACGGCAAAAGGAGTTGGGTATGAACCAGGAAGAAGGTTCTCACCAGAACTCAACCATGCTGGCATTTTAATCTTGGACTCCCCAGCCCCCAGAACTGCGATAAATAAATGTTTATTGTTTATAAGTTACCCACTCTGTGGTATTTCGTTATAGCAGCCTGAATAGATGAAGACAATATGATTCATACATATGAAATATTCAGAGTGGTAAATCCATAGAGACAGAAAGGAGATTAGTGGTTACTAGGGTTTGAGGGAGTACGGAATTAAAAACGAGTGTAACAGACACAAGATTTCTTCATAAGGCGATGAAAATGGTCTGGAGTTAGATATTGGTGATGGTTGCACAGTATCTTGAAGATACTAAAAACCACTGAATTGCTCACTTGAAGATGATTAAAATGATGAATCTTACGTTATGTGACTTTTACCCCAATTTTAAAAAGTCTTTAAAAAATGCTTCAGTGCTGGAAACTCCATTACCCCAGAAACAGGTTCAATCTGGAGCAGGGAGACGTTGCCTGAGCAAAGGGTGAAGATCAGATGATGATGATCCTATGGTGGGACCTCACAGAGTGGGTTTTTAGTTTACGTTGCAAAGCTCACGGATGCAGTAGTAGCTCTTTATTTATTTATTTATTTTTTCAACGTTTTTATTTATTTTTGGGACAGAGAGAGACAGAGCATGAACGGGGGAGGGGCAGAGAGAGAGGGAGACACAGAATCGGAAACAGGCTCCAGGCTCCAGGCTCCGAGCCATCAGCCCAGAGCCCGACGCGGGGCTCGAACTCACGGACCGCGAGATCGTGACCTGGCTGAAGTCGGACGCTTAACCGACTGCGCCACCCAGGCGCCCCAAGTAGTAGCTCTTCAAATGACCATGTTGTGGTGATCTCTGATTAAGTCGTTGCGAACCCCTACGAGTTGCCCTACAATCTCAGTCTGGTGTAATTCTCACCTGAGTAGCTCTCACAGTTCTCGCTCGCTGGCTTTGTTTGGGCTGCTATAACAAAGTGCCACACATCGGGTGGCTTATAAACAACAGAAACTTCACTTCTAGCAGTTGTGGAGGTAGGAAGTCAGAGATCAATCCGGGTGCACGCGTGGTGGAATTCTGGTGAGGGCCCTCTTCTGAATTGCGGACTGCCAGCTTCCTATTGCACCCTTCTATGGCAGAGAGCAGAGAGAGGAAGCAAGCTGTTGTGACTCCTAAAAGGACACTAACGCCATTCATGAGGCCCCACCTTCCTGAGTTCATCTAATCCTAATTACCTCCCAAGGGCCCCACCTCCTAATACTATCACATTGGGCGGTGGGGTTTCAATATATAAATTGTTGGGGGACACAAATATTCAGTCTATAACACCCACTTAGGAATAACTCCACTCTAAAGGAAATACTTACACCTGAATGGTTTTGAGTTAAGACATTGTTATGGGAAGTTAGATTCATTCAGTTTAGTCACCAGATATTTATCAAGCACCTAATGCTACTTATTGAGCATTTGTTGTGTGCTTGGCCACTGTACATAAACATTATATTCTTTATATATATTAACTCACTCAGTTCACTTAACACACCCATTAAGTAGATCTTAATGTTCCCATTTTACAGATGGGCGACTACAATGGGAAGATGTTAAATAACTTGCCTAAGGCGGGATAGCCATTTAGTGGCAGATCTGGGATATTAACTGACATTAACTATGATTCTGTCCCCCATGCTCTTTAACACTATACTATGATGGAAGTTCCTTTGGGCTGGAAGGTGAGGCATATGGGGATTGTAGAGAAAGAAGTCTAGCATGAATTCTGGGTGTTATTCCAGACCGATTGATTAAATTTCTCACATTTCAGACAGTTGTTTAGGCTTCATGAAGACAGGGACTTAAATAACCTATTTCTCTCTCTTTCACTCTTACAAAAATAAAATCTTTTATCCATTATCATTTTCACAATTTCGCTGTGCAGGAAATTGGGCCTGTCGAAATCTCATAATATTGTTGGAATGGTGTTAGGCATTTACAGTATGTGTTCCAGTTTGTTTATTTGTTAACTGTGAAAACCTGTTGATCATGCATTAAATTGAGGCAGATCTATAGCTTCTGACTTAAAAAAAAAGAGACATATTGTAAATGTGGCTGTTGACAGAATGACAGGATTTTAAGCTTTTACAATTAAAAATGTCTACACATTCTGTGTAACATCCAATAATTAAATGTCTGGCGAGTGTCATTAAACAAAATTTACATACCAAAGGTGTTGGTTTGTAAATAACCAGGATAGGAAGAATGGATGAGTGTATACACAACTGTGTTTACTTGAATAACTGCCTGTAATGTAATGAGACCATCATTTCATTTACTCTTCAAAATTCTAAAATATATCAAAATTACTATTTATGCTGTCCTAAAGCATGATATTTGCTGTTCTGGCAATAATTATGAATACAGAGAGATAAATTAGGATTAGATTATCTAATTGCAACACGGTGTTGTAAGTTTTTTAACCATATAAACGTTAATCCATATCACTTCTTTCAGTGGGTTAAGTGGCAGACTCTTGATTTCAGCTCAGGTCATGATCTCACTAAGATGCCATGCTCCAAACATACTTTTTTCATACTGGGCATACTGTTTATAGAGTGCAAGGCTGCTTAAACTTATTAATGTTGTTAAGATTGTTATAAAATGATTTTTCTGGCTATTTCACAAATATCCACTTTCTTTCTCACTATCTGGCAAGCTCCCCATGTCATTAACTTCTTCTTTATAGTCATAGAATGTTTAATGATAGTCCTGTACTCATAATAGGTGCCCAATAAATATTCCTGGAATTGTAGATTGCCTTTCTAAGTTGCTAACCTCATTTAAGGTCTAAACTGTAAAGGCCACGGTATCTGGAAATTCTGAGCATAAATTCAAGAGTGCCTGAGAAATCTAGGAATTGTTTTTGCTACTGGAAAAGAAATAATAATTCTTTATTTTTCCCAAGTGTTTGGACAAGTACCCTAAACACAGCCTCTCTGGCCTAAAAAGGCTCAAGCCTCCCCTCCCTGCATTCACCAGGATATTCCCCACATCCTTGTTGTGGAAGGGCCTGGCTTCTTGTTTGTAGCTACTTTTGACTTATACAAAAAGGGATATCTCTCAGGAGAGAAATTGCAAAAAGTAATACCTAGTTTATCTGGCATCATTTATCCTGAGACTGCTCCAAGTTGAGTTAGGTCCTCATTACCTGTAGAAGGAAGGGGAGAGGGGATCCGCTTCTGGCATGACAGTAAGGAGCTCTTTGAAACTGCTCCTCAGAGAAACTGGTGACAATTATTTTTTTAAAACAATATAAAGTTTCTGGAAATTGTCCTAAGGGCATACAGCACAGGAAGAAACATGTTCTAAAATTTTTTGTGGTGATGGATGCAGAACTCTGAATATACCAGAAACTATGGAATGGTATGCTTTTTAATGGGTGGATTGAATTGCATGGACATCATATTTCAATAGAACTGTTAAAAATTAAGAAAGAAACAGGAAAACCAAACTTCAGATTCTGTCTTCCAGAGTGCACCCAGAAAAGTATTAGTGAAACACAGGAGAGTGTAGAACTTATCTATTGCTCTTTAACAAATTTACCAAAACATAGCTGCTTAAAACAGCAAAGATTTAACTCCCAGTTTCTGTGGGTCAGGAATCCTGGGCCCAGTTTAGCTGGCTGCTTCCCAATCCAGGTCTTTTATGAAGTTACAGCCAAGCCATTGGTCAGAGCAATAGTAGTCCTATCAGGTCTTGGCTTGGACTGGAGAATTTGCTTCTAGTCACACTCACATATCTGTCGACTAGGAAGACCAGATTCCATTTTATTCATGTGGTTGCTGAAAGGCTTTGGATCCTCATTACATGGGCCTGAGTGTTCCCCAAATATGGCAACCGATGATGACAACAGAGAGAATATGCTAAATAGTATTCAAGATGGAAGCCATAGTCTTTTTGTAACCAATCTTGAAAGTGGAATCCCATGACTTCCACTGTATTCTTTTCATTATGTAGAGCCAATAATTCCAGCCACACTCAAGGGCAGGGGATCATGCAAGGGTGTGAATACCAGGAGGCAGGGGTTATTGGGGGCCGTCTCAGAGGCTGCCGGGCACAGAGAGAATTTCCCAGGCTATAGATATTCTATCTTCTCTTTTCGACTATGTCTATGGAGGATGAAATGTTTGTAGTAAAAAAGCTAAATTATCATACAGTATAATATGTGATGTGATTGGGATTGCTCAGGAAGCTATGGTAGTGTCGAGGAGGTACTCTAATGCTGGAAGTACCTTGATGTGTAGTCAAATAATTGACGTTAGATGATGTGATATCTGATCCTTGTTTTGAAGTGAGGAGTAACTCTGGCTAAAAAGATGGGGTGCAGGAGGGAGAAAGACATACAGGCACTGTGTCTTAAAAAAACTGCAGGCAGTTGAGTATAATTGGAAAGGAGGTAGTGTGTGTGTGTGTGTGTGTGTGCGCGTGTGTGTGTGTGTGTGTGTGTGTGTGTGTGTGTGTTTAGGACAAGTATGTGAAAGGATTAGATTCTGAAGGTCTATAAATGACATGCTAAGGAGTTGGAATTTTTAAACTGAAGACACTTGGGAGTCATGTTATGAAAAGGGAAGTCACTTGGTCCTCATGAGCAGAGCAGAGCAAATATCTGTTGATTATGCATTAAATTAAAAGGAATCTATAACTTCTGACTTTGAAAAAAGAAGAAATACAGCCAGGAATTTCTAATAACCATTATCTAAACATACCCCATGTATTCCTACCTTTGTACCATTGCTTACTCTTTCTACCGCCTTCTGTTCTCTTTTCCCCCCGCCCCATTCTAATAAATACCCCCTTTTCTTCAGAGGCCAGTTTAAGGAATGCCTACCTCCATGAGAACTCCCATCATTTTAGCCCATAAGATTACCTTTCTCTGAATTCACAGCATTTGAAAATTACCCTGCTTCTTTTAGCCTCTAAATACATAACCTGGTATATTTAGTTATTTCATCTTTATTCATCCATTGCATGAATACTTACTGAGCAATCTCTTACATGCACAGCATCATATAAAAAGCTTCAGTGATATCCAGTCATACATGATATGGAACAAGGTCTCTGCCTTCACGAAGTCACAATCTAGGCCTGAGCCATGCACCCCAGATTACTGGAAGTGAATGTGAAAAGGGCTGGTTCTGGGGCCCACCCAAGACTCACTGAATAAGAATCTGAGAATAAGGCCCCCAAATCTAGACCTTAATACATTCCTACCGTGATTCTAAAGAGTATTAAGTTTGGGAACTAGTAGTCTGGTGAAAGAGATAAGAATATACATAAATAGTCCCCACACAAGGTAGAATGTGCTTACTGTGTGTCCCAGGAAACATATGGAAAATTTCAGGAGTTCAGAGATCACTTGTAGCTGGGGCAATTTAGGCAAATTTTCATGGACAAGACAGTATTTTGATTGTCATACCTCAGGGACAATTACTGATATAGCCTCTCTTATTTGTTTCTTTATTTTGATCCCCTTCTCTTTGACATAAAAGCCTTGGCTTTACTTTGAGAATGCTGCCCCTTTAACGGGAATAGCAAACAAATTTTCAAAGTATGTGTTTCTATGAGGAGCTTTTCCAAATTGGTCTTAAGATCCTGATTCTCCATTTGCTAGCCTCTTCTGCCACATCTTTTTAAATCCAGACTCGAAAAACCCAAACCGCATTTACTTCTTCATCCACTTATATATGCTGTTCACATTCACATTACGCTTGTGGGAGGATGAGAGCTATATAAATCCAAGGTGTTATTATTATTACGATCTCTCACTGCTGTTCCCTTTTGGCCCTTTATTCTAGGCTTTCAACTCGACTTAGTTTGAATTCTGCTTAATCTGATCTTCAATTTAATTCTAGTTCAGTAAAGCAATCTATAAATAATAACAATGATAATTATAAGAAACAGGTCAGATCTGTTTACTGCAAACCTCAGTGGACTAAGACTGATGTTCCCTCAATGGGGTCCCAAAGACACTCAAATTCAACATCTATATTTAGGGACACGTCTGCTGGGTGGATCTTTTTGACGTTCATAGGTTTGATTAGTGCTGGTAATTTTTTTTTCTCCATGAATGTTCTTATTACTGACAAACAGAGGTTTTGCTACTGAAGAGGTTAAAGAAAAACTGAACATTAGCTCACACGACGACATTCAATCCCTTTTAGGAGATTGTGATGCCTCTGGCGTCTCGTAGCAGGCATGTATCACCATCTTCTCATATTAAATCCTGTATCAGTCAGGGTCCATTCAGAAAAGCAGCAGTCATTGGGGGTATTTTACATATATAGAGAGGTACACAGAGAGTGATTCGGGGAATTAAAAGCTTTTGTTCCGTTGGAAGGACTGTGGTAAAGAATGTTAGGAGATTGCTTTCGGGAAACAAGGATGTGTGAGGATCGCAGAGAAACCACCACCGGTGATATCTGCTGTCTGCTCACAATGGACATGACCTCAACTGCCTGCATTGTATCAGAAGCACAAGCCGGCTTTAGTGAGAAAGGTGGATAGAACAAGCTTACTCCTGTCTCTGCTTTTTCCATTATCCTCTGTTGGCACAGATTTCGCATTTTTTTTGTTTGTTTTTGTTCCCTTGAAATGACATACACGTTAGGATACGTGGACACGTGCTCCAAAACGTAAAACATTTTTTCACTTAGATTATGAGCACATTCCTGTCATTAAATATGATGGCCTGTAATTTTAATAGCTGTGTGGCGGTCTTTTGTGTGGATATATCATAATTTATTAACCACTATATTATTTACAACAATAGGGGGATAGTGTCTGTGTTGGGATCCTGGATTTGATGCTCACTGGCTTTGTGATCTTGAAAAGTCAGTTAACTTCTATAACTCTCCTATTCTTCATTTGTAAAATGGAATGGAAAATACTAGCTACCTTTTGGGTTGTCAAGGACATTAAAAGAGATTGTGTATACAAAGTGCTTCATACGTGGGGCACCTGTGTGGCTCAGTGGGTTAAGCGGCAGACTCTTGATTTCAGCTCAGGTCATGATCTCACAGTTGTGGGATCGAGCCCAGTGTTGGGCTCCACGCTGTGCGTGAAGCCTGCTTAAGATTCTCTCTCTCCACCCTCCGCCCCTCTCTTGTTCTCTCTCTCTCTCTCTCATGCACACACACTCTTTCTCTCTCTCTCAAAAAAACAATTAAATGAATAAATAAATAAATACAAACAGAAAACCCCCAAAGTGCTTCATACAGTGTCGGGCATGTTAAAAGCTCTCAGTAAATAGTGAAGACTATTATTACTATTGTAACTGGTTTTTTTTTACTTTATTAGTATTATGTCATGACTCGTCTTTTTTTAACATTACATTATATCACAGATGTTTTTAATTTACATTATTTTACATTGCTTGTAAATTCCTAGTGATTGCACTACTGGGTCAAATGTATGTGCATTTTTTGAGTTTTTTTTGAGAGAGTATGGACAGGTACCTGTAACACATTTCTTTACAGAAATATTGGGCAATTTATACAACTCCTAATGGTTGTATAATTTATCTATTTCACCAAACCTTCACAATTTCAGGATAGTATCATCTCAATCATTATAGTATAGCTTTTCAACTGTCAAATTGGTCTTGTTTTAATTGATGTTTGCTTTTGTTTTCTGTCCTACTTTATGAATTGTTTATTAATTTCATTTCTTACTGATTTATAAGATATTCTGTATTAGATGATATATGTAAAATTCTATAAAATATATATTATAATATAAAATATGAATATAATATTCTATTGGTATATTTCTTATTTATTTTTTGCCCTTTAATTTTATTTATGGTGCCGCTTTTATTTAGGTTGTAAATTGATCAAATCTGTCATGTTTTCTCTGTGTCATTTCTTTTTTCATGTTTATACTTAGGTCTTCATACCCAAACACCAGATCTTCATAAAATTTTCGTGAAATCACTTTCATTTCATTATGGAATATATAATCCTTTTATATTTTTAGAAAATGTTCACCAATTGTGACATTACTGTAAGCAATCTATCTCAATTGCATTGTAATGCCATTGTTATTACATACTAAATACTTAAATATACTGTTTATTTTCCTGGGCTTTCCAATTGGTTTTATTGATATGTCTATTTCTGTTCAAGTACTTTAGTGTTTCTATTGTCAGAATAATATGCATCAGTGTCTAATGATGCAAATTCATCCTGTACTTTCCTTTACATAGACTTCAAAAACATTTAGTGGAAATTCAGGGGTGCCTGGGTGGCTCAGTTGGTTAAACATCCGACCTTCAGGTCATGATCTCACGGTTTGTAAGTTTGAGCCCTGTGTCTGGCTCTGTGCTGACAGTTCGGAGTCTGGAGCACGCTTTGGATTCTGTGCCCCCCCACCCCCTCCTGCCTATCCCTTGTTCATGTTCCGTCTCTCTCTGAAAAATAAATAAACATTTAGTGGAAATTAAAAAAAATCCATGTGCTTTGGGTTCAAATTTCATTAAATTAATATATATGGGAAGAATTAACATGTGTTTGTTTTTATTTTTTCAGAGAGAGAGAGAGTGAGCTGGGGAGAGGGGCAGAGGGAGAGAGAATCTTAAGCAGGCTCCATGCTCAGTGCAGAGCCCATCACGGGGCTCGATCCCAAGACCCTGGGATCATGACGTGAGCCAAAATCATGAGTTGGGCATTCAACCAACTGAACCACCCAGGCGCCCCTAATGTGTTTTTAATGCAAGGTTTTTTCATCCTGGAAAATGATTTATCCCCTTTTTTATGGACTATTTTGTCTCCCATTTAAAAAATATACTTCTTAGAGGTTCCTACACTTTCTTTTTTTTGGCTAAAAAATTATTTATGTTTTTGGTTACCGGTAAGAAAAAGATCTATTTTATATTTTAATCATTATTTACTTATTCCAGTCTTATTTTATTTGACACATGAAGGATGAAGTTCACAATGAGGATTTGTCATGAAACTATTATCAATAAACATTGACTTTCCTTGTCGTCTTTAGTGGTTCTTGCCTTGGATTCTACTTTTTGCCTTGAATGTTAATATTGACAAGTCTGATTTCATTTTCTATTTGTCTGAATCACCTTTGCTTATTCTTTTACTTTTAATATTTTGGAATTGCTTAGTTTTTACACATCCATCTTATGGTAAACATGCAGTCTACTCATAGTTCTTTGGTTTGCAGAGGGTAAAACCGATTTTATTTCTTTGTACATAAAAAAAACCTTAAAAATTTTTTTAATGTTTATTTATTATTGAGAGAGAGAGAGAGAGAGACAGAATGTGAGCCAGGGAGGGGCAGAGAGAGAGGGAGACACAGAATCTGAAGCAGGTTCCAGGCTCCGAGCTGTCAGCACAGAGCCCGACGTAGGGCTCCAACCCACAAACTGTGAGATCGTGACCTGAGCCGAAGTTAGACGCTTAACCAACTGAGCCACCCAGGAGCCCCTAAAAAAAAACTTTTAAAAATGTGTCTGGATACTTATTAGATCCTTTCTTTATCTGTGCAGGTAAAAAGACCAAACACAGTATTTGGATATTTGAATATGTTTAGGAATTAGTCCTTGAAAGCCATTTTAGTCCGGTATGTAGTGAGCCTTTTCCATCTGCTGACTTAGGTCTTTGTCCACATCAGGAAAGCTTTCTTCCTTATAACTTTGCTTCTGTAAGTACAGCAATTTCATCCTGTAGATAGTGCATCTTTAATTTATTCTTTTGTTTTCCATTTCCATTTATTTTGTATTCTAGAGAAACTATTTCACTTACCATGGTACTTATCTACCCTACTGAATGCCATCTACTGAACTGTTGAACTGTATGTACATTTTGCCTGCTTTCTTTACTAGGGTCTACTCTGGGCATTGTACAGGCCCATCCTATCTTGTCTGTCATTGTATCTCCAGTACTCAGAACAGAGTCATCATTTTTTTTATTTAATTTTTTTAACGTTTATTTTTGAGAGAGAGAAAGAGAGAGGCAGAGCATGAGCAGGGGAGAGGCAGAGAGAGAGGGAGACACAGAATCTGAAGCAGGCTTCAGGCTCTGAGCTGTCAGCACAGAGCCCAATGCAGGGCTCAAACTCACGAACCATGAGAACCTGAACCGAAGTCAGACGCTTAACCACCTGAGCAGCCCAGGCACCTCCAGAGTCATCATCTTTTAAACATTTTCAGTGGCCAGAGCTAGAAAAATATATCATGACTTTATATTCATACTGCTCACTCAAATTTACAAATTTTACTTAATTTCTTTTACCTTACATGGAAATCTTGGGTCCCTAATAATTAATATAATTGCTTCTTTGGTACGTATACTTTCAAAACAATAATATAAATATATTATTACTAATAGAGTGCTTACTGAAAGCAATCAACATTATTAGAAATAAAGTGATTACTGAGAGCAATTTGAGAATTCTTTGCCGATCTTTAAAAATTTTTTGTCCTTAGGGTATATTCTGCCAGTATGTGTAAACAACCCACTGTGTTTTAAAGTCCCTTGAAATAATTATTTTTGTAGTTATGCCAACAACTTGATATATACTTAAGTTCATTTATTTTATTTTTATTTTTCAACAATTGCTTTTTAAATTTAACTTTGTTTTATAATTGTGTAAAACACTCACATCATTCCAAAGAATACAAAAGCAAGGTACATTAAAAGAAATCTAGCTTGTCTCCTATCCCTTCCATCCTGTTCCCTCTGTCCCTATTATAAAGAACCATTAAAAAAATAGTTTTGGCTTACCCTTCCATTATTTCCTTTTTAAAATATAAGAAAAAAATAAAATTATAACTCATAACTTGTGGCACTTTCTTATATAAAAGGGGAATAATATAACACACTCTTCTGCACCAGAGTTTTGTAGAAAATAATATGTTTATGAGATCATGATAGTTTAAGGAGCTCTGCCTTATTTCTTTCATATGGCCGCAAGGTACTCCACTGTATGGATGCCCCAGTTTATTAAAATAGTTTCTCACTAATCTGCATTTGGAGTGTTTCGAGTCTTTTGCTATTACAAATGGTGGTACATTGAGTAGCTTTCACTATATGTCATTTTATATATTTGACAATGCATCACTGGGATAGACCCCTAGAGGTGGGATTGCCGAGTCAAAGGGTAAATGTGTAATTTGCTAAATCTTGGCAAATTTCCCTGTATAGTAGGCTTCTCATCTTGCATTGCCATTAGCCGTGTATGATCGTGCCTGCTTTCCCATAGTCCCACCAACACAGTGATATTACTAAACTTTTGGATTTCTGCCAACTTGATAGGTGAAAAATAGTATCACGATATAGGTCTAATTGGCAGTTTTATGTTTCAAATGTTTACAGAGTATTTTCATTTTTGTGCAAACCATTATATCTCTCCAATTTTTCTACAGGATGTGACAAAAGAGTTTTTAAGAATGCAAAGAGCTGTACCACATAGTATCCTTTGTTGTAAAGATAAGGATCAGCCAGATAATATCTACAAATCAGGTATGAAGAACCAGAAAGAATATTAGCTGGCCAGCTAAAGTTTAATCAATACTTAATCTGTACCTTGTCATCATCACATTGAATTCTTAACTAATTTGTTTTTGCAAAACTCTTGAAATATTTTACCTTTAAAAGATTGGTCTTATCACCTATGAAATGTAACCTCTAACCGTGGTATAATTTTATGGACAATACTTCATTATGTTTGTCAGAAGAAATTGAAATGGCTTATCAGCCTTGTCATATTTAACCCACTGAATATGATCACACAGATACTGTTACCATTTTCCCAACTGGCATATGCACTGGTACATTTTCTTGCTAGTTAAGAAAGGACTTTTACTTAGTTTGAGGGCTTTTTCTTCTTTCCATAGATTTATGGAAGTAACATAAAATGATGTTGAAGAGCAGATTCATTATTAAACACCAAAGCAAAATCTTATAATACCATTAAAATCTGTTTTAGCATTATTTCCTTCTGTACGTTCTTTGCCTCGGCCAATTTCCTTTTTAAATCTAATTGTTTTGTGTTTTAATCAATCTGCAATAAGAGTTGAGCTTAAATTTCCTCTCATTTTATTCTGTACAAAACAGATACTGTTTTAAATTAACTTCTGCTTCCTATAGTAAATCTTTTTCAAAAATCTGAATGCTCCTCTTCCACCACTTGCTTCATTTTTTCCGTTTCTTTTTATGTTGCGGCAGAATTTCATTGACCTTGTGTTAGTTTCAAGTTCAATTCATTTTTGAATGAGGAGGATTTATCTCAGCCTGGAATATGCCACTCAAATGAGTGGGTAGATTCTTTCCACATTCTTTATTTAGCTGTGTGCTGTCATAATGATCTTATCCTACCTTAACCTGAATGGCTAACCGATAACAATTTAAATTAGTGCAATGATACTACTGGAAGAAATACATGGGGAGAGAACTGGGATTGCTGATAATCCCATTGGGCAGACTCATTTGATCATTTCAGGTGGGATTCGTGAAGGCACATTTTGGTGCCTTTGTTCAAGTAACGTCCTTACTTTAAAGGCAGTTTGTAAACTTTTTGGCAACCAGTCTTTAGGTGCAGCTACCTAATCAATGTGTGAGATAATCATCTATGCTCTTTGAGACTGACTTTGATTCTTTTACATAATTACCATCAGAACACTTTTCCGAAGCATCCAACTCTATACTAGATGGTTGAAAATGAAATGACTTGGCCAGATAAAATACTTAAGTGGATAAACACCAAATTCTATTAAATGAATAAAATTATTAAACACATTAGGCCCCAGATTGGTAATACTGGGCCCTGATGGGGTCCCCGATTGTATTTCTGATCTCTGCTTGATAGTCATTTCCTTGAAAGGCCCTTCCTGAACACAGCCCATTCAAACCAAATTATTCCCCCTGTTATCACTTTTATACTCTGTAGAACCCCTTAATCGTATTAATGGTTGGTGGTTGGTGGCTATTTGTTGATGATTCCATTAATGTCTCTGTTGCTCACCAGATTTCAAATGCCAACAGAGCTAGAATTTTGTCTTGTCTATTTTATTCTCTATTTTAGGGCCCAGTGCCTAGAATAGCTCAGCCCTGACACTCAATAAATACCATTTGAATACATGGGTGACTAGAAGATACAAATATTAGATCATATCCTACAAGTTGAAGATAAAGAGTAAAAGGACATATTGGAGAAGAAAGGGCTGGAAAAGAAAGGAGCTTAAAAAGGTGGGTAGCGTACTAGTCATCCTTGATTTTCTTAACTTCTGTTTCCTCATCTCTAAAATGGAGATAATAATAGTACCTACCTCATAGAGTTGTGAAGATTAAAGGAGGTATCATGTGTTGGATTCTTTTTTTCTACCTCTTCCTCACTAAGTACTTTTCAAATCTTTTTTGAGCCTCTTGGCTTTATTCCAGCAGTTTTATCTTTAGCTAGATCCAAAACATCATCAGAATTTCCTCGAAACTTCTAGAACAGTGTCTGTCAGCTAGGAGACACTCAGTTGTGGGATGCATCCCCCCTTCATTAGTAAACTCAAATGGTATGTAGGAGCATCACACAGGGAGAAACGAATACCGTTATTAGTAGTCCCTTCCCCTTACTTTGTTAGCCAGCACTGGCCTAATTTTGAATGGTGCTTTCTAATCTCTAAATTGTGGTTCTTTTCTTCCTCCATTCAGTATAGATGCACTTGTTTACCCTTAGGGCCCAACTGTATTCATTGGCTACTAAGTTGTTTTTCTAGGCTAAATAAAAAATGCTTTTTTTTTCCCATTAAGGCAGCAAATTTCCCTGTTTTCATGTTGCCAGGTGCTGGCTATATTAGAGAGTATTTAGCTGATGAAAGTCTGTCTTTTGCAGGCAAGAGGACAAGAAAACCTGGAGGGATGGAGCGTCTGTTTCCTTGGCTTTCTCACTGAACTTCCATATTGGAAAGAAAATCACCTAAGAGAGCCATCTCTTCCCAGCTCTGCGTAGGCCTGGTGGAACAGCACTGAGGATGTTTCCTTAGGCTCAAAGCCACCAGATGGGACAGAAACAGCTGCAGTGGGGGGACTGACCACAAGGAGAATGGAGCCGTCCTTACCTGAGCCTCACCCATTTCCAGGCTAATTCCCCCACCTGAAGAACATATGTTCATTCAACGTTCATTCAGTAAGCCCCTATTTGGTGCCAAGAACTATCCGAAGGCAATATGTTAGTGGAAATTCAAAAGGAGTGGAAGAAAAATCATCTAATCTGAAGAAGCTCCAGACATCTCCAAGAAACTATGAAATTGAAATCAAGGGCTAAGTTGCGGGTGTTGTATTGCAAGCGTTGGAAGAGGCCAAGAGAAGTAAAAATACAAGTGAACTGGTGTTGGCAGGGACAAGCTCACTGTGAATACAGGGTAGCAGGACTAAGCACCCGGTATGCTAGAAAACAATTGCTGTGTATCGCTTTGTTAAAATAAATGGTTTTGTTTTCATACGATCTTATTAAGCATTCTTTTAAAAATAGAATTCTGGTTTCTTTAATACAGGTAAAGCTTTAATGGATTGTAAAAAAAAACTGTAAAGTGGTAGCAAGGGCAATGACCTCTTCAAACAAAAATAAAACAGGTTAAAAAAGGAGGGGCATTGGGGGCGGCGCCGGCCAAAAGTGAATGAATTGGCATTTTACACAGTTATGGTCTATCTAGTAACCTTTTCTGTATTGGAACAAATAATTAGTGTAGAAAGAAATGTGGTCTGTGACTCTGTTCTGGATCTTTCTTTGAAGGTGCATTGAAGAGTGAGTTGAAGGGTTAAGAAGACCACTTGACGCCCTCTCCGAGGAGCAGAAAACCAGCTAGCCAGCTCACATACATCAAGCACTTATGCGACAAGCAGTATGCTGGATGCCTTGCATCCACTATCTCACTAAAAGTTCTCAGTAGTCTTGTGGAGATAGCTTTCTCATTGGACCTCTGCTGTCACATCCAAGGCATGGCCATTCAACTGCAGATTTATAGGCTCAACACGTGGTGAGAATCATTCTCAGGGGGTTGGCATTGCAAACTAGACCTAAGGAAGAATGGCACCTTTGCAATGTATGTTCAGGCTGAGGAACAGTGAGAGCGGAGGCCAGAAAGGTAAAATGGCACAGAATAGAGAGTTCCAGTTTGCCCGGGTTTCGGTTATTTCTGTTCGCTTTTCCCTGGTGTTCAGTAATGCACTGTGTATTTAACTGGGGATCGGTCAGCATGGTTGGCATATTAGGACTCTGGTCGTAATTCATTTATGTTTCTCAAGGAGGAGGAGAAAGATTTCCCCATATTGGATTCTGCACATTTGGGCAAAATTGGGGAGTGGAAGATGAGGCTAGGAAGCTCTTGAAGATCTTGATGAGAATGTTTATGAATAGTTTTGCCAATATTCATTCTTTTATTCATTTATTCTGTCACTTAAAAATTGTGTTAGCTGAGCGCCTATCATGTGCCAGGCATTATGTAAGTTGCCAGGTTTGTGACAAAGTTCCAGACACAGTCCCTGACCCGAAGGATCTCTGAGATCAATAATAATACAGTAAGGTAAATACTTCGATGAGCAAAAGAAGGAATGGGCGACAGAAGGGTTCAACCCAGTTCTGAGCATCTCAACCTCACAAATAACAATCCTAATGAGAAAATATGAGCTCAATTTAATTTTCTGTCATACCCTATTTCCTTTCTCAGCACTCCATCTCTGCAGGCAATATGACCTGAAAGTCGAAGATATTTCAAGAGCAAGGGGATTTGCTGGCCCTTATGTGCCAGAGGGTCAGTCAGTAGCAGCAGAGGGAAGACCTTTAAGAAGGCTAAGTGCTCCATGTGCAAAGATAATGGTAAAAGAATTCTACTCAGCTCATCTTCAGAGATCAATGCCCAAGAGCAGCCAAAAAAGAATATTAAATCCTAGAGGTAACTTCCTATGGATGACGGATGTAGTGGCAGATTGCATCCCGTTAGGAAAACCAGCATCAGCTAGTCAGAAGAGAGAGATTTTAAGATTTGGGATATCATTTTGGTGTATCGCATAGGGTAGACGATTCAGGCCTCAACTGCCTTCCCTGTATTGTAAGTCTCGTGCTCGTAATGGGCACAAGCCCTAACTCAAACGTCGTGGTCAAGGAAAGGAAGGAAATCAACATGTACTGATTGCCTACCTGGAACCCAGCACTGTTGCTCCTGCATGCAAAGTCAGAACCATCCTGGGGGTGGGAAATCAACAGGCCAATTTTAAGAGACAAGAACATGAGCCTCAGAAAGGTTAAGTACCTCACTCAGGGTCACCTAACTATCGGGCAGCAGAACCAAGATTCAAACTCAGCTCCAAATTCTAACTGGCAGCAATAAAGCCATATTCAAAGGCGAGCGAGTGTGTTTGGAGGGTGGACACATTTACATGCAGAAAATGTTTGATTCCATTCTTCTGCTTTCCTTGGCTCTGAAGAAGTTGTGCCCTGGGTAACAGCTTGTGGGTGCTTAGGGTTAATCACTGTATTACACAGCCGTAAATTCCCTTTACAAAGAGCTGTCTCCGTGCATTTGCCACTCTTGAAAATCCCTTCTAGGCACTAGCTAATCGGGTCAGGAACACAGTAGCCGACACCAGAGCCAAACAGAAACTTGTCAAACTGTTTTGACTGTCTTAACATGACTGAAGCACTTTCGCAGTGAGAACGTTTGGAAAATATTCACAAGTGTTGAAGCAAAGGTTCAGTGTGGTTTCCGTCCTTCCTTTCTCCCCAGACCCACACCTATGCTTTCAATGCGTTTGGCGGCTGCTGTAGAGAGGCCATGTTACCGAAGTGGAAAAGGTTTTAAAGAAAAGTCTGTGCATAAAAGTGACTCACTGACAACCAATTAGGAGGCTTCCGCTGGGAGTCTACCTTGGAGTGACAGGAGAGTTACAAATCCGGAGTAACCTGGCCAGGGTGAAACATTCCCCAACGTGGCCCTTGAAATGAGGTTTTAGATGGAAAAGCCCAAACTGTGATATGTAGAAAGGTCAGTTGGGAGTTTTTGCTTGTAGTAGAAAAGAAGGGGCAGTGAATAGGGGATTTCGTGATTTCTTGCATCTGTTTCCATCATTCTCTTTCCAAATGGAATATTTATTTGCTCTTGTATAAAGAGAGACCACATCTCCAGGATGCCTCCATATACCTGTACAGCCATATTTAGGGCTCCTTCATATGGTGACAGATGAACGCTCAGTCCAAACACGTGATTATTTTATGAGCGACAGCATCAAGAATTAGTCACAGCTACAATGGCTTCTGATTAAGATTGATGGTCTCCTCTATATTATAAATCATATTCCCATGACATTCATCCTGGTCATGGGCAGGAGTAGGGCAAGATATTTGGGAGAAGACAAGTGACTCAGAACAATAAATCCTTTCTATGCTTTAATTATATGCTTTAATAATAGAAATAGTACTGGGGGGGGGACAAGATGACCTAGTAGGAGGACCCTAAGCTCACCTTGTCCCACAGACACAACTACATAACACTCAAATCCGTGTAAACAACCCAGAAAACAACCTGAAGCCAGGTAGAACAAACTCTACAACTGAGAGAAGACACCACTTTGAAAAGAGTAGGAAAGGGGGAGAGGTGTCCAACGGGGTAGGGAGGGAGCTGCGGGTGCTGAGCAGGGCAAGAACCAGACTATCACATGGGGTGGGGGAAGGAGTGGGGTCGGGGTGTGTGGAGGGGAACCCACACAGGGAAGACAAATCCCCATAACATTTGGCTTTGAAAGCCAGAGGGGCCAAATTTCTTGAGTTCCTGCAACCAGTGAGACTTAAAGCCTAGAATTTTAAAAATCAGTGGGCTCAGCTCTGGGAGAGCCCAGAGGGTGTTAGGAAGCTGAGTTGCTGCCCTTAAAGACACAGCACGACAAGCAGCCCACGGAGATACAACATAGAAGCAGCAGTTTGGAAAACGCCTGAGGCTTACAGGCGGGAGAGTTAGTTACTAATCTCAGAGCAAATCCTGGAGGGGCAGTGTTTGGAGACGGACTTCTCCAGAAACAAAGGAGCTGGCAGGCATCATTTCCCACCCCTACCCCCCAGCATAAACACGTGCCACCTGCGGGAGTGGGGCCTTACCCACCCCCACGACCTAACTTGCTCACACCAAGCCTGGTCGCCCATGCTGTGGTGGACCAGCCTTTCCCAGTCACATTTGCCTCAGTCAGGGCACTGCCGGTCCCCGCCCCCAGAAGATGGGTACAACCCGTGCCAACACTGTGTCTGCCGATCTGTGGGTTTCACGCGGCCTCGGTCTGGTGGTGGCAGTGGCCCTGTGGAAGCCCAAGGCACTCCTTGTTAAAATTACTCACCGTGCCCACGTAACCCCCGTCCTGACTGGGGCGGCAGCATGGCTCATTTCGCAAGATCAGCCCATATCTTGTTAAAACTGCACTCCACCCTGGCTGCAGACCAAACACTGCCCACAACAGGCAAAGGGAGCCTCTGCAGATGACCGGAGTAAAGGCAAAAGCAGCCAGGACACCATAGCTGGTGCACGACACACACATAGGAGACACCTTTGACATGCCAGGTTCTGGCGAACAGGGCACACGGCACTGTAGGGCACTACAAGACCTCTTCTTCATAAGGTCATTATTTTCAAGAGCAGGACACATAGCTGACTTCCCTAATGCACAGACAGACACGTAGAGTTAGACAAAATGATGAGACAGAGAAATTTATCCCAGATGAAAGAACAGGACAAGGCCACAGCCAGAGATCTAAATTAAACAGATGTAAGGAGCATGTCTGATGGAGTATTTAAAACAATGATCATAAAGATATTCACTGGACTTGAGAAAAGAATGGAGGACATTAGTAAGACCCTTAATAAAGAGATTAAAAAGAACCAATCAGAGATGAAGAGGGCAATAAACGAGATTAGGAACAGTAAAAATATGTTTGATGCAATGAAAGAGAAAGGAACCCAAGTATATCACTAAAGAAACCCAGCAAACTGGGAGAGAAGAGAGCAAGAGAAGAAAGGAACAGAGGAGAACTACAAAAACAACCATAAGTCAAATAACAATATGGCAATAAGTACATATCTATCAATAGTTACCTCAAATGTAAATGGACTAAATGCTCCAATGAAAAGACATAGGGTGACAAAATGGATAAACAAAACCCATCTATATGCTGCCTACAAGAGACTCATTTTAACCTAAAGACACCTGCAGATTGAAAGTGAGGGGATGAAGAAACATTTATCAGGCAAGTGGAAGCGAGAAGAAAGCCAGGGTAACAATGCTTATATAGAACAGAATAGACTTTAAAACAAAGACTGTAACAAGAGACAAAGAAGGACACTATATAAGGGTGCCTGGGTGGCTCAGTTCATTGAGCATCTAACTCTTGATTTGGGCTCAAGTCATGACCCCAGGGTTGTAGGATCAAGCCCTGCATCAGGCCTACTTAATATTCTCCCTTTCTCTCCCTCTAACCCTGCCCCACTCATGCATGTGTTCTCTCTTTCTCTCTCTCAGAGATGCCCCACTTACAGCAATGGACACATTATTCAAGCAGAAAATCAACAAGGAAACAATGACTTTGAATGACATACTAGACCAGATGGATTTAACATATATTTAGAACATTCCATCCTAAAATAGCAGAATACGTATTCTTTTCAAATGCACATAAAACATTCTCTAGAATAGATCACATATTAGGTGACAAAACAAGTCTCAACAGATTCAAAAAGATTGCATTCATACCATCTTTTCTGAACATGATGCTATGAAACCAGAAATCAACCACAAAAAAATAAATCTGGGAAGAGCACAAAGACGTGGAGTTTAAATAACATGATACTAAACAACAAATGGGTCAACCAAGACATCAAAGAGGAAATGTAAAAAATGGGATAAAGGAAAATGAAAACACAATGGTACAAAATCTCTGGGATGCAGCAGAAGTGGTTCTGTGAGGGAAGCTTATAGCAATACAAGCCTACCTCAAGAAGCAAGAAAAATCTCAAATAAACACCCTAACCTAAAGGAGATTAGAGTTAAAGGAGCTAGAAAACGAAGTAGCAAAACCTAAAACCAGCAGAAAGAAGGAAATAATAAATATTAGAGCAGAAATAAATGATACAGAAACTGATAAAAAAAAATCAAAAACCAAAAAACCAATAGAAAAGATCAATGAAACAAGGAGCTGGTCCTTTGAAAATATCAACAAAATTGATAAAACTCAAGCCAGACTCCTAGGGAGAAAGAGAAGCAGCAGCAGCAGGAGGAGGAGATGTGTGGAGAAAGGACTCAAACAAAATCACAAATGAAAGAGAAAAGAAACCAAATCACAAATGAAAGAGGAGAAATAGCAACCAACACTAAAGAAATACATACAACTATAAGAGAATATTACAAAAAAATTACAAATCAATAAATTGGGCAACCTAGAAGAAATGGATAAATTCCTAGAAACATATAACCTCCACAAACTGAATCAGGAAGAAATAAAAAACTTGAACAGACTGATTACCAGCAACAAAATTGAATCAGTAACAAAAAAAACTTCCAACAAACAAAAGTCCAGGACCAGGTCGCTTCACAGGTAAATTTTACCAAACATTTAAAGAAGAGTTAATATCTATTCTTAAACTATTCCAAAAAATACAAGAGGAAGAAAAACTTCCATATTCATTCCTTGAGGTCAGCATCACCCTAATACCAAAACCAGATAAAGATACCACTAAAAAGGAGAACTAAAGGGCAATATCTCTGATGAACATAGATCCAAAAATCTTCAACAAAATATTGGCAAACCAAATCCAACAATTCATTAGAAAAAATTGTTCACCATGATCAACTGGGATTTATTCTTGGGATGCAAAGTGTTTCAATATTCACCAATCAATCAACATGATACATCACATCAGTAAGAGAAAGGATAAAAACCATATGATCATTTCAATAGATGCAGAAAAAGCCTTTGACATAGTACAATATCCATTCATGATAAAAACCCTCAACAAAGTAGGTTTAGAGGGAACATACCTCAACATAATAAAGGCCATATAAAAAAAACCCACCATCATCAATGGGGGGAAATGAGAGCTTCTCCCCTAAGGTCAGGAACAAGACAAGGATGTCCACTCTCACCACTTTTATTTAACATAGTACTGGAAGTCCTGGCCACAGCAATCAGAGAAGAAAAAGAAATAAAAGGCATTCAAATCGGTAAGGAAGGAGTCAAACTTCCATTATTTGCAGATGACACGATGTTATATGTAGAAAACCCTAAAGCCTTTACGAAAAACTATATTAGAACTGATACGTGAATTCAGTAAAGTCACTGGGTACAAAATCAATGAACAGAAATCCATAGCATTTCTCTACACTAACAATGAAACAGCAGAAAGAGAAATTAAGAAAACAATTCCATTTACAATTTCACCAAAAAATAAAATACCTAGGAATAAACTTAACCAAAGATGTGAAAGACCTGTACTCTGAAAACTATAAAATATTGAATAAAGAAACTGAAGACGACAAAAGGAGATAGAAAGACATTCCATGCTCATGGATTAGAAGAACAAATACTGTTACAATGTCTACACTACCCAAAGCAGTCTACACATTTATATTTTTAAATTTCTTAAATGTTTATTTATTTTTGAGAGAGAGACAAAGAGCATGAGTTGGGGAGGAGCAGAGAGAGGGGGAGACACAGAATTCGAAGCAGGCCCCAGGCTCTGAGCTGTCAGCACACAGCCCATCACGGGGCTCTAACTCACAAACCGTGAGATAATGGCCTGAGCTGAAGTCAGATGCTCAACCAACTGAGCCACCCAGGTGCCCCAGCAGTCTACACATTTAAAGCAATCCTTATCAGAATACCAACAGCATTTTTCACAGAACTAGAACAAACAATCTTAAAATATGTATAGAACCACAAAAGACTCCAAATACCCACAACAATATTGAAAAAAGAAAAACAAAACTGGAGGTATCACAATTCCACACTTCAAGTTATATTACAAAGCTGTAGTAATAAAAATAGTATGGTACTGGTACAAAAATAGAGACATAGCTCAATGGAACAGAATAGAAAGCCCAGAAACAAACCCACAATTATATGGTCAATTAATCTTCGATAGAGGAGACAAAAATATCCAATGGGCAAAACACTGTCTCTTGAAAAAATGGTGTTGGGAAAACTGGACAGCTACATGCAAAATAAAGAAACTGGACCACTTTCTTACACCATATACAAAAATAAACTCAAGTTGGTTTAAGACCTAAATATGAGACCTGAAACCACAAAAATCCTAGAAGAGAGGAGGACGTCAGTCTTCACAACATTTTTCTAGATATGTCTCCTGAAGCAAGAGAAACAAAAGCAAAAATAAACTATTGGGACTACATCAAAACAAAAAGCTTCTGCACAGCAAAGGAAACAACCGACAAAACTAAAAGACAACCTACTGAATAGGAGACATATTTGCAAATGACATATCTGATAAAGGGTTAGTATCCAAACTATATAGAGAACTTATAAAATGCAACACTCACAAAAAAAATAATCCAGTTAAAAATGGTCAGAAGACATGAACAAACATTTCTCCAAAGAAGAGACATCAAGATGGCCAATAGACACATGAAAAGATACTGAACATCACTCCTCATCAGGGAAATGCAAATCAAAACCACAATGAGATAACACCTCACACCCATCAGAATGGCTAAAATCAACAACACAAGAAACAACAAATGTTGGCAAGGATGTGGAGGAAAAGGAACACTTGTGCATTGTTGGTGGGAATGCAAACTGGTGCAGCCACTGTGGAAAATAGCATGGAGGTTCCTCAGAAAGTTAAAAAATAAAACTACCTTAGATCCAGCAGTCACACTACTGGGTATTCACCCAAAGAATACAAAAACACTAATTCAAAGGGATACATGTACCCCTATGTTTATAAAAGCATTATTTACAATAGCCAAACTATGGAAGCATCCCAAGTGTCCATTGGTACATGAATGGATACAGAAGAAGTGGTATATATACACAAAGGAATAGTATTCAGCCATAAAAAGAATGAAATTTTGTCATTTGCAACAGCATGGATTGATCTAGAGAGTATAAAGCTAAGAGAAATAAGCCAGTTAGAAAAGACAAATACCATATGATTTCATTGATATGTGGAATTTAAGAAATGAAACAGTGAACAAAGGGGAAAAAAGAGAGAGACAAAGCAAAAACCAGACTCAACTGTACAAAACAAATAGATGGTCAGAAGGGCAATGGATAAAATAGGTGAAGGGGATTAAAGAATACACTTATCTTTTTAAATTAATTAATTAATTAATTAATTAATATTTTAGAGTGTGAGTAGGGGAGAGGGGCAAAGGTAGAGAGAATCTTAAGCAAGCTCCACACTTAGTGTGGAGTCTGATGTTAAGACTCGATCCCACAACCCTGGGGTCATGATTCAAGCCAAAATCAAGAGCTGGACTCTCAACTGACTGAGCCACCCAGGCACCCTAAGAGTACACTTATCTGGATGAGCATTGAGTAATATATGCAAGTGTTGAATCACTATATTGTACGCTTGACAGTAATACAATACTGTATGTTAACTATACTGAAATTTAAATAAAACTTTAATTTAATTTAATTTAAAAAATAGAATTACTACTGATGACGGTGATGATGATAATGCCCTTAACTCTCTAGCCCCAATGTAACTCAGGCTGACATTTCTTTAGAGAAGTTCATTTAGAGAAGCAACTCCACAGCAGTTTGTCAATTATTATCTTGTACATTGAAGACTGAATAATATTATTTTCACGTACAGTAAAAGGAAAGAACTTCTCACTGCCAGAGCTGAACAGTTCAGGGTTCTGGCTGCCCCAGGCCCCTCCCGGTCTCCTGAATGTTAGGGGTGGTCTTAGCACACCTGTAACCCTTGTACATGGGTTAAAAATTCTCTCATCTAGATGAGAACTGACGAAGATCATCTTCCTGATTCAGACCCACATAGTAGTTTTCCTAGGCATCTCAAATTGTCATACACCTTAAAATCTCTTAGATCTAATTTTTAGTAAGTTGAAAATGTCCTCAGTTTACTAAGTTTAGCTGAAGTGACTTTGTCTTTTGTTCCCATTAAATGCTATGTTTATTAGTATCTTGAAGGTCTTTGAGAGCCCGATGGAAATGATTTGTTATCCTAATTACATAGAGATAATGCTGCAAACTCCCCCACTCTATCAGAAGGATAGATCTCTGAGTTATTCTCAGAGGGACAGGATGAGTTTTCTCTGATCCAGCTGTTCTCTCTCTCTATCTAAGGGACCCATGAGATACTGGTTGAGACTGGGATCCAGTCCATTAAAACAGAAAAATCAGCTAGTCTTTGCTCATGCTGTCTCCTCTGGGAAAAGCCTCTTTTCTCCATCCTAGAAATAGCTATTCTAAACTTAGGCCCAACCTCCTCCAGGAAACCTTCTCTAAGATCTACTGTACTATGTATGTTCTGTGGTAGCATTTATCACATCATGTAGCAGACATCTTTCACTAATGCCTTCTACACTATGATCTGAAAAGGGGCAGGGACCCCTAGGGCTGGCTCCCCAGTGCCTGGCTCAGGGGAAAAGTTTGTTGAATAAAATCATGAATATATGAACTGACCCATATGGAGATCAGAGTTCACAACTTTGGGCTTATTTATACCATGTACCAACTCAAAGTGAGAAGACTAACAGCTGTAGAGTGAGTTCTTCTTGTGTTTCAGGTGCTTTATACATATTATCTCACATAATCTTTCCAACAAGATGAGTGTCATTAGCTCCATCTTGCAAGAAGCTTAACAGAAGGTATGTTAAGTGACTTGCCAAAAGGAAGTGACCAAGCCAAGGGTTGAAACCCAGCTTTGACAGACTCCAAATCTATTGCTTTTTTCCACTGAATCTCAGTATTTTTTCCAAATTTTCTATTCCTAAATAATCCATTGGTACAGAGCAGACCCTTTTAACAACAACAACAATAAAGGAATTCCATACATTGTAGTTTGGTATTTGGGGGCCACTAACATTTTCTGAGGCTCTATGATTTTTAGAAACTATTTGGACTGTAGCCATTCTATGACTTCAGCATTACCAAGTGAGTTCAGTTCATGCCTGTACTTTTGAAAATGAGATTCCATAAGTGATGTTACTCAGAGGCTCAAAAAAGAAAAGATACACACAACCAACTTCAAGATAGAGCTCTAAACTATTAATACTATGAATTGTTATTACTGGAATATTTCCATTTCCAACTCTACTCAAGAAACTGCCTTAAGCGCAACATTCAGGATGTGGTACTGAAATATGGGTAGTAGTTTTTAAACAGTACCTGCTGTTATCACTATTATTATGCTAGGAGTTATTAACGCTTATCATAATGGTATCACTTTAAATCTGAAGGGTGAATTAGTAAACCCATGATGGGAGGCTGCCCACCATATGCTTTACATACAGACAATGTTAATACATTTATGTAAGGCTTCAGTGAGATTCCTAAGATTTTCTCAGCTGGTGGCTTCTCCAAATTGTCAAATTATGTGGCTGAACTAGTTTCTGGTTACAGGCTGCTGATAGTGAGGTAGAGGCTTACAAGTTCAGTCCCCTACCCAGGCCATTTGCTTCACTGGGTTCTGGAGCTCAGGGAAGGCTTCTAAAGTCCATCCACCCAGGGAGCACGCAGGACTCCATGGACTTCTTTGATGAGGATTGCAGAGATCATAACATAAAGCTCAGTTCCATGAAAACCTGTGTGCACGCGCACACACACACACACACACACACCCCTCCTGAGTTCCTACCATATGTAAAGCCGTTTGTTTGATTCTGTGGGGAATTTATGAATAAAAACATATAGGGTCTTCCTTGTCCTCAAATAGCTTATAATCCAGTCCATGAGGAAGATCTAGATTTAAATAATTGTAACATAAGATGAACCATGGAAAGCTCTATAACAGAGGTAAAAAATTAGGTGTCATGGGATTGTAAGGGAAAGAGAGAGAAATTTGCACTGAGGCATTTTAAGATGGCTATGTGGTTGAGGTGGGATTTTATGTCAGCTTAAAGGATGAGTGTGCATTTGAAATGTGTCTTTGAAGAAAGGGAGACTTACTTACACAGGATAGACTAAACAGAAAGAACAACATAAACGTATGAAATCTTGTGGGAAAGGTTAGGTCAGCTTTCGAACATACCAAGGGGAATGATATTGTTTAGAAGGGGGTTGAATTGGTAAAGGACTTTGAAGGCAAGATTGCTGGGTGAAGGGGTTTGAAATTTTCAGTCTGGCACTGTTGAGTCTATGCATACTTCTAGACTGAGGAGGGGCTCTGTTAGGTCTATGGTGTTGTAACCAGGTAGAGGGCAGGATAGAGCAGGTGGAGGCTGGTCAGTGAGCCTTATTTGGTAACTACTAGTCTAGTTTGGACAAGAAATAATAAGGGCTACAGCTGAAAGGGATTAGTACAGTTTCAAGTTCTGCTGGCTTGGGAGGGTGGTGAGACCATAACTGAAAACAAGAAACATGGGAGGACCTGCTGATTAAAAGAGAAGGGGAAGTGAGATCACCAAGCTTGACATCTAGCAACAAACAGAAATTCAAGACTCAGGCTCAGTTGAGGTTAAGGTCAGAGTCATAAATTTGGGGCTTATCCACACAGAGCGAGCTCTTGTGGCTGCAGTAGCAGATGTTGGTAAGTCTACAGCTGGATTCCTAGTGAAGGAAGAGAACACGGGGTGAAGAGGGAGGCAATGGGTAAGATGGCTTATTGGAGGCATACTTCCTCTGCCTCCTTCAGGGCTTGCAACAATCCCAGGAAATATGTAGTAGGATCCCAGTTTTTCAAAAAAGAAAACGAGGGGCACCTGGGTGGCTCAGTTGGTTCAGCGTCAGGTCATGATCTCATGGTTCGTGAGTTTGAGCCCCACATGGAGCTCGCTGCTGTCAGTGCAGGGCCTGCTTGGGATTTTCTGCAAATAAGTAAATCTTTTAAAAAGAGAGAGAGAAAATGAATCTCACAGATAACACTTCCCAACGTTTGTTGACCATTCCCTCTGTGCCAGGCACTGCACTAAGCATTTTACCTAGTTTCTCACATTTGGTGTGCAGAGCATTCTTTGAGATAGATACTGTCACTATCTCTTTACAGAGTAGAAGCAAATTTAGAGAGTTTAAGTGTTTTAAGAACCCTCTGTTAGCAAATGTTAGAGCTAGTACTTAAACCCGGTTTTGCCTAGTGCCAGAGCCCAAGATAATTTACCCAGGGTACAATGATAGTCTGACCCAACTACAGGTCTCCTCGTGTAGAACTTAGCATGGCAGTTTTTCAGAACAACCAAAATGTATTAGGCCCAGGATAGGGTTGTGTTACTCAAGGAGAACACAGTCTGGTCTAAGATGGGTTTTAGGGTCTAGACAGAGGAAACTACGGTGGCTCTTAAGTTCTCAGCCTTTTATACTGGGACGAAAATCAATAAAGGGGTTTGTACTTATGGTTTACCCAGGTGATCAGGAGCACAGACATTGAACCCACACCGTTTGGGTACAAACCCCAGCTCCAACACTTCCTGGCTGAATGATGTTGGGTTAGTCATTGAACCTCTCTCTTTCTATGCTTCAGTTTCCTTATGTGTTAAATGGGGATAATAATGACAGTTATCTCACTCAATTGTTGTGAGGGTTAAGTGAATCAATAAATATAAAATCACTTATGACAGTGCCTGGTACGTAGCAAGTGCTAATTAAGTGCTATGGATGTTTTGTGGGTCAATGGAGTCCTAAATTTCAGCTTCTTGTAATGCTTCAGTCAGACTACTTCTGGATCTCTTCCTCTGAGGAGAAAGGGAGATCGATTTTTCAGCCCCAATTTCATTTGTACATTCACTAACTTCTTCACCAAATACCCACTGAGCACCTCATTGGTACTGGCCCCTCTGTTAGACACTACAAATGTAAGAGTGAACACAAGTATGGTCCCTTCCTTCTCTTATGGAGCTTGCAGTCTTGATGGAAGAGACAGGCAGGTAACCAATTGCAAGGCAGCGGGGTCAGCACAGGGCTCTGAGGAAGCACACAAGATGGACACCAAGTTTGAGCTTGGTGGTGTGGAAAAACTTCCCCGAAGAGGTGATGTCTAAACTGAGATCTGACCTCCAGGTTCTTCCCGGTGGCAATAAGATTGCTGACAGGTGCCATTCTTTAATCCTCTGGGATTGACTCCATAGTGTCATTTTTTCTTTCACCCAGTTTGTCCTTGTAGTTGCTGAGTCCAGAGAAATCCTATGCATTGAAAAGAGACTTCAGAGACTGCCCATGGCCTCCCAGCAGTTCTGGCTTGGCCCTGTCCTTCATTAGGGGATGTTAGGGAAATTTTTTTTGTGGAAGTAGCCTGAAGCCAGAGATACAGTCCTTAGCTCTCACGACACGAAACCAGACTGGGCAGTGAATCAAGACTTGTGTACTGCGACCTTGTCCTAAAGGAGGCACCATCTATAATGGGCAATGGAACCTCAGCTCACTCACAGTGATTAAAGATTCCTTTGATGTTTTCTTGGCAAAAATCACATCAGCAAATTACATCCTGTCTGTCTGGCCTGCATATAGTGGCTTGGAATGGGAAACTGTGTTTTTCTTGTCTGGTTCATGATATTTAAAATTCCTACCATCAGTCGTAAGAGGCCTTGGACTAATGGGGACTAGGCTTTGAATCTTAGATCAAGATTTTACTATTAGACCTTGGGCAAGTCACTGATTTTCTCTGAGGATCAGTTTCCCCATCGCCAATTGCAAATAATAATACCCCTTATGTCACAGTACTGTTGTAGAATTGAAAGGAGATAACTTTGTGCTTGAAACACACTGATAATAAATAATGGCTTACTTTCTACTTGCATTCCTCTGTGTCATTGATGGCCACATTCTTGTATATGTACGTTACATGTAAGAGTGAACATATGGTCATTTTCAGCCACAGACACATTAGCTCAGAGTAGGTGCTCGATTAATACGTGCCCTTTTCTTATTCACCTTGATTTAACTGATCCAATTTTCTGACAAAGAGAAGAGCATTGGAACATAAGGTACCAGTCTTGTTCACTCTGACCCTTCCCTTCTATTTTTAACCCCATTTTACAGTGTCTGGCAGATTTTAAGCGCTCAGTACATATTTGTTGAATGAATGAATGAATGGGTCATCAACTGACAGGCGAGCTATGATGAGAGTGGGAGCTGGCTGGAATGGGAATGGCATGGCTGTACTAGCGGTAAGACATCAAATCACTGGGAGCTGCAAATGCAGAGGGAGGGGTGGAACTTACCAAAGGTGGATGTCACGTGACTCCCCACTTTGCTCTGAGATTGGCTGAACTGATGAGTAGGAGCTTGATATGATCCATTTGGGTCTCCAAGTGTACCCCCCAGCCAATCAAACTGACTTCCTTGGGACCACATTTAAATTTTTTTCAGTATTACAGGAACTGAAGGAACAAGTAATGTTGCTGTAACAAAGGTATAACTTTTTGAGAAAAAGAAAGACTTTTGGAAAATATGCAGTGGAAGCCCTCTTACACTGCTGGTGGGCATGTAGATCGGTACAATTGTTCTGGAAAACAACTTGGCATTATTTGGTAAAGCTAGAGATGTGCGTATACCCTGCAGCCCGGAAATTCTGTGCCCAGGTATATACCCTAGAGAAACTCTTGAACATGAATGTCAGGAAACATGCTCACAGTAGCATTATTTGTAATAGTAGAAAGGTAGAAGCAACCTGAATGTGTGTGTATGGTGAGAAGCTATAAATTTGTGGTGTAGGAATATGAGACAGTACATACAGAAATACAAATGCACATCCACATGGATGAATCTCAAAAATCCCAATGTTGACTGAGTGAAAGAATGTAATTTATGGAAAAATACATACAGTGTGACATCATAAAACACAAAACAATATTATGTGGTTGTTTATGGGTATGTATGTATAAAGAACAGTATAAAACACGCATGGAAATAGCAAATACCAAATTTACAACAGTGTTTACTTCTGGGGAGGGAGGAAGGGGATAGGAAAAGGAAGAGAAGCACAGCGCGGGTGGCTTCATTTATATCTGTGATGTTTTATTTCATAAACTGAACGGTAGATAGGAGAGTGTTTGAATTATTTGCTTTGCCTCTTGCAGTTCTTAAATACGGAAACATCCATTTAAAAACTGTATACCCAGGGCATTCTCTGGCAATCCGGGAACTAGCATTTCTGTGCACGGCCTGTTTTCATTGTGTTGTGCTTGATTCCATGCCTTCAAAATACCAAGCAAAAGTGGGAGGTCCTACTGACCTTAGAATATTTTACAGTGCACAGAGCCAGGTGCTTTTGTGATGAAGTCTGAAGCAGAAAAATAGCTCTACTCTTCAGCAAGATTGTTTTGGACAGCAAGGACTCCAATTATCCAGCCCATTTTTAAATGGACCTTGCATGGTTCTAAGTACATTTCTATTGCATTTGATTTGTGGGCATCCGGAAATTGCCCTATTTTCTTTTCTCACTGACGGCAAATGTGAGAATAAATGAACGATTTGCAAAATTAAATTTTCATCTAACGGGTTTCCATCAAGTGTGGTACCACTTGTACCAAGATAAAATTGATTTCTGAGAAAAGCGAAGTTCACTTGGGTTATTTCAACATTGTCTTAGAACCTCAGTTCTTCTGAGAAGTAAGTGCATTATGGGAAAGACCAGGGTCCCATTCCTGGGGGCCTAGGGACTCCTACGTTTCTGTCTTAAGACAGCTTTGCCAGTGCTGAGAAGATCTTAATGCTCTTGGCTTGAAGGACTCATTCTTTGGTAGAACAAGATAAAGGGGACCCTTTTTAACTCCATAAGAAGTTCATATAAAGAATTTGCAACTATTTCTAAGCTTGGCTTTTGGTCTATTGATCACTTTGGCTGAACACCTAATGTTTGCAACCACTGTTATTAATTTATTATAATTAGTTCCACCAAAGCAGCTTTCCATCATTAGAAATAACTTGCACATGAACATGGCCTAAATAAATATCTAAATTGCCTTCCAATTAAAATGCACATTACGCATATTATGTCATTGGAGACTTTTTTTTTCTTTCGAGCTATTCATACAATAAACCATTAGAAAAATTCCTATAGTGCCGAGGTGGAACCTGGTGATTAATTACCTATTGACAATGAAAGATGCAAACAAGAGGAAATGATGGAGTTTTTTGCTCTTGGAAAATTTGTCTGGTCATCCTAGTTATTCTGGAGTGGACTGGACATTCTGAATGGTTTGTGAGCTCGATTACAGAGGGGAGCTGCTGACTTGAAGGCTGGTCTAACATCCCACTCATTTTATTTTCCTGACTTACAGATTGTTGTCGAATATCTCACTCGATGAGCCCAATTAACTTGGTCATTAGTTCTTCCATTCTTAAATAGAACCAAATCTGTAGCTACTTTGACACTTCGGAGCACAGTTTTCAGTGAAATGAGAATAATTATTTTCCCTTAGTACTAATAACTTAGTGTGTGGGTGCTCATCACTTTTATTCCTGATGTTATTGGTAGCACAAAATTCACTTTCTTTGTGAGGGAATCACTGTGGAAGCCAGTAAATTAGTAATATATGATCTCTGAAATCATTTTCTAGAAGGATAGAAAGAACAGGCAAAGGCCTGGGAATCTTGCAGAAAGTTTTCTTGTTGAGCCCCAACCCTTGAGTGGAAGGTAAATTCCTCGAGGTTATAGATTTGTTTTATTCACCACTGTAACTCCTGTACCTAGTAGAGTACACACAGGAAGTGTTCAATAAATGTTTTTGAAAGAAGGAAAGAAGGAAGGGAAGGAGGAAGGAAGGAAGGAAGGGAGGAAGGAAGGAAGGAAGGAAGGGAAATGACCAAATGAGCAGACTTAGCTGAATGGTTTTGGGTCCAATAAACCCAGCATTCTCATTTACAAAATGTGTGGGATATACCGTACTGCATAGGGTGCTGGGATGAACACTGTTATAATCCTTACAAGCTGGGCTACAAAACCCACTAGGATTTTAGAGGGCCAGTGGGAGAGGAAAATAATCCAGGAGAGAACATGGTCAGGGCCGTGGAACTAAATCAGTTTAGCAATAGTTTTGAAAGGAGCAAGCTAGTGGTTAATGTCATGGTGTCCATAGCAGCAGAGCAAGTTCAGGCCGAGCTGGCATAAATTCCCAAAGGAGAGGGGTGGTCTAATACGATGGGATGGAAAACAGAAGTTTCCGAAGAACACTTAGGTTTGTGTGCAGAAATACGGCAGCAGTGTGGTTCTATAAGGTCCATTTGATTGAAAGCAAGAAATGAGGGTAATGTTCCCATCAGTAGGAGTAATCACATAGTCAGAGATTCAGGCTCTAGAGCCACCAGAGAAACTGCAGTGCAATCTGAAAACAGAGGCAGAATCCCAGTTATATATATACCAGCTAAACCTAGCAGGAAGCAGTAGGGAAGTTGAGACTAATGGGATATGTGGTAACACTGTGCTGGTATCAGGCTTAGGACAGATAAAATCATTCAAAATCCTGTCCACTGGCAGTGAGGCTCAAGGACTCAGTGGACTTAAGTCTGCAATTATAAAGGTTTCAGCCGGTACAGCAGGGAGGCATGGAGAAAGCAGAGGCTGAAGGGTCTTATAGGGACTAAATCAGTTAACATCAGTCTGTGGCTGCTGAAGCAATGTTCCAACATAAGCATTCATTTCCTAAAGGGGAAAATATAAATAATAACAACAGCAGTAATGGTAACAATAATAGTAACAACGTAGCAACCATAGTAATAGCAGGATCTGCTTCTATTTAATGAGTAATTACCATGCTCCAGGCCTGTACTCGGCACTTTATATATATTTAGTATCTCATTTAATTCTTACACTAACCCTATGAAATAGATCCCAAGGTTATCCTCATTTTAGGAGGTCAGAGAGATCAACCAACACACCCAAATTCACGTAGCTAGGGAATGGCAGAGCTGGGATTGAATCCAGACAGTCTGATTCCTAAGCCCATGAATACATATAACGCACATATAATGTCTTATATATATGCAATGCTGAATAATTTTGAGACAAACTTTATTATCAATTTTACTTACAAGAGAACCAAAGGAAGTGGATTTCAGCAAACATGTACTGTATGTACACTTCCTATGTGTCAGGCATTGTGTCATGTGCTGGGGACACAGCAATGAAGAAAGTATGCACAGCTGCTGTCCTCAAGGAGCTTACTTTCTAGTGTGGGGTCCTGGGGGTAGTTATAGGCTGCACTTGATCAACCAGAATTGAAGGAAGTCAGCTAGATTATTCCACTCTTAGATCCTTTGGAAAACTCCATGGAAGGAAACTCTTCTATGGATGCATAAATAGCTGGTGTTTAAGTGCACAGACTCTGGGACTAGACTGAATTCAAAGCTTTATCTGTTAGTGTCTTGCCAAGAAAATGGAAACTGCTAGATCTTTCAGCTAGAGGGAATTTAATACAGAGGAGGTGTTAAATGAGCAAGACTTATTGAGAAATCAAGCAAGGAATGATGAGGGCACCAAGAGATTACAGGAAGCTGCTTTCACTTCTAGGGCTGGATGGGCAATGGGAGGGAGGTGGTGTTAGCAAAACCTGGAAGCCAGGTGATGTGGTTGAAGCTAAAACCCAGGCAGGGGCTTCCCAGATAGACCGTGGGCTATGGTAGGAGAGGCATCTACCTGTAGTTGGTGGAGACGCAGCTGGTTCCAGAGATGCTATAGGAAGGAGAGAGAGAGAGAAGCCTTTCTCCAACTCTTATTCTACAATTTTCTTTTTACCAGTGCCTCCCATTGATAAAACCTACTCAAAGCCAGAGGACAGGGGAACCTGAGAACATAGTTGCTGTCATGAAGAGCAGAGCAGGGAAGGGGAAGAAAAAGGGTGACTATGAAGCTGTTAACAGCTACGAGAGCCAAGCTTGGTCATTTATTAACTGCCATTGTGGGTAAATATCCCTGTGCGACAGTTTCTCCATCTGTGAAGTTGGGATTTCAAAACAGCACCCCCATAGGGCATTTGTGACAATTAAATGTCCATACATGTGAAGTGTTTGCAACAGTGTCTGGCAAATAGCAAGCACACTAGAACTTACTGAACTAAGATATAATATAATAAGGTACTAATAAGACCTACTGTTATTATTTCTATCATATACAATATTACCAGTTCACTGTGCTTAATAAAGGCCTCATAGTTACAGGAGCTCATAGTTCAAGTGTCTCGGCCAACGGTAACTGTAAATGAATGAATCTGACGATTGCGATCCATGCCATCCCTCTGTAAAAGCCATTCTCATAAACCTAAGCAGTGCTCAGGCTGGAATTTAGGGAAGCCCATGAATCACTTGATAAGCCTGGCCCCTGCCAGCACACTCAGCAAGAAGCACTCCACAATAACCTGCTGTGTTGAGGGAGAAAGGCTCTAACAGATTGAGAAGAAGAAACATAAGAAAACATTATTTTGAATTGACCGCACAAACAAGTGCCCTGTGGCCTTTTGGACAAATATATACATTCGTCCTCAATCCTCCTGTACAAGTGCCGTCATCAAAGTTCTGGAATCAGAAACAAAAGCTGGTGGTAAAAGGGAGAATGTAAACAGGATGGAGATAGGAACAAACCCAGTAATTCATAGAAATGAGAGAGAGAGAGAGAGAGAGTTCACTAGGTTTATAGATATGTAAAAAATTATAGCAGATCATTTAAGGGTAAAAAGGACATAAAATGTTCAATCAGTGAAGGCAGTCATTAGATTGATGTGTCCTTCTGTATAAAAATGAATAAACGTATCAGGTGGCATATGAATGACAAGAAGGAAGAAAAAAACCTCCAGGCGGCAGAGTACTGTTTAATGTTTTAATGCTGCGAGGGACTCAGTGCTTCTGTTGCTTTTTGGCACTGGCTGGGAGACAGATTGGTAGTAGTCTAGCAGGTATTTTATATCTCTAATTTCCTTATGGTGCACCCATTGGATTGCTAAACTTGGAGGCAATTCCAATATCTTTGAAATAAACAATTGTTCATCAGGACCTGGCAGGTAGATTTCTGTAAATACATTTTGACATGTTTGCTCTTTACCATGAGTGAAGATAAAATTGTGGCACTGGTAAGGATGTTAGATGTTTTTGTTAGTCTTTGCAACTGTGTGGCATGGGTAAAAGCCGCACTTTGCCGACAATGTAAACCAGAGCACTGGGCCCATCGTCCCATCAGGTCAAGCCCATGGCTCTATTTTGGCATTACTGATTCAGATACTTCAGACGGAGACTTTTGGGGGCATGAATGATGCAGGTAAATATCCCCTGCTCTGTGTCATTCTGCATGTCCAGACTTGACTGAAATGTTTGTTGGATTGTATTTTGTATATCAATTTTTCCCAAGCCAGGCTCGAGCATCATGAGAGCAGGGACTGATCTGTCCTTTGGACTGTTATATTCCTGGTGTCCGGATAGTGCCTGGTAAATGCTAGGCTCTCCAGGATTATTTGTTGGATGAACGAATGGAAGTTTCTAGTGACTAGTAGACATTTCTGTATGCGCTACTGGAAAACAACATAAAAAATCTGCCAGACATTTTCAAGGATATCTTTTGTCTCAAGAAGTTGGAGAATATTATATTCCCAGTGGGAGGTTGACTTTAGAGAATGCTGATTGTTTTAGGTCATATTTGTTGTATGACAAATGATGTCAGAATAGTACTGCTTTGGCCAATGTCACTATGTAGATGACTCTTTCCTTAGGTCTTGTTGAATGAAAGTTCTTGCTTCAACATTCTTAATAGCCAAATCGGATCAAGAGTTAAGCAATAGGATCTACCACTTAGTACTTCATTGCATGTGAACTTTGAAATTGACAATTAACAAATTCGGAGTTGTGGTTCATTCATGCGTTTTGGAGGCTGATGACATTCTACCTTGGTATAGTGTGGTTTTCCAAAGTGTGTTATACAGAGCACTAGTTCCACAAGTTACTTTATAAGAGAAAGAAAACGGTTCTACGATCAAACAACTTTGCGTAATGTTGTATGGTACAGTCCTATTTTGGAAATTCATGATGTACATTAATTAACATAGTAAAAGCTCTGAGAAGTTATACAGTTAAAGAAACCTATTTCTTTCTAACTCTGAGTTTCTCAAATTGAGTTAATTACAGAAGCTTCCCCCCCCCATTAACATTCCTACAAGATTATTATTCTATCGAACAGGCAGTGGAGAAGTTTAGTAGAATAAAAACTCCCTATTGAAAGAATCAATATCCTCTCTGAATCTCCTACTTAATAGTATGTGACATGGTGTTAATCTACTAGGCCTCATTTTTCCGTTTCAAAAGGGGATCAAACAACATGTGTTAAGGTCTAAGACAATAGTTTTGTTTTCAGGGGTTCTGGCTGGCTCAGTCAGTAGAGCATGCGACTCTTGATCTCAGGGTCATGAGTTCAAGCTCCACACTGGGCATGGAGCCTATTTTTTAAAAAAAGTTTTGTTTTCATACTTTAAAGTTCTTGAAATTGGAATAAGTCTTATGATCCATTTACAAGACATTTATTTTTCTGAGAAAAGTTAAAATTAAATTGATAGTTCATCTTATAATTTATGGCATCTTAGAGACAAAGAAATATGATAGAACCTCCCTGACAGCTTCTCAGGATTATTGTGAAAATCAAATAAGTCAATGCATAAGAAAGCAGCACGTACAAATTCATAATAATGGATTACTTTTATTATGTCATGTTTATTTGGCTTAAGCAGGAGGGGTAAGCTACCAGGCTGCCTTTTTTTCTTTTTAAGTTTTTTTCTTAATGTTTATTTATTATTGAGAGAGAGAGAGAGGGGGAGAGAGAGAGAGAGAGAGAGAGAGATACAGAGTGCAAGTTGGGAGAAGGGGCAGAGAGAGAGGGAGACACAGAATCCAAAGCAGGCTCCAGGCTCTGAGCTGTCAGCACAGATCCCGACATGGGGCTCAAATTCGCGAAACATGAGATCATGACCTGAGCTGAAATCGGATGCTTAACCCATTGAGTCACCCAGGCACCCCCCCAGGCTGCCTTTTAATGCCTCAAGTGGACAGAAACACAGCAAATCCAGGTATCCTAACTGATTTATTTCCATTTGTATTTGGTGGCTTGACTTGATAGTTTTGCTTTATGTACATAGTCACAGCCTCAATTACAAAAACAAAAATAAAATCATTTTTAACATTGAATAACAATTTCTGGCAAAAGAAATAATTTGAAAATGTGTGATAACTTTATTTGCTGTTGAAGGGAATTTGGAATGAAGTGGGTGCTTCTTGGAACCCATCAGGGGAATTAATTCGTCAGCAAGCATTTGCTGAACTTATGTGCCCACTTCTGCATTAAGAGCTGTGAAAAATACAGTTAGTAGGCACTAAGTGGATGTTTTTAGAATGACTTTTGGTTTGGCTCTTGATAGATACTGACTATAATAAGGATGAACGAAGGCAGATCACTGCCCTGGAGCAACTCATAGACTAATGAGGGATACAGACCGGTAACCAGATAAGTGCCATGATATATAAGTATTTACAAAACAGTTGAAGGGCCAAATAAATGGTTACTGTGACCTAACTCAGCTTTGTGGGGTTTGAATGAGACTTGAAGCTTCACAAGGTGAATGAATACGGTCTGGGTATTGAGGGAAGGATCAGTCAGAGCTGGGCAGAAAGCACAGGAAAACAGTGAAGCCATAGAAACGTCACATGTGTAGAAACTCCGATGAAATTGCATGTGTGCCTCATGATCTCTGCAGAATGCTGAGTTTATTGGGTATGAACATTTCGGGGAGTCATAGTGAAAGATGAGCCTGGAGGTGAGCTGGGTGACTGTGAAGGACCACTGCGTGCCCTGGCGACAGTTTTGGCCTGTGTAGCGAAATGAGCAGCCATTTAAAGGTTTCAAGTTGGTGAGAAATATGATCGGTTTTGCATTAAAAAATAATTACTCTGGTAGCAGTCTGGAGCATGGATTAAAAAGCAGAAAGACTGCTTAGGAGACTGTTGTAATAATCTGATCAAGAGATGATAGTGGGGATGGGAAGATAATAATATATTTGGGAGATAATTCTAAGGCAGAAGCTGCAGAATTTAGAGATTAGCAAACATGAGTGGGGTGGAAGGAGAGGGAAGAATCAAGGAGTAAAGTCTGTGTTTTTGACTTTGAGATATTGAGTAGATGTTGATGTCATCATTTATAATAGGGAATTGGGAAGGAGGAATCTGCTTAGAGAAAAGATAATGACTTTAGTGCCAGTGGTATTTTCAACAGACAATAGGATGTATGGAAAAAAGATAATATTTCTGCCTTTCTAGAGCTTATTCTTTGTTTCACATGACAGAATTACACATATCCTTCAAGTGGCTCCTTCTGTGGTCACGAAGTCTGTGCTGAGCCTGAGGAGAGAATTCCGGCAAGACTCTCCAGCATTTTCTGTGTCAGGGGAGCTTAATAAAAGAGGTGACATTTAAGGTGGATCTGGAAGAATGAGTAAGGATTCATACGATTCGTAAGAAAGAGTCATAAGAAAGCCAGTCCATGCAGGGGAAACAGCGTGAACAAGAGCAGGGAGCTGTGAAAGATCATAGAATGTCTGGGGATTGTAAGAAGCTCAAAATAGTTAAAGTGTGTGTGGTGAATTTGGTGGGAGAAGAGATCTAAAATTAAATTTTCACCAGTACCAAAGTCAGAGACTTTACACTTTACTCTGTAGGAACCAATGGGAGTGTCAAGCAGAGGAGTAGCATCCACAGATCTGTATATATCATTGGTGATGAGGCATGGAGTTCAAAAGAGATCAGAAGGGAAGTCTATGATTCCCTTTGTAGCACCAGGTTAAGCTGTGAACCTTAATGACTCCTCTTTAAGGGCACCCATTAATCCTGCATCCCAGGAGCATTGGCTCCATTCGGGATCTTCCCGCTATTATTTGAAGTTGGCCAGCCATTTCTTTTTGACACAGAAACAGCTTCTGCCACTGAAATATGGCACCAAGCAGGCTTGAATTGATTCTGCTTAGCTCAGCATACCACACATTGAGATTTCTCTTGGAAAAATGATCACTAAGAGTCCCACATTGTGTCTGATAGTGCCTTATATTTTATTAACGGAAATGGTTCTAAGAAACTCCAGTGAGTGCCTGGTAGATATCAAATATCTGGTTAAGAAGGCAATTGGGAATCTATCCAATCTATCCGGCTATTTGAAGGTATCAAAATTATGTTTGTTTTGTGTGTGTGTGTGTGTGTGTGTGTGTACAGAGTAATAGGCTATTTTTTTCTATACAGAATCATATTTTTAAGACTATTTCCTTTAATTCAGTACTTCTACAGCAATGATCCTTGTTCAAAATGTGGATTCATGACACCCATCCCAAACCTACTGAACCAAAATGTATAGGTTTACAGCCTGATGATACGCATTTTACAAAGGTCTCCACATAGTTCCAATGCCATTTAAAGTTTGAGAACCACCAAAACATGGATTCTACAGATTAATAAGATCACAAGGATATATTCAACTTACAGGTACCCCAGACTCTATGCTGCATGTTGTGATTTTTTAAGTACAACACAATAGGCTTCCTTCAAAATAACCCCTGGCACTCTCAGGCAGGAGAACAGGGCACTGCATTAGAAAGAGGACTCTAGCTGTCAGATGTCAGGATGGTCAATTAGGACAATGAAACAAACTGAAAGCCATAATCAAGCCTTTATTTACTTACTGTGATACTGCAAGCAAGAAGCAAAATTGTGGCCAACTCTCTAGTGTTCCATTTTCCCCCATGGAATGGCACCGGGCAAAGGTCAGATGGACGCAGTGCCCATGGGGGTAATCATCCTGCTACTGAGGCGCGCCTAACAAAAGGCTCCTTCCTTTTCATGGACCTATGGCCTGGAGATAAGAGGAGGGACAAGGGCCAGGAGTGGAAAGGTACTGAGACAAAGCAGACAAGAGCACTTCAGCTGAGGCCCCCTTACAAGGAGATCACGCTGGAAATGTGGGAAAGATGCCTCAGCTGAAGCTCCTGATAAGGAGGCCTCCAAATTTGGGTGCTTGGGCCGTGAATGCAGAGATACAAATGAGCATGGCCAGCCCGGAGTGTGGGCAGTCTGAGTCCGTGACTGCAACTCCCTCCAGAAAATTGCAATGTGATGGCTGTGTACCAAATCTAGCGTGGGGAGAGCAGTTTTGACTCATGAGGCCTGCCAAGGAAAACCTTGTAATTGCCTGTGGCCAGGCTGGAAAGATCAACATGGGATTTTAGTCTGGAGCTGGACTCCTCAAGAACTTCACTGGGAACCAGGAGATCAGAGTTCTAGACCTGATTTTGCCAGTGATTCACTGGGTGAAGTCAACTTTTCTCTTTGGGCCTCTGTTTCCTCATTTGTCAGAATGAGGAAGTTCTAGTTTAATATCCTCGTGCTCAGCCTATAAGAGTTCTTTCATCTCTTCTGTTTTGTAGTTTCATTCTCGAAAGAAGAAGGAGGCTTGTGTCCAAAGGTGACTGTGCCTGGACTATACCTCCTGCCACAAGAGCAGCTCTCGTGTCAACTGGGGGAAATAGTTAATGACCACTGGGCAGCATCGTAGTGCTCAGCCTGAGTAGAGTAGCATCTTCCTCAACTTAGGAAACTGGAGAGGCTTTTGAGCAGCTTTTTGTTTTCTGAGGATTCTCTTTAGCAAATACTAGGTAAAGGTCAAAGACAGTAGCAGTTCTATTAAAGGTGACTCTCGGCAAGAGGCTTCTCTCTCCCATCTGGCTCCGCCATTTATGATCTGAAGGCATGAGGCCAATTTGTGATGGTGGGACGGGCCAGTAGAACACAACGAAACCATCTATAGATGAGGACTTACATTTAACAGGTCTTCACAGCAGCAAGTTTCAGATGGTTTTAGCAATCTGAGGTGAGAGCATATAGATGACTAACTGCTCCAGAGCGGGTCTGTGGCTTATCCTACCTTGGATCCCCAGCCCAGAGAAGGTAGTGTATAGGGAAATATCTTGTTATAAGTGGTATCAGCATTATCAATAGCCGGCGATCAGTGAGTGCTTACTCCATTTCAGGCACTTTGGTTTTTTAAAATATAATTACTTGTCAAGTTGGCTAACATACAGTGTGTACAGGGTTCTCTTGGTTTTGGGGGTAGACTCCCGTGATTCATCGCTTACATACAACACCCAGTGCTCATCCCACCAAGTGCCTTCCTCGATGCCTATCTCCCATTTTCTCCCCTCCGTCGCCCCCCATCAACCCTCAGTTTGTTCTCTGTATTTGAGAGGCTTTTATGGTTTGCCTCCTTCCCTCTCTGTAACTGTTTTTTCCCCTTCCCTTCCCGCAGGTCTTCTGTTAAGTTTCTCAAGTTCCACATACGAGTGAAAACATATGCTATCTGCCCTTTTCTGACTGACTTATTTCACTTAGCATAATACCTTCCAGTTCCATCCACGTTGTTGCAAATGGCAGGATTTCATTCTTTCTCATTGCCGAGTAGTACTCCATTGTGTATATAAACCATATCTTTATCTATTCATCAGTTGGTAGGCATTTAGGCCCTCTCCATAATTTGGCTGTTGTGGAAAGCGCTGTTATAAACATCAGGGTATATGTGGCCCTATGCATCGACACTCCTGTATCCTTTGGATAAATTTTTAGTAGTGCTATTGCTGGGGTCGTAGGGTAGCTCCATTTTTAATTTTTTGAGGAACCTCCATACTGTTTTCCAGAGCAGCTGCACCAGTTTGCATTCCCACCAACAGTGCAGGAGGGTTCCCGTTTCTCCACATCTCTCAGGCACTTTAAATGCACTTGTTTAATTTAATCCTCACAAGCCACCTTCTGACGTGAACACTATTATTATTATCCCCATTTACAAGTGAGGCGACTGACCTCAGAAAGACCACAAGGCCTACTCAGGGTTATATAGTTAGCAACTGGCTGAGCCAGGATTTGAATCTAAGTTCAATAGTGTCTTTGGAAACTATATTCCCAGCCACTATTTTATGCTGCCTCTTTTTTTGTTAGGTTAATTCAACCAGGGCTAGCCACATCGTTGGGTAAAGTAGATAATTTACCTAGGTGCTATGATTCGAGGATTGCTAAAATTGTCAGTCAAGTCAACCATTAGCCTTCCTTTCTATGTTGGACTTCCAAGGTGGATTCGTAAATAGTGTGATAAACATAGGTAATTCTCCAGAGAGACGAATCACCAAGGCCAATGTGACTCCTTACTTTCTATGCCTTTCGCTTTAATGTAACTTTTCTCCAGCAAAGATCTATGCTACTGGACCGTCCAGGATCAAAGAGACGATCTTAATAGGTCCAGAATGTAAGATTCAGAGAGGAATCTGGCATCTGACCATTGAAAGACCTAAATAATACCCAAGGGTGCCATACTAGAGGAGTCGGCTACCTTTGCTTCAGAAAGACATGAATGGTAATGTGGTAATGTGTCTTACAAATGAATGTGACTGTCAGGGTCAGGGATCTGTATTATCTGGCACTGAGTGTTACTGGGGCAGAGCAGCCAACCACGTGTGCACCATGGAACAGGAGCAGAGTAGATAAACTTGTACTTCCTCCACTCTGTGTCTCTTGGTTTGTGTCTGTTCTCAGTCACAGAGGGGAAGCTCAGGTAGCTTAGAAAATTCTCCATCCCTGGGCTAAGACATGGTATCTTTGGAGGTTTATCGTTAAAATGTCAGTACTATTTGGGAGAGGCATTCGATGACAATCAGTTCCTTAACTGTAGTTTATTCACTAACGTGAGGTCTGAGGAAGTTGGGGGTTACTTAATGTTATTCAAGGGTTAGATCTGAAATGTGAGCTAGGAGAGTGAGAGAGTTATTTATTTATTTATGTTTATTTATTTATTTTGAGAGAGAGTGAGCGAAACAGAGCAGGGGAGGGGCAGAGGGAGAGAGAGAGAGAATCCCAAGCAGGCCCTGCACTGTCAGCACGGAGCACCACATGGGGCTTGATCCCAGAAACTGCGAGATCATGACCCGAGCTGAGATCAAGAGTCGGATGCTTAACCGACAATGCCCTGACAGACCTTTTAGATGTGTGTTTTGGCCAGTGGTGAGATGGCAGAGGTGGGAGGCGAGGTAAACATGTGGGCTTTGGGTGACTGGGGTGATGGCACCTCTGTGTCCAGAGGCAGAGGCAGAGGCAGGCAAGAGGGCCAAAGACTGGCATTACTTCCCTTTTACCTCCCTTTGCTCCATGGCCTGACTCTGAGTACCTCCATCTCGACAGGGACAGAATTGTTGAGCAGCTAACTGGTGGTGTTTCTTTAGCATTGATCATTTGTGCCCCCAGCTCGCTGATGCTTGCACCGCAAGCAGTGAGACAAAGGGCCACAACCGACTGTTCAGCAGCCTGAACAAAGTCCCGAAAAAGTTCACTGAACACACCTAAAACCTTGTAGTGGAAAGACAGCACACTTCTGAGTGTCTTTCTAACTTGCGAAACACAGAATGGCACTTGGCTCACACTGGGAACTAATCGCTTGATGAATTCAGTTTACAAAAGTTCCATCCAGGTGTTCTCCAAGAAGCACTCTGGCCATGCAAAAATCTGAGTGCCTCCAGAAAATGGAAAGACGCTGTGGTGCAGGGGAAAGAGCATGAGCTTCGGAAACAGTCCCGGGCGAGTTACTTAACCTCTCCATGACTTACTTTCAGTTTTGTCATCTGTAAAATGGGGAGAAGGACACTACTTGCCTGCCTCATAGAGGTCGCTTGAGGCTTCAGTATGATTCCTTATGTGAGTACCTCGTACAGTTCCTGGCATATAGCAGATGCTGGAAAGTGCTAGCTCCATTCCTTCCCCTCAGTGGAAGAGCTACGCCGAGGTAGAAAAGGAAGACGGAAATGTAGAGGGACGGGAGCCACGGCTCATGCAAATCAATCCTCATGAAGATGAAGCAGCACTGAAAGCATGATGTAAGTGTGGAGACAAAGATAATACAATCTCTAAATATGGTTTATGCTACGCTGTCTCGGGGAGCAAGCTGACTGCGGGGCCTGGAAGAAAGAGATAGTCACCGAAAGACGATGGCAGCACGGGACACCTAATCCAGTTGGCACTGACATTCTGGTCACTTGCAAATATAGCAAGAGGCCCTCCAGCACATGCCTACTGTACCAGAGCCATCCCTGTGTACCAAGAAAGGAAGTGCTTACTTGGGCAAGATTTTCAATGTGGGTTGTCACTAGCAATCAGGGAAAAATTCCCATTCAAACACCACCATATCATTGTAGCTATTCAAACGGACAAAAATAAACAGTCTTTAGTGTGGAGAGGATGCAGGGAAAATGCACTCACATACGCTGCCGGTGGGAAGACGGTTTGGTAGCCTCTCTAAAATATTAAAACGGGCCTTTACATCAGCCCAGCGGTTCCACATCTATGTATACATCCCAGAGAACTACCCCCGTGTGCATTTGGAGATACATACAAAGGATGATTATTGTAGATTCCGTTGCAATAGCCTGACTGCTCATTAGTTGTAGTGGTTAAATATTAGGGCACATTCACGTAATGAAATATTAGGCAGCCATTTAAAAATGAGATGTACTAGATGCAGAGACATGGGAGTATTCTTATGCTTCATTGCTGGGATTTAAAAGCAAGTTTCAGCACAGTGTTTGTAGCACGATATCAAATTTATTTTGTAAGAATTTCAGGAAATGGTATCTACTTGTATTTGCATAGAAAAAAGTCTGGAAGGATAGGAGTTGCCCCTGGGGAATGGGGATGAGAGTGCTGTTGATGGGGGGGATCCTTTTTTCAAGTGTTTGTTTTGACTAAGAGAGAGTACACCATTGTGTGCGTGTGTGTGTGTGCGCACGCGCACGCGCGTGCACCTATGTGTGCACATGAGGAAGGGGAGGAATGGTGAGAGAGAGGGAGAGAGAGAATTCCAAGCAGGCTGTGTGCTGTCAGCACAGAGCCCCACGCAAGGCTGGAGCCCATGAACTGTGAGATCATGACCTGAGCCGATATCAAGAGTCTGATGCCCAATCAGCTGAGTTACCCAGGCACCCCAGGCAGGGTGTTTACTTTGTAGATGTCTGCATTATTCGAAATTCTTTAGATGAACATGTTCTGCTGTTCCAATCCTTAAGTAAATAATGAAACACATGTATAGGATAGATGGGCCTAGTCACTTCTAGCCCCTGCTTGCTCTGCACTTTCTCACTTTTCAGATAATCATAATCATGATAATAACAAACATTTATTGTTTCCTAATGTGCCAGGCGATGTTCCAAGCGCCTTGCATATATTAACTCATATAATCTTCACAAGATCCTCATGAGGTGGTCTTGGTCTGTTCAGGCTGCTGTAACAAAAATGTCATATACTGGGTGGCTTATAAAAAACAGAAATTTATTTCTCACTGTTCTGGAGGCTAAGGAGTCCAAGAGGCACCAGCAGATTTGGTGTCTAGTGAGGGCCCACTTCCTGGTTCACAGACTGCTGTTTTCTCACTATGTCCTCACATGATGAGAGGGGTGAGGAAGCTCTCTGGGGTCTCTTTTAAAGGACACCAGCCCCAGTCCTGAGGGTTTCACTCTCATGACCTAATCGCTTCCCAAAGGCCCTACCTCCAAATACCACATTAGGGATTAAGATTTTAACATCTGAATTTCAGGGCGGACGTAAACATTCAGTCCGTAGCAGAGTCAAAAATCATTAGCATCCCCATTCTACAGATCAGAAAACTGAGGCCCAGAGAGATTAGAATACTTGTTAAATTTCACACCTCTTATAAGTGATGAGGCTGGGATTTGAAGCCAGAGATCCTTGCTCTTGAAGAGTTTAGAGACTGACTGGGGAGATGCATACTCTCTTTCTCTCTCTCTGTCTCTCTTCCTGTCCCCCCACCCCACATTCAGGAATGCGCATGGAAACATGCAGTATAGAAGAGTGCTACAGAGAATGAGTGCTACAGAAAGCATCTGGGAGAAAGAGGGCTCGTTGTAGGCTCAAGGACGCAGAGACCAATGCTTACAGTTGGACCCACAGCCCCCTTCTCCCCCGATTCTTCTGTGGCCAGGAATATGCTTAGTGGGGCATCTGGTAGGGATATCTTAACAGCTTATGGCTAAAGAATAAAACAAAGCCTACAAACCCGCCCCGACCTCTGCACGTACGTTGTTCTGAGTCAGGCTTGGGCACTGCAGCAGCGCTGAAGCCAGCTGTGGTAACGAACGCAGCTCTGGGCCCCGGCCTCATGTGTCACTAACACGGAGTAACTCCAATCTGAGGTCGTATGAAATCACTGCTGGAAGGGCCTTTCGGTGCTCAATCTTTACTCTTTTTATGGATGAAGAAACTGAAGCTCAGAAAACGGAATTAACTTGATCAAGGTCACACTGCTATTTTGGTGGCCAAAATACTGCATATATGGCAGGATTCACTTTCCTTGGAAGTAAAATACATTACCTGGCTAAAGGACTTCCTCTGCCTTATGATTTAGGTAAAGGATTTAGGGGCTTTCATATACGGTTTGCTTTCTCCCTTCCATTCTCTCTCTCTTTACACACATACACAGACACACACAGACACACTCACGTACATGTTTGACAGTTTCACTTCCTGATGCTTTTGTTCGTGTTTTTCTCCATCAATTATCACTTACCCTCCATATATATAAAGTATTGGTGGAATTTGGTCAGCCTTTTTCCTCCCTGAATATGGGTGGAGAGGGAAAAATGTCTGATCTGCCCAGACACGACTTTTCAAAGGGCATCATTATTATGGCCAGAGGATGAATGATGGGCCTCCAAAGAGAATCTTGAGAACGGCCCCAGTTTTCAGGGATGACATTTCACGTGCTTGCTTGGAGGATGGTGAGTTAGTACGTCTGTGACATGATCAATTATATAGGGCCAGGGTTAGGGTTACATAACAGGCCTGCCTGCAGGAAAAATCTTCTAAAACAGAGGGGTGGAAAAAAATGTGCTGTGCAATTACATAATAATCTTGTGAAAAACAAAATGCCTTACTCATTTTAATAAAAACACTGGGAAAAAATGATGAGTCCTCACTCTGTCTAATCAATTGCAGGGCTTCATAATAAAAGCGAAGCTGCTTTTTTCCCCACAAATAAGCACAAAATCAATCTTCAAAAGCAACATATTTTATTGCACCTCTTCTTGGCTCTTCAGCTCCTCAATTTGTAAATGGTTACTTATTTATTTTCTTTTCCGTACATTGGGTGAAGATGGGCGGGGAAGAGCAGAGCAGGACTCATAGATGTCTCTAGTTTTCGGAACCATTTGTCATGGGGCTGTTTTCAAAGTCATTGGCATTTCAATAGGAGCAATCAGTTAATTTGAGGGATAATTTGGGGGTTGGGCATGCAGAGTAGAAGCACACAAAAAGGTGTGCAGAGAAGAGTCTTGATCTAGCTCTGCTCTTGAGAAGCTCAAGCATTAGAGTGGTGAGATCCATGCCTTCTAGGCCCATCCAGACCCATTATTTCTTAATCGCCTCCCGGATTATTTCATACCAGCCTGCACTCAAAAGTCTGGGGCTCAAACTCCCTTTCCCATCCCTATCCAAACATCCAAACAATACCCTGCCTCTTCTTTTTCTTTTATGCTGAAAGGGGCTCCTACCTTTGGCCTATTCCTCTGACTCTAAAGGTTTTAAAAGGCGATTCCTCCCAGGAAACATTTCTTAGCTCTCTCCCACACTCCCTGCCTTCCCATATAGATTTAGCTACTTCTCTTCTGTGTTACCTTAATACACCTTGCTTTGTCTGCCACTGTGTACAGGGCTTTCTTGCCCCATTCATAGAACCCTCAAGGATAGGGATCAGGTATGCTTTGGGTCTGTATCTGTATCAGGCAGGACCACGCTCAATGCAGACAAAGGGCTCGGCCTCTTTTTCTGGAATCGAATGAAATGCTGAGGGGAACTTGATATCATGAGATGAGACAGGGGCAGTGATGGGTTTATCAAGTGAATGTCCCCATTAGAGTGGATTTTGAGGACTCGCAGTATTTAAAGAGCCTAAAAGCAGGAAATATGGAGGCTGTCAGCTGTAGCAGCACTGCAAACAGGGACATAGAGCTGGAATCTGTGGCTTGGACGTGTTTGCCTTCAGTCTGTGTCCTTGGAGTTACTGACTGCCAGGATTTGCTCCTCGGAGACATGTCTTCATTGAGTCATATTTATAATCTATTTCCCCAAGTTGAATTGGATTTCATGGGTGGTTTACCTAGTCCAGGGACTCTCAGTAACATTCAGGGAACACTCTGTGCCCATGGTGAGCACTAAGGTGCACCTGTCTCAATTGATACAGCTGCTCATTTGCTGAGCAGGGAGGCAGGTGGTTCCAGGCCAGCACGTACTGGCGTTATCACAGTGAAATAAATAGTTTTGTTTCGGTAGAAACTCCACTAGTCAAAACGATGTTAAAAAATAAGGGCATTCTAAGATAAAGGACACCAGGACAAGTGGAGAAGAGGGATACGAATGTGTGTGTGTGTGTGTGTGTGTGTGTGTGAAAGAGAGAGACAGACAGACAGAGACAGAAGGGAGGAACTACTTGATTCCTATCATTTAGACTCATGTTTGAAAATAAAAGCAAACATTTACAGTGCTTACTCTATGCCAAGCACTGGCCTCAGCACCTTACAATGAATGAGTATCTTACTGAATTCTTACAATGTTTTTGAGGTAGTTCTATTGTGAACCCTATTTTATATATGAAAATAGTAAGGCTTGGGCAAGTGAAATAAGTTGTCAAATGTCACAGAATTGATAGATGGCAGGGCTGGGAATTTCAACTTCATCTGTTTGGTTCTAAAGCTCACACTCTTCCCTCTACTTAAAGGTGTAGTTTACGTGCAGTAAATGACATAAATCTGAAAGATACAACTGAATAATATTTTACATAGTATATACCTACATGATCACCACCAGGTCATGATGTAGAACATTTGCATCCTCCCAGGAAGTTCTTTTGTGCCCCTTTCCAGTCGACACCACCCCCCCCCCCCCCCCACCACTACCCCAAGGTAGCCTCTGTTCTGATTTCTATCGCCTTGTATCAGTGGTTTTCAAAGTGTGGACCTGGGACCGATAGCATCAGCATCACAGGGGAACTTGTTAGAGATGCAAATTCTCAGGCCCCACCCCAGCCTAACTGAATTCGAAACCCTGAGAGTGGTGCCTAGAAAACTATGTTTTAACAAGCTCTCCAGGTGATTCTGTTGTACAACCAAGTTTGAGAAGAGCTGCACAGAGTTTTGTGTGCTTTAGAATCATATAGTATGTATTCTTTTGTGTCTGGCCTTTTTTTTTTCTCAGCAAAGTATCTTTGAAATTTATCCCTATTGTTGCATGTGTCAGTAATTCCTTTACTTTAAATTGCTGATTAGTATTCCATTGTTTAAATACACAATGTTATCTCTTTGATAGGTTGTTAGCAGAGCTTTTATTAACACAAGTTTACTAAGGGAAATCTTACATTTGTCTAAGGCAAATACATTTGTAGAATCACAAAAATGAAGGAGCAACTTAAGCAAGAGTGAAGGAGGTTGTTGTATCATATGACACAATTTTTTAAAGTTCATTTATTTATTTATTTTGAGAGAGAGAGACCACAAGTGGGTGAGGGGCAGAGAGAGGGAGACAGAATACCAAGCAGGCTCCGCGCTGTCCATGCAGAGGTGATGCGGGGCTCGAGCTCATGAACCATGAGATCATGAACTGAGCTGAGATCAAGAGCTTACCCGACTGCACCACCCAGGCGCCCCTCATATGACACAATTTCATAAAGTCAGTGCTGTCCTCCCAACCAAGTATCTCCATTCCTTGCTTCCCAATGCTGGAAATTTACTTCATAGGAAGCTAAGACTTTTATTCCACAATAAATACTAAAACATAAAAGGCATGTGTGTACTCCAAAAATTTTAAAAAAAGGGAAGAAAATAGAGTAAAAGTCATACTGATGTGTTAATGATCTATCCTTTCTTGCCAGTGAAGAGCATGGATGCCAAATATATAGAATGCATGCTATCACTTACTAATCTAAGCCCTTAATAGGCATTACTAATCAATCATGCTACTTTTAAATGTTGATTCCTAATGCAATTTCAGGATCTTTCTCAACAAATTATCTCAGGTCATGCCAACTCTGGCCTAATGTGTGTGTGTGTGTGTGTGTGTGTGAGAGAGAGAGAGAGAGAGAGAGACAGAGAGAGAAAGAGAGAGAGAGAGAGGGAGGGAGAGGGAGAGGGAGAGGAAGAGAGAGAGAGATTGTAATAATGTTTAGAACTGAAGAGGGGAAGAAGACACCATGGAGGAGATATGGCTCAGGAAGAGAACCAAAGTCATATTTTGTTTTCTGTGACCTGTTTTCTTTTGTGTTTACAGTGGAAAGCCCATTAAGTATGGGTGGCCGGGATATAGTAAATTCTTAGTTAACTGAATTTGGGGGAAATCAGCATAACAGCACCAAAACCAATAATAACAACAACAACTACTAGTTTTACTGAGAGCTATGTATTGGGCCTTATGGTAATTGATTTATGTGCATTGTCTCATTTCATTCTCGGAACCCTGGTAGGCTCGTATTATTATCTCCGTTTTAAACATAAAGGCTTAGAGAAGTGCCCAAATGCACATGACAGAGCTGAGATTTAAATATAGGCTCTCTCGCTCTATATCCCATGTTCTTTGGAAACCACTATTTCACACTGATTCTGATATAATTGGATTTAAGATGACGTAGAACTCCCTGTTATTCCCAACTCTTGTTAGAACTGAGTCCACTTTCCTGCCTTAAGAAAAATATAGTGATCATCATTGAAGATCTCAGGGTTATCATCCTGAGAATGAATGCCGGGCACTGTACTGAGCTCCAGCATATGAACTTGACTTCTAATTTTGGTCATTTACCTCAAAGGGAGGAGTTTGTGTGGGGATTCTATTAGTTGGCTAAAAGTTATGTGCTTCTGACTCTTAGACTTCTGGAATTTGTCCGTATACAAAGTGTATGGAAAATACAAAGTTTGGTCTTCTCAGGTTATATCTGCTATTTTTCCCCAATAACTTCATGGTTAAGATTTTATTTCCATAAAAAAAGATGAGATCTTGCCATAAGAGGGTATTATGCTAAGTGAAATAGGTCAGAATGAGAAAGACAAATATCATCTGATTTTACTCCCGTGTGGACTCTAAAAAAACAAAGCAAATAAACAGAATCAGACTTATAAATACAGAGAACAAACTGATGGTTTGAGGGAAGAGGGGAATGGGCAAAATGGGTGAAGGGGAGAGGAGGATACAGGCCTCTGGTTATGGAATGACTAAGTCACATAAATAAAAGGCAAGCATAGGGAATATAGCTGATGATCTTGTATGGCGACAGATGGTAGCGACACTTGAAGTGACCACAGCATAATGTATAAGGATGTTGAAACACTATGTTGTGCACCTGAAACTAATGTGACATTGTGTGTCCACTGTACTCAAATAATAAAAAAAAAGTTAACTTGAAAAAAATGTTATTTCCAACAGACAGAAGCTGGCCTTTTTAAAAGATAAAGCTTGGGGCGCCTGGGTGGCGCAGTCGGTTAAGCGTCCGACTTCAGCCAGGTCACGATCTCACGGTCTGTGAGTTCGAGCCCCGCATCAGGCTCTGGGCTGATGGCTCAGAGCCTGGAGCCTGTTTCTGATTCTGTGTCTCCCTCTCTCTCTGCCCCTCCCCCATTCATGCTCTGTCTCTCTCTGTCCCAAAAATAAATAAACGTTGAAAAAAAAAATAAAAAAAAAAAAAGATAAAGCTTAATGTATTGATACTGGCAGGAGAATGTAAACATCGTGTCCGTAGCGACTTTTACATTGATGCTACATTTTAAAAAATGCAACATAATGAAAGAAGGAAGAGAATGCCTCACCATGCTTTTCACAGTTAAAATGCATTACGTGGTGAGTAGTCTTTTTCAAAAACAAGTCAGTGTGGGTTCCATATTGAGCAAAATGCTTCAGTGGCTTTTGTAAAATTGAAAGTAGAACATTCCTAATCTAGTGAAAGTGATCATTCCACAGGGTCTCATTTTCTTCTGAAATTATGCACACGACCCGTGGCAAGCAACTCAGCCAGGCACGTTTCCGCGAAGCTCAGATACCTTGCATCTCTGTCTTACACCAAAGCTGTACGAACGGCATCCTTGCAGAGTTGAGGTGGTGCCCATATTGCCTCAGCATTAAATGCGATTGGATTCCGATGAGCAAGAACCAGGAGGCTCACACTGTCCGTAAGAACAGTGCCAGCCAGTCACTCAGTTGGTGCCACCTCTTAGACACACGTGGATAAAGCAGGCCACTTTTCCTTAGAGGGTAAAGAAACCCGATGACCACCTTTTTTTGCTATTTTTGCAGCCCCAGAATGAAAATCGTCCACGAGGAAGGTCAAAAATATCAATACAAACTTCTCTTTTGGGCCCATATAGCCATCAGACAACGTTCTAAGAGATGTTATGAGTGACAACAGTCAAGGGCTTGTATTCCAGAGTGGCACTATGTTATCTGGAAGAGGACTTCCGGCTTTGTTTTTGTTTTTGCTTTTTTATGGGCAACAGCCGCTATGGCGCCAAACTATGGAGATACTTGGTGATAACCCGCCCTAAAGCTGACTTTTTGGAGGATGATGATAGGACACTTCATTGTCTTCACCAAATTCAGATATATTAGTTTCTTGTGGTTGCTGTAACAAATCACCACAAACTTAGTGGCTTCAAACAACACAAATGTATTCTGTTACATTCAGGAGTAAGAAGTCTTAAAATCAAGGTGTCTGTAGGGCTGCGTTCCTTTGGCAGGCTCTAGGGGAGAATCCATTTCCTTGCTTTTTCCAGCTTCTAGAAGCTGCACTCCTTGGCTTATGCCCCCTTCCCTACCTTCGACCTCAGCTTCCATTATCATTTCTCCTTTGTCTGCCTTTGACCCTCATGCATCCCTCTTAAAAGGACTCCTGTATTTAAATGTCTATTTATTTTGAGAGAGAGAGAGCGAGAAAGCATACAAGCAGGGGAGGGGCAGAGAGAGAGGGAGAGAGAGAATCCCAAGCAGGCTTATCACTGTCAGCATAAGAGCCCAACCCAGGGCTCTGTCTCACGAAACTGCAAGATCATGACCTGTGCTGAAATCAAGAGTCAGATGCTTAAAACCAACTGAGCGATCCAGGCACCCCAGGACCCCTGTATTTACATTGAGCCCCCCTAAATAATGCAGTATAATCTCCCCATCTCAAGATCTTTAACTTAGTCATGTCTGAAAAAAATCCCCTGTGCCATGTAAGGTAACATATTCAACGGTTCTAGATATTAGGACATGGACAGCCTTACGGAGCATTATTCTGTCTACCACACCAATCTAGCTGGAACGATAACAATGCTTTGCTTACTTGGTTAGGGTACCTAAGTTCATGAAGCCAATATTGCTGGTCTGATGCTGTTATATAAGTACCACACTGATGATGATGGACTATGTAATATAATCCTTATAACAACTATTATGAGGTAAGTATTATTACAATCTCATTTTGAAGATGCAGAAGTGGAGCTCATCGAAGTTAGTAAATGTGCCCAAGTTCACATAGCTAGGAAGTGGTAAAGCCAGAGCTGAAATCCAGGTATATCTTATTGTAATACCCTTGAAATTTCTAGTTCTCCACTCTGCCTCATTCCTTTTGTCAGGTTTATTTACTTCATTTTTTGGCCACTGTGTGTACCTAAACCTTGACCAGAAATATCACAGCTGGGTTCCTTGGCCACATGTAGCTAGATATGGACAAATTCGTCACCACCAGGACACGAGTAATTCTGGTTAACTCCAGAAACATTTAGTAAGCATCAGTGTATGCCCCACCCTATGCAAAGTCCATGCCTCACTGATGGTGATGACTCATTTGGGCCATCAGAGATATTATCATAGAATTAGATTGTAGCCATATCATTTCACAGTTATCTCTCAGGATAAAAGAGAGCAGATACCTCTTGAGCACTCCAGTGAAAAGGCCATGCCTTGCCACTGGGAAACTGCCTAGTTTCCTAAGATCTTTTAACTTGGAAACCCATCGGCCTCCAGTAGATAAGAGATAGTTTCATGCATTTTTTAACTGTTCGAAGATAGTCCATGAGATAGGCAGTGTCCCTGGGTCTATGGAGTGGGAAGGACAATTGTGGTCCCTAGAAGGCATAGTCTACAAGTTAGCGTGATTACATTTGAAATCTCTTTCTCCCGTTTCCTTTAATGATATGTAACTTGATCTTTTCAGGGACAATGGTAGGTCAAACCTAAAGCTGATAGTCATGGTGACATTAACCTGCTTGTTTTCTTGGCTAGGAAATACTTTACTCATTTAGATCCCCTTGCTGCTTTTTAAGTATCCCATCTCAGGTTCCCTGACCCCTCCATTTCATACAGGTCACCAGATTCTCTGTTTTTATCTACATTCTAATCTCAAACTGGTTGCTCCTGTGTCCCATTCCCCAATGGGACTCTATTCCTTACCGTTTTTTATAATAACTGTGTACAAAGTTATTAAAATATATTGCTTTGTTATTCCTCCTAAGTAGTAACTTCCTATTGAGACAGGGCAGGAAGGAGAGAGGGAAGGAGAGGGAGAGGAAAAGGACAGAGAAGAGGATGGGGGGAGGGGAGGAGGGAGAGAGAGAAATTTTCAAAGCTCTCACACCTGGAAATTTCCCTATCCTCCCACCCAGGTCTGATCCTCTTCCAGAATTCTTTTTGTCATATTGTCTTGGTCTTTTAAGTACCAAGTAGCCTCAAAAGTTACTTCTTTCCCCATTCATCAAAAGCTACCTAGTTCTATTGATTCTTCAGTTCAGTTTTATACTTTTAGAAACTTTAATATGTGTCAGGCACTGTGCTAGGTTCTAGAGAAACAAACAACATGACACAAACCTCATAACCTGGAGGAGGTTTTAAGTTAAGAAGAAATACATGTGTTAACAGAACATTTTAGTGTACTGTAGTGTGGACAAATGCACACAAAGCTGTGGGAAAACACAGTTCTTGAAGAGCTAACTCTTCATTAAAATCTTTTTAATGTTTTTATTTTATTTTTGAGAGAAAGAGTACGAGCAGGGGAAGGGGAGAGAGAGACACACACACACACACAGAATCTGAAGCGGGTTCCAGGCTCTGAGCTGTCAACACAGAGCCCAATGTGGGGCTCAAACTCGCGAGCTGTGAGATCATGACCCGAGCCTAAGTCAGACTCTTAACCGACTGAGCCATCTAGGAGCCCCACTAACTCTTCCTTTTGATGCATGAATAGAAGTTATTTGAGCAAAATAATTGAGAGGCTTCATTTCTTTAATAATGTCTTTCATTTACAGCCTTTTCTCTCTAGGTTCATGGCCCCACCTTGATCCAGACCTAGGTCAACTTAATCTCAGACTGTTTATCAAAATAGTCTCTCAGCCAGTCTTCAAACTACCTTTCCGGTGTCTTAGCTTCCCTGCTATCCATTGGCCCCCTTCCATATTCCACCTTGTTAATAGATTAATCTTCATAAAATATTTCTTTGTATAAATCATTATTCTTTCCCTACCACCTCCCCAGCTCTGGAATCTTCATTGACTTCCTATTGCTTTCAAGATAAAACCTTGACTCCTTCATCTGGCATTCAGTGCTCTTCACAATCCAGTCCTCACCTATGGGCCTAGCTTCATCTCCTATAATTTCCAACACGTAACCTACTCCTTACTCATACTAGATGTGTGTGTAATTTCTCAAGCTTCCAGATATGTTCTTGCCTCCATAGATCTTGTTCAGAATGACTTCCTCTATCTAATCCCCAGCCAGATGTAAGTTCTACTCTTCCTTCAAGAACTACCTCAAGCCCCATACCCTCTATAGAACCTACCTGGTCTACCCATCCCTCTGTGGTCACTGCTTTCTCTAGTCATCTGGCATTTGTCATATGCAATCTTCTACTGCCTTATTTTTCACACAAAATCCCAGTCTCTCTCACTGGGCAGTAATCTCCTGAAGACAGAGACTGTATCTTGTGTCCCTTAGTGTCTCTAGTGTTTAAGGAGCTCAAAAGATTTTTATGATGATGGTAATGAATCAGTCATGTAGTACATATATGGGAGACATGTGGAAAAGAACTCTTGGGATCCCTCATTTCACACCCTGTAGGGAGGGACACCCAAATTGCTTACATGAAGGGCCAGGGTGAGAGCTTTCTTGAGGATAAAATTAAGCCAGAGGCATAAGCTTAAATGCTTACAGGGACCAAAGAGGGAACATAATTCGGCTAGAGGTAAGCTAATAGCTAATACTTTATTTAACAAATCTTTACACAGTGCTTACTGTGTGTTGGGCGTTATTCTAAATGCTTTATAAGTATTAATTCACCTAATTCTCACTACAACCCTACTATTACTATTCCCATTCTATAGATGAGACAATCAAGGCACAGAGAGGTTAAATCATTTTCCAAAGATCACATGATTAGTAAGGGACAGATCTTGAGTTTCAACTCAAGTACTCTCTTTGTGTCTCTATTCTTAATCATTGAGAGGTGTTGATTTTCCAAAAGGGACTGATGAGTCCAGTGGTGATCTGGAACGAGTATGATAAACCTAAGGACTCTTAAATTTATTGTTGTTATTTTTTAATTTATTTATTTTAAGAGAGAGGGGGGGGCAGGGACAGAGGGAGGGAGAGAATCCCAAGAAGGCTCTAAGCTGTCAGTGCGGAGTCTGACACGGGGCTTGATCTCACAAAGCATGAGATCATGACCTGAACCAAAATCAAGAGTCAGACAATGGGGTGCCTGGGTGGGTCAGTCAGTTAAACATCCGACTTTGGCTCATGTCATGATCTCATCATCCCTGAGTTTGAGCCCCCATCAGGCTCAGTGCCAACAGTTCAGAGTCTAGAGCCTGCTTCGTATTCTGTGTCTCCCCCTCTCCCTGCCCCTTCCCCGCTCACACTCTGTTTCTCTCTCTCAAAAATAAAATAAAAAAATAAAAATGTTTACTCAAAAAAAAAAAAAAAGAGTCAGACACTTAACTGACTGAGCCACCCAGGCGCCCCTTAAATCTATTTTAAAGAAAATTGTGTGCTAGAATAAACATGTCTGTGGGCCGGGTCAGCCAGGGTGCTAAGCATTTGCAACCCCTGAACTGATTCTAACAACAGGGAAAATGTATCCTTTGTAAGACCACATATATTCCAAGACAGCAAGAAGCATCCTCGATTATGTCCTCTCTACCTTAACATTAGCTCACATGCCTATTATGGGGATTTGTCAAAGAAAAGGAACTATCCGTGTTCACTGTCATCACTTTATATGTTTAGGTTTGCAGATTCAACTTGGAAGAGATTTATGAACCTCTCAAAGGAACTAATGACTCCCCTGGATTTGCTCCCATAGCACTTTGTTTATACCTTTACCAAGTTGTTTATCAAATGTCACTCTTTTTCCTATTTGAAATGAAGAATTTTTCACTTTCTCTTAGAACAAAAGACTCCAGACACTTACTTACGGATTTCAACAACTTCTAATGGTTTTAATGTGTGCTGACTTAAGAAACAAAACAGATGAACATAGGGGAAGGGGGGAAAAAAAGAGAGGGAGGCAAACCATAAGAGACTCTTAACCGTAGAGAACAAACTGAGGGTCGCTGGAGGGGAAGTAGGTGGGGGGTGGGCTAGATGGGTGATGGGCATTAAGGAGGGCACTCGTTGGGATGAGCACTGGGGGTTATATGTAAGTGTTGAATCACTAAATTCTACTCCTGAAACCGGTATTACTCTATATGTTAACTAGAATTTAAATAAAAATTTGAAGAAAAAAAATAAAACATGTTCAGCAAGTCCCTATCAGCTTCTAACTTTTGCACTCTGCATGCTGACAGCAGGACACCCTCTAGATGTAAATTCAGACTTCTACCAGCCCAGAACTTTAAAAACTGACATAAAGTAATCTGCGTCTTTGAAAACGTTGGTAGCTTTATGTTAATGTTTGTTTTGTTTAGGTTTGAAAGGAGAAGTGCAAATATGCAGTACATTTGGAAAATTCCAGAAAGTTTAAAGAAATATAGAAGCAGAAAACTTCAAAATCACAACTCAAATGTGCAAGACAGCAATGTTCTTTATTTCCAGACAACTGAAATTCACCTAGCTTTTTAACTTGCATTTCAATTTTCTGCAGTAAACTTAGTTCTACAATATATCTTAGGGATTTCTGAGGTTGTTTTTTGAAGTTCATTTCTTTATTTTGGGAGAGACCGAGACAGCACAAGTAGGAGAGGGGCAGAGAGAGACAGGGAGACAGAGAATTCCAAGCAGGTTCCATGCTGTCAGCACAGAGCCCGACGCGGGGCTTGAACCCAGGATACCGTGAGATCATGACCTGAGCCAAAACCAAGAGTCGGACGCTTAACCAACTGAGCCACCCAGGAGCCCTAAGTACTTCTGATATTAAGCTCAGTCCTTTTTGAAGAATTCAACTGCTTCTTCCTTCTTCTTTCTGGGTGTTCTAATCTCTTTTGGGTGTGAGAACATCAACCCTCTTTGCTGACTGACCTCCACTAAGGTGTGCGTAGCTTGTTGAGCCCAGGCTTGTGTATCAGCTCCTCAGTATTCAATGCTGATGTGCTTACTTGTGTACTTCTCTTGGTGTGGGTAACGCACAGTAATGATTTGAGGGTAGTGTGAGTGGAGGAATGGGAAGCCTGGCAGCAATCTCAGGCTAATTGAACCCCCTTTTCAGCTCATACAGATAAACTGTGTTGTTGAGACTCAGTCAAGTTCACTGTGGCTGTCCAGTCTGTGTCTTCTGCTACTCTGTTCTTTGTCACTGGGCTATGATAACCCCCTGGCAGTCACACTATTTCTCAGTTCTTGGTAATTTTCCTTGCTCCCTTCAGACACATGGGGATTTTTCAGATGGTCTACAGAGTCCTTGAAAACCAGGGGAGATTCAGGAAAAGACGGCAATATATCATATTCCAGACACGCTACGCTGCCATTTTGACTCCAACACAGCTACTCCACTGTCACGGGGCACAATCTTAGAGGCCGCCTCCTCCAAAAGATGCAGTTGAGAAATGCGGCACATTGAGAATTCTCAAATCGATCTGATATTTGTTTTTAACTTTTCATCCCCGTGTCAGTGGCTTTTGACCTGGGTAGAGGGCATCTGTAGTCTCTCAAACCTCTCCAAACATCTAAGAGTACAGAAGGGATTCTTCTCTCTTTTTATGGCTGGAAAACCACTCGTATAGCATTACAAATTCTTCTCTACTAAATAAATGAGTTATGATATAAATCCTGGGTCCACCAGTCTTCGTGAACAGCAAGTTTTTAGAATTGCATAATGTTATTTTTCTCTCTTGGGTGCCTCACTCTAGCAAATCAAAGTTTCTTTGGCTTTCAGACTCTCATCCTAGCTAAGGACTTTACAGTTTTAGTTTGAAACTCAACTGTAAAAATTTTGACTCATTGTTTTGCTGGGTTATTTCTTGTTCTCCCTTCCCTGGGGCAATAAACTTCAGTTGCTAGTGTCTAATTTTAATTGTGGGCTGTACTGCAGGGCAGCAAGGATTATCAAGAAAGAAAACAAGCATCAATTAATATTTTAAAATGCTGTGCTATAGAAGAAAATAAAAATCACTTGTAATTTCAAACCCTGGGAAAAACACTAATATTTTAGTTATCTCTCCCTTTGCTCTTTTTCTATGCCTACAAATATGATATATTTTATGTGTATACAGGATGCAAGGTAGGCTTCTTATTTTTTGACCTATATGATTTATCTTTAGATATTCTTGGTGGAGCTGGCGATCAAGGGCAAATGTTTTGGCTCAGTTATCAACTTCTGGGCATATCTTCCTAAAGCCCTGTAGACCATTCTTTGCCCTCCTGTGGGAGTGGGAATGGATATGTTCCTCCTCATAGCAGTTACTATCTTACGACCCTCACAAATGAACGTCACAGAAATTTGCAAGAAAAGAGCTCAAGCTACTCTTTCCTCAGGGCCTCTGGTGACCTGTTTCTTCTGGGTCTGTTATTTGCAAGTTCTAGGCTAATGCCAATCTCTCTCTCTCTCTCTCTCTCTCTCCTGGGAAAATGTTGGTCTCCAACATGGGTTGTCTGTTGCAGCTGTTCTGCCAGATAGAGGGACAGTGGTGACGTGTGAATCCCATAAATGGAGGAGGGAATGGCAGAGGGAGGAAGAATGTCAGGGTGATCCTATGTTCCAGCTTGCAGTCTGCTTTTTGATATTTTTATGTTCTTGGGAAGAACAAAATAAAAAAAAAAATTTAAAGGCACATCTCACAGGGAGAATTTCTTTCCTGCCCGAATCCTTCCCTGGGTCTACAAAGGAGATGGATGGCTCCCTCGTCAGCATAACTATGGTCTTATTATAACAAAGACCATTCATTTGTCCCCTTCTCAACTTGGATTACATTTCAAAGCTTTTTCATTAGCTTGACACCGAATGGCATCCCTGAGCTATCCTTTCTTTTTTCACACAGTCATACAGTAAGCATTTTCTTGTGTGATAATTTTTAAAAACATATTTTTAAACATCAGCATATCACCTCTATGTTTTTGCACAATAGTGCATTTAATTATTCCTCTAATGCTTAATATTTAGACTGTGTCTATGTTTCAGCATTGTAAAACTGACAAGGGTCATCTGGCATATTAAGTTTTGTGCACACATCTAATTATTTCCCTAGGATGGTGTCTTTAGAAGTGGAATTAGAGGCTAAAAGATACAACTTGTTGTTTTCTTACTGAAATGTTTTAAAGTAAAAAGTAATTATGAGTTTAAATTATAAAAGCAAAATATACCAGATGCTAAAAAACAAAGAAGTATACAACATAGGAAATGTAAGTCATTTCTGCTTTCTCACCCCTCAGAGATCATAATTTTTATTAGGTTAATGTCTATTTTTAATAAGAACAATTATAATGGTCCTTTTAGCGTTGTCCATTGCTGTCCCCAAAGATCGGTCCTTTTAATTCCCACTAGCAGTTGATAAAAGTGCTGATCTCACTGCATACTCATCAACCTTAAGTATTCTTGTTTATTAATATTCACATTTGATGAACAAATTGATATTGAGTGCTTTTTTACATTAATGCTGATTTTGTATATATGTATATATAATTTATACATATTATAAACATTTTATTCACTCTTGTGATTAAAACTTTTGAAGTGCTGGGGTGCCTGGGTGGCTCAGTCAGTTAAGCATCAGATTCTGGGTTTCAGCTCAAGTCATGACCTCACAGGTTTGTGGGTTGGAGCTCCATGTTGGGCTCTGCGTGGACAGTGAGGAGCCTGCTTGGGATTCTCTCTTTCTCTCCCTCTCTCTCTGCCCCTCCTGACGCTCATGCTGTCTCTGTCTGTCTCAAAATAAAGAAATTAAAAAAAACTTTTGAAGTGTTTTTACTTAGGGTTTTTACATTTTTATGTAGTCACATTTATCAACCTTTTCCTTTCTGATTTTTTTTTTTTTATATTTAAAAGGCCTTCCCTTTTCCCATGAGCAGATAAATATTCACCCATATTTTCTCACAGTCATTTAAGGTTTAAAAGTTTTTTTTAATGTAATTTAAATCATGATATATTTCAAGCATAAGAGAAGTATATAAATTTAATATAACAAGCACCCATTAATCAAACATTCCGATTTAACAGATGCTAACAGTTTGCCATATTTACTTAAGGTTTTTTTCATAAAAAATACAGCTATAGCTGTAGCTAAAGACCTATCTCCATCCCTTTCCCTACCTATGCTAAAATTTGTGTATGTAATTTACCTGCATGTTTCTATATTATTTATATATGTTTACAACCATATGCATTATGAAGTATTGTTTTGCGAGCTTTAAAATTTTTACCTAAGTAGAATCCTTTCCAACTGACTTTTGTCATTCAATATTGTACTTTCAGGATTTATCCGGATAGATGTCCATAATTTCGAGGTTATACATTTTTACTACTTTATCACATACAATTGGATGAATTGGAGTGCTCTTTGTGAATTGTCTGTTCACATCACTTGCTCATTTTTTATTGCGTTGTTGGCTTTCTGTGAATTCTGGATTGTTGGAATTATTTATTCTTGACTCAAATCCCTGTGTGCTACACTCATCATCAGGGAAATACAAATCAAAACCACAATGAGATACCACCTCACATGGGTCAGAATGGCTAAAATTAACAGCTCAGGAAACAACAGATGTTGGTGAGGATATGGAGAAAGGGGAACCCTTTTACACTGCTGGTGGGAATGCCAACTGGTACAACCACTCTGCAAAACAGTGTGGAGGTTCCTCAAAAAATTCAAAATAGAACTACCTACGATCCAGCAATTGCACTACTAGGAATTTATCCAAAGGATACAAAAATGCTGATTCAAAGGGGCATAGCGTGTGCTCCAATGTTTATAGCAGTGCTATCAGCAATAGCCAAATTATGAAAAGAGCCCAAATACCCATTAACTGATGAACGGATAAAGAAGATATGGTATATGTATATAATGGAATACTACTTGAAGGTGAAAAAGAAAGAAATCTTGCCATTTGCAACAACATGGATAAAACTAGAGGGTATTATGCTAAGCGAAATAAGTCAGTCAGAGAAAGACAGATATCATATGATTGCACTCATTTGTGGAATTTGAGAAACTCAACAGATGAACATCGGGGAAGGGAAGGAAAATAAGATAAAAACAGGGAGACAAACCAGAAGAGACTCTTAAATACAGAGAACAGAGGGTTTATGGAGGGTAGGTGTTTGGGAGATGTGCTAAAGGGGTGATGGGCATTAAGGAAGGCAGTTTTGGGGATGAGCACTGGGTATTATATGTATGACATGAATCACTGGGTTCTCCTGAAGACAAGACTAGACTCTATGTTAACTAACTTGAATTTAAATAAAATATAAAATAAAATAAAATAAAATAAAATAAAACAAAATAAAATAAAATTCTATCCTCAAGTAAAAAAAAGCAAATACCTGTTCCAAGTCTATGACTTGTCTTTTTAGTTTATGACATTTTATGATGTACACAAGTTTTTAATTTTAATGTCGTACATTTATCAACTATTGTCTTTATGACATATTATTTTGTCTTATTAAAAAATTGTATCTTAATTCAATGATGTGAAAATATTCCATGCTCTAAAAATTTTTAAGTTTCTATTGTCAAATTTAGGTATTTGATTCACATGGAATTATTATTCTATGTGATGTGGGGTAGGGTTTTCATGTTCTTTTTCCAAATAAATAGCAAACTGCCACAGCACTATTTATTGAGTAGTACATTTTGCCCACACGGAGTAATCATGCTATCTCTATCATATAGCAAGTTGCCATATAAATATCGGTCTTTTTCTGGGCTTTCTATTCTGTTCCATTGTTATATTTGTTGAGCCCTGATTCAACAGCCACTGTTAATTACTATAGCTTTATGATGAATCTCAATATCTGGTAGGGAAAGTTCTCCCTTTTTTTAAAATCATTCTTTGACACTTTCTTGATTATTTTTTGATCTTTCATGTCTCCTAGTAAATTCCAGGGTCAGTTTGTCCCTTTCCGTGAAATGCCCTTTTAGAACTTAAATTGGAATTCCCTCGAATTTATTGATTAACTTGGAAACAATTGTGACCTTTCAAATATTTTTTCCTGATCAACAAGCATGATACAAATCCCTATATTGGTCATCTCTTATAGCACTGTCATTTGTGAGTGATCACAGCTGTGGCTCTTTGTATTCAATCGTGCACTTTATTTTCCTTGTCTCTTTGCACGAGCTAGGAGCTCTACTATATGCTTAATAAAAGTAACAATAGTGTCATTCTTGTCACTTTCTCAACTTTAAAAGAAATACTGTATTTTGAATACTTTCCCAGTAAGTAAGATGTCTGCTGTTGGTTTGGGGGTTGATAGCTCTTTTTTTTTTAATGTTTATTTATTTTTGAGAGAATGTGCAACGGGTTGGTGGGGGTGGGACAAAGGATCTGACGTGGGCTCTGTTCTGAGAGCAGAGAGCCCAATGCCCATGCAGGGCTCAAACTCATGAACTGCGAGATCATGATCTGAGTGCAAGGTGGACAGTTAACCAACTGAGCCACCCAGGCACCCCAGGCGTTGATAGCTTTTATCAGGTTAAGGAAGATCCCAAATCTTTGTAGTTTGCTAAAAGTTATTTCATTCTTGAGTAGGCTTTGGATTTTCTCCAAAAAAATTTGTAGCCACAATATGATAAGATTTCCCCCTTTAATCTGTTAAAACAATGATTTGTAGTAATAAATATGTTAATATTAAAAGACCTTTGTATTACGTCTCAGCTTTTTGGCTAAAATCAAGTGTAGTATCTGTTCTTATCAGCTTAAAAGATCTTTGCATTCCTAGGTTAAGCCACGCATGGTCATCATGTGTTTTTTTAATGCATGTTTGATTTTTCTATTTTATTCAGAATTTTGCAATTATATATAAATGAGATTAATCTATGATATTTTCCTTGTATTTTTTGAGTTGGGATTTTGTATTAAGTATTTGTATTTGCCTCAAAAAGTGAGCTTTACCTATTTATTATTTTATTCACTCGTTCACTGATTCCCAGATGAGCATTTGGATTACTTGGGGTAATTTTTGTTTTTTGATTTTTGTTTGTTTATAAAATAATGCTCAGGGTTTTTTGGCCCATACCAAATAAATCAGAATCTCTCGAGGTGGATCCAAACATCAATATTTTAAAATGCTCCCCAGGTGACTATAATGTAAAGCCAGGTTAGAGAGCCACTGCTCTAGAACAGTTTGTGTAGGATAGAGCTTGTCTGTTCTTCAAGAGCATAAGAAAGAAAATATTTGTTCTGTGAAATTTGGGTAGAATTTGTCTGTGAAATTGTCTGGCCTGGTGATTTTGTATGTAGATTCTAAAATGTTTATTCAGTTTCTTTATTGGTTATATAGATATATTCAAGGTTTTTTTCTGTTATTTCTTAAGCCAGTTTTAGTAATTATTTCTTAGAAAATTCATTTCTTATGTTTTCAGATTTATTGGCATGAAGTTGGTCATGATATTTCCATATGAATTTTTAGTCTCCTCAGTATCTCTAATTATATCCCTGCTTTTCATTCCTTATATTTTTAACATGCTTTTTCTTTCTTTTTTTATAAATATATTCACTATGTGGTTTCCATATTTTACTAGTCTTTTCAAAAGACCAGGATTTGGTTTGTTGATGCTCTGTATTATTTTCTATCTCATTAATTTCCTTTGTATTATGATTTTATTTTTTCTAATTTTCTTAGGTTTGCGCTTCATTTTCTAACTTCTTCCAATTTTTAATGCTTAATATTTTCTAAGGCCTACTTATCAGCCTATAAATGTATTAGTTATGTACCGCTGTATCTGCATCTCTTGAGCTAACGATTCATGTTTTCATTGGTTTTAAATTTTAAATTTTTTCAAATTCCCATTACAATGTTTTCTTTGAACTATTCATATATATATATACACATATGAACTCATTTCTTTCTCTCTCCTATATATATATATATATATATGCCCTCTTTTTTTAATGTTTTCTATAGCTATTGCATTGTGGTCATAGAAACTGTTCTGTGTGATATCTGCTTTTTTGTACGTTTGGGTTTTTTTGTTTTGTATTTTGATATTTATAGAGATGAGGCTCAATCTAGTCATGTTCACTGTTTATATATTACCCAATAAACTTGAGAAGACTATATTTTCTGATGGCTTTGTGTGAGGTAATATATGTGTCAGTTAGACCAAATTCTTGTTAATTGTGTAGTTCAATTTTTTTGTAGCCTTACTATTTTTGTCTCCTTGATTGATCAGTTATTGAGAGAGCAATATTAAAATCTCCCATTATAATTGTGGATTTGTCCATTTTTCTTTCCACTTCCATCAATTTTTTCTTCTTATTTATTTGAGACTATGTTTTTGGTTCATGAAACTTAATGATTATTTTATATTCTAGTCAACTGATCATTTTGCTATTATGTAACTAATACTTTTTATACCTTTTAATGCTATTTACTTTTTTGTAAGTTTTTCTTTTAATTCGTTAGTTAACAGTATTATATTAGTTTCAAGTATAAATATAGTGATTCAACGATTCCATACCCCACCTAGTACTCATCACAACAAGTGCATTCCTTAATCCCCATCACCTATTTAACCCATCCCTGCCTACCCCTCCACCCTGGTAACCATCAGTTTGTTCTCTATAGTTAAGAGTCTGTTTCTTGGTTTCTGTCTCTCTCTACCTCTTTTTCCTTTTATTCATTTGTTTTGCTTCTTAAATTCCACATATGAATGAAATCATTTTGTATTTGTCTTTTTCTGATTGACTTATTTCCCTTAGCATTGTACTCCCTGGCTCCTTCCATGTTGTTGCAAATGGCAAGATTTCATTCTTTTTTATAGCTGAATAATATTCCATTGCATATAATATGACTTCTTTTTTGTCCATTCATCAATCAATAGAAACATGTGCTGCTTCCATATCTTGGCTATTGTAAAAAATGTTGCTGTGAACATAGGGGTGCATGTATCCCTTTGAATTAGTGTTTTTGTATTCCTTGGGTAAATACCCCGTAGTGTGATTAGTGGGTCTAAGGTGGTTCTATTTGAGGAACCTCCATACTATTTTCCATAGAGGCGGCACCAGTTTGCATGCCTGCTGACAGTGCACAAGTGTCCCCTTTTCTCCACATATTTTCCAGCTCTTGTTGTTTCTTGTGTTGTTGATTTTAGTCATTCTGACAGGTGTGAGGTGATTTCTCATTGTAGTTTTGATTTGCATTTCCCTTAAGTGATGATGAACATCTTTTCATGTCTGTTGGCCATCTGGATGTCTTCTTTGGAGAAATGTCTGTTCATGTCTTCTGCCCATTTTTAATTGGATTATTCGGGTTTTGGGTATTGAGTTTCATCAGTTCTTTATATATTTTGGATACTAGCTCTTTATCAGATATGTCATTTGCAAATATCATCTCCAGTTCCATAGGTTGCTTATTAGTTTTGTTGATTGCTGGGATAAATAGTCTGGTACTCTTTATCTCTCCTTCTGTTCTGAATGACAGCCTTGCTGGATAGAGTATTCTTGGCTGCAGATTTTTCCCATTCAGCACTTTGAATATATCATGCCACTGCCTCTGGCTTGCTAAGTTTCTGTTGAAAAGTCTCCTGCTAGACTTATGGGTTTTCCATTGTAAGTTACTGTCTTCTTCTGTCTTGCTGCTTTTAAGATTTTTTATCACTGTATTTTGCAAATTTAATGACAATATATCTTGCTGCTTGCCTGCTTTTGTTGATTTTGATGGGAGTTCTCTGTGGCTTCTAGATTTGGACATCTGTGTCCGTCCCCAGACGAGGGATGTTTTCAGATATTATTTCTTCAAGTAAATAACCTGCCCCCTTTTCTCTCTCTTCCTCTTTTGGGACTCCTATAATATGAATGTTTTTATGGTTGATAGAGTCACTGAGTTTCCTAAGTCTATTCTTATTCTGTGTAACTATTTTTTCTCTTTTGTTCAGCTTGATTACTCTCCATTACTCTGTTTTCTATGTCACTAATTTGTTCCTCTGCTTTTTCCAGACTGCTGTTGATTTCATTTAGCTTTTTTCTCATTTTGTTCATTGAGGGTTAAGGGTCTCTGTTAAGGGTCTCACTCATGTCTTCCACTCTTTTTTTCAAGTCCAGTGAGTACCCTCATGATCACTGCTTTAAATATTCCATCAGACATGTTACTTATATCTGTTTTGCTCAGATCTCTGGTGATGGCCTTCTCCTGTTCTTTCATTTTGGATAAACTTCATTTTCTCCTCATTTTGTCTGTCTCTGGGTGTCTGTTTCTGTGTGTTCACAAAGCAAGCTATGTCTTCAGCTCTTGAAAGTAGTGATTTTATCAAGAGGAGATCATGGAGTGCCCTGCAGGGCAGTGTCCCCTGTTCACCAGCACCTGGCACTTCAGAAGAGTATCCTATGTGTGCTGCTTATGCCTTGCTATTGTATCTGAGTCACTTTTCCTTTCAGTGCAGTTGTCTGCACTTACTCTCTGCGAGCTATGGGCTGTGCTTGCTCAGTGTGGTGTCAATGGGGCTCAGATAGGCCAGCTCTGAGTAGGCATGCCCCTAGGGAACTTGGGAGTGGGGCAGCAGTGTTAGCACAATTTGCACTGGGCGGCTAGTCTTATACCAGATCCACTGAAGCACTGCAGTGGCTGGGGGCTGCACACAGGAGTGGCCAGGGGGATGAGGCTGGGCCCGGTGCAAGATAGCAACTGGGTGGGATGTGCATAAGGCTTTAAAATAATTTGTCCTGAGTCCAGGACCGAGGCTAGCAGGCTTGGAGGGGGTGACTTCTCAGAAAAACTTGAGGACACAGTGCACTGCTAGCAGGTTAGAGAGCAAGTGTCTGTGTAGAGCTGCCTTCTCCAGGTGGCTCTGTGTTTATGCTGCGGCGTGGAGGAGGAAAATGGCACCTGTCGGGTCCCTCATTTTCAGAGAATTCCCACAACTTGTTCTGAAATCAGTATGAACAGATCTGTTTCCTGTTTGCCCCCTGGTGTTGTGTAAACTGCCTTTTTTATGTTGCCGCTCCATGCGGGGTGGCAACCCAGCTATCACTCATCTTCCTGGCTTGTCCAGTGGCGAGTCAGCTGATGTTGAAAGCTACAGGCCCCAAGTACCACTGGTTTTACAAACTCGCAGAATTCAGCCACTCTGGTTTTTAAAGCCAGACTTTATGGGGATAAGTCTTTCCTGTGTGAGCTCCCTGATATGAGGGCCCATTTCTTTGCCTTCTGCACATTCAGCTCTCTCCCTCCTAGGGGCAACCTCCCTTCACCTTTCTGACCTTCCTAACCTTCTGGATGCAGCTTCTTCTTTATATTTAGTTGTGGAGTTTGTTCTGGTCTTCAGATTTCTCTCAAGTTTATCTACCTGGATAGGGATGATATCTATTGTAAACATGGACAGAGTGAGCTCAGCATCCTCCTACTCCATCATCTTCCCAAGCTCCTCCAATGATGTTTACTTTCAAGTTAACTTTTCTGATATACACAGAGGTGACCCATGTTTGATTTTGTGAGTCATCTATTTTTATCCATCCTTGACATTCAGTCATTTTATTGCCCAAAGTTTTAGGCAGGCCTCTTGTAAATAACATATAGCTGATTTAAAAAAAAATTCCTTTTTATGAGTATCTGTCTTTCAACCTGATAGTTTAGTCAATTAATATTTATTGTGATTACTGATATACTTGAATTTATGTTTGCCATCTTATTTTACCTTGTCTATTTACCATGTTTTAATTTGGTCTTTTCCATTTCGTGTCTTCTATTGGATTGCTTAAATTTTCTTTATCTCAAAGATTTTTGATAGTCAGCTTGTGAGCTTATTGCCTACTTCTCCTTGCTTCTGTCACCTACTACTTCCGCTTTCTTTGAGAGTACAAGCATGAATTCAAAAAAAAATTCTTATTTTTATTTTGTCACTGAAATTGGTGCATCATTTTGCTAGAAGTTGAAGTCTGTAATTAATATTTCGAATCCACTTGTAATTATTCTTGGTGGATGGTACAAACTAAGAAACCTATTTTTTTTTAATTTTCCAAATTGCCAACCAACCGTTCCAGCATCAGCATTGAAAAGTTCCTTTTTCCTCATTGATTTGACATGGTGCTTTGTCATATACTCCATTTTTCTATAGGTTAAGATCTATTTCTGAGACATTTATAATGTCGTATAGATATGTATGTCTATTCTTGTATTTATATCTTATTGTCCTAATTATTAGAGTTTTAGAATCTACATTAATGCCAGGTGATTTAACAGCCTCTTCATTACTCATCCTTTGCAAAATTTTATTGACTATTTTTATGTTTATTTTTTCTGATGAATTTTGAAAACTCTTTGTAAATTTAAAAGAAAAATATATTTCAAGTTTTGCTGTGGGATAATTAATTTCTTTCTAAGTCACCTTATCATGTGTGAATATATTCTCGTATGTACTTCAGTAAGGTCACACATTTGTTATATATATTCTGAATTCATGTTTATTACTACTCATTGTGATTACTATTTTCTAGGTTAAAAATAACTTAAGCAAAATAAGATATTCACATAGCAAAGAACATTAACAGTACAGAAAAATGTACAATGGAAGTATATCTTCCTCATAATATCATATCTCTAGTCCCCCAGTATGATTTTAGAATGCATTTGTCTACGAATAATGGAATGTCCTACTAATAGTGGATTAAATAGACAGTGGCTTGTTCACTCTATACAGTAAGAACTCCAGTAGTAGGCAATCTGGAGCTAGTGTGGCTCAGAGAAGCCATCAGGGACCCAGCCATCTTTCATATCTTTTTACCCTGTTTCCTATAGCATGTAGCATGTAGCATTCACCTTCATGCTTGTCAACTCATGGTATTAAACCACCAGCCTCAAGTTTATGTTATAGGGAGGACCAAGGAGTAAAGGGCAGGTTAGCCAACTGAGTCTGTCCCATTAAGCTTTCCTGGAACCATCTAGAAACTTATATCTAATTGGCCAGAATTTGATCATATGTCCAGCCAAGACAGAAGGAAAGTCTGAGAAAGTGAATACTTTTAACTGGATGCACTGCTTTCCCAAATAAAAGTGGAGTTTTGCTAATAAGAAAGGAATGGAGAATGGATATTGATAGGCAACTAGCAGTGCTTGCTTCCTCCTATCATCTGTCACTGTTAACAGTTTCTGTCTTTTGTTTTTTATACTAATTTTTCTATATGTATATAAGCATATACTTTTGTGTGTTCTATAATTCCAATCATTGTTTAATAGTAGTTCTGTATTTAACAGATTTAAGGCTCACTATCAATCCCTTTACATTTTTTCCATCCTTCTCTAGTTTGCCTTGATTTTGACTTCAAGTATTTTTTCAGGATTGCTCATGTCTACTCTATGTCTTGTGCTTTTACATATTAGAGATGGTTCTCAATTACCTTTATGTTTGAAAGTTTGCATGGGCATACCATTCTTGAGTCACATTATCTTTCCCTGAAGATTTTCTTAACATTATTCTACAAAATTTTAGCAGGAAGCTTGAGACCTGATTTCCATTTATAAGTTCTTATTTCCATTATAAGTGATCATTTTGCATGAATGTCAATAGAATGCTTTGATTTTGAAGTTAGGTAATTTTACAAAGATTTGTTCTGTTAATATTTCTATATCAATCTTTCTTTGGAACACCATGGGCCCCTTCAATGTGTATACTCAGGTCTTCTTTTAATAACTTAATTATCAAATGGGCTGGACTTAACGAATATAATAATCAATTTTATTTATCTTTCACCACTGTCTTCAAGGATGCTTTATTGGACATTTATTTCTTGCCCCTGGGTGACATATTGGGTAGCTATAATAGCTTTTTGGTCACTCTAGGGTATTAATAAAAACATCTAATTTTTATATATCAAAGACTCAATATAAGCTAAATAAAATTTCTTACATACAACTTTAAACTTTTTTTCTTCAGCTCAGGCCCTGACTAGGCTTGGAAATTTGCATTAGGAAAGGGGTCATTCTACTGCTTCTCATGGGGCAGAGAGAACAAATGAAAGGTTAATATATATATATATATATATATATATATATTCACACTTACTAAATGCCAGCAACACCCCCACCTCAGTCATCGTGACACTCTGAAACACCCCCACACATTTACAAAAGTCCTCTGGCAGTATTTTCAACCCAGATGGTTTTGGTTTTGTTCTCTAAGAGACATTTGGCAGTATCTAGAGATATTGTTTATTGTCCCAACTGGGGAGGTCAAGGATAATGCTAAACATCCTACAGTGCACAGGATACCACCCACAACAAGGAATTATGTGGTACAAAGATATCAGTAGCATCGAGATCAAGACACCTTGCCCTGGGGAGTGGAAGGTTGTACTACACTCAGTTGAGAATCCCTAGAGTACTGACTTATTGGCAATAAAGCCTGTGTTACAGGTTTTCTGTGTAATTATATCAGAGCTGACTGCCAGTGACCTTTATTCCCCCATCTCACCTGTGTCTGTATATTCCCTCATTCAGCCGTTATTCCTCTGCCATTCCACAGGTTTAACAGAACTCAGAACACATTGACTATTTTTAAGAGACTATTGGTTTGGACTGTAAGGAGGTGCATCCCTTTTTATAGAACCTTCCATGTTACCAGAGATCCATTGAGACTTGTGTTCTATTCTCGGTTTTCTCATTCAACCAGTTCAAATTTTCTCTGCATTGGACAACCTTATTCATAGATTGTGATTTGAGGTTTGTGTGTATCTTACTTTTAATGAGAATCTGATTTTTTCTCTATTTTTCACTTTCCTCATTGGTTTCAGCTGGTTTCAGAGAAGAGCATCTGACCAAGTTATCTTTGCTTTGACATCTGCAACCTGAACTTATTTATACTTGATTGCTAAGTATTTTTTCTTACTATTTGAAATAAATCTTTTCTATAGTCTACTTTATAACTGGTTATTTCTGGTGGAAAAATATTTGATTTATATATTTAGTGTGAACCTAGTTACCTTATTAAGCCATTTAAGGGTTCTATTAATTTTTCTGTGGGAACTCACTGTTTTTCTAAATAGGCAGTGAGTCAATAAAAATTTTTTCAGCTCTTTTGCCATCATTAAAGCCCTTGTTTCTTTTATTGTGTCTTCTTGAGTTGGCCAAAAATTTTAGAGGTATATTAAAATTTGTGGTAATACAGGACACCATTTTCTTAATATTGAGAATTCCATTAAAGTCCTATTATTAGTCAGTCATTCATTCCTTCATTAACTATTTTTAATTACCTACCATGTAATAGCACTGTACTAGGTGTTAGACATACAGTGATGAACAAAAAATATTCCTTGCCCTCATGGAATGAGCAATTTCAAGGTTACGTGTATGTTAAACAAACAATTATGAAAATAAATTGATAGTAACAAATTCTGAGATGATCTAATTTAAACTAGATATCAGGAAAATCTACCCTGAATAACAAACATTTAAGTTGTGTCTTAATATGCAGGAGTTATTTAGGAAAAAAGATTTCAAACATAAGAACAGTATGCACCAAAGTCTTAACATATATTGTTTGAAGAACAAAAAGGAAGCTAGTAGGGCTAGATCTTAGTAAGTAGGAAACAGTGCTGACCAGAGATGTGGCTGGAGAGGTTATCAGAGGTTGGTAATTCAGGGCCTTGTTTTCTTTGAAATTAATGAGAGGCAGGTGGTATTATTTACAGAGACCAGGAACATTGGAAAAGGGGCAGATCTCTTTTGGTGGGATAAAAAGATTAAGTCCCATTTTAGACATGTCGAGTTTGATATGCCTGTAAGAAATCAAATGCCAAGTAAGCATATAAATATTCAGTACATATTTGGAGCTCAAAGCAGAGGTGGTAACAACAGGTAAAAAACCAACCAACCAACCAAACAAACAAAAAACCCAAAACCTGAGAAGGGAGAACCACAAAGTCAGAAGGAAAACTAGGGAGTTTCAAATGCACAGAGTGGTCAACTCAGTCAAATATCAATGTCAAAACATCAAGAAAGATGAGAAATGAAAAGCATCTACTAGATTTAGCAACATGGAAGTCAATAGGGACTGCTTAAGCAAGAGATATTTCAGGGGAGTGATGAGGATTGAAACCATGGAAAACTGAATGGGAAGTGCGAAAGTGGAGTTAGTGTATAGATAGCTCTTTGGGGAAGCTTGACTTTGTTTAGAATAGACACAGATCAATAACAGGATGGAAGATGGGAGCAAAAAAAGTATTTTAGATGGGAGTTAATAAATATCTTTGAACACTTATAATAAAGGTCTTGTAAGAGGCGGGGTGAGGTGGGAAGCAGAGCACATGCAAAAGATCTGGGCTTTGTTAGCATGAGGGCTACTTTTCCATTGTAGTCAAAGGGGAGAGGAAGAAGATAAGCACAGATGCAAGATGGGGTAATGCCTGTCTGAGGGCTATTTTTGATATATCAGGCAAGATCATCCTCAAGAGAAGGAAGTTAAGCAGTGAGGGAAGGTAAGTTTGGTGAGTTAGAAGAAAGGAAAAAAAAAAAAACTAGTTCTTGCAGAAAGAGAGCAAACTTAACCAGAGAAACATAATAAGACTTTTGCAGTGTTTAATGCCAAGTTGATAATTTGTCATAAATGTATAAGCATTGCCCAACTTTTATGGCTCTGGAATTTTCTCTATCAACCTTCCAATTGCAATCACAGATGATGGGAATGGTAGGTTTCATCCAGTGTTGTATTTTACTGGTGTAAAAACGAAGGAAAAGAAAAGAGCATTAACAGCATTTTCAGCATTTTCAAAAGGTCAGTAGTAATGATGAACCATCAGATATATTATGAGTAAGGAAAAAGTGAGGTAGGAGGGAACTGAGGGATAGAAAATGAAGACGTCAATGGAGATCTTTTTAAAAATTTTTTTTAAACTTTTATTCATTTTTTTTTAATTTTTTTTTCTTTTTCAACGTTTTATTTATTTTTGGGACAGAGAGAGACAGAGCATGAACGGGGGAGGGGCAGAGAGAGAGGGAGACACAGAATCGGAAACAGGCTCCAGGCTCTGAGCCATCTGCACAGAGCCTGACGCGGGGCTCGAACTCACAGACCACGAGATCGTGACCTGGCTGAAGTCGGACGCTTAACCGACTGCGCCACCCAGGCGCCCCAAACTTTTATTCATTTTTGAGAGACAGAGAGAGACAGAGTATGAGTGGGGAAGGGGCAGACAGAGAGGGAGACCCAGAATCCGAAGCAAGCTCCAGGCTCTGAGCTGTCAGCACAGAGCCCGACGCGGGGCTCGAACTCACGAACTGCGAGATCATGACCTGAGCCAAAGTCAGACACTCAACCGACTGAGCCACGCAGGCGCCCCTCTTTTTTTTTTTTTTTTAACGTGTCAATGGAGATCTTAATGAAGACCTGTCTCAGCAAAACTATGTGAGCAAGTGAACTGGAAGAACAGGAAGTTGTGTTGGAGAGTGAGATCTAAATTAGTGATTTCAAAGAGGATGCAGATTCTTATGACAACAAGGTGGTCCTAACATGTGACTGGGAATGGGTGGCTGAAATAGAATGGAGAGCAGTAGGTTTCTTGTTCTCTAGCAAGCGGAAAGTCGGAGCCCCCAAAATGTCCCCTTCTGCGTAGTGAAAGATGCCCTTGGCAATTTACATTTTGCCTGCCAGTCATTTTACATTTGCTCTGGGTGGCAGCAAGTATCTTTGTTCCTAGGTGTCTGGGCCCAGTACCTTCTGCAGCATACTTCGGCTTATGCAGAAAATTGTTCCAATTCATAATTTCCTATGAAAACCCTAATATGATGAATCATCTGCCTGATTTCCTACTTTGGGTCCTTTGGAATCTGTGTTCCAAATCTTTCTGTTCCTTCATGACTGACTTGTTGCTCTTTCATTCCCCAAATTGACCTGTTTTGCAGAAACTGAAAAACGGTGGCACAAATTCCTGTTCTTTTTTAAAATTTATCACAACATGTAAAATTTCAGTATTAAAATGGTTCCTGCAGAATTTCCGGGAGTTCATTTTCTTCCTTTGCTTAGCATAAACCAAACCCACTGCAGACTGGTGGGCGTTCTGGCAATAAAGTATGGGATTCGGCATTCAGAGACATTTCTCTGAGCCAGCGGAGAAAGTCACAGAATTTGAACTCTTCCCGAAATCTTCTTGTTTCACAAGCCCACAAGTGCCAATGCCCTGGCTTACCATTTAATTAATTTTACTGATTTTCCCTTGACACTAAAACTTGTTTCCCCATTTGAGGCCATAATAAAATCCTTCCCTATTTCTTCCTGAAAGTAGCCTTAAATATGTCAGTAGGATTCAGGGTGTCTGAGTGCCGTCGCTTCGGTAAGCCCCGAGTCGGGTCTCTACCTCAATCTACTTTCTTCTCTTGTGATTCTGCCCACATTCATGGATTCTCCTTTAGTCCCCTATCTGCTCTTTCTGATACTTAATTCCACTACTACATTTATGTATACATTCGGCATCTTGATGCAGTTGCTCTCATATAATCCGTAAGTGGCTAGTTTAGGTGGTTTCATGTCAGACCAATTTCTCCAGCTCAGCTGGAATTCTCCCCCAAGTCAGGGTCCATGTTGTCCATATTTTGCATCACCATACACAATGCAAACTGGAGTCAAACTGAATAGGACCTTTATTATCTCTCTTATAAATGTGCCCTCTGCCTTGAGGAAAAAGAATCATATTTACTAAAACTAGTTCACACTAGGGATTTAGACAAACTCACAAATGTGAAACGCTCCATCTCTGTTTTAGGCTCAATTCATAGTAAACCCAATTTGACACCTTGTTCCTTTTCCTTTCCCGCATCAATAGTAATTAATAGAGAATGTAGTCGATTTCCTACTTGGGAAACTAACGCTTACTTTGGCTTCATTACTGGCCCTTTGTTTTACCCCTTTGTGCTGTCCAGTCACACTAGCCTGGGGCTTAAAAATGGAGAGGAAGCTTCTGGGTTTCATGAGGCAGAAGCTAGAAAATTCTGTGGCTGTACACAATATCCCTATCTGCTCTTGCAATTTTTTTGAAGACTATTATAATGCATAAATAATACCATCATTTTTAAGCTTGTCTAGCTAGAGGACAAGGACTGCTGGCCTCATCTTTCTATACCCTACAGACCACCTAGAAGGGCCTCAATAAATTCAAATTCACTTCAACCCATATTTATTGAATACCCACTAGATGTGAGGTACAGTTTTAAGGCTTAATTTTTTTTTTTACAGTTTTAAGGTTTTAGACACAAGACTGAGTAATAGAAGTGTCTTGCCTTCACTAAGTTCACAGTCTAATGAGAGACGGGTAAGCAATATGGGAAGTACTCTGATAACGCAAACCACAGAGCGCCTTGGGAACACAGAAGACAGGCATCTGATCCACTCCGGGAGAGGCGGTGGGTTACGGAAATCTTTCAGTAAGAAATTGTATAAAATCTATGACTCTGTACCAACCTAACTCAGGCTCCACCAATAAAATCGTGTGACCCTAAGGACATCATGTAACCTCTGTGGGTATCAGTTCTCTCATTGGTAAAATCAGGCCAATAATGTTCTCTCTGAATGAATCAAGTGAAAGAAGGGATATGAAAATGCTTTGGAAAATTAATGCCAATTTATTTTCTGTTATTACTAAAGGTACTTACCTAAACTGGTAGGAACATAATGAATGCATCTCAGGATCAGTAGTCAGATATTTATGGATTCAAGGCCAAGTTCTGCCAATGGGCAGAATCTGGGCAAGTTACTTAATCTCTCTAAGCCTCATTTTCCTTTTTTTTTTTTTTTTAAATTGTTAATGTTTATTTATTTTTGAGAGAGAGAGAGAGACAGAGCGTGAGCAGGAGAGGGGCAGAGAGAGAGGGAGACACAGAATCCGAAGCAGGCTCCGGGCTCTGAGCTGTCAGCACAGAGCCTGACACGGGGCTCGAACCCACGAACCGTGATTTCATGACCTGAGCTCAAGTAGGGCGCTTAACCGACTGAGCCACCCGGGCGCCACTCATTTTCCTTATTTACAAAATAGGACCTTATAGGATTGTTGTGAAGATTAAATGAAATAATGTGTGCAAGTTGCCACATACTAATCATTCAATGACTGTTGGATAATATTGATGATGATGATGCTTACGATGGGGATGATTATAATGATAGAGTCATAAGTGTAGTGTTTGGCACATAGAAGTAATTATAATTATTAATGTTGGTGAGATGGGGTCCTGGATATTACTCTGGTAGTTTTATTCTGCCTGTGGCCAGAGGCTGCATCCTTAACCCTAGCTGTCCATCATTTAATATTTTCTCATAGCCAGTAAGGAGACAGGAATCTTCCAGAATTCTACCCTTTATTATTCTCTTAGTATACCTGCTAAGCAATTACCAACACTCTTATAGCTTCCATCATCATCTTTATGTATATTAGTTGTGAGTTTTCATCTTGAACTATTTCTCTGCCTATCTCAGTGTTCCCCAAAGTTGGTACCCATTAAAATCACCTAGAGGTGTCATAAAACTTTCAATGCCAAGATTGCACACAATACTGGTTAAATAATAATAACCAAACATCATTATTTTAAAAGATGCCCCAAGTGATTCCAGCGTGGCAAATTTTGGGAACCACTAACTTAGGTCCAGGTACCTCCTTACAACTTTCTGTTAGAAATCTGGATATCTCTTCAAATTAAACTTTCCCAAGGTTCATCTCATTACCTCTCCCCCAACAATCTGGTATTTGTCTCAAGTTCCATATTTCTATATGTTACCCAGGCCTCAAACTTAAAAGTTATCAATCAGCTGAACAACTACTATAGATGATATTTGTGATATAGAAATCATTTCGATCTCTCTTTTTCTACTCCCTTTACCACCAGGTTCACCCAGGCTCCCATAACCCCATTACATCTCATTTAGGTAATCACAAGATGCTGGAATCACAAAGTTTATAGAGTTTAGGGTATAAAAGTCAGTGCATAAGACAATCACTTGAAAACTATTTTAAGAACACATCACTTTGGAAACAGACATCATGTCACAAATGACCCAGTGCAGCCAATGGTTGCTTTAGGATAGGACTGGCTCACTCCTCTTTTGAGCACTAGATAAAGCAATTGTCTGAGCTGAAGAGCAATGTTACACCAAAACAAAATGCATATGTTTTAATTCTAGAATCATGCTCAGCATGGTGAGATACTCATAATACGAGGGTCCCAGAAGAACTGAGAGACCTGCTGAGGAAACATGCTCCCCTCTCACGCTCACTGCAGGGTATACATTTCTTGAGTCAAATGGCGTACAAAAAATATCACAATGTTTTCAAAATGTTATTTTCCTTTTTCTATTTTTACGTAATTAAATATGTATAAGTTAAAGGTAGGCACACACACACACACACACACACACTAAAAAGTGCCTCCACTTTAGTTTGCAGTGATTTCTCCCCTCCCCCACATATTTCTGCTCAACTCTAATCCTTTATATACACTGCTGCCAGGTTAACCATCCAAAAGCAGTCACATCATATGACTTTCCAGTTCAAAAATCATCAGTGGCACACCATAACTTACTGTAGTGAGTCAAAATTCTTCAGTCTGTCACTCAGGGAATTCTGTGATCTGGTTTTGAGTCTGCCCTTGTAGTCTTACCAGCTACTACTCTTCTTCATGCATCATGGGCCCCAGCCAACCTGAAGTATTTACTTTCATTTGCCACCTTGATTCTTTCCTTTGTGCTATTTATTCCCTTTGCCTAAAATATTTCCCCACTGTCCTATCTAGACCAGAAGAAATACTATTTTCCTTCAAGACTTAGTTTGAATGGAAATTTGGAAACTTTTCTGAATTCTTTCCTGTCATTTCAATACATGTGTATACCCCCACATTGTGTATATATATATGTGTGTGTGTGTGTGTGTGTGTGTGTGTGTGTGTATACTCTTTTCCTGGAGAACTATGAGTGTACTTACTTCATATGACTCCATATCACTGACTATGCCTAGAACTGTGTCACACGTAATAGACATCCAGTGAATAAATAAGAAATGAAAGCATTATAATTAACAAAAATAATTTCATGATTCCTCCTCCTCTTTTTCCCTGACCTCTGCCAGTTATTCATTATACAGTGTCTTTCAGTGTTATTTTAACAACCATGTTAGTAGTCCCTTTATGAGATGACTCATAGCAATTATATGAAGCATTGAGGATGGGGGTGGGGTAGAATAGAAACTAATTAAAGTTAATTTAATTATAGTATAAGAAAGAACACGACTTAAATACCACCATTAGGCCCAAATATGCTGAAATCATTTTGAAGGAAGTCTGAGCATTGAACACCCTTCCTTTGCTTTGCTTAAGGGGGATGGTCATGTTCATGTAGGTAAAGGGCTGTATAATAAATGGGCCAATTTACTCCTGAGAGTAAATGGGAGAAAAAAGAAATGCATGCTGGCACAGTCATCTTCCAGTTTGGGACTCTGAGAAACTTTTACATGACATTTGAAAATGTGTGTTGGAATTTCTTTACCAAAACTGCCTCGTGCACAAATACTGCTGGGACAGAGTCTAATATCCAGCTATCTGAGAAACCTCTAGATGCCCTGATGGAAGTAAAATGCTCAATGATTATCTTATCCGTGTCTCATTAGAATTTGCTGCATTGATGTCAGTGCTGAGTAGCAGTAGAAAAGTAAAGAACAGGCCTGAGAGAGACAGAGAAACAAAAGCTGGCATATGAAGAAAAAGTAAATTCAGGGGTTTGGTCAGAATCATATACCTCAATAGGAACAGAAACCATCAAGGCTGAGTTGGCAAAGTCCATGTAAATACACAGGTGTTGCAAGGAGGTGAATCCAAACCAGACGTTTGAGAGATGTGTTTCTCTGCTCTGAGTACATCTCCAGAAAGCCTTGAAGGCAGGCCTCTCGATCCTTGGAAGTGTGTTTTCTCTCAATAGAAGGAAAAAGGAGAATGATGTAAAGGAACTCAATGGGGTAATAACTATAGCATCTCTGTAATCTGACTAACAGTGTCTTTGAACATCTTGAATCTTGACTAATAAAGATGTTCTAAATGTTCTCATGAGGGAAGTAGTCTTAAAAAGGCATAGCCTAGGGCCACCTGGGTGGCAGTCAGTTAAGTGTCTGACTCTTGATTTTGGCTCGGGTCATGATCTCGCCATTCATGAGATCAAGCCCCATCTTTGGCTCTGTGCTGATGGGATGGAACTTGCTTGGTATTCGTTCTCTCCCTCTCTCTTTGTCCCCCTCTCTCTCTGCCTCTACCCAACTTGCACTCTCTCTCAAAATACATAAATAAACATTTAAAAAGGCATAGACTATTACAACGCCAAAAAACCAGAGGTTTTTAATGGATAGACGAATGAACCAGTGATGGAGTTGTTTTCTTTATCACTGTATTGAAGTGCTGGCATTGGGTGCAACTATTGCAACCACAGCAGAGCCGTTTTATCAGTCAGTCTACAGTTTGACTGAGGCTTATTATCTTAATTATTAGAGTATGATGATAATGAGATCAAGAATACATATCTCCACATATGATTTACTTTTTACTCTGGTCACAGATTTCAGCCCTAATCTTGACCAGTCTCTGGAAGAATATACTGATAATCATCATGGAGAATAGTTGAGATAACGTGAGATGTTTCACAATGGCACATTCTTACAACGTCAGAAATATCTTAAGATATATGACTTGCAGAGGGGAGTGCCTATATGAGTCAGGATAGGCTAAGTACGTTGCAGTGACAAACAAGATCGCAAATATCAGTGGCTTTAATACAACAAAAGTTTACTTCTTATTTAGACAGAGTCCACTACGGGTCCTAGATGACTCCTAAAGGTATTTGTCCCCCATATGATGACTCTGCAGTTCAGGTGATTTGGTCTTTTGGCCTTGCCTTCTCAAGGCCTCCTTCATGAGTGCTATGGCAGGGAAGAAGAGGTACTGGAGAATTACACATGATTTTTAACTGTTTCAGACCAGAAGTGATAGGGTATTACTGCTCATATTTTATTTTCACATGGCTCTACCTTATTACATAAGAGCTGAGAAGCGCAGTCTTTCCCTTCTCTATTCAGAAAGAGAAGATAACTGATAGTGGTGCGCAGTAAGATAGCAGACACTTGCATTGTCCCATGTAACATTCTCACAGCCCATATGATTTCAGCACAGCTATAATAGACAGTTTATCTCACCCCAAAGCACTCTATAGAGCATCTCTACTTGGCACCTCAGAGCTATCTCCAAAATGTTGGAAGGCTACTCAACTCACACAAAGGTATAGCCTGGGAAGGTGATGAAGTTAAAGTGCTTGAGACTAACCCTTAGGAGGATAGCCTAAGGAGGCTAGGAGGTCAGTGGACAAAAGTTCCAACCATCCAATCCTTCAGAGTGAAATTTCTGAGGTGCTTTCTAAATGGTTTCTTTCAAGGTCTCCAAAGGGATTGATTCCATCTTGTTCAGAGGGGAACCAACTCAACAGCATACGCTTTATTGGCTTCTCTCCTTTCTCTGTATTATTTACTTACACTTCTTAGGATCACTTCCCACATAAAGTATCTGTATCCCTGCTCTTGCTTCAGGCTCTTCTATCAGGATAGCCCACATTAAGACAGTTAGTGATGTCTACCCCAGAGCTAGTGCCTCATGGAATGGACTGGGAGCCAGGAGGTTTGTGTTCCAACCTGAGTCCATCATTCACTAACTTCATGACCTTGGGGATGTTAATTCTCATGACATGTTTTTTTCCCCATCTTTATAATGAATTCTTCAGACTAGCAAATATGTAATACCATTTCCAAATCTGATACCCATAATTTTTTGATTAAATTCTGGCACTGTGAAAGATTATTAAAACAATCACGGAGATCAGTGATTCTTCATCATCAAAGAATAAAGAAGAGGAAATTATTTTAAATATTAGCCAGAGGGTTTCCAATTAGATCCAAGAAAAGGCTGCTTGAAAATAGAATTCTTTACTACTGATTTTTAAGATCAAGGTGACTACATATCTGAAAGTTTCTAACTAGGTGACTCTTAAGTGCTCTCTTATTTTGGTTCTATGAAGCTATTTGGGGCTGTGGTGAAAATCATTCACTGACAAATTTAATGATTTGGTTGCCTTGTAATGGCCTCTCCATCCCTCTGTTTTGAGGAAGTCAAAGAGGCAAATATCAATAAATAAGTTCATATGTAGGACCTGGTTGAAATGACATTCCAGGGAATATCCATGCTTAGCTCCTGTTCTTATATTAATAAAATTACCTGACATCCAGTAAACATTTACTGTATGGCAGATATTGGGCTAAGCACTTAATATCAATTATATTATTTAATGTTCACAAGGATAAATGAAATTAACACTAATACAAGATATATACTTTACTGGTGAGGAAACTAAGGCCCAGCAAGGTTAAGTTTATCTTCCCAGGATCCCATAGCTAGTGAATGGCATTGCAAGAACTCCAAACAATGTGTCTCTAATTTTATTGCTTGAGCATCTAACTATATTGCCACATCATCTTGCCACTGTAATCACTGATGCTTCCAGTATACAACTTAAGGTCTTATACGAGTATCAACAACAATAAAGAAAGAAAAAAAGAAAAAGCAATCACTTCTTTTGATCTCTACTTATTGAGGCAGGAGTGTGCAGCTATGAATTTGGAATTTTCTAAATTCCAAATGAGGAGAAATGAGGGTAATTTCTATTTTCTACTCACAGCCTTCTGACTATTTGTACGATCACTCTACTGATGTGAAACTACTTCAAAATTCTAAGGACTTGGAGTTGGGGTTAACTTTGGAAAAAAATTTCCAAAGCTTTCAAGAAAACATTCTTCAAGTTCATACAATTATTTAGTCTTTCAATACATTTACATTTATGTTCAAATTCTCAGACCTACTTATTAGATTTCACAAATACTGAAAAGTAAAAGGATTATTCTTTGTTTACTTAAGAGATCTAAAAATATAAATAAACAAACAAAGAAAGAGAAATTCACTGAGTGTATTTGCTTTCAGGTTTTACATCATACAACTATAGCATGGGCTGATGCTCTTACCTTCTTTGGATCCATATTCTGGAAAGAAGGCATCATGTGCTGATCAGGTTGTCTGAGGAAAGAGTGGTTGGATGAGGCTACTTAGAAGCCTACTTTTTCTGGCCTCACAGAAACCTATCTGCATAGAAAACCACCCTTTTATGAATTCTCTGTAAAGGAGTGTGAATGTCTTATTTCTAAACTAGAAGCAGGCTGGTTGTGCGTGTCCTTGGTTTGAAGACTGTTGAGAAGGCATTGCATTTTGAGCCTGTCTAGTGTCCACAAGAGAGAGTTGGTTGAGATGTTTGTGCAAATACTTTGAAAGTGTAAATTTACATGTATAAATGTTAGCCATGGTTATTCCTTCTTTTGGTAAGAACAATTTTCCCTCTCTTTTGACATATTATGAACATAAGAAAAGTCCCAGATTTTGGTGGAATGGTAAATGTCCCTTCAACTTTTAAAGAGCATCTTCTTTAGGAAAGTATTGAATCAGTAGCACTGTAGAAATAATTTTTTTTTAAAGGCAGAGCAAAGACAGACATCTTTCATGGCCAGTAAAATTGGAGTCTTTTATCTTTTTATGGTCAATTTACATTTAAATAGAGAGACCCTTTAGTGCTGATGTAGGTGATGGGGGAAATGGTGTCTGCATCCTGAATAATAAACATCAGGGGGAAATGTCAGTTTTTCAGCCCACTGGCACATTTTGTTGCTATGACAACAGAATGCAAAGTGTTCTCTTAAAGGGAAACATGACAATTTGTTGGAGATTAAAGCAAAACTCACCCAACATAATATATTTAAATATAATCTTAGCTTCATAAATACCAAGGATATACTGAAAAGGACTTATAGTTCTTTGATCATTGAGGAGATGTAATTATGAGAAGAGCCATACTGAGGGTAGTGAGGAGAAGCATTAAGAACTTCTCTGTCTCCATTTCCTCTTAGAACCCACAGAACCACAGCCATTAATAGGCCCATCTGGTGTGGAACCAGAAATTGGCACCAAATGGAGGTAGACATTTAAGCAGGCTGTGTTTTAACATTCTCACTGCATACATCATTTTTTATCTGAGCCCATGTTAATTATTTTTTAAACCATTACACTCAACTAAACTGAAAATTAAAATTTCCATGTTACAAAGTGGCACCTGCTTACCTGTTTAAAGACGTAATACTGAATGACAGTTATGGAGATTCCCCATTTACAATTCTGTAAATGTAAAGGATAAGAATTTCCCAGTGGTGGAGAATATATTCTATTGATTTATTTTAGCTCAGGTGGGGTTCAGATGTTTGATCTTAACACTATCAGTTCAAAATTGTCCTTGGAGAGCTTTTGCTTCCATAACCAGATAAGATGTTTGTAGCCCATGGCAGATATCACTTAATTGATCCTGGCACTCTTTTATCCAAGCCTGGAAGCAGTTTCAGCATCCTCCTCAACACAGTGCTCTAGGCAGCAGCAGCCACTATCTATTTTGTGGAATTAGCACAAGATGAAACCAATTTGCTAACTCTGCTTGATCCTATGAAACAACTATAACTTCTGTATCTCATTCTGGGCTTGGAGACTCAAAAAGTCAGCTCAAGTCTTCCCTCTTCCAGTAAGTTTTCGTGATTGTTCCAGTCTACACTCATTTTTCTTCATTGGACAATCTTATTATCTTTATGGTTAGTATCACATATTTTAGCCCTTAGTTATACCATGGATTTAATTCTCTCCACAAATATATATTTGGGAGGCTTTCCAAATGACAACTAGGGCAGAGCTTTTATCAACAGTGTGACCTTCTACATTGGTCATGAACCTGGAATGTCAAGATTGCTGATTTTCTATCCACAGTCATAGAGGTCACTGGCTATTCGAGAAGGGGAAAAAGAAAGGGTTGAGGGAGGCAATTTTTGTTTGGCTTAGTGCCTGTGGTCAAATTAAGAAGTAGTTAAAGTTTTTCTTTCGTGTTCTACAACAACCCATTATCCCATTTCCATATATGGGACCCCATTCCTCTTATCACAGAAGAAAAGTATCTCATAAATAAATTGTGATACAGAATTTCATGTTACTCTTCTGGAGGTATTTTCATTTCTAAATGGATGTCTTGAGGAAGCAATACTTAACCCAAAGAATATATCTTCAGTGAAAGATTTCCAGGCACTATGATTTTTTGGGGGTATAGAGGAGACAATATTCAGGGGCAGGATGGCCCAAATGATGACATTTGAATAATCACCTACTCTAACTATACATAAAGCTAATACTGGCAAATGAATGGCAGCTCTACTCATTCAGTTTGGTCTAGGTTGGCATAATTCCATCAGCATGCTCTGTGGCTTGGCCACCTGCATTTGGTCAGCTGTTGTCATGTGCCGAACCAATGGAGAAAGCTGCTATTGAATTGTCACTGGTCACACTGAAGTGGCCATGGAAACAGATTCAAGACCCCAGTTTGCAACTGGTCATCATATATTAGTCTAGAAAGATAAAACTATATGCTGGGTGATCAGACCTCAAAAGTACTGCTTCCTTGGTATTTCTTCAAGTACAGCCAACCCTATACAAAATTATAAAGTAGATGGTTTGTCAGAGAAAGCTCTAGATTCCCTAAACTCTTCCGCTTTTGGAGACATCTCCGTGGCTCTCAGGGGCTTGAGCACTTGCCCCTCTTTTCCTTAGCAAACCTGCTTCTCTTCCTTCACCCTAGGTGTCAAGTCACTGAAACAACACAGACGGGTATTTCTCAAGCTGGTGTTCTGTGGAACAAATTTGCTAAAGTTCCTGTGGAAAAATACATTTAGGAAACCTGTGTTTCCATAGTACCTCTTGGAACTTTGCCATGCATTTTAACACATTAAAAGCTTGGAAAAGTTCAACACAGAAGAAATCTGTTTAGCTTTGTTTCACCCAGCATCTTGCCAAACTAATTTAACCCTTCTGTCAGATAACAATCCTTTAAAAATTCCTTCAGTATTAATGTTCTATGGACCAAAATTTGGAGAATTTTGGCCCACCTAGTGTGTTATTCAGGGTTTCTTTTTTTTTTTTTTTCCTTTGTGACTGATTATAAAGCATTAAAAGAAAACAAATTCATAATGGTAGATTTTTAGCAGTTCTCCGGGCATTGAAGTAATATTCTTATCTTTTATCCTTTTTAAAATGTATTCTTTTTTAACCATCAAAACTTTCCCAATGACCATTGGTCTTCGATAATATAAGATTACAATGCTTGAGGAATAGCATGATATAATAGAAGTTATACAGGCTTTGGAATTAGACAAACTTACCTTTAAGTACAGTTAATTCACTAATTAATTGTGTTATCTTTTGCAACTAAATTAGTGTTTTTATCACCTCATTGTCTTTACCTGTGAAATGGGTTTTTGTTTGTTTTGAGGATTAAATGATAGAAGACACATAAAGTTCTTAGCACAGTGAATATGTAAATTCCATCCCCCTCTCTTCCCATCTTCATCACATAAGTGTAACCCTTTCTACAAGCATGCTCTGCCAGAAAGGAGTATCCCGTAAACTGTGTATTTTCACTAACACATTGCTAATTTTTAAAATGAAGTTTTTACCTTTTTGCCAAACTAAAAGGGCAAAATTTCCCATGTGTTGTTATGTGTATATAAAGAGCCATCCTTTTTGTGTTTGTACTATTAAATTCCAAGCCTCGAAAGCTAGTAAGTTGTGATGACCTTGCCAGCAATAGCTCAAGCTCTTGCTATTAAATGTGGGATGCCTCACATACCATCCCAAAATATTGGCTTTAGCAATGAATGAATTATTAAACGTCAAATTGTTATTTCCCGTGACAGTTTCCAAATGGACTGGGTCTGCACTAACAAGTAGTGAAATGTGCCTCCAGCCGCCTCGCAGCTGTGGAAGAAACGGATCGCAACTCCAGTGGACTCATTTTACCTGGCAGCAGAGCACTGGAAGGCTCGCCCATCTGTCAGCACACATTTCTCTTCCAATCTCCTCGAGCCCCTTCTTGAATTCTTTCTTGTTTAAAGAGAAAATCAAGAGCTACTCAAAGTAGTAGCTTTTTATAAGGACATTCCAAGTACAGTCGACTCCAGATAGTTCAGTTATAGGGTGTCCATGCTGTCAATTAAAATCATTTGATTCTATTCTCTTAACCTGCCAGCATTATTTTTCCTGTTTCACCATCCAAATGAGCATATTGAAAAATAACAGACTCATTACTTAAATTAGTTATAAGCCAAACAGCATCTAATATTTCCAAGCAAAGAACCAGCCAATTTCTGTTTGTATTTCAAATATGAAGGAAAATAATTTCTTAGATCAAGTTAAATCCTTCTGATATGTGTTGATGAGAAAGTTTTACTGGTGTGTAGGCCCTCCCTCTGAAATGTGTGACATTATCACTTACTCATGGCTTTCAAATGGTATGAATAATGGCTGACGTTTTATTAAATACGAGCAAATGATTGCCCAGATGATTCTTGTTAATTAGGACCACCTGTGATGAAATTGTCAATTGTTAACCGTTATAAACATCAGCCCTGTAAAATTCCCTGTATCTGTAGGGCAGAAATATTTAATAGGTGATTACTGAAATACATCCTTATTAATGCAATCTTCCCACTGCTCTTTCTGAGTAGGGAGTGAACTAGGAGGTTTAATTCAAGCACCATTTGGTGGTAATATATCATTGTAGGCATTTTAAGATTACTTCCATTGGCAGGGTGGAGGTGTTTAGCTTATTCACTATCATTGCAGCTTCTCAGCTATCATCCAAGAACTTTGGAAAGACAGAAAGACCAGAAGGAAGGATGGATGGAAGGAAGGAAGGGAGGAAGGAAGGAAACAGGAAGGCAGGGAGGCAGAAAGAAAATGAGCGGCCAAGAGTATTGTATTGTGCATTTGTTTGCTAAGATTTCGAGTCCTTGAGTAGCTATAGATCACCTGCTAACAGCATGTTCAAAGTTATACCACTATGCAGAAGAAGCTCAGAGAAAGGAAGCACATGTGAATGCTGTTAATCATCTTGAATGTTCAAAGGGAGAGCTAGCAAAGTCATTTTTTAAAAATCTGAATATAGTTGACACACAATGTTACATTAGTTTCAGATGTACAGCATAGTGATTCAACAAGTTTATACATTATGCTATGCTCACCACAAGTGTAGCCACCATCTGTCACCATACAATGCTATTACAATACCAGTGACTATATTCTCTATCTTAGCAAAATTATTTTGTCAATAGATCTATCATTCTGTTACCAACAACGTCCACATGGATTGTTTCTTACCTTCCTCTGGTAACTTTTATGATGGATGTCTTTTGGCAGTAAGTGCTTTGGGAAGCATTAAAATATACAGACGTCCAAACTTCTGTAGGATCAAGAGGTACTCAGCAATTTGTTACTTTACTTTCATCACCCATCTTTCTTTCTTTAGCTACATCTAGTTGCTGGCCTTTCAGTTAACAAAGCATACAATAAATAGTGAAGAAAGCAAGCTAGTACTTCTACCTTTGCTAGCCGACATAGCCTGGAACACTTACAAAGAACTACAGGACCTGAAGTCACAATAAATGCAAAAAAATGAGTGGGCCTTTATAAAAGCTGCATATATCTCCGTCAAGGATATAGGGGTTTCTAATATCTAAATCTTCACTGATGTCAGCAAGAGTAGTGGAGTGATGACCTCCAAAAATTCTCTCCTCTATAAAATCAATAAGAACACTGACAAACATTGTCAGAATCAACTTTTGCCGAACTCAGAATTAACCAAAGGCGTGCAGTAATCCAGGGGGCATTTACTCAGGAAAATGGCTTAATCTCCACCAGAACAATGCGCTTTGTGGCATTTTAATATGCCCTACTCCCATCCTATCCTCTCCAAGTCTGTGGTAGCCTTGAAGACAAATGGCAGCTTAGTTGCCACTTGAGGGAACAGAATAGGATTAGAGCTTCTCCAGAACCTCATTTCCAAAAATTTAATATGATTTCAATTGTCTGGAGATTCCCTGGAAGATTACACTCACAAGGCTGACTTTATTTGACCCGACTCAGACCTCTCCCAATAAAAACAGTCTTTTTACCCCGGGCATGTTGGCAGAAAACAATCAGAAGCAATTAATGAACATCATGGCTTCCTGAAGCAGTGGTAACAGTTGGGTCAAACAATAGGCTAATCAAAAAGCTTAAAAGGAAAAGCTGGGAATGAGATGTTTATAAGAATCTTTAAAAATCCCTAACATATTCCTGGAAGTCTAGAAGGTCACAAGCATGTGTAGGGCTGTGAACATGCCTACGACAAAACCAAAAAGGCTCTAAGCTCTCACCTCTGGCTAATCATGCGGCTTTGTATAAACAGGAAGTGAAGAGAAAAGTGGAGATGGACACCGCCTGGGGGTGTGTTGAAAATAAGCCCAAGTATGTGCATAGAGTCCCTCAGCAAAGACTGGGAGACATATTATTAGTTCCAGGCTTTTGAGGAAATTTTTGTATAATCATTATTTGATCACTTAGCTAACTAAGCAGAAGCATCAGCAACTACATATGACAAAGACTACAGAATTTACAGAATTAGTTCAGAAAAGTCAAAAGAAAATAAACAATGACAAAACAGCTACAAAACCAAAACCCTTGGGAGGGGACAATCTAACATCTAGAGTTGCCATATTACAATATTCAAAGTGTCTAGTTTTCAACAGAACATCACAAGACATGCAAAGAAACAAGAAAGAATGGTCTATACACAGGGGAAGAAACCAGTCAACAGAATTTGTTCCAGATCTTAGGATTATGACACAAACACTTTAAATCAACAATTTTAAATATGTTCAAAGAATTACAGGAAGTCATGTTTAAAGAACTAAAGGAAAATTTGAGCACAATGTCTCACCAAACAGAGAATACCAAAAGGCAGATGTAAATAAAGAAAAAATGACCTTATAGAATTTTCAGAGTTGAAAAGTAACAATAGTTGAAATAAAAAATTCACTAGAGAAGCTTAACAGTATATTTGAGAAGACAGAACCATCAGAAAAGCTGAGATAAATCAGCTGAGATTGCCCTGTCCGAAAAACAGAAAGAAAAAAGAATGAATAAAGATGAATAGTGCCTAAGTGGACTGTGAGACACTGTAAAGTATAACAACATAGCCATAATGTAAGTCCAAATGGAGAACGAAAGGGGAAAAAGCATTTGAAGGAAAAATGGATGAAAACTTCCCAAATGTGCTTAATCTATACATCCAAGAAGCTCAATGAACTTACAAAAGAGTAAACTCGAAGAGATCCATACCTATACGCGTCACAATCATATTGTTAAAAGACAAATACAGAGAATCGTGATAGCATCAGGAGATAAAGAATTTGTTCCATAACAAGGACCCTCAATATATTCACAACTGATTTCTCATCATAAACCATGTAGGCCAAAAGACAGTGGGATGATATATCTTCAAAGGGCTCAAAGAAAAAGACTAACCAGGAGTTTTATGCTCAGCAACACTATCCTTCAAAAGTAAAAGAGAAATTAAGACATTCTCAGATGAACAAACCTGAGAGAGTTTGTGGCTAGAAAACCTAACCTACCCTATGAGAAATACTAAATTCTTCAGGCTGAAATGAAAGAGCACTAGTGAGTAAAATCTACATGAAGAAATAAATATCACCAGTAGAGGTAACTACATGGGTAAATATAAATTATAGAATAATGCATTTTTGAGAACTCCTTTTTCTTCGAATTTAAAACACAGCTACGTAAAGCAACAATTATAAATCTGTATTGATGGGCAAACAGCGCATAAAGATATAATTTGTATGACAATAACAGCACAAAGGATAGAAGTAAAGTTTTTTTCTTTCTTTTTTAAACTTTCAATTCCAGTGTAGCTAATACTGTGCTGTATTAGTTTCAGATGTATAATATAGGAATCCAATAATTCCATACATTACTCAGCATTCATCAAGACAAGTGCACTGCTAATTGCCTTCATCTATTTCACCCATTCTCCCACCTACTTCCCTTCTGCTAACCATCCGTTTATTCTCTATAGTTAAGAGTCTGTTTTTCAATTTAAAGTTTTTATATACAATTAATATTAATTGGTATTAACCTGAAGTAGGTTGGTATTATTGACATAGTAATTATAATCCCCAGGGTAACCACTAAGAAAGGAATTTATATATATAAACTTGTATATATAAACTTTTACAAAATGGTATTATAAACTTATATATATATATATATAGTATATAAGTTATACTCGTATATATAAGTATATATATATATATATAGCATTGATATATATAAATACACACACATATATATATGTTATACTATATATAGTATATAAGTTATACTTGTATATATAAGTATATATATATAGTATTGGTATATATAAACATATATATATATAAGTTGTATATATATGTATAAGAAACAACATGGGAATTAAAATGGCACACTAGAAAATATCTATTTATCATAAAAGTGGCAATAATAGAAGAGAAATAAAAGAGTATATAAAACTAGCAGAAAACAAACAGCAAAATGGCAGATGTAAATCCTCACTCATCAATAATTACATTATATGAATATGAATTAAAACTCCAATTAAAAGGCAGACATTGGCATAATGGGCAAGAAACGTGATTCAACGATGTGTGGTCTATGAGAGGCAAGGCAGGAAGAGAAAGAAGTAAAAGAGAAGGAGAGGCAGGGCAGGGCAGGGCAGGGCAGGGAAGGGCAGGGCAGGGCAGGGCAGGGCAGGGCAGGGAAGGGAAGGCAAAGCCAGGCAAGGCAAGGAAGGGAAAGAAATGCTCACACAGTCTTTGCAGCAGGTTAGTTCTGTGTTGGGCCCTCCAAAGCTTATCCAGGTCATTTATATCAATGCTTTTAGCCTTCCCTTTCTGGTTTCACTGAGTTGAAAGCACAGGCTCTTATCAGGTCTTTTCCCAACTTCCATCTTGTCCTGGCTATGCATCTGGCTTTCCAGACGCCCTAGTATATGTAAAAGGTTTCCAAAAGTTATCCCCTAAAGCATCTCTCTCCAGGTTTCCTTCCCAGGTTGTGTGGGAAGAATTATTTTCTCCAACCGTAATATTTTGTCCCAGGCCTCCATAGAGTAAAAATGAAATAAAATTCCACAATAAAACATATTAGACGCTTCCTATTTCATTTGCTTATGTAGCCAAATGACCATTCTCAGGGGTCTCTGACAGTTTCTATAGTATTGGAAAACTGCAGGCAAGGGAGAAACCTGGGGAAAAGAAAAGTTGTGAAGAAGGTGATAACTCTTGAGGACTATTCTTTTAGGTGGGAAGTGGCAGTAGTTCATTCTTTTGCCCTTCAAAGTTTTTAAGGAATACCCTCTGCTTAGCCACTTCCCCCCCCCCCCCCCCCCGAGAAAGTTCTGAATCAGATAAAACAAAGGCAAATGCCTTGCGTCAGTCCTTCAGAGAGCCCTGAGACAGGTCAAAACAGAAATACACAATTATAGCAAGGTCTACTCTGTTCCCTCCAGAGACACACACTGGGAATTTGGGATGCTATCTTCAGGACCATCATCAAACTGGAAAAGGATGTGGGGTGAGGGTACGTTAAAAAGCCACAATGCTCTCCTACCATGTTTAAGTCATCTTTTTGTCTTGATTCGGGATTTGCTTGGTTTCTGTAACCTTTAACTACTTCCCATAATTTCCACAAAAGTTCATTTTGAGAGTTCTTTTGCTCATTTGGACTGTTTCTGTAGAAGGGTAGGCCCTTAGAGTTCCCTACTCTACATTTTCGCTGATACATGGAGTTGATTTTGTAAGGCTTTAGTAGATTAATTCTTCACAATCAGAAAAGGATAAATGGCTGTTGCCCACTAACCATGTAAAATTCTCCTTATCCATGTGGAGTAGTAAAGGAAGTGACACGGGAGAGGGGACAGAGGAATTACTCTTGTGGTGATCTCACCACATGGAAATAGGAAAAATGAAGAATAGTATCCTCTTCTAACACTGGGGAAATAGAATATATTTTGATGAAAACTTCATCACGTAGGCTTCTAGATCTCTTCTATCCTAAATGCCAACTTCTATTATTAGGTGTCTGGTAGAAAGGTGTTGATAGATCTCTGCTCTGAAGAAAAAGAATTCTGATGATCTTTATGATGCACAAATTAGAAACTTGTGAATCAGAGAGGTTTAGTGAGTCACTCAAGCTTACCAAGTTAAGAAACTATAGATCTATGAATTTAACTCAGGTTTCTGACCTTAAGAAATTTCACTGTCATATATTGCCTTAATGATATTTTGAAAAAGTTAAATACTTAGTCATGTATGGGCTTAAAGAAAAATAACTAAGTATTTCCTTTTGATTACAAAGAATGAGAAATTAATTGATGAATTTGCAAATTATATGACATTGTTGAAGACATCAGACAAATTTGAGCAAGAGCTGTAACCGTAGTAGGTGTTGATAATTGCCTACCTAGCATCTGCACTCATTCTCCCTTGTTTACTGTGTCTGCATTTTCATCCATCATCCTTTCTCTGTGATGTACTCTGGGGGAGGAGTTGACCCCCGGCACTAGGAGTAGCTTAAGCCAATTAACACATTTCATTATCCTGACTTGGCCAAATCATTGGTTCTGGGTTTGGCATGTCTTCTAAGTGGGTCGTTCAGGATGAATTTCAACATTCTTCCTTGAAATTTTAAGTAGGAATATTTTTTTCACTTGAGTGGTACTGTATGTGGATTTAAAGTCTCAGCTAGTACAGCAGTATTACACCCATGATAGAAACCAGATTTAGCATCATACTAAGACTATGGCAGGATGGAGAGGTGGAAAGAAACCAGATGCTTCACATTATTGAGACACTGAATCAGACAATCCTGTTGTCTCTGTCTTTCCTCTGGACTTACAAACCCATCATTAGCCGATAAATCATTTAAATGGTTTACACCACCTTGGGTTTTCAGTTACCTCTAACAGAATGCATAAACTGATGCATAAATTTCCAGAAAATAAACGGGGTAAACTGATGATTTTTATACATAGGACTGAAAATTAGAAATATACTAGTTGATATGTGGCCTACTTGTGGCCTAAGGAACCATATAATTTTTCATGCTACAGAACACATGTCTAATATCCAATACATCTTTACTGAATTCTCTGAGAACATTCTAAAGAGAGTTTCCATCATAACACCCAGTAAAACTTTTAAAAATCCTCCTCAGGCATCTATGCACAAAAACCCCATTTAGCAAAGCAGATGACCATAATCCTTCCACTTTTCTTCATAAATACCTTCAATTTTTTCTCAAAACCAGTAGCTGGCATTAGTCTTTTCCATAATATCTCACTCCGTGTTCCCCTTTTCCATTTATACTTTTCTCTTCCCTAAGAAACTCTCAGCTCATTGAACAATTTGGTAAGTTAATCAGCTTGGTTTTAGTCTTTTCTTTCATCAATTAACCTGCCCCGCACCACAATGGCCTAGGAATCTAGCTAGCAAAGAAATAATATTCCTTCTTTGTAAGAAGTCTCAAGTATTCCATTGTTATTCTTCTTCCCTGTTATATTCATATTTATGATGTGCAAGTCTTAAAATTTTAGAATGTTAAATCTAACGGGGGCCTTAAAACTTGACAAAGTAATTCTGGCAGGTTTGTATTCATAGAGTAAAAGTGAAACAAGGGGCCATGATAAACAATTAAACTTTTTACTTGTTTAGGATACTAAATTACCATTTCCAGGAATGCCTTGGACATTTTCTGTAGTACTGGAAGGTTGTGGAAAAGGAGCAAAGCCGCTGAAAAGAAAAATTATGAAGTAGGTGATAACTCTTGATGACTCCACTCTATTCCTCTTCCAGTGATTTTTATGGACCCTACTCCTAATATCATCTGTCATCTCCCCCTTCATATCATTTAGCACATCCCCCTACCCACCACCCCTCCAATAAACCTCTGTTTGTTCTATTTAAGAGTCTTTTATGGTTTGCCTCCCTCTCTGTTTTTATCTTATTTTTCCTTTCCTTTCCCTATGTTCATCTGTTGTGTTTCTTGAATTACACATATGAGTGAAATCATATGATATCTGTCTTTCTCTGACTGACTCATTTTGCTTAGCATAATACGTTCTAGTTCCATCCATGTTGTTGCAAATGGCAAGATTTCATTCTATTTCATCGCTGAGTAATATTCCATTGTATACCACATCTTCTTTATCCATTCATCAGTCGATGGACATTTAGGCTCTTTCCATAATTTGACTATTGCTGTAAGCACTGCTGTAAACATTGGGGTGCATGTGCCCCTTCAGATCAGCATTTTTCTATCCTTTGCATAAATTCCTAGTAGAACAATTCCTGGGTGGTAAGGTAGCTCTATTTTTAATTTTTTGAGGAACCTCCATATTGTTTTCCAGAGTGACTGCAGTAGTTTGCATTCCCACCAATAGTGCAAAAGTTTCCCCTTTGTCCGCATCCTCTCCAACATCTGTTGTTTCCTGAGTTGTTAATTTTTGCCATTCTGACAGGTGTGACATGGTATCTTATTGTGGTTTTGATTTGTATTTCTCTGATGATGAGTATGTTGAGTATCTTTTCACATGTCTGTTAGTCATTTGGATGTCTTCTTTGGAAAAGTGTCTATTCATGTCTTCTGCCCATTTCTTCACTGGATTGTTTTTTGGGTGTTGAGTTTGAAAATTTCTTTATAGATTTTGGATACTAATCCTTTATCTGATATGTCATTTGCAAATATCCTCTCCCATTCCATTGGTTCCTTTTCATTTTGCTGATTGTTTTCTTCTCTGTGCAGAAGCTTCTTATCTTGATGAGGCCCCAATAGTTCATTTTTACTTTTATTTCCCTTGCCCCCAGAGACATGTCTAGTAAGAAGTTGCTTTGGCTGAGGTCAAAGCGGTTGCTGCCTGTTTTCTCCTGTAGGATTTTGATGGTTTCCTGTCTCACATTTAGGTCTTTCATCCATTTTGAATTTATTTTTGTGTATGTTGTAAGAAAGTGGTCCAGTTTCATTCTTCTGCATGTCATTGTCCAGTTTTTTTTTTTCTCTCCAGAGAGTCCCCCTTGAAATTTCTTGAAGGGCTGGTTTAGTGGTCATGAATTCCTTTAGTTTTTGTCTGGGAAAGTCTTTATCTCTCCTTCTATTCTGAATGACAGTTTTGCTGGATAAAGGATTCTTGGCTGCATATTTTTCCTATTCATCACATTGAATATTTCCTGCCATTCCCTTCTGGCCTGCCAAGTTTCTGTGGATAGACCTGTTACTAACCTTATGTGTCTACCCTTGTACGTTAAGGACCCTTTGTCCCTAGCTGCTTTCAGAGTTCTCTCCTTATCTTTGTATTTTGCAAGTTTCACTATGATTTGTCATGGTATTGACTTGTTTTTGTTGATTTTGAAGGGAGTTCTCTGTGCTTCTTGGACTTGGATGCCTGTTTCCTCCCCCAGATTAGGGGAATTCTCAGCTATAATTTGTTCAAATAAACCTTCTGCATCGTTTGCCCCTCTCTTTTTCTAAGACTCCTATGATATGGATATTGTTTGGTTTCGTGGTATCATTTAGTTCTCTAAGTCTTCCCTGGTGATCTAACAATTTCCTTTCCCTCTTTTTTTCAGCTTCATTATTTTCCATAATTTTATCTTCTATTTCACCTATTTTCTCCTCTGCTTATTCAATCTTTTTTGTCACTGTATCCACTTTGTTTTGCATCTCAGTTATAGGATTTTTTAATTCATCTTAACCAGTTTTGAGGAAGTCCCTGGCTGTGATTTCTTCTTGACCTTTCTTTTGGGGAAAATCCTCCATCTTGTCATTTTGGCTAAGTTTCTATCCTTTGTATGTTTTAAAAGCTTCTTACGTTTCCTGCACCTGAAAGTACTACTATATTAAAAAAGGATCAAACACTGTCCAGGGCCTGGCACTTCAGGAAGTGTTTCTGATGTATGCTGTGTGCACTCTGCTGTTGCACTTTGCACTTTCCCACTGCTCAGTCCTCTGCAGAGCTTTTTCTTACAGTGGTGGAGTGTTTGGACCTTTAATTAGGTGTGCTTTGATCTGTTTGTTGAAGCAACTCTGGAAAAAAAAGGAGGTGGGGGGAAAGCCAGATCCTAGAAAAAGAGAAAAGGAAAGGGAACCAAAAAAACCCAAACAGTGAATCAAAAAACTATAAGGCCAATTCCAAAGAAAAAGAAAGGAAAAGAAAAGGCGGGGGGAAGCAGAGGAAAAGAAAAAAGGAAAAAGAAAATCATAAAAAAGCCCAATCCCCCCCAAAGGAGAAAAGGAAATGAAAAAAAAAATAAAAGAAACTATGAGCCTGATTCCAAAAGAAAAAAAGAAGAGAGAAAAAATAATAAAAAAAAGAGCTGTCTGTTGGTGCCTGGGAGGTGGTGGCTGTGCTAGTCTGGAGGCAGGGCTGGCTCTTTTGGCTCAGAGTCAGTCTTGCCCTAGTAAATAAGCAGTTGACAGGCATGAAGGGACAGGATTTGGGTTACGTGGGTCCTGCCTCCATTGGGGTCCACTGTGTTGCTCTCTGAGGTCCCACTGTGTTAATGCTGGGGTGAAAATGGCACCACCCCAGTCTCTCATCCCCAGACTAGGAATCTCATTCCCTGCTGTTCAGAATAGTGAGGGCAGTCAGCTTGTCCTGCAACACAACTCTCCCGCATTTTTTCTTTGGCACATGGCTGGGATTCAAAACACAAAGTTTTAAAGCACCCACAAAATGTGGATTCACTCCTCTCTTCCAGAGTAGATCCTCTCCACCCTGCTGATGAAAGGCCTTTGGCTGGTACCTGCAGGGTCTTTTGTCCTTGGCAGGGCAATAAAGCATCTTCCAAATGCTTTGGAAGAGACTGTTCTCTCCCAGTGCACTCTGGAGATTTCTACACTATGCTATGCACTCTGGGGCCAGCTCCCTCCTACCCAAGAGCACACACCACAGCTCCACTTCAGAGAAAACCTCAGAATTTGAGCTCCAAAATCTGTTTGCAAAAAAGAACTGGGACACTCAGTACTTCTCACTCCCAGTCGATGATCCAGAGAAGTTTTCCTCTTGTGTGAACTTGATGACTCACTTTCTCGACCCCTCTCTCTTTCTTTCCCTTTTGTCTCTCCATGGAAAGGGTTTCATCCCCTCCATGGCACTGCCATTTTTCTCTCCCCCTATCCACTTCCACCATTTTGCATCTGCCAAGCTGTCTCTCTCCCACTGTGGAGATCCTTCTGCCAGTCCTCAGACAGATTTCCTCAGTGTTACAAGTAATCAGACCTAAATACAGCTGTTTTTGAGGGACAAGGAAAGCCCAAGGTCCCCCTACTTCTCTGACATCTTAACTCCTCCCAATAATGAACAACTTTAAAAGGAAATTAAAAAAAATAACTCCATTTATAGCAGCATCAAAAGGAATAAAATACTTAAGAATAAACATCACTGAGGAGGTAAAAAGCTTGTTCACTGACTATTATAAAACATTTGCTGGAAGAAATTAAGGAAGACATAAACACATGGAAAGACATCCCATGTTCATGGAATCAAAGAATATTGTTAAGATGTCAATAGTACCAAATACAATCTATAGTTTCAGTGCAATTCCTTTCAAAAATCATTTCAAAATCTACAATTTTTTTTGTAGAAATAGAAAACCCCACCCTACAGTTAGTATACAATCTCGAGGGACTCCAAATAGTCAAAACAATCTTGAAAAAGAACCAAGTTTGAGGCCTCGCCTCTCCCTGATTTTAAAAGGTACTACAAAATATAGTAATTAAAACAGGGTGGTACTGACGTATTATATATACCAATATAATATAATGTAGACCCTAGAAATAAACCATCACATATATATTCAGATTTTTTTCAACAGGAATGTTAAGACTATTCAATGGAAAAGGATAGTCTTCAACAAATGCTGTTGGGAGAACTTGATATCAATATGCAAAAGAATGAAATTGGACCTTTACCTTAGACTGTATACAAAAATGAACTCAAATTGGATCAAAGACCCTAACATAAAAGCTAAAACTATAAAACTCTTGGGAAAAAAAACACAGGAGGAAAGTTTCAAGCATTGGATTTGCAGTGATTTCTTGGATATGATACCAAAAGCACAGGCAACAAAAGAGAAATACATAAATTGTACTTAATCAAAATGTAAAAATTTGTGCATCAAAACACTACCAACAGAGTGAAAAGGCAACACATAAGATGGAAGCAAATATCAGCAAATCCAACATCTGATAAGGGATTAATATCCTGAATATATAAAGAATTCCTACACCTGAAATAATAAACCTGATTTTAAAAATGGACAAAGGGCTTAAATAGATATTTATTGAAGGAGAATACACAAATGGCCAATAAACCTGTGAAAAGATGTTCAAAATCTCTAGCCATTAGAGAGATTCAAATCCAACCACAAGATACCAGCTCACGTCTGTTAGAACGGCTATTATTAAAAACCAAACAAAGGGTGCCTGGGTGGCTTACTTGGGTAAGCTTCTGACTTTGGCTCAGGTCATGATCTCATGGTCTGTGAGTTCAAGCCCCACATCAAGCTCTGTGCTAACAGCTGAGAGCCTAAAGCCTGCTTCAGATTCTCTGTCTACCTCTCTCTCTTTCTGCCCCTCCCCAACTTGTGCTGTCTCTCTCAAAAATAAATATTAAAAAATAAAAACAATAAAGAAACAAACAAAACAGAAACTATTAAGTGTTGGTGAGGATGTGAAAAAATTAGGACCCTTGTGTATCGCTTCTGGAAATGTAAAGTGGTGCAGCTACTATGGAAAACAGTATGGTGATTCCTCAAAAATTAAACATAGAATTCCATATGATATTTACTCTGCTGGATATATATCAAAAAGAATTGAGAGCGGGTTCTTGAACAGATGTTTTTACACCCATATTCATAGCAGCATTATTCACAATGCCAAAAGGTGGAAGCAACCTGTTTGGTGATGGATGAATGGAACGGATGGTATATACCATGGGTATATACATATAATGGAATGTTATTTAGCATTAAAAGGGAAGGAAATTATGACACATGCTATAACATAGATGAAACTTGAAAATATTATGCTACATGAAATAAGCCAGTCACAAAAGGGCAAACATTGTATGATTCCTTTTATATGAGGGACCTGGAATAGTCAAATTCATAGATATAGAAAGTAGAATTGTTCTTGCTGGGGTGGGGGGGAGACAGGAATAGGAGGATTATTTTTTAACAGGTATGAAGACTGGGGAGATGAAAAAATTGTGGAGAATGGTGTTGTTGATAGTTGCACAACAATGTGAATACACTTAATGTCTCCAAATTGTACACTTACAATGATTAAAATGATTAAAAAGTTTTATTTTATATATATTTAGCATGATAAAAAGGAATCAATTCTAATATATGTTACAAAATGGATGAATCTTGAAAACATTTTGCTAAGTGAAATAAGCCAGACACCAAAGGGCAAATATTAGATAATTCCACTTATATGTGGTACCTAGATTAGAAAAATTCATAAAGAGAGTAAGTAGAGTAGTGGTTATTAGGGCCTGAGTGGAGGGAGGATGGAAAATTATTGTTTAATGGATATGGAGTTTCAGTTTGGAATGATGAAAGAGCTCTGGACATGGATTGTGGTGATAGTTTCAGAGCAATAGAAATATACTTAATGTCACTAAATTGTACATTCAAAAAGGGTTGAAATGGTAAATTACATGTTATTTATATTTCACCACAATAAAATACTATCTAGGCAAGGTTAGTTCTATCTGTCATCTGAAATTTCTTAAAGGGAAGGCCTCTGACTGGCATTGTGTTGGCCACCCCTTGGACCAGAACCTATAGCCAAGGGAAAGGGAAATTGTGATTGGCCCAGCGTGGGTCACAGACTACCTCTGTGGCCATGTGGAATGGGGTGGATAATATGATTAGATCAAAAGTACCACAAGAAATTGGGGAAAGACAATTCCCCTAAGGAAGATGGTATTAGGCTACCAGAATCTGAGAAGGGATACTTAGAAAGAAAAAATGATCTTATCTTTTCTGGTTTTTTTTTTTTCTGCCTCTGATTTCTGGCTTCTGTCAAGATTTTTTTTTTCTATATCTTGCATTTCTTTCTTAAGCCAGCTCCACTCTGGCTCAGATTTGAAATTCAGTTCCTTTTCCTTGATGTCTCAACAGACAACATTCACATAAAGTCTTTGTAGAAAAATTTTCTGAAGGATTATAGGGATGAAAGAGTGTTATCATTTCAGTAGTGCAAGGGATGTTTTTTCTTTCTCCAAATCTTTAAATTCTAGTTAACTAACATACAGAGTAATATTACTTCCAGGTGTAAAATTTAGTGATTTATCACTTACATAAAACACCCAGTGCTCATCACAAGTGCCGTCCTTAATATCCATCACCTATTTAACCAATCCCCCTGCCCACCTCCCCTCCAGTAAGTAACCCTCAGTTTGTTCTCGTAACCCTTAGTTAAGAGTCTGCTTCCCGGTTTGCCTCTTTTTCTTTCTCCCCTAGGTTCATTTATTTTGTTTCTTAGATTCCACATATGAGTGGAATTATATGGTACTTGTCTTTCTCTGACTTGCTTAGCATAATACTCTCTACCTCCATCCACATCATTGCAAATGGAAAGATTTCATTGTTTTTTATGGCTGAGTAAATATTCCATTATACATATATATATATATATATATATCCATTATATCACATCTTCTTTATGCATTCACCAGTTGATGGACATTTGGGCTTTTTCCATAATTTGGCTATTGTTGATAATGCTGCTATAAACACTGGGGTGCATGTATCCCTTCAAATCAGTATTTTTATATCCTTTGGGTAAATACCTAGTAATGAAATTGTTGGATTGTAGGGTAGTTCTATTTTTAACTCTTTGAGGAACCTCAATACTGTTTTCCAAAGTGGCTGCACCAGTTAGCAATGCAAGGGATTTTTAAATTGAGTAATTAAGAACCTTAAAAAAAAAGTTTCTTTGGTTTTTCAAATAGCTCTGGCTTCAGCTTCCTACCTTGTTTGTTGTTTCTCCTACTTCCTCTGCTCTCTCAAGATTGTTCATTGTTTCCACTCAAGAGTAAATACACAGACAATATTTCCCATTGTCTCATTCAGAACAAATACTATCACTAGGTACAGGGCCTATTTCATATTTCAGTCTTACCCTTTCAAACCCAAATGGACTTTTCAAGGTATTTTATCTCTGGCTTAGAATCATGTTTTTAAAAATCTGTTACTTATCAATATGGTGATTAGTAAACACTAACAATATGGTAATAAATGCTATTATTTGCTATGAAAACTATGAAAAAGGTTGTATCTATTATAGAAAAAGGACTATTGGGCAGAGTATTATAAAATGATCTGTCACACATTCATCTTTTCCCCAGCCATGGGACACCTTAGCCTTAGCTATCCATGGGAAGGCCATGAACTCCTTTGGTACGAATCTCTGCCTGGCAGCACTTTCCTAGACAATGTGCATGGTAGTTACAGAGAAATTCCCTCAGAAGTTCTAGATCTATAAATCCAAACCTGTACAAGGAAAACAAATAAGAAATTCTGTGAGGGCCTCTGAAATTCTCTAAAACTGCATTGCTGTTATGTTGCTAACGTCCTGTGCTTTCACTTTGGGGATATACACTTCAGCATATATTCTTGGAACTGGCTAATGTCCAAATGCAATCAGAAGAGTAATTGAGCATACCTATCTTCATCGTTCTGTACTCGAATAAAATGGCTTGTCTGAATTAGTGCCTGTTAGCTCATCACAGAAGCACAGATTAGACTCACAGAATAGTATAACTGACGAGGACATTAGAGATTATCAATACTACTGTCCTCAGTTTCATCTGGAGAGACTGAGGCCCAGAGAATTTTGATGACTCCTTACACATTATGTTCATATCGAATTGGATCTGAAATCAAGGTCTCCTGACTTTTCGTCTATTGCTTTTCTAGTTATATCAGCCAAGAGACTGCTCCTCTAAAGCTAGGTTTGCCCAGAGTCTGAACTCAAATATGTTAGACACCTTAGGACATTGTTCTTCATTGTGGCAACCAACACATTTTCAAGGGCAATAAGATATTTTTTTATATCAGTAGAACCTGAATATACTATGAAAAGGTTAACAGTATTACAGTCTGTAATTTTGCTATTTTGTATTTAAGTAAGTAGGAGAGCCTGTGGGAGCAACTTGGGGTAATAAAGGTTAATCACTGGGAGCTTAAGGGTGCTTATTCTTAATTGGTGGGCGATTAAAGATGCTCAAGGTTAATAGCTGTGTTTTCAAAGCCAGTAATTCCCTTTACAGAAAGCTTCCCCTGTGGCTTTGGCATACCTATCAATCAGTTCCAGCCCCTAGCCAATAAGATAGCAAATTTAGGAGCATAACCCTAAGGGGATTTAGGGGTGAGGATGACTATCTTAACTATGGTTGTAACTTTGATTTTCTTTGAAAACAGTTTGGTCATCTTCAAAGTGCTCCACTCTTTCCCTCTTTTATACCCAAATGGTTTTCATTTTGTCATATAGATGCAACCCCAAATAGTACTTTTTCTAAGGCCCAAAAAGCTGATAAAATAAATTAAGTTTATGACTTAGTTTCAAGGCTAGTTGCTAATTTTCAAAACTATTTGGTTTGGCATTTCAAAGATTAGTCAGTACAATCAAGACATGTTCAGATATAAGATATAAGATATGAGAATAGATAAGACCTTAAATAAATCTTCAAACTGGAAGGCACCTTAGGACTCTCCACTCATTTTAAAGCTAGTGAACGGATAGGATCTGGAGACTGAATAACCTGGTCTTTTCATGTCTAGCAACTATTTACCTATGGCTAACCCGTGGGGTTTTTTTCTGAGCCAAATATTACAGTTTCAACGTAACACGGGTGTTAAAAAAATTCATATAGGGGATGGCCAGTAAATCAGGCTTGTGTTTCATTTGGCAAGCTTGTGGGGAGCCTGGGTGGCACAGTCGGTCAAGCATTTGGCAAGCTTGTGTTTTGAAAGTCAACAAAGAAGAAAAAGACTTAAAACCAAAAAAAAAAAAAAAATGCCATTAGTGTGAGGAGTGTAAAAAATTTACCCATGCACTAAAATTAGCTATCCTTGTTATCAAATCCCACTTGCTTTGTTATTCTTTACTAATGAATTAATCTCTGGTTAATCCTTCTATAGAAATCAGACATTAGTGACTTCATGGATTACCATACAGCTGAATATAGAAATTGTTTATATTACTCATTGACAAATTTTGAAAATTTTGTCACTGAAAGTAGTTCGGGGTGTGGGTGCAATTGTCATTTATTTCCTTTTGTCAATAATAACTTGTTCACACAGTAAATGAAAATTGAATCCAAAGACTGATTTATTTAAAATCACTCAGTGGAGAAATTCATTCTCATATGCCAATTCCCTCTGTTTAATTCTCTTACCTTGTTGTGTCTTGTAAAAGAAAGAGGGAAAATATATTGCATTCCTAATGCAACATTTAGGTAATATGTTTAATTAATGGAAACAGATTCGTCATTTTATTCTGATTATCCAGAAGGTTTAAGCAACATGAGATTTATGCAGAGCATGAAATTGGTGGCATGACCCAAAGAGGTCTCTTGGAAAATACTGTCAGCAGCTCTTGGCAGGATGCTTTGTGGGAAGCTCAGGGTTCTCAGTATATGGATGTATGTAAGCATTTCCAGTAGGCTGAAGCCATAACTCACAGGTATGCTTTCATAGTAATCCTTATTATTAAGTAGGAAATTACAGAAGAAAAACCCAAGTGCTACTTAAAAACCAAACCCATTAGTTTTTGGTTAATAAGGATGAAATAATAATCACTGTGAGCAATTTCCCATTTCCTAATCTCAGCAGTCTTGCTCAATCCTCAGATTTGTTCATGGAGGAATAATTATCACCACTTGTAACCCAGTGAAAAATCAGAAACTGTTAATAGCTTCAGATTTCAAACTACTGAATTTTTCCTTTTTGATTGTCTGATTATTTGATTTGCATTTGACTCAAACTCATTCTGCTCTCTAAGAAACTCATTGAGAAAAGCTATCTTTCTATACTTTGAAAATTAATCACAGAGAAACTCGAAATGGGAGAGGAGTACTCTGGTATAAATGTGATTCTGGCTACTACTTCTACTCAGGTTAATGTCATGCTTATGTAAAAATATGGGAGTATAAACTCTCATATGAAAAATTTTTTAAAAATTTAAAAATTTTTCTGTTTTCTGTTTTCCCCAAATTTTGAAATTGAATGTAACATAGAGACAGCTGTATTTTGGCTCAATAAAGAGAAAATTACTTGATGATTAGAATTGAGAATGAAATGGGGGTACTTCTTGAAGCAGCAGGCTTTCTGCCCCTGGAGGTATTAAAGCAGAAGCTGGAGGCTTTATGGTCCCATGTTAGGTATGCTGTCGAGGACAATATACCTGCATTATGGGGCTAGCCTAGATGTCTTTTATGGTTTGTCTTGAGTGTAAGATTCTAGATTTAAAATCTTTATTTTTTTTAGCTTTTCCATAATTCATATAAAAATTGCTATCCAACAGGTCTTAGGGTCAATTTAGGATGTATGATTCTAAAAGGGTACCCATTGATTCCTAACCTCATTAGGTTTACATTTTGTATATAACTTCTATGTTTTAATCTAAAAGAAAAACTGTAATGCAGAATTATATTATAGCAGGCTGTTGGAAGTCATATCTTGGATAGGTCTTGTACTGGGGCTTCCCTGCAGCACCTGGAAAATTATATCCCTGGATCAGAAATCCAAGAATCTTAAATTTTCCATTTTTTTTTATATGAAACTTCCTTCTGTCCAAAACTTGATGCAAAATGAAACAGTGAAATATGGTGAATATATGTTTGGGTGTTAAGCAGTGCATTAAATAAAGTTAAGTCTAAATCAGGTGTCTAAAGAACAATGAAAAGAATTTACCTTTGGTCCTTTTGAAATATCTCATAAAGTTGATGTATTCAATAATTAAATACATATTGGAAGAGGCCTTTATTTCATTAGTGCCCCATGGGATCTTCTGTTTGAACCAAAGATCCTAATTACATAAAAGAGGTAACCTTTGGCTTCTCTGATAACTCTCACTAAAAACAAAAAACAGCACTGGCTCTCCCAACCATTTTAGCTTACAGGTTCCTCCTATAATCTCAATGTGCAGGAAGAGAATAAAAACTTGTATGAAATTTCCTCATGAAATCTGAGAACCTTCATCTACAAGTGAAAGGGTAAAATAGATGTCCTCACGGTAGTAATGGGGACCAGGAAGATTGTATCATTAAACATAGCACAATGGTTTTAACCACTTTTCTATTTTTCTTGAAAAATGTAACCCTCCTGATCAATCTTTTATCTCCTACCTTTGTTATAAACTGGTGTAGGTAAATAATTCTCAGATATTAGAAAAATCAGCAGTGAAATTATAATGATAAATGGCATTTGACACTGGGCCTTATTAATAAAAATGGTAAGAAATGGTGGGGACTCAAGTAGAATGGAGAGCTCACATTACATCTAAAGGTGGCAGCTAGTATTCAGCTAAGCAGGAATATGAGAACAGTGATATCACATCTTCCATATTTTCAAGAGAACTGGAAACCTAGATTTTATATGAGATCTCCTGATTTTAAAATATTGTTACTTTATTATTGTTGGTTAATAAAAAATGTTTTTTAAAGTTCATTTATTTATTTTTGAGAGACAGAGCACAAGCAGGAAAGGGGCAGAGAGAGAAGGAGAGAGAATCCCAAGCAGGTTCTGTGCAGTCAGCTCAGAGCCCGATATGGAGCTTGATCCAATGAACCACAAGATCATGACCTGAGCTGAAATCAAGAGCCAGATGCTCAATCGATTGAGCCACCCAGGTGCCCCTGGCTCATAAGAAATATTTTAAAAAACAACAACATTGTGTAGCCCCCCAAAAAACTCTTCTGTGGGTCAGTTTTGTTTTGTGTTTTCTTTAAGCATTCTGAATGAGTATACCACATCAAGTTTGAGGGCATGTATTATGGGCACATAAGGATTGCAAGCAAACCATATCAGTTTTAATCCCTAGTGGCTGGTCTTGCTTCTATCCAGTGCCTGGGCCCGAGACTCTTTGAAATGTGTTCTTGAAAGAAAGGAAAGGGCACGTTTTTGAAAAGCAAAAAGAGGGCCTGGGGAAACTTCTATTCATTAACTCTAGTCACCATGGTAATTGCTATTTGTTGAGCATGTATTGTGGCCAGGGCATTATTTGTTCCTCACAGAAACTTTTCAGTGTAAATATTGTAATTTCTATTTGTTGTGGCACTTTACAGATAAAGGGTAGAACCTCATCCAAAATTCTGTCCAGAGGTAGACACACACACACACACACACACACACAGGCACACACCAAGAAGTTACGAAAAAGTTAATTAGTTACATAATGAGGATTCTAAGGACAGCAGGGAAGGTTTCTCAAGCTGGTCTGAAAATCACTTGAGAGACTGGAGAAAGGAGATTGGTTTGAATTTTTATTGTGGTTAGGGGTGGGCTTGTGTCAGAGTTCCTATTCATGGTCAGGGAGCTTGCATAGTTTCACTCTCCCATGGCCACCAAAGGAGGGAGCACTTTTCTTATTAGCTTTCCCAAATACGGGGCAGAAGGGGAAGAAAGAAGGATGAGATTTCAACGTTTTTATTTATTTTTGGGACAGAGAGAGACAGAGCATGAACGGGGGAGGGGCAGAGAGAGGGAGACACAGAATCGGAAACAGGCTCCAGGCTCCGAGCCATCAGCCCAGAGCCCGACGCGGGGCTCGAACTCACGGACCGCGAGATCGTGACCTGGCTGAAGTCGGACGCTTAACCGACTGTGCCACCCAGGCGCCCCAAGAAGGATGAGATTTAAAGGTATCAGTGCCCAAACATCAAAAAAATGAAGTCAGGCTCTTTATTAAAATATTTTATAGATGAGGATTCTGAGACTCAAAGTTTATGGATTTGTCCAGGATTGTATGGTAGAGTAAGGATTCAAACTCAGGTACGAAGCCACTACTCCCTTTCAGTACAAAACTGGCAGACTGATTTAAAATGTAAAGAATTAGTTGCTTACAATTAAAGTTAACATTTTACACAAAGAAATACAGTCTAAATTCCCATATATATAACCAGCTGGTGCTGAACAGGACCTGCCCTTCTAGACAACACATGTATTCTCCAGTTCACCACAGTCCCCACTACTTATTATTTCTTGACTCTGCAGAAGATCACTTGAAATTTATAATCACATCTGTGTCATTGTTTTTCAAAATTTTGTTTGAGATTTCATATAGCTTCTTGCACCTGAAAGCTTATGTATTTTGCCAAATTCAGGAAGTTTTCAGCTCATTATTTCTTTGAATACTGTTTTTAGCTCTACTCTTCCCTCTCCTTCTGGAACTCTGATAACAGGAACTTTAAATCTTCTCTCATTGTCTGTCAGACCCGGAGAATCTTTTTATTGCCCCCTACCCCAGTTTATTTTCTCTGTTCAGATTTGATACATTTGACTACAAGTTCAATGACTTTATCCTGGGTCATCTTCACTCTATTATTGACCCACTCCGATGAGTTTTTTCTTCCAGTTATTGTATTTTTTTTTTCAGTTTTGGTATAATTTCCATTTTGAAAAAGAAATTCCATCTGTTGGGTGAGATTTTCTATATAAACATTTGTTTCTTTTTTTTTCATTTTAAAGATTTTTTGTTTAATGTTTATTTGTGAGAGATAGAGATAGCACACATGAGGGAGGGGCAGAGAGAGAGAGGGAGACACAGAATCTGAAACAGGCTCCAGGCTCTGAGCTGTCACCACAGAGCCCAATGTGGGGCTCAAACTGAGGAAAGGCGAAATCATGACCTAGGCCAAAGTCGGACACTCAACTGACTAAGCCACCCAGGTGCCCCATATTAAAATTTCTTTCAAGAGGATTTGTGATTGCTTTTGAAGCACTTTTATGATGGCTGCTTTAAAATCCTTGCCAGATAATTCCAGCATCTGGTTCATCTTGGGTGTGTTATCAGTTCATTTCCTTTTCTCACTCAATTTGTGACTTACCTGGTTTTTGGTATGATGGCTCATTTTCTATTGTATCCTAAGCATTTTGACTAGTTATGTTAGAAGACTCAGGGAACCTTTTAAATCTTTTATTGTAGCAAGCAGCCACTCTGTTTATATTTAGCACACAGGTCCTGGCTTACTTTTGTGGTCTGTAGTTCTAATGATAATTTAATTTTTTGAGCCTTGGTAATGCTATTTTGGTTTGCTTGGTTTGTCTGAAGGGAATGTCCAGACTGCATAGATAAAGACAACTTCCCTGCCAGTATCACTCAGAGTCTCTGGGTGGGGGAGGATAGTCTCAGGGCCAGCAGGTACAGGGACAGCTTCACGGATTGGACCACTTATTATTGTGGGATCCCCACTGCCAGTGTCACTCAGGTGTCCAGTGTTTTTCAGTAGAAGAAGGAATTCTCTGGTTTATTTAAAGACCACTGCCTACCTGGGTGCTGTTGTCACAGGTTTCCCCTTGCTAGTGCTATCCAGCTTCCAGGTGTCTCTGTGTAAGAGAGGGGGATATCTGGCCCAGCAGGGTAGGAGAGTGCTTCCCCTGGATGCTTATTATCAGTGGGGTTCTTGATCTATCCTCTTTTCTGGTGCCAATGGGAGTGCCTGTTATTGTTAGGACCACTGTTCCATCATGCAGAGGAGGAATGTGCTTATTTGAACTACTTGTTGTTTCTAGGTTAAGGGTTGGAGAATGCTGGACCTGGATTGCCCTGTTGTGTTGAGTGGTGTCTTAAGACACTTTGCTGCTATTTGTTTCTTCAATCTTGATGTCCCCAACCAGTCCACCCTCCTCTTTCCACATTTCAGATTTCTTTTTGGGTTTTATCTTACATTGTTTCCAAGGTTTATAGCTGTACTTAGTACAGATCCTGTCCAAGGTATATGGATGGAAAAACAGGGAGGGATGAGTCTATACACATGTTTTCTGGACTGCACACTGCTTTTCTTATTTCTGATCGACTTTACTTATATATGTTAAGCTTCCCTGTGTGTTATGGTTATTCTAATTTTTATCTTATGTAGTAAACTCTATCCAAAAGACAAAATCTGTACACTAAAGTGCTTCCTATGCTGAGAAGCATATCCCCCAACCCTCCCTTCTCCAGCCTTATCCTGATATTGGTTCTGTGATTTCCTTGAGAACAGAGTTCTTGAGAACAATGTCTTCTATCACTGTTGATATGGTATTGTGCCATGTAGCAGAGCACTTCCAAAGATTTAGAATTTATGTGTAAAACAATGTTTGGGATTTTTCCCTACTTTCTTTTCTTAGTCAATTGTATTAATAAATAACCTCAAGAAAACTCCCCAACACCTCACCTCAAAAAGCCTACAGCCAGATAATCTAAGAATCCTTATCTAGAAAATCTCCTAAAAATCCTTTGCCAGAAAACCATGGGCAAAAATACCACTAACTTTCCCTCACATCCTATGGGTTTTTACAAGCCTCCTCTCAAATATTTACTCCCCAGAATTCCCACTATAATCTGGATCCAGCCTACATTTCCAGCTTTGTTGCTCACCACTGGCCTCTTTTGTATATTCAGTTACTCACATCCATCATACTCTTACTTGCCTCCAGGCCTTCATATATGCTGCTCTTTATAACATTTTCCACCCACTATACCACTTCATCTAAAAAAAAATGACTTACTCTTCATATCATAGCTTAGATGTCAGTTCTTCTGTTGAGTCTTCCCTGACCCTTTCTTCCATACAAGACGTTGGGTAAACCTGTTATATACATCTTGCTACAGCACCGTACTGTCCTCTTTATGTCTCTCATCCTATTTTTAAATTTTAAACCTAGAGAAAATTTGCAATGATTCACACTTTATCCATATTGGCCGATTAATTTCCATTTTGCCCTATTTATTTTACCATTCTCTCTCCTTCTACCATTTGAGACTAAGTTGTAGACATTATTCCCCTTTACCCATAAATACTTCAGTATATATTTCTAAAGAATGATACCTTATTTTACACAAATATAGTGTAATTATAAATGACAGGAAATTTAATTTTGATAAAGTTCTATTATCTAATTCATAGTCCATAATCAAATTTTGTCCATAATTTAAATAATGTCCTTATAGTTATTTTTACCAGTCCCGGATCCATTCCAAGATTACATATTGCATCGAGTTGTCATATCTCTTTAGACTGCTTTAATTTGGAACAGTTTCTAAGCCTTTGACTTTACTGATCTAATATTTTTTAAGAGTGCAGGCCAGTTACATTGTATAATGGGCATCTATTTGGGTTTCTTGACGTTTTCTCATGATTAAAATCCAGTTATACATACATAATTGTTGCCACTTTCATGTCCCTCTAGTATTCCTGGGAAGAATTTACTCATCACCTCTTGCAAGAACAAGCCATATCTCCTTTATTGTTGAAACCCCTCCACCTCTTTCTTTAAAACAGTGGTCCATTAACAACATTAACAATTGAAAGAGTCAGTGCTAGGTTCTTGGAAATTCTGTCAAATCTTTTCTAACTCCTTTGTGCTCTGCTAGAAGGTTGAATGTGTATATGAAGAAACTTTCATTTAGCATCTACTGTGAATCTTCACATCAGCCATGTGAGGTAAGAATGACTACCCCATTTTACATGCGAGAAAGTGAAGATTTCAGAGGTGGAATGGGTATTTAAAGCCAAGTCTTTATTTAAGCACTTATTCCTTTCAGCAGAGGTTGGATTCTTGTATATATCTCTTTTAATCTTGAGTCACTTAAGTGTAACTGAACTCATTCCAGCTCCCTCTGCTCTGCCTCCCCACAACCCAGTGGGATACCACTACAAATTTAGGCCTTCATATGTGCACCTCAGAAAGGTTGTAAAAATGCTTTGTGCTCATGGCTCAATTTGCATAAGAATGTGTTTCTATATAGAGATCGTTGTTCCATTGCTCATTCTCCAAGAAGGTACTAGTTAGCCTGAGAAGATACTAGGTAGTTGGCATATTTTATACAAAGGATTCTGTCTCTGAACAATCAATTGTTCTCATGTTTTTTAAATTTTCAACACTACAGAGAAGCTGAATATTAAGTTTAGTACTGGCTTTGGTCAAAGAAAGTTGAGCACTCAGAGTCAGGGAACTCCTCTGCTTCAGTGAAATGAATACCAGCTCACTTCAATAGGAGGTCACCATCCTTATGGTGGGGAGATGGTGGTGGAGTAGGAGGACCCTAGGCTTGCCTCACACGATGTATACAACTATCACGATGAAGATAACTATCAAATAATCCTAAATACTCCAGAAATTGACCTGAAGACTTGTAGAACAAACTCCATAATGAGAGGTAGAGAAGAGGCCACCTCAAAGAAAGTAGGTAGTGTGGAGACATGGTTTAGGAGGGAAATGGATCATGGCCTTTGTGGTGAGGAAGGAGCCATGATCACAAAGAAAGATGAGAGACAGATTAGCACACAGGGGAGCACATGGGGGAAATGAATCACTATAGCAATTTTCTTGGAAAGCAAGAGGGTTCAAGCTTCATGAGTTCTTACAAACAGCCTGGAGATTTAAAGGTCAGTGGGCATGACTGGGATAGAACCCAGAGAGCATTGCATTACTCTTGGAGGGAAGGCAGGCCAACAACCCATGGACATACAGTGTGGAAACAGCTATCTGAGGACTGTCTGGGGCACACAGTGGGGAGGTTATTCATTCATCTCAGAGCATATACCAGAAAGACAACATTCTTGAAGAGACCCTCCAGGAACAAAGGAACTGGCCAGTGCCATTTGCCTCCCACACCCCTCAACATAAGCACAGGGCTACCTGCAAGAATCAGCTCAGCACCCATGTTTGCAACCTAACTTGCTTATACCAAGCCCCACCCCCTTATGATCTGGTAGAATTGCCCCTCCAGTCACTCTTGCCTCAGTCCCAGCAAGGCAGGCCCCCACCCACAGAAGAATGGTCCAAACCCTTGCCCACACTGTGTCTCCCAAGTCAGGAGTTTTTGAGAGCATTGGCTCCAGCAGTGGTGGTGATAGGTCTTATTTCACAAGTAGACTAGAGTACACCTAGTGAAAATGTGCCACATTCAGGCCAGGGACTAAACACTGCCCACAGCAGGCAAGGAGAGCCTCTGCAGATGACTGGCCTGAAGGATAAAGCAGCCAGGACAAAACAGCAGAGCACAACACATTGCAGACATTCCTGGAAGGGCCAGGCTGTGGGGGAGAGGTGACAATATGGTAGGGCTCTACAGGAACTTTTTTTCATAAATCCATTACCCATAAACAACAGGAGTCATAGCTGACTTTCCTAACACACAGAAACAGGCACAAAGACTTAGACAAATGATAACAGAGAAATGTACCCCAAAAGAAAGAACAGAACAAAGCCACAGCCAGAGATCTAAGCAAAAAAGTTATAAGTGACATCTCTGATAAAGAATTTAAAGTAATGATCATAAGGATACTCACTGAACATGAGAAAAGACTGGAAGACTGAGACCCATAACACAGAGATAAGGAATAACATAAAAGAGATAAAAGCTTCAGTAAATGAAATGAGAAACATAACTGGTGGAATAAACAGCAGCCTGGAAGAAGCAGAGGAAGGAAATAATGACCTAGAGGGCTAGAAGGCAGAGTAATGGAAAACAATCAAGCTGAATAAAAGAGAGAAAAAAAGAATTATGTAAAATGAGAATAGACTTAGGGAACACAGTGGTTCCATCAAATGTAATAACATTCATATTATAGGAGTCCCAGAAGAAGAAGGGAGATAAAAGGGTGCAATAAATTTATTTGAAGAAATAATAGCAAAAATGTACCTAATCTGGGGATGTAAATAGATATCTACATCCAGGAGGCATAGAGAACCCCCATAAAAATCAACAAAAGCAGATCCACACCAAGATATATTGTAATTAAAATTGCAAAATATAGTGATAAAGAAAAAAACGTTTTAAAGCAAGCAAGACAAAATAAGACAGTAACTTACAATGGCAAACCCATAAAGCTAGCAGGAGATTTTTCAACAGAAACTTAGCAAGCTAGAAGGGAGTGGCATGATATATTCAAAATGCTAAACGGGAAAAATCTGCAGCCAAGAATATTCTATCCAGCAAGGCTATCATTCAGAACAGGAGAGGTAGTTTCCCAGACAAACAAAAACTAAAGGTGTTTGTGACCACTAAACCAACCTGCAAGAAATGTTAAAGGGGACTCTTTGATTTGAAAAGAGACCAAAAGTGACAATATAAAGGTAGGAAATATATAAGGAGGAAAAAGTGAATATTTCTGTAAAACATGACTCAAGGAACTCACAATATAAAAGAATGTAAAATATGACAGCATATATGTAAATGTGAGGGGGAGAAAAGTGAAGATTGGGTACAAATGAAAATGACCATGAACTTAATACAGATTGTTATATGCCGTAGAGGTTATATACAAACCTAATGGTAACCATAAAAGGGAACTTTCTTGCACTGTTGGTGGGAATGTGAACTGATGCAGCCGCTCTGGAAAACAGTGTGGAGGTTCCTCAAAAAATTCAAAATAGAACTACCCTACAACCGAGTAATAGCACTACTAGGAATTTATCCAAAGGATACAGGAGTGCTGATTCATAGGGCATATGTACCCCAATGTTTATAGCAGCACTTTCAACAATAGTCAAATTATGGAAAGAGCCTAAATATCCATCAACTGATGAATGGATAAAGAAGTTGTGGTTTATATATACAATGGAATACTACTTGGCAATGAGAAAGAATGAAATCATGCCATTTGCAGCAACGTGGATGGAACTGGAAGGTATTATACTAAGTGAAATAAATCAGTCAGAGAAAGACAGATATCATATGTTTTCACTCACATGTGGATCTTGAGAAACTTAAAAACACCATGGGGGGAAGGGAAGGGGAAAAATAGTTATAAACAGAGAGGGATGGAGGCAAACCATAAGAGATTATTAAATACAGAGAACAATCTAAGGGTTGATGGGGGGTAGGGGAGAGGGGAAATGGGTGATGGGCATTGAGGAGGGTACTTGGGATGAGCACTGGGTGTTGAATGGAAGCGATGAGCCACAGGAATCTACCCCCAAACCAAGAGCACTCTTTACACACTGTATGTTAGCCAATTTGACAATACATTATATTAAAAACAAAACAAAATAAAATAACTTATTAAACAAATGGAAAAAAAAACTTAAGAATAAAAAAGCCACTAATATATATGCAAAGAATAAAGGGAAAGAAATCCAAATATATCACTAAAGAAAAGCAGCAAACTATGAAAGAGAGAAAGACAAGAAAGGATCAGAGAAAATCTTCAGGAACAACCACAAAACAAATAGTAAAATGACAAAAATATATATATCTATCAATAATTTGAATGTAAATGGACTAAAAACTCCAATGTAAAGACACAGGGTGACAGAATGGATAAAAAAACAAGACCCATCTCTATGCTGCACACAAGAGATTCATTTTAGACCTCAAGACTTGTGCAGATTGAAAGTGAGGGGATGCAGAAACATGTATGATACAAATGGATGACAAAAGTAAGCTTAAGTAGCAATACTTATATAGGATAAAATAAACTTTAACACAAAGACTGTAACGAGAAAAAGAAGGACACTATATAATAATAGGGGGAGCAATCCAACAAGAATACATAACAATTGTAAATATATATGCACTCAAGATGGGAGCACTCAATAAATAAAACAGTTAATAGCAAACATAAAGGAACTAATCAATAAAATACAATAATAGTAGGGAGTTTTAACACCCTGTCTACATCAATGGACATATCATCTAAACAGAACATCAAGGAAAGAATGGCTTTGAATGACACACTATAGCAGATAGACTTAACAGATATATTCAGAACATTCCACCCTAAAGTAGCAGAATACACATTCTTTTCATGTGCAAACGGAACATTCTCTGGAATGGATCACATATTAGTCCACAAACCAACCTCAACAAATTCAAAAAGTTTGAAGTCATACCATACATCTTTTCTGACCTCAATGCTATGAAACTGGAAGTCAACCACAAGAAAAAATCCAGAAAGACCACAAATACATGGAGGCTAAATAACATGCTGTTAAACAATGTATTGGTCAACCAGAAAATTAAATTAAAAAGTACATGGAAACAAAAATGAAAACACAATTGTCCAAAACCTTTGGGATGTAGCAAATGCAGTTCTAAGACACAAGTTTATGGCAATACAGGCCTACCTCAAGAAGCAAGAAAAAATTCAAATAAACAACCTAACCTTACACCTAAAGATGCTAGAGAAAGAACAACAAACAAAACCTAAAACCAGCAGAAGGAAAGAAATAAAGATTAGAGCAGAAATAAATAATATAGACACTAAAGAAACCATAGAACAGATCAATGAAACCAGAAGCTGGTTTTTTATATAAATCAATAAAATTGATAAACCTTTAGCCAGACTTATCAAGAAAAAAGAGAGATGACTCAAGTAACAAAATCACAAAGAAGAGAGGAGAAAATAATAACCAACACCACAGAAATACAATTATAAGAGAGTAGTATGAAAAACTATATGCCAAAAAATTGGATGACCTAGAAGAAAGGATAAATTTCTAAAAACATAAAAACTACCAAAACAGAAAGAGGACAATATAGAAAATTTGAAAAGACTAATAACCAGCAAAGAAATTGCATCAGTAATCAAAAAGTTCCCAACAAACAAAATCACAGGCCAATTCTACCAAACATTTAAAGAAGGGTCAATACCTATTCTTCTCAAACTATTCCAAAAATTGAAAAGGAAGGAAAACCTCCAAATTAATTCTATGAGGCCAGCATTGCTCTGATACCCAAACCAGATAAAGACACCACTAAAAAAGAGAACTACAGGCCAGTACCCCTAATGAAAAGAGATGCAAAAATCCTCACCAAAATACTAGCAAAATGAAACCAGCAATACATTAAATAATCATTCACTACAATCAAGTGGGATTTATTTCTGGGTTGCAAGTGTGGTTCAATATTTGCAAATGAATCAACGTGATACATCCCATCAATAAAAGAAAGAATAAAGACCATATGATTATTTCAATAGATGTAGACAAAGCACTTGGCAAAGTACAATATCTATTTATGATCAAAACCCTCAACAAAGTAGGTTTAGAGGGAACATACCTCAATATAATAAAGTCCATAGATGAAAAACCCACAGCTAACATCATCCTTCATGGGGAAAAACTGAGAGCATTCCCCCTAAGGTCAGGAACAAGACAAGAATGTCCACTCTCACCACTTCTATTCAACATAGTACTGGAAGTCCTAGGCACAGCTATCAGACAACAAAAGGAAATAAAAGGCATCCAAATCTGTAAGGAAAAAGTAAATCTTTCACTATTTACAGATTATGTGATACTTTATATAGAAAACCCAAAAGACTCCAGCAAAAAACTGCTAGAACTGGTAAACAAATTCAGTAAAGTCACAGGATACAAAATCAATGTACAGAAACCAGTTGCATTTCTACACACCAATAATGAAGCAACAGAAAGATAAATTAAGAAAACACTTCCATTTACAATTATACCAAGACTAGTAAGATATCTAGGCATAAACCTAACCAAAGAGGTAAAAGACGTGTACTCTGAAAACTATAAACCCCTGATAAAATAAATTGAAGAAGACACAAAGAAATGGAAGCACATTGCATGCTCATGGATTAGAAAAAAATATTGTTAAAATGTCTACATTATCCAAAGCAGTTTATACACTTAATGCAGTCCCTATCAAAATACTAACAGCTTTTTTCACAGAACTAGAACAAACAATCCTAAAATTTGCATGGAGCCACAAGTAAAGCTGGAGACATCACAATTCAGACTTCAAGTTATATTATTAAGCTGTAGTGATAAAAACAGTATGGCACTGGCACAAAAACAGACACATAGATCAGTAGAACAGCATAGAAAACCCAGAAGTATATGATCAGTTAAGCTTTGAGAAAGCAGGAAAGAATATCCAATGGGAAAAAGACAGTTTCTTCAACAAATGGCGTTAGGAAAACTGGACAGCAATATACAAAAGAAAGAAACTGGACCACTTGCTTTTACCATACACAAAGATAAATTCAAAATGGATTAAAAACCTAAATGTGGGACCTGAAACCATAGAAATACTAGTAGAGAACACAGGCAGTAACTTCTTTGACATTGGTCGTAGCACCGTTTTTCTAGATATGTCTCCTGAGGCAAGGGAAACAAAAACAAAAATAAACTATTGGGACAACATCAAAATAAAAAGCTTCTGCACAGCAAATGAAACAATCAACAAAACTAAAAGGCATCCTACAGGATGGGAGAAGATATTTCCAAATGACATATCTGATAAAGGGTTAGATTCCAAAATATATAAAGAACTTATAAAACTCAACACCCAAAAAGCAAATAATCCAATTTAAAAATGGGCAGGGGTGCCTGGGTGGCTCAGTCGGTTAGGTGTCAGGCTCTTGGTTTCAGCACAGATCATGACCTCACAGTTCGTGAGTTTGAGCCCTGCATCGAGTTCTGCACTGACAGTACAGAGCCTGCTTGGGATTCTCTCTCTTTCTCTTTGCCCCTCTCCTGCTTGTGCATACTCTCTCTCTCTCTCTCTCTCTCAATCTCTCAAAATAAATTTTAAAAACTTAAAAATATTTTTTGTTAATGGGAAGAAGACATGAACAGACATTTCTACAATGAAAACTTTCAGATGGCCAACAGATACATGAAAAGATGCTCAACATCACATACTATCAGGGAAATGTAAATCAAAACTATAATGAGAAATCACCACACACCTGTCAGAATGACTAAAATCAACAACACAAGAAATAATAGGTATTGTCAAGGATGTGGAGAAAAAGGAATCCTTGTGCACTATTGGTGGGAATGCAAACTGGTGCAGCTACTGTGGAAAATAGTACAGAAGTTCCCCCCAAAGTTAAAAAGAATGAAATCTTGTCATTTGTAATGACATGGATGGAGCTAGAGAGTATAATGCTGAACGAAGTAAGTCAGAGAAAGACAAGTACCATGTAATTTCACTCATTGTGGAATTTAAGAAAGAAAACAAACAAGCAAAGGGAAAAACAGGGGCAGGAGAGGGACAAATCAAGAAACAGACACTTGCGGTGCCTGAGTGGCTCATTTGGTTAAGCGCCTCAGTCTTGATTTCAGCTCAGGTCAAGATCTCGTGGTTCGTGAGTTGGAGTCCTGCATCAGAGTCCTCTCTCTGTTTCAGTCTTCCCTCTTTCTGTTCCTCCTCTACTCATGCTCTCTCTCTTTCCCTCTCTCTCTTTCAAAATAAATGAACTTCAAAAAAAAAAAAAAAAGAAACAGGCTCTTAATTATAGAAAACAAATTGATGGTGATCAGAGGGGAGGGGTTGGGAGATGGGTTAAATAGTTGATGAGGATTAAGGAATTCACTTGTGTTCATGAGCACTGAGTGACGCACAGAACTATTGAATCACTATATTGTACACATTAAACTAATATAACACTGTGTTAAATATACTGGAATTAAAATAAAACCTTAAAAAGCCAAAAAAAAAAAAAAAAAAAAGAGGAGGTTACCAGGCAATAGAATACCAATCAAGCAATTTGATGAAGACATTTCTCAATAGGTTACAGTGGGCATTGTTACCAGCACCACTCTTTGTTTGGCAGTCATTAATTATTATTATTATTAATAATATTATTTATTACTGTATTTTTAAACTCAAACCAAGCATTGTATTCTCTTAATGAACTAAAACAAAATGTTTTGAAAGTCATTTTACAGACGAGAAAACTGAGAACCAGAGTAGCTGAATTACTTCCAAAGATTATTTAGGAAACTTAGAATTTATCCTTAACTAAGACTTAAACTTCTGGACTCTTCCCATTTAGAACCCTTTATATTGCCCTCCACATCAGATCACAATACTCTGGAAATGTCACCCTGGATCATGCTCTATCTCAGATGGAGAAAACATTATATATGCTGCCACTGATTTGACAAGTGCTGGATGTCCCTTGATCATTCCAGTCTCTTCCCTTAGTAGTAAAATACATGTTAAAATAATATGGTTCTGTCAACCAAGCATGATGCTATTTTTATGTTACCTATCCTACCTCTAGAGAGAAGTATGCTTATTATACATTGTGAAATTTAGAATTCCTTGAGTTTTTCACCCATCTTTCTTGAAAACCTTGAAGATCATTTCCCACATATCCAAACTTGTGCTTAGCATTGCACATGGAAATGACACATAAGTATTCATCACTTTGAGTCATATCATATTTGACCCATAATCTCTGATGTTTGTTAACAGATATTCACTGGTGGACATTCCTTCCTTCTTTTCTTCTTTTCTACTGCCACTGCCGCTGTCTACCATGTTCAGGTATTTATGTATCTGCTATTTATGTACCTGGTTTAATTGGTGAGATTCTCAAAAGAGCAGCTTAAAATCCCAGCCAAATGCACCTACCCATTTATATTTATATTTATATGTATTTGTCTTTACAGCTGCATTGTTGTTAGCAGTGTGTGTTTTTTTTTTTAATTTTTAAGGTTTATTTATTTTTTGAGAGAAAGAGACAGAATGTGAGGGGGAGAGGGGCAGAGAGAGAGGGAAGACACTGAATCAGAAGCAGGCTCCAGGCTCTGAACTGTCAGAGAAGAGCCCGACATGAGGCTTGAACCCACGAACCACGAGATCATGACCTAAACTGAAGTCGGATGCTTAACTAACTGAGCCACCCAGGTGCCCCTATGTTTAATTTAAATCTTCTGTTCTTGGTTTCAAAGAGTGAAGTTCCCTCTGCAAAAAGTGAAGCCCTGATTTTTTCACTTTACATATCCACAAATAATTCTGGTGAGTTTGATTGTTTTTAATTTCAATTTGTTTGAAAGAAAGATAGAATGTAAGAGTTTGAAGGAGCATCCAAAATTATATAACCTAGTCTCAAAATTTACAGATGATACAACTGAGACCCAGAGAAGTAGTGATTTTCCAAGGTCACAGTTAGTGCCAGAGATGCCTAAATAAATGTTAGCCCACTGTGCTCAACAACATTTTGTGGGACTTGCATGTGTAGCCCACTAACGGAAAAGAAGCAACATTACTGGGCGCCTGGGTGGCGCAGTCGGTTAAGCGTCCGACTTCAGCCAGGTCACGATCTCGCGGTCTGTGAGTTCGAGCCCCGCGTCGGGCTCTGGGCTGATGGCTCGGAGCCTGGAGCCTGTTTCCGATTCTGTGTCTCCCTCTCTCTCTGCCCCTCCCCCGTTCATGCTCTGTCTCTCTCTGTCCCAAAAATAAATAAACGTTGAAAAAAAAAAATTAAAAAAAAAAAAAAAAAGAAGCAACATTACTACTAGATCATCGTAAATACAAAATGGCAGCTGGACAACGGTGAATATTCCTTTTTTTATTTCTATCTGGTCAACTTTTAGCTCTGTATGAGTCCTGAGAGCTACTTCTCTCTCTAGTCTCCCTTCTCCCTTTTTTTTTTCTGCCCCTCTGCCCTTCCCATCCAGGTCAAGAATAAGAAGTACATTACTGATGACTCCATTATGGAATGGCCCCTACTTAGTGTGGGAAGTGTTTGGATCTCTCAGATTATTCTGAGTGGATCATCTACAAGACAAGTAAGTCCTTATCTTGCTAATACAGCTTTCTTTCTACGTGGGAAAACCTGAATGCTTTATTATTAAAAGGCTCTTTTAAATATCTCTGTATAGTATTGTGGAATTATTTCCATGATGCAATGCTAAATGAAAAACAGTAAAGTGGAGAAAGTATCTGAACACTGACAGAATATTTGATAAAATTTAAAATTTACGGCTCATTTCATTTTTTTAAAGTAGGCTCCACATCCAGTATGGAGCCCAATGCAGAGCTTGAACTCACAACCCTAAGATCAAGACCTGAGCTGAGATCAAGAGTCCCACACTTAGCCAACTGAATTATGGTTTATTTCTTCAGGCATGATAATAGTATTGTAGTTATTATTTTTTAATCTGTATTTTTGGAACTAAATACTGAAATATTAACTAATCAAATTATCTGATGCCTATGGGGCACCTGGTGGCTCAGTTCGTTAAGCGTCCGACTTCAGCTCAGGTCATGATCTCACAGCTCGTGAGTTCGAGCCCTGCGTCGGGCTCTGTGCTGACAGCTCAGAGCCTGGACCTTGCTTTGGATTCTGTGACTTCCTCTCTCTCTGTCTCTATCCCTCCCTGCTCATGCTCTGTCTCTCTCAGTCTCTCAAAAAATAAATAAACGTTTAAAAAAATTTTAAAAACCCAAATTATCTGATGCCTATGATATGCCACAAATAATCCAAGGTATGGGGTCAAGAATTAGGTGAGGTATAGTTTAAATGAGATTGTCCATGAATTGAGAATTGTTGAAAGTGGGTGATAAAAGAATGGAGGTTTGTTATAGTACTCTATTTTTGCAATGTTTGATATTTTCCATAATAAAAAGTTGAAGAACTCCTATTAAGACAGTTAATGGGAAAAGCAGAAACTCACATTTCTTGAGTACTCAGGGCTTAAAGAAGAAAAAGTAAAAGAGTGAGGGGAATTCCATTCTGTGATATCATAAATATTTCTATGTATTCATTTACCTATTTATTTATGTTTTATTTAAATGTAATTGACATATAACATTACATTAGTTTCAAGTATACAACATAATGATTCGATATTTGTATATATTATGAGATGATCATCACAATGTCTAGTTAACATCCATCACCACATATAGTTCTATTGTTTCTCTTGTGATGAGAACTTTTAAATATACAATACACTATTGCTAAGTATGGTCACCATGTTTTACATTGCATACTTATAACTTATTTATTTTATAACTGGAAGTTTATACCTTTTGACCCCTTCACCAATTTCGCCCACCCCCTACCCTTACCTCTGGCAACAGTCAATCTGTTCTCTGTATTTGTGACCTTGTTTTTGTTTTTCTTTTTAAGATTGCACATACAAGTGAGACCATATGGTATTGGTCTTTCTCTGTCTGACTTCCTTCACTTAGCATAATGCCCTCAAGATCCATCCATGTTGTCAAAAATTCCACCCTTTTTAATTCACAGGTTTTTTTACCTTGACTTCTGCCTTCCTTTACCTTGATAAGGTGAGCCTCACCTTAAGGACAGCCCAAGCACTCGAATGAAAGTGAGACACAATCAGCCTTCCTACCTCCATATCATCTCTGGGGCCTACTCAGGTATCACTTAAAAAATGTCTCCAGAATTATTCATCCAAACATTACTGCTTATCATGCTGTCCACCAGTGTTTCCTCTCTGATACTCTCATGGTTCTCACCACCAGATATACTGATGTTCTTCCCAGAGTACGATGAGAACCTACATCTGCTTCCTTATCTGCCCTCAGGGTTGGGTATTGTTCCACTCCCCCATGATCATCTCTAGCCTATTTTATCCACATTGTCAAAATAATAATAGCTTATATTTAGTGGGTGCTTATTATTTACCCAAAAGTTTGTTGAGTGCTTTATAAACATTATCTGGCTTACCCTTTAGAATAACTCAAAATAGGCATTATGATTAGTTCCATGTTACATACACGGAAGCTGTCTCAGAGAAGTCAAGCAACGGGTTCGAGGCCATATAATTAGTATCACACCTAAGATTTGGACACAAGAGTATGTACTATATACTGCCTCCCCTTTATTTGCAGCCTTTCCTATCAGTGAGGGCCTAACCCTGAGATGCAGAGACCATGCATTACTATTTTCAATGTTTGAATGAGATGGTGATTTTCCCTGTTAGCTAAATAGACCAGTAGGCCAAATCAACAGTCCCTGTGTCAGAAGAGGTATTTTTAAGCTTTCAAAGTGCTTAGTGGAATTTATATAAAGTCCCTGTTACATTGAGTCTGCTCCACAAATGGCTATGATTGCTATTGCTTTTTAAAATAACAGTAATAAGGATAGAGAAGCACTAAATGCAATGGATGATTAAAAAAAATCAAAGGCATTATTTGATATGGCTTCCGGAAAGGTGAGCCAAGAGACCAAGGCCTGACTAAGATACGCAAGGGTTGTTTTTTTTTTTAACAGTATTTTTTTGTTGATTTCCACTGAGAGTGAGGGGTGTAGCAAGATAGATAGTGTTGACGCCGCTCTGGGAGTCTCTCTAAACAGAAATGCTCAGCACTCCACAGTGAGAAGTCCCCGGTGTCAGGGTCACTTGGCCCTGGGCTACAGATGGCCGGCTCGATATAGTTTCACAAGTATACTTGATGGACCCATTCTGAAATGACAACGAATATGCTCTGGGGCATATACACTATTCACACCCATCACTTTGCCTGAGTTTAGTCAGCTCTTCCCCTCAATGGACTGGATTTTATAAAAAATAAAGAAATTGGGGGGCCTACATCGGACAAATAACTACCTTTTATGCTTTTCTCTTTTCTGTAGATTTTAGCAAACATTTAAATGCTTCTTCTGTGCCAAACCTCATTTTGTGGAGCTACTAATAAGGCTCTGGAGTTATTGCTGCCATAAACAAGAAAAGCTCTTCACATGTCTCAAGCTGCTCCTACCATGAGGATAGGATACCTACAACCAGAATTCCCACCATTAAGATTAACCGGTTGAGTTTAATGAACACTTATGGATTGTCGATCAGTATTAAAGACTCTGTGGTAAATGCTAAAGTAAAGACAAGAATATGACATTGCTCTGTCCTCCTGGAGTTCACGGCCTGATGGAAAAGGCATGCATGTCCAATTAAGGACATCACAACATACTCATTATGCATGGTGTGTGCTAAGTGTGGCAGCACAAGAGGAGGAGCCCAAGCCACTCAGCCTGGGAAAGTTAAATGAAGGAAATGTTAAATGTCAAATGTCATTTGAGCAGGAGTAGGAAAAGTAAGTGAATATGTATTAGTAGGGTGGAAATAACAAAGAGGGAAGAGTAAAGGAAACAGAATGGAAAAGGCAAGTGGATGTTAATTCAATAAATAGCTCTGTCTGGGTGTGAAGGGCATTGCTTAGTATGCCAAGGAGTAGAGTGATTAGAAGGGAGGGATTGGGAACACTGGATTATTTATTGAGTGCTGCTTATGTGTGAGGCATTGTGCTAAATGTTTTCTACATGTTTTATCCTAATAACTATACAAGAGAGAAATTATTGTTGCTTCATATGGCAATGGCTGAATTGCTCACCAAATATTAATATATTCCACTAGCCTCCCTTTCAGTGGAGTTGGGTTATAAGACTGAGTTTTGGCCAGTGGATATGGGCTAAAAATATGTAAGCTACTTCCTGTACTAATGGGATCCTTCAGGCTTCTCTTTCCCTCTGTGTCATCTTGGAGGCCACCTGTTCCATTGATAGTATGTACAAGATGGGGTAAGATATCCTCATCCATCATGTGTACAATATGAGCAAGAAATAAACTTTATGTTCAATCCCTAAGATTAGAGAGTTAATTTGTTACCACAGGATAGGCTATGCCAGTGGTTGCCAAATTACAGCCAGTGGGTCAAAAATGACCTGCCACCTGTTTTTGTAAACAAAGTTTGATTGGAACACAGCGCCACCCAAACATTCACATCATGTCCCTATGATTACTTTCATGCTACAATTGCAGAGTTAAATACTTGCTACAGAGACGTCGTGGCCTGCAAAACCTGAAATATTTGTTACTTGGCCTTTTACCAAAACAAAACAAAAACTTTGCTGACCCCTTCCTACTTCATGAGTAAGGAAGGGGAAAAACGCTCATCGGTAGTGTTGCTGGGATTCGAATCCAGTTGTGTTTTTGATGCTATTCTTTGTTTCTTGCTTTTATTGCCACTGGTTCTTTGACCTCCATTTGATACTGTACTTCAGCTACTATAGTTCTCCTGTTCATTTACCCACACCACACACCATGTGGATGGACCACCCATTCTGGAATCATTTTTCTTCCTCAATATTGGCATGTCTTTGGGTAATAACTTATATTACTTGTCCCCTAATACCTAACTTCTCCAGCTAGTTTCACCTTAGCCCTAAGGGACTGGAAATGAGCAAAGGAAGAATCAAATATAACTTTAAAGACTTATTTTGTACTACTGGATGGATGCAGGGATGGGATAAGGATTGGAATGGGAGAGAGGTTTAATTCTAGGCATGTTGAGTTTAAGGTTTCCTTGGGAAAATCCAGGTGGAAGTTAAAGAGGCAGATAGGGAGACAGGCATGAAGCTCAGAAAAGAGATCCGGATTAAAGATATAGTAGAATAAAACATACTGGATCATGTATCCTCTCTCTCATAAATCTTGCTGTGATTAGTGATAGAGCTGTAAGGTGACCGAGGCCAGGGCTCAGTCTGAAGGCCGGTTTGTATTCATTCTATGATTACATTAAAACAGTGAATGGACACACCTGGGATAATATCTGTGACCTTGATCCTGTAAGGAACAGACCTATTTTTCCCTCTAACACACTATGCTGTGTCTTCATGGCAGGACCAGACTGCTTCATGTTTCCAGGTCATATGGGACTCTATTTGGGACTGGGGAGCTTCCTCTCAGAAAGATAACCAAAGCCTTTACTGTCTCTACCAAGATTTCACAGGAACCAGTAGCAGGCTTAGTATCTCAAGGCCTTTATTTTTTCCCTGAGAGAAACAATGGTATGAATTATTCAGTATGCCACAGGAAGGCCATAAATTATTTGAGCATTGCACAGTTTAACTGTAGTTGAATCTAGGATTGCTAATGCAGTACAGTGATTAATCCTCAAGATGTGCAAAACAGAGCTTGTCCCTCTTCCTCTCAGGAGGGGCTGTGGGCCATGTACCTGAGTTCAAGCTTAACTCCTGTCAGACATATTTGATTTTCTCACTACGGTCTTCATAAAAATCCCATCTAGGGAATGAAGAACAACAATAACAAAAAACCCAAATAAAATATTCAAAATCCAATGATGACAACACGATGTGGGTTGTTTTGTTTGGTTGGTTGGTTTGGTTTTGTTTGCTTCATAGTTTGCTCCCTCTCATGGCCCTTCCACGTTGTCATTCATGGCAAATAGATGATCTGAGGAAAAATACGTGTCCGATAGATGGACTTGTTTGGAGGCATCTCCTTTAGAACCCATAAGGTGCACCAGAATCTGCTTCATGGGCCTGGGTCTTACACTGTCCAACAGGGCTTTATGCTCAGAAGAATCCCACTGGTGGCTTAATGCTCTGCTGTCTTGAGATTCTTAATAACTTTTGAACCAGGGTCTCACATTTTAATTTTGCCATGGGGACCCACAAATTACGTGGCTGTTTTGTCTTATGCTTGACTTTGGTTTCCTACTGTCTGACCTTGGCCATACCTGAGCTCTTTTAAGTGTACTCAGGCCCCAAATGCCGTGAAGATACTTGAAGAAATGTTGTGCTTCAGTGTGTATTATAATAAGCGGAGTTCTGTTGTTAATAGGCTCATTGTAGATATCTGGCCTGTTTCTGAATTTTCCTATTTTGAACCATGGCAAGATGGTGCTTGGCTGATTTCTGAGACTTTGGTAGGGCATAGCGGCAAAGGGAAGGTTGCCCAAACCTGGATGGATATCCGTGTGTGCATAGGTGTTCAGTCCCTCTCAATAATATGGACCACAGAGAGGCCAGAGATTCTGTATAGATGGCTGGTTGCTGCTGAACTTATTTAAAGCCACACTGCTGAGTCTTAGTCTCTTTTGGACATTCCTGAGTGATTCCTCTCTCTCTCTCCCACCTGTAGGCACTATTACCTCCTTTGTAGGAAGGTTTGCAGTTAAGAATAAAAGATGCAACGTGGAAGCCTTTGAAAGAATTCAAGCCCATGTGTTTTGCATCACTCTGGATTTGCATGCTGCATCCATGAAAGACCCTCCTGTATTATTTCAGCTTCCAGGTATCTGTGTAAATGTATGATTCCTACTTGACCATCCAAACCATATGCCCCAAAAGCCTAGTGCCACTAGGGCCCTAAAGGAACTCTGTTTGTCACTGAATTTTCTCTACCTTTGGCTCCTTTTCTGAATTCAATTTCCTTTTTCCCTCTTAGTGACCTTTTTGTAACCTTCTTTTTATGTCACAGATAGCCAAATTCTAGATATGGGACAAGCTAATGGTAGAGATATTCACTGTGACTTGGCAAACTTTCTCCTTGTCGGTTGGTGACTCAGGCAGGAGGGACAGGAAATGTGCTGTCAGTGGCAGAATCGCTTCCTGCAATAAGACATTAGTTTGAATCCCAAATTAAAATGTAAAAGGGATGGGGAGGAGGAGGAGGCCCATCCATACCCTCAGTCTTTATTCACCTGGTTAATGACTCAGGCTGTTCATTAGGCACCAAAGAAGCAAGCTTTATCGTTTCCCCAGCTTCAAAAACTGAAACGCCTGCATTCAAATTACACCAACATGCTCCAAAGCCTTGTTAATTGAAAGTATGTGATGGGATCTAATGTAACATTTATCTTGCTGCAATTGACATGAGAGGCAGAGGTGAGGGGTTTAAGGAGTATTTTATTTATCCTTTTTTTTTTTTTTAAATTTTTTTTTTCAACGTTTATTTATTTTGGGGACAGAGAGAGACAGAGCATGAACGGGCGAGGGGCAGAGAGAGAGGGAGACACAGAATCGGAAGCAGGCTCCAGGCTCCGAGCCATCAGCCCAGAGCCCGACGCGGGGCTCGAACTCACGGACCGCGAGATCGTGACCTGGCTGAAGTCGGACGCTTAACCGACTGCGCCACCCAGGCGCCCCAAGGAGTATTTTATTTAAAGACAGACTTGAACAGGCTGTGGGAGTGATTGCCAGCTTGTCAGGTGACTCACTGACACCTGGAGAGAACTTTGTGTCATTAGCCAGTCTGAATCCCAAATATGGCCCAGGACAATATACTGAAGACTTTGGGCCTGCTTTATCCCCACCTCCTTACCCTACACCCTTTCTTCCTGGCAGTTTTTATCTCCACTAATAAATAAAAATTAGTACTCGGCACATACTGGAAACATTGACTACAAAACTGATCCAATACAAGGCCTGCACGGGGGCTTGTACATCAACAGACATGCCTTTCCATCCCACATACAAGTAATGCATTTGGGTTTTCAGGAATCGGTGGGCTTGGGGGTGCAAAGCATTGGAATTAAAAAAGAAGCCACCAGGAATGTAGGAGAAGCATCCTGTTTAGCTTGCTGGATTTACCCATGCATAGCTCACTGTCTTGGGAAAAATAGTTTTGTACAGCAACCTCATCTTTAAATGGGAGAGGATATCCTACTTATTGCCAAGAGAGGCTCTAGGGGGGACTGGTGGGTCATCTGCGGTACAGAAAGGATTTGGAGAAATCCTTTCAAATTAACTTGGTGTATACACAGAAGTCTCTTCATACATCCCAGCTATCGTGAAAGGATATGGCATCACTATACATTAGAGCACAGTAATTTCTTAAGTGGGTTTGGCCATGGAGGGAAGGGAATGAGGGGCTAGTGCATGCATGGGAACAACCCACATTCTGTTTCTGTCATGGGCCCCCAAAACAGATTTCTTTCTTCTTCTTCTTCTTTTTTTTTTTTTTTTTTGTTTTTTGAGAGAGAGTGTGTGTGTGCACGTGTGTGCACACATGCATACACGAGTAGGGGAAAGGCAGAAGGGGAGAGAGAGAGGAGAGAGAGAGAGAGAGAGAGAGAGAGAGAGAGAGAGAATCTTAAGCAGGTTCCATGCCCAGCGTGCAGACTGAGGCAAGGCTCAGTCTCCCAGCTATGAGAACATGACCTGAGCTGAAATCAAGAGTCAAACGCTTAACCCGCTGAGCCACCCAGGTGCTCCCATCCTGTCTTCTAAGTAGCAGAACTTTAGATAATAGTCAGTACCTATAAATAATCTCTGTGGTTATCAGAAGTCCCCTACCACACTTGCTTACTTCTTGAGCTAAGAATTGGAAAAAAAAACCCCTATTATGCCATTCATTTTCTGGATCATGTACAGTACTTCCCTCTTACCCACAGGGGATACATTCTGAGACCCCCAGTGGATGCCTGATACTGTGGGTAGGACCGAACCCTATTATACTGTTTTTTCCTTACACATACATACCTTGGATAAAGTTTAATTTATAAATTAGGCACAGTAAAAGATTAAGAACAATAGTAATGGATAGAATAATTACAACAATATACTGTAATAAAAGTTATGTGAATGTGGTCTCTTTCTCTCAAAATCTTATTGTACTGCACTCACCTTTCTTCTTGGGATGATGTGAAATAATAAAATGCCTACCTGATGAGGTGAAGTGAGGTGAATGATGTAAGCAGGATGATGTAGTTTTCGGGTACTATCGACTTTCCGACCATATGTCAGTAGGAGGATCATCTGCTTCCAGACTGTGGTTGACAGCCGGTAACTGAAACAGTATAAAGCAAAACCAAGGATAAGTGGGAGACTACTGTGCAGAGATTGAAAACAGTCCCAGTGTGGTCGATTTGTAAATTCTGTCACCGTCTAGGTTAGGATTTTCCTTCTTTCTCATTTCCCAAATCCTATAGGTTTCTTCAGGTTCGCTCACATTTGCTCACCATGGATTTTTTTTAAGTTTCTACTTTGAAATAATTATAGATTTGTAGGAATTTGCAAAAAAAATGTACAGAGAGGTCACATGTACTTTTCATCCAGTTTCCCCCAAATGTAGATCGAGTTTGTCCTGCTGTTAGTCATATTTATTTGATACAAGGCCTCTTGACTGCCTCATTCCCCTAACACACCCTGCACAGGGCATTTGGGAACACTTACATGACACAGGGCATCCCAAGATATTAGTGTATAAGTAACTGGCTAATATTTCATTAATATTACCAACCATATATCTTTAAAGTATCTTATGACTTCGGTTCATGAAGAACAACACAGAAAAAATGGAAGAGCTACCTTGAAAGGTGAACATTTTCAAAGATGATTATGTCCCATGAAATCTTAACTTATACCTCATGTGAGTGGCTTACACATCATTGTGACTTATGTAAGGCATAACCGAAATAAGTTTTGAAACTCAGGGTGATACAGACTCTTAAGGTAGGAAATCCTATTAATGTACCCTCCCACTGTTATGTAATACAAAATTCCTTTCCTTGGTAACAGTCTTAGCCTTCTCCAATTTCTTATTTATGTTTGTGCATCTCTCCTCTAATTCCATACTGTGGAGTTTGACAGTCAAGGTCATTCTCCCTATCTCCTTTAATGAATATAGGACTATCTACCACTTCACTCTCTCAGTCCTTGTTTTTCTAGATTAGAGGGTTCACCTTATTAACCAGCCTTGGTGAATAGACTCCTTCTTGGTCAACTTAGATATATTTCTCTAGGCCTACTCCAACCAATTTATAACCACCCCTGCTTCCAAAAAAGAAATAGATGTATTGTACATTTGCTCCTTGGCTCCAAATCTGTGAGTGAAGAAATGTTCTGAATATGAGCAGAAGTATGTGTGGTGTGTGTATGTGTGTGTGTGTGCACGCGCATGCACGTGCACATGTGTATGTATGTGGGAGGGAGTTAGGGTGGTGGGGGACTTAATTTAATGTCACCATTTAAATAAAACATTCTGGTGACTCAGGGGAAAATACAAAAAAGTAGAAAAATTGCTTTGGATTCTCTGCTATTCTGCTGAAAATAATACTATTTCATTGGAATTATTCAAATACCTTAAAAAATTTTCACTGTACATATTTAATTTTCACTCATGCATTTGAAGGTGTGCATACATTTGTATTCATAACAAATTAGGAGGCTTTGCATGAGTGCACACATATACATGGGTGAGTCAGTCATTCAGTGGTAGGCATTACTTCCTGTGATTCCATAATATCAAATACTGAGGAGATAAGGTAGGAATATGCAAAACAATATTTTCTCTTGAAATTTACCATAGATATGCCTGCAAGAAAAAAAAAGGAAAAACACTATTTGCTATTTCATTGAGATTTCAGGCTTAATTAGACTTTGTTTAAAGCTTTTTAAAAAATGTTTATTTATTTTTGAGAGAGAGACAGAGTATAAGCAGGGGAGGGACAGAGAGAGAGAGAGGGAGACACAGAATTGGAAGCAGGCTCCAGGCTCCGAGCTGTCAGCACAGAGCTCCACGTGGGGGCTCGAACCCATGAACTGCAAGATCATGACCTGAGCTGAAGACAGATGCTTAACTGACTGAGCCACCCAGGTGCCCCCTTTTAAAGCTTTGAATAAAAATAAAAAATAAAATAAGAAAGAAAAGAATTCATTAATGAAGCTGGTTAGGCAGCAAATATGAAGATCTCTCACCCCCTTTTAACTTCCCTTTATTAGTACGTGTTGCTGAACCATCTCCATCCACCTCTGTAGTTTTCAAGGTTGAGCGTTAGGGAGATTCCCTGCACACTCACCTGCAGCAGTGTTTCTCCTGTGAATAGCTGTCTTCTCATCAAGAATGAAAAATAATAAATTGGAGGCCTGGGCTTTAAATTTGGAACATTTTTTTTTCCCACCAGGCAAACATTGGATAAATAAGAACTCCTAGGATGCTCTAGAGGTCTTAAAAATTTACCTTCCTGCTCCTTCACATCCAAATCTCCAGCCCTCAGACATAATCACTCTCGCCCCACCTTGGTTCTCTTTCTTTCCTCTTTCTTTCTCTCTTTTCCAGTCTCCTGACTATGGTTTATGAGAGAAATGACTACAAACATTTTTTTTGATTCCTTTGGTGTCTCCAAAGAACTAATTGTGTCTTGGCAAAAATCATGTCAGGAAGAATCTGGAGACTCCCTGAAAGAAAAGTTTAGGGCTCTGATTCAATATATGGCAGGTCGTTAACTTTCTGGAAAATTGGCTAATGAGTTTAACCATAATGCTATTGAGACTAACGGGATTGGAGATATTTTAAATTGTAAGAGACCCTACACACTGATTAGTCACTGCATCATAGACTCCCAGAGCAGGAGTCTTAAATGTTACCTAGTCCATTTTGCCCAATGGATGTTTAAATTCCTCTATAACTTCCCAGCCAAGAGGTTACCAAACTCTTGTGTAAATACCTTTAGTGATAAGGCACTCATTACTTAATGAAGTTGTCTATACCTTCTCTGGATTGCCCTTGCTTATTCTTATAAAATTTTGCTCATACTGATCCAAAATCTGTAGATTCTCTCTGTTATTTCTAGTTCTACCCTCTTGACGATACGCAGAACACACTGTTCTCTCATCTTCATGATGGCCCTTCAACGATTTGATGACAACTTCCATCTTTTTCTTGGGTCACATCTTCTTTAGACTTCATGTTTCTTATATGGCATTGGTTTCTGTCTCTCTGATACTTGTGGTTATTCCCTTTTGAAAGCACAGGGCCTGGTATTCCATTCTATATAAAGTGGAAGGTAAAGGTACCACCCAAACTGTAAAGGTTAAGAAAATAAATTTAAGTACAGTATACACAGTTATCTCTAAAAATAAAAACGTGAATAGCAGGGTTTGGGGGGATGATTAGGGAAGAAGTGGGAGAGGAGAATGGACTCACTCTTTATTAGCAGGAAGCTACTACGTTATTTTAAAAGTTTATAAATCCAGAAGATGTATAAGTACATGTTTTGTGCTGTGGTTACAACCAGCAGGAACCTTCTAAAGAGAAATAATGAAGGGTAGTTGACTGCTCTGAGACTGAGACGAGGGATAAAGAGGGAGAGCTCTTTTCTCCTTTTGTGCTCTTCTGGATTGTTTGAATCTTTATTATTAAGGGCATATACACTTCCACGATGCCTTATATGTAATTCAGAAGCCCAAAAAACTCTGAGAGAGAAAAGTTTTTTCATATCATTTGGCCATTAAGCTTCACTTAATCTGAATAACTTGGTAATTATTCAGAAAACCTGAACTGATGTAGAGCTGTTTATAATCTTCATTATTGCAATATTGTATGTATATTCATTGATTTTGTTCCAAAAATATTAATGTGCTTGATTTGGGGGTGCTATTCCAGACCCTACTGGGCATGCTAAATAATATACAGCGTATAGCACTGTATTATCTTTTTAAATCCTGAAAATTTTTGAGTTTTTGAAACATATCTGGCTGTAAGTATTTTAGATATGGTGTTGTAAGCTTATAATACTTTATTGTAATAATAAAAAATAATGACAAAGTAAGCTTATAATACTTTATTGTAATAATAAAAAAGAATGGCAAAGCCCAGAAACCGTAGATAATACTTGAGCATGTTCTGATCACAGCGCGGCCCAATTAGTCACCTCCCCCAGTCTAGATATTATACTTTTAGTAACACAACCTAAGAATAACCACTTTACTTGTTTCGGTGTTTGTATCACATTTACTGAATCATTCTGAGCTTACTGTCTATTAAATCCTGAAGTCTCCTTTACAAGAGCTATTCTTGCTAAGCCATGTTCCCAAAAGTAATATAGAAGATGAACATGTATTCACTACAGGGCTGTTATAAATAACAAGCTCCCTGATGCATTTAAAATATCATTCAATATACCAAGATATGATATCCATACAAGTTTTCAATAATATGGTTACTGCACTGTTACTACCTCAATATAGTGCATTATGCATAGTGCATTATCAAATTAAATATACTTGATTTTGAATCCTGAATCTGGTATTTCCTAGGTATGTGACTTTGGGAAAGTCATTAACTACTCTGAGCTCATTTTGCCTATAAGATAGGCTTTATAATTCTAAGCATAACATAAAGAGTTCTGTATTCTCAGCCAGAAATAGATGCACAAAAAAATATGTATTACTATTATTCTAAATAATAATAGCAACATAAAACAGTGGTTCCCAAATTTTGTTTCCCATGAGAATCATAGGGGGAGCTTTTAAAATTCGTGATGCCCAAGTTGTATCCCAAATTAATTAATTTAATTAATTAGAATACCTCAGAATAGCCTGAGGTAGAAGCTAGGTGATTCCAATGTGTAGCAAAGTTTGGGAAGCACTGACCTAAAGTAAAAAATGTTTTTTTTTTTAAATTTAATGTTTATTTTTGAGAGAGGGAGAGAGAGAGAGAGAGCCAGAGCATGAGCCGGGGAAGGGCAGAGAGAGAGGAAGACACAGAATCCGAAGCAGGCTCCAGGCTCTGTAGGCTCTGAGCTGTCAGCACAGAGCCCGATGCGGGGCTTGAACCCATGAAACGCGAGATCATGACCTGAGCCGAAGTCGGACCCTTAACCGACCCTTAACCCAGGTGCCCTTAAAGTAAAAAATCTTAATACTTGCCACCAGAAGATGGACTTGTTGTTGGCATATTAATTTACTTGCATCTGAAGCTACTAGACTCTCTTAATAGCTTTTCCCAATCCCAGTAGAGCAAGTTTTTGTTTGTTGTATAATTACATGTTTTTGGAAATTCATTTAGTCTCGGGAAGCTGATCCTTGCAAAAATGGTGAGCCCATTTTGATTATAAAGTGGGCCTCATATAAAATTTCTTCATGTGTGTTGTAATTTTTTGTTGAAATCTGAATATTTTAGGCAATATATCTAGCAACTCTGGCTGATGATTTTTTTCTCCTCACTTTTGGAGGCCTGTGTTTGCTGTTGTTTTATTCTTTGCTTAGTTACTTGGATATTTGAGTAAAGTCTAATTCCCCAGCAATGTGAAGCCTTTGATGTGGTTTCTCAGAAGGTGCAGCTTTGGGCATGCACACATTCACCCGTCTTTTACCCATGGCAACCACTAATATATTTTTCATTTCTATAATTTTGTCATATGAAGAATGTTATATAAATTAAATCATAGGCAATATAGCTTTTTATGATCTCACCCATCCCCCACATTACTTTCTTAAGAGTAATCCAGGTGTGAATAGACATTTTTATTAATAAGCACAGATGGCCAATAGGCACACAAAATGATGCTCAACATCACTAGCCATGAAGGAAATGCAAATCAAAACCACAATGAGATATCACCTCACAACTGTCAGATTGACTTTTATCAAAAAGAAAAAAAAAACAACAGTGTTGGCGATGATGTGGGAGGAAGGGGATCCTTATGCACTGTTGCTGGGAATGTCAAGTGGTGCAGCCATTATGTAAAACAGTATGGAGATTCCTCAAAAATTAAAAATAGAATCACCATACAGTCCAGCAATTCTACTTCTGGGTATTTATCTGAAGAAAATAAAAAACACCAATTAAAAAAGATATATGCACCACTACGTTCATTGCAGCATTATCTACAATAGCCAAGATATGAAAGCAACCTGTCAATCAATAGATGCAAGGATAAAGAAGGCATGATATATATATACAACGGAATATTACTCAGCTATAAAAAGAATGGAATCTTGTCATTTGCAACAATATGGATGGACCTAAAGGGTATTATGCTAAGTACAATGAATCACAGAAAGGCAAATACTGTATGATTTCACTTCTTTGTGAAATCTAAAAAAGAAAACAAACAAAACAAAACAGAAACAGACTCACGGATACACAAAACAAACTGATGGTTACCAGTGGTAGGGGGGATGAAGGCGAAATAGATGAAGGGGATTAAGAAGTACAGACTTCCAGTTATAAAATAAGTAAGTCATGGCGATAAAATGTACAGCATAGGGAATATAGTCAATAATACTGTAATAACTTTGTATGGGGACAGTAGCTAGACTAACAATAGAGATCACTTCATAATATATAAAAATACTGAATCACTATGATGTACACCTAAAACTAATAGGATATTACATGTTAATGATACTTCAATAAAAAAGAATATTCCCTTTCAAATTGGGAACCAGGGAAAAAGAGAATAATCCAGGTTGTTGTGTGTGTCAATAGTTTATTCATTTTTACTGTAGAGCAGTATTCTGAATGTACCACAGTTTGTTTAACCATTCACCAACTGGATGTCATCTAGGTTATTTTCACTTTGAGGCTATTATGAATAAAGATGCTATAAACATCTGTGTGCAAGTTTCTGCATAAACATAAGTCTTCCTTTCTCTGGGATAAATGTCCAGGAGTGAAATTCATGGGTTGTATGTTAGTTGCGTATTTTGTTTTTTCAGAAACTGAAAGTTTTTTCTAGAGTGACTGTGCCATTCTATGTTTCCACTGGAAATGAATCCAGTTTTCTATACCCTTGCCAGTATTTTGTGTTGTAACTATTTTTTATTGTGTGCATTCTGTATATGCATGTCGTGATCTTCTTGTAGCTAATTTCCATTTCCCTGTTGGCTAATGATCCTGAACATCTTTCCATGTGCTTATTTGTCCTGTGTCTATCCATCCTCTGCGGTGAAATGTCTGTGTATGTCTTTCCCCCATTTTCTAATTGTATTGTTTGCTTTTTTTATTGTTGACTTTTGAGTGTTCTTTATATATTTTGGATACTAGTCCTTTATCTGATACATGGTTTGATAATATGCTCCCCACATCTGTGGCTTATATTTTCATCCTGTTAACAGGGTCTTTCACAGGGCAAAAGTTTTAAATTTTTATAAAACCCAATTTATCCATTTTTCCTTTAACGAATTATGCTTTAGGTGACAAATCTAAGAACTTTTTGCCTAGCCCTAGATTCTTAAGATTTTCTTCTTCTACTGAGATTTTTATTTCAATTATTGTATTTTTTAGTTCTAAAAGTTTCATTAGGTTCGTCTTTATATTTTGTATTCTTTTACTGATACTTTCTTTACTAAAAGTCTTCATCTTTCATCTGTTTCAAACAAATTCAAATTGTTTGATGAAGCATTTTTATTAGGACTGCCTTAGAATCTTTGTCAGATAATTCTAACATTTCTGTCATTTCAATATTTATATCTATTAATGATCTTTTTTCACTTATCTCAGTATTCCCAGTTCTTGGTATTATGGGTGACTTTTTATTGAAATCTGGATAGTTTGGGTATTATGTTTTGAGACTAACATTCTTTAATTTTTCTTTACTTATTTTACTTTTTTTTTTACAGTGCTCTGTCATGGGATAGGTGGGTACCACCTTATTATGGTCAGAAGAAGGTACAAATCTTGATTCCCCCACGTGGTTTCTGTTGACACTCAAGGGTGTGGGGTCTCCCTTGGTTTCTACTGATACCATGGGGGATGAAAGTCTAGGCTCTCTAGTTGACCTTCTTTGATATCACTCCAACAGGGGTGTTTGGGCACCTTATTACATCCCAGCAAAGGTAAAAATCTAGGCTTCCCACTCAAATTTTGCTGATGTCAGTAGAGGTGGGGCCACAGTGTTCTGTGTGGTACTGGCTGGATTAGAGTGGCTATTGTGTAATAATTTTCCATCTAGGTTGTTCCTTTCCTAGTCCTTTGTTTAGAGAAAGCAGGCTTTTGGTGGAGAGGGGAGATTTTTTTTTAATTTGTACCTGCTGGTGTTAACAAATTGCCAGTTTCTTTAGCTCCAATTCAGGATATATGAAGCGAAAAGAAAATCTAGGGAACTTACCACTATGTTATTCCTTGTGACCTGAGATAAGTAGCTAGTTTTTCTTCTTCTGTCTTCTTATGCTTGTTTTATATATAATTAATGTCCAAAGTTTTTAGTTGTGTTTGGTGGGAAAAATAGGGGAAAGTATACCTATTCCATATTTCTGGACATGGAGTTGACCCAACAATTCTACTTCTAGGTATTTGCTTACGATAAAAGAAAACATGTCTACACAAAGACTTATGCATGAATCTTCATAGCAGCTTTATTCATAAGAGGCAAGAAACTCCCTACAACCTACCAAATTCCCGTCAATGTGAAGGGCTAGTTATATATTAATAATGTTGAATATTGTTTAAAATTAAAAGATCTTCCCAGTAACATCAAATGTGAGAAAAGTGGAGGGAAAAAAGAACATTTAGACACACTGGTAGGAATGTAAATTGTTATAATTGCTTGGGAAACAAATGGAATAAAGTTAAATTTGAGTAAAATTGAAAATGTGCATTTTTACTTCTAGATGCCCTAGAAAGTGTCTTGTAAATGTATACAAGGAGATGTGTACAAGGATGCTTAATATGGCACTGTTTGTAACAAACGGAAATTGGAAAAAACTAGAATGTCCATCAATAAGGGATTAGATGAATCATAATATATTGGGTAATTACATCCAATTAGCCTATAAATTGAAATTGAAATAAAAAACTTGTTGACTGAAAAAAGGTTAGTCGCAAAGTTATATATGCAAATTATACTACTTTTATAAATTTTAAATCATACAAAAGAATTCTATAGCTAGTTTCATGGACACAAATGTATGCAATGTGTGTATAAAGTGGAGGATGAGAAAATATATCTATAATTTACATAAGTGACTGCCTGTGGTGTGAGAGGAACAGCTTAAGGAACTTAAACACAAGGGATCTCTTCTTTTTAACATTTTTTTACAGGTTTTAGATTCATGGACATTTTCTGTGTTACTCTCTAAAATCCGTTTTTATTTTTCATAATTAAAAAGGAAAGCAGTTAGGAAATTGTAGCTAGACCTGGCTTTCCAAAAAGGGGAAAACACGTGTGCAAAAATGATGAAACACACTTAGGAAACTGTAAGAACCTTGTTCAGACCTGGTGAAGGGCACATAAGCCTTGAGTCATAGATAAAGGGCAGATCATGAAGGGCCTTGTAATGTCACGTTGAGGGACATGTGGATTTTTCTTGGAAGGCAATGGAAATCCAATGAAGGCTTTGAAGAAAGAATGGTAGTTACAGGAATGCATGCATGCGATATGTGCATATTTAAGTCCAATGGTATTAGGGTTGTGGAAAGGAAAAGGAGTCACAGAGAAGTGGCAACACAACCTATGGTCACAAAAAACAGGAAGTGCTAAAAGTAAAGTTTTGTTGGCATGCAGGCTCTGTGAGGGCAGGAAGCATGTCAGCCCCTTAGTATGTGCTGCAGAGCAGACTAATGTGGATGCACAGACACACCGTAGTTACAGTGGCTGCCTACTGGGAGAATTCGCGATTGAGCTCTTATTGTGGGAAATTCTATTTCAGAGGCATGATTTTCTTGGTGGTAGGTTTAGATTTGTGGAGTGCAAGCTAGGCAGTAGATATGGATTTTTTATTTGCTGTCTGACAGCCCGAATGTCCACCCAGTTGACTGAATTTATTGTGATTGATTTAGTTAAAAAACAATTTCTTACATTAGAATAGCAGGCAGATCATTTGTTGGATTAAATGAATTTATATTTTGACAAATATTTGAGCCAAATTGACAATCACAAGCGTCCTGGTTGCATGAATTGAAACAAAGATCCACTGCGTAAACACTAAGAAACAATATTTTATTTTACTCATATCTAGAAAGATGTAGAAGTTCAATCTGAGAGATTGGGGCCAAACAATTTGAAATCCTACTCTATTTTCATTCCCATTCATATTACATTTGCTTCACATAATTCTACAATTTTAAAACTTATCCTTCAAAATAGAAGAAAATCTCACTCAGTGAAATTTATAATTGTTACAAGTATATGGAGTAGGTATAGGCTAGGTTACATTATTATAAGTTTCAAAGAACATTTGGAAATGGATTAGCTCATTTCTATCATCAGCTGTCAATGCATGTCCAATTTGGAGCTAGACTCTAAAAATTAGTATATGAAATCCGAGACTCAGTCCCTGTTCCTGTCATTTAACTTCTTGACATATGTAAAATTGGGATAATGGTTCTTAATTTGCAAGGTTATTATGTAATTTAATTTACATACATATGTGTGTATAAATATATATATATATATACACAGATATCCACATGTGCATGTATATATATGTGTGTGTGTATGTGTATATGTTATATATATATATGCATATGTATATATATTTGCCTACTACATAGGAGGCATCTAATTAATGTTTATTCTTTTCTCTTTCCCACCCTCAATGAGAATTTGGCACACACTTGAAGAGACAGAGTGAAACAACCAGATGATTCCTCCATGCAGAGAAATTTTTTAAATACAGATTATAATTTTTTAAAGTTTGGGGCTCTTGAGTGGCTCGGTTGGTTAAGCATCGGACTCTTGATTTTGGCTCAGGTCATGATCTCATGGTCGTTAGACCAAGCCCCATGTGGGGCTCCATGCTGACTGTGGAGCCTGCTTAAGATCGTCTCTCTGTCCCTCTGCCCCTCTTAGACTTGTGTGTGTGCTCTTTCTCAAAAAAAAATTAAAACTAAAAAAAATTAAAAAAAATTTAAAGTCATAATCCACCCATTCAGATATAGTTATGCTAATGACTTTGTGTATCTCTTCCAAATTAAACACATTTTGTTTAAATGTGTGTGTTAGTCTGTGTATGTACATGTGGGATAGATCATACTGTGCATACTATTTTATCGCCTGCTTTGTCTTACTTAATTACCCATTGTTCTTATCTTTTTATATCATTAAATATTCTTTCTCAATAGATAGATCATTTCCCATTCCTCCACAGACTTTTTGCATAATGCCTTGTATTCCATTGTTTGACAGTATGAATACACTTTTCCCACATTTTAACATTCCCTTTATGTAACTACCATTCATTTTGCTTTTGATTTGCTAAATGAACTTTCCCAAAGAAGTAAAAAAATTCTGCAACTATGTCCTTCTCTAATACTGAATCACAGTATTGGAGACATTTTATATAGACACGTTGCTTTTAACGTGTGCAGTGACTCTGGCCACATTCAGGAAGTTGGTATTTAATATTAACAACACTCAGACTATTTAATACTAATAAATAATATATATTGTTCATATTGTTGAGTACCTACTATGTGCCAGGTAGTGTGCTAATTGTTTTACATAGATTTAATCCTTGTAACCTTACTACACATACTATGTGTATCCCTATTTTAAAGATGAGAAAACTGAGATCACGAAGTTAAATCACTTACCTGAGTTTACAATAGCTAGTAAGCAAGGTGTAAGTAAGGATTCCAATGTTGGCCACCTGTAGTCTTAACTACTACGCTATATCACAAGCTGCTTAGTGAAGAGGAAGTCAGAGAACAGGTATGCTACTGAGAGCCGACAGATTCCATAATTACTCCATGTTTCCCCTCCTGTCGAGCCATGCACATCCCATGTTTCAGCACTTGCCATGTTGCAGGCACGTTCTTAAATGGTAGTGAAATCTAAGTGAATTTCTAAGTCCGCTGTGACGTGTGCATATTTGTGCGTCTGTGTGTGGTTCTGCTCCGCTCTGACATTCTTTAATTCTAAGAGGGCATCCACAGCAACTCCCGAAAAGGTGTCTACGAATGGAGGGTTTGTAAATCATGTCGCATTCCTCCACGTGCTCATAATTGCAGAGTTGCTTACTTTTTATTTACATCATTCTGTCATGACATAGTTCCTAAAGCTGCAACTTAAGTAATTTTGCTCTTTCCTCTCGGTTGGCTACCATCTCCCCAAGTCCTCTCTTTCAGTCAGTGATGTGTGAGTGAACACTTCAATTCACTGGGAGAGATTGCTATTACACGTTATCTTATGGTTAATCTTTTTGTCAAGACAGAATCATGTAAAGGGAAGAATCACTCCAAAATTGATGTTTTGGAAGTTTGGATTTGTTTGGTATATTATTGTCTTAAAGTGGCCCCATCTGCAGCATGTGTTGAAGGCCCAGCTGTCAGCCATAGAAAAGACAAAGGCAAGCTGGAAATGGAGGTGAATGCATTCGGGCCCGAGTGCTTCCACCGGGGCAGAAGCAGTGCCTGCTCACATTCCTTCTAGCCACATCATTGAAAGAAAATGACTATTCTCCTGGCACTTGAGGAAGATAGAATTGTGTTGACTCCCAATGTGAGTCTGAAATCAGCTTTCCTGTAGTAAAAGCAATGGTTTGTTTTACTTGAGTATAAAATGTATTTTCTAAGTTTTTTTTTTTTTTGCTTTGCAGATCTCCAAGAAAGGAAGGCATAAATCTTTCACACAGAACACGAGGGAAGGAAAATAATATAGCTCAGCACCCATTCTCTCTAGGTCAATGTATTTGGCTAATTTTTACAGCAGCTGGCTAAAGTAGGCCTCATTATCATCAGGGAAGTTAGGCAAGTTGCCCAAGGTCACAGTACCAGTAAGTGGCAAAGATAGAACAGTACATAGAAGAGAATCGGAATATGTAATAATAACAATACTAGCAAACAATTATTGAAAGCTAACCAGGTACTACATACTAGATACTGTGGCAGTTTTTCATAAAAAGATAGAAACCAGGTGATGAAAATGAGTTGAAAACGAAGCTCAACCAATAGAATATATGCAGTGGCTGAGAATGCCCCCCTACTCCAATAATAATGATAAAAGCTAAAATCAATTCAGCACTTACTAAGTGCCAGGCTCTGAATAAAGTATTTATATTCATTATCTCATTCAATCTTCACAGCAATTCTTTGAAAGAACGTACAGTCTGGTGGGAGAAGCAGATAATAATCAAATAATCTCATAAATAAATTAAAATTGCAACTGTGACAAGTCTTAAAAATGGCTACAAGAACGTATAATTAGGGGGATTGCCCTAGTCATAAAGATCGAGGAAGACTTCCCCAAGGGAGAGAGAGTGGGAAATAGCATGTGCAAAAGCTTGTAGGGGAGGGGGCGTGGGGCTTTTGGAAAACTGAAAGTAGAGGGGAGGGGGCACGGGGCTTTTGGAAAACTGAAAGTAGAGGGGAGGGGGCACGGGGCTTTTGGAAAACTGAAAGTAGGCCAGTGTGGCAGGAGCAGAAAGAATAAGCCTGAGCTTGTTGTATATGGAGGCCGGAAAGCTAGGGAAGGGCCAGATCATGTGCCAAGTGTGTTGAGGATTTGGGGCCATAAGAGGCCAGTGAAATATTCTAGAGGAGAATGACCTGTTCAAATGCATGTTTTAAAGCAATCATTCTGGCTGAATGGAGAATACATTAGGGGAGGAAGAGAGTAGCTGCAGGAAGACCATTTAGGAGATGATTATATTCATTCAGGCCAAAGGTGACCATGAGAGTTTGGATGAACTGGTTGTGGCAGATGCGGAGTGGATTTGATTCAGATACATTTACGGGGCGCCTGGGTGGCACAGTCGGTTAAGCGTCCGACTTCAGCCAGGTCACGATCTCGCGGTCTGGGAGTTCGAGCCCCGCATCAGGCTCTGGGCTGATGGCTCAGAGCCTGGAGCCTGTTTCCGATTCTGTGTCTCCCTCTCTCTCTGCCCCTCCCCCGTTCATGCTCTGTCTCTCTCTGTCCCAAAAATAAATTAAAAAAAAAAAAACAAACGTTGATTCAGATACATTTAATTCATTATAAAGGACAGGCCTTGGTGATACATTAAATTCATGGAATAAATGTTAATAATTACTTGGTTATGAACTAAATTATGTCTCCCCAAATCCATAGGTTGAAGCCCTTACCCCCAGTGTGACTATATTTGCAGATGGGATCTTTGAAGAGGTAATAAGGGTACATGAAGTCATAAGGGTGGGTTCTAATCCAACAGGGACTAGCGTCCTTCTAAGAAGAGGGATGTGTGTGCACAGAGTGACAACCACGTGAGGACACAGACAGAAGGCAATCATTTGGAAGGCAAGGAAAGAGGCCTCAGGAGGAACCAAAGCTGCCAGCACCTTGATCTCAGACTTCTAGCCTCCAGAACTGTGAGAAACAAATATTTCAACCACATGGTCTGTAACGTCTTGGTATGTTAACCTCAGAGAATACATACCATGGGTTTCTGGTTTGAGCAACTGATTAGTTACATGATGGTCCAGGTTCACAAGAAAAGATGAAGAAAATGAGGCAAAGAATTTTAAATAAGTTGTGCATGTTCTCCAAACCAAAGCCTGATTCCAAACCCCATGTTCTTAACCAACATTCTAGTATAGGGTAAGTAGGGCAGAAAATAATTCAGTCCATTCTGAACCCTAGAGCTAAATCATAATTTTAATTTTTAAAAGCACGTTCCCAGTTTAATTATATAATGCAAAAAAAAAAGTCATCTGGACAAGTAAGTGATGCTGCCTTTGGTATCACTGCCCTAGAAACATGAACTCGGGCTTGTCTAGCTTTAGAGGATAGCCCAGAAGGTAAACTTGACTGTGTTTTTTACGGAACTGGGGGACTCTGCCTTCTGGTTAATCATGTTCTCGGTGCTGCTGCTAACCATTGTTAACATGCTTGTGACTTCCTTTGAAGCTTCTAACCCCTGAAGTCTGTACTCCAAAAACACAGCTGCCAGATATTATGAACCAGATTGACCGTATGCCCAAGCAAGTGTGGGAGAAGCCATGGCTAATACTGGATAATATAGATGAGCAGCTGTGTTAGTTTTGACCTCTGTCTACTTTTTCAACCAACTCCCTCTATCACACACACATCATACATAGAGCGTTATCTGTTTCAAAACTCACAACCTGTGGAGGAGAAAACATTTTGACATTGGGTGTCTGACTTTCCCTCTTTGTGTCCTCGTGTCTGATGCCTGGAACTCTCAAGCCAGCTCTTCCACACCAGGATCTATATATCCCAGGCTGTGCTCCAAATTGTAACCCTTCTATTTTATTTTATTCTACAGGAAAATACCCTGTCCTCTCCGTGGCCCAAAGTTGCCTACCAGTAGACAACAGGAGCCACTCTGATACTATCACCAATGTCAACAGTAGTGGCTAAGGAGAACTTTCTATGTTCTTCCATGCATGGAACATAGTTACATCTTGTTATAAGATCTTCACTACCTTCATAAAAAAAAAGTGACCGTAATGGTGGCAATTCCCAGGGATTTTGGCTGCTGTTTCAAGCCATCTCCAAAACTGCTTAGGTGTAACATTTGCCCTACTAGAGTATATTGTTATAAATTCCAAAGTACCTGGAAACACAATTTTGGAGGGAAAGAAAGAAATAGGACATATGATCCATCGGTTGGTACCATCTCTCAGCTACAAAGTGTTCACATCTCTAATTATGCTTGTGCCTCACAACATAGAAAGATGGCAGGCTTTTTGAGACATCTCTGGTATAAAATGGAAAGAAAAAATACACAAAATACCTGAGACACAGGCTGCCACAACCCATTTTCACACCAGGGGTAGAAAATGCTTTATCAATCATGACATTCTGTACCACTGAACCTAGGCAGGGCCTCAGAACTCTAACTGCACCACAGACAGCCAGGATCGATAGAACAAAGTTGGCCCTTGGGATGAAACCTATACCATTTATAGTCCAGATGGTCTCTGACAACTCTTCCAGCTGTTCCCTGATAACTGCTTTTCAATTTTTGGTTGAAACTAATGAACATAATTTTACAACTGAAGAACGCAAAGACCGGACAAAAGAAGAGAACCTCTTCAGGGAGGTAGAGAAAATGAAGGAGAGGGCCCAGGAGTACTTACTCTTTGCGTATAACAATCAGGCAATTTCCTGAGTTCTGTATTGTGCTTATCACAGGCACCTATAGTCACTCATTTGAGTTAAGACACAGAAGACCCTAGGAAAAGGGAAATATGTTTTGGAGATCGTGGATATGGAGGGATAGTTGCCCATCAGATTAGCCCTATGAGACAAAGAAGAGAGGAGAAAAGTGAAGGAATGGTCTGGAATGTGGAGTAAGTGGGAAGGGAAGGCCTAGAGAAAAGTTCTCTCAATGGGCAGCCAAGGACAGTATTTGGTCATGCAACCTTTTTGAGAGGGTGGGGCAAAGGAGGCAGGGATGGACAAGGAGGTGTCCTCAATCAAAGACAAGCCTCTTTATTCACCTAACCATCCTATCTCCTCGTGCTGCTGCTGAATGACTGGGAAGGGGTCCTTTAGTGCATATATTCCCTCAATGGATAGGAAATAGGGAGCCTCAGAATGTGATTTACAAGGGTTGCATTGGCTGACATTGTATTTTATTGGCCCTAAGCCACAAGACCTTTTAGTTTACAACTTCACTAAATGCCAGCCCTTACCCCAAGGAGGCTTGTGTCCATGTGAACTAGGGCAGAATGGGAAAGTAGCTGTGCTTGCACACTTTTCACAGAGAGAGCCAAACATGGGTGTCAGAGTCCATTTACATTTCAAGAACATGTCACCAAAGGAAGTAAACGTAATCACCGTAATTTAGAGAGGGCCTAATTAACACATTTGTTAGATAACTATGGCAACTTTACAATTACATCCTAATTAATGAATAATATCCTGTGTATTCATAGGGAGAATGTGACTGAAATTAAGTTGCTAATGAAAAAAACAGGGCTCCAATTGCACCTGATACTTGCCAATAAACTAACAGCCTGCCCCATACACCAGGGTAAAGCTACTGTGGTTTTTTCAGCTCATATCTTCTTATTAAATGTCTTCCTCTTAGCCTAGAGAATAATATCTATTTTCATACTTACCCCATGCCAAAGCAACAATATTATGTGTGTTATTAACAATACTTACTATGGCAGTTTAAACAGCCATAACTACATTAAAATATAAGGAAGTCAGAAACTTTATACCCATAAAGGCCACAACTGGGTTTTCCTTAAAAACTAATATTGTCTGGTATCTGGACGTACTTATTATTTGAGGATAGACTATTTTTATTATGATTGTCTACTGGGAAATGACCCATTTTTTTCAGCTAAAGTACAGAATGGAACTGGAATAAATGTATCAAGAGAATGCAATATATCTGGCTCAATTCATTTGAGGAGTACCATATTTAAATAGAAAGATCAAATGATTGCCTATTTGGGGAAGGAAGGAGAATCTAAAAGAAGGGTTAATGTTTTATAGAACCCGTAATAGTAACATGTTAAAAGCTTTTGTCTCTGATGTGTCCAAATAAGTTTCAGAGCCTCTAAAATGTTTTACGGCATCTTAATGAGCACAATACCATGTCTATGTATTAGGTAGCAGAGAGGGAAAAGCAGAGAACCGTACTTTAATTCCCATTTTCTAGAAGAGGAAGCTGAGGAACAAAAAAAAAAGCAAAGGGATTATTGTAGAAGCACAGGAAAGCAGCACAACAGGCCAAGATTTAATACTATATAATGTGTAAAGGGTTTCCCACAAGTCCCAGCACACCCACCATATTTCCCTATTCTCCTCCTTCGAAGATAGTTGTCGTGGAAATGTGATGTGATGAGGACTTGCCAAGAGGGGAGGACTCCCCAAGTAATCACAGATAATGGTGGAAGGAAACAAATGTGAAAAGGGAATTAACAAATTCAACCTATTTTTATCTGAGACTTTCATGAGGGCAGGGCACACCCGTGCATGTAGGCATCCACACATGGGCACCTGTGCCTGATTAGGTTGACCAATGGAGTCTGAGTGGCATTGTTCCCAAGCTGAAACACATAAGTGGTTTGAATTTCAAGGACAGCTTGCCAGGAGCCTGCAGGGTTCTTTAATGAGCTGCCCAGCCAGGGCCCATTCCATAGATTCAGCTGTCAGGGAGTGGCAGCTGTCTATTTCCATGTATTATGACTAGTCTGAAGTACTTCTTTGTTAGAAGTTGCAAACCGAGGGGCTCCTGGGTGGCTCAGTCTGTTAAGTCTGACTTTGGCTTAGGTCATGATCTCACAGTGCATGGGATCGAGCCCCACATTAGGCTCCACGCTGATGGTGTGGAGCCTGCCTGGGATTCTCTCTCCCTCTCTCTCTGCCCCTCCCCTCCCCTTCTCTCTCTCTCTCTCTCTCTCTCCCTCTCTCTCTGCCCCTCCCCTCCCCTTCTCTCTCTCTCTCTCTCTCTCTCTCTCTCTCTCTCAAATAAATAAACCATTTAAAAAGTTGCAGACTGAAACAGGTAACTAGCCTGACAGATCCAGCCTAGGAATGAAAAGGGTTATGGACATGATTTTGCAACTAGAGTGAGCCCCGCTCCTGGTCGACATATATTGGCTTATCTTATGACCTCCTATAGAAGGAGAGCTGAAGCCTCACAGTTTATCTTCCCTCTTTTCAACTACTGTAAACTATTTTAAGGATGAGATTGGGTCATTTGTTTTCATGTTTTCATGCCTCTGCTCCTGCTCTTCCCCTTTTCTCCTTTTTCCACCTGATAAATTTCTTATTTACCCTCTAAGATATGGCTAACATGAAACTTCTCTTTGAAGACTTACATGACTGTCCCATGCAATTAGTCACCCCTTTTCCTAAACCATGTTGTATATTCCATGTTGTGTATTAACTTGACTGACTATAAGACAGTTATCTGTTCATATGTGGCTTTCTCACTTATTAGGTAGTGAATTCCTGAAGGGCAAAGGTCATGCCTCGTTTCCCTCTGCATCCCATTTGTCATAGTTCTGTTCACTTAGTGACTTCTTATATCTATACACTGGGCATTTTCCTGGAGATTCAGCCAAGTCCCTGCCATCAAGTTTATATCCTAGCAGAGAAGGACAGATGATAAGTATGTAAAACAAACTGAAATTCAGAGAGTAATAAGTGTTAGAAAATAAACAAAACATGTTTGAAACTGTGGAAGTAGATGTGTTTCTAGGAAACCACATAGTATGTGAAGACTGCTAGGCCCAGGATAGAATCCTTGCTGATGCCAACCTGTCAAGGCCAGCCAACAAATGAGGAGTGATGATGGTCGGAGAAGCAAGGGAGGAACAGATAAGAGTGAGTAGTCCTTCCCTTTTTTCCTCTTTCCTCTTCCTCAAATCACTGCACTGACTCTTGCTCCTCTAAGGTTGGAGGTGTAGAGGAAAGCACACACAAAGGACCAGAAAGGACTTACTTGACCAGTATTGATGTCATCTGATATTAATGCCCTCCGCGTATGGCCAATATCCCAAATGCTAATTCTTTCTTTTCTTGGGTACATATTTATTTATTTATTTATTTATTTATTTATTTATTTATTTATTTTTAGAGAGTGAGAGCTAGCAGGGGAGGGACACAGAGAGGGGGAGAGAGAATCCGAAGCGGGCTCTGAGCTGTCAGCACAGAGCTCGACACAGGGCTTGAATTCACAAACCACGACATCATGACCTGAGTGGAAATCAAGAGTCGGATGCTTAACTGACTAAGCCACCCAGGCACCCCATTTTCTTGGGTATATTTGATATTCTCCAGCTGGGGAGATCAAGTTGCAGTTTCCCGCAGGATACATCCAGCATCCTGTCTGAGGTCATCTGGCAGGAAGCCTTGTTTAGTAGTCTCCTTTATAGTATGGTTCACAGCTGGTCACTTTTTGTGGGGTTCACATATGTCCCGTGAGAAAATGCAACTTTTCCCTGCAATTGGTGAAAATACAAATTGCCCTCAATGCAGTACTGTCACCAGCTAGACCCCAAGAGCTCACTTTTACTGCTCACCTGTTTGTACTCACCCAAACTTTGTCCCGCATTTTTCCTTAAGGCCTTCTTTCCAGCTTATCTCTTAACTCAGGCAAAAGACCTGGCCTGCCTATCATGCAGCGATGGAAACCAAAACTACCTCTCAAGCAATAACAACTGCCTGGACAAAGAGCTCTGGCAGCCCAGATGACCCAGACCAGTTTGAGCTTAGCCCCCCAACTCATGCCTGTGCAGATGGACCATGGAGTCACCTATGGAGCGACCGGTAGTCACCTTAACCTCACTGTGACTCTAAAATCACCTAAGGAGGAATGCAAGCTTCATTTACATAACATATAATGTACGTATAGGCATGTTTTCTTAAGGTGCTAGTGTGCCCACCTCTACACATGATGACAGGACTCCCCTTTCTAAATATTCACCCTAACCCTAAATAAAAGGAACCCATTCACCTTTGCCTGGGGAGTCATGGCTTTGGAAATTATTTTCTGAGATCTCCTTATCTGCTGCAAATAAAGTTTCCTTTGTGTAACAACTCTACCTGGTATAGTTTCTATTTGTGACTCACCAAGGAGTAACTCACGTTAGTTGGGTTCCACGACTTTCTCTTTGTGTTCTACCAACACTAAGCCTCTCTAGACACACAATATTTTGACTTTAGATATTTTTTAGGCACATGACCGGTAACAGTCCTTACGATGCTCAAATTCAAGGTGATATGTGTTAAGGGGAGATCACTGCTTTCTCCTCCATAATGTAAAAATTCTTGGGTTCTTACCTTTGGCTGAAAGCTTATGTTTAAATATAAAATTTATTTGGAAAGAGTAATAGATCACATTGTCAGCCATTAACACCCTAGTGAGAGTAAGAAAAATAGATGATTCTTGATCACCTATAAAGGTCTTAAATAAATGAGCCACAAATTAAGCACCTATTTGTTAGGGGAAAGTATAGAAAAAGGACATGGTCCCGAGTGTGGGAAGAAGGGCCTTGTGGAAGAGGACAGTACTGAAAGGATAGAGAGGACCAGAAACACAGAAAGAATTCTAATTCTCTGCATTTCCAGTTTTGCCTGATATAATTTCCTAACAGACATTTCTCTCTTTCTCTTTTAAATATATAATTTCCTTTTTGAATACATATTACAAAGAGTGCTGCTAGAAATATACTTTTCCATAGTTAATTGTGTTCACATATGAGCATATCTGCAGGATAAATATTTAGAAATTGAATTGGTGAGTCAAAAATACATGTGTGGTGGTTAATTTTATATGTCAACTTGGCTGGGCAAAGGGATGCCCAGATATGTGGTTAACATTACTTCTGGGTGGGTCTGTGAGGGTGTTTACAGAATAGATTAGCATTTGAATTGGCAAACTAAAAAAAGTTGATCACCCTCCCCAGTGTGGGGTGGGCATCATCGAATCCATTGAGGGCCTGAACAGAACAAAAGATGGAAGGCTGAATTCTCGATCTCTGCAAGACTACTCTGCTCTTGGACTGGGATTTATACCATCAGCTTTCCTTGTTTCCTGGGTCTCCAGCTTACAGATGACAGATCATGGGAGTTCTCAACCTCCATAATAGCATGAACCAGTTTATCAGAATAAATCCCATTATATATATATATATACACATAATTATGCAATATAATCTCCTATTGGTTCTATTTCTCTAGAGAACCTTGACTAATGTATATTTGTAAGTTTTGTGGTTATATCCTACTTGCCCTTCTTAGACTTTGCACCAATTTATACTCCCACCAACAGTGTATAAGGGTGTTTTGCCAAACCCTCACTAGTATAATATATCCTAACACTTTTTAATCTCTGCCAGTCTTTGAAGTAAAACATATTATCTCATTGTAGTTTTAATTTACATATATTTTCAATTAAGAATGAGATTGAAAGACTTTCACATATTTATTTATTTATTTTTTTAAATTTTTTTTTTTCAACGTTTATTTATTTTTGGGACAGAGAGAGACAGAGCATGAACGGGGGAGGGGCAGAGAGAGAGGGAGACACAGAATCGGAAACAGGCTCCGGGCTCCGAGCCATCAGCCCAGAGCCCGACGCGGGGCTCGAACTCACGGACCGCGAGATTGTGACCTGGCTGAAGTCGGACGCTTAACCGACTGCGCCACCCAGGCGCCCCAGACTTTCACATATTTAATAGCTATTTGTATTTTCATTTCTGTGCAATGCTTAGTCATATATTTTTTTACCATTTTCTGTTGGGTTATCATTTATTTCCTTATTGATTTTGAGGATTTCTTTATTTAATAAGGGAATTAGTACTTTAATTGTGATATGAGTTGTAAATGTTTCCCTAGTTTATTATTGTCATTTGACTTTAATGTGTAGTTTTTAGATTTATTTAGTGGTAACTATCAGTTATTAAAATTTTGGCTTTTAAATTATGTCTTCTGGGTCTTGTAGCAACCTCAGAAAGGCCTTACTACTTTATGTTTAGAAAGAGTCCCCCTGTGTTTTTCCCTCGTAATTGTATTATTTAATTTCATAAATTTAAATATGTGATCCACCTGGAATTTATCATGTGGTGGTATATGAAGTAGGGATCCAAATTTCACTTATTTCTAGATAGCTACCAGTTGCTTCAACGCCATTTGTTGAATCTTTTCTCCGCTTGTTTGGAACAATTTTTAACAGATCTGTCCAACAGTCTTTCCATGTATATAGTAACAAGCATTTACTTAGCTGAGTCACTGTTACCACAGCCTCTTCTTCATCCTTAGCAGAATGTCACTTGTACATAAAGTACTGCCTAGGGACTAGGAAGACCTCTGTAATAGCAAAGAACAACAGAGAAAGATGGGATCTAGAGTTCATCTAGTCCAACTCCATTTACAGATAAGGAAACTGAGTTACAAATAAGAGAACTTAATTTTCCGTAGGTTAAAAAGAGTTGTTACTCATCTAATATTGGTGTTTGTCATTTGTCATCACCTATATTAAGATGATTCATTTTACATAAAGGTTCTAATCTCTAGAGAAACCCCAAACTAAAAACAAATTAGGCATAGAAGGGACAATTTGAATTTGAAATGGAATGGGTCTCCATATATACATGAAATCAACAATTCAAAGTGATCAGGGCAAAATGATGTTCTCACTGAACAGAGAAAATCTTTGAGAGAGTTTATAAAAACCAGATGCATTTAGAGTATACATAGTGTCTGTGTACATATGGACATCCTTGGCAATTGTTTACTGATTCCATACTCCAGATTTGATGGTAGATCCAGTAATCTAGGCTTGAGAGGAAAAAAAAAACTTTCAAAAAATTAGTTTGACTGTCTCTGTGTGATTTGAAAAAGAAAAAGAAAGAAAGCAAAACAATACCAAACACAAATAAAATAAATAGTAGCGGCATTCAACTAAAGCAAAAATATGTATTTATTCAACAAATAGTTAAGTACCTTCTATGTGTCCAACAATAGACTCTGGGCATATAGCAGCTAACCAGAAAGACAGTGCTCCTACTCTGTGGCATGTAGAAAAAAAAATAGGTTATAGGTTAATGGATCAAAAAGGAAAGAGGAAGGATCTACTTTAGATTGAATAAAAGAGGAAAGATCTACTTGAGACTGAGTGGCCAGAGTAAGTTTATACGGGAGGGTAACATTTAAGCTGAGACTGGAATGGCCACAAAGAACCATCTCTGTGTCAGTATGGGGCAGATGATTACAGGCAGAGGGAAACACAAGTGCAGAGGCTATGTGGTTGTAATATGCATGGCCATTTGAAAAAAAATACAAAGAAGGCCATGGTAGTTGCAGTGTAGTGAATGAGGGGAGAGTGTTACAAAATGAGGTTGAAGTAGGCAGTAATTCGATCTGTAGGGCCTTAAGTGATAGGAAGCTTGACTTTATTCTATGTACAGTGATAATTGGAAGTCATTGGTATGTTTTGAGTAGCAGAGTGCTATGTGAATTACGCTTTTAAAATATTACTATTTTACTCTAAAGAAATTATAATAGAGGGAATAAAAAATAGAAGCAGAGAGAACATTTATGGTTCAGTTGCAGTACTCCAAGTGAGAAATGATGGTGGCTTGGATTGGATGGCAGACATCAAGATGAATGGTCAGACTCAATCCAACTTCTGGAGTAAGTAAGCAGGACTTGGTGAATTCAATAGTGAGATGTGTGAGGGGAGAGTAAAATCAGTAATAAAATCTAGGTTTTGCTTGAGCTAACGATACCATTTACTTATATGAAGAAGAATGGTGGAGGGTGCTTTTTTTGGAAAGGGGAAAAATCAAGTGTTTGGTTTTGGAAATGTTAAATTTTAAGTGCTTATTAGAAAAGTATATTAAATTTGAACACCAATTACTGTGCATATCCCCCTCACCCTGGAGGTACTTTGAGGCACTTTTGGACTGCTATGTAGGCATTACTTTTAGTATCATTCTTTTTAATATGTATATATTTTTTATTAAGTAAACTCTGCATCCAACATGGGGCTTGAACTCACGACTCTGGAATCAAGCGTCACATGCTCTACTGACCGAGCTAGCCAGGTGCCCCAGTAACTAGCATTCTTGCATACTCAGAATCTTGGGTTTTCAAATGAAATGAAATTCAGTACCTGGAAATTTAACATGCTTTCTGCTACCATGACTACAGTTTTATAAAGTCAAATTCAGATCTTTAAAGGGATGTGGATTTGTCAAATGGAAAAGAGATTTATCAGTGTAAATATAATAATAACTATTGTATTTATGTAAAGTTAACCTTTGTTGCTGGGATTGTTTTTGCTTGGTTAACTCTTCAGTGTTTTACTTTTTTAAAGTTTTTATTTTAATTCCAGTTAGTTAACATACAGTGTTATATTAGTTTCAGATGTAACAATATAGGAATTTAACACTTCAGTACATCACCCTATGGTCATTGCAAGTGCACTCCTTAATCCCCATCACCCATTTCATCCATCCCCCCACCCATGTCCCCTCTGGCAAGTATCAGTTTGCTCTCTATAGTTATGACTCTGTTTCTTGATTTGCTTCTCTCTCTCTCTTTTTCCTCCTTTGCTCATTTGTTTTGTTTCTTAAATTAAACATGAGTGAAATCATATGGTGTTTGTCTTTCTCTGACTGACTTATTTTGCTTAGCATAATACTCTCTAGCTCCATCCATGTTGTTGCAAATGGCAAGAGGTAATTATTTTTGTGGCTAAATAATATTCCATTGTGTATATATGCCACTTCTTCTTTATCCATTATCAGTCAGTGGACACTTGGGCTGTTTCCACACTTTGGCTATTATAGATAATGCTGTTATAAATATTGGGGTGCATGTATCCCTTTGAATTAGTATTTTTGTATTTTGGGGGTAAATACCTAGTGGTGTGATTGCTGGATCATAGGGCAGTTCTATTTTTAACTTTTTGAGGAATCTCTTTTGAGATTTTCATTTCCACTTTGAGGAATACTCTTTTCCAGGGTGGCTGTGCCAGTTTGCATTCCCACCAGCAGTGCAAGAGGGTTTTTGTTGTTTCTTGTGTTGTTGATTTTAGCCATTCTGACAGGTGTGAGGTGATTTCTCATTGTAGTTTTGATTTATATTTCCTTGATGATGAGTGATGTTGAGCATCTTTTTATGTGTCTGTTGGCCATCTGTATGTCTTCTTTGGAACAATGTATGTTCATTGTCTTCTGCCCATTTTTATTTGGGTTATTCATTTTTTTCAGTGTTGAGTTGGATAAGTTCTTTATAGATTTTGGATACTAACCCTTTATCAGGTGTATCATTTGCAAATATCTTCTCCCATCCCATAAGATGTCTTTTAGTTTTGTTGATTGTTTCCTTTGTTGTGCAGAAGCTTTTTATTTTGATGTAGTCCCAATAGTTTGTTTTTTCTTTGCTTCCTTTGCCTCAACTCTTCAAGTCTCTACTCACAAACTATTGACTAACCAAACAACATGTCCCTTTCCTTATCAAAAACCATCAATATACATTTTCAACTAAATACTCCTGAGTTGGTATTGCTTTAGCAAAAAGACTAATAATTTTTATAAATACCCAATGTGTCCACAAAGTAGGCCCAGTAGTCTTCTGTTATATATAGATAACATTGGCAATAGGCAATCTCTAAGGCCATACCTTTTATAATAATAAATACTTTTACTATCTTTGCTTACTGGTCATTTGGTCTGAAACCCACAGCTTTTTTTTTTTTCTCTTTATGATCTCTGTGGAACCATTCATAAAACCTTACATGTTTCCAAAGTACTATTTTCTGTAAGTCTTTTAAGAAGAATGCTGAAAGCCTTGGAGTATCAAATTATCAAAAATGCAAATTTTTTAGTTAAAATGGGATATAGGGTGGAGAAAAAACTAGGTCTTAGCCTCTGTGAGTGACTAAAGAAGAATAGGAAATAAATGAGGTAATACTGTAGATGAGTTTTAAGCATGCTCTTCCACTGGATGTTACATTGTAGGTTTTTATTTCTTTTTTTTTGTCTTTCATTAGTTTGAAGCCACATTAGAAGATGTTTAAAATCTAGGGGCGCCTGGGTGGCGCAGTCGGTTAAGCGTCCGACTTCAGCCAGGTCACGATCTCCCGGTCCGGGAGTTCGAGCCCCGCGTCAGGCTCTGGGCTGATGGCTTGGAGCCTGGAGCCTGTTTCCGATTCTGTGTCTCCCTCTCTCTCTGCCCCTCCCCTGTTCATGCTCTGTCTCTCTCTGTCCCAAAAATAAATAAAAAACGTTGAAAAAAAAATTAAAAAAAATAAAATAAAATAAAATCTATGTTGCATACTGCATACTGATAATCTTGTGAATAGACTGACAGTGCATCTTGATTCAACATTCAGAGCTAAATCTCCTTCTTAGATTGTGTAGCTTTCTCAAAATCTCTTATGATTCTCCATAGAAGATCCAGAGAAGCCCATGGAAACACCCCATACCCAACAAGGTTGGGGGTACCTCACTTGGTAAGCTTTGGGAAGTATTGTAGGCACACCCACCCTTTCAGTGAGAAATCTTTCAGGCTCATGTATTCCCCCAGACTACAGGCAAGGGGAAACTCTCAGAGAGCTATATCAAGAAAGGTACAAGAATGGAACTATTAACAAGCAGTTGACACGTGTCTGTAAATAAAAGTTGATCATTTTACATTTGGTCTTGGCTTGTGAAGGATGTAATTTGGGATTAAAAATAAACATACTGGAACATACATCCTGATCAGAAACATTCATATGCACAGCTGGAAACAGACACTGCAATTTGAAAGTGTAATTAAGATTTACCATCTCTATTTATAGAGTCCAAGCATAGCAAATTCATTGTCTTTAAATGTGAAGGTTCAGAAAGTGTTAGGGGTAGAAGAAATATTAGCTATGAGAAAAATGGCATATAGCATATCAAACAGTCATTTCTGAATTTAGGGTTAAAGAAAACAACATAGGGGAACTGAAGTGCAAATGAAAATCACACACACAAAGGGAAAAAATGATATTCCCATGAAAGCCAAGAAAATATTCCTTAATCCTTTAAGACAACTATTGTTTCCTCGAGTTAAGTAAACATGTCTGCTGAGATACAGAGCATTAATGGGTAGGTATTTAAGACAAAACAGCTGTGGAAATAGAGCAGACAATGTTTTCCTGCAAGTGAATGATTTGCAATGGTAATGAAGCCCCTCTTCCTTGACAAACCAAGTTACTTAGTAGTCATTAAATGAAGGGTTCTTCCAAATACACACAGACAGGCCAATCGGAGTTGTTGATAGGAAAAGCCTTGCAAATGAACACTTTGCCCCTCTCGAGGAGAGTTAAAAGAATTTTAATTTTTCATATTCTTAAGCCCTTTATTGCAATATTAATAATAATCAGTTAAAGTAAACTTAAATGATTCACCAAATCAATTTACATTTCAAAATGCAGAAATTGTATGACTGAGCTAACGTGGATCAGATAGTGTCGGGATTAGTACTTTGGAACATCCCTGGAGAGGATGGTGCTGTGATTTCTTGTGTTTTGTGCGTGGTTTATAAATTTTTTTACATTCTGTCAGTAGGCTAGCCTTGTAGTCAGGTTCTGTAGTCAGTTCATAAAAACTAGAGGAAAAAATCAATTACAGAGGTATTTCAGAAGGGATAGATTAGAGGCTTTCTTGGTTGTTTCTTCTTCGACAAATGGATTTACAAAGGGGCTTTTAGTGCCATCACTAGTCCTTTTCCAGGGTGGGCTCCTGAGCTTTGAATTTTTTTTTTTTATAAAGAAGGTAGTTATTTCTGTTCAGGTTCATGGGAAATGTCAAACAATGTGTATCTCCTTCCTACACTTTTGATGGGACAGGATTTCAGCTCCAAGACGGTTCCCTCTCTTATTAACAAGCTTAGTTTGCCGAGTACTGTATACAGAGGCTTTATTTGAAAGTGTCTTTTTCTACACCCACATAAGCACTGTTTCAAGAGTTGTATGAAATAAGAAGCTACTGACATAGTCATTTATAGTTAAATACATTCTTAGAGCCCTTCATAATTTGAGTACTTTCAGATAATTTTATATTTAATCAATGTTCAATGTTTGCCTCGCAAATGCAGTGGCATTATGGGAAATGGAACTCGGCAGAGTTCTATCAGTTGCATTTACTCCTGATGCATAAAGATCATCGTGTATGTGAAGAGTCAGTGAGCGCAAAGGGCATTAGATGCCGGCAGAGGCTGCACAGGACGTGACTTTTGGATGCACCCAACCTGAAAGCCTGCGGTAGACAGAATTGTCTCCAAGAAGATTCCACTCAATAATCCCCAGGACTGTGTATATACCTGACAGGCTATCCTATATGGCAAAATGAACTTTGCCACGGTTAGGTTATTAATCAGTCGATTTTAAAATAGGGAGATTATCCTAGATTATCTGGAGTAGATGAGATGGAACAATGTGATCACATGAGCCTTTAAAAGCAGATGAATGCATAAAGGGAAGTCAGAAATATCTGAAGCATAAGAAGTTTTCCAGACACCACACCATTGCTGGTTTTGAAGATGAAAGGAGCCATGAGCCAAGGAATATGGACAGACTCTAGAAGCTGAGAACAATCTCCAGCTGAGAACTTACAAAGAAACAGGAGGTCAGCCTGACAGCTGCATGGAACTGAATTCTGCCAACAATCTGAATGATCTCGGAAGCAGAGTCTCCTCCAGAGCTTACAGAGAAGCCATTGGCTGACACCTTGACTTTGGTCTTGTGAGACCCTAAGCGCAATACCCAGCAAGCCCATCTGGCCTCTTGTCCTAGAACACCATCAGATAATAAATGATTGTCATTTTAAGCCACTATTTGTGGTACTTTGTTACAGTAGTAATAGAAAAGTAATTCAAAGCCATAAATAGATGCTAGTAACATACAGACTGCTTATCAACAGTCATAGGATCTACCCCTGTGTCTGACTTCTTTTGTCTGATATCTGTCACACCTTCTCCATGAGTCCCAAATCATGGCATTCTTACTTGCTTTGATACTTGGTGATAATTTATATGGACAGCTGTTATTTTACTATTCCTCGCCATGTACTCTAACTACTTACCAGGTCTGCTCCCAGACTGTTTCTGCTCACTAGTCTGGGCCATAGCAAATAAAATCATTTTCCCACACAATTTAGACTGACATCTAGAACTTAATAAAGAGAGCCTAGTCTATTTGTTTTCTTTTGGGTTTCCTCTTTTCGTTCAGAAATATTTGTAGGTTTATAGAAAAGTTGCAAAGATAGTATCATTCAAAGATTTTTTGAAATGGATTTTGAAAGCCAATTAGGAGTTTGAGGATGGCAGGCAGATCTGTTATGCTCATATCACATAATCTGTGGACCAGGGGTATCAATAAGCTTTAAGTTGGCCTAGACATGGCTGGATGGAAGAGCATTGTTTCACTTCACTAAGTCAGGATATGTGGCAAGAGCAGTGGCAAACTCACTTGCACTCTGCCATCTAGTGAGAAAGAGCATGAAAGAATGGATCATGGGAAGGGAAATAAAATATTCCTAAATTGCTTAAAATGCCAATGAAAAGGAAAAACATCTAAAGGATATAAATACACAGACTCAATTCTCTTTAAGTGTGTGGCAAATCTCTTTATGGAAGGGATAGAAACTGCTCATGTTTCTTTAATAGTTTTCAAGCTGCCATTTCATAATATATGAGTTTCCATCATCTTAGCACACTGACAAATTGCACTAAATTCCATCTGGTTAGATATGGAGATGCTAATGTCCAACAAAGGAAAACAGAGGCCACACTTAGGTACTTCTACACTAACAATGAACCCCCCCCCCTTTTTTTTTAACTTCAAAAACACTCCTGCTGCCTCTGGAGCCTTCTTTGTAGGCAAAGCCAAAAAGGCATTGGTCGCAGTCCCTCAATGGGAACATTTCTTCTCCTCTTCACGATTCAGAGTAGGGATGTAAAGTTGGCAGATAGATGGTTTTGGCTCTGGCATGAGGAAAAGAAAGCAAAAAAGTTGGGAGCGTGGATGTGGAAAGGTGATGGAGGGAGCGCAGTGGTAACAAGGGAAGAGATTAGCTGTGTCCTTAAAGGGAGTTGGCTGCCGAATCAGCCAGAAAGACCTGTTTGACTGTTTTTAATCTGGTGGTTTTCACTGAAAAGCTATCCTGGCTCAAAGATGAACTTGACTAATGCCCAAGAACAGGGGACAACTATTAGCAAATTTAGGGTCAATTAGGGTCTTGTTTATAGTACTTTTGTGTGGGATAGCCATCTCTATAAACTTTACTCATGCTATATACCCTCTTATTAAGGCTTATTATACTGTGAAAATACTGACTAAAGTTAGATGTTCCTCAGGAAATGGAAGTATGCAATTCGCTTATGGTGGTAAAACCTACTCTTTTTAAACAGATGGTCATGACTGGCTGTAATAAAGGAAAAGGGGCATAAATTCAAGCAAACACATCATTCCACTAGGTGATAGAAATGTAAACAGGACTCCAATGAATCCATCTCTTAATAGGTTTGTCTTCCTTATTGATTTTTCTCAAGTCCTACCTCGATCTAGGATAGCTCTGTATCTGGATACACCAGATTGCAAACTCTCAATCTAACCCATTACTTTCCTGAAGGTTTGAAAGCAGTTCCTTCACCTAGTCTCTTTAACCCCCTACTTGTTAACTCAGTTTCACCAAGTCAGATCCATGGGTGAGGGAGGAAGGAGAAATTTGCAGATCTAAGAGTATAGAGCATGCTTTTCTTTCTTTGTTTGAATTATACCTTAAATAGAAGTGCATTGAGAGATATTGGGGGGAAGCCTGTAAGGGTGGTTTAAGAAAAAAGATTTGTCTGTGTGACAAGAGCCACAATTGCTTAAAAGTTGACTGTCTTGTTTACTTCTCTCCTGGAGGTGCTTTATTTACAATACCATATCACTGGTGTGAATTTTCAGAGATTCTCAGACAGGCTACCTAAATACCTAACATGTGTGAGGTACCTCTTAAGTACCTCAGTGAGTCCACCGTCCAGTTTTTAGGGCTCTAGAATTTTCAGAAATATTTCAGTTTCTTGGATGCTGCATTCCTGAGTCACTTCCTTGCTCTGGCACCTTCTCCACTGTAAACCTATTTAGTATGGGTAACTTTGCAATTTTCTGTCTGGCTATAACCATGGTGTCACAAATCAGCCTACACGTCTAGAATGTAAGAAGGGAGAAGCGGACCTTAACTCTAATGGACAGAAAAAGAAATGTAAATTAAATACCTTCCTCAGTGGTAAGGGAGCTGATGGCAAAGCAGATGAAACAGTGACAGAACAAAACAAAAACCAAGGCAGATTGTCCATATGCTGCATTTAAATAGTACCCTCTGCCCCTGTATGATGCTGTTTTTTTCCTAATGTCTACTTGATAGAGATGTGCAGTTATCACCAGCAGTGTAGGCGTTGGGAGAGAATCAGGTCAATGGCAGAGCAGGGGAGGGACAGAACATGCTATGTAATAAAAAGGTGAAAAGAAGTTTTATATGGTTCAAAAAGAAAAAGAAATCAAGTCAACAAGCAAAGCAAAGAAACTCAGAACATTGCACATAGTGCTATGGATATTAAAATAATGAGATTTAGAATAAGCTTTCATAGGTTGGGAAATAAATATAAACCTAGGGCAAAAAGCACAAGCAAATTCAATGTACCTTGAGGCAACTAGACAAAGTGCCAGAGACTAGAGCCTTTGACAGGACTGGCCTGAGGCCAAGCCATGTTTGAGCTGTTTTCTTTTGTTCTCTTTCCTTCTTGAACTTTCTTGTCCTCTGTCTCATCCTCAGGGGCCCTCTCTCTTACTGATGATAGCTAGCTAATCTGGTAAACAAATTCATAACGAAGGATTAAAGATGTAGTGAAAAGAACAGAGGCTTTGGTGTCAGACAGACCCGGGCTCAGATCCCAATTCTGCCTCTTTCTTAATCTATTTCTTAGATGTGTGGTCTTCGGTGGCTTTCTTAAAATATTTTAGTTGATGTGTTTTTAAAATGGGAATAATCGTGTCCACCACAACCCATTGCTGTGAAGATGAAAGTAATGTCTATGGGGCACCTAGAAGAATACCCTGGATATAGTAGATACTTAATAAATGGAGCAGCTCTTTCACACTCAATATATTCTTCTTCTCAAGAATATATTTATAATTTCATATGAATCTTCATTATATCAAAAGAATATTAAGAATATTATACTAGGGACGCCTGGGTGGCTCAGTCAGTTAAACATCCACCTCTTGATTTTGGCTCAGTTTCATGATCTCAGGGTTGTGAGATGGAGCCATTAGTAGGGCTCTTGTGCAGGGTGTGGAGTCTGCTTGGGTTTTTCTCTCTCTGTCTCTCTCTCTTCCTCTCCCTCTACCCCTCCCCTGCTCACATGCATGTGCTCTCTCTCTCTCTCAAAAAAAAATCATACCAAAAGAATATTAGATTTCAAGGTCCAGGAATGAATCTTTTAGGCCATTATCATTGCTAACATTTGCTAAGTTTGTAGAATGTGCTGGTTCTCTTGTTAAGGGCTATAATAAACAATTTCATCTAATCTGCATAACAACCCTATGAACTAGATACCATTACTATTCCATTTTATGAAAGAGGAAACTAAGGCACAAAGAGGTTATAGGTAACTTGACCAAGGTCATAGAGCTAGAAACTTAACAGCCAGGGCTCTACATATTTTCTATTTAAATATGGTGATATAAAAGACTTTCTATGCTACCTATATGGAAAGACTCTGCTGCAAAATCTCACTAAGGTGCTAAGTGTTTACATTTGGCAAATGACTACAGTACTCTTGCTCAAGTGATCCAGCCAACAAATTGAAATGTCAAGGTTAAAGCCCACCATGATAAAAATAGCTACCTTTTGTTGAGTACCTACCATATGCCAGGCACCATGTTATGCACACTATATACATAATCATATTTCCATGTCATTTACAAATAGCAATTGTGTAGTGTGATGTTCATCTTATTCCCATTTCACAGAGGAAAACACAGAGGGTTAGAGAATGCAAGTAACTTGCTCAGGTGTACAGGATTAAGAAGTTATAGCACTAGGATGAACCCCTGGCCGTCTTCTACTAGGCTGTGTCAAAGACTGTACATCTTTCCCGTATATGACTGTTCAGGGGAGAACAGTTCTGCTCACTCCTCCCCTGAGCACTACTGGCTCAGCTGGGAAGTTCAAATCCAACCTTCAAAGCTACTTTCCATCAGGGCGAACTTGTACTAATCAGTGGGGGTATTCACTTGAAAGTAGCACTTTGGAAGTAATACCTTTAATGTTTTCAAAGGCAGAAAGGAATTTTGTGAGGTTTTCTTTCTTTCTTTCTTTCTTTCTTTCTTTCACCTTTTATTTTGGTATGAGTCATACTGCTGGCTAGTTTCACTGAGAACCAACTATAATCTGACTCCATCCCCAAAGATAATAAAATATCTAGTACAATGATTTACAAGAGCAGATTTGGGTTCTACATTTCTGTTTGATTTTAGAAATTTGTTTATTAAAGTTTTGAATATAATTTTCACTAACCATAATAAACATATGTACAAAGTTAGAGTTCTTCATCTCATGAGCCCATACAACTCATACAGATTAAAGGACTACATGGTGCCTGAACCTGTGCTAGGCTTTAAGAATTCAATTATGAGAGGGACGCCTGGGTGGCTCAGTTGGCTGTGCATCTGACTCTTGATTTCGGCTCAGGTCATGATTCCAGGGCTGTGGGACTGAGCCCCACATTGTGCTCCACACTGAGCATGGAGCCTGCTTAAGATTCTTTCTCTCTCTCCCTCCCTCCCCCTCTGCCCCTCTTCCCTGCTTGTGCTGTCTCTCTCTTCTTCTCTCTCTCTCTGAAATAGAAAAAAAGAATTCAATTATGAGAAGGATAAGTTATGTTCCTACCCTCACAGAGCTTACTGCTTAGCAATAAGACTTACCTGATTGTACTCCTTATTCACTCATTCATTCACTCATCTGATATTTACTTAGCATGTGCTATGTGTCAGACATTGTGTTTAGGGATTGTGTGTGGATAAAAACAAATAGCGACTAATATGGATTAAGCACTTAATGTGTGCCTAGCACCGTTTTAAGCACATTACATGTGTTAACTCGTGTAATCCTCCTAGTAACCATATGAGATAGGTTCCATTATTATCTCACTTTGTAAATGAGAAAATGGAAACTGGCAGGTCAAATAATCTGCCCAGGGCCAAAGTGATGGAGCCAGGCAGTTATTCCAGAGCCTGCACTCGTAGCTACTATGTTAAACTGTTTACAATAGTGAATGAGAAAGTCTCTGACTTAAAGGACTTCATAGTCCAGCAAAATAGACTAAAAATTTAAATCAAGCAGTTGTAATACACTGTGATCTACGATATGGGATTTATAGGATGTCATGAGAGTATGTTACAGGGCTACCTAACATCGTCTAGAAAGTCTAGAAGTGAACATCTGAGCTGAGACTTGAAGGATGAGAGGAGCTATCAAGACAAAGAGACAAATAGGAGGGGAGTGTGGGTGGAGAGAGAGTGGAAACTCACTAAGGAGTGTGTTTCAAGCAGAGGGAACAACATGTACAAACAGAAGTTAATTAATTATAACTGAGATATTTAGTATTGTTGGGGTGTATTGATTGAAGCTAGAGAATTAGTCAGGTTTTAGATCATGTGGGTTTATTTAGGTCATGTTAAGACATTTGGACTTTGTCCAAAATTCAACATGAATCCACTGAATAGATCTAAACAAGAGAGTGACAGTAATTTACATATTTTCAAATTTGCATTTTAAAATGATTGCTCCAGTAATAGTGTGGAGAATTGAATGAAGGGGCAGGAGGGCCAGTTTTCACAAATCAATAGAAAAAAATTATTTTAACAAATCAATAGCTGAATATGTGATGCATACCTGAAAAGTTCCAATTTCCTTCTTGGAAATTTTCTGTGATGATAGTTACCTAAACTTTCTGGTTTTTGTGGCCCTGACTTTTGCTATCATCCCAAAGTACAAGCAACCAGAATAATAGATACATTTTTGGCTAAAGATCTAATTCTAGTCATTGCTTCCAAAGGGAAGAATAACCAGTCATTTCATCTTTGTGGTTATTTCTATTTATGTTTTCAGTGTAGAGAAAATAATTTGCCAATCGAATAAAATAACTTATGTTTGTTTCGGTATGATACAGTTAGGTACTTTTTGGGGGGCATTAGTTTCATTATACAAAGTTCCTGAGGCATGACTGAGTATAAGACAGCTTACTATAAGACAGAGGTATTCAAGTTTTGTTATCTCTTTGATTTATCCCACTGCCTTTAGATAAGATGTGTGTTGATTACTTTCGTTCACAGATGAAAATGCTGAATAAGCCAAAGGCATTGTAGGGAAAGGCAAAATATAGAATTCATATAACTGTGTAAGATAATTGCTTGAATTTCATAGCTCATGCCAAATATTGTACCTTGAATAAATATATAATATAGCTCAACAATGGGATCTGTGATATGTCCCCGAAAGGTGTCTGAAACTTCTAGAATCTAGATGACAACAGGTGAAAAAAGGATAATTGTGTTGCATTAAATCCACTTGACTGAATAGAGGTCTATAGAGACCTCAACCACTGTTTACACTGTTCATGTCTTACCAAGTTATTGAAGGTTCTATGCTGAAAGAGTGTTTTGAACAACATACTGCTGGAAAGACTTTATACCTGAACTCAAACTCTACCAGAGTTTACCATCACTATTACAATACACACAGACATACAGACGTACTTCACATCTCAGATTTGCTGCCTCTTGTGTTAACAGTAAAATGTCTGAGAAAAAGAAGGAAAATGTAAGTGAGGGAATATGGTATATTCCTTCTGATCTTAGAATTCAGAGAGCAAAGCCTCACGTGAAGCAGAGACAGCTAGTCTAATGCTTCTTACTTACCAACAGTGACTTACAAAACATGGCTTTGACCACTGCTTGTGCCTGGCAAATGGCAATGCTGAAACTGCATGGGGATAAGGTCTCCTTTAAGGACCAATGAACTCACCCTTGCTGTTTTGTGTCTAAACCAGTCTTTGTATCGTTTGTGCCCTCGGCAACTTATCAGCACCGCACTAGCTATCAGAAGAGTAGTGACAACATGGAGAAGTAGACTGTAATTCCAGAGGATAAGCGATTTCACTGTGAGTCACCTTGTTCCTTGCACAACCCTTCTTTCTCCCCCTTTGCGCCCCACAAACTTAACAACTTAGCACTTCTTTTTTTCTGAGGTATGTGTAGGAAGCAATGAGGTATAATGGAAAGAGCATAGGAGTGCTTCCTCTGCTGTGTGTATGACATTTGGAAGTCACTCAACCTTTCAGAGCCCCTGTGTCCAGGTTCCTTATATGTAAAATGAGGATAATAACTATTGTCCCACAGAGATATTAAAGCATGAAGATATTTGCAAAAGCACTTTGCAAATGCTAAGTAGCTACGGTCACTCAGATTCTCTGGACTCAGTTTCCCCTTCTAGAAAAATGAATGTGTTGGAAAAGGAGAAATCTAAATGTGCTTACAACTCTCACATGTAATCATCCAAAATATCAAAATTATTTGGTTTTATAAAAATATTTACTCAGATTATTTTATACTCAAAATGGAATACCCAAGAAAGTAATAATATGGTCCAATGCTCTAGGGGAAAGTAGAACACAGAAAAAAGAGTGATCAAACACCAAAAAAACCCCACCCCAAAACCTGTAAGAAAAACCTGTAAGGAGATGCAGACAACTGACTTACCGATTTCAGCACAATAGGAACAGAGGTAATGAAACCGAAAATCAAGAAATGAAATAGAAATCTCCTTCCTTCCAAGAATTTGCTGTAAAAACTAATCAGGTGAATCTCAGGAAGGAAGAAAAACCTGCAATGTCAGGCAGATGATAGTTATTTATCAGCCCCTACTGCAGCAACAGAGGCTTAAATAGGCTGGCAGGATATTGAATAGAAGTCAGTAGAGATGGATTCTGCCAGGCCAAGGGGCCCTGAGGACAGACCTTTCAGCCACAGCCCGAGTAGCACAACAGTGCAGCTGTGTGATGGACGGCAATTCCAGTGGCATGGGAATTAGCTGTTTTAAGCCACCTTGGTGAGTGGCTAGTTTTCCACACAGGTGACAGACAAAGAAGGGGATGGCTTCTTGCCCTGCCATTTGCTACAGGGATTTGTGGATAGTGGGAAAAGGTCTGCTTGATTCTGGCTGAAAGAATTTAAGAGAGCAATGATTGAAAATGCATCCATCTAACTCATATTTATTGTGAACCCACTATGGGCTTGTGCTTGGTGTTGGGAGTATAGCACTGAACAAGAGTCCTGCTCTCGTTCTAGTGTGTGGAACATAACAAAGTAAGTAGGAAGTAAAACATATAGTACATTAGTTGGTGATAAGTGATATGGAGGCAAATAAAGCAGAGAGGGGATAGAGTGTGTGGGGGACTGTTGGGGGAATTTACAATTTTCAAAGGGTGGTGGGGATTGGTTTAACTGAGGAGGCTGAATTTGAGTAAAGACCTAAAGAAGGTGGGGATATTAACTGTTCTTTTTTTTTTTAAACTTTTTTCAACGTTTATTTATTTTTTGGGGGGCACAGAGAGAGACAGGGCATGAACGGGGGAGGGGCAGAGAGAGAGGGAGACACAGAATCGGAAACAGGCTCCAGGCTCCGAGCCATCAGCCCAGAGCCCGACGCGGGGCTCGAACTCCCGGACCGCGAGATCGTGACCTGGCTGAAGTCGGACGCTTAACCGACTGCGCCACCCAGGCGCCCCGATATTAACTGTTCTAATATCTTGGGAACAAGAATTGTAGGCAACGGGAATAAGAAATACGATGGGACTTGCAGTAGGAGTGTAACTGAACTGATACATTCAGGGAATAATGAGGAGGTCAGTGTGGTTATAGAAGAGCGAGGAAGGCAGACGATAGTAGGAAAAAAGATCAAAGGTCAGATTAAATAGCCTCATAAGCCATTGAAAGGATGTTGGCTCTTAACATGGGAGAGATGGGAGGGTATTGAAGGTTTCTAAACAAAGAAGTGATATTATGTAATTCATATTTTAAGAGCTCACCCTGTTGTGTGATGAATAGACTGGAGGGAAGTGAGAAAGAAAACTGTGAGAATAGTTAGGAGACTGCTGCAATAACGCAAATGAGAGATGAGGATCTGGGGACTAAGGTAGTAATGATGGAAGTGGTGAGAAGTGACTGAATTCTAAATATATTTTGAAGGCAGAACCATCAGGAGTTTCAGACAAATGTGATGTGAAGATGTCAAAAAAGAAATGAGTCAACTCCAAGGATTTTGGCCTTATTAATAGAAGGAGGCAGTAGCCAAAAATTGAGCTGGGAAGGAGTGTGAGGAACAAGTTTTAGGGGGATAATCATGGGTTCAGGTTTTGGGCATATTAAGTTTTAAACTTATTTAGAAGTATCAGGTAAACAATTGTTTATAAAGGTCTGATTTTATAGGAGAGGTCCAGGCTAGAGATGTAAATTTGTGAATCATTTGTATACAGTCTGGATGAGATCACCAAAGGAGGTAAGAGGTGCATGGACTAATGCCCGAAGCAATGTAACATTAAGGAGTCAGAAAAATAAAGCACACATTAGTTAAATAAATATTAGTTGTTCTAAAAAGCAATTGTTAAATGCTATTTTTTAAAAGTAGGCTCCACACCCAGCATGGGGCTTGAACTCAGGGCCCTGAGATCAAGAGTCACATGCTTTACTGGGACGCCTGGGTGGCGCAGTCGGTTAAGCGTCCGACTTCAGCCAGGTCACGATCTCGCGGTCCGGGAGTTCGAGCCCCACGTCAGGCTCTGGGCTGATGGCTCGGAGCCTGGAGCCTGTTTCCGATTCTGTGTCTCCCTCTCTCTCTCTGCCTCTCCCCCGTTCATGCTCTGTCTCTCTCTGTCCCAAAAATAAATAAACGTTGAAAAAAAAAATTTAAATAAAAAAAGAAAAGAGTCACATGCCTTACCAACTGAGCCAGCCAGGTGCCCTTAGATGTGTTTTTTTTTAAAAAAGAAGTTCATATCTGTCTTATGCAAATTCCAAAATGAGTGCTACTCATAGAGTGGGGGCTTTTCCCCAGTGACCTAACTTGTGTTTCTGCTATCCTTAATTACCAGGCTTCCCAGGTCAAAATCACAAATTCAAACTTCATCATAGTGCATCAGGCTGGTAGAAGAATGAATTTGGAGGATTGTGAGTGGGAGTACTTTATGGGCCAACCTTGAAATATGAGCACATAACTCATACTCATTTTCCATTAGTAAAAACTTGTTTATGTGGCTACAGTGAACTTCAGGGAAACTGGGAAATGTAGTTGAAGTGTGTGCCAAGAAGAGGAAATGGGTTTAATGAACATCTAGCCAGTCTCTGCCACAAAGAAACACTAGCAAAGGAGATGAAGATGAGTGGTCTATGAAATAAGACAGCATGGTGTCAGAGATGAAGAAAAAAATTTTTCCTGGAAGGGGAGAGTGACATCATATATAAAAATTATTGAATTTAACAAGGCATGGGTCATGGAGAACCTTATCAAGAGCAGTTTTGGCAGGGGAGGGATGGAGAAAGTCCAACTGGAATAGATTCTAGAGAGAATGAAAAGAGAGTGATTGGAGACTGTATATGGACAATTATTTTGCAAAGTCTCTTAGGTACTTTCAACCAGCAGTGTTATTCTGCATCTTGGAATTGTACATAAAAAACTCTACAGAAGAAAATATGTTTCTGAGCTTTACATAGTGAAGATGAAGATTATGGACAATTTTACTGGCTTTACCTGGACAAGATGGTTCCAGCTAGACCTTCAAATATGAATTAAAACTAGTGCCAAGAGAGTGATGTTACCAACATGATGGAGTAGGACACCCTAGCCTCCATCATTGGAGTTCAGGAAGGAGAAGAAAGGGAGAAAGAGAGAATACTTATTTAAATAAATAATTGCTGAGAACTCCTGAGGAAGATGGCAGAGTAGGAGGATCCTAAGCTCACCTCATCCCATGGATACAACTAGATAATACTGACATCAGTGTAAATAACCCAGAAAGTAAACCGAAGACTGGCAGAATAGACACACCACAACTAAAATGTAGACAAGAGGCCACATTGAAGAGGGTAGGAGGGGTGGAGACAAAGTCAGGAGCCAAATGGACCCAAGAGACTTTCCATGGGAAGGAGGGATGCCATGGGCATAGAGAAGAGAGAGGAGCACATCCCCAAGCCAGGCACCCCAGGCATGAGGGACCCACACAGGAAAGATGAATTCCCATAACATTTGGCTTTGTAAACCAGAGAGACTCAACACTCTGTGGGGCTTAACACATGGAACTTTAAAAACCAGTAGGCTTGGTTCTGGGAGAGCCTGAGGGCAACAAGAAATTGAGACCCGACCCTTAAAGAGACAGTACAACATACAACCCTGCAGAGATATAACATAGAAGCAGTAGTTTGAAAAAACACCTGGATATGTGGGGAAAAGATTTACTTAGTAATCTCAGAGAGTGTGCTGGAGGGGCAGGGATCTGTGGGAGACCTCTCCAAGAACAAAAGAGCTGATGGGCACCATTTCCCTCTAGGACCCCAAGCCTAGATGCAGGAATACCTGTGGGAACCATCCAAGCACAACACTTTCCACCTAGCTTGCTAACAATGGGATCCACCCTGTGTCCTGTGGATCAGCCCCCACCAATACGCCTTTGGCCAGAGCCCATCCAAAGTGGTGCCACAAGCCTGGCAGCGTGCAACCAGCCCTGACAGGGGCCAGCACCACTCCAAAGTGACTCCAGACCCAAGGAGAGGGGAAGATAACCACACACGCCAGTCCAACCGTGTCCCCAGCAGTGGGCTTGTGGCAGATATCTGTTCTGACTACAGGCCCTGACTACCAATGAAAGCTTCTCAGGGGACAACATAGGGAAATTCCTGTGCAGCTTGATGCTAATGCATCTCTGGCAAATGCCTGGTCTGATTCAACTCAAGCCTAAGGGGGTCCCAGACCGGCCCACTAACAACACAGAGACCAAACTCTGCCCACAACCAACAAAGAGAGCCATTGCAGACATCTAGACTGAAGGCAAACTTGGCTCAGCCATAAACAGTAGGGCACACACAACACAGGAGACACTCCTGAAATGCCAGGTTCTGGCAAACAGGGGACACTGCACTGCAGGGAACTATGGGACCTCTTCTTCATAAAGCCACTCCTTTCAAGAGTAGGAGATGTAGCTGACATTACCAACACATAGAAATAGACACAGAGAATTCGACAAAGGGGAGACAGGAATATGTCCCAAATGAAAGAACAGGACAAAATCATAGCAAGAGAGCTAAACAAAATGGAGATTAAGTTATATGTATAATAGAGAATTTAAAGTAAATGGTCATAAAATACTCACTGGACTTGAGAAAAGATGGAGGACCTCAATGAGACCCTCAACAAAGAGATAGAAAACACAAAAAAAGAACCGATTAGAGATAAAGAACTCAATAACTGAAATTAAACATACACTAGAAGGAATAAATGGTAGACTACAGGAAATAGAACAGATCAGTGACCTGAGGGCTGGAGTAATGAAAAGCAATCAAAGTGAACAGGAAGCAGAAAAAAAAATAATAAATTAAAATAAACCAAGGGAATTCAATGAAAACATCACAAGCATAATAGCATTTGCATTATAAGAATCCCAGAAGGAGAAGAGAGAAAAGGGAGGAAAAATGTATTTGAAGAAATAATACCTGAAAACTTCCCAAATCTGGGGAAGAAAACAGAAATACAGATGCAGGAGTCACAGACAGCCCCCAACAAAATCAACCCAAAGGAGGTCCACACCAATACACATAGTAATTAAGTGGCAAAAATTAGTGATAGAGAATATTAAAAGCAACAATAGAAAAGAATACAGTTACATACAAGGGAAACCCCAAAAGGCTATCAGATGATTTTTCAATATGCATCCAACATGGGAGCACCCAAATACATAAAGCAGCTAAAACAAACATAAAGGTAGTAGTCAGTAGTAATACAATAATAGTAGGGAACTTTAACACCCTATTTACATCAATGGATGTAAAATCAAACCGGAAAACCAACAAGAAAAAGGTGGCTTTGAATGACACATTGGACCAGATAGATTTAACAAATATATTCAGAACATTCCATCCTAAAATAGTTGAATTCACATTCTTTTCAAATGCACATGGGACATTCTCCAGAATACATCACATATTAGGCCCAGAATAAATCTCAACAAATTGAAAAACATTGAAGACATATCATGCATCTTTCCTAAACACAATGCTATGAAACTAGAAATCAATCACAAGAAAAAATCTGGAAAGAACACAACCACATGGAGATAAAATAGCATGCTACTAAACAATGAATGGGTGAACCAAAAAATCAAAGAGGAAATAAAAAATCTATGGAAACAAATGAAAATAAAAACACAACAGTGCAAAATATTTCGGATGCAGCAAAAGCTGTTCTAAGAGGGAGGTGTACAGTAATACAGGACTACCTCAAGAAGCAAGGAAATTCTCAAATAAACAACCTACCTTACACCTAAAGGAGCTGGAAAGAGACAAACAAAATCCAAAACCAGTAGAAGAACATAATAAAGCTTAGAGCAGAAATAAGCAAAATAGAAACTAAAACAAACAAAAAACAACAGAAGAGATCAACGAAAACAGGAGCTGGTTCTTTGAAAAGAGTAACAAAATTAACAAACCTTTAGCCAGACTCATCAAAAAGAAAAAGAGAGAGAGAACTCAAACAAAATTACAAATGAAAGAAGAGTAATAACAATCAACATCACAGAAATACAAAAGACTGTAAGAGAATATTATGAAAAATTACATGCCAACAAATTGGACAACCTACAAGAAATGAATAAATTCCTAGAAACATAAACCTCCACAAACTGAATCAGGAAAAAGTTGAAAACTTAAACAGACGAATTACCAGCAATGAAGTTGAATCAGTAATCAAAAAACTTCCAAAAAACAAAAGTACAGGACAAGATGGGTTCACAAGTGAATTTTTGCAGACATTTAAAGAAGAGTTCATACCTATTCTTCTCAAACTATTCCAAAAAATAAAAGAGGAAGGAAAGCTTCCAAATTCATTCTATGAGGCCAGTATTACCCTAATACTAAAACCAAAGGCATTACAAAAAAAGAGAACTACAGACCAATATCTGTGATGAACACATATGCACAAATCCTCAACAAAATTAGCAAACTGAATCCAACAACACATTAAAAAATATTCCACCACTGTCAAGTGAAATTTATTCCTGGGATGTAAACAAAGGTGGTATTTGATATTTGCAAATCAATCAACGAGATACATCACATCACTAAGACAAAGGATAAAAGCCATATAATCATTTCAAAAGATGTAGAAAAAGATTTTGAAAATGTAGAACATCCATTCATGATAAAAACCCTCATTAAAGTAGACTTAGAACATATCTCAACAAAATAAAGGCCATATATGAAAAACCCACACCTCACATCATAGTCAATATGGGAAAACAGAGCATTTCCCTCTAAGATCAGAAATAAGACAAGGATGTCCACTCTCATCACTTTTATCCAACATAGTGCTGGAAGTTCTAGGCACAGCAATTGGACAACAAAAAGAAATAAAGGGCATACAAATTGTCAAGGAAGAAGTAAAACTTTCACTGTTTGCAGATGCCATGATATGATATATAGAAAACCCTCAAGACTCCACCAAAAACCTACTAGAACCGATGAGTGAATTCAGTAAGGTTGTAGGATACAAAATCAATGTACAGAAACCCATTGCATTTCTATACACTAATATTGAAGTAGCAGAAAGAGAAGTGAAAAAAACAATCACATGTATAATTGCTCCAAAAATAATAAAATACTTAGAAACAAACTTAACCAGGGAGGTGAAAGACCCGCACTCTAAAAACTATAAAACATTGATGACAGTAATTGAAGACAACACAAACAAATGGGAAGATATTCTATGCTCATGGATTAGGAGAACAAATATTGCTAAAATGTCCATACTATCCAAACCAATCTACAGATTTAAAGCAATCCCTATCAAAATACCAATACCATTTTTCACACCACTGGAACAAGTAATCTTAAAATTTGTATGGAACCACAAAAGACCTCAAATAGCCAAAAAAATCTTGAAAAAGAAGAAAGCTGAAGGTATCACAATCTCAGATATCAAGTTATACTACAAAGCTGTAGCAATCAAAACAGTATGGCACTGGTACAAAAATAGACACACAGATCACTAGAATAAAACAGAGAGCCCAGAAGTAAACCTATGGTTATATGGTCAATTAATCTTCAACAAAGGAGGCAAGAGTATGCAATGGGAAAGACAGTCTCTTCAACAAATGGTTTTGGGAAAACTATACAGTTACATGGAAAAGAATGAAACTAGGCCATTTTCTCACACTATACACAAAAATAAACTCAAAATGGATTAAAGACCTAAATGTGAGACCTGAAAGCATAAAAATCCTGGAAGAGAGCACAGGCAGTAATGTCTCTGACATTGGCCATAGCAACATTTTCTAGATATGTCTTTGAGGCAAGGAGAAAAAAATCAAAAATAAACTATTGTGACTATATCAACATAAAAAGTTTCTGTGCAGCAAAGGAAACAGTCAACAAAACTAAAAGACTAGTGAAAGGGAGAAAATATTTGCAAATGACATATTCAAGAAAGGGTTAGTATCCAAAATATATAAAGAACTGATACAACTCAACACACAAAAAACAAATAATCCACTTAAAAATGGGCAGAAGACATTAGGAGACATTTCTTGAAAGAAGACATATAGATAGATGGTCAACGGAGACATGAAAAAATGCTTAACATCACTCCTCATCAGGGAAAATGAAAATCAAAAACACAATATCACCTCATACCTATCAGAATGACTAAAATCAAAAACTCAAGAAACAAGTGTTGGTGAAGACGTGAACAAGGAGCCCTTGTGAACTGTTGGTAGAAATGCAAACTGGTGCAGCCATTGTGGAAAACAGTATGCAGGTTCCTCAATAAAATTGAAAATAGAATTACCATATGATCCAGTAATTTTACTACTGGATATTTACCCAAAGAATATGAAAACAGTAATTCTAAAAGATATATGCACCCATATGTTTATTCAGTATTATTTATAATAGCCAAATGGATAAAGAAGATGTGTGTGTGTGTGTGTGTGTGTGTGTGTGTGATGGAATATTACTCAGCCATAAAAAAGAAATCTTGCCATTGCAGCATGGATAGATCTAGAGGGTACAATGCTAAGTGAAATAAGTCAGTCAGAAAAAGACAAATACTGTCTTTCTAAATTCACACATGTATAATTTAAGAAACAAAACAAATGAACAAAGAAAAAAGACAAACCAAGAAACAGTTTTTTTTTTAATTTTAAGAAATAGACTCTTAACTATAGCTAACTGATGGTTAACAGAGGTGAGTAGGTGGAGGAATGGGTGAAATCGGTAAAAGGGATTAAGCATATACTTATTATGATGAGCACTGAATAATGTGTAGAATTTTTGAATCACTATATTTTACACCTGAAACTAAGATAACTCTGTATGTTAACTTAGTTAAAATTTAAAAATTAAAAAAAAAAAAGAAATTGTGGCTGAGACCATCCCCAAACTGGGGGCAAGATTTAATCACTTAAGTTTATGCAGCCAATAGGTCACCCCAAATTTCTTTTTTTTTAAGTTTATTTATTTTTGAGAGAGAGGGAGAGAGAGAGCACATACTCAAGTGAGGGTGGGGTGAAGAGAAGATGGAGAGAGAGAGAATCCCAAGCAGGCTCTGCAGCACAGAGCCCAACATGGGGCTCGAACCTATGAACAATGAGATTATGGCCTGAGCGGAAACCAAGAATGAGACGCTTAACTGACTGAGCCACCCAGGCACCCTGGTCATCCCAAATTTCAATCCCAAAATATCTTCTCTAAGACACACTATAATAAAAGTATTTAAAATCAAAGATAAATAATTTTAAAATCAATAAAGGAAAAAAATTATTTTATACAAGGGAAGCCCCATAAGGTCATCAATGGTTTTCTTAGTGAGATCTGCAGTACAGAGAAGAATGGGATGATCTATTCAAAGTGTTAAAAGAAAGAAACTGCCAACAAAGAATACTTTGCCCAGCAAAGTTGTCCTTCAGAAATGAAGGTCAGAAAAAGATTTTCCCACTCAAACAAAAGCCAAGGGAGTTTATCACCAGTAGATATGCCTTTAAAAAATGCTGAAAGGAATTCTTTAAGCTGAAACTAAAAAACACTAAGCTGAAACTAAAAAACATTAGTAACTGAAAATAAACTGAAAAACTGAAAAGAAACAACACACTTTTAAAATAAGTATATAGTCAGATTCAGAATAATCTAATACTGTAATATGGTGATGTCTTAACCACCACTTAATTCTATTATAACCACCACTACTATAAAAATGGAAGGAAAAATATAAAAAATAGCTATATCTGTAATGTGTTAATAGATACACAATATAAAAAGATGGAAATTGTGACATCAAAAACATAAAATGTGGGGGTAGGGAATAAAGGGAAATTTTGTATGAAATTGAAGTTAAGTTTTCATCAGGTTAAAATAGACTTTTATATCTATAAGATATTTCAGATCAGATTCTCTGTAACCACAAAACAAAAGTCTATAATAGATATGCACAAGATAAAGAAAACAAAATCAAAATATACCACTACGGGTAATAATCAATTCACAAAGGAAGACAGCAGGAGAGACAGAAAGGAAGAAAGAACAAAACAACCAGAAAACAATTAACAAGATCACAATAGTAAATCCTTGCCTATTAATAATTACTTTAAATGTAAATGGATTATATTTACTATTTAAAAGCCATAGAATGGCTGAATGGATTAAAAAAAAACAGGACCCTACTAAATGTTCCCTACAAGAGATGCACTTCAGCATCAAGGACACATATAGGCTCAAAGTAAAGGGATGGAAAAATATATTTCAATGGAAATAAAAAGAGAGCAGGAATATCTATACTTTTATCAGGCAAAATAGACTTTAGGTCAAAAAGTATAACGTGAGACAAAGGAGCTCATTATATAATGATAAAGGGGTTAACTCATCAAGAGGATGTAACAATTGTAAATATATATGCACTCAACATTGAAGCACCTAAATATATGAAGCAAATACTAAAAGATTTGAAGGGAGTAATATATATCATTACTAGTAGGAAACTTTAATAACCCACTTTCAACAATGGATAGATCAAACAGAAAATTAATATGGAGACACTAGACCTTATACTTTTGAACAAATCTAGCTAATAGACACATACAGAATGCTTCATCAAATAGCAGCACAATACACATTCCTCTCAAGTGCACAGGGATATTCTCCAGTATAGGTTATATTTCAGGTCACAAAACAAGTCTCAGAAAATTTTTAAAAATTGAAATCATACCAAGTATCTTTTCTGACCTCAATGGTATAAAACTGGAAATCAATAACAGAAAGAAGACCAGAAAATCTGTAAGTATGTGGAAATTAAGCAACATGCTCCTGAACAGCCAGTGGGTCAAATATGAAATCAAAAAGGAAAATTTATAAGACACAAGAAAAATTTCAAATAAACAACCTAATTTTACACCTCAAGAAATTATAAAAATAGGAACAAACTAGCCCAAAGTTAGCAGAAAGGAGATAACAAAGATCAAAGCAGAAATAAATGAAAGAAAGAATAGAAAACAATAGAAAAGGTCAATAAAGGGGTACCTGGGTGGATCAGTTAGTTAAGTGTCCCACTTAACCCATGCATATATTGTCGACCAATATTTAACAAGGGAGTCAAGAATGGGGAAAAGATAGTCTCTTTGGTAATTGGTGCTGAGAAAACTGGATATTCACATGCAAAAGAATGAAATTGAACCCTTATAGCACTTACAAAAATTAACTAAGATTAAATGTAAGATTTGAAATTGTAAAACTTCTAGAAGGAAACACATGGAGAAAGCTCTTTGACTTCAGTCTTGGCAATTTTTTTTTTATTATGACACCAAAATCACAAGCAACAGTTGCACAAATCAAAAAGTGGGACTATATATAGTAAACTAAAAAGCTTCTGCACAGCAAAAGCAATAATTAACAAAATGAAAAGACAACTTATGTAATGGGAGAATATTTGCAAACCATATATCTGTTAAGGAGTTAATGTCCAAAATATATAAGGTACTCATGCAACTCATAGCCAAAAAACAAACTACCCAATTAAAAAATGGACAGAGGACTTGAATAGACATTTTTCCAATGAAGACATACAAATGACCAACAAGTCCATGAGAAGATGCTCAATATCACTCATCATCAGGGAAATGCAAATGAAAAACACAATTAGATATCATACCAGACCTGTTTGAATGGCTAGTATCAAAAAAGGCAAGAGATAGCAAATGCTGGCAGGATTGTGGAGAGAAAAGGGAATCCTGGGGTACTGCTGGTAGGAATGTAGGTTGATACAGATAGTGACATTACAGGGGTTCCTCAAAAAATTAAAAATAGAACTATCATGTGATCTAGCAAAGACATGGAAACCATCTAAGTGTCCATCGATAGATGAATGGATAAAGAAAATGTGATATGTGTATGTATATAATGAACATTTATCAGTGAATAAATTCAATGAATTAATATTATTCACTAAAAAAAAAAATCCTGCCGTTGTGGCAACATGGAGGAGACCTTGAGGATATTATGCTAAGTGAAAGAAAGACAAATACTGTATGATCTCACTTACGTGTGGAATCTAAAAACACCAAATTTAGAGAAACAGGAGCATGGTGGCTGCCAGGGACTGAGACTGAAATGGGCAGATGATAATGATACCATTAACAAGGAAATGGTGAATGTACTTGAAAACTGTTCCTTTAAGGATTAAAAACAATGAAAAATGGTAATTTTCCTTTAAGGGACGAGTTGGGAAGAACTATTGCAAAAAAGCATGTTTGGCTAAAAAAGAGGATTTTCTTTGTAGATGAAGCTCTCATTAAACAGGACAGGAGAATAAAGAAATTCTGGGACTGGGTTTGTTGAAGAAGAGTGGGTAGAAGTTAAACCATATCAGTAATTTAGTTACCTGGGTAACCAGAACCATGTTGGAGGGTGAGAGTGATAAGGTTGTGAGAAGCCTGAGGAGAAAGAGAATCAGTGTGATGATTCCCCTTCTTTTTGTGTTCTCGGCCTAGAAAGGGGCAGACTAAAGAACGGAGGAAATAGGGGAAAACATTGTAAGATTTTACTGAAAGTTACCATAGTGAGAGGTATGTCTGAGAGGTACGTCTAAGGACAAGGTGAGGAGCCAAGCAAGCCAGAGGGTACCCAATTAATACTTGCAGTGGAAGACAGCGCATGTGGAGTTTTAGCATCAAAATTTATACCGCTTGCTTTTGCTCCACAGAAGCGACTAGGCCCAGAAGCCTCTTTACAGAGCCTAGAAACACATTAAGAGAAATAATTTAGCGCATTTTTTTAGTCCAAACAAAAACTGAAGTTAAGGATATCAAAGTAGCTTATTTTAGTAAGACTAATGAATTGCCTTGCACATAGATTTTCTATTTCTTTGAATCTTGCTCCAGTCATATTTTTCCTTAAGGGTTATGAAACCTAGATGTCAAATTATGTTACATTTTTATATAATGGAACAATGATTTCTCCTCCACACCTCTCACTTATACACCTCTGAGAAGAGTCCAAAAGTAGACTACATTAATTACTCCAACAGAAATTATCACTACCCACTGGCAGAAGACACCCAAATTTTAGTCATCAGGCTTAAGAAAATAAAAAAAAGTCTCTAGAGATGAGATGGGAAATATTTGACACTTGTAATACCACTTCCCTTCTTCAGCCATGGACATGACAAAATTAATCATGGGATTCTTTCTGGCTGAGCCTGGAAACAGCCTTAGAATTCTTCTCAGCAGTACCCCAGGCAGCCGCGACGAATCAGCTGGAACTGGTATATGAAAAGAAACCTATGTGCCATCCCAGTTTTAGAAGATGTCCTCTGTGGAAAAACAATCAACCTCACTATATTATGACAAACTTCATAGAAGTTATTTCTGTTTGAAACTAACAAAAAATGTCTTTGAAAAGTTCTAGTTTCAAAGACATTTGGATGTGATGAATAAGAGGGTCTTGTGATTAGTGCGATTAGTGATACCATTTCTCTTAACATACTCTCCTGATTCATTGGTAAATACATTTGATTTCAGAATAGAATTCCATAGGTATCACAAGAGCAGAGCTAAAAGATTACACAGGAAAAATGTGTTACTCAAGATGTTCTAAAAACGTTTCTTTAAAGGAATATCCGTGAATAGTTCTTGTTTCCTTTTTACTTCACTTACAGTAATTATTGACCAAATGATGGTTCCTACCATGGAACATTTAAAGAATTAAGATAACAACTGCCTGATAGATTCTTTTTATCCTTTGTAACCGTAGAGGTTTTTAGTGCTTTCTTACAAACTCTTTACTATTTTCATATACATATATATGTATCTATATCTTTTCAAAACACTTGAATTCAGGAATGAATTCTTTTCTGTGGTATTTACAAACAACATTTTGTCTTCGCATACTCATTTTAATTTGTCTTGCATCAGATTACAACTTGTTTTTCCATCAAAGCTAGCCCAAAGGAAAATCACTCAGTCATGGTTTGAACTCCTGGACCCTTTTCCTTTCTGCCGTACATGTTCCTCACTCCCCCGACACATTCTGCCTTTCCTACTCCAGGAATTGTGTGTTCCCATAGTGTCTTCTGGATACCTAGGCTATTTGTCTGGGATTCTTTATTCAAAGCTGTTCTGTCTCTCCCCCTTTCTCCCACTGAAATATATCCGTCTAGTGGCCTGTTCTTTAAGATATTGCTGCACTACTGAAGCCAACTGGTCATATTCATTTACTATATGGAGTTACCGTCTATTTCACAGGGTTCTCCTCCAATGGCCTAACTGAATAAGGAAACATAAGGTCTCAGGTCAAACTGGTGGAAGCAAAAATTTGGGGCAAGGGGCAATGTAGTACTCTTCTTATCACTCCAGTTAACAGTGTTCCTATGTTGCTTCTGTTGAGCAAACTTTGGTAGCATTTTATGGCTATCAAACTTCAATGTGCCTCGAGCCAGTGTATAACTCATGCGAAGATTTTTTTCTACAGTTAGCTTTCTGCCCATCATGGGACTTGGATTCATGACTGAGATCAAGAGTCATTTGCTCTACTGACTGAGCCAGTCAGGCATTCCAAAGCCTTCCAGTTCCTTTTTTTAAAATTTTATTGTTTGTTTATTTGTTTATTTATTTAAAAAATTTTTTTTAATGTTTATTTTTGAGAGAGACAGAGACAGAATGCGAGCGGGTTAGGGGCAGAGAGAGAGGGAGACACAGAATCCGAAGCAAACTCCAGTCTCCGAGCTGTCAGCACAGAGCCCGACATGGGGCTCGAACTCACGTGGGGTGAGATCATGACCTGAGCCGAAGTCAGACGCTCAACCAACCAAGCCACCCAGGTACCCCTTTATTTATTTATTTTTAAGTAATCTCTGCACCCAACGTGAGGGTTGAAGAAAAAGGGGGGCGCCTGGCTGGCTCTGTTGGTAGAGCATGCGACTCTTGATCGACTCTTATAAGCTTGAGCCACAACCTGGGTGTAGAGATTCGTTAAAAAACAACATCTTTAAAAAATAATCATTTCAAAGATCCCACAGAAGAATTACCAGGAATGTTGTATGGTACGGAGATAGGAACACTGGGCTGGGATTAGAAGACCTAGGTACTAGCTCGGGCTGTGCCGCTTACTAGTCATCACACTCGGGGACTTGGTTTCTTTGCTTGCATTCCTCAAACAGCTGTTAAAAGCTTAAACTAAGGTATTATAGATAAAAGCACTTTAAAAATTGTCAAGGGCAGGAGCAATAAACATACAATTATTATTAATGTGCGCAACGGTCATCCTATGACCCTCAATGCTTTTGATAAAGCTCCAGGCACCAATAAGTTCACCTCTTCTCCCTAGAGTCTATGGGTGGCTTGTCTGGATTAGATAATTTCTCACCTGTTTTCTTTCTCAAGCAAATATTATTGTCAACAGGCACACGGACTGCTACAAGTGTTGTGTTCAGTGAGGTGACAGCTTGACACGAGGATTTGAAATTTATGGCCCAAACTCGGTGCTTTCTGGGGCTGTTTGTGTTCCAATTCCCAGGATATGCAAAAGCTCTCTGGTATGCCAAGCTTCAGATAAGCACTGAAATCACATGGGGCCAGTCGGCTGGTCAGGCCCCTATGCACTGCATGCTCCCAGCACTTGTGCCCTTTCCCCAGGCTAGCTCGTCAGCATTCAGCATCATTTGTTGAAACCAAAGAATGTCCTGCTTGGAATCCCATCACCTACTGGACTGGTAATCAGTAGACAGGGAGAGACTTTCCTGGATAGTGACATATATACAAAGTCAACTATTCCCATAAAACAGGGCAAGAAAGAAGAGAGAACGGACAAGAAAATTGAGGTTCAGATTAGAACTAAGAAGGCAGTATTTTATGGTAGCTAAGCACATGGGCTTTGGGGTCAGGCATACTTGGATTTTAACGAGTCCTAGGTGCGCTACCAGTAGCTCTGTGGCCTTGCACAAATTACTTAACCTCTCAAGGTTCTCCTCCAGGAGTAAGATAACTTCCTAGTGCCATTTTTGTATGTGTAAGAATTAAGTGAGATAACGAATGCAAAGTACTTAGCACAGTGCCTGTCACATAAACACAGGTGGCATTTTTAAGTGCTCATTCAGCCAATGTGTTCAACGAATATTTCTTGCATGTCTAGTATATTCCAGACCTTGTTTTAGGCATTAAGATACATTAATGAAGGAAAGTCAAACCAAAACAGGACAAAAACACTCAAGTCCCTGACCTTATGGCACTTACATTCCAGTGGGCGGAGACAGAAAGATGGCAAAAGTGCAACGGAGACCAATACAGCAGGCTGAAGAAATGTAGGGATAGGAAGGGGTGGGTGGCTGTTGCTATTTTTATAGAGACCAAGAAAGACCTCTCTAAGTGACACGTGAATAGAAATCCTTGCGAAGTAAGCACACTATCTGGAGAAAGGGCATTCCAGACACAGGAAACAACAAATGACAGGTCCCGAGGAGCCAAGACGGTTGGTGCAGTTCAAGTAACGGCACAGAAGCCGGTGGGACTGGAGCGGCGACTGAGGTGGAGAAGCAGCAGGAGATGAGGCAGAGAGATAACGGGGAAGATGATGCAGTGGGTGCTGGCAGCCCCTGGGATGAGTTCGGAGTGTTTGAAGTTGGAACGTGACATGATCTGACTCACATTTTAACAGACTCACTGGTTGTTTTCGAGAATAGATTATAGAAAGCAAGAGCGAAAGCAGGGAGACCCGTTAAGAGGCCATTGTACTAACTCCAGTGGGAGGTGAGGTGGCTTCGAATAGGGTGGTAGCAGTGGAGGTGTTAGGAAGTGATCAAATTCTATAGACCAGGACACACGGTCTGATGTAGTCAAAAGCATTCTAGTGGTCTAGCCCAACTCAGAATTCTCTGCAGCGGGACTTGTGACCAAAGTCCCAGAAAATGCTACTTTGCTTTTTATTGTCACCATTCCCCGTTGCATGTGACTATTATAGGGAGGGGTTCAAAGTTCTGCTGTTCTTAGGTTCTTTCACTGCAATATCACTAAGTACTACACTGAAGGGCACCTGGGTGGCTCAGTCGGTTAGCGACCGACTTCGGCTCAGGTCATGATCTCACTGCTCTTGAGTTCAAGCCCCGTGTCAGGCTCTGTGCCGACAGCTCGCAGCTCGAGGCCTGGAGCCTGCTTCAGATTCTGTCTCTGTCTCTCTGCCTCTCCCCCGCTCAAGCTCTCTCTCTCAAATATAAATCAACATTAATTTTTTTAAAAAAAACTTTAACGTTTATTCATTAAAGTTGAAAGTTCATTAAAGAGAGACACAGAGAGGCAGAGCATGAACGGGGTAAGGGCAGAGAGAGAGGGAGACCCAGAATCCAAAGCAGGCTCCAGGCTCTGAGCTGTCAGCACAGAGCCCAATGCGGAGCTCGAACTCACGGACTGTGAGGTCATGATCTGAGCGGGGCTCAAACTCACAACCCTGAGATGATGACCTGAGCTGATGTCGGATGCTTAACTGACTGAGCCACCCAAGCACCCCATCATTAAATTTTTTTTAAAAAAGTAGCACACTGAGTGTCAGCATGATCTCTAATTGCTAGCACTGTTTTCTGTTGTCCAGGCTCAGGAATGTTGCGCTCTTTACCTTACTCTTCTCCTGCCAAGTTTGTCTGACCTGTCCCTTTTCTAAATAATGTGAAGCCAAGTGGTCAGTAGGAGTGGGAGCCAAACTGAGTGGCAGGTGGTTCTCAGTGGAAAATTGACATTGGGCAAGTCATTTTCCCTCTATGGGCTCAAATTTTTCATCTCTAAAAGGAGTGGGTTGAATTGATGAACATGAAGATCTCTTCCAGCTCTCAAGTTCTAGGATTCATTCAATGGTTCACTCATACCCAGACCCTCATCAGCACGTTGTATAAATACATATTTAACATTTTAATATTTATCACCTCATCTTTAAATCGTTTTAAAATTTCATACGTGAAGGAAAAGAGGTCGATCGAGATTTTGAGAAACTTCCCCAAGGTCACTTAATGAGGTACTGGAAGAACAGGTTCCAGGTACCAGTTTTGCCACGACATCTCAAAGTGGCACCAGTCCAGTAACTTTTAAGCCCTTAATTTTCATTTACTGCTTGTTTGAAGCTCTCTGTTAGAAGATGGAGATTTGGGGCGCCTGGTGGCCCGGTCGGTTGAGTGGCCTGCTCTCGATATCAGCTCAGGTCATGATCTCATGGTTTGTGGGATTGAGCCCCACATGGGGCTCTGCGCTGACAGAGTGGAGTCTGCTTGGGATTCTCTCTCTCTCTCTCTCTCTCTCTCTCTCTCTCTCCCTCTCTCTCTCTCTCTCTCTCTCCAATGAATAAAGATCAAAAAAAGAAGATGGAGATCTTTTCCTTAAAATATATGTGAATGAATGGCAGCAAGCTATGGCAAGCAATATCATAAAATATATTTATGCCACAGTCTTCTTTAGCTAATTTAGATAGAAAACGCCCTCATTCAAATTATTAATCTGCAATTTCCCTGAACACTGGCACACATTTCTCCAAAATCAGGGGCACCATTAGTACATTTGAAAGCTGAGCTCTCTTCTTTATTCCTATAATTGGTAACCCTCTAAAGTTTTTATAGCTCTTACAGATGGAAATCAGAATTAAATATTAGTGCAGGCGGTATTATTTTCAGCCTGACTAGTGCCCAAAGTCTGTGTCAATGGCTGAGAGGGGGCTAGCAGAGGTTTGGTCCCTGATTATGCCCTGCTGATTGCTAATTAGATGTAAAGGTTGGAGAATAAACATGTACTTTAAACGCTTATGCCCTAATGGGGCTCTACTCTGTCTCATGGGATGTATTTCAACCCTGAATGGGAGAGACTACACTTTTGCTAAGAGTGGCTGGCTTTCTAGGTAACTAACCCAATGTGTAACTGAGAAAGCAGCTAATGGGGACAGTGTAACTCTAAAGCTGAGCCAAGCCGACATTATGAGTGGTCTTCTCTTTGATATCAAGCTGTATTCGTGTAGAGGCAATAAAGATGTCGGGTAAAGTGCTCATTTATGAGTCCTGCTTGATTGCTCACTATCAGGACTCAAAGTGGGGAAGGTGACACAGACAGAGGGGATATACCATTGAGAGGGATGAGTTCTACTGTAAAAATGTGAGCCCACGTATTCCAAAGTCCCAAGATGAATAGAATTTGTCATTACCCAATTCTGGTTAGCATTCAGTGTACCTGACCTACACCTGCTGTCCCTAATACCATTCCCACTCCTTTAGTGATTAGCTCCTGGCTAAAAATCACTCATGCTAATATGGAGGCCCTTTCAGATAATACAATGCTGTGAACCCAATTCTAATGCATTCTCCTATTTAAAATCCTTCAGTGACCATAGATCATTTTAGAGAGAGTCAAAACTCCTTAGCATGGTCCACAAGGCCCTCTATAACTTGACCTCTGTTTTCCTTTCTATCTTTATCTGTCTCTATTCCATTATATCATGCTTTTCATTAGCTGTGCTGAACTACTTTCAGCTCCTCAATGAACCATGTGCTCTAATGTGTCCGATCCTTTACAAGTTTCTTCTGCAAAGGACGCCTCCTTCAACTTTCCCCATTTTACCTGCTTTAAAATATATATTAGATGTCACTTCCTCCAGGAAGCCTTCCTTGAGTATCCCCTGCTGACTTAGGTATCTTAACTGTGCATTCTCATGGGATCGATTTCTCTATTACAACTTTTGATGGTCTTTTTACTTGCTTTTCTTCACAGATGTTATATCAGCTCCTCAAGGGAAGAGCCAGGGTATGCTCATCTCTGAATCCCCATATCTTACGAGTACTTCCCATCATACGGTTTGCTCTTTTTTAAAAAAAAAATTAATATTTATTTATTTTTGAGAGAAGAGAGAGACAGAGTGTGAGTGGGGGAAGGGCAGAGAAAGGCGGAGAATCTGAAGCAGGCCCAGGCTCTGAGCTGTCAGCACAGAGCCCGATGAGGGGCTCGAACTTGCAAACTGTGAGATCGTGGCCTGAGCTGAAGTCGGGCGCTTAACTGACTGAGCCACCCAGGTGCCCCTCATATGATTTGTTCTTAACAAACTTCTTATAGATGATTGTTTGAATATTGCATCTATGGCTCTATAGGTAGGGCAGGATGCAAATTTCAGGCACCGTGGCAGAATGATGAAGACGATCTTTTTAGTCAGGGTTTTGGGAGTGTGGGGGTACCTTTGTCTTTACAACATGTAATATAAGCTGCTGATGTATATGAATGGGGCTAATACATAGAGAGAGACAGAGCATGAACAGGGGAGGGGCAGAGAGGGAGACACAGAATCGGAAACAGGCTCCAGGCTCTGAGCCATCAGCCCAGAGCTCCATATGGGGCTCGAACTCACAGACTGCGAGATCGTGACCTGGCTGAAGTCGGACGCTTAACGACTGCGCCACCCAGGTGCCCCATCGGGGCAATAGTATTTTCAAACCACTTGGCTATACAGAGTTCCTTAAACATAGACCCCGAGGAAGGTGGAGTCACAGGAAGGAAGGTGGTAATGGCTTGCAGAGGCAGGGAGTGTAGGAAAAGATGAAATGGCAGTGATGTCAAATTTTACCAATCCATATTCGTCTCTGCCACCAACTAACTGTGTGCCTGGGAGCAAAGTATTGATCTGCCCTGGATGTTTATTTCCTCATTGGTAAAATAGAGGGGTTTAAGCAATAAATGACTTGGTAAGCTCAAGAGGTACCACTTTAGTAAGTTTGACTCAGGTCTGCCTAAGGGGTAGGATATGGAGCAGAGGCTCTCTTGAGGACTTTTTAATATTTCCCAACTCTTATGATCTATAATTTGATGATAAAGTATTATATTATTTTTTACATTTAAAAAACTTACAATATTAAAATAATATTTTCACTGACCCAAACTATAAAACACAAATAATCCCAAAAAAGGTTTTTAAAAATCATCCACAATTCCACCAGCCGGAGCCACATGAGTTTTATATCTATTCCTAGGCTGGCTGTCATACATGTTGCTGAAACAATCAGTTGAAGATTGAAAAATCCTTACGTGTTGGTATTCAACTATTGCCTTTTAATTGTAGTTTGTTTGAAGTAGGTCAGATAATTTGGGTAGTTGGACACAGCCTTCCTGTCTGGGGTGCCCACATTAGACAATTAAAATATCTTGAACTCGGGGAGCCTGGGTGGCTCAGTGGTTTGAGTGGCTGACTCTTGGTTTTGGCTCAGGTCATGATCTCAGGTTCGTGGGTTTGAGCCTGGAGTCGGGCTCTGCACTGGTGGTGTGGAGCCTGCTTGGGATCCTCTCCCTCTGCCCCTCTCCCCAGCTTGTGCTCTCTCTCTCTCTCTCTCTCTCTCTCAAAATAAATAAATAAAACTTAAAACTAACTAAATAAAAACTTGAACTAAATATATAAACAACAGCAATAAAATCAGATCCGAAGTCACTCCAGACTCGGGCTTCTTTTCCAAACCTTGTTTCACTCTCAGTGCTGGAGCCGATGCCCTGCTCTCCTGTTGTATCCAGGCATCATTCCCCACAGCATCACTGACTTGGCTGCTCAGATTGTTCCTCTTGCTTGAAGAGAAAAGCAGAGGTCTAGAGCCATCTGGTAATTGGGAGGATTTGTGCTACCTCCAGTCACAGGGTCGGTGCCTCCCCTCACCATCTCCTTATCCCTTACCCTCCATGACACTAAATGGACATTTTTTTAGTGTTTTTTTTCTGAGGGGGGGTGGGGTAGAGAGAGAGAGAGGGATAGAGGATCTGATGCTCTGCACTGACAGTGCAGTGAGTGAGGCTCGTACTCATGAACTGCGAGATCATGACCTGAACCGAAATCAAGAGTCGGATGCTTAAGTGACTGAGCCACCCAGGTGCCCCTAAATGTCCATGTAAAGGATGGGGATGAATTAAGCAAAACTGCATACAAACCCTGAGAATCAGATCATGTCTAATTAATCAAACAAATACTCAAATGAATATCCTGGTTTGGCTAAGTCTTCCTAATGCCAAATCTAATTTGGAATCCAAAAGATGCCCTTAGCTTATGCTGCAACTCTGTCAGGCAGGTGATAATAATAATAATAATAATAAAGGTCTTTATATCACTGACATTTCTGGTTGAAAGTGCATCTTACCCAGGTCCTTGTGACAAATTACCAGCCAAATGCCCCCAAAGTAGTCTCAATAGACAGAGATGCTATGAGCTGCTTCAGGTAACAGGTGGTGCTGGTCAAGAAGAAACAATCAGGTGTCATTCATGACTATAGCCCGGATGATTTCCCTCCTATTTCAGTTCCAGTTACATAAAGGATCACTGCTGGCTGCATCGTGTGCTCATCCCAAATCTCTCTGAAACTTTAAGGTAGCTTGCTAAGTGGGAAAAGCCAGTCAGGTTCAGGTTCTAGGACGTGTATGAGAAGCGGCATGGCAGAGGGGAAAGAGCACTGGGCCCAGAGTCAAGAGTCCAAGTCTGTGTTCGCAACTTTCTGTTTGTGGTACCTCCAACTAATTACCAAATTTCCCTCCTCGTTTTCTTTTTTTCATCTTTTGTAATGAACATCAGAAAAGTTGCATTCCACCTTTTCCAGTTGTAAGAACCAAAGTGAAATAACGTATAGGAAATGGACTTTAAAAATAATCTTTGTGAAGTACTGTACAAGTGTACCCTGAGTTATGGATTAATAAAACACTTCCTGTTGGTCTCAAACAATCCACAAGCCCAATTCCACTGGAGTCCATAGTCAATTGATTTAAAACAATCTGGCTATCAGCCCAGAGTAAAACCAAAATGATCACACCAGAGGTTTACTCCGGGCTTTCCCCTAGATCGTGTTTTATGAGATTGATTTCTCTAAGGAGGACTTCATCCCAAAAACGTGAGGATGATTAATGTTCCTGTGCCAGTGCCCCCCTCGCTCCCCTCACTGTGTCTGTTTCCCCACTAGGCACTTACCCTCGGTGTATCCACAAAAAAGGTTTCATAAGAACTGTGAATTCCTGAATTTATCCTGGATTATCTTTCCTATCCCCAAATTATCAATCAAGGCAGAGTTCTATTTTTGCTCAGTTAATGCCGCTGTGGGAATGGTCACTCTCAGATCCATCTTGCCTTCTATGGCATTTTAATTAGAAAGCTAACATTCTTTATTTCGGTTTGCAAAGCTCAAAGCGCATTCTGTCAGATGTAGTCCCTTGCAAGGTGCCCTTCCATTCTACCAGTAGCCACGTGATGTACTCCACATGGCCTTAAAGCCAGCTTCCTTGTCACATCTGGGCTGCTCTAGAAGTAGTCTGCTGAACTGCTGTGACTACTGTATTTACATACCCTGTCTCCCCCGACCTTTGCCTTAAAGTCACTGGGTTCTGCTCCGGTCTCACCTCAGCAGTGGATTTGATTCATTTCCCCTGCCTCAGGTCTTCAGCAGTACCCACTCTGTAGTATCTAAACTCCCGCCGACCCTAGGGGAATCCAACAGAGTTTCTGCTTTTCGGTGATCGTGTTACATCAGAGGTAGCCTTCTGGAACCCAGCAAGCTGTTTGTTTTGTCCTCACAGCTGAGCCCACAGTGTGTTTTTTAAATAAACTTTTTATTTTAGAATAGCTTTAGAGAAAGGTTGTAAAGATAGAACACAGAGTTTTCACATAACCCACACTCAGTCTCCCTTACAGTCAACATCTTTCTGTTCGTGTAGTACTTTTCTCATAACTACTGAACTGATACTAATACATTATTATTAGCTAGAGTCCTTACTTCATTCAGGATTTCTTAGTATTTACCTATGTTCCTTTGTCTAATGCAGGCTCCTATCCAGGATTCCACACTACATTTAGTCATGTCTCCTTAGGCTCCTCTTGTTTGTGACAGTTTCTCTCAGACTTTCCTCATTTTGATGACCTTGTCAGTTTTGAGAAAGGCTGGTCAGGTGTTTTGCAGAATTGTAGCAACCAGGATCTGTCCAATGTTTTTCTTATGGTTATACTGGGATGATATAGTTTGGGGATAAAAACCAGAGAGGTAAAGTGCCATCACATCCTCTTAAGGGTACCTATTATCAACATTATTTACGATTCTTGATGTTGACCTTGATCAGCTGGCTGAGGTAGTATTTGTCAGGTTTCTCCATTGTAAAGTCCTTCCCTCCACCCCTTTTCATACTATGCTCTTTGGAAGGAAGTCACTATGTGTAGCACACCCTTGAGGAGCGGGGAATTATAGCTCCACCTCCTCGGGAGAGGGTATCTACGTAAATCATAGAAGGGTTGTTTATTCTCCCCACTTATTAAATTGACTAAATATTCAATGATTGCTTTATATCAGTATAGACTCATGAGTATCTATTTGATACTCTGGGTTATAATCCAGTACTTGTTTTTTGAATCAAATATTTATTTTGTGGCTCAAGTTGTTTCAACTTTAACAACTGGAAGTTCCTACTGTTGGCTCCTCTGTCCCTTTGACATACTACCATCATTATGAGGTTGTTGTTGTTGTTATCATCCCCCACTCTCCAGCACTAAAATATGCTCCAGGATCATTTTGTATATTTCTTGTCCCACTCCTATAATCAGTCATTTGTGCACAAAGCTCTAGTTCTTTTTATTACAGAATGGTATTAAAAATGGCAGATTTCATATACAATGAGATGATAGCCAGACCACATATAAAAATGGAAATCTGCCCCACCGTCTGTAGCAACCAGCCCAGAAAACCAACTCATTGTCTATAGGAAGCATCCCAGGAAGGCAGCTTACTAAGAGTCAGACTTCTAGGAAGTCAGACCATTATTCCTGGCAATCAGCTTAGAAAGTCAAATAATAACCCCTGTAACAACCGGTCCCAAATGGCCAAGACTTAATTAATTGTTGTCAGGACTGACAACTTCCCTACTTTTTGTCCCTGCTTCCAGCGTAGACCCATCCAGAGAAAGCTAATTATGACTAGGAACCCCTAACTAACCACACAAGATACCCCACTTAGTTAGCCTGCCTATGTGTAGCGTTCCCACGCCAACTGCCTCCAATCAGGACACAGCTGAAGCTTTCCATTTTTTCTTTTTCTTTTTTTTTTTTTTTAATTTTTAATGTTTATTGTTGAGAGAGGGAGAGACAGAACTTGAGTGGGGGAGGGGCAGAGAGAGAGAAGGAGACGCCGAATTCAAAGCAGGCTCCAGGCTCCGGCTCCGAGCTGTCAGCACAGGGCCCAATGCAGAGTTCAAACTCAGACTGTGAGATCATGACCTGAGCGGAAGTCAGACGCTTAACTGACTGAGCCACCTAGGCACTACTCCCTTTTTTCTACTGTAAAGCTTTCCTACTTCTCTGCCTGCCTGTGAATCAAAATGGGCGTGATGGAAGCTGACTCCCCAGCAAGCTTTGAACAAATAACCTTCCCCAGTTCTCATTTGGTTCATCTTTACTATTTCCACAGAAACCAAAGTCTTGATGCTAGGCATGCTCATTGCTACTGGAGTTAATTGCTTATAGGTCCCCCTAGCTAACAGTGCAAAAAAAAAATGTGGGTATACTATGTTGTATATATATGTATACACATGACCATAAATATTTCTATGTGTAACCATCTTTATCTATATTAAACTAAACATGATTTCATATTGGTGTTTCCAACTCTAATCCATTACCACATGCATCATTCTAGCCTTCTCCTAGTGCTTACCTGTAAACTCACCACAACACTGAGAACCTGGCTCCCGCTATCCACCATCCATTCCCTTAAATTGTTCAATCCCAGCGTATACATATGGCACTATCAGAATTGCTAATCCTTACTCACATAGGACAAAACTTGACTAACTAGAGTACAGTTCCTTTGGGCTTCAGTCTTGGAGATTTCACTCATTTTCAAAATTGCTTGGGTCAGCACTTTCCTCCCCACCCCTACTTCAGCGAAGTGGCCATATTTGTAATACAGCTAGATTTTCTTAACATAGTGTGCGCTTGTTCCTTATATCCCTTGACCTCTTCGAGTGTTTTTTAAACTTGTATACATTCAAGTTCACTCTTTGTGATGCAAAGTTGGATGGGTTTTGACAAATACATCGTGTCATATAGCCATCATTACAGTGTCATACAGAATAGTTTTACCACTTTGAAAAGTCTCTTGTGCTTCAAGTATTTAACCCCCTCTTTGGTATAAACCCCTCATGACCACTGATCTGCTTATTTTCCAGAAGGTCATGTATGGGGACTTTTCTGACTGGCTTCTTTCACTTAGCGATATGCATTTAGGATTCATCCATATTGTTGTGAGGATCCATAGTGCACTGCTTATCACTACGTAGTGTTCCATTGTATGGATATGCCACAGTTTGCTTATCCGTTCACCTATTGAAACACATCCTGGTTTCGTTCAGGTTTTGGTGATTATTATTAAATCTGCTATAAACATTCAAGTAGAGGTTTTCTGTGGACATAAGTTTTCAAATCAGTTGAGTAAACATCTAGGAGTGTGATTACTAAATCAGATGCTAAGTCTATGTTTAGCTTTGTGGAAAACTCCCAAGCTGTTTTCCAAAGTCACTGTATTATTTCCCATTCTCATCAGCAATGGATGAGAGTGTAAAGGTGTTACTCCCTCAGTTATGTCACATTACATGGCAAAAGGGAGATGATCTGGACATGGCTAATCTAATCACATGTTTCTTTCCCTTTAAAAGCAAAGTTCTCTCCGGCTGGTAGCCAAAGAGCAAGTCAGAAACTTTCCAGGTACATGCTGCTGCAGGCTTCAAAGTGGAGGGGACCATGTTGAAGGATTGTAGAGAGCTGGGAGTGGACCCCAACCAACAGTCTTCAAGGAAATGGGAACCTCACTCCTACAACCACAAGGAACTGAATTCTGCGAATAAGCTAAATGACTTTCAAAGTCAGTTTTTCCCCATATGCTCCAGATAAGAGCCCATTCTGGCCAACACAACTTGATTACAGCCTTAGGAGACCCAGAAGAGAACTCAGTCATGCTTGCCTGGATTTCTGAACTTTAGAACTGTAAGCTAATAAATGGATGTGGTTTTAAGCCTGTAAATTTGTAGGACTTTGTAACGCAGCAATAGAAAATGAATGCAGAAGATTGTCATTGGATGGCCCCGTTTAATAAAGAAGGAAATGAATCACAAGCAAGGAATGTATTGGTGCCGAGTTCTGAAGAAAAAAAGATGAGAGCAAGAGCAGCTGTGGCTAATTTGACTCCAGCCCTTGTCTCCTCTTCATCAGGGAGTGAAATGTGGTTGCTTAAACCTTAAGTGCTGGCATTTGAGTCTCACACTAACCTACCTTCTTGTCCTTTCCTCCAGTCAGGTGTCATCAGTCTAAGACATTGGCTTATTCCCTAAGAGAGATACACTTACATGTCATATGTAGCTTGCTGTAGGTTTTATTTTATCCTACAGTGATGACTTTGAGGAAGGAATCTAAAGCTATCCTGGTGAAAAAAATCATTGGGGAGAAGAAGAGACAAATGAGAAACCCCTGAAACATCACATCATGTGGATAGCCATCTATTCCATTTATTCTAGTCCTGCCGAGTTGGCAGAGTCAAAGAAACCCATTTCCCCTGGCTGGCATCACTAAACCAGTTTGAGCTCCTAAAATCAAACGAGAAGAAAGGCACAGAGAGAGCCAGAATGAGCCATTCAAACAAGCTAAGCTGATTTTGACAGGTTCCCTGGTAACAAACCCAACTATGGTTATAAATGGGTCACTATAGCCTCCAGCTGTATTTCTTGTTACGTAAGCTTCCTGGAAAAGAGGATTAAACCATATTTAAGATAAACATTGGCTTTTCTATAGTAAATTTAGCACTGTTGTTTAAAGTGCTGTGGAATTCAATTGTGCAGGTGCTAAAATTCTAATTGCCTGTTTTTCCGGACATTCATCTTAGAATTGCTCAAAGAAAGACATTCTCTTTGACTCTTTCACATAAAACATAATGATCACAGTAAAAGGAACAGAATGGATAGGAAAGAATCCAAAGTAAAATAAAGTCCTTTAAAAAAAAAATAAAATAAAGGCCTTTTAGAAGTCACGGACTCAAGCCATCTATTGGTGAGGATGATGCATCATTTCTCAAAGTAATCCACCTTAAGTTGTTAATGATCTGGGGGGAAAACCTGTACTTGGTTTATAGTAAGAGGAAAAGAAGGCAAGAACATCTACTTTTGTGGAGTGTCCAAAATCCAGTGTTTCAGTTGAAGATGTCGATTTGGGGCCATCTATATAGCTGCAAAACCTGAATGTTTTTAGGGAAACAAAAGTTCCCAGGAGTCAACCACAACACTAAAAATGCTTGATTCTGACTTCGCATTTCTTTAGACGCTGAGAATGTTACAAAAGCTGTAGAAACAATGCGTGTGTGTGTTTCTTTTTTTATTTAATTTAAAACCTGCACAATTGCTTAATTAACCTGTGACCTGAGGCTAAGGAAAAGTACAAGCAAATACTCAAAAGGATTTGAGTGTCTTCATAATCCCCAAGGCTCTGCTCTTAGTTGGAATAATAGAAACATTGGTGAATTTCATCAAGGCTTTTAATTTAGCTGACAGGAGCTCTATACCATTGTTTGGATCATTAAAATATCCACTGATATGCCCCTTCTCTGATCGCATTCTCAAGCTGCCTGGGCTGTCGTGCACAAACATGACATGAGTTACATAAATGACAGATTGATTTTGGCAAAGCAGAGGCCTGAGGTGATAAAAGTGCCGCTATTTACCTTGATAGTATTATTCATTTAACAACTACCTACATGAAGGGGGATGGGGAAAGGAGCAGAGGACTCTCCCTCCAGAACCTAATGGCAAAGATCACGCTTCCACTGGCATCCATCTGGAAGGGGGAGACTGAGTTTCAGAGTCTCTAGCACAAGCAGGACAGAGAAGAGGGCTACAGTCCAAAAGGAGCTTAACATATTGTTAGAAATGTGACATGAATTTAGAAGATAGAAATAAAGCACACAAATCTCCACACAGTTAAGTGCCACAGTGTGTGTACGTTAGAATGGTCTGGAACGACAAAGGATGACTAAGACCAAGGTTGGGAACACTTCATGACTGAGCTGAAGTAGAAGTCATGAAGGATTTGGGAGTTTCTATGTTCTGCAACATAATAGATATTGGCCTTTTGATTTGATTCCAGCTATTTAGAAGTGGTTCATGTTTCTGGGCAGGTTCCTGTATTATTGAGGATATTTCTGGCTACAAATAATAGAAAAACAGACTAACAGTGACTTAAACCATAAGAACATTTAGTGTTCTCTAAAGGAAAAATCTGGAGGTAGGATTAATTCAACAGAATGATGATGCCAGGGACCTGGATAGGCATCTCGGGAATTATTTTTGCCCTCTCTTGTGGTCACTAGGTGACTGAAATAGCTGCAAGCATCATGTCCTCATATGAGAATGTTCAAAGCAGGAAGGAACACAGGAAAACAAAAGCCTGGATTTTGTTAAAGCTAAAATATGCCCAGTACCAGGAGATGAATCATGATAGATATGAGCTTGCTGGGAGGTTCTAGGGGAAGAAAATCTTTTCCAGAAGCTCCCAGCAGACTTCTTTTTGAATTCTATTAGCCAGAATTGCATCATATATTTCTGACCAGCCCATTCACTGGGAAAGGGGGACTGGATTGCCATAATTGGCTTAGACCGACCATGATTTATTTCCTGGGCCTAGGCACATTTTAACAAACAGAATCTTTTAGGAAGGGAGTAGAGTAAGTGGCAATGGAGTAAATCAAAAAACAATATTTACCACAGTCCCCAAAGCTGAATACGATGTTGGACATGCTTTGCAACAGAACCTAATATATGGATGATAGTCTTCGCTTCCCTCTCCCTGTCTCTCTCCATCTCTCCGTCTGTGTCTCTCCACTTATTCACACACATAGACACACGATCATAAACATCTCACCCTTAAAGACATTGAAAAACTTGGATTTAAATGAGGAACCACGGGAGTGGGGCAGCCGAAGTCTACATTTCTTTGGCTCCCTTCCCATATGCCTTTGTATGTCAGATAGTATTCACATTATATGAAATTGCCCAATTAGAATCTTCTGTCATTTACAAATTTCAACCTGAGATCCTTTCAAATGAAAGGTATTGAGTAGTGGTAACTACTTCTAATCCATCATAAATCAAATGCAGACAGATGGAGTTATTCTTTCTATCCATGGAGCCCTAATCTTCATCTTATTCCCATCGGATATTAGGTCAGTGGTTAACAAAACATTGTGGCTTAATATTTTTACCACTGAGAAAGCAGTGTGATTTAGGTTTACTGTGGGTATGAAGCTACAAAAGAAGTCACGTTAAATCATACTTTAAGGCATCTGGCTATAAATCTGGCCATAAATTATTTTTTTCTTTCTGAAGAGCTTTGTCCCTAGAAGCTTAGAGTCTGAATGCTCAGACAAGATAAGTGTAGATAAACAGCCAAAATCAACACAGGGAGGTTTAGATGAAATGCTTTTCTTGAATCGAAAGGCTGAGGAAAGGTAAAAGACCAGAGTGTGCATTGCATTCGAATGTTTTATTCATGAAGAGTTCTCAGCTCAAACCTCTGAGACATGCAGAGATACTCTACTTTCTATACCATAACCTCATTTACTCAAGATGTAAATGTGGATTCCTAATCACATTTCTGGCCTTTTTAACGGCTGGATTTGTTTTGGTGATATTATAACAAGATATTTTCTTCTTCGAGTTAGGAAAACTTAACCATTCACACTGATTCCTGTATTAACTCGCAAGACAAAATTGTCTGTGAGTGCTAAAACACTAAATTTAGCTTAACACATATATTTAAATCTATTGAGCCAGATTTTTCCTTTCGTTGGTTTAATTGCAGATCCTTAAGCAACTGTCTCTTTTATTTTGGGGTAATAATTTTGATATTCAATTCAGAGAATATCAGAGTTAAAAGGAACCTTAGAGATCACCTAGTCCAATTCCCTCATCTCTTAGATGAGACCAAAACAAAACAAAAAAACAAAAAACATCTGAGGCTAAAACAAGTTAAATGACTTGCCTACTGTCACATAGCTAATTAGTGGCAAAATTAGGGACTGTAAACCAGCTCGTCTGACTTCAAAGTCCCTGATTTTTATTCCATACAGTGATGCCTCACCTATAGTAAATTTTACCTGTAGTGTTAAATACATTGGAATCACATAACCCTGTTAAGATCCTGCTTTCCCGAGTTCTGATTAGATACAGGGAGTAAATCTGTCCACCCGAGTCCTCAGCCAGCCCAGAGAAACGCAAGACCACATAGCATGGCAATTATGAATATGGGCACTGGAATAAAGCCAGATCAGGGTTGAGATTCTGGCTCTGCGACTTACTTACTACAACTTACTTACTGCAACTGACAAGTTGCTTAACCTTGCTATGTTTCACTTTCCTTGTTTGTAAAATGGGAATAAAATTCCTTTCGTGGGATTGTTGCTTGAAGAAGTAAATCCAAACATTTGAAGTCTGGAAAGCTCTCAATAGATGCTAATTCATTACTTTTTTTCAAAGTTAATTTATCTATTTCGAGAGAGAGAGAGAGAGCACAAGCAGGGAAGGAACAGAGACAGAGAGAGAGAGAGAGAGAGAGAGAGAGAGAGAGAGAATCCCAAGCAGGCTCCACACTGCAGTGCAGAGCCCGATGCGGGGCTCGAACTCACAAATCGTGAGATCATGACCTGAGCCGATATCAAGAGTCAGACGCTTAACCGACTATATATGTTTAAAGTGCTACAATCTGTGCAAAGTGCTACAGGACACTTGGGCTGCTTCTCTAACTTGGCTATTATAAATCACGCTCCAATAAACATTGGGGTGCATACATTTTTTCAAATTAGTGTTTTCATTTTCTCTGGGTAAATTCTTAGTAGTGGAATTACTGGATCATATAGTATTTCTGTTTAAGTTTTGAGGCCCTAGAGGGCATTACATTAAGTAAAAGAAGCTAGACAAGAAAGACAAGTACCATACGATTTCACTTATATGTGGAATCTAAAAAAAAAATAAAACAAATAAACACAGACTCTTGTTTTTAAGTTTATTGATTTTTCTTGTTCAGTAATCTCTACACCCAACATGGGGCTCAAACTCACGACCCCAAGATCAAGAGCTGCATGCTCTTCTGACTGAGCCAGCCAGGTGACTCTTAAATACAGAGAACAAATGGGTGGTTGCCAGAGGTGAGGTGGGTGGTGGGATGGGTGAAATAGATAACGAGGATTAAGAGGCACAAACTTCCAGTTATAAAATAAGTAAGTCACGGAGGTGAAAAGTACAGCAAAGGGAACATAGTCAATAATATTGCAGTAACATTCTATGGTGACAGATGGTGACTACCCTGACTGAGGTGAGCACTGACTAATGTCTAGAATTGTCAAATCACTACACTGTACACCTGAAACTAATATAATATTGTATGTTAACTGTACTTCAATAATAAAGCTAAGTACATAAATAAATAAATAAATAAATAAATAAAATGCTATGGGAAATACTGAAGCATTGAATATAAAATTGCCCTCCAGGGGCGTCTGGGGGGCTCAGTTGGTTAAGCAACTCTTAACTTCGGCTCAGGTCATGATCTCACAGTTCGTGGCTTTGATCCCTGCACTGGGTTCTGTGCTGACAGCACGGATCCTGCTTGGGATTCTACCTCCCTCTCTTTCTCTGCCCCACCCCAGCTTGCTCTCTCTCTCTCTCTCTCTCTCTCAAAATAATTAAAAATAAACTTAGAAAAAAATAAAATACAATTGCCCTCCAGAACCTATAATTCGCCAGGAAGACCAGAATTTTATATATAGAAAACATTACCACCGGTGACATATATACTTGGTTTTAAAAAAAAAATAAAAAAAAAAACACTTGACTTAGTGACTCATTTACACTCATTTATTAGATCAACTCCGGGGAGATTAAGATCAATGTGCCAGAGTGTGCTAGAACCAGCAGAAGAGGCTTAATTAGTGAGTTAGAAGCTGAGCCGGGTGTTGAAAGCTGAGTCGAACTTGAAGAGGCAGGGAGGAGGAGGGAGTGCATCGCAGGGGGAGGAAATCGCCTAAGTAACATGATGGAGAAGGAATTTATAGTGTACATTGGCAGCAGTGAGGAAAGGAGTGGGAGGGAAGTAGGATGAGGATAAATTATTAATGGAACCGCAAGGCTCCCAGTGCCTGTACCTGGCGAGAGGTTAACAGAGACTGGTCTAGCCCATGTTACTAGGGCAGGAAGAGAGGCAAAGAGAAGATGCTCCACTTAGTGGAAGGGTGACAGAGTTGTCTAGAACTCTTCCTGGGCCATGATTCTGGAGGTGTAGCATAGACAGTGAGTGGTGGGGTTACAGAGGTTTGCTGTACCGACTGAGAGGTTCAAGTTTCAGTGTTGTGGCTTCCAACATTTACAATGATATTTGATATATTTTCTTCCTGAGCAAGAAAGGGAGAAAATGTACCTTTCCAAATACCTGCTGAAAAGTAGGATCTGGTCCAGCCTCAAGGGAAAAGTAGCCCTGAAAGCTGAGAGCCTTGTTGACTACCTACAATACAGCTCTTTTTCCCTCTCGGCTTTACTGAGATATAATAGACATATAACGCTGTGTAAGCTTAAGTGTATTATGTGATGATTTGACACGTGTATATATTGTGAAATCGTTACCACAATAATGTTAGTTAACACATTCTTTTTTTTTAAGTTTGCTTATTTTGAGAGAGAGAAGGAAAGAGAGAGAGAGAGAGAGCAGGGGAGGGGCAGACAGAGAAGGAGAGAGAATCTCAAGAAGGTTCTGTGCTGTCTGCACAGAGCTGGACGCAGGGCTCGAACTCACAAACCCTGAGATCATGACCTGAGCCGAAATCAAGAGTCAAATGCACAAAGGACTGAGCCACATAGGCGCCCATATTCTTCTTAATGATGCTTTCAAAGATGGAGGAGGGGCCGTCTGTGTTGTGGACAGCGTAAGGGTGCAATGGGAAGATTCATGGATGGCCAACATCATTTGCTGCCACCTCTACTCCTCTCAGCCTGTGTAGCAGAGCTGTTGTCAACAGAGATGCTGCATGATGGCACTGACTATGGACAGTGGTGGAGTCGATACAGTCCCTATGGTTCTACCAAAGAAGGGCACTATCCCTTTACTGTAGCCTTTTCTCCCCCCACATTCACACAGGGAGATCCAATTGGCCACTTAATGTACCAGTTTCCTACTTTGGGGGTAAAAAAACCGCAAATCAAGTCAGTAAGTATTTTTTTTTTCTGAGTTAAGCACCAGCAATTCAGAATCTGTCACAACACATCTTGGGAAGGGAACGCTGACGTTAGACTGAAATCCTCAACTTCCCATCCAGCCCGGAGTAATCATTTACTGCTTCGGCCCGCAGGTCCTTGCTGAAAGTATGTAAGAACCTCACAGAAAAGCCAAACCCTCACTTCTCTATCAGGTTCCCCCTTCAGTGCTTGCACCGCTGCTGCCCCAGATTCAGTACCTGTTTCCCACTCCGACCTCTGTTGTCAGGACAGCCGGATGTGACTTCTTGGCGCCCAGGGTCCTGACACCAGCAAATTTCACACAGCTCTCCCACTGCCAATGCTAACACCACCTTTTCTAAACACTTGCAGAGCACTTATCATGTGTCAGGCACAGTGCTTCTTTATGAGGATTATGAAATTTAATCCTCACAAAAGCTTTGTGGGATAGATACTGATATTATGACCCCCACTTTTTTTTTTTTAACAGAGAAACTGATGCATAGAGAAGAGGGAACCTTGCCCAAGGTTGGACAGTGAGCATGCCCAAGGTTGGAGTAGGAGCATGCATTCCACTTGAGACAGTCTGATTCCAGAGGCCACACTAATAACAACTAGAGTATAAGAATTGGCAGCTTAAGGGAGTTCTGTATATTCCATTACTTCAGAGCTTCTAGAAGAGAGTAGTAAAAGAACTTCTGTGGGTCAGTTGACCAGAGGCCTATCAGAGATAGGCTAGGTTATTTTTTTAGGCCCATTTCTGTGAGTTTCTTCAATGGCTCACATTATACTAGTTTAAAGGAAATGTTAGCCAGAGGTTTGATTTGTGGACTATAGTCAGGAGGGGCTGGAGAAGGACGAATCTGACAGAGGGTGGAGGGAGCTGTACTTCACTCTGCCCAGAGGGAGTGGTTGTTCCAGCAACAATGGGCAAATGGAGGTTGTTCAAAACAAGTGCATTCCATGGTCTTTTCCCTTAGGACTAATGTAGTATTGATTGGTTGCTTCAAATTCATCATTTGGTGAGTCAATAATATCGATTGATCTGTGGCTGGGTGCAACACATTATGCTAAGTAATGTGGGGATACATAAAGACATCAGGAGTACAGATTTGCTCTCCTTGGGCTGCTAATAAAGAGCATAAATTGGGGATAACACACAGGTGGAAAATAACAGAGTACATACAAGGATATAAGCACATGACCAGAAGACACTGGGTGTAAGGCAAAGGTTCTCAAGGTCATGCGTCAAGAGGGCTCAGAATCACCACCAACACCTACCTTGTAGTGAGTTGTTTTGAATTTTAGTCAATATTTTCAGGAGAAGGTTTGAGGTACACCCATTGAACTTTCACTGAGTGATATCTCTAAAGAAAAGGTTCTCAAATCTGACTCTGCACCAGATTAATGTGTTGAAATATTGTCAGGTACAAAAGACCAGGATCCTACTCAGATCTACCGAATTGAAAATCTTCAGGTATTTGGCGCCTAGAAATCTCTGTTCTTAACAAGAGTCATTTAGAAAAAAATTAATGCTAATACTGTTTACCTTCGTCCATTTGGAGTGCTATAACAAAACTACTGTAGACTAGGTGGTTTAAACAGCAAATATTTATTCCTCACAGGTCTAGAGCCTGGGAATTTCACGATCGAGTCACTGGTAGATTTGGTGTCTGGTGGGGACCTACTTCTTGATTCATATACACCATTTTCTTGCTGTGTCCTCACAGCAGAAGGGACAAGAAAGCTCTCTGGGGTCTCTGGGCATTAATCCCATTCATAAGAACTCTACTCTTATAACCAAATTACCTCCCAAAGGCCCTACCTCCTAATGCTACCACATTGGGGTTAGGATTTCGAAGTATGAATTTTTTGATGACACATTCAGTCCATAAACACTGTTGATTTCATTTACACCAGGGTGACGGCATGGGGAATCAAATGAGACTAAAAATGTGAAATTGACAAACTATAGTTACATTCATTTAGGGTCTTCTGTGTGCCAGGCATCATTCTAGGTGTTTTTATTATATTATTCAATTACTTATATTCTGCTGTGTTCATGTAATTTTCAGCCTCGGCTTCTTCATGAAAGCTATATGGTTTTGAAGAATATCTCCAAAATGTTAACAGTAACTACCTTCAGGTGATGGGTTATGGGTGATCTTTATTTTTTCTTCCTTATGCTTTCTGCATTCCGCCATGCTTTTTCATTTGCAAGGATCATGTGTTACTTCTGTAATCAGAAAAATCTCCAAGTCCACAAAAATTGCTACAAATTTCTCAATGACACATGGGCAGTCCACACTCACAGTACTAGTGAATCTGTAAAACATTATTTGGGGAAAGTGTTCTGAGATTAAGAAATAGTTGAAGATGATCGGGCTAGATATTAAATATCCTTATCAAAATGTTGCCATAGCAACATTCCTCCATTTTCTTGGAGGATCCCAAGAGAATGAAATCTGGATGGCAATGTTTGTCAGGGAAGAAAGAGATGAGGAAAATTCGATAGTGTGTGAATACTTAGTTCTAAGATGGTACCGCAGAAAGAAGTCCCAGTTATTGTGAGGCCTTTTGCATACCACAAAAGGGGATGGATATATGGAAGCAAAGATTGTAGACTCTGCAATTATATGTTACTGATGTCATAATCTGGCTTTAGGCTGGCTGGATTCAGTCGGTCCCCAACTCCAAATTACTAATGTGAGACGGTCACTAGTTGGGTGTATATTCTAAATGTGGAAGATGTTCTAATTCCTGCCAGAAGCCTCTAATGCATCCACAATGCATCACACCTTCTGGAGACCTGGAACTTGTCCTACATTTGCCACCGTACCCCCTCAGGGCATAGTAATTCAATAGTGGCAACATTAGCAGAAGCAGAAGTGGCAGCCAGTACGGTGCCTTGCTTACCGTCAATATAATGGGTCACGTAGCCTGAATGACACTTACACAAGTTTACTTTCCTGCTTTCTGTCTTCACCTCTACTGTTGCTTAAGATGACAGATTTTTATCTGTTATTTTCTACTGCTTCTAAATCACCATGGAAATGAGTGAATGGTCAAAATCAAATGCAAACTAAGGTGGCTAATGATTCAGAAAAGGCATCTGAAAGGAAACCAGTTCAAGCCCTAGTTTACTTTTAAATTGTAGTTTAAGAAAATAATGACAGTCTGGAGGAGGAAAATATAGTTAAGAGGCAAAAATGAGCTTAGTATTTGTTTTATTTATATTAAACAGTGCAACTCCTCAAATGAAAGCTGCGGCCTCTGTGCAATACCCTAAAAATGGAATGCCTGAAATTCTGAATCCCTTTTTCTTGAGAAGCCATGGAAATAGAGTGCACATTTGTTGTAGACACCCTTCAGCCACTTAGAATTCATTCATCCTTTATATATTTTTATTTTTATTTTTTTATGTTTATTTATTTTTGAGAGGGGGGGCAGGGGCAGAGAGAGAGGGAGACACAGAATCCGAAGCAGGCTTCGGGCTCTGTAATCAGGGGCAGTGAGATCATGACCTGAGCCCAAGTCGGACGCTTAACAAACTGAGCCACCCAGGCGCCCCCATTCATTCTTTTTAATAACAATTTGTTTTCCACTTGGAAAATGGCCTGCCTCTCATTCTATGTAATATGGCTCAAGTGGTCAATTTGTGCCCACCATAGGATTCTGAGGAATGTTGGGGAAAGCAATGTCTAAGGGAACAAAAGAACCGATGGAAATTTGTGATATGAGATCCAGACTTGTATTGCTTTGAATATCAGAAGAGATGTGGCTTTAGTTTGTACTCCAAATCAGATGACACAGTGCATATTTGTAACCGGGAATAAAAAGAATGGAAGGAAATACATCAATTGTTAATAGTGCTCATCCCTGGATCGCGAGATGATTAATGTCTAGCGTTTTCTTCGTTATAAAAGAAGAAAGGGTCATGCTCATTATATAATATTTAAAATCACGTAAAACAGCCCGATACATTTGTTAGAAAAATACCCCAGTGCATGTGCTGTCCTAGTTTGGGAAGCCAGACAAGCCTTCATCTGGTGAGATGGCGCACTTCCTCCCACAGTCATCCCCAAGCAGCCAGAAGCCTTAGAGAATAGGTTCCTTTTCTTGTTTCAGGATCATAAACGAATCCATTGTTCTTACCCCCTAAGATTTGATGCTTTCAGCACACAGAATTCACGTGAATACACAATACAGCATAGATACCTCATGAGAAACCTGAATATACTGAGAAACCTGAATATGTTGAGTCGGGTCACAAGAAAAATCTCATGATACTCAACTTTCTTAATGCAAGTGTGCAGCCTCTCCCATCATCATTGCCTTTGTCAGCCAAAGTCTGCGCCTAGGAATCTCTCTCTCTCTCTCTCTCTCTCTCTCACTCTCTCTCTCACCTTTTCTGCCCTTGTCTTGGGTCTTTGCTTCAGGCTGAGGCCAAAAGAGAGGCAAAAATGGGCTTAATATTTTGTTTTCATTGTATTAAACAGTTCAGCTCTTCAAATGAAAGCTGCAGCCTCTGTCTTCTACCCCCACAATACAATGCCTGACATTCAGAGTCCCTTTTTCTTGATCAAAAACGGCTTATTCTATTGCTTCTATGGTCTTTCTTGCCTGATCAGATTTATAAAAAGTTCTCTTAGCTGTTTACAACTCTGTCTCCTGTTGTAAGCAGCCCACACAATCCAACTGATAACTCATTCCCTGTGCATACGCAGCATATGTCTTTTGCACAGACTGGTGCTAACCACAGGACTGGTTTGCATGTTAATGACAACATCATTTTCTCCCTGAAAGTTTCATGGCCCTTTCTCACAAATTAGAATATACTTAAGATCACATCTTAATTGTAACATATTGGAGCCTGACGTTATCCGGGGTCAGTCCCTGGTTCACAGGTGCTTCTGGGAGTCTGGTGGGAAGAAGAAAATTTACATTTCAAGCGGTTCTTTCTTGTGAATTGGTAAAGCTCAGAATACAAGTACTTAAGTTGTGATTTTTTTTCTGAAAACATAGAACGGCACTGAGTAGAAACATTATATGGCAAGAATCAAAAGTTGGGAGGTTTTAATTTGAGTTCTTTTTACAGAGTAAATTTTGTCCACATACAAAATAATGATTCCACACATGTATATTTCACTTTTTAACTTTCATATTTGTCTTGGCTCTCTGACAATGAAGACACTTAATCTACCTCCTCTGTAATATCTACCCTCAGGACTCCTGGCTATAGTAATCTCAGTCTTTTCTGACATTATCAGTTTCAGTACATTTTAAACAGTCAGTACCTAACTGAGGACTGTATTGCATGACTCTTAATGTGCTTCATGTCTCCCTAAATAGGTTTTAAAAGTCCTGAAGGAAGAATTGGACTGAGTCTTTGGGTCTAGGTTCGAATCCCAACTATACTATAAGGAATACCACAGTGGGCACAATAGAGAACATTCCTGCTTTCATGGACCTTACATCTAGTGGGGTGGGAGGAGGAAATAGACAGAAAGCAATTTGATAATCAAGAGAATTTCAGTAGGTGGTGAGTGCTACGAGGAAAATAAAAAGGATTATGATAGAGATTGATTTGTGGAGTAGAGAAGAGGAAACAAAGTGCATAGGCCCTTTAGTGGTATATATAAGGAATCCATACAGAGCAGAGTGTGCAAGGAGGCGGGGTGAGAAACAAAGTTAGGAGGTAGGCAAGGGTAGATCGTGAGGGCTCTTCTTTTGTACATTGTTAAGAATTTGAACTTCATTCAATTTGTGACAGGAAGCCACTTAATCAGTATTATGCAAGGACGCAGTTTGATCTGTTTTGTGAATATTACTCTGACTGCTGTGTAAGAAAGAACATAAAGACACAGGAGTAGAATTGGGGAAGCTTGTTATGGGCTAGTGAGTGCCAGTATTTTAAGTGAGAAGGCTTGGATTAGAACTGTAGAAATTGAGACAGGGGAGAAAGGTCCGATTTTGAATATATTTTTCAGGGAGAATTTTCAGGACTTTCCGATGGATTTTATCTGGCAGTGATTATGGCCTGAGAAGTTCAAAGGAAGACATGATTGGAAGATGTATTTCTTTAAGTTTATATTATAAGATTCTGGATAATAAGTTATACATGACCAGAAAACAAATTATTGCTTCACATTTTTCTGCATACTCTGGGCAAGCCTTGCATTTGTGGTCACCATCAACAGAGCACAGTAATGACTTAAAAGAGAGTCACCAGAAACAAGTATTCAGAAGAGGCAGGACGGAAAATGTAGTGTCATGAGTGATGGCATGACCAGCATTAAATAAATGGTATTAGGGAACTGCAGAGGCAAGATCTACATTATTTCATAACCAACTGGTTGTAAAGAGCCATGGTATTATGAATAATACCAGTATTGCTATGTTTTTTTTTAAGTTGAGAGATATGAAATTAGCCAGGAATGGCACATTTGACAATCAAATACACAAAGAGATTGCTTCTAGACCTGAACAGAAAGAAACAGTGCCCAGACATGAGTAAGATTCTTCACCTGTATTTTTTGTTTAAGAAACAAATGTAAATGTACCTCCTCTCTATCCATTAGTCAAAATCTTCATCTATCTAGTATTCTAAATATTCATCCATAAATCACTATACTTCATATGGGCCCATTGATTTACTAGTATGTTTTAAAATTAAGTTGTGTTTATAGTCGGAGATCCCACATAAATTACTTACCCAGGCTCCTCCACTCTACAACCTAGAAATGGCCCCACTTCCATTTATCCAAGCACCCAAGTTCTATTTCTTTCCCTGTACTATGGATTTGCATTTCCTCTCTCATACACATATGCACATGGTAATTTTCTTTTAATCTAGCATCATCAATGGAGATATTCTAAAAAATGTTAATTTTCAGAAAATACTTAAACTTGCCTCTTTAAGAACTGAAATGTTTAGAAAGGCAGCAAGAAATGGATTATATTTTATACAAATTCATATCCAAGATGATAAAAAATAGACTATGAAAACATTTCACGTGATGATTCAAGAAACAGATCAATAGGACCATCAAATATCAGACCATGCAACACATTATCATGTCCTTGGTGTTTATTGAGATATGTTATCAATATCTTTAAATAACCCCAAATTTCAGTGCTTTTAACTGCTTGAGCATAGTCTTAGAAGTTTTACCCTCTAGATTGCTACAAGAATGTCTGTCATTTTTCACTGTGGTATGTCAGCCTGAAATGACAACTTTCTTAATTTGCTTGTAGTTTATAATTTGCTGCTTCTAATCTTCTATAGATTGGAAAATGAAATAAGTAAGTTTATTTTGCTTGTGTACAAAGATATATAGATGTCTACGTATTGATAAAGATATATCAATATGTGAATCTGAGCAAGGAGTGAAATACATGTATGCAATACAATACAAAAATACTTGGGCTTTAGTTCATGGGAGTTTTGAGAACTCCCTCAGGTTGATTTTTTCGTTTGTCTGTTTCTAGGATCCAAGTGGAAGTTGCTGGAATTCTAATTAATACTCTTGTGTGTGTCTGTATTGTATGTGTGTGTTGAGATTACATTTTATATTTTGTATACACCTATCTTATTACATTATAAACACCAGATTTGACTTAATATCCTAAACCAGAGGGAATGCTTATTAAAATCATTATTTAAAGCCATGTTCATACCTCTGATGTTGACATTCTTGACATTTATTTGAACTGGTGGTCCTCTTAGTCCAGTAGTCTTTAGTGTTCATCAATAAAAGAAAAACAGTGCTTGCGGTGCCTGGGTGGCTCAGTTGGTCAAGCGGCTGACTTCGGCTCAGTTTGAGCCCCGCATCCGGCTCTGTGCTGGCAGCTCAGAGCCTGGCCTACTTCCGATTCTGTGTCTCCCTCTCTCTCTCCCCCTCCCCTGCTTGCTCCCTGTCTCTCTCTCAAAAATAATAAACATTAAAAAAAATTAAAAAAAAAAAGCAAAACAGTGCTTAAATTTTGCTAATGTATATGAACTACATAGCCTACCAGGGTCCGAATCCAAGCCAACAGTTTGAGTGAAGGGTTCTCTGGAAGACTCGTGGTTTTATGTAAAAGCAATAGAATTTTAAATATATTTATTGAACGCATTTACTAATAGCAATCATTCATTTTGCAATAAGCTCAGTCAATCTTGTGTAGTGCACACTTGTACCTTGACACCCTAGGGCTCCCTCCTTATTAAACCCCCAGAGTCACAAACAGTGTCTATTCTATTCTTTTGGCTTTCTCATTCTACTGGCACCATGCAACAGTAGCACAACAATCCTCTAATCTCCTTTAAAATAATAATGAAGCTTCCCTTTTTTTATTGAAAAATTTGAGGTCAGGAGAGCCTCACTCTTTCCTCTGGACTCTCACCTGTGTCCCCTGTTCCATGAGTTATTCACTGTGACAGATACAGACGAACTACAAATCTTTGAGAAATAGCAGCAATCTTACCTTTCTTTAATTACCTTTCTTTTATAAAAATGACCTTCGGTGCCTTTCTAGCCTATAGGAGAATACCTATCAAAGGAGGCCCTAGGAGTCTTTTAAGCTTTCAAGTCAGCATTATGCTTTTGAAGAAGGGAACTCTGCTAGGATTCAGAAGACCTGGATTATTCTTTGTGTTTCCTTGGTAACTCATTTCTTGACCTTGAGTAAGTCACTAAAGGCCTCCCTCGGCCTCAAATTCTTCACTTCTAAAAATGGGTATATCTCTTGATTAAGGTATGCTGTCTAATTTTATCTCTCCAATAATGTTGACGTTTACTCATGGGAAGAATCTCTCCTTTGGCTCGTGGCTTATGTATTATGTAGTGGTTAGGTCATGAGAGTGGAGCCCTCAAGAATGGGATTAAAGCCCTGATAAAAAAAAGACCCCAGAGAGCTCCCCATTCCTTCTTCCTGGTGAGGATACAGTGAGGAGATGGGTATCTATAAACCAGGAAGCAGATTCTCACCAGACACAGAATCTACCAGTGCCCTGATCTTGGACTCCCCCAGCCTCCAGTACTGTAAGAAATAAATTTTTGTTGTTTATAAGCCACCCAGTCTATAATATTTTTGTTATAGCAGCCCAAACAAAGATACCACAGATGCATACGTAGCAATTCCCTACCTTGCAAAGCTTGAGGGATTCCCAGACATGATACACAGTGGCCGCCATTGAACCCTCAGCTTATGAACATGATTACTACCCTGCTAAAGTTGGTGCTCAATCTCTTCCTTTATCTTTGTTTCTCCATCTCAGTCTCTGTGTTGGCAAGGGTAAATTACCCTTGAGTTCAGGAAATGTTGGGGAGGACAGGATATGTGTTGATTCTACATTTAAGAGGCAGTGGTTCCCTTCTGGCTTTTCCCTGAGTCTGTCACTAGCTAAGTTTCTATTATGGACTAAACGTACGCCCCCACAAAATCCGTATGTTGAAGCCCTCACCCCCAATATGATGGTATTTGGAGATGGAGCCTTTGGGAAGTAATTAGGTTTTAATGAAGTCATGAGGGTGGAGCCCCCATAATGGGATCAGTGTCCTCATAAGAGGAAGAGACACCAGAGCTCCCTCTTTCCAAATGCATGACCAAGGAAAGGCCATGTGAGCTCCTGTGAGAAGGTAGCTGTCTATAAGTCAGGAAGAGGGCCCTCACCACTATCTAACCAATCTGGCACCCTGATGGCAGACTTTCAGCCTCCAGAACCGTGAGAAAATAAATGTCTGTCATTTAAGCTACCCAGTAATGGTATTTTATTATAGCAGTGGAAACTAAGATAGTTGGAGCAAAAATTCATAAAAATGGGTAAAACCGTCTATGTTATCTTGTTTCACCTATCACTGAAGATTTCCAAGTCTCACTATTTGATTTTCATTTGATAAAAAAATCCACTTTGGCCAGTCACATGAGCCTATGATCTGAAAGCCTCAGCACCACAGCCTTGTGCCCAAGAACATGTATGGCTGAAATCAATCCCTGTGATGGTCAAAAAGACAAGACTAGGGGAAATGCAATCATTTTAGAGAGGAAATGAGGACCTGCATACTACCCTGCGGATGTGCTGTGAACTTTTCAGTGAAATTCTCCTTCTTTTTTGCATACTATTTAATCCCAGTAACATAGCTCCCTTCTTCCAAGCATCCCCTCCCCCTATATCCCCACGCTGCCTCACTCCCAAAAGCTTCCTGCAGCTTACAGAGCTGGTGTCATCTGCTTTAAAACATCTGAATAACGTGCCCTGCTGTTGAATAAATTTGTTCGCCATCTAGATCCCACACTCTCTACAACCTGAGTCATAGTGCTTACTTTGTTAGTAATCTTTATTAATATTTCATCAGTCATTTTCTTTCCAAAAGCATGAGGTTTGCACTTTTCCTGCCATGCTGAGAGGGCGCGATAGAGGCAGAAAAGCTTACCGATTTACATAAAGATTGCAAACTATTATTCTCCTAGTAATTTTAAAGTGCATACACTGCATACCACTTTCTGATGTAATCATATCCCTGCCTATTGAGTCTGACATGCATGAAATCCATCATTGGAGTTGGCTTTCTAAAGAGCGAAATCGCTTCTTACAGGAGAAGTAAGGAGTGCTATCTTTTAAGACTGCTTTTCAAGGGGAGCCAATGGGAGTCAATGGAGTCAGCCTTAAAAAATTCCTTTCAGATATCCATTCCACTAAAATAAGCATAGATTCAGGTCAGGCATACTTCCTCAGGCTCCCTCTCACATCCAATTCACATCTACCTTCCACTTTTAATTACAGATTTCTTGCAGCTTCTACCTCCTCTTTACCTTGATGTCTATGCCTAGTCAAAAGTTTTTCATCTGCCCAAACTGCAAACCTTACTTTCTCGATCATTACAGTTCATTCTCAGAACTTTTTTTTTTTCCAACTCCTGTCATTTCATGTTTGGTTGTATGCCACTTGGTACACTGAAAATTTTTGACGTGCCAACTCCATCAAGCTACATACAGACTGGACTTTAAAAAATCTAGAATACCCATACATCTCAGTTTTCTCAGGACAGTCCTTGTTTATTACTTATTGTTCCATTTTAACTTCATAGTGACCCTCTTTTTTCTCAAAAGCATTCTGGTTTCAACAATAAATTATAGGTCACTTTATCTAGTTCCCTTTTGGCTGTACCCCACAATCTATGCTAAACAAGAAGCAAAGTGCTCAAGATGTATCTGTTAAAGGTAATCAATCTGCTTCTTGCCTTGCAATTATATTGCTCTTATTTACCGCCTATGCTGTCTTTGTCAGTGATGCGTCACGGCCTTTATATATATTACTAATTCAATTCTGCCATCCCTGGTGAGGAGCCTTATTGACATATGTCAAATGCAGAAATTGACTATGTGTGTGATAACTGACGTTGAGTTACATTTCAGCCTTATTTTCATTCCTGGATCGAAATGTAGGCAGCTGTCAGCTACTTATATTCATTAAGGGGAACAAACATGGATAACATGACAAAGCACATTATTCAAAACCATACAGTAAATCATTTCATTTGGCTGAAGATTTCCCTTTCTGCCTATAATATTTAATCTGATGTTGCTGTTCTTTTCTTCTCCCTGAGCTCAGACATCCTATGCCACTCAATAACCATTGTATGTAGCAATGTAAGTAAAAGTGAAATGGGGTCTGGAGAGAAAAGAACCAGATTTCTCCTCAGCACAGAGCTTCAGGTACACTCTGATTAGTTCCTGAGCTCCCTCAAAAATCAAGGCTATACTTGGACAGATGCTGCAGTCCAATCAGAAGTGCTTGGGAGCCGATGAAAGAGGAACATTTGCCCATCTACCTCTCCTCTCGGGCATCCAGTGAAGCCATTTCCAGGAGTTGAGGCATCTTGGTGTCTTTAGTTTCCCAATCCCTAGAAGCTTCTCAGTACCAAGCAATTTCCAATTTGTTTAGCAACGCACTCTAGGCTCCCTCCCCCAGTGTCTGCTCTCAACTTATCTTTCCAGTCTTATCTTTCAGTACATTGCTTACTGCCATTCCCTTCACGGTTACAGCACTACTTATGGTTACGAAATATGCTTTCTACTTCTCAGCACTTGTGTGTGTGTGTGTGTGTGTGTGTGTGTGTGCGTGTGTGCCATCTTCCGTCTCCTAAAATATTCTCCTCAATTGTCCTCCTCTCTCCATGTCCAAATCCTAAATATTTTTTTTTAGGCTTAAGTCAAATACCATTTCTTCCATATTCTTCCTATTCAAAAGCAACATTTCTCTCCTCTGAATTAGCAAAACACTTTAATTTCCCCTTCTTTTATGGTTTGTATCACCTTGTACCCTGCATTATTTATTTGTGCATAAATCTTACAAGGTTGATTAAACTGTAAGGTACTTAATAGCACTACCATCTTTAAGGTCTAGATGGGAAATATTAAGAACTTAGTTAATGATTAATGAATCAATTAACGTGTCAAAATGAGCCCAGTCAGGACATCGGAGCTCCTGTTTTCACAATGGGCGACCTGGCTAGATCAACTACCCTGTGATTGCCCTGATCTCCATTGGTATTCAGTAATGCTTAGAGGTAGTTCAAGCGAAGTGACTCCAAATGAACCTGTCATCTGGGCTATGCATTGACAAAACAGACACAGTTCTGATCTGAGCACAGAAGTTTTATGCCAAATTGATAAATAACTCAAGTTCTCATTGGTAGAACCCTTGTTTTGCCTTATATTCTCTAATGTCGTTAGATTGAATGCCTTTCAAAAAGTGTAATTACACATCTTTCATCATAATAAAAAGGTTTGAGTGACATTTAATTCTTAAATCATAATGATATTTTCTCCCTATGAATTATGAGAGCAATGATGGCCTTTGATACCATGATGATGCTATTGTACTAGAATTTTGTCTATAATTCATATTTTCTGTCATGTATAAAGCATTATTAGTATCATGTGAACAGTATCATAATAAATATCTCTTATACTAATTGAAATACCATTATTTGAATGACTCTTCAGAGCTTTTCATTATTAAATTTAGAAACTTAACTTTTGCTTTGGTTGGAAATTCTTTTGTAGCATCAGTATACACATTTTCATCATGAGAACATTACAATTCGTAGCCCCAAACAGATTTAAGTGCCCCGTGAATAAGTGAGTCAAAGTTGAATCTGTCATGTTCTGGATGATAGTAAATGGTATAGAAAAGTATATTTTCTGAAGCAAAGGTGATCAGTAATCTAAGAGTCAGAGAATCTCAAGCTTGAAAGAAACATTTTGGTTCATCCAATATACCTTGCCACTTAAAGCAGGAATCTTTCTGTAGTGATCCTGACAGGTGATCAACTTGTTTCTGTCTGAACTACTATGTGAAATTCATTTCTCTAACTTTGGTTTCAGTTCTGTCTTTTTTTGTTTGTTTGGGGTGATAGAAAACTGCCTCTTGTCTAAGACAGTCTTCAAATATTTGAAAATCATTTCCTTCTTAGTCTTGTCCTGATTGGCATCCTTGGTTCTTTTAACCATTCTCCATACTAAAAAATAAAAAATAAAAAAATAATTGAATCTTAACTACTCCATTAAACCTTTTCTGGATGTTTTCCAGTTTGTCAATTCTCTTTAAAATACAAAACCTAGAGCCAAATGCAGTATAATCTTTGTTGACTGGCCATCACAGAAATGTGTCAGACTATTGTTACCCATGACTTGGACACTATATTTCTGTTGATATAGATGTCTGGATAGCTAGTGAACAAAGATAATTCTTTTATATTAATCTTGTGTCAATTAAGACTCCAAGAATCTTTTTCACATGAGTCCCTGCCCAGTTTGAATTCCTTTCGGCTGTCACTAGAAAATTGATTTTTCTAAATACCTAAAAGCAATGTAAATAATGCATACTATTAAATACAACATGTAAAATGCATAACATATACAAAAGAAAATACATAATCCAATCATATATATAATATACTATATACTAATATATAATATAATAATATATCATAATCATTGATACTTTGGTATATTTCCTTCCACTTTTGATATTTAGGTAACAGAAGCGATACTGTATTGCTATGGTTTGAATGTTTGTGTCTCCCCAAAATTCATATGTCTAAATCCTAACATCCAATGTGATGGTATTAAGAGATGGGGCCTTTGGAGGTGCTTAGGTCATGACAGTAGAGACCTCATGAATGGGTCTAATGTTCATACATAAGACATCCCAGAGAGATCCCTTGCCTTTTCTTCCAGGCGAGGATACAATGAGAAGTCTGCAACCTGAAAGCAGGCCTTAATCTGACCACGTGGATACCCCGATCTTGGACTTCCAGCCTTCAGAATGGTAAGAAATAAATTTATGTTGTTTGTAAGCTATCCAGTTTGTATATTTTGTCACAGCAGCCTGAATGGACTATGACATGTATGAATATTTTTACATTATGATTTTTTAAGTTTATTTCTTTATTTTGAGAGAGAGAGAGCAGGGAAGGGGCAGAGAGAGAGAATCCCAAGCAGGCTCTGCACTGATAGTGCAGAGTCTGACACAGGGCCTGAACTCATGAACAATGAGATCATGACCTGAGCTGAAACGAAGAACCAAGGGCTGGAGGCTTAACCTACTGAGTCACCCAGGAACCCCAGTTTCCGATTTTTTACTTAACATTATGTCAATGAATGTTTCCAGGCTCTTAAAATTCTTCAAAAGTGGTAAACATATGTCCTTTATTCTATAGTGCCATTGGGTCGCATTTAGTAATTTCCCTCTTGAAAGATTTTGTTCTCAATTTTACTGTTTATTTTTTTATTAAAAAAATTTTTTTTTACATTTATTTATCTTTTGAAAGGCATAGAGAGACATAGCACAAGTTGGGGAGGGGCAGGGAGAGAAGGAGGCACAGAATCCGAAGCAGGCTCCAGGCTCCGAGCTGTCAGCACAGAGCCTGACGCGGGGCTCCCACTCACAAACCGTGAGATCATGACCTGAGCCGAAGACGGATGCTTAACCAACTGAGCCACCCAGGCACCCCTCAATTTTACTGTTTCAAAAAGGTTAAATAATGTTGGCACTGTGACAGTTAGGTAATGCACTGAGGCAATGGATTATCTATTTGAAAAAAGTACAATTATACCTTTTTCTCACAGGACACAACAAAATAAATTTCATAAGAATTAAAGAGTTCTATGTAATAAGAAATGCCAGTGGGAAAGTTTTTACCTGATGGGAAAGAACTTATATAAGAAAGCATAAAAGGAAAAATCAATACATTTGATTATGTGAAAGTTAGAAATTCTAAATATCAAAAAACATCATATCTGAAAAGAAACAGTATATCGCATTTTGTGAAAAAAAACATTTTAAATGATGATCTGGGGGCGCCTGGGTGGCTCAGTCAGTTAAGCATCCGACTTCGGCTTGGGTCATGATCTCGGTTTGTGAGTTCGAGCCCTGCGTCAGGCTCTGTGCTGACAGCTCAGAGCCTGGAACCTGCTTCAGATTCCAGGTATCCTCCTCTCTGTGCCCCTCCCATGCTCATGCTTTGTCTCTCAATAATAAATAAATGTTAAAAAAATTTTAAAAATGATGATCTGAATTCATAAGGTATAAAACAACCATACAAATAAATATTAAAAACATTAAAGCCCTAGTGGTGTAATGTGTAAGAAACATTAAGAGTTAGTTTGCCAAAAAAATATGGTTCACTAGCAGCTATAATATAAACTGTCCTTTCTTACTAGTTATTGTGAAAGCAGTATTAAAACAAAAATCAGATATTTTGTACTGTATATGAACGGGTACAACCTGTCTGGAGATTTATCTTGTAATATATATCAAATGCCTTAAACAAGAGCACAACGCTTAATATAATAATTTCTCCTCTAAGAGTATATCCTAAGATAATAAAGATATGGACATATATGCATGAATAAGAGTATTTGTTACCTAATCTAAATGCTTAACACTAAGGAAATATGGAAATACAATTACAGTGTGCAATAAGATTCTTCCAAACATAGTTTTAATAATTGTCTATTTAATGTAATGGGGAGACGCTAACAATGCCATTTGAGAAAAGCAGAATATATTATGTACGTGTAATTACAGTTTTGCAAGAAAAAAACTATAGTAATAAAAATGAAAGGCAATACATCAACGTGAACATTGGTGGTTTCTACATGGAATATTTGTGGATGGTATTTAATTGTTCCTCTGTACCTTTCAACATTCCTTAAATCTGTTGTTTAAAAATTAGGATAAAAATTATTTGCATATTTAAATAGTATTGTGATAAACATCTTTGTACATAAAACTTACTGACTATGTGCTTCTTAATTCTGATTATTTTCAAGAGAGAGTCTTAAAAGTCGAATGGAGTAGGATGTAATAATTTTATCAGTCTCTCAAATTGCGCTATTTTGGTTCTGGCTGAGCATTTTCACATGTTGGGGAAATTACAGATCTCATACATCATTCGGTGTATAGTAGGATTCTATCCATTCGATCTGTGAGTTTGATCAGATGTAATATATATATATAATATATATACCTCATGTAATCACTGTTTACAAAGCAAAAGTTTGACTAGGACAGTTTAGAGGATGGAATTTCAAACACAGAGCCCTGTGGGAAGGACGTGATGGCCCATGAATAGTCCTGGAAGCGGAGTGGTTTACGTCCAAAAAATGGGAGGATTTACTCTTGCCATGGAAATGAAATATCGTGAACAAATTAACTAGTTCTGATCATCAAGCACCCACTTATTAAGAGTCCTAGTATCTGATCAGTCTTGTGGTAGGCAGAGGAGACCTCGTTACAGTGCTTTAGGAAGGTAGAATCTAGCTGTGGAGTTATGATTCATGGCCAGGAAATATTAGAAGCAGTTTGTCCTAAACTTGGGTGATCACCCAAGTCATGCAGATAGATACTTAAAAATACAGATCTCAAGTTTCTATGTCTAATGATCATTGTTCAATACCTTTGGAGTGAAGTATTTTTTAAAAGTTCCTTCAATGACCCTGACAACCAGCCAGGTTTGACAATCCCTTAGGTAGACAAATCAAGCTACTATGAAGAGGTATGGGCAAAAGCAGAATCAGGATGGGATGGGAATAGTCAAGTAAGGCTTATTATAGGAGATGAAACAGGCAAATTTGCCAAAGTGGTTTATTTACCATCTTCATTATGTATTAAGACCTAGACTCTTTCTCAAAAGGCATTTGAGTTTCCATATATATATATATATATATATATATATAATCTCCAACAGCCATATATGTTACATGCTTTACTTACTTAACAAGATAAACCAAGTTGCAATAAAAATTCTGGACCATGAGCGGCTCCTGGATGGCTCAATCAGTTGAGTCTGACTCTTGGTTTCAGCTCAGGTCACGATCTCATGGTTTCATGACAGTTTCTAACAGTGCAGAGCCTGCTTGGGATTCTCTCTCTCTCTCTCTTTCTCTCTCTCTCTCTCTTTCTCTCCCCTGCCCCCCAATCATGATATCTCTATCAAAATAAATAAATAAACTTAACAAAAAAATTCCAGGCCATGAAAATGAGAAGAAGGCAATCATTCTCTTATAACTAGTACAATTATTTATTTTCATTTCTGTAACACTCATTCATTTAATAAATGTCTCAGCCTACTGTGCACTGAACTCCCACTCTCTTATGTGCTTGGGATAAACCACTAGACAAACCAGGCAAGGATCTCTGCCCTTGTGATGTTCACATTCTATCAGGGGAAGATACATAAGAATAAACAAAATGAGTAAATTACTGAGTATGTGAGAAGATGACAAGTGTCTGGAATGTTTGGAAAGGAGGAGTCAGTATTAAACCGGGTGATCAGGGTAGGCCTCCTGGAGAAGGTGAGATTTGAGGCTGGAGAGGGATTAAACTAACCGGGTATCTTGGAAAAGAATATTCTAGGCATAGACTATAACCAGTGCAAAAGCCCTACAATGGCAGTGTGCCTAGTGTGTTTGAAGAAAAGCCAGGAGTCCAGAGTGGCTGAGATGGAGTGATCAGAAAGGAACAGGAAATGAGGTCAGAGAGGTAATGGGGGTGTCAAATTGCATAGGCCTTTGTAGGCCACTGGAAGGCTTTGAAGTGAAACCAGGAGCCTCACTCCTGGTCCCTGGCAAACATTGATCTGATTTCTGTCTTTGTAATTCTGCCTTTTCCAGAATGGCATCATATGTATATATACAAATATATATATATATATATATATATATATATATATATATATATATTTGTATATGTAATTTTGTGTCTAGCTCCTTATAATTAGAATAATATTTCTGAGACTCTTCTATGCTGTTGTGTATTAGTAGTTCATTCCTTTTTATTGCTAAATAATTATCATTGTGTAACTATATCAGTTTGTTTAGCCATTCACCAGTTGATGAGGATTTGGATTGTTTCCAGTTTGGGGCTATTATGAGGCTATTATGAAGCTGCTATGAACATTTGTGTAGAGGTCTTTGTGTGGACATATGTTTTCATTTCTCTTGGGCAAATTACTAGAATTGAAGCAATGGGGTCATATGATAAGTGTATGTTTAGTTTCAGATGAAACTAAACTCTTTTCTAAAATGCCTGCATAATTTCAATGTATGAGAGTCGATTTGTTCTTCATTCTTGATAGTACATGATATTTACAGTTTTTAAAAATTAGATAATCTAGTAAATGTGTAGTGGTCATTTTAATTTACATTTTCCTAACGGTTTATGATACTGACCAACCTTTCATGTGTTCATCTGCCATCTGTATCTAGTCTTTGATGAGTTATGTTTATTTTATTTATTTATTTATTTATATTATTATTATTTTTTAATATCAAATTTATTGTCAAATTGGTTTCCATACAACATCCAGTGCTCATCCCCAAAGGTGCCCTCCTCAATGCCCATCACCCACCCTCCCCGATGAGTTATGTTTAAATCTTTGCTCATTTTAAATTTTGGTGTTTGTCTTACTATTATTGAATTGTAGGTATTCTTTTTATATTCTGGATACAAGCGCTTTATCTGATAAGTATTTGGCAAATATTTTCTCTTTGTCTGTGGCCACCTTTCATTTTTGTAAAGTTGTCTTTTGAGGAGTAGGAGTTTTTAATTTTTATTACGCCTAACTTACCAATTTTTTTCTTTCATGGTTTGTATTCTCATGCATGATCTGTGAAATATTTGTATTGTCAAAGTCAGAAATATTTTTTCCTAGGGTTTCTTTTAGACATTTTATAGTTTTATGTTTTATATTTAGACTATAATATATTTTATTTAATTTTTGTAGATACAGTGATATATGGGCCAAGCTTCTTCAAGGTATAGATAGATGATTGATATATAGTTAGATAAATTTTCCAGCACCATTTTTGAAGACTAGTTTTCAAAGACTATATATATATTTGTATATATATAAACACATGCATTTCATACATATCTTTTCTATATAAAGTTTTTCATTAGAGGGGAATTGACATCTTCACATATTGTTTTCTAATCTTATGATAACAGTATGCCTGTCTCCACTTACTTAGGTCTTTCTAAATTTCTCACAAAAATGTTTTGTACCTTTTGTCACACAAACATTGCACTTATTTTGTTAATTTATTCCTATTATGAGTATTTCATATTTTGATGCTGTCATAAATGGTACTGTTTTCTTTGTTTTAATTTGCAACTTGTATTGCTGGTATAGGGGATTTCAACTAATTTTAGTATACTGACCTTGTATCTTGAGTGTTCAAAATCTTGATTCTTGGGTATAATAGCTTTTTTGGGAAGACTCTTTGTAAGTTTCTAAATAGACAATCATGTCATTTGAGAATAAAGACAGTTTAATTTCTTCTTTCAAATCTAGTTGCCTTTTATATCAGCTTTTGTGTACCTGATGGCATTGGTTAGGAGCTACAGTAAAATGTTAAGTATAAGTGGTGAGCGTGAATATCTTTGTCTAATTCCTGATCTGAAGAGGAAAACATTCAGTGAAGGCCAATGTCAGCTGTTGATATTTCACACATGCCTTTCATGAGGTTGGGGAAATCTCCTTACATTCCTAGTTTGCTGAGAATTTTTGAATAGATGTTCAAATTGTCAAATTCCTTTTCTACATCTATAGTGATACTCATATATACTTTTCATTTTTTGCTTGCTGATATCATGAATCACATTGATTGATTTTCCAGTGTTGCTTTGACCTGGTAGTCTTGTAATAAACTCTTACTTGGTCATTTACATATCATTATGACTACTTGGCCATCTATAACAATATCCCTCTTATACATTGCTGGATTTGATTTGCTAATATATTGTTAAGGATTTTTCTGTCAAAGTTCATGAAGGATAATGGTCTTTAATTACCTTTTCTTAAAATATCTTTGTCCTATTTGGTCTCAGAGTAATTTTGACTTCATAAAATGACTTGGGAGTGTCCCTTCTTTTTTATGTTCCAGAAGATTTCTTGTAGCATCAGTGTTAGTTATCCCTTAAATGTTTAACAGACATCACCAATGAAGTAATTTAGGCCTGGACTTTTCTGTGTGCAAAAAATTGTAACTAAAAATTCCCTTGTACTATAAACCCATTTTTTTAGGTTATCAATTCCTTCTTCAATGACTTTTGGTAATTTGTGACTTTCAAGGATTTTGTACAGTTTAAGTTATGAAGGGCACCTGGCTGGCTCAGTCGGAAGAGTATGCAACTCTTGATCTCGAGGCTGTGAATTTGAGCCCCATGTTGGGTATAGAGATTACTTAAAAATAAGTTATGAAATTCATTGGCATAGAATTTTTCTTAATATTTTCTTATTATGTTTTTGATTCCTGGAGCATGTGTAGTGATGCCTGCTCTTTCATTTCTGATATTGGTAATTTATTTTTGCCCTTTCTTTGGTCTTCATTAATTTGTTTAGAAGTATACCTTTTTTTTTTTTTTACCATTCAGAACAATCGACATTTAGTTTCATTGATTTTATCCATTTTAAATTTTATTGATTTCTGCTCTTACCTTTATTATTGTCTTCATTCTACATTTCTTTTTTCAAATATTTATTTATTTAAGTAATCTCTACACTCAGTGTGGGGCTCAAATTCACAATGCCGAGATCAAGAGTCTCACACTCTTGGGGCGCCAGGGTGGCTCAGTCAGTTAAGCATCCAACTTCAGCTTGGGTCATGATCTCAGGGTTCATGAGTTTGAGCCCCACATCAGGCTTCACGCTGGCAGTCTGAAGCCTGCGTGGGATTTTCTCTCTCTCTCTCAGATAAGTAAACTTAAAAAAAAAAAAAATGGTCACACGCTCTTCTGATTTAGCCAGTCAGGTGCCCCTTCTTTTGCTAGTTTCCTCAGGGACAATTTTAACTTATTCATTTTATATCTTTCTTTTTTACTAATATAAACGTTTAATTTTATACGCTTCATTCTCAGCACTGCTTCAGATGTGTCCCACAAATTTTTATATATTGTGATTTTGTTTTCATTTAATTCCAAATATATTCTAGCATCTCTTTGACTATGAATTAGTTTTTCTCTGTCGTTCATACTACAGGTTTGTCAATTTTATTGATATTTTCAAAGAAAGAACGAGCTTTTTGTCTCATTGACTTTCTCTATTGCCTTTCTCTTTTAAATTTCATTGATTCTACTCTATCATTTCCTTCATTCTGATTGCTTTAATATTATTAATTATGCTCTCCCTTTTCTAGATTTTTCAGGTGGGATTATTATATTACTATAGTATTGATTTGAGATGTTTCCTTTCTCTAATGTACAAATTTGGTGCTATAAATTTTCCTGTCAGCCTCTCAGCCCACAAAATTTGCTATGTTGTGTATTATTTCCATTCAGTTCAATTTCTTTTAACTTCCCTTGAGACTTCTTTTTGACCCTTGGGCTATTTGGAAGTGTGTAGTTTAGTTTCCACATGTTTGGGAACTTTCCTGCTATCTTCCAAAATTTTTTATCTTCCCAAACAGGAAAACTCATTAAGCAGTAACTATTCCCCCCACCTTCCCCCAAGCTCCTGGTAAATTTGAATCTATTTTCTGTCTCTATGAATTTGCTGAACCTAGACATTTCATAAAAGTGCAGTCCTACAATATTTTTCTTTTTATGTCTGATATTTCACTAGCATAATGTTTTCAAGGTTCAACCATGGTATGTAGTCTGTGTTAGAACTTCATTTTTTTTTTTTACAGACAAATAAAAAATATGGCCTTTTTTACATATACCATTGTATACATGTGTTTTTGTTTATCCATTCATCTGTTGCTGGACATTTGGATTCTTTCTATCTTTTTGCTATCGTCAATAATACTCCAGTGCACATTGGCATAAAAATATCAGTTTGATTCCCTGTTTGAATTCTTTTGGGTACATACTAAGGAATGGAAATGCTGGGTCATATGAAAAGTTTGTATTTAACTTTTGGAGGAGCCACCAAACTATTTTTCACATTTTCTTTTTATATATACTCCAGTAGTATACAAGGGTTGAATTTCTCCACATCCTGACCAACACTTGTTATTTTGTTTTCTACTTGTTTTCTTTTATATATATATATTATACATAATATATATATTTTGTTTTCTTTTATATATATAAATAAACTGGCAGGCTCCATGCCATCAGTGCAGAGACTGACACAGGGCTCAAATCCATGAACTGTGAGATCATGACCTGAGCCAAAAACCAAGAGTTGGACACTGAACCAACTGAGCCACCCAGGCGCCTCTGTTTTCTTTTTATTATAGCCATCCTATTAGGTGTGTTGTGGTATCTCATTGTGGTTTTTATTTTAATTTACTTGATGGCTAATGATGTTGTGCAGCTTTTCATGTACTTATTTTTCATTTGGATGCCTTTTCTGGAGAAATGTCTATTGAACTCCTTGACCATTTTTTTTTTTAATTGGGTTGTCAATTTGTTGTTGAGTTTCAGTAGCTCTTCATATACTCTGGATATTAAACAGTTAACAAATACAGGATTTGCAAATGTTTTACTCTATAGGTTATATTTTTACTTTCTTGATGATGTCCTTTGATGTACAGAAGTATTCAATTTTTATTAAACCTAATCTATCTCTTTTGTTTGTTACTTGTGCTTTTAGTATCATGGTGAAGAATCCAAGGTCATGAAGATTTACTCCTGTGTTTTCTCTAAGAGTTTTATTTAGCTCTTATATTTATGAATTTTAGTCCATTTTGAGTTAACTTTTATTATTGTGTGAGATAAGGGCCCAAATTTACATTTTTGCTTGTGAAAGTCCAGTTGTCCCAAAACTGTTGAAGAGACTATTCTTTCCTCACTGAATGAACTTGGCACCCTTATTAAAAATCAACTGGGGGGCACCTGGGTGGCTCAGTCAGTTAAGCATCTGACTTCAGCTCAGGTCACGATCTCACGGTTCATGAATTTGAACTCCACATTGGTCTCTACACTCACGGTGTAGAGCCTGCCTGGGATTCTCTCTCTCTCCCTTTCTCTCTTCCCCTTCCTGATTCTCTCTAAACAAACAAACAAACAAAAAATCAATTGGCCAGAGGTATATGGATTTATTTATTAACTCTCAACTCTATTCCATGTCTATCCTTATGTCAATATGACATCATTTTGATTGCTGAAGCTTTGCAATAAATGTTTAAATCAGGAAATGTGAGCCCTCCAATTTTGTTCTTTTTCCAGATTGTTCTGGTTATTAGGGCTCCTTGAAACTCCATATGAATTTTAGGATTACACTTTCCTTCTCTACAAAAAAATGCCTGTTAGAACTTTGATAGGGATAGTGTTTAGTCTGTAGATTAGTTTGGATATTATTGAAATCTTATCAACATTAAGTTTTCTAATCCATGAACACAGGATGTCTCTTCATTTAACTAGTTTCAGTGGACATGTCTTTCACTTTCTTAAATATGTTTCTAGGCTTTTTCTTCTTTTAGATGCTATTTAAAATGTAATAGCCTTTTAAGATTGTTCAATGATAGTGTATAGAAACAAAACTGACTTGGGGGTGTTGATTTTGGAGACCGCAATTTTGCACAATGTTCATCAGCTCTTTTTTTGTGTGTGTGGATTATCTAGGAATATAGTTTTACTCCTTTCCACTCTGGAAGACTTTTATTATTTTTTTCCACGGCTAATTGCTCTAAAACTTCCAGTACAATGATGGATAGCAATGATCAAAGTGGGCATCAATATCTTGTTCCTGATCTTAGGAAACTTTTAGTCTTTCACCATTGAATATGTTGCTATCTGTGGTTTTCCCACAAATGTCATTTATCGTGTTGAAGAAATCGCATATTACTAGTTTTTTGAGTTCTATTACCATGAAAAACAATGTTGGATTTTGCCAAATGCCTTTGCTGTATCAACTAAGATGGTAAATTTTTACCCTTCAGTCTGTTATTTGGTGTATTATATTAATTGATTTCCTTCAGTTGAACCATTCTTGCATTCCTGGAATAAATCCTACTTGCTCATGGTTGGTTTGCTAATATTTTGTTAAGGATTTTTTTCATCTATATTCATAAACGATTTTGGTCTGTAATTTTCTTTTCTTGTGATATCTTTATTTGGTTTTTGATAACAGGACAATAATGGCCTCATAGAAAGAATTAGGAAGCATTTCTTCCTCTTCTATCTTTTTAAAGAATTTGAGTAGGATTAATAGTAGTGGCAGTAGTAGTAGATTCTCTAAAAGTTTAGTAGACTTCACCAGTGAAGCCATCTGGTCCAGGGCTTTCTTTATTGGGAGATTTTTTTTTAATGTTTATTTCTGAGACAGAGACAGACAGAGCATGAGTGGGGGAGGGGTAATGTGAGTGTTTCTAAGGATTTGTCCATTTCATCTATATTACATAATTTGTGACATACAATTGTTCTTAGTATTCTTTTTTTCTTTTTTCTTTTTTTACTTAGGGGCAGCCAGAGGGAGATCTGCCCACAGCAAGGTCTGGGGAGGGGGTGCAGAGCTTCCATGCCACGTGAGGGCCCACTGTCCCCAAATCTCTTCTTTTATATTCTTTTATAACTTTTTTTATTTCCATAAGGTTGGTACTAATGTTCCAAATTTCATTTTTTATTTTACTTATAGTTGAACCTTGCACAACATGGGTTTGAACTGTGCAGGCCCACTTATGTGTGATGTTTTTAAAAATAAGTATGGTACAGAACTGTAAATGTATTTTCCCTTCCTTGGGATTTTCTTAATAACATTTTCTTTTCTCTAGATTACATTATTGTAAGAATATAGTATATAATACATATAACATACAAGATATGTGTTAATCAACTGTTTTATGTTTTCAGTAAGGCTTCTGGTCAACAGCAAACTATAGTATTAAGTTTTTAGGAAGTCAAAAGTTGCGGGAGGTGGGGGTTGGCACCCTTAACTCCAGTGTTGTTCAAGGGCCACCTGTATATGTCTGTTCTAATTGGTTTGTAGTGTAGTACTGTTCAAGTTCTTTATTTCTTTGAGAATGAGGTGTTGAAATCTCCAACTGTCATCGTAGAACTGTATATTTTCCTTCAATTCTGTTAGTTTTTGGTGTCATTTTTTTAAATGTTTATTTATTTCGGGGGAGAGGGGCAGAGACAGAGGGAGAGAGAATCCCAAGCAGGCTCTGTACTGTCAGCACACAGCCCCATGGGGGGCTTGAACTTAGGAACCATGAGCTCATGACTTGAGCAGAAATTGAGAGCAGAATGCTTAACCAACTACACCACCCAGGTGCCCCTGGTGTCATTTTTTAAATCCTTTCTTCTTTGATGCACATGTTTATAATTGCCATATTTTCTTGGTGAATTGAACCTTTTATCAACGTATAATATATTTTTTTGTCTCTTGTAACAGTTTGGTTTAAAATCTATTTTGTCTGATATTAATAAAGCCACCCCAGCTCTCTTTTGGTTATTTTTGTATCTTTTTTCCCTCCTTTCACTTTCAGTCTTCTTATGTCTTCAGGTCTAAAGTGAATCTCTTGTATCGAGCATATGGTTGGATCATCTTTTTCATTCATTCTGCCAATCTCTGCCTTTTAAGTGGAGTGTTTCATCCTTTTGCATTCAAAGTAATTACTAATAAGGAAAGACTTCTGCAATTTTGCTATTTCTTTTCTATATGCCATACACCTTTATTGTGTTATTCAGTTCTTTCATTACTGACTTACTTTGTGACTAACAATTTTTTTAGTGGATTCTTGATTTCATCTAGCTTCTTTTTCTGTAATTATTTTTTCCTTAGTGGCTACCTCGTGTATTACAATTAACATCTTAAATTTATAACAGTGAAGTTTGAATTGATACCAACTTTGATTCAATAGTATACAATATCTGCTGCATTACACTCCCTTACCTCGTTTTGTATAATTGTCACAAATTATATCTTTATACATTGCATGCTTATTACTATAGCTTTATAATTACTATTTTATGCTTTTGCCTTTAAAATCATGTAGGAAAATATAAAGAGCAATTACCAACTAAATATGCGATATTACTGGCTTTTATATTTAACTGCACAACTACCTTTACTATTGTTCTTTTTGTTTTTTTTTCATGTGTCTTTGTGTTAATGTCTAGTGTCCTTTCATATAAGCCTGGACGTCTCTTTTTTAGCATTTATTTTAGGTCAGGGCTACTAGTGATAAACTCCTCACTTTTTCTTTATCTGACAATGTCTTAATTTCTATTTCATTTATGACAGTTTTTATTTATTGTTATTTTTTAATTTTGTTAGTTTATTTATTTATTTTGAGAGAGAGGAGAGAGAGAGAGAGAGAGAGAGAGAACAAACAGGGGAGGAGGAGGAGGAGAGAGAGAGAGAGAGAGAGAGAGAGAATCCCAAGCAGGATCTGCCCTGTCAGCACAGAGCCTGATACAGGGCTCGAACCCACAAACTGTTAGATCAAGACCTGAGCCGAAACCAAGACTTGGAGGCTTAACCAACTAAGCCACCAGGCACCCCGAAGACAGTTTTGAAAAAGCGAATTGTTCTGATGGCTCCAATTTTTGTGTCTAAATCACATTCTATTGGTTTGCATTATCTCAACCATAGGTTAGGGTTTTTTTCTTGATTTTTAATGTATCATATTTTTTTATTTAATTCTGGAAATTGTATTTAGAAACAGTAAAAAGTGATATAAATAGCATTTATACCCAGAAATGAATATGTTTCTCTTCCTATTAGGCTGTTAGGGAGGGTGTATAGGGAAAGAGCTGTGTGTCAGTGCCCTGATGACTTTGCACTTACTCACATAGGCCACATAGCCAAGGCTTCACTGCAGTTGTTCTAGTTCTTTGCAGAATGCCCTATGATACTTCTAGAAAATGAGAGCATAAGATACTTGTGAGAATCTCCTAGTAGGCCATTTCTCACTTGTCTCCCTATCTTCCTAGGAGGCTGTCAGGAAATGGCTTCTCATTGCCTCCCAGGTTCTGATGAGGTATGAAAATTTTTTTATTGTTCTCTTTAGGGTAGAGCTACAGGATTTAAAACTAAGATTTTTTTAATGTTTATTTATTTTTGAGAGAAAGAGAGAGAGAGAGACAGAGACAGAGACACTGAGTGGAAGCAGGGGAGGGGCAGAGAGAGAGGGAGACACAGAATCTGAAGCAGGCTCCAGGCTCTGAGCTGTCAGCACAGAGCCTGACGTGGGGCTCGAACCCACAAACTGTGAGATCATGGCCTGAGCCGAAGTCGGATGCTTAACCCACTGAGACATTCAGGCACCCCAAAACTAATTTAAACGCTATGGCACAGCCTGCTGCATCTCACCACTTGTGGTGCAGCCATCTGAACTTTTTTTCTGCCATTATTGTCCTATTGGACAAGGGAAACAGGGATTCCCTGCATGGGAAACTCTTGGGTTTGGCTGCTCTTGTAGTTGCTCTATGTACGTACTACTATCTGTGTTTAATAAGGGCTCATTGTTTCTTTAAAAAATTTTTTTTAGAGAGAGAGAGAGTGCAAGTTGGGAGAGGGGCAAAGAGAGACACAATCTTAAGCAGAATCTATGCGGATCTTGATCCCATAACCCTGGGATCATGACCTGAGCCAAAACCAAGAGTCAGATGCTCAACCAACTGAGCCATCCAGGTGCCCCAGGGCTCATTGTTTCTTTACTGGACAAATGATCAACTTTTCTGTTTTTTTTTTAAGTTTATTTATTTATTTTGAAAGAGAGAGCTCGTGAGCAGGGGAGGGTCAGAGAAGGAAAGCGAGAGAACAAGCAGGCTCCGAGCTATTAGCACAGAGCCCAGTATGGGGCTCAATCCCACGAACTGTGAGATCATGACCTAAGCCAAAGTCAGAAGTCAAATGCTTAACCAACTGAGCCACCCAGGTGCCCCAACATTTCTGGACAGAATGTTTGGTCAGTCTAGTCAGGGATTGAGCTGGGTTTTGTTTACTTCTTTCTATCTTTACCTTCAGCAAACCACAGGCAGCAAATAGTAGTGTATTGCTTTTACTTTGTATTTAGAATGAGGACTGGACTTCTGGAAGGTTTTTCTCAATGTTTGTGCCCCACCTTCTGCTCTACAGAAGAGATCTCTCTCCAAGAAACAGGAAGACTTCTGTTGCTTGTCAGTCATTTCTATGCTTGTCATGGGGTTGAGGGTTTCTCTAAGTTCTCCTCGTCTAGCGTCAGTCTTTAGCATGACCTGCACATCTGGACTTTGGGGATCAGTCTTTCTCAGCAGCATTACTTCCCACTTCCGGTGTCAGCCAAACTCTCCCTCATATTTGTGGAAGGTTTTAGGTGGGAAAGGGTTTCTTCCCTTCTTCCATGTATTTGTATAGGATCCTGAACCCAAGAGGGTTTCCTGTCCCTCCTTCAGGAGCATATAACTTTTGTTTTTTCTATTCTCCTGAAATAGCATATGATTTCTTGTCTTCTTTAAGTAGGGGTGTTTCCTATCCCTTTCTCAGAGAAAGAATCGTTAGCTCCTACCCTTCCTCCGATGCAAATGATCTTTGCTTAAATCCTGGGACTGGAGTGTTTCTGCCCGTCCCAAGTGGCTTAGAGACTTTGCTTCATATGAGAGAAGGCCCAAGAAAGGAGATGCTGTTTTATCTGTCTCCAGATGGAATCCAATTATCTTTTTATGCCTTTACCACAGAGGTGGTGTTCTCTCAGGTTTCCTGCATTGAAACCTCAACTTTCTGATGGGCTCAAGAAATATTATTTTGTAATTATTCAGTCTTTTCTCAGTATTAGGTGGGATTAACGTTACCTTGAGGGGTTTTTTTTTTGCACACTAAGCACAAGTGGAGCCTCCACTGGAGTGCTTTGAACAGAGAGGTGATGTGATCTGAGCTATATTTAAAAAACATAGCTCTGGGGTGCCTGGGTGGCTCAGTCGGTTAAGCCTCTGACTTGAATTCAGCTCAGGTCATGATCTCATGGTCTGTGGGACTGAGCTGCATGTCAGGCTCTGTGCTGACAGCCTGGAGCCTGCTTGGCATTCTCTCTCTCCTTCTCTCTCTGCCCCTCCCTCTGCTCACACTTTCTTTCTCTCAAAATAAGTAAATAAATCTTTAAAAAATATATATCTAAAAAGATAGCTCTGACTGCTGTGTTGAGTATAAGTTAAAGTGGATCAAGATCGGAAGTAGAGAACCCTGTCAAGATGCTATAAAATTACTCATATTTGGCTCAGATCTTCTTAATATTCACTACACAAAGAGAAATCTGTTGAATGACATAGTTCATATTATGAGACAAGAGATTACACAGTAATCCCTCAAGAAAGATATGGATTACTGTGCTGTTAAATTCTAAAAGAACCTTCTTCTGTGGTATCTAATATAAAGAAGACTGAAAATAAAATAAGCAATATATTTGGGGGACATTTTTATAGAAAATATAGGAGGATCTTCATATTACAATTGAAAAAATAAAAACCCCTGATAAAAACTGTGCTCATAACATTAAAATTTATCTCAGTGAAGGTGACCATGTATGAGCACAGCTTGTGTGGTTACTATGCTTCTGTTTTCAGTTTTTTCCATAATTCACCTTAGAGTACTGTTTCAGTTCATTTACTTCAGTTGGAAGTCACAAGAATGGCATAGTTCTCATTGGTTTAAAAATAAAGGCACATTATTGGCACATATAACTTAAATTCTAGAGGCAGGTTATGCTTCAGGCAAGGATTGATCTAGTAGGTCAACAACAAAGGAATATCCCTTTTATTTCTGACTCTCTACTTTTCTTTCCATGATGTCAGCTTCATTCTAAAACTGACTCATTCTAAATCTAAAGATGGCTGCCTGTAGCTCCTGGGTTTATAAACTTCTTTGTTCATATTTAGTGTGTGTGAGAGAACATCTTTTTATGTATCTTCCATTGAAGTGAGAGGAAATTTTCTTCCTCAGGAACTCTCAGCAAGTGTTTCTCCAAATATAAATAGTTCAATTTTTTCATATATTCATCTCTGGGCCAAAAATAGTGTCTCCATAGGAAGAGGATACACCAATTAGCTTAAGCCAATTAAGGTCCTTTTGGAGATATAACTGGAAGTGGGTAGAGCCAATCCCACCCAAGTCTCATGCCTGAGAGATTCAAGTCCTGTTAGGATGGGGGAATGGAAGCTAGGGAGCAAATAGGAAATGACTACAGTGAGTAGAGGAGAAGAGAGAATGAACAGCACTTCTCTGTAACTTTCCTGAACATCACTTCTCTCACAAAATTTGGAGGTCATACTTTCTTTTTTCAAAAACAAACACTGGCAGGCTATTATTCTATATTGTTGACTGGAAATAGATCTGTTTACTTTAGGGACAAAAGGAGCAGGGGCACTTGGCTGGCTCAGTCAGCTGAGCGTCTGACTTTGGCTCAGGTCATGATCTCATGTTTCATGAGTTCGTGCCCCACATTGGACTCACCTTTGTCAGCACAGATCTCACTTCGGATAGTCGGTCCCCCTCTCTCTCTGCCCCTCCCCCACTGGTGCTCTTTTTCTCAAAAATAAACAATACATTTAAAACAAAACAAAACAAAAGGAACAGGTAAGAGCACTGACTTTGCATTATGACATATAAAAGCATATATGGAATTTTCTCCTTCCAGGTGGAAGAGCACCCGATCTCTCTGTAGAGAAATTATCCTCCACAGCCATACCATATCTAGGCTATCTGCTCTTTCTAGACAAGAAAATAAAGTTCCAAATATGTGCACTGTTTGCAAGGTGTGGGTCAAGATGAGGAGAAGCAATGGAACAGATGGTAGCTGTACTTATGGTGAGCATAGCATCATGTAGACATTTGTCAAATCACTAAGTTGTACACCTAAACCTAATGTAACATCGTGTGTCAACTATACTTTAAAAAATGTTCTATAAAAATATGAGAGGAGGAAGGAGGAGTAAAGAGTGCAGTGGGCAAGTAAAGAAAATTATTGTTGATACACTTGGGAAATCTGGAAAAATGATGATTTAAAAGCAGGTTCACACCTGCAAACTTCCCTTTTTGTATTCACATTGCACTCCATCTTGTCATATCCTTTTTGAGTGGCAGGTTCCCCAAGATAGATAAATGGAAAGAATCAACTATGCTTAACTCAAACAACTGAACAGATGACATATCGTTACTACCTACACTAAAATTAATATGCTAGTGTTTTAGGGCAGAGAGAAGTTGAATTATCTACATAATGCAACTAATGGACCTGTTTTTCATAGAAACTACAGCTATGTTCTTTCTTTTTCTTCTTCTTCTTCCTTTTTTTTTTTTTCTGGAAGGGGGTTGAAGTTAAAAACCTCTGGAATCTATATCCTAGAGCCATTTGTTGCTGTCTAGGAATCAAAATAGAAAATTGAACAGGAGGAAAAGCAAAAGCATCTGGGATCCCTCCATTTTATAAATTCTATAGAAAAGAAATCAGGGAGATATAGTGTATGTAGTGGAAAATCAATCAAAGGCTTAGTCCCATTATATACCCCAGTCCACACTCTATAATTCAGCTTGGCAAATAGAATTTATCATGGACTTGTCATTTTCAGAAACTATTTGGCCTACAACAAAGCTGCTATCACATACAGGCAGAGTAAGAACTGAATATGAAGAGTGGCAGGAAATCTTTCCCCAACCCCCGCCCCCCCAAGTCCACACATCAATATATGAAATACCACCATTAGAGATTTACCACTGCACAATTTGTTTTGCAAATTCAAGCATAAAATAGTTATTTCAGATTAGTGAGTGATACCAAGTCCTTTTCTCTTTTGTACCTTAAACAAGAGCCTAGATGAAAGGACAATTTTTTTGGGAGAGAGGAATGTATGTATGCTGCAGTGGGGAGAAGAATGGGAGGAAAAAACAATATGAGAGTTTGAGGCAGTGTCCCATGGGACATGTCATGTGCAACATAAAGGTATTGTCTGCTGGAAAGGGAAGGGGGGAGTGCTTTTGAAATCCCAAATACCAACATTCAAGTTGGCCAAAGAAAGAATCTGAAGACATAGATTTGTTTTCATGTAATCTCATCACATGGAAATCTAGGATTTCTTCTAATAACTTCTTTGCTGCATTTAACAAAACATTAAGTGCTTGAGGTTGGGGCACAGAACAGCATGGAGATCCTTCAGAGATGATGATAAGAATAGCAGAATAAGCTGATAGGAGAAGAAAATTGAACCCAGCATCTCAAGGCAATGATATCCATTCATCAATAGGGTGTCTAATGGAAACTGACCCGAAAATAACCTGGGAAGAAAACAAAGAAGAAACCTCTCTTTTTTTTCTAGCCTGATGTCTTTTCCAGCCAGATTGGTTTCTAGGTTGTAGTCATTGGGACCCACGAATCCCTTCACCACCCAGGGGCCCCAAACTAAGATTTATTTTGTAAATGAGGCTTGTGTCTATAGTCTTTTGAATAGTATATGTTCTTTAACAGATGGATCTATTAAAGAGACATCAGTTTGTGCCCAAGACACGGAAGTTAAGCACTTGGTTACTTCCTATAATTATGAGCTGAAGAGAATTTGGTATCTGTTTCAAAGTACAGTGTATGGGAGACAAGCGCAAACACCTAAGAAGGGCTGCCCAGGGGTTCTTTCAAGGGCTCAGGCAAATGATTAGCATGTATCTGAAGTCCCTTCCCCGGCAGAGCTACAAGTTTTCATCTGAATATAGCAGGTCAATTTCATACTAATAAATGTACACCTACAAGCGGTAGTTTTGATAATCTTCCTTCCTGCCTAGACTCAAATAATGTCATTTTACGTTTTGGTCGATTTTCTATAGACCAGAAGAAAATTGAAATGCTTTGCCTCTTATTTTCAGAGCACTTCCATTTTCATACTGCAGTTTAAATCTTCTCTTTCTTTTCTCTCCCTCCAACAACCTTTCTTTGTTAAGGAACTCTTTCTTTGAGCTCTCCCTTCACCCCATCCCCCCTCCCTCTTCTTCAGTAGAAAGCTAAATGAAGATATTTTAAAATGGTCACTAAAGAGGCAGGAAATGGGTTATCGCTGAATGAGGGAATTAATCCAGAGTAGAGCAGACAGGCATTCGAAATGCATGCTGTAGTCCACAGCACGCAGTGTTATTTAAATAAAATGGTTATCTAAAATAACACGGAGGAAATACAATGCCAAAAAAATGGACCATGAAACAATTTGAAATGGGCTTTCCAAAAACATAAGAACACTTCGTTTTCTGTAACGTAACCCTGATTGGCTACCATAGCAGCTCCGGAAGTTAAGCAATTAGGACACTCCCAGCTAATGTTCTCGGGGCTGGGTAACCAAAGTGGAGGAGAAACAATGTAGCGCTGTTTGAAAACAGCTTGGATATCTGAGATGCCTGAAATGTCAAAAGATTCTCGACCTACTACAAACTTCTGAAGACTGACTGCTAATATTTAGGCATTCTACAACCAAATGATTGAGTGCATATTGTCGCTGTTAGAGCCATTCCTGAAAAAATACGTTTAAAAGCCACATATGACTTTTTTAAACCATGCATGCAAAACTAGTGATGTTTTACAGTGCCAGAATGAACCTGAATGCTGTCATTTAAATTCAAGGCAAATCTTCCCAACCTCCACAACAAGTGACTTTCTATTTCGATAGCTGAAAGTACCAGAGAGCAAAGCACTTCAAAACTAGTAGATTTTTTAATAGCTCTTGAAGAAGTCTGGCCACCAGGGTTCTCATCTTCATTGATAGACGACTTCCACTTTTCTCTTCCTTTTGAAAGACTCTCATCGAAAACAGTGCTCATGTGGCCCCACAGACCATTTTGCTGAGCGGAGATACTAGGGAAATATCCTCAAAAAGGCAGAAGTAATAGGTCTGGCAATCAGCCAGACCAGACAACCTTGGGGGATGAGGGACAGGGTGGGGCAGGGGTAACGGGTAGGGTTTTTCTTTCCCCTCCCATCCTCCTAACCGAAAGCGAAAAAGTAAAGCAACAGAGGTAGGCATCTGCCTCAGCATAGGATTAGGAATTGAATCTATGATAGTTCCAGGAGAAACTGAGACCATCATTTCCAGCCTCATCAATTTTCAGGCAGGAAAACTGAGATCTAGAGAGAGAAGGTAACTTGCCCAAGGTTGTCCGGCTAGCCAGCATTGGATCCAGGGCTAGGATTTATGTCCACACACCCCCTCCAAGGCTTAGCACCTGGTAGAGTCTGTGAAATGGGACTCAGTCCTTCCTAGGTAAAGATGTAGGTCCTGGGTGTGAAAAATCGCCCAGCCATTCCAAAATAGATATTGATTTCATTCTGTTGGGGTTGGCATTCTTTGTAGTTTTGCATTGGGTCACCAAAGCCATCTCTTGGGTCTCAAAGGCCACGCCATTAAAGTAAACCTGTTTTTCTATGGAAAGGCCAGCTCCAGTGTCAAGAACTCTGGGATGGCTGCAGGGATGAATCGGTTTGTCTGTTCAGATGGCAAAATGGGCATTCACCCTCATGAAGGACAATGTGATAAAGTGGCAAGTGGAAAAGTTGTCTTCCTAAGTTGCTGTCACAGTCCCTGCAGACTCAAAATGAGTAGTTTAAATACAGCAACAATATGGCACTATTGTACGGTAAAAATCATCTTAGTAGGAGATGCAAGCCCTATTTTAAAATACACCCTAAATAGTCCATTTACTCCAACAAATGGCAGCTGATTGGGCTGTACTGTAATTGGGTACAGCATTGAAGAGCTGCTTTGCCTATTATTTAAATTTCCAGTGAAGAAATAGCTAGTTCCTTCATCTTCACTCGACTCGTTTTCCTTTCAGGGCCACAGATGTGTTTTGGCCATAGCGCAGTTCCAGAGAAGGAAATAAGTGAGGGAGTTTAGGAGAGGCGGCTCTGCCGCAGCACAACACGCAGTCATGACAACCAAGCCGCCTCTGCAAATGGTGTAGGCCCACCTTCTCTCCAGGCATCTGCTGAGCAGCTCAAGGAATTGCGCTGACAGCAGGGATAATTTGCAGACTCCAGCCCTGCTCTGTCAGGCTAGATGAACACTCCCTTTCTTCCCATTCCCCTTGCCCAGGTGGCTGTTGCCGGTGGCTCGGGTACGGTGTATGCAAATCAAATCCACAACTATATTTGAGCACCTGCAGAGACTCTAATCCTGTAATTCCATAGGGTAAAGTTAGAAGGGAAGAAGTGTAACTCACTTCAAATAGCATGTAACTGTTTTCGCTGTTTTATTTCACTAGCATCAGATTCAATATATCCCAGATGATCTTCCTATCCAAACCTGCTCTTCCACCTGCCTTCAGGGGAGGAGACAGGGCCCTGCCATCCACGCGCTTCCCAAATAAGAAACCTACAAAGGACCTATGACTTGTCCCCTTTTCTCATCTGCCACAGCCAACTTCCTTACATGGAGCTTCAGTTATTTCTCCGTCCTCAGTATCACCTAAATCTATGCCTTCTCCTCCGTTCCTAATAGCACAGTTTCTGGTATTAATCATGTTCCAACAAGAATACGGCTGCAGCCTCCTAATTACCAATGCTGCACCTTGCTCTTTCTTCTCCGATCTATCCTTCTCACTGCTCCCAAACTGAGCTCTACGTGAAACATGATCTCCAATTTGATGTCATTTCTCTGCTAAAACTCCGTCAGTGATTATAATTTTCAGGAAGGGTATAAGCTCTGAGTATGGCATACAAGTCACACTGCGATCTGGCTTCTGCCCGCCTTATTCAAATACCAGTAATGTTTGATGTGTTAACAAAAATAATTTGTATCTATCGAAAAACATATCTAATCAATGTACTGTAGACCCTAAAAGGAACAAAATATATATTTGAAAAGAGTCTGGACTCGGGGCACTTTACTGATACACATAGGCCTTCCTTTCTGAATTGCTGAATTCTTTGTAGCTCCTGAATTTGGGTAAACAGTGACCAGAGTTGATTCAGTACTTAATGCTCACCAAGAAATCCATTGCCCTGTGCTTAAGGACCCTTGAGGCTGTCAAAATCTTATTTTAGAGAAACAGACCTCTATCCTCAGCTGTGTCTATGCTTTAGACCTGCTGTTTCTTGAGCTTCTGTTCTTGTTGAGAGTCACTGTGGCTGAGAAGAATAAGGGGCATTAGAGAATAAATAAATGTGTTATAAATATATTAATTAGATATTTTTTAATCCTGTCTTCTCATAAAGACTTAGTTGTGTATCCTCAGCTTTATTTCCCTCAAAGTAACAGTATAGCAGGCCTAAAAGATCACTGGTACTAAAAGCAGTTGATGAGTAGGATGTGTCCTCTTGGAGGAGAGAATTCTGGAAGCTCAGATGGATGACTTCACAGAGGTTACCTGTCTGGACCTTCTATTCCCCTCTCCCTTGCCTCCAGCCTTACCACATTTTTCCTGTGGTAGAATGAACATACTGGCAGTGTATTTATTTCAAAAATATTTCTTGAAGGCCTACCAGGTTCTAGGCCCTCAGATAAAAAACTGTGGATATAATGGTGAACCAGCGACTCATGGTAGTTAAATTACTCTGTGTGTGGAGGGGAGGAGAGGGGCATTGATCAATTTATCACACAAGTAAGTATGAATTTAAAAATGTTCATTTATTTTGAGAGAGAGAGCTGGGGAAGGGTAGAGAGAGGGAGAGAGAGAATGCCAAGCAGGCTCCACGCCATCAGTGCAGAGCCTGATGCAGGGCTTGAGCTCATGAACCTTGAGATCATGACCTGAGCCGAAATCAAGAGTTGGACACTTAACCGATTGAACCACCCAGGCGCCCCGAATGTGAGTTTTTAATAGTGATAAGTGACATGTGCTTCAAAGGAAATTATCAATGGCAGAGAATGCTAAATAATCAAGGAAGTCTCCGAGAAGTTGATCTATAAACTGAGACCAGATAGATTACATGGAGCTAATAATGCCAAGAGTTGAGAGATGAACATGCCAGTCAGAAAGAAGACAATTACAACTCGCTAAAACACAATGGATGCTCGTCCTAAGAACAGCAGGGATGTGAATATGACCAGAGCATAGCAAGTGCCAGGATGCGAGGCTGAACAATTTAGTAAGTGGGAGAGGTGAGATGCATGTGGAGAGGCATATAGGGCCCTGAAGATGAAGATGAGAGGTTTAGGTTTCATTATACTGATCACCAAATGATTTTAATCATGAGAAGAAAATGATGTACACTCAAAAAACATCACCGACTACTACAGATCGTGCGGAGTGCTACAACTGGAACAATGAGACCAGTTAGGAGGCTATCATCATAGTTGCCATGGATGGTAGTGGTGGAGGTGGAGGGAAATGGCTGCATTCTGGATATATTTTGAAATAACATCTCCTTGACTGACTAACGGATTAGATGTTGGGGGGTAGTCTGTGACACCCAGATTTCTGGTATCGGCAACTGTACAGTGGTGGCATTACCTGCAATGGGGAAGACTGGGGAAGGGTCAGGTTGGAGGGAGGTAAAAATCAAGAGTGCTGGGGGCTCCTAGCTGGCTCAGTCCACACAGCACGCAACTCTTGATCTCTCAGTCGTGAGTTCAAAATCCGCTTTGGGGGTAGACTTTACTTTAAAAAAAAAATTGAGAGTACTGCTTTGAACTTGTTTCTACTAGAGATCCAGAGAGATGTCCTAACTGTGGTTAATGCTGTGAGAAGAATGGTCTGTAGGGACCAAGACAAATAACAGTGAGTTCAGGCAGGAAGCTGTGACAGTAGCTTCAGTGAGAGGGAAGGCTTGCCTTGGGTCCGTGTAATAGCAGCAGTGATGGATTTGAAAATAACTTTAAATTGAAAGTGAAAGTTGAAAGTAACTTTAATTTCCTATGTCTTCTATTGTTGCTACCATCCCCGGTGGCAATCAGATATTTGACTTGAGGCCTTTGAATTCCCTGGCCTTTTCTCTCCCATTTGTACCTGGATAGGAAGCCTTGGTAATTTGACTCGGTGATGGGGCACTATCAGGGATCATTACTATGTGTCCACAATAGTATCTCAGTGCTGCAAAGTCCTTGCCCCTCTATCTAGTCAAATCTTCCATCAGACACCATCCTTTAGGAATCCCTGAATTCCTAGCTGAAAACAAAATCATGCGTATGTCTAGAGAAAGAAAATTTTCAAAATGAATCAAGCTGGCGAGAAAAGCAGCATCCAGGAAACAACAACACCTACACTTAACGGCAAGTTGTAAAGAAGTAGTTGAGTCAGAAATGTTTCCGCATTGACATTGGCGAGGCTTAAGCAAAAAGTACTTACTGAGTGTTACTGTGTGACTTGATGTCCCCTGCTTGAAGAGTGGATTGGAATCCATTTCCCAGAACCAGGGAAATCGGGCCTTTTCTAAGTTATTATAGCTTCAGACTCTGAGCTATAAACAGAAAACTAGAACCATCTAAGGAATTGGAAGAAATATTTAAAAGATCATAAATTTACGCTCCAAGCAACCTGAAGAAATCATCAGGTCCAGCTTACTTCTGTTAGGTAGGCAGACGGGCACAGAAGCAGCCTCTGGTGATGTGAAAGGGTAAGGACTTTGGAGTCAAACACACAGGTGGAATCCTGAATCCATCACTTGCTAGCTAGGTATCCTTAGGCAAGTTATTTAATGTTTCTAGGCCTCAATCTCTTTGTCTGTGAAACTGGAGTTATAAACCCTACCCATAAATTGGTTATGACTCAACATATGCAAAGCACTTAGTATATGATAAATAATAAATAGTGGCCATAATGTTTACACAATAGATTTTTAAATAACAGCTTTATTGACAAAGAATTCATATGTCATACAATTCACCTATTTGAATTGTACAATTCAGTGGTTTCTATAGGATGGAAGAGATTTTAAGACAGACTTTGGTAGTAATTAGATCCGGAAAAAACTGGACTAGTTTTCAAACGACTGATAAACTCTTTATCGGGTGCACAAAGTAGGTTACTCAAATACTAGTGGATAAAATTCGGTTGACCTGAACAAGTCTGTGACCAAAGTCACAGTTGTGACCAAACTTATCTATTTTTTGTTTTTTACTGAAAGTGTTGTCTGCATCTGTCCACACAAAAGCAATATATTCAAAAGGAATATAGGGAAGTAAATGACATTGTAGAATCAGTAGGTGGTTTTATGGCATTGCTTCTCTGAATCTATGTACGTATATATGAGACCTTGTGGCCTCCTTCACACACACACACACACACACACACACACACGCACGCACACTCCATATATGAAAGTCTGGCTTTCTCCTTATGTTGTATATTTTTTCATTTTCTTACAATGACTCTGAGGCTTACTCAGGGCATGACCTGAAGAACAATAATACTGGATAATCTTTTCCCTAGATCTTTATGCAAACTACCACTTTTGAATAAAATGAAAGCACTATAGGGAAAAAAATTAAGGTGAAGGTAGAGGAAGAGAGAAATTTAGTACTAACATATATAATCAGTTGACAGCCTCTAAGAAAAATACGGTCCAGTGATTTTCCAAGAGAAACCAGACTATGTAGAGAGATGAGCTGTATATGATAATCTTCCAAGCCTACTTCTTAATCTTATGGAAGATTTTTTTTGATCATCATATGAGACTTTTTATGAGATTATTTTATAGGTGAACTGTGTGTGTTCATGTATGTGTACGTGTTTTATGAAAGACATCTTGCCTGACATTTTTGCCAAGTCACTTTTCCAGATGATATATCAGCTATTTTGTCACCAGCTAGACAGTAATTTGATGGTGTCTTGGAAAGACAAGTGAATTCATTTCAAGTTGATAATGTTGCCTTTCCACAATTTTCTCACTAGTTCAAATGCCAATTGTGAATTATCTCATCAAGCTTTTGGACTTTAACAACCCAATTTTACTGCTTGTTCACACTTCAATACCCAAGTGTCACCAGTTATATTATTATATTGAGCATTTATTAAATTATCTTTTACATCACATTGAATAATTCCCTTATGAACTTCCTCTGAACATTTTTTAATATTTATATATTTTTTTATTTTTAGACAGAGCATGAGTGGGGGAGAGGGGCACAGGGAGAGAAAGAGTCTTAAGCAGGCTCCACACTCAGTGAAGAGCCCAACACGGGGCTCGATCCTGTGACCCTGGGATCATGGCCTGAGCCAAAATCAAGGGCTGGACGCTCAACTGACTGAACCATCCAGGTGCCCTTCCTCTGAATATTTTTAACTCTTTTATTTCAGATTCATAATTTTTACCAATCAATGAACAATCTCGATAGATGAATCAATAGGTGATCAATATTGATCAGTGATCAATAAATGAATAATCTCTCTTTTCTATTTAGAAGAATTTAAATTAAAAAAGAATTTAAATGTATAGAAATGGAATGATACATTAGCAAGCAGTAACCTTTATTCAGTAGTGACCATTCTATACATGAGAAAGGGAGACACAGAATCTGAAGCAGGTTCCAGGCACCAAGCTGTCAGCATAGAGCCTTACAAGGGGCTCAGACCCACAAACTGTGTGATCATGACCTGAGCTGAAGTCAGATGCTCAACCGACTGAGCCACCCAGGCGTCCCTCTTATACCTTATTTCTGAAGGAAAATTGTCAGCCATGTTCTTCATTTAGCTAAATAATGGAAAATATTTAGTTAGAGAGGCAGATATTTTGCTTACCTGGCATCTAACATCTATCTATCTATCATCTATCTATCTATCTATCTATCTAGAAATGTCAGGATACAGGAAAATCTCAGTTAAACAGATTACATAAAAAGAGTGGTTCTGGTTAGCTGATTATTCTAGTGACCTGAGGGTTAAAAATAGCAACAAAAATGTGTTTGTTTTACTCTTTGGTTAGTGGCTATTTTTCTAAATGGTCAAAGTATTTCATCCCCTTAGTAAAGTCTAGTAACAACTAAATCTTTGTTGACTAAGAATCTTGCAGAACAAGAGGCTAGTTTTCTAGAAATTTTTGTTTAAACAACGCCTACAACATGAGCTTTAATTTTACAATGTGTTCCTTTCTCGTAAAAGAAGAGACATTTACCTAAGGGCTTCAGTTGGTAGAGTTCTGATTAATTGTAATCTTACTACAATTAAATGTATTAGTCAACTCTAGGGGTTAAGAATGTGGATTCTTAACTAGGCTCAATCTTCATCTTAATAATGTGATGGATATGTATCTTCACCGTTGTGATCCTCAGTTTCCATTTTATCTTCTATTATTTTTTTTAAATGTTTATTTATTTTTGAGAGACAGAGAAAGAACACGAAGAGCGGAGGGGCAGAGAGAGAGAGGAAGACACAAAACTCAAAGTAGCCTCTAGGCTCTGAGCTATCAGCACAGAGCCCGATGCGGGCCTCGAACCCATGAACTGTGATATCATGACCTGAGCTGAAGTCGGACGCTTAACTGACTGAGTCACCCAAGCACCCCTCTCTTCTGTTAAATGAGAATGATAACAGTACCTAATGCAGAATGTTGTTGGGATCAAGTGGGTCATTACATGTAAAGTGCTTAGGACAGGTAAATAGTAAATGGTCAGATAATTTTAGTTATTATCGTTCCAGCTGTTTGTCATGGTATGGGTTTAAACATAGTTTTAGGATTGGGAGAATGGCTGAAGGATCCTTTTATCTACTCATTTTTTTCTAATTTTTAAAAAGAAGTCACTTTGGACTTTTCACACTACTCCAAATGTTATCTCTTGAACTTGTGGTGAACAGAAAAAATTCCTTCCCCCTTCCTCCCTTCCTTCCTTCCTTTTTTTCTTCTTCCAGATAAAGTGAAGGGATAAACTCTTAAGGACTAGAACACCTGTATGTGTCAGGAAATTCAACATTAGGCTTATGAAAAGTCATCATTTTGCAGTGGAAATAGTATAGCAAATACGTTTCTATTCAAGCATAATGATACTCAGGTTTGGGCTGTATGAATAGGAGAAAAGGTGTTTGGGGGCGAAGGGTAATAGGGCAAGTGGCAGGACCTTGAGCATGAGACATTTGCAGATATCAAATCCAGCTTTAAGCATAGACAGAATGGACATCTGTCTACATGGAATAAGTTGAGTAGAAAAAAAAATGTTGCCATCTATGTCCCCACCCCTCTACCCCCATATATACAAAATCCTGCTATAATATTTCATTTTCCCACTCGATAATTCTGAACAAACATTCCATTCTCTGGGAAAAGTTATTGAAATATTAGGCACTTGTTGATTAATCTATATCACTCACAGTCTTATAAGAGGACCAAGTCCAGAAGAGATGAAACACTGGATGGGAAGATTTTCATGAGGAAGTTGTATATAGTGGGACCCAGAGAGGAAGAAAATTAGCACTTGTTGGATGTTTACTACAGCTCAGGTATTACAAGCCTCAATTCATGAACTTCACACACAACCCTAGAAATAGGTATTATGAAGTCAACATTATAACGAAGAAACTGAGACTCAGAGAAGTCAAGTAAATTTCTCAAGACCACGTCAGTATTGTCAGAAAAGAGAGTCGAACCTACGATAATCTGGAATTTTTCTATGTCTAAATTTGGAAGTGAGTGAGAGCACTGCCGGTGGGAAAATGAGGCAAATAACAGAGCGGAAATAAACTGAAGGAAGAAAAGATGTCCTCCGGTTTTATATCCATAGCTTCACTACCATTAGAATGAATTATGGATGTCATTCAATGTGACACATAAGAGGAGACAGAGTAGCAGAGCTTCTAGTCCATTCAACTAACATCATTGAATTTCTGCTGTGTGCTAGGCTCTGTGCTTGAAGCTAGGAGTCAAGACTAAAACAAACCCAGTCCATGCCTTTGAGGAAGTCACTTTCTGATATGACAGGACAGTTTTGTGAGAAGATGGATCTCAAATGGATATATGAGCGGCATTACGATGGGAACATAAAATCAAAGGCTAAATGCAGAAAAAGATTTTGAACATCAATTTTATGCAGTGGCAAACAGCTTAAAATAATATGTTAATTCTTAGAATGAACTGACCTAAAATGGAATACTATGCACCATTTGTATGATGTTTTTCAAAGCTTTCTTGAAGTAAACTGCACATATTAAAAATGCATAATTCAGTAAGTTTGACACATTTGTACACCTATAAAACTGTTGCCACAACCAAGATAATGAATATATCCATCACTCTAAAAGTTTTCATGTACCTCTTCCGTCTGCTGCTTCCCTGCCCAAGCAAAAAACAGAACTTTTTTCTGTTACTATAGATCAATTTTCATTCTCTAGAATTTTACATAAATGAGTATGAACTCTTTTTTGTCTGGGTTATTTTACTCTGCAAAATTATTGACATTTGTCCATGTTATTATGTGTACTAATGGTTCACTTCTCTTTATTGATGAGTAGTATTCCATTCTATGGATATAACAAAAATTCATCCAATCACCTGTTGACGGACATGTGGGTTGTTTCTAGTCTTTGGCTGTCACACACATAGCTACTGTGAACGTTCACGAACAAGTGGTTTTGTGGACACATACTTTGATTTGTCTTGGGTAAACACCAAGGAGTAAAATGGTTAAATAATATGATAGGTATATATATATCTTTTTAGGATACTACCAGAGTGGTTGTGCCATTTTACACTTTCACCAACAGGATATGAGAGTTCTAGCTCCACCATATACTCACCAACCCTTGGAATGGGTACACTTTATAAATTTTTGCTACTCTAATTGGTGTGTATTAGAATCTCACTGTGGTTTTGATTTGCATACACTCAATGGCTTATATGTTGAGCATCTTTGTATGTTTTTTTTTAAGTTAATTTATCTTGAAAGGAAGAGAGAGAGCATAAGCAAGAGAGGGGCAGAGAAAGAGAGAGAATCCTAAGCAAGCTCCATGCACAGCACGGAGTCCCACATGGTGTTCCATCTCAGGACAGTAAGAGCATGACCTGAGCCGAAATCAAGAGTCAGATGCTTAACTCACTGAGACACCCAGGCGCCCCTTTACAGTTTTAATTACATCTTCTTTGGTGTTGTATCTGTTCAAATCTTTCGTCTATTGCTTATTGCTTATTTATTTTCTTATTAAGTTTTGAGAATTCTTTACATATTTTAGATACATATTCTTTATCAGTTATATGAATTGAAAATGGTTTCTTCCAGTCAGTGGCTTGTCATTTATTTATTTGTCTTATCTGGGTCTTTCAAAGAACATGGGGCGCCTGGGTGGCGCAGTCGGTTAAGCGTCCGACTTCAGCCAGGTCACGATCTCGCGGTCCGTGAGTTCGAGCCCCGCGTCGGGCTCTGGGCTGATGGCTCAGAGCCTGGAGCCTGTTTCCGATTCTGTGTCTCCCTCTCTCTCTGCCCCTCCCCCGTTCATGCTCTGTCTCTCTCTGTCCCAAAAATAAATAAACGTTGAAAAAAAAAAAGAACAAAAATTCCTAATTCTGATGAAGCCTAATTTATCAATTTTATTTTATGCAGAGTGCTTTTGGTGTTGTGTTTAAGAAACCATTGCCTAATCCAAGGTCATGAAGGTTTACTTTTAAGAAGTTTATAGTTTTAGCACTTACATTAGGTCTATGATCATTTTGAGTTAATTTTTGTATACAGTGTATGGTATTGATTGAGGTTTGCCCCCCTCTTTCTCCTTTTATACAGATTATCTCATTGTTCCAAGCACAATTTTTTTGAAAAGACTATCCCTTCTCCTCTGACCTGTCTTTGAATCTTTTTCAAAATTCAATTGACCATAAATATGTAGGTCTATTTGTATACTTTATTTTGTTTCATTGATACAATAGTTCTATCTCCTTGCTGATATCACACAACCTTGATTGCTGCAGATTTATAAAAGGTCGTGAAATTGGGTAGTGTAATCTCTCCAATTTTGTTCTTTTTCAAATTGTTTTGGCTATTCTGTATCTTTCACATTTTCCATATTAAGTTTAGAATCAGCTTGTCAGTTTCTACAAAAAAAAAGCATTCTGGGATTTTGATTTGGACTGCATTAAATTTATACATCAACTTGAGGAGAATTGACATTTTAACAATATTAAGTCTTTCAAACCATAAACATGTGTATCTCTCTCACTCATTCAAGTCTCCTTTAATTTATCTTGACAATGTTTTGTACTTTTAAGTGTACAGGAATTATACATTTTCCAAGCTATGCCTACTTGTTTCATATGCATAATGTTACTATAAATAACATGTTTTAAATTCCAATTTCCTATTTTTTGTTGCAGGTATAAAGAAATACAGTTGATTTTTTAAACATCGATCTTGTATCCTACAAACATGCTAAATTCACTTATTCTAGAAGCTTTTTTGTAAGACACATAGGTTGTCTACCTCGATGATCATGTTATATGAGAATAAGGACAATTTTACTTCTTTCTTTCCAGTCTAAAAGCTTTTCATTTCTTTTTCTTGTCTGGCTACAACATTCAGTATAATGGTGAATAGAAGTGTTGTAAGCAAACATAATTGCTTTATTCTTTTTAAAATTTATTTTTACTTAAAAAACTTTTTTATTTGAGTATAATCAACACAAAAGGTTACATTAGTTTCAAGTATATAATATAGTGATCCAGCTTCTATATATGTTATGCTATGCTCACAAGTGTAGCTACCATCCATCACCATACAGTGCTATTACAATATCATCGATTAGATTCCTTATGCTGTGCCTTTTATTTCTTTGACTTATTCATTATACAACTGGAAACCTGTGTCTCCCACTCCCCTAAGCCCATTTTACCCATCCCCTTACTCCCTTCCCTCTGGCAACAATCAGTTTGTTCTCTGTATTTATAATCTTAGATGAAAAGCATTTAGTCTTTCACCAGTAAGTATAATAGATGTTGGCTGCATGTTTTTCATAGGTGATTCTTTATCAGGTTGAGGAAATTCCCTTTTATTTCTAGCTCTGTTGAGAGTTTTTTAACAGGAATAGATGTTGGTTTTGACAAATTCTCTTTATGCATATACTGAGATGATTTTTTTAATCTGTTAATATAGTAAATTACATTGATTTTGAATGTTAAGCCAATCTGGCATTGCTGGACTAAACTCCACTGGACCATGATATATTATTATTTTAAAATATTATTTGATGCAATTTACTAAAATTTTTAAAGAATTATTTTTGCATCTATATTCATGAAAATTACTGGTTTGTAAAACTTTTCATGTAATGTTTTCACCTGGTTTTGGTCTTAGGGTAATGCTGGCGTCATAGAATGGGTTCAGAGATAATTTACCTTCTTTGATTTCCTAGAAGAGTTTTTAGAGAACTGGTATTATATCTTTTAAAAATATTTCATAGAATCCACCAGCGAAGCCATATGGAGCTTGGAATTTTTTTGTCAGAAGATTTTTTTTTTAATTTTTTTTTTCAATGTTTATTTATTTTTGGGACAGAGAGAGACAGAGCATGAACGGGGGAGGGGCAGAGAGAGAGGGAGACACAGAATCGGAAACAGGCTCCAGGCTCTGAGCCATCAGCCCAGAGCCTGACGCGGGGCTCGAACTCATGGACCGCGAGATCGTGACCTGACTGAAGTCCGACGCTTAACCGACTGCGCCAGCCAGGCACCCCTTGTCAGAAGATTTTTAACTATAAATTCAATTTTGTTAATAGATATGAGGCTATTTAGGTTTTCTATTTTTTCATGAGTCATCTTTACTAGCTTAGGTTATTTCAAGGAATCCATTTATTTCATCTAAGTTTTAAAATTTATTGTCGGGGTGCCTGGGTGGCTCAATCAGTTGAGTGTCCAACTTTAGCTCAGGTCATGATCTCACCGTTTGTGAGTTCGAGCACTGTATTGGGCTTGCTGCTATCAGCACAGAGCCTGCTTTGGATCCTCTGTCCCCCTCTCTGTCAGCCCCTCCACTGCTCACATTGTCTCTTCCAAAAATAAATAGACCTTTAAAAAAATAAAACAATATTTATTGTCATAAAGTTTTCATATTTTTTTATTTTAACATCAGTAAAATCTGTAGCCATGTCACCTCTCTCATTACTGATATTGATAATTTGTGTTCATTTTTTTCTGAATATTTTGGCTAAATGTTTATCAATTTTATTGATCTCAAAAAAACTCAGTTCAGTTTCATTGATTTTCTCCATTTCTGTTTTCTGTTTCATTGATTTCTTCTCTAATATTTATCATTTGTTTTCTTCTGTTTACTTTGGGTTTAATTTGTCTTTTTTTTTAGTTTAAGGTGGAAGCTGATGTCATTGATGAGATCTTTTGTTTCTAATATATGTGTTTAATGCTGTAAATTTTCTTCTCAGTATTGTGTTGTCTTTTACAGAATATTTGTATTTTGTACAAATATTGTTTTGTGATTGGTTGATGATCCAAAAAGTTACTTCTCAAACTGAATGTATAAAGTAGTTTTATAAAGGGAACACAAAACCACAGACTGAATATTAAAAATACTTTTAAGCTTCAATTTAATTAATGACAATTTGAAATAACATTATAAATTTATAATAAACTGCTATTTAACAGAATAGCATAAAACATTTGCATATATTTTTATAAGATAAAACGCTAGATTTCCAGAAATTTCATAGTGGTGTGAAGTCACCTTGCTCTAATTCATCCAGATTCTTTGGAGGTTCAATTTTATTCTCATTTACTAACAAAAATCCTCTATTGTAAATTTGTGATAAGCACTGAACTATATAATATAACATAGGTATACACAGTTTTTTAGAGCCCAGCAGAGGAAGCATGCATGCATGGAACAACCAGGGAAGACTTCACAGGGTGATAATATGAGAAGTGTATTGGAGAAATAATAGGAGTTAACTGTGGCTGAGTAGGGGAGGTGGCAGTAATATTACAGATGTGCTGGGGCACCTGAGTGGCTTGGTCGGTTAAGCGTCCAACTTCGGCTCAGGTCATGATCTCATGGTTCGTGGGTTCAAGCCCTGCGTCAGGCTCTGTGCTAACATCTCAGAGACTGGAGCCTGCTTCAGAGTCTGTGTCTTTCCTGCTCTCTGCCCCTCCCCCACTCATGCTCTGTGTGTGTCTCTCCCCCCCCCCGCCCCCGCCTCTCAAAAATAAACATTAAAAAAAAATTCACAGATGTGCTTTGCTGGAAAAGCTTTCAGGAAGTTTTTATCACATTCAGGACATCACTGAAACCTGTGGGAGAATTTAGGTTTATCGGGTTAATGTAGATTAAGACTAATGAGGCAAAATAATCTTTGCTCTAAGCATGGGAATATGGACTGTAAGTCATTGTTGAAATCCTTTACTTACACCTTGTACCTCAGTACTTATACATGGTTCCTTATTTGTGAAGCATTTCATTGTGTCTGATTCTTTTGGATAGTGCAGTGCTGAACTTGACTGAAATGGTGCTGGCTGTAAAAGATCAAGAGTAGAAAAGATGATAAAAAAAATAGTTGTAAAATGCTATATCGGCACTTTAACAAAAAACACTGATATCCACTCAAAGGGGGCACATTGTATACTTTTTAAAGGACTGTGTGGATTCAAGCTTGGTTTATTGTGTATTTTTAAAAGACTGTCTAAATTTTTCCCTCACAAAATTGTGAAAAACTGCACGTATATGTGGTAACACACAAATGCATTTGAAAAGGGAGGTGAGTGAGAAAAATTTGGGCTGACAGTACCATTTTCTTTAACCTTGAACTGGACTGAAAAATTGCAATAAAAGTAAAACCTTGTAATATATGACGATTTCTTTAAGAGACAGGGAAGGACTTAGCTAACCTTTTTAATCAGTTACAGAGGTAAGGCTAAGAATGTAAGAGAACACAGATCAGGAATAGTGAGCGATCCACCAGATTGTCTCCTGGATTCTTTTCTTTTCAGTTTTACAAATCAGCTTTATGGAAGATGGAAGAGATCCAATCCTTTTACCCCAAGGCTTTACTAGCAAGTTTAGCAACTGGAACTTGATGTAATAGGTGCTGTTTTAATGGATTATGGCCTGTGAAGTTTCTAAAGTTTGAGCAACTATATAAAATGAAAAGGTTCAGCAATGAAGCTTTTCTTTTATTTATTTTTTTCGTAGTGGCTGAATATCGAAAGAGCTTCTGGGTTTTTTCAAAGTGCCTCAGTCCCTGCCCTGCTAGCATTAGCTACTGCTTTGTCAGAATAGCTTTGCGCTTCCTTCACAAGGTCTCCATTGGGACCTATATCAAAATCATCTCCATGCATTGTAAATTACTCAGCAACGTCAAGAAGTGACACTGTTGTGATTCCTATTCTAGAATATGCACCATCCAAATTTATTGTGGCAGAGAATTCTATGTGAAAGATTTATTTTGATAGGTGATGGCTGTGAGATACTCAATAATAAATGTCATTGTTCCCCCAAATGACCTCCAACCAGCTGGATAACAACTTGCTTTCTATGTTGCTAGACCCTGAGGTCTATATTCTCACTGGGAAGAAGTCAAATAAAAAAATAAAATAGAGGGGGCATCTGGTTGGTTCAGATGGTGGAGCATCTGACTCTTGGTTTCATCTCAGTCATGATCTCACAGTTCATGAGTTCAAGACCTAAGATGGGCTCTGCACTGACAGCACAGAGCCAACTTGGGATTCTCTCTCTTCCTCTCTCTTTCTGCCCCTCCCCCACTTAAGCTCTCTCACTCTTTCTCAAAATAAATAAATAAATAACCAAAAATTTTTTAAGGAAAAAATAAAATAGAATAAATAAAATAAAATAAAATACCACAGTTTTCTGAGGTAAGTTGGAAAGTTAACACAATACTCAATGTAGAAGATTTTTCTGGTTCTAGATGGAATACTGTCTATCTGAGTATGTCACTCTCGGTTTTCTCTAGCTTTGTATCTCAGACTGTGAGGAAAGAGAATAGAAGTTGATGACAAATGATTTGTCTGTAGACTTCAAGCCATTCTGAGGAACTCTTTTCAAGTAAGTCATTTCTGAAGTTCAGTTTCAAAGATAACTGACTTCCTTTCTCTGTTAATATGCTTTGGCTTACTTTGTGTTCTGCTTTGTTATTTTGAATGGAAAATGTCCTACTGGTGTAGAGTTCCTTTTACTGTGCTAGCTTCTGAAGTTTGAAGAAGGGTTTATTGCTTTTTCTAGAGCACAGTAAAATTCTACTATCTTGTTTCTACCTGCAAAAGAGCAGAAAAAAATCACTACACATACACATTCAGGCTATGAAAGTCAGCCAGCCTTTAACAAGAAATATATGCCCATCAGGACAACCCATTGGTTTTTCAAGACAAGGAGATTCACTCACTCTCAACCTCTTTTGAAGGGGGAAAGAAAATAATTCACTTGGTCAGTTTTGCACACAAAGGAGAAAACTTTCTGCCAACCCAATCACTTTAGCATGAGAAATGACTCTTGCTGTCTATGGATGACAAATGTCAATTTCAGAAGAAAGTTAAGAGAACACTAAGGTCTCTGGGACTGGCATTTTAGGGGAATGCACAAGTCTAGGAATGGAAGGAAGGTGCAAAAAAGAAAAATACAGAAGACACAATTGGTGAATGTATGTGAAAGTTCATGTAAAAGTATCTACTAAAAACAGGACACAAAATAGACTAATGGCTATTTGGGGGGCAAGATAGAGATTTGGGAAACTTGCATTACTATGGAAGCACAGAAATTAGTATCATGATCTCTTAAAAATGGATTTTTGATTTAGCAAGTGGCCTTACTTGTATTTGAATAATAACACACATACATAATAAATAATAGAGTGAGGACTTAAGGGCCTCCCTTCTATGAGTATAGGTGATTTCCTCCCTTGTCATTTTTGCCATATTTGATTCAGGGAAAGAGAATTGAATTCAGTTGCACAATAAGAGATAATTTTGATGGGTACTTGGAAATTATTTTTCAACTATCTTAGAGACAGCCTTTGAGGAGAGTAACATCTAGCAGTGAAAATAGGAAAACAAATTCCAAATTATAATTTCCTTTTTACCACTAACTAGCTAACCCTTTCATTGCCAACTTTCCAGGTATCATTTTTCCCATCTGTAAAAAAAGAAATTCCAAAATCTAATTTCACTTTCTATTGTTATGTTTCATTGCCCACTACAAATATTTATTGAACACTTGCTAATCCTGGAGGCAGACTGTCTGAATTTGAATCCTGCTTGCCACAGATAAGTTGTGCGACCTCTGTGCCTTGGTTTTCTCATCTATAATAACAGTAACTACATGATAGAGTTACTATGAAGATTAAATGAGTTGATACATTTAAACTGTTTGTAATAGTTTCCGCCATGTATATTTTATTAAAGGTTAGTTCTTAAGGGTCACCTGGGTGGCTCACTTTAGTGAGTGGCTGACTCTGTTTCAGCTCAGGTCATGATTTCATGATTTATGGGCTCTGGCCCCACATTGGGTTCTGTGCTGGTGATGCAGAGCCTGCTTGGGATTCTCTCTCTCTCTCTCTCTCTCTGCCCCTTCCCCACTCATTCTTTCTCTCTTTCTCTCTCTCTCTCAAAATGAATAAATGAGCTTGAAAAAAAGGTTAGTTCTTAGTATTATTAATTTAACACTGTGTTAAGCATTGAGGAATAAGAATAGATAAGCGATCAACTCTGCCTTCAGGGAATTTGGAGACTTTGGGAAGAAGTTAGAAAGGCAAACAAAAAAGGATGGTACTAAACCTACCTGAGGGTTCATGAAAGGCTTCACAGACCAGATAACATTTTGAAATAAGCTTTAAAGGTTTAGGATTTTACCAGAAGGGAAAAAGATTAAAAGGTGTTCAGGGGATAGAATGAGAAGAGACACAGGGGCATGTAGGTGAATGGTCAGAAGTTCTAAGATATATGCTCATATTCAAGTTACCCAAGAGAGGATTTGATTATCTGACTGATTCATTAGTCACTGTCCATTTTAGAATGCCTCTATTGAACAGTTCTTCTGCCCAGTAAGTTCCAGTAACTCTCCCTTTTGTTCAGGGACAAATTAATTTCTGATCTATTCTAAACAGTTGGTTCAGTGTGGTTGAGGTCAGTAGGACAAGAAGTCTGGAACTTTCTATGGAAAGTAGCACTTTTTATACTCTACCACTTTGGATATGGCAAGTACTTCGAGTGGCATGGTCTAGCTATTTATACTGAGCCCTATAGCTGGAGCCCCTGACATCCTCCCCCGTATCCTGTATCTTGTTTAGTCCAAGCTACGCAGCTCTGACTATAATGATAAGTACTTTGATTGTTTAAAAAAAATTTTTAGTGTTAATTTATTTTTGAGAGAGAGAGAGACAGAGCATGGGCAGGGGAGGGGCAGAGAGAGAGGGAGACACAGAATCCAAAGCAGGCTCCAGGCTCTGAGCTGTCAGCACAGAGCCCAATGCAGGGCTCAAACTCATGAACCTTAAGATCATGACCTGAGCTAAAGTCTGACACTTAACCAACTGAGCCACCCAGGTGCCCTGAGAAGTACTTTGATCTTAATAGTCTTAACCCACCAGCTGCTAGGGGCCAGGATTTGTCTGTAATCTATATACCTTACTTTCCTTGTTTAGCACTACCATTTCTTTGAAGGAGTCATATTTACTCTATGCCCTCTAGTAACTAACTCAAGTACTGAGGATGAAATAATACACTAGAATTATGGCAGTGTTGTCTATTGTCTTTGTCTTATTTGTAATCTAGCTACTATGACTTGCTGTTTATATTAGACCTCCTCTAATAGTAAACCTCCTCTAATCTTGACCAAATCCTAGCCGGCTCTCCCATATTCTTATGCCTAGTATGCACTTTAATGAACCAAGTTCCTTTCCCACAGGTCCTATACCTCTAGGCTGCAGATGCCTCCACCTTCTCCAATGACAAGATGCTATGAAGTTTCAGCTGGCTATGTGGCTTAGGTAGTTTGAATTATCATCATAGAGGAGGTAAAGAGAGATTAATCTCTTTTCCTATGAAATGTTAAAGAAACAGACTTAAGTCATATTTAAAAAGGTGTGGAGAACAATAATCATTAGAGAGAAGTAAATGAAATAATTATTACTTGCATTGACAAATCCCAGAAGTTTTTCAATGTTTTTGCTCTATAGTATTTTTGAATGTTTTATTTTATTTTTGAGAGAGAGAGAGAAAGCGAGAGGCAGAGAGAGAGAGACAGAGGCCCTGAAGCAGGCTGGGTGCTGACTGAAGGGAGTCCGATGTGGGGCTTGAACTCATGAAGCACAAGATCATGACTTGAGTTGAAGTCAGAGGCTTAACCAACTGAGCCACCCAGGCAACCTTCTGTAGTATTTTTTAATATGTCAAGTGCCAAACTTATAGCGTAAAATATAGCATAGAGTTATCCAAGAGTCATAGGCTTGAATTATAATACTGACTCTTGCTAACACCAGTGATTTTAGGACTTCTAATTTTTGGTGCCTATGCGACAGTTTCCAGCTTAAAAAATGGAATTATTTCTCAAACTGGGCCCATTGTGGATTTCGCCACCACTTATTATGTGAGAAATAACTCAGGCCCCACTACTCTTGCTTACCCATCTTGGAAGCAACTAGATGCGTAAAACCTCTGCTATGAACATCCTGTCCCTCTTCCCACCATCCATTTGTTTTAGAACATGATGAGGTCTGTAGAATTTAGTTACATCTCTTTTAAGTCATTAAAAATATTTACTAAGTCAAATGTGCTCCTGAAATGTCTTTTGTCAGATGTACACAATAGCATCAGCATGTGGGAGACTTTACAGCTTAGCTTTCATTTCTTTGCCTAAATGGTCTCCAAACGTGAGTGATGGGATACATCACACCATGGATCTTAAAACACTGACATTTTATCCATTAAATCTTTACATTGTCTTGCATGACCATATTTGCACCCTGGGTCTGGAAATTTGGAAATGTTATGACTTGAAATAATAGTACTCATGTATTGACAAAACAATCTGGCAGATCCTGAAACAACTTAACTTTAAAAACAGATTGAAATCATGCTAAAATATTTTTTTTGCTGGTTTTCTTTTGTTCTCCTTTGTTTTGTTTCTTTTTTTTTTTAATATGAAATTTATTGTCAAATTGGTTTCCATACAATACCCAGTGCTCATCCCAATAGGTGCCCTCCTCAATGCCCATCACCCACCCTCCCCTCCCTCTCACCCCCCATTAACCCTCAGTTTGTTCTCAGTTTTTAAGAGTCTCTTATGTTTTGGCTCCCTCCCTCTCTAAACTTTCTCTTTTTTTTTTCCTTCCCCTCCCCCATGGTCTTCTGATAAGTTTCTCAGGATCCACATAAGAGTGAAAACATATGGTCTGTCTTTCTCTGTATGACTTAGTTCACTTAGCATAACACTCTCCAGTTCCATCCACGTTGCTACAAAGTGCCATATTTTGTTCTTTCTCATTGCCACGTAGTATTCCATTATGTATAAAAACCACAATTTCTTTATCCATTCATCAGTTGATGGACATTTAGGCTCTTTCCATAATTTGGCTGTTGCTGAAAGTGCTGCTATAAACATTGGGTACAAGTGCCCCTATGCATCAGCACTCCTGTATTCCTTGGGTAAATTCCTAGCAGTGCTATTTGAAATCATGCTAAAATTGAAGTATCTATGGGGCGCCTGGGTGGCTCAGTTGGATAAGCATCCAACTTCAGCTCAGGTCATGATCTCACAGTTTGTGCGTTCAAGCCTGGCATTGGGCTCTGTGTTGACAGCTCAGAGCCTGGAGCCTGCTTCGGATTTGTGTCTCCCTCTCTCTCTCTCTGCTCCTCCCTCACTCATGCTCTGTCTCTCTCTCTCTCTCAAGAATAAATAAACATTAAAAAAAAAATTTTAAATTGAAGTATCTAAAAATCTAGAGATTAGTTAATGTCAGCAATTCCTTCTTAAAAATTCCTTTGATGCATCATTCATGGGTCCAGATTCTCTTGCATAAATAGCCTATTAGAACAAAACAGGAGGAGGGGGAAAGTCTTGCCATTTGCATTTAATTCCAGGTCACTGAATAAGAAAAGTTCCATTTAATCCCATTTTGCAGATTTGATGTTAACTCTGAGATGTTATGTTAAATCCCACATGCTCTTCTCAGTTTAATTCATGTGCCTCTCTAGCCTCATTTTTTTTTTCTATTTCCACCTCAAATTCTTTGCTCCAACCTGACAGCTTTTCTGTCAGTTCCTTGGACACATTATGCTCACTTGTGCCTCAGGGCCTTTAGCTCCTCAGGGAGGCATTCCCTGGCCTCAAAACTGGGTTGGAACCACCATAGCAACTGTAGCTCTTATTTGTAATATTCTTCACACCTATTTTATTTATTTAGCATCTATCTTCTCCAGTAGACCAAGGCCTGTGAGAGTGGAACTTATATTTAACTCGTTCACTACTGTATCCTCAGTGCTTAGCACATAGTTATGAAGTTTCTGGTAGGGCCTCCAGGAGGCCCTTCTAGGTTAACCTCTCCAGACATTTAGCATCTGACGTAGTGCTTTCTCTAGGAGTTATATATGGTGGGCATTATATGAACTTGTATTTGCTTATCATTGGTCCTGTAGACACCAAATTTTTGCCACAGGAATTCTTTCTTTTTTTAATTTTTTATGTTTATTTATTTTTGAGAGAGAGAGACACAGAGTGTGAGTGGGGCAAGGGGCAGAGAGAGGGAGACACAAAGTCTAAAGCAGGCTTCAGGTTCTGAGCTGTCAGCACAGAACCTGACGTGGGGCTCAAAGTCACAGACCACGAGATCATGACGTGAGATGAAGTCAGAAGTTTCACCAGCACCCAGGTGCCTCTGCCATAGGAATTCTTTTATCTCTCCAACTAGACTGGAAAACCATTGATAGGTAGAGTAAAGTCTACTTCCATGATGTCATCCATCTTGGCTGGCATCATGCTCTGACTCAGTTGAAAATAATAGCTGTTGTATAAAAATATGCATAAACAGGGATACTCCCAAATATATTTTCTCATCCTAGCTGTGCTGAGTCTTTTTCTGGACTGAAATAGGTTTGATTTTTTTTTCCTGCACCCTGTACATCAAACATTCAAATGATAATTCAGAGTAAGTATGTTTAATTTCCCAACGCTAACTACAATTTCATTCATAACAGATATATGTAGGCACAAGTTAACTTCTTTCAAAATTATTTCCACTCATAAACACTTGAAATGATAAGAGGTAAATTGGTTTTACATCTGTTGCTGCACAACCGTATAGAATATTGTAAGCACTGGAATTACTTGCTTCTGAACTATCAGAAATCAGACTTACGCAAACCCTGTAGAGTGATGTTTAAAAATGCATTTGGGGGGCGCCCGGGTGGCTCAGTTGGTTGAACGTCCGACTTTGGCTCAGGTCATGATCTCACAGTTCATGGGTCTGAGCCCCGCATCAGGCTTGCTGCTGTCAGCACGGAGCCCGCTTCGGATCCTCTCTCTCCCTCCTCTCTCTCTGCCCCTCCCCCCTCTCTTTCTCTCTCTCTCTTTCTCTCAAAAATAAAAAATAAAATAAAATAAATAAACTTAAAAAAATAAAAATGCAGATTCAGACATATGTTGACTTTACTTTGCCACACACACACACACACACACACACACACACTCAGGTATTCATCTTACCTGCCCTGGCCTTATTGGAACAACTGTTCCTGAAGGAAGTGGGAGAGTATAGAGCTAATAGACAAATGTTCAGGTTGACGATATTCTATTTTCAGGAAATATTACATGAACCATTTTTCACCAAGGCCTCTTTAGGACCCACTACTCAGCCTCAGACTATAGTGCCAAACTGTGTACTTTATACGTATTGGGTACCTGTAATGTCTTATTTAGTTTATAAAGTTAGTGATGCTGATAAAAAAAAATGTCTACTATTACAGCATAGCATCCTGGGTCTGGAATTTTTATAATCATATATGTAGCAATAAATTAGATTAACTGTATAGAGATGTTATGTGCTTATTTTAGCCAAAAATGTTGTTTCAGATCTGCCACAATTTCTTTCACTCTCTTCTACTTATTTGGTTACTGCTGTGAATTAATTCAAATTTGAAAATAAGATAAGTATGAGTTATGCTCAGATGACTATAACTTCTCACCTATCTAAGGAAATTATATTTTTGGATTGTCTTTTTCATTTGCCCTAGACCAAGAAGATTGTTCTGTGAAGAGTATGTTTTCATTAAAACAGTGGCTCTCAAACTTCACTGTGTGGATAATCTCTGCTTTACCTTTCACAACATTTTATTTAAAATTATTCTAGGGGTGCCTGAGTAGCTCAGTCAGTTAAGCATCCAACTCTTGATTTCAGCTCAGCTCATGATCTCATGGCTTGTGAGTTTGAACCCTGCGTCAGGCTCTGCATGGACAGTGTGGAGACTGGTTGGGATTTTCTCTCTCCCTCTCTCTCTCTTTAAAAATAAATAAATAAACTTAAAAAAATAAAATTATTCTATATCAAGTATTGCTATAGATGCTCACAACAGTTCTGTGAGATAGATAAGATAGAGTCTACACCATAGAAAAGCGATATTGCAAGGAAAGGTAGAACAGTCTTAATCCGAGTTTTGCATTCAGACATGAATCTACATCATACCTACCATGGAACTTATACTATAATTTAGATTGTTGGCATGGGAATGGGTGAACTAGTCTTGGAGAGGAAAAGATCCTACTTAAGTTATTGTGATTACTCAGAGGTAACATTTGTAATTTTTGTCACCACAAAATGCATCAGAAAAAGACGTGTTCCTTCTTCAGAAACAATTTCTTGACATAAGACATGGAGGGTTATCTGGTCTGAATAAAAAAAAAATATTGCTATTAGCCTCTAGAGCTGCTCTGTCCAGTATGGTAGCCACTAGCCACATGTGACTATTTAAATTTAATTAATTAAAATTAAATAAAAATTAAAATTCAGTCAGTCAGTCACACTATAACCACATATGGTCAATAACTACCATATTGGATGGCACAGAAATAGAACATTTCTATAATCACAGAAAATTTTAATGGGCAGCACTGCTCTGCAGTAACAGCTAACCAGAAAAATGACTGGAAGAAAATGTTTATCTTAATAATTATTTTTATTTGAGGAATATGAACTCTCAAAGTTTATGCCTTTAAATATTCCTTCTCCTTTCCCCCATCCCATCAAGATAAGACTTCACCTTCCTCCTGTTATCACTGTGTCCTACACCTTAGATAGGATTAGCAAATGTTCTGGAAACAGAATCAATTTGTGAAAGGAAAGGAAACCCAAACCATTTATTACATTCCTTTAATCCCCAAAGAAAAATCTAATGGGAAGAAAATTGTTGTTTTGCCCCTTTTTTTAATCTAAAGAATTAACTAGAAGGCTGGAGGAGTGAATTTTCCTCTAGTGCTTTTTGTCTTCTCATCTAGCAAATGAATGTGTTAAATTAGATAACCTCGAAAAGTCCTTGCTGTTATGATTCTTAACATATAAGCTCAGTGACTGTTCTGTTGGGGGGGCGGTAAAGAAGCATTCCTTATTGAATAACAGGTTGAACTAATGGTTTCCAAGAATTCTTGGAAGATTCTAGGAGGGACCTCTATTTGGTCTCATTTTAATTCTGATTTGGGACCTATGTGTTCATTGAATCTAACCTTTTTTAATGTTTATTTATTACTTTGAGTAAGAAAGAGTATGATCAGGGGAGGGGCAGAGAGAGAGAGAGAATCCCAATCAGTCTCTGTGCCATCAGCACGGGGCTCGATCCCAGGAACCATGAGATCATGACTTGAGCCGAAATCATGAGTCAGATGCTTAACCAACTGGGCCACCCAGATGCCCCTGAATCTAACTTTTTTAGTCCATAAATTAAAAACAAAAAACAAAAAACAATTCCAAGTTGCAATTTCAGGAATCTTGTTTGTCAAATCACTCTGAAGCTGTTCTTCAAAGAATGAATGGAAAAGGGTTTTATGGCTACATATTTCTAATTTGAACTATAAAAATATGAAAGGAACTATTAGAGAAAGAGAGGGAGAAAGAAGCCAAAGGCAGTTTATATGAGAATGATAATAAATGCATGTGAAAGCATTGAATCCATGTTAAGTCTGTCTTCATAAACACAATGGTTTGTTGAAGATGTTAGGGGCAGGGTAAAACCAATGACCCCAACTGTGAGGTTGAAAGCTTTAGAAGTGACCTGTGGCCAGAGCATCTACCTGAAAATAGGAAACATTTAGCTGCCACTTAACACAGAGAAGAACATGGCATAATTGCATCTTTCATGACAAGGAATAATAAAGATAATATAACATTTAAGAAATTCCAAAGTAGTGGTGTAGGGGCTGAATTCATGAGCATGGCAACTTATGAAGCCTGCTTGGAAAATCTGTGCTATTTCCACAGACATCTCCAATAGAGTGGAAATAATACTAACTATGGGGCAAGAAACCTAGATTACACAGACAGCTTTGTAACGAACTAAATGACCTTAGTCTGGTCACTTCCCTTCTTTAGGCTAATTTGCCCCATATGTAAAAGGATGGTTTTCATTTCATGCACCAGATGATCTCTAAGGTTCTTTCCACCATTGCTATTCTTTAAGTTGTTGAGGAACACAATGACAATAATGATAATGGCTGCCATTTATTACGTGCTTACTATGTATTATGTACTGTGAATGACTTCTATGAATTTAGTGCTCATTTGGTGTTCACCACACAGTGAGGTAGGAACTATTATAACCACTATTTCTTTAAGCAAAAATCTGAGAGCTCAGAGATATTACATAATTTGTCCAATTTTACCAGCTGAAAGAGTGAGGATTTGCACTCCAATCTGTATGATTGCAGAGATCATGTGCTTAAGCACTACATTGGCTTTCCCATCTAATATGTGCCAGTAATGTAAATTCTAGTACATGTTGAATCCATAAGGAAAATGCCATTTGTTTGTATTTTCTCCTCCCTTATGGATTCTCTCCAAAATCTTTCAAATTTCCAAAGATCTTTGATGTAAAATTACTATTTACTAATTGCTTTCTTTGTTGAAGGCACTGTATGAGGTGCCTTACATTAATGAACTTTGTTCTCAGACAGCCCTATAAAATTGGGACTATTATCCCTCTTCTATAGATGGAAAAACTGAGACACCACATTTGGTAATTTAATTGAGGTCACAAAGATGAAAATTGGTAGGTAAATTTAAACCCAGCTTTGCCTTACTTCAAACAAAATCCCTTTCTACTGTTTTCAGATTCTCTATTCTTAGACTTGAATGTAGGGATTGACAGACGAGAACATTTCCAAGACCACACACATGCACGCATGCATGCACATGCACACATGCATGTACACACACCAACATATGCCTCAATTACTCATGCAGCTATTTGGATGATGTTAAGATGCTTGAAATCCCAAAATATCTGGTACTGAGCCAACTGAAAATGAGGATGGTTGGGAAAAACCACATTGTAGATCACTGAGTGGAATTATGTTGCCCCCACATCACTGTGTACTCTTTAATTTGGTTGACCATTTTTCTATTTGCAAAGCTATAGAACAGTTGGTGCGTATTTGCCTAACTTTGGCTTCCCAGGAAGAATTAATAATTTTGCCAGTGTCTATCCATTGCAATGAAGTCTTTTTCCCACTGTGTGGAAGAACCTAGCACATCAAACACTTAGGGAACATACAAAAAAAAGGACAAGGAAATATTAAATACCTTTATGTTATACTGGGGAAAAAAATAGAATCCTGGTAAGAGATGAGGCACATTAGTCCATGGCAGAGGACTAAAAAGTCCCAGTAAGGGGCGCCTGGGTGGCGCAGTCGGTTAAGCGTCCGACTTCAGCCAGGTCACAATCTCTCCGTCCGTGAGTTCGAGCCCCGCGTCGGGCTCTGGGCTGATGGCTCAGAGCCTGGAGCCTGTTTCCGATTCTGTGTCTCCCTCTCTCTCTGCCCCTCCCCCGTTCATGCTCTGTCTCTCTCTGTCCCAAAAAATAAATAAACGTTGAAAAAAAAAATTAAAAAAAAAAAATAAATAAATAAATAAATAAAAAGTCCCAGTAAGAACAGAGTCTTGAAAATAGAGTATTAGTAAGAAATGAGAGATTCCAACAACTTTCCCACAAGGGAACTATATATTCTATAAATGCATTTGAAATCTTGAGACATTTCTTTGAGATAAACTTATCTACTTTAGCCAGAATAGTACTCTGGTAAGGAGAGCTGCATTAAATAAATTTCTGCTAATTGAATCCAATTTTCTCACAAATATCTATATTTGTTTATATGAAGCCAACATGGAATACATACATTTATATCTGTCAATAGACTGAGTAAAAATAAAGGAAGTAATGAGATTTTTCATCAGGATTTTGGTACTCCAGTAATTTTGTACTGCATTTTATCAATTATAATATTTGATCAATCTAAGCACCCTCACCTGCTTTTCCCCAGACTATTAAATTCCTTCATTGTCTGACTTCAAATTTAGCTTGCAGAGACTTCCTTCATCTAGAAGTTTACACAATGTCTCCTAAATCCAGTGACTACATTCACCTTTACAAATAGAGACTATTCACCTCTCTTACAACTCTGTCCTCTCATAGAGTCCATAATTATGTTTAATAACCAAGCCAAGGGGTGCAGCATGAGATACCCCAAAATGTGCCACTTTGGCAGAAAGATTATTTTAAGTTAAATGTAATCAAAACCCACCTGATGCAAGAAAAGCTTTGTGACTCCCCCACAACTGCCTAAATTGCCTGCATTGGAAAGGAGAGCCTGTACCAGGAAGACAGCTATTAACAGAGGCTGAGAGACTCCCCTTTTACCTAAGGAACTTATCTGCACAATAGGGAAACCTAGTTTTTCCAAACATCTCCTTTCACCTTCTTGCTAATGGGTTTTCTCCCCTTTGTATCCTCAGACCCCTCCCCTCTCCTTAGCTCACAGAAACTTCATGTTGCTTCATTATCTTTGGAATTACATGCCTATTACACTTGATTTTCTCCTGTTAATCTGTCTCATGTCAATTTGATTCTAAGTCCAGCTAGACCATAGGGCAAAGGAAGGTCTTCCTTCCCAACACAAGTATACTCCTCTATCATGGTTGCAAGCCCAAATTAAGACTATGCTTGCTTTCGATGAAGGATCTCATTCTTTCCAGCTCTAAGAATTAGTTGGCATTTAAGCAAAACTATCATAAGATAAAGAAATGCAAATATGAGGTGCTCTGGAGGTTTTCTCCACTGTAGAGGGCCTTTGTGTGACCTAAGAGCATATCTGAAGGCAGTTACCTATTCCTTGGATATCTAAAGCTGGTCCTTCCTTATAGATCAGTAGCTAAATACTTTTGTAAAATTGTGCTTGATAGTTGAAATTTGGTGGGAGGAGGGAGGGCAGGCATTTTAAAACCATGTCTAAATCCTACAAGATAACTGTTTTATATAGTGAAAAATTAGTTGCATTCATAGACCCTTAGAGCTGGAAAGGACATTTAGAGCCAGTTTAATTTTTTATTTATAGGTGAAGAAAATAAAGGCTGTTAAAGAGAAATGACTTGACCAAGGCCATAAAGCTACTTAGTGGTAAAACCTTGACTTAAATGAGGTTGGCATTATGCAGACCAGACATCTCACCAATGGACTAAATTTCAAACTACAGTTTAAATACCAAGTATACTTGCTGATTGGGGAGATGTTCCAATCACAGAAACTTCACATTGTTGGCTGCATTTTAAGAAAAATTCCACGGGCCAGAGGGCACTGAGACTTATTCTGTACTATGTTCAGGGAGAACGAATTAGGTTGCAGTAGAAGTGATTTAAGTGGTAGGTTTTCATTTCACAGTTGATCACAGCAAAGACAGAGACCATTTGGTGCCTTTTTCAATGTCTGCCAAAAAGTTACTTCGTGTCTCAAATACTGATTCTTTCACTGATGTGAAGAAAGAACTTAGCCCCCAAGGAAGCCCGTGGAATTGGTTGAATGCCAGAGCTGGTTTCTTTCTTTGGTGAAATTGAGCTTTTCTTACACTTTTAAATATCATTTAATTTCATATTTTTTCCAAAACGAGTTTGCTCCTAATGAATGAACTGATAAAGCTTGAGTTTTATTTAATTTTGTTCCTATTCTCTATATAGTCCTTTAAAACATTATTTTGCATATAAATACTTAATTTCTAAATGCCAATTTAGAAAATAGATTTTAAATTGCCTAAAATTAGTGAGCTGAGAAGATTTCTAGATGGGATGGAATAGAAGAAAAATAGTGTTATAGAAAGAGCTGCCCTTTGATTTCTCTCTTTTCTAATCTCAAGCATGAAAACATCAGTGAAAAAGTCAGTCTGAAGAAAATCTCCATTAAAACCTTGGACCTCACTCAGCTCTCTCGTCTCTGATCCTCTCCAAAACACTGTAAATAGGTTCAATTGAAAGTACACTGGTGCGGAGAGGAAGAACTACAGAGATACAACAACTAGGGCTATAAAAAGAAATAGGTCATTCATCTTGAGTGTGTGACCATTCAGGTGCATTTTAGGCATTGAATTTTAGAGACCCCTTTGGATAAATGCCTCTTGAAGTCTGAATAATTCTCCAAATTCATTTTTAAGTCTTCTCACAATTAGACTCTTGAATCAAATGAAATGGCAGCTCACTTCAGGAAATCCATGGATAGTTCAGTCTTATTTTGGTTCATGGAATATCAATAATATATAAGCTTTTGCTCTCATTTAAACAGCTTCCTCAGTTTTAAAATAAAGTAATTCACAATTTCATACTTCATTAAAAAAAACATAGATCAGGTTGGAAATACAGCAAATCATCCACACGGTTCATACTGGGTTGGGCTTTAGAGTTCAAAATCCCATAGTCTCATCAATTAGCTGGTCATGTTATGCAATTAAGGGTTCCAGAATAGAACAGTGCTCACACACATAAGGTAGATTTGGAATCCTTACCATCCCTGCGCAGTGGTTTAATAGCTGGTTCCCATTCCCAAGAAGTCAATGGGGAGCCCAGAAACTATCAAGTCTATATGTTAACAAATCACAAAAATGGCTTATGCAAAAACACAGAGACTGACTCCACACTGAAGAGGGCACAGAGCTGATTTACTCAGTCTAAAGGGAAAAAATAGGTTAGACAAAACTAAATAAGATTACCTTAAACTTATAAACCTAAAAACAGTGCCATCCATTATGGTTATTCTTGCCGATCCTTCTGTTTCATACTGTAGCATTTGGTTAACTATAGAACAGTATACTATTTGTGAATACAGCCTTGAGAACAATTTTGCTCTGTCCAGCCTTGTAAAGAGAACTCAGGCAATCATCTAGATTATTTATGACATAAAATAGACCTTTTCACCTTAAATATTGAAATAGTCAAGGTCAATGCCATTCACCTGATTTTTCTGAAGAAGTTGCTAGTATAGAAACACAGTCTTGTAGAGGGTTTATAAAACCATCAGTTTTAATCAAAAGCTTTTATGATCTATTCAAGTCGATTTTAAAGAATATCCTTCCTATAAAAACACCTGCAATGCACTTTGGGGATTTCTAATGTTAGAGAGCAGAGATTTCAGGAAATCTCAGCTGCAATATGAGGTGATTCAATGTGCTTCAGCAAAACAAACGAGAAAATGTAGAAACATTTTAAAGAGGTATTGATGCCATAGATGACTACATTTAAGGCAAGACTGCACTTACGGCACCCATTCATTTAAAGATAATTTCAATTCAAAGGCCTCCCCCCAAATTGCCCGCATCCCCCTCTCTCTTGAAATTCTACTTATGAGCTTCAGACTTGTTGAATTTCAGACCAGTTTGCCTTTTATTTCCTAACATATAATAAGCATTCAAGAAATGTCTGTTGACCTGAAATGTAGTTTAAGGAAATTTTCAAACAATTTTGTATGTGAAACAAATGAGACTTTCAGAGTTTAGTGTTGTGTAAGTCAAATGTGTTGACACATTCGTATCTGCACAGCAATTGCAAATAACTAGCCAACCTAAAAAATAAAAATTAACCAGCAAAGCCTTGACAGCTCCAAGGATGTGGACATCGATAATATGTTTCAGGATATTGACAGCATTAATCCATTTTAAAACCAGCCCAATATATACCGGCAGAAAACCAATTTAGGGTGTTGATAATTACTGTAAAAGGGTATCCTCTGACTTCAGATAAGCAGAAACAAAGACAGCATTTCAAGAACAGTATATAGCTAAATATGATTGAAATAACCTATAGGACTATGTTTGCTCTCGGAGTAATGAGTAATTGCTCTCAGAGAAAGTTTTGATAGCAAATAGATATACATAAGGGTACTCAATGACTGTAGGTTGAAATGGTTGAGAGGAGAAATAGCACATAAACCTAGCTGTATTAGTATAGATTAAGTCTGGCTACATGTAGTAGAAACCTAAAACAAAGTAGCTTAACTCTGACAGAAAGTCATTTCTTCATCATGTGAAATAAGTTCCGAGATTGGCAGTGAAGGGTTGCTATAGAAATTCTATGGTTATCAGACTGAGACTTTCCCCGCTATATACTGTTTGATTCCTAGAATATGGCTTTTATTATTATGGTTCAAGATGGCTACTGGTGCCATTAATTTCAGGTTTCAAGCAGCAGGATGGAGGAAATAAGGAAGAAGGCCAAGTCCCCTGTCTCTTATAAAGAAACCTCTAGAAGTCCCACATAACACTTCCACGTACTCCTCTGTGGTCAGAACTTAGTCATGTGCCACCCTCAAGTGCTAGGCAGGAGGAGAAATACAGTCTTTTAAGTATGGGTGTGGCTCTCTAAAAATCAAGATTATGTTACCTTCAATGGAAGAGGATAATGCATAATTAATAGGTGGTTAATTAGCAATCTCTGTGATGCTTACTTTGAGGACAATGAAAAACTTAAGGAACAATGAGCAAGTTAAAGTTCTTGAGTGGAAAGCAATTAGTGGGTTTTGTTTGTTTTGTTTTTTTGTTTTGTGTTTTTGGTATCCTTCAGAGCAGCAAAAGGATGTCATAGTTGGGTATCTCTTACTGATCACAAGTACCACATATATACTATCGACAACACATCTATTGATGGTTTTCGTATTTTCAAGAGAGTGAAACATCACATTTCTTAGACAGAGTTGAACGTATGCCACTATTTCCTGTAGGAAAGTGTTCTGAATAAGGTGAGCAGGTGTCTTGACTCTTGATGTCACCATAAGTCTTTCTTCTATAATTTTACCTATCTGGCCACCCTAAAGCATGGCTCCTGAGGACAATGTAGTTCATTTCCAGAGTAGTTTCTATCAGATTGTTTATATTACTGGGAAAATATGCATCTTCTCTAGGTGACAGGAATGATTATCCTAGCTAGAGGAAGGGAAAGTTGAGAAAACAGCGCGGGCATAACAGAGAGCCCTTTTTCAAATAGCTGCTATCTACTTCTTTTTACATTTTTCCTCATCTGCTTTCTTCTTGGTCACAGCCACTTTCTCCAAGCTTCCACAGGGTTTGGTCTTTTCTATTTTAATGCTAAAAGAAACAAGAGCAGTGGAGTGCAATACATGGCATATTTGGAAAGGTGGTAAATATTTAATAGATGATATGGTAAATAATGTATATAATTTAGCAAGAAACAATGTAAATATTTCATGGACTGCAGTGCAGCTGTTAGGTTGGAATTAAACCTGTGAGTCGGGAGAAAAGCTGCAGTTCAAAATGTCCTTTTCTGATAAGAGACTTGCTGCCCATGTCTCTAGTCCACAACCTGGAAGGAGTGCTTAGCACTTAACGTATAGCCGTATCTTTGACACCCCCTAATAGTGACAAAGGAGGGTTGATGTGGATAATTCAAAATAGTGAACAATCCAAATGTCAATTAGACTTTGGAGTGGAAATTTGGATTTCTGAAAAGTGGCTTCCCTTCTTCATTACATTACTCTTAGGACGACGTTAAAAATAACTTTTTATTCTCCTGTGTATGCATGCACTAAAGAAAGCTGTCCCAGAATGAAGCATTTACTATAGATAACCGACACTAAGAAAATGCAAGGGTGGCTATGTAGTCCTTCCTTCTCTCTGAGAAGAGTCTTGGGAATCAACCAATTCCTATAAAGGAATTCATAACATTCTCTGATCTGCTTGGAAAATGATGGAAGAAAAATCCAGAAGTAGGGCTACCACAAGGTCTAAGTTGAAAATATAGTTGCTTACATGTTTTCAGTCTTCTGCTGGGTATGTGTGATAGAAAATATAAATTCTATATAAGAAATATTTTCTTGCCTAAGAAAGTTACAACTGGAGAGACAAAGTTAATGCAAAAGAAGAAAATCAATGAAGACTTCACAAAAAAATGTTAGAACTGATAATAAATTCAGTAAAGTGGTTTGATACAAAATCAATATATAGAAATCCACTGTGGTTCTATACATTAACAATAGCGAGAAATTAGGAAAACAATCCCACTTACAACTGCATTGAAAAGAATAAAGTATCTAGGTATAAATTTAACCAAGGAAGTGGGAGACCTATATGCTAAAAACTATAAGGGACTGATGAAAGAAACTGAGGAAGACACAAATAAATGGAAGGATATTCCATACTCATGGACTGGAAGAATTAACATTGCTAAAATGTCCATACTAAAATGTCCAAGCAATCGATAGATACAATTCAATCCCTATCAAAATTCCAATGGCATTTTTCACAGAAATGGAACAAACAATCTTAAGATTTGTATGGAACCACAAAGGATGCTGAATAACGAAAGCAATCTTAAGAAAGATGAATAAAGCTGGAGACATCATGCTCCAAGACTTGAAAGTATATTACAAAGCTGTAGTAATCAAAAGAGTGTGATATTGGCATAAAAACTGACATATAGATCAATAGAACAAAATAAAGGGCTCTAAAATAAAACCATGCATATGGTCAATTAATTTATATCGAAGGAGCCAAGAGTGTACAGTGGGGAAAGGACAGCCTCTGAAATAAATGATGTGGCCAAAAGAATGAAACTGGGCCACTATTTTACACCACACACAAGCATTAACTCAAAAATAGATTAAAGACTGTAAGACCTAAAGTCATAAAACTCCTAGAAGAAAACTTCGGTGGTAAGCTCCCTGACATGAGTCCTGGTGATGATCTCTTTTGAATTTGACACCAAAGCAAATGCAGCAAGGCAAAAATAAACAAGTGGGACAACATTAAACTAAAAAGCTTCTGAACAGCAAAGAAAACCATCAGTAAAATGAAAAGGTAACTTACTTAATGGGAGACAGTATTTGCAAATCATGTATCTTATAAGGGGTTAATGTCCAAAATATATAAAGAATTTATACAACTCAATATCAGAAAACCCCAAATAATCCAATAAAAAGTGGACAGAGGATCTAAATAGATATTTTTCCAAAGAAGAGATGTGGATAGCCAACAGGTACCTGAAAAGATGTTCAACATCACTAATCATCAGGAAAATGCAAATCAAAGCCACAATGAGATATCACCTCACACCTGTCAAAATGGCCATTATCAAAAAGACAAGAAATAACAAGTGTTGGTGAGGTTGTGGAGAAAAGGGAAGCCTTGGGCACTGTTGGTGGGAATGTAAATTAGGTGAAGCCGCTATGGAAAACACAATGGAGGTTCCTCAAAAAATGAAAAATAGAGCTACCCTATGATCCAATAATTTCACTTCTGGGTGTTTAAAGAAAATGAAAACACTAACTCAAAAAGTATATGCACCCTGTGTTCAGTGTAGCATTATTTATAATAGCCAAGATATGGAAACAACCTGAGTGTCCACTGAAAGATGAATGGATAAAGTATAGTATATATTATATAGGGGCTCCTGGGTGGCTCAGTCATTTAAGCGTCCAACTTTGGCTCAGGTCATGATCTCATGGCTCATGGGTTCAAGCCCCATGTAGGGCTCTGTGCTGACAGCTCAGAGCCTGGAGCCTGCTTCAGATTCTGTGTCTGCTTCTGTCTCTGCCCCTCCCCTGCTCTCTCTCTCTCTCAAAAATAAACATTAAAAAATTTTAATAAACACACACACACATACATACACACACAATGGAATATTATTCAGTCATAAAAAGAATAAAATCTTGCCATTTGCAACAACATGGATGGACCTTGAGAGCATTGTGTTACCTGACATAAGTCAGAGAAAGACATATAGTCTATGATCTCATGTATATGTGGAATCTTAAAAAAAGAAAAAAGAAAAGAAAACCAAGTTCATAGATAGTGAAAACAAATTGGTGGTTGCCAGAAATGGAGGCGGGGTAGGTAAAATGGGTGAAAGGAGTCAAAAGGTACAAACTTCCAGTTATAAAATAAATAAGTCTTGATCATGTAATGTACAACATAGTGACTATAGTTAATAAAACTCCATTGTATATTTGAAAGCTGTTAAGAAAGTAGATTTTAAAAGTTCTCATCACAAACACAAACATTCTGTAGCTGTATATGATGATGGATATTAACTAGACTTATTGTAGTGGTCATTTTGTAATATATACAAATATTGAAGTATTATGTTATATACCTGAGACCAATATAATGTTGCATATCAATTATATCACAATTAAGAAAAAACATTGAGACCAATTAAATACTAAGCAATGTTTTTGATAATAATTCTAATACTGCTAGGAAATTAAATTTACTACAAACTCATGTTACTTAAGGTAGGCACTCTGCTGCTCTGAAGACCTTTATAGTTATATCTTGTCTGTATATCACATTTCTCCAGAAGAGTGATTCTAACATAGTCCAAATATTCCTAACTTTAATCTGGACCTTTATCCCTCTATATCCATTGTTCTCATTGGGTGATTTTACTTCATATTCTTCTGAAGAGATCAAAGGTATTTTCAATGTTAAAATGTGTATGTATGTCTTCAATCATTTCCTCTTCATCCCTCCTCTATGAGACGCAGACATAACTGTTTTCTTTTTCACAGTGAAAATTTCTCATTTAAAAGAAGCTTTCCTTTTCCACTCTGTCCAAAAGTTGGTATTTCAATTATTCCTTCATTGACCTTGTCTTCATTCTTTCACTATTTGCTTAATGTTTCTCTGTGCAGGCAATCAGCTTGCCTTATCATGACGCTAAAATAAATTGATGATATTTATCATTTATTAAACATTGAGGTCTAAGTACTATGCTAGACTCTAGGCTGAGCCTTGGCTCCCTTTTGTACTTAGTGTGTTCACTGGTACTGGGTATCCTTGTTTGTAGGTCCTCTTAGTGGACAGAGAAACATAAAGTATGTATATACATACACAGAGACACCTCTATTTCTATAGCTATCTGTTCATATGTTAAAAACACTGAGTTAATACTGATTCCAATCCTATGCCATGGGGGTCATTCTAGTCTGCCCTATTTCCTCATTTGTAATTCATTTGATGACAGTGAGAAAACTA